>NC_135630.1:33734276-34980943 GCF_053574225.1 Canis aureus
TTTTATAAGCAATTTTAATTTTCTCTTATGATACAATGCTAAACAATGTAGCAGTGGGGAAATAACAGAATAAATTTATTTGTCTTCAGAAAGATTTTTATTTTACCCAACATAACAAATTTTCTTGATGAAACTAGAATCATAATATCTGTAGATAGATGACATTAATAATTTTATTTTATTTCATTTCATTTACTCCTCCTACTTCTTTTTCTTTTGAGAAGAATAATTTAGGCAGAAAATGAAGTGACCACGTGTCCCTTTCCATACTCCCCTTACAACTCATCATACTCAAAAATTATATTCCTAACACTAGGAAACTAGTACAATTCAGTCATTCTCTCCTCAGATATCTAAACCTATTAAAAGAAAATTGAGTGTAAAATATAAGGTTAGAGAGGAAGAGAAAAAAAATGATAAGAGTGAGATTGTCAGAGATCATTACATGATCAGAGTTACCAAGAAAGAAAGTACAACTAACCAAGTCTTAAAATAGAATGATAAAAGGAATAATGATAGAATATGGATATGGATATGGACATGGGTATATAGATATCCGTCAACTCAAATAAATTTATGTAAGTGACAGAGTACTGCAATAATAGGAAATACAATTAATATCTAGTCGAGTTCTACCACAAAACTCATATTTTTTCTTAATCTATATTTCTGATATATATGTGGGAAATTTATATTGTTTCATAATAAATATAACTGATTTTTAAATCACTGTGAAGGGATTTTCTTCCCTTTGGCCTTGTTTCTAGCTCCCTTTTTTCCATAAATTTGGTGGGAAGGCTTTATGTATCTTCTTCTGCAGTTAGTAAAAAGTAACAAAATCTAAGGATTAGGAGAGAAGTCTCTAGAATGTATATAAGGAAGATTTCTGGTTGAATGATCATGACAAATTAAGAGATATTAGATTTATTCCCCTGTTTTAAACAACCCTAATATTTTACAAAATTTATGAAACAACAGTTTTCAGGCATTGGTTATAAGGCAGTGCAAGACAGTGTTCCTGAGACAAGACAATTACAGAAGATAAGTACCACATTCTTTCAGAGTAAATGCCCAGGGGCACTTTTCATAACATGGAGAAATAGAGCACAAATAGAGACCAATAACCTTGCAGATTGATAGAAATAGAAATTAGAGTTTAGGCGTCCGACACAGGTATAATTTTTTGAATAGAGAAAGAAGACCAAAAATCTGTATTGAGTCACCTGAATCTTAGCCTGAATACAAGCATATTCATGTCCAAGTCAAGTTTTATTGAGGCCTGGCATAGAAGACATGGTAAAAGGCCCTGAGATGTGTGGATATACTGGAGAATAATCAGTGCTGTCAATTAATGGTGTTACATTCAGTTAGAGAAAAGGGATCTCACCAATCATCTTAAGCACTTAATGTAAGATCCCAGAAAAATCTCACTTTAAGAGCATCCATCTGAATAATGCCAGAAAACAAGCCTTGACACACTAAGGTTTATAATCCAACAAATCATTACCAACCACTGATTGGCAAACTTAACGCTCTTTAAAGAAAAGGGAACAAAATTCTAATTTTAATAATGTAATAATGCCCAGCATAATTTTTTTAAACTAGATATGTAAGGACACTTTTTTTAAATTACAATAACTAGGAGGAAAAAAGTCAGTAGAAACAAACAGAAATGACACAATACCTGAAATTAGCAAACAAAATCTTTAAAACAGTTGCTATGAAGGTAAATGTTTAAGGATAGAAACAAAAATATATACACCACGAGTGAATAGATGGGTAGCTACTAGGAGAAAATTGAAAGCATAAGGAACTAAAAATTATGGATTTAAAAAGAAAATGCCTACAATAAAAAAAAAACCACTGAAGTTATTAACAATAGATGGAAATTGCAGAAAAAAATGAGCAAAGCAATAAAGACCCACTTTTAAATATAGGAGGAAAAGGGTAAAAAATAAACAGAACATCAGTGCCTGCTGGGTCAATATTAAAGAGCTGAAATATATGAGTAAGAGAACTAGCCAAAACAGAGGAGAGATAGAAATTGGGACACAACATGTACAAAGCAATAACAGTTGTTTCTTTCCCTAAATATAATAAAAAATATGAAACCACAGATATAAGATGCTCAACCATCTCCAAGAGAAAATACACTTAGCCATGATTGTCAAATTTCTAATATCAAAGATAAATAGGAAATCCTAAAATTAACCAGAAAACAAATCTTATATAGAACAACAGTGATAATGTCCACTGATTTCTCAAAATGTTGCACTTATGATAAAAAATAAATGTGAATCAAGGTAATATATCTTAACATAATAAAGGCCATATATGACAATCCCACAGTTAACATTACACTAGGTGGTGAAAAGCTGAAAACTTTTCTTCTAAGATCAGGGAAAAGGCAAGAATGCCCAACTTTGCCTCTTTTATTCAATGTAGTGTTGGATATTCTAGCCATAGTAAGCAAGGCGGGAAAAACATTCAATTTGGAAAGGAAGAAATAAAACTCTGACTAAGTTGCAAATGACATGATGTTACATATAGAAAATCATAAAGATTCAATCAAAAAACTTTTAGACCTAATTAATAAATTCTGTAATGTTGCAGGATACAAAATCAATATGCAAAAAAATAGTTGCAGTTCTATACACTAATAACAAACTAGCAGAAAGAGAAATTAATAAGACAATCTGATTTACAATTGCATTAGAAAAAATTAAATACTTCCAAAATAAATGTAATTAAGAAGGGAAAAGACCTGTATATTAAAAACCACATTAATGAAAGAAATTGAAGACACAAATAAATGGAAATATAGCCAATGCTCATGGATTGAAAGAATTAATAATATTAAAATATCCATTCTGCCCAAAGCAACCTATAGATTCAATGTAATCCCTACCAAAATCTCAATGTTTTTTTTCACAGAAATAAAACAAACAATTCTAAAATTTGTGTGGAATCTCAAAAGACCCCAAATAGCAAAAACAATCTTAAGAAAGAAGAATAAATGTGGTGCATCACAATTCCAAATTATAGTAAAGCTCTAGTAATCAAAATATACAGATACCCAGATTAATGAAACTGAATAGAAAGGCCACCCTAAAAACAACAACAACAACAAAAAAAAACTCACACATATATGATCAATTAATTCATGACAATGGAGCCAAGAATATACAATGGGGAAAGGATAGTTCCCTTAATAATTGTTGGAAAGGATGCAGAAAGAATGACACTGGGCTCCTTCTTGCACAATATACAAAAAACAACTCAAAATTGATTAAACACTTGAATATAAAACTGGAAACTCGGGTGCCTGGATGGTTCAGTCAGTTAAGTGCCTGCCTTTGGTTGAGGTCATGATCCCAGGGTCCTGGAATTGAGCCCCTCCACATCAGGCTCTCTGGTCAATGGTGAGCCTGCTTCTCCCTCTCCCTCTGCCTGCCATTTCCCCTGCTTGTGCTCCCTCTCTCTCTGTCAATAAATAAATAAAAATATAAATAAATAAATAAATAAATAAATAAATAAATAAATAAATAAATAAATATAAATAAAACTGGAAACTATAAAATACCTAGAAGAAAGTAGAGGGAGTGTGATCCTTGACAAAAGTCTTGCCAATATGTGTATATATATTTTAATTTGACACCAAAAGCAAGGGCAACAAAAGCAAAAATAAGCAAGTGGGACTACATTAAACTAAAAATCTTCTTCATATTAATAAAAAAATCTAATATGAAATCAAAGAAGAATGTGCAAACTAAGTGTATAATTAGGAGGTAAATATATATTAACATATATATGTTAACTCATATAGCAAATAATCTGATCAAAAATAGGGCAGAGAAATTAAATAGACATTTTTCTGAAGAAGGCATGCAAATGGCCAACGAGTACATGTTAAAGTATTCATTCAACATTACTAGTCATCAGGGAATAGCATATAAAATACACAATGATGTAACAACTCACAATTGTTAGAAAGGTTGTCATCAAAAAACGAAGAGATAAGAAGTTTTGGTGAGGATGTGGAGAAAAAGCAGCCCTTATGAACTGTTGGTGGAAATATAAATTGATTCAGCCACTATAAAAAAACAGTATGGAGATTCCTTTAAAAATTAAAAATATAACTAACATAGAATCCAACAATTCCACCTCTGAGTATGTACTGAAGGAAATGAAATTACCATCTCCAAGAGATTTGCTCCTGCATGCATTATTTACAATAGCTAAAACATATAACGAATTTTGTTTTCACTTTAATACAGTGCTGTATGTCAATTATATCTTGCCAAAACTGGAAAAAAAATAAAATAATGACATTAAGAAATTTTTAAAAGTCAAATATTATCACCAAGTATAATAAGGAAAATTTTCCTTTGAATTTATTACCTTTTTCTTTGTTATTATATCTATAAAGAGTAAGAATATTTATATGCTCCTAATCAATTATCTGAATGTCTAGAATGTTGTTTTCCTTCTCAGCCTCTCAGCCACTCATTTGACAGTTGCCTCGAAGAAAAAAATAGCAAGAAATGTCTTGTTTACCATTTTAAATTACCCTTCTTTCATCTGAATTCAGATCCACAAATCTTTACAGTCTGGGAATTTCTCTGATGTCCTCAGTCATAAACTTTGTTTATGATTTAAAATTTGTTTAAAAAGTTATCCTACATTTTAGGTATTTATTGGCAATGTGTGAATGGTTTGAAATAGCCCAATCCATCCTGATTAGCAGTGGCAATATTGTATATATATTACTTAAAACTAAAATTCCACATTTACCACGTCACCCTCCAGCCCATTTTGAAGCAACTTCCACAATGAAGAATTACCTATATAGCTGTCCAATTTTTCAAGCCCATCCTCTTCTAAAATTATTCATATCTTTGCATCCTAGCAGCCAGCACATTGGATTTCTATAGCAGGCACACAATATATGTCTGTTGAAATTAGTTGATGTACAACAAAATGGCCATAATTTGGTCTTAAATATGTCTCTTCAGTTATTTGAGAAAAGCTTCACCTCCCTCTGCAATGGTCTTTCTAATAATTTGAAGGTAGGTGTTATTTTCACCACTATTGTTTCTTTACAAGTTAAATGTTCCCAGTGCCTTCCATGGTGTTTCACAAGGTAACTCTTTTTTCCTTTTTTGTTTCAACTTTTTATTTAAATTTTAGTTAGTTAATATGTAGCATGATATTGGTTTCAGGAATAGAATTTAGTGATTCATCAGTTATATATAACACCCAGTGATCATCACAAGAATTGCTCTCCTTAATACCCATCACCCAACTACCTTACCCCCTCACTTACCTCCCCTCCAGCACCCCTCAGTTTGTCCTCTATAGTTAAGAGTCTCATAGTTTGCCCTCATCTTTTTTCCTTTCCCTTAATATTTTTCTATTTTGTTTCTTAAATTCCAAATATGAGTGAAATCAAATGGCATCTGTCTTCCCCTGATTGACTCCTTTTGCTTAGCATAATATACTCTAGCTCCAGCATTTCATTCTTTTTCATGGCTGAGTAATATTCCATTGCATGTATATGTCATATCTTCTTTATCCATTCATCAATCAATGGACATTTTGGGCTCTCTCCATAGTTTGGCTATTGTTGATAATGCTGCTATAAATATCAGCTGGCATGTGCCTCTTCAAATCAAATTTTTGTATCCTTTAGGTAAATAGTAATAGTGGAATTGCTGGGTTGTAGGATAGCTCTATTTTTAACTTTTTGAGGAACCTCCGCGTGTTTTTCCAGAGTGGCTGCACCAGTTTGCATTCCTGCCAACATTATGAGAGGGATCCCCTTTCTCTGCATCCTTGCCAACATCTGCTGTTTCCTGTGTCAATTTTAGCCATTCTGAGAGGTGTGAGGTGATATCTCATGGTGGTTTCGATTAGCATATCCCTGATGCTAGGTGATATTGAATATCTTTTTATATGTCTGTTAGCTATCTGGATGTCTTCTTTGGAAAAATGTCTATTCATGTCTTCTGCCCATTTCTTAACGGGATTATTTGTTAAATTTAGCCATTCTGACCTGTGTGAGGTGGTATCTCACAGTGGTTTGATTTGTATTTCCCTGATGAGTGATGTTGATCATCTCTTAATGTGTCTTTTAGCCATCTGGATCTTCTTTGGAAAAACGCTTATTCATGTCTTCTGCCCATTTCTTAACTGGATTATTTGGCTTTGGGGTATTGAGTTTGATAAATTCTTTATAGATTTTGGATACTAACCCTTTATCAGATGTATCATTTGTAAATATCTTCTCCCTTTCTATAGGCTGCTATAGTCTTGTTGATTGTTTCCTTCACTGTGCAGAAGCTTTTTATCTTGATGAAGTCCCAACGGTTCATTTTTACTTTTGTTTCCCTTGCCTCTGGAGACGTGTCTAGTAATAAGTTGCTGTGGTCAAGGTCAAAGAGGTTACTACTTATGTTCCCTTCCAGAATTTTGATGTTTTCCTGTCTCACATTTAGGTCTTTCTACTGATTGAGTCATAATTTTTTTTTTCATTTTCATCTCATTTCATTACATTTCTATGTCAACTGCCAATCCAAATCTTTCATATCCTACGCTCATGTTACAATTTCATATCCTAATCCCATGTTCATTAAAATATTAGTAGCTCTTTCACAGTGCTATATTTTACTTTTGTTGTGATTATTCAATCATTGGTCTCTGGGAAAGACTCACAATGTTAATTCTTTCCATGTCATTTATGATGAAGATCTGATAACTTGGAGAACTGGAGATTTGTTCAAAGTCGTTTGTCTAAAATGTAGCAAGTAGGAACAGGTGGCTACTGAGCACTTGAAATGTGGCTAATCTGAGTCAGGATGTACTATAAAATACACACTGAATTTCAAATAGTTAAAAGATGTAAAATTTATCCCTAATAATTTTTTTTGCTTATATGTTAAAATGATAATAGCTTAGATATATTGATTTAAATATAACATTTTATTAAATTAATTTCAGCTATTGCCATTTACTTTTTAAATAAGTTTATTAGAAAATTTAAAATTACATATGTGGTTTGCCTTTGCAACTCACTTTTTATTTCTGTTTCACAATACTGGCCTAAAGCCACATAACTGTTCAAAAACAGAGAGCTAAAACTCAACTTTTTTGATTGGAGGTCCATGTTGACTTTATTTGTACATCACAGTTTGAGAAGATACGACTGTAGGCAATCAAGTGACTACAAAGTCTGTCTTCATTGCAGAGTTTCTCTAGTAGAATCACCATTTTCTGCCTTGAGTAATTTCACAAATTCACATTCTTATGATGAAAGGCAGTAGCAAGTAAAAATTGGAAACCTTCTTCTCCTTGGGATTCTGGAGGTATGATCTGCACATATGTACCTTACATTGATTCCTATGTAGGACCAGTACTAAGAAATCCCCTGAAGACAGATGAAATGAAAGAATGAAGTCCTTGGTGGCATTCTCCCTTTTAAACCTAGTACACTGGCATGTGATACAGGAAAGTATAATTTGTCACTTCGTGGAAAGTCAGCCTGCAGCAAGGTTCTGATTATAATAGTCTTTCTTTAGATCATTTCCCAGGCACATTTTGCAACACACAAATGAAATAAAGGTATGATTTGTTCCCCCATTCTGCTAGCTTCAGTCTTGCAGCTGATAGAAGTTTATTTTTATCTTAACATTGGAGGTTGCCCCTAGGGCTGCTGAATAATTAAGGACTGTTTCCAGTAGTTCCTCAACAACAAAATACCAGGCCTTTTCCTATCATTAGTTAATAAGAGAGTTAAGGTTGCTGCTTAGAAAAATAGTGACTTTTTGTTGAGTTAAAATGACGGTTCTAATTTGCACTCTTTCTTCCTTCTACATTTGCAAAATACTTGTTCCTGCGGCATCAGTGTGAAAAGCCACAGGTTTCTTATGGCATAGGTGATGTTCATCCAACACAACAGTTCATAGGAATTTCTAAGTGATAATCACACTTAGTTTTATGCCTCACTTTGGTAAATAACTTGCCAATTTACATTAATCTAAGTATAGAGACTTTGTTTAGGGATCTTGGTTAAAAATGTTATATATACTGCACTAAAAATTTAAGGAAAAACTTCCTTGAGTCTAATTAATTCTGCTATATCCCACTTTTATCTCTTTGGGGTGCAGCTGGACTTTTTAGTATATGACATTTCAGGGTCTGGAGTGTTTGGTGTCCATTATGGCAGGACTGAAAATCAGCCACTTTTCTGGAATCCTCTCAAGAATGACACCGGGAAGAATTCCTTTGTATACAAGTATTGCGACTACACACACCTTTATAGACTAGCATTTCATCTTTAGATAAATAAGGATAGAGGACACAGAATTCAGGGTCATATGGGTTAATTAAATATCATCAAAGGGTCACACTTGTCAATTACATATACAATAACTTATTTATCTTTACTTCCTGATGATTTAGCTCTCTTTTTCTCATATTTTTTTCATTTTTTGATTCTTACCAGACCACCTTTTAACTAACATGCTCCAGTATAAGGCCAATTAAATGACCATCCCTACCTCCAATGAATCCCCTATAATTGTATTAGTCTTATCTGTTTTTTTCATTGCAACTATCATATTGGGGATCATAAATGTGTTTAATTAGGTACCTAATCTCTGTTCCCATTAGACTATAAATCCCAAGAAATAAGTGTCTTATCTATTTTTTTTTTCTGTGTACCTTCAACATCTAGCTTGGAGCCTATAATATAAATGGTACATCATAAGTGTTTGCTGAATTTTATTAAATCCAGGAGATAAAACTTGTTTCATCTAGAAATGAGTGATGCCACACCCTGGAGGACCAGGGTAAGGTCTATTGGGCAACAGAAGTCTGCTAAATTGCATGGAAAGAGGCAAGGATCCTATTAATGGAGGAGTTTCCATAGTTGGGTCACCCATAGTGCTGCCAGGAGGAAGTGGCCCCTAATAACCTGCTACATGAGTCACACTGGTAGAGTTTCTGATCTAGAGCAATATTTCTTCTATGCAAAGAAACCCAAGTTTAATTTTGCTATGAGGGGGAAGTAGAGACCCTGTGTGGATTTAATTTAGTCCTAAAGGGGCAATATGCTGAGGCTAGGTTTTCTAGATAAATTTTGGAAATCCGAATGTGTTTTCCCTTAATATTTTCATCAGTGTCTCAGAATTCTTCTACCCAAATCTGAATAATAAATTCTCTTCTCCACTCTTAATACCTCACTGTATTATTTGATACCTTTTGGTTCTCCGAATTCCATTATTATGCCAAACACTTATTCACTATATATTGCTGATGCGAGTTAAAAAACATATGCCTATATAACATCACATACCTATGTGGGAAGAGTAATGAATCCTCCTAAGATACTTGCTGAAGTATTTTATAAGAACTGTTTTTTTTTTTTGTTCACTCTAATCATCATCAACACAATCTTTGCTGAAATACATAGGATTACATGGGCCACAGATATGTCTATAATGTTATTAGGACTTTCTTTTAACTTCAGAACTGATAAATGCTGAAAATAGTTTAAGTGACTTGTAGTATGTTTTTATATACTTTTGGTCAATAAATGATAACATGAGTCAATAGCACCTCAATCTATAACATACATTATTTATAACTTGTGTTAATCTTTTCTTCCACTAAACATTATTTTCTGAGCCACTTCAGGTTAGCATTTTTTTTCTTATAGTTCAGATTTAGTATATTGCATCCTCGAGTTTATTGACTGCTTCTTTTTGTGAGGATCCCTGTTATTATCTGCAATTTTTTAAGGAAATTACATCTTCAAATAATTAAACCTCAATGTAAGTACTAAATCTTCATTATAACATCACAAGAGATTTGTTTCTATATCTGCAATGCTCTAGCTACCTACCTTTTTTTTCCCCCTGAAATGATGTTTGTGAGTGGTTTTATCTTATGGGCCTTTTTGACTTGAGTGTTTGCTTATATTGGCAGCTCCATTCTCTTTCAGGTTTGAGGAGGAGAAGAACAGCATGGAGAAGAAATTTTAAACACATCATATTAGAATAATTTCTTACAAAATTCATGAAATCAGAGCTGAAAAACAACAAAGAACATCATTCATCTTCATTGCCCTTCCACAATAAATTCAAATATAAACATGCACCAATACACACAATATTAAACAGCATTGTTGTCTTGTACCATTTGTGATATAAAATAGTTAGGACACAAGTCCATGAGCTAAGTTTTTCTGGCCTTCCAAATCCAGGAATAGGCAATCTGAACTAAAATGGAACACTTCCTAAAAGTGTTGGATAAAAATATAATGTCTGTGCATGGATATGCAACTAAGAGAGAGAAAAGTCTCTAAATGCCAGAAACAAAGATAAATAAAGGGACTCTAAGTTGTTTATGTTTTTGAGAATGTATGTATTGGGGGGAAATATATTTAAATTTTTAATTATGCAGCAACATACTCAGGATCAGTTGTTTATGTGCATATGAAGATTTGAGAGGAAACATAATAGCGTGGTTGGAAGACACAATAAGATCATGGTACTTGAAAGAGTTTTGCACTCCTAGTGAAAGGAATTCTCTAAAATGAGCATTGGGTATATGGAAGTTATGAATCACTAACCTCTACTTCTGAAACCAATATTAATATGTTAACTAACTGGAATTTAAATAAAAACTTGAATCAATCAATCAATTAATCAATCAATCAATATAAAAGGGCACCAGGGAAACTGCTATGGATACTGCTGGGCTCTGGAATCCTGACCTGCGGGAACAACACCCATCTTCTGGATTTTGGTTGGGGTATGCCATTGGGGAATACAGTGAGAAAATGAAAGAAGGTAGGTGAGGTTTGAATATTTACTTCCCTAGCTTCTTATTTCCAGCTTGTCACATACAGGCACTTCCTGACATATACGGTTGGGAGACCAACCAATAGTTTTATCAGCCTCCAGGTTTTTTTTTTTTTTTTTAAGATTTTATTTATTTATTCATGAGAGACACAGAGAGAGAAAGAGGCAGAGACACAGGCAGAAGAAGAAGCAGGCTCCATGCAGGGAGCCTGATGTGGGACTCCATCCCGGGTCCCCAGGATCACGCCCTGGGCTGAAGGTGGCGCTAAACCACTGGGCCACCCAGGGCTGCCCCAGCCTCCAGGTTCTAAGGAATGGCTCTGTCTTCTCACTCCTTCAGACTCAGTTTCAGTCACTCAGTCTTTACTCCTATTACCATCTCTGAGGGGTCATAGTTTTGTGTGTCTTAAGATTTATTTATTTATTCATGAGAGAGAGACTGGCGGAGACACAGGCAGAGAGAGAAGCAGGCTCCTCCCAGGGAGCCTGATGTGGGACTTGTTCCTCAGACCTGGGATCACCCCCTGAGTTAAAGGCATATGCTCAATGGCTGAGCCACCCAGGCATCCCAAGTTTTGATTTCCCTACAGCTTGTCTACATCTTCTAACAATCCTTTATTAATTCTTCTCAGATATCTCAAAGAAATGTACCACGTACTCTCTGCCAGGACTCTGGTGATAACAGAGACTGAAAAAACATACCATTCACCTTCTCTTCAGGAAAGAACCATTTTTTTCTTTTCATGGACAAGGAAACTATACTTGAAGAGGCTTCAAGCTCAAATCTACCTTACTTATATAGTATATGAATTATAAAATTTAAATATTAACATAAAAATTGTTCTAGGCCAGGTATAGCATGACTCACTTGGCAAAAACAAAACTTTAAAAATGCTCCAAAAGGCATATTCATAACTCAAGGACATGATTTTCCTAGGTGTGCCAGGGGCTTAATATGTACTAAATATAAGCTCACAGTCAAAATAAAAAATATGAAGAAATGATTTATCATGAATGAGTGAAGAGCTATAATCAGAGAGGATGATTAGCATTTCAAAATCAGAAGCTAATACAATAACCAGAAATAATGAATTAAACTTGTGTATATACAGTGGAAATATACAAGAATACATACTTTGAAAAAATAGGCATATTTGAAAAAATAATGTAATAAACAGTATATTTGTGTAATTAGAAAAGGATTAGTAACCTTTAAGATAAATATGAGGAAATTAGCCCCAAATGCAACTCTCAACTTACAAAGTCAAAAACCACAGGAGAGAAATCATAAATACAGAAGACAGCACAAGATTTTCAACTTCAGCCTAAACTAAATCCTAGGAAACTAATATATCCTATTATTACATATTAAAGGCAATATTTGATAAGATAATGACTGGATATTTTTCAGGATCAATTAAAGAACCTGAAATTTGAAACTAAAATCACGGTTACAAAAATAATGTCCAAAAAGAAAGTTTAAAAAAAGGATCAGAAAAAAGGAAAACATTTTTTTTCCTAAAAACACAATAAAGAAGTTGCTTTTTTGACTGTTGCAATGTACTTCATAGACAACAGAAAATACATTTCAACTAAACTGTCATTCAATAATGAGAATGATTCTTCAGAAAAACAAAGCACAAGAGCTTGTTGCACATACCTATTTGCTAAATATTTACCAAAAGATTCATATAAGGTGGGAAAAAATTAAATCCAAATAGGTGATGACAAGTACAAGAAATATTCTGGGCCAAAAAAAATGTGAAATAAAATAATTTACTTTAAATGGATTTTTTTTTCCTTTTTCTGGTGTTACACCTTTTCATCTACTCTGAAGTATTTACCTTATGAACATTTAACTTAGTGATTTATGCAATAGCATTTGCTGTTCTTCTATAGTGAAAAAAGAAAATCTGTTTTGTTTTGATGCTGATGATAGACCTCCACTGGGAAGAGAAATCAATGTCATGAATGCCATGCCATACGACATATATGTAATGTCCTAGTGCAAGAGTGTTCATCATTTAACTGTTTTGCAATACGTTTTACACCTTTTTGCAAACAAAAGAAGTGGGGAAGAAAGAAGTCCACACAAGTGCTCCTTAAACGTAATTATGAATTCAAATTCTCTTATTAAAATGCATACTTGATTGAGGATTTCTAGGTGGAGCTTAAAAGACTACATCTCCTTCAAGCTCCAACTAATAGTGATTTCTTGTTGCCCTGGGGATGTTCAGAGTAGCAAGTGAAGGAGTAACAGTTATTTAGAAATGATGCAGAGCGATTACTGTAAATTGATTCTTCACTAAACTGAAAACATTGTTTTGTATTTCTGTGTGGGATTATTACTTCCTTTTTAAATCTTACTTTACATTTACCTTCAATACTTCCTTACTATGAGGTTAGAGTGCCAGGCATTTTACCTGATAATTCAGATAAGCCATAGGTCATTAACTCATACTTTAAAATTCCAGGAGTCCTTTTAATCCCCTTTTCAAACTGGAATCAAATTTTTGGTTCTCTCTTATGGAAGTAAACTACTTTCTTGACATTAAATGATGACAGTAAACGATTTCACACCAATGTGGGGATATTTCACTGAACATGCTCATCTTCTGCTTTTTTCTCTCTTTGCCTTGCTGTTAACTAACTACTGCAGTTCTCCATTCTCTAATTAAGTAATTAAACACATGTTTTGGAATCATAATATGTAGAGTGCTTTTATCATTACAGGTAAAACAATAAGAATGAGGTTAATTGTATTGTTTCTGCAGTGGAGGAAAATAGAGCCAGATGGGACTAAGCTATTTGTTTCTAAGTCTGAGGCAGTTCTTCGTGACAGATTTGTAATGAATGCTAAACCATCAGAGTTGACTGTCCTTATTGTATTACTTAATAGTTGGGTGATTAGTTTATTGGTACCACAGGATGGAACTAGTAAATTCTTTAAGGAGGAATGTTCTGGGTGTTCTAATTTGAGATTGCTTTGAAATGACTAATAAAACTATCCCTGTAATTTTAAGTTACATTGTACCAGTGAGAGGTGGATAGGATAAGAAGATAAACTTATTTAAGAGAAAGGCTAGGCTTGGATTTCATTCATTCCAGGGAAGTAAGATAGAAACATGGTCAATAATCCTAGAGTTCTGGACTGTGCCTTGTTCTCTTCTATTGTCTTTCCTGCATCTGCTTCATTCTCTCTGAACTGTGCTGATGCCGCAAATTCTGTGTAGAGAGGGGTTTTACACAGGCTTCCTTACACATTTCAGAAAACATTTGAAGTAATGATTCCACAGGAAAAAGAAGCATGGGGATTTATTCACCTTAAGGAATAAACAAGTGGCATTTTTTACGAAGATTATTTTTGACGAGTGGAAAATGTGCTAAGGATATTTAAACAGATGGAAGATAGGAGAAGTAAAAATTGGTTCAAGGAGATCAAACTCAGGTTTGACTAGAGCCAGGAAACTCACAGTTTGACTAAAAGTGATGAATACTCTAAACTCTCACTATATTTGGTTAATTAGCAAAAGCAAATGCAATTTTTTAATGGCTCTTTTTGGATTTTTCTCATTTCCCAAGCCCAAAATTCTGTCACTTTGAATAAATCAATTTCCCCAGTTGGAATAATTGAAAATACCTCCTTGTAATTTTTGGCTTGTTGAATCCTAGACAGAAAACAAACTCTTTTAAAGTCAATGATTGTTTATTTTTGTTTGCTATTTATTATGTCTGGGATGAGGACTTATATGAGGTTTCCCAGACAGTTACTAAATGCATAGGTGGAGTGGAAATGTATCTTCTCTACTGTCACTTTAAGATGCATTTTAATGCCTGTGTGCTACAGGAGAATGAAAAAAAAAAAAAAAGACAAAATTTGGGACCAACACAAACTTAGATTATAACCATGGCTCTGCCAAAGGCTAGATATGGTGGTCTTGAGATAACCAATTTTTTTAAGCCTCTGCTTTTTCATCTATAAAAAGGCAAAGCTGCCAGAAAAAATTCTTTTAAGTATTAAGAGTAGTCAAAGATTAAACCTTGCCAGACATTAATTAAAAGAATAAGAAGATTTCATTCAGTAACTGCCAACCTTAGGGGAAACTACTGAGCTCCATTCTTTCATCGCCATCAAGAATAAGTTTGCAAGCAGCAGACTCCTGAAGATCAGCACAATTCCTCAGCTGAACTCAAAAGCCATCCAAGAGCTTGCCTCGCCTCTGATAGGACGGTCCTATGCTGCCGTGGCCCTGGGGGGAGAATGCTTCGTCCGTGCACTTTGCCTTGCTGATTTGGAACTCTTCACTTTGTATATAGTCCTCTGGTCTATTTCATGGAACCTTTTCTTAGACTTATTTTCTAAGTGTATATTGAGGAAAAATAAAGCTATTAATTTTTCTTAAGGCAAAAAAACACTTTGAACACTTGGAAGAGAATAAAAGAGTAGGAAGGGGGTGAAAGGGCTCAGGAGAGTCAGAGAAGTGAAAGTTATAAAGGATTACATAGTGTAAATGCAATTAAGCCAGCTATGTCTGCTGGTCAGCCATCAGAGAAGTTAGGATTTCTTCTCCCCATAAAGACCGGGAAACAGGGGCCCTATTCCTCCCGTGATTATTTTCCAAAGGAACGGCTTCGAGATCTTTGGGAAAGACAGAGATACATATTCACAGTTGTATGTCTTTTTTAGTAATTGCCTTAAAAAATGAGAATTCAAGGGCCTATCCTCCAGTGTTGGATACAACAAAAAGTCAATTCTCCTACATGTGCTGAGCTCTCAAGGAGGCGTTAAGGTGAGCCTGAGGTTACACAGCTTTACGCTTCTAGAAGGCAGGCTGGCGTTTGTTCATCTCTTAATGCAGAGGTGTGGATGGAGTCATGTGCCAAGATTTCTGCAATTCCCAGAGTCAAAATGAATGTAAAATCCTTAACATAATACTGATACACTGTAGGTAGTCAACTCAATCTTTCTAAATCCATTAGGAAGAAGCAACTTAATCATTCAAGGAGCATGACTAATCTTAAATTCATCAAGATATTATGTAAAAATACAATTCTGTAAAGTCGGAATGGATGGAAACTTTACTAATAGACTCAGAATTAAGTAAAATATACATTCCCATGATGAATACTTACATAAGAATAGCAACAATTTTAAACTCACTGTTGGATTGTAAATATAAACAAGTCCTAAATGATACAGTCACACAATAATCAAATCATAGAATTTTTCAGTCATGTTAATTTTCAAAGATGCCACTAGGAAAGAAAACCTAAGACAACAATCTCCTTCCAAGGTCCATGGCATGCTGAGTGTGAACTCACAGCTCACATGACAAGTCAGTGAGGTCTGGAGCAAGAGTGGACAGTCCAGCTGCATTCACCCCCCTTCCCCATTCCCAACTTAGATACCCACAGACCTTTATTTCCATATCCACTTTCATGGTATGCTCAGTCATTCTGATGTTACTCTGACCTTTCACTTTCCCTTTTATCAGTGCTTGCTCTCCATTGGCCCTAATATGATCAGAATACATGTCTGACTCAAACACTGGGAATTGGGATATGTTCAGTTTCCGTGGCCAAGGCCAGTCCTTTCTGATCTTCACTCATGGCCATACACAGTCACAGATATAACAAAATACATGGTAGGTGGACATCAGTCCTGAATTTTCTTGCATTAAGAAATATAAAACTGCGGTTCCTTTAACAACAAGATAGCGATCTTCCAAGACTCTGGGCTAGATTACAACTACCTCCACCGTCACTGCAGTTGGTCACCATCACCTACAACTTATCATCATCATCATCATCATCATCATCATCATCACCACCACCATCACCTTCATCACCATTAAATGTTGTTGAGCAATAAGTGTCTAATTCTGTGCAAAGACCTCTGTGGGATTATCTCATTTAATTTTTAACTGCAACACTGTCTGGAGTAGCTGGTGGAGACGTGAAGTTTTAAGAACCCTCCCTAAGAATGGAGCCTGGCTGTAAACTGAGGCCTGCAGGAAGCGCAGATCTGGACTTTCAGGACTTCTGATTCATTATCTTTCAGCGTGCCTCATGTGCACATCAAAGGCTAACTCTAGAACTGGTTAATTAATTAATTAATTAGATTGTCAATTTCATTTAATTAATTAATATAAAATAAAATAAAATAAAATAAAATAAAATAAAATAAAATAAAAAAGAACTGACCCAGTTAGCATTTTTCAAAAGTCATGCTAGTAAAATAGAGTTTTCTTTTCCCTTTCACTGTCTTCATGTTTTGTGTGTGTGTTTAGGTAACAAAAATGCTCTCTGACATGTAGTTGAAACTTGAGTAAGATCTTATGAAACCAGTAGGTCTAGTATCTGCCATAAACCCTTATATTGGCAACATGCATTACCTGGAACCATCCTCTTCTGGGTAGTAATTGCAAACTCTTTTGTTGTATGTGTCCAGCTGCATATTCTCTGTGCTGTTTGAATTTTCTTTTCTCTTTTTTAATGAAAAAACATTTTTTAAATGTTCTGCAACTCATAAACAGTTAAAGAGCCACAAATAGAGACAGTTTGGATATATAAAGCTAAAAATTCATTTATTTATTTATTTATTTATTTTTTTAAAGACTTTTTATTTATTTATTCATGATAGTCACAGAGAGAGAGAGAGAGGCAGAGACACAGGCAGAGGGAGAAGCAGGCTCCATGCACCGGGAGCCCGATGTGGGATTCGATCCCGGGTCTCCAGGATCGCGCCCTGGGCCAAAGGCAGGCGCCAAACCGCTGCGCCACCCAGGGATCCCTAAAAATTCATTTAAAGAAAACATTCAGTAGAAAATATTTAGCTGGTCTTATGTAGCCTGCCATGCAGTGCCAAAGCATTCCAAAGTGAAAATCTTTTTGATTGGTGAGTTTGTAAACAGTATCTGGAAATAATAAACATCTGTGGCCTGCTTCCTTCTCCTGGCTTGTCTTTAAAAGCTTAAAAGAAATTCCCACACCTGGGTGTTTTAAAATTCCTGTTCTTTTTCTTCCTCTCTTTTATGAAAACAGAGATCTTATGTATCAACTATCAAAACTATGCAGAGACTTCCTTTTAAAAAAAAGCAATTCCATCTCAAGTCTGGGTTTTGTAGTCAAACAGTTTTGAGATGGAATTTACCCTCTGTTTGTTGATCACTTTAAATATGTGACCTTGGACAAGTTGTCTCCTTGCATATTCATTATAATACATGGAGAGATGATAAATAGGTATTATATATCATATATAGCCTTACATCGTTATGTATATATACATCTATATGGATAGGATATAGACACACAGATCATATTACATATAAATATGAATCGTGCATATACATGCACACACACACACACACACACACACACACACACACACATAAAGTTCAGGGCTCATGTTCCAAACCTCTCCTCTCTACACTAACACCATCTATTTCAAATGAATTCATTTGAACAAATGAATTAATGCTAAGAAAAAATATATAATTGCTACATGCTAAGAAAAATATATAATTGCTACATTAAACTCTTATTTTTCCCCAGAAATACTGGCATTTTTTTAAATGACAAAAATAAAAACACTGATACTTAGGAATACCAGTAGGAAAGATATTTTGGGCAATCCCTGGTAAGCAAATGTCTATTTTGCTAATGCCAAAATGTAATCTGCCTCCCAAGCTGAGTTGTAGAAGACAATAATGAGGCCAGAGGCAATTTCAATAGCTATCCCTTTAGGCTCCAAACAGTTGGGGACAGATGGACTGTGGGTCTGGATGGAAGGAGACTGAGTGGAGATAAATAACAATGAAATCTGCAGATATTTACCAAACACACACAATGGTAATATGTCCTAAATAATTATGTCCCAAAGCTGGAAATATATTGCAGTTGATTTAGATCTTTTCTCTACCTGCACTCACTGTTGTAATAGGATTGCTTTACAATTCGTTATACTGTAACCTTGACCCTATTAAGCTGTATCACATACCATAATCTTTAACTTTTTTGGATACTCGCAGCAGTTTCATTGCCATTTAAATCATCATAGGAAAAATTTAAAGAATGAAAGAAAACAAGAAGAGGATGGAAAGAAAGAATAGTATCTGTTGGGAGCCTATTCAGAGATTATCCTAGATGTGCTAAGATCTTTAGCTCGTTTACTCCTCGCAATAACTCCACGGGGTAGGATTATTTTCCTGCTTATTTTTCAAGAGAAAAAAATGAAGCTTTGAGAGTTTGGGCATCCTGTCTAGTGTCACATGCAGAAAGATAGTCTATGGTCATGCTGGGATTTGAATCTGCCTTTAAGCATCTTCAAAATTAACTAATATGTAATGCATTAGACACAGGCATATGTCTGACTTCCAGATTGTGTTCTTTCCATGATATTAGATGTATTTGTTCTATGACACACCTACATGACCACTCTTCAAGCAAATGACCCTTTCTAAAATTAAATCTCCTCATGAACCGTGAATTGAGATCCTTGGCTTCAGGATTCTTTTCTCCCTGCTCCTAGGGTAGTATGATATTACAAAGCAGAACACAATTATGTGAGATCTCTTTAAATATTACATTACTATTATTACTATTTATTTTGTAAATACTCATAGGGCAGTATATTATAAACAAAGAACAATTGTGTGAGATCTCTTTAAATCTTGTATTACTATTATTATTATTATTATTATTATTATTTTGTAATTTAGATCCTATCTTATTCTTGTACTGCTAAAGAGAAACAAACTGTTTGATTGATGTAAACTCTGGCCCTACCAACAAAGTCCCAGATGAATTTTGTGAATTTTGAATCTAAGAAGCTTGTTGCTTTCTGGGCACAGTCCAATGAAAATTAATGCCTACACTTTTGAAAAACAGGATATAACATATTCAAACATATTTATTCAATACTTTGATTTCAATAATGTGAATGCCCACATGATAAAATTCTGTTTTTTTGAAGCCAAGAGAAATACACAACAAAGAAAAATAATGTTAACTCTAGCTTAAGCAGCTTGGGAATTGATATTTAATGAAATATGTAATACAAAAAGGAATACATATTCTATTTGTATTTGTTTTCTACTCTTCTATTTCAAAGACACCTTTCAATGCCTGTTCACAAACAGCTGTCAGCATCTGTCTTCAGAAATGAAATAAGGAAAAGAAAATGACAATAGAGCGTATCTATTGCATCTCTGGGGAAGCACATTTTTAATTTCCTATAACTTACTCTACTTAATTTGACAGTTGGAAACTTTGTCTCATTTGGTCCCCAGAACTCAGTGGTATACATCACTCAGTGAGCTTAATTTTATTACAGATATTATCCAAATGCTTTTTAATCATCCAAGATTGTGAGGAGCACCAGAGAGGGAATGTTATTTAACAGGGACACTTATAAGAGAATTAAATGAGGATAGCACTGATTGATTAAGTTGTTCGTGCTTCCCGCTGCACTCTCATTCTGTTTACATGTTAGTTTTGAGATGAGACTGCTATGGCTTGAAGCTTGACATCCGAGTCTTCTTTGTGTGGTAAAATTGCATCAATTGCAACTTATTATCACAATATGTGTGATAACTCCCATAGGGCCTGAGATGGAGTTCAATTTGGCGTTAATATCACGTGAAAGAAGAGAGTGAGAATGCTGGGATGGAAATTTCTTTTCAAATTATAAAGCATCTCTAATTACAGGCTAGGGAGTTGGCTTATTTTGGAAAGGAGAGGTCATATTAAAAGGATTTTTGATCAAATCATGACTTTTCGAATATTCATAATAAAAATCTGTCAACAACAACAAAAAATAAAAATAAAAATAAAAATAAAAATAAAAATAAAAATAAAAATCTGTCAACAAAACCGTGTTGGATATACCAGTTTCTAGCTGCGGATGAAAGATATTCATGTATGAAAAATACTTGTCTACATTCCGTGTCATAATTACCGATTAAATTATGACTGGAACACATATGAAAGTGTATTAGAAAATAATTTGAAGGTGAAAAAATGCAATCCATGTAGACATAATAAGCTCAAAAATAAGAAAAGCGTAAGACTCCTGGACACTATCAGGGGTACATATATATGCCTAACAACTGATAGTGTCCAGAAGTCTTACGCTTTTCTTATTTTTGTATGTATATATATAACACATATAAAATATATATAGATATAATTTGCTATTTTAATGAATATACAAATTAAGCAAACCAAGAATCAAAGAAAGACAGCCAATATTTTCTGTTGTTGTTAAAAATCATGTTTATTAAAACATCATATATGACAAAAATGTGTTTATTCATGCTTCCTTCTGTCAGAAGGAAATTCTAATCTCGTAGTCTCATAACTTTGTCTCTCAGGAAGCTCTAAATACTGGATCTTGTGTTGAAAGAGGAAAAGGGGTAAGCAACTATGCAGCAACTCTATAGTAAACAACTATGTGAATATAGCACTGTGAATAACACCTGCATTTCTGCCACCATCAATTCAATTCACAATGAAGAAATAAAATGATTCTTTCATAGTGTTTAGAGTCTCATTGGCCTTCTTGTCAGTTAGTATGTCTTGAGATGACTAAGGAACAAATTATTAGACAAGGTAAAATGAGGACAGCCTCATTCCCTGGATATTGATAAAAAAGATGTTTAACCAAAACTTCAACTACTAGAGTAAATCTATTTTTGTCACAGATAGGATACTTAAATTATGCCCCAAAATTCTTGTATTTGAATAATCAGGCTGTTTTCATAGCCTCTAATGCAAACTTTAATTAATATTTATCATCCTATATTAAGATTTTCTATATACACTACTATTTTCTCTTACAGGATGCAGACAGTATAAAATAGGAACTGGAACTATCATCTTACTATCAGTAAGAAAAAAAGCTAGACATGAGTCTTGGCTAAGTAGTTATATATTTTGCTGCAATTGTTTTTATGAATTTTTTTCCTTTCTAACTTATAAACATATGATCAATACCACATGAGCTGGGGGGAAAAGCTCTAGAAAAAAATCAGATCTTACCAACCAGAAATAATCTCCCAGATATGCATTCCTCCCTCATCATTTGTGATTCATAGGCCTAATTTTACAAATTCTTTTATCTGGGATTCCTGAGTGGTTCAGTGGTTAAAGTGCCTGCCTTCAGCTCAGGGAATGATCCTGGAGTCGTGGGATCAAGGCCCACATTGGGCTCCTTGCATGGAGCCTGCTTTGCTTCTCCCTCTGCCTGTGTCTCTGCCTCCCTCTGTGTCTCTCATGAATAAATAAATAAAATCTTTAAAAAAAAAAAACACTTTTATCAGTGCCTGCCTAAGTTAGTGATACTATTTTTCTCTTCCATCAGATCTTTTCTCAACTATATACTTTCCAAAAATTTAAGTATATAAATTATTTCCAATCATTAATAATATGTGGTCCAGTTCAAAAATTTCATCATTTACTATTTTTCACTTATTAACTATGTAAAATTAACCAGCATCCCACATTACTGAAATAATTCTAATATTATCAACACTGTGTTACTAATCAAATGGCTAATTCTTTAGTCCTCATTTGATTTTTACAAAATTGTGTTTTGTGCTATCACAATGTTCTGTATCTTCTTTTAACGTTCTTCATACCCCAGCACCTCTGCTGTTTCATTTTCTACATGTCTATTAAATGTTGACGCTTGTCAGGCTTGAGCCTGGTTCCTATTTGATAGTTCTCCCCAAGCAATCTTATTCATGCCATTAGCTTTAATTGCCATCCATGCACAAGAGACACACAAATATAGTAATAATTAAGATGTCTTCAAAAGTTTCATATCCACATATCTTACCAAGTATTTTTCCTTAAAAGTTCGAAAAGCTCTTTAATACTTATAGTTGTAATTCTAACATGTAAAGAATTTGGAACTCTTCACCTCCACGCTTACATCAAAATAAGGTTGAACAAACAAAAAATAACTATTCTTGGAACCTTGAGAAAAACTGAAGTTTCAAGCAAACTACTGTCCCCAAAGTCTGGAACACTACGCAAAGCCAGAGTCACAATGGCACCCCACTTCCCTAGAAACAAGCTGCTGGATATGAGTAGTTTAAGGGAAAGTTTGGCAAATTTTTGGAGGTTAAAAATGGACTACCTTGAGATTAAGAAACTCCTGAAGTCCACAGATTTGAGCAGCATCAACGCTTTATGGATTTTTACTTCCAGAAATCTCACAACGCTATGATATTCTGGGAAAAACAAAACAAATCAAAACTATAGAGATGGTAGAAAAAAAATACCAGTGATTTCTAGGGCTTTGTGTCGAAGAGGGTGGACTGAATAGTTGAAATATATGATATTTTGTACGGTGGTAAGAGTATTCTGTATAATATTGCAGTGGTAGATCCATGATACCAGGCATTTTTTTTTAATCCATAGAACTTTACAGCTCAGACAGTGAATCTTAATGTAAGCAAATTTAAAATATATTTCTCTAGGTCAGAGAATCAAGGATGGAATGCAGAATGTGACAAAATAATCTAATAGTATTATAGATGTGTAAACCAATCTCACTGAAGAGATGATGGAAAAAGTGCTGACTTGAGTAACTGGAAATGAATGAGGTATGCAACCCTAAAGACAAACAAAATTGAACATAGTCAATAAAGATGTTTGTCGTGAAGGTACAGGTTAATAATTCTGATGCCACTGTTATTGGAACTGAACCATTAGGCAAATGAATGCTGGATGGAGACAGGTTTCTCACTGTTGAATCTTACATAGAATGATACATTTGGTAATAAATTACTGTTAGAAGTACCATTTTGAACTCATTTTCCATTATATAAAGATGCATAAATATAAAAATATGTATAGATCTGCTTATCTAGATAATTAAGACACAGATATTTCTTTATTCTGTCATCTGGAAGCTCTAGAAGCAAAGACACCTCAAATGCAACAAGTACTCCTATTACCCAGATCTTGGTTTCTCCTACCATTCTCCAATGACAATTGCCAAGTCTTCTTGGGAAATGGCTGATTCTGAGATTGGGGCAGGAAATATATAAGATGACCATGGAGCATCTTAGAGTGCCTTCCAGAAGGTAAAGAAATGTTGTGGGGTGGGGGGAGGCCTTTGTTGATGGGTATGCATCAAGAAGAAAGGAGTCATTCAAGTCCAAATTTGGAATAATTCCAGCAATATTAAGTGATGTTTCATTATACTATACTATATGTATGTGTATATGTATAATATACATTATACTATAATCTAAAGTATAAAATAGATAAAATAGTTACTATATACATAAATACATATGTGTATACCATAATTTATATAACCCATTCTCTGCTATTGGAAAGTTATGGATGTTTTCTCAAGTTGTCATTATCTCAAAATATATTTATTATTTTAAATAAGTCTGTGTGTATGGCTTGATTATTTTCTTCTAATAAATATAAAAAATATAATTATTAAGTCAGGGTGTGCAAAGTTCAGATTTTTGATTCATGTTTTCCAAATGCCACCAGTCATGTATGAAATTTAGTTTTCAGAACTCCTAGTGACATTCTGATATCAATCCTGCATTATGAATGTATCTCACTTTGTTTATATAATTATAAATCAGATTGCAAATAATTTAAATACATTTATTGGACATTTGCCTTACTCTTTCATGAATGAATTACATATATCCTCTGCCCAGTTTTTAGAGATGTTTTTCCTATTTAGAGATTTTTATGTTATATAACTCTTCATTATGAAAACACTTTATGAAAAAACTATTCTTGTGATGCTAGTTTTACCTCCAGGCTGGCATGAGTTGAGAAAAACAGGTTTTTTATATAATTAAGGTGCATATTCTCAGACTAATTTTGTATCTGATGGGTGGTCAAAGTAACTTTGGCATAGTTTATTGCTCTTGTTATTTTGTTCCTTTCATGAGTCATTTACCTTTCATAGCCAATTCCAACTGTCTCATGCCAGCCACTCCAATACTTAGCTCTCGGCCATAACAGTCAGATCTTTTACTCAGAAAATAATGTCATATATGCTGAGTTGTCAGGATAAATTAAGAAATGCCAAACAAATACAATCATAAGGGTTGTTAAATGCACATAAAATGTTAAATATAACAAGTTTTGTTTAATTTCATTATTGGAATAATTTTGTTAAAAATGTTCAGAATTATAGTAATTTTGTTGGAATTATTTTCTTACTTTGTATTTACTGCTTTTAAATATGGATAAAAATATAGTATAATAACTAGGTCAAATAGGCACACTCACCACTAAACCTTAAAAGGCATGTCACTACACCCTGACATTTTCCCCAAGAACCATACTGGTAGGAGAATGCTGGTGAATTACAAAATTGTTAACAAAGAGAGTTCAAATAGGTTGTTAAACTGTGAATGCAGTTCTGCTAATGTTTCGTTGTTTACTCAAAGACATGTCTACCATTTTGGAAGTATGCTATTCTTACTTAAGGTGTATTTATTCTGTTTCTCTAACAAATGAGAAACTTAAAGTTCTCTAAGCTAAATAAGAGTGGAATGGTCACTAGTCAGTAGTGAAATTAATGTTTATTAAATCAATTATGACAACATCCTATAGAGAATTTCATGCACAGTTACATAGCTTAAATTAGTAAAAAGAAATAGTGCAGATTGCTTCCTATTTCCCATCCTCTACTTGATAAAAATTTCCCAGGATGCTTGTAAATGTTTTGCTTTCTTGGAGGTAATATGCATTAGAAATAAGCACATCTCTTGTTTTTCATTTGAATTCGCAATGCATTTATTTATTTGAAAACTTAGAAACCCTGATTATTACATTATGGTATAATAAAAAGTGGCTCATTATTCTCATACAACACTTGATTGTAATTTTTCATGTAGAAGAAAATTCAAATAAATGCAAATTTTCAAGAGGATAGTATAATATTAGGAATATTATTAAAACTTCTTCTAAAACCCTGCTTTAAAGTAAAATAAAAAAAAAGAAAGAATTCAGGATGAGAAAATAGTTCTGATTTTTTTATTGGCAGTAGACAAAGTACATGGCACCAGGCCAGTTTTATTTAAAAAAAAAAAAAAAACTAAAAAGAATAACTTGCATTCCAAAAATAATTAGCTCATAATCTCTGTGTGGATCATAAAGAGATAAAAACACTTTGAAAAGCAAAAAGTAATATATTAATTTGGGGCATACAACAAGTAGATGAAGAAAGTCTTACTTTTGCAAAAGTTCTATAGAATTGTATATATATTCAATTTCAGGACGCCTGGGTGGCTCAGTGGTTGAGTGTCTGCCTTTGGCTCAGGGCATGATCCCGGAGTCCCAGGATCAAATCTGACATCGGGTTCCCTGCATGGAGCTTGCTTCTCTTTTTGCCTATGTCTCTGCCTTTCTCTGTGTTTCTCATGAATAGATAAATAAAATCTTAAAAAAAATTATAAACAAAGTTTCTTTAAATGGTAAATTGGGATAGAGAGAAACAGCTGGTCTGCTATATCAGAAATGCAAACATTAATCATATTTCATATTTTGAGAACTTATTGTCTGGCAACACTGTGACACCCTACTCAATGAAATGTTTAAAAAGACAGATCTTCCATCCTCATGAGATCTTAACTATTGTGTCACTATTCAATACAATGATATCCAAATGACTATTTCAAATTATCAGAAAACTAGTCATCAGATGATATATTATTTAATATTGTTCAGTCATGAATAGCTGGCTTTCTTTGGTTCCAGCTATTGCATGGGGTCTACAGCCAGCCTAAGCTACTTGAAATGAATCTTTTGTTGTTGTTGTTGTTGTTGTTGTTGTTGTTGTTGTTTTTGTTTGTTTTTTTGTTGTTTTTTTTGTTTTTTTGTGTGTTTTTTTTTGTTTTTTTTTGAAATGAGTCTTACCAAGCCCAAGAAAGAATGATGAATTTGATCACCATTATTTATACATATCCTCATGTCTGCTGCTGAAGCCAGTGATGTCCAAGTTATAACAGCTGACTTTTCTTACTCTAGTTTCTTTCCAATCTATATCTGATATTTTTTTCTTTCACTAGAACTAATATAATAAGCTCCCTTCCAAATAAGAATTTATTCATTTTCTTTTTTAAAAAAGATCTTTTATTTAAAGATTTGTGTCTTTTAGAGAGAGGGGGGAAAAGGGAGAGAGAGAAAGCAGAGTCTCCACTGAGTCTGGAGCCAGACACAGGGCTCAATCCCATGACCCTGAGATCATGACCTGAGAGAAAACCAAGAGTCAGATGCTTAACTGACTGAACCACCCAGGCACCCCAAGAGTTTTGTCACTTCATTTGCAAAGAGGTAAGCAATTTTCTGAGATCTCTCTTTGGTATACTTTGGACTTTGGAGTTGAACTGAGTGAGCCAGAATCAAATACATTATTTGCCCTTGTCTACCTGATACTTAAAAGGTCATTTCAATGGATCATATATAACCTCTGCTTCCCAGACTCTAAAAATATAAAAGGAGAGGAAGAAAATGATATATACTGATGTACGTTTTAACAACAATTATACCAAAGACAGAAAGAGAAATAATAGAATCGGTGTGACAAAGATTAATTAAAACTGAGACAAAAGTCTTAAGAAAGATTTCTGATTTGAACTGAACTTAAATTCCAGGTCAAACAGGACAAATCAATAGAAATATTAGAAAAAAATGTCTACTTTCAATTTCAGCAACAAGAATCTTGAAAAGCACAGTATGAACTAATGAATTAATAAAAATTTCTTCCACATTAGTTAATCAAATCACACACACACACACAAAAAACATTGATGTCTAGGTTATCATTTGAGGCTATTTTTTTTTTTTTTTTAAGGCTGTGAAAACACTAGGGGACTTTGGGCTTGAAACTGTCAATTTGAAGACAGGGAAGATGATTCTGTGACTTAGTATAATCGGGCCAGAAATTCTAAGAGACTAAAGACAGGGATATATGCTAAGTAAAAGGCAGTGGAAAAAGAATTAAAATACTGGGTCCTCTGTGACTTTTAAAGCTCACAAAGAGGAAGTGGGAACTTAATGTGTTATATATATATCATTCCTCATTATCTTGAATATATCCAAATAATATTATATAATAAGGTGATAAGAAATGTTACAAGAAAAACCCCCCAAACTGAACAAATATCATCCTCCTAAAATTCCATTTAGAGAATTTGAAAGCATAAAATAGAAACCTTTACTTTAATGATCAGATTTTTAAAGTTTATTGTTTATATTAGGAATATGTAACTTTCAACTGTGTAGAAACAGATGAAGTTTGGGATGCTTAAAATTAATTCAGTGGATTAGAGTTTAGAGCATAGATGTAACTATTCAAAATGGGAATAGGAACAAATTGTTGTAAAGTTACAATAAATAGCAAAGGATTAGAATATTGGAAAAGTTGCCTCAATTTGCTAATGAGTAATCTGAAACCCAAGAATAGAGTTTAGACTTATATAATTTAATTAATTATCATTCACATGCATACACACAGTTTAAACATTTGAATTTGGTCTTTGGAACTCTTATTGTTTTCTCCTTGGGGAAATATTATGTCATTTTTTTAATCTGATATTGTTCAGATAACATCTTTATTTTTACAGAGTATTTGTGTGTGTGTTGCTGAGGAAAAATTCTTTCTTATTTTGTCAGCATTTCAGGTTGGATTTCTCAAGCACACATGCTATGTGTAGCTGTTATTTTGTTAAAAGAGGAATTCTTCACATCCTAGTATTCATAACCATGTATGAATAGTCACAATGGTATGACTGCAGTTACTAATCAATCACATATAAACACATGCACACACACACAAACACACATACTTAATTATAATTAAATATGATTAAATATAATTAAATATAATCATGTATAATTAATAATATATAAATATAATACGTAATTAAATTTTATGGTACCAATATTCTATGAGCAACCTTCAAATCTTTACAAACTTTCTACCCTTTAACCATAAATACGAGCATACAAGAAAACATTGCCTGTTACTACATGAGCTTTATCGTTTGGGTAGCTTGAATGCATGTTTTACTGAGCTTTGGATTTCCATAAAATTGAATATGATATCCAACATTAATTGATTCTGGATGGTACATTTTTGCATAATGATGTTTTAGAAGGGCCTGTCAATACAATTTGCTCTCAATTGTCACAGTGATGTCAAATAAAAGGTTCAGGTGCAAATGTGGTAATTAATTTCTTCGATTATTTTAACACTATCACCTAAAGAAACACAGCCAGATACGTATGAAATGTATGAAAAAAAGTATGATGCAAAAATTTAGATGTTTATAATATATCACATTGCTCCAATGCTTTAATGATTTTATACTTATAATTTCATCTACATCAATAATTTTATCTTTTACAGGTAATTTCACATTTCATTATGAAGGGTATTGTTTTGTTCCACATTTGACACATAAAATAAATCAGAGTCTCAGTGCTGAAGCAGCTGTCGGGTAAAGTTTAGGCTTACACTTATCTTTCCCTTTTCTCTGCTAACGGATCTTGGAGATCTCATGAAGATGGCCACATGAGAGCTCAATTCGCTAATTTATTTAGCTCAAGGGGCACCTGGGTGGCTCAGTAGTTGAACATCTGCCTTTGGCTCAGGTCGTGATCCTGTGGTTCTGGGATTGAGTCCCACATGGGGCTCCCTGCAGGGAGCCTGCTTCTCCCTCTGCCTGTCTCTCTCTCTCTCTCTCTCTCTCTCTCTCTCTCTGTCTCTCATGAATATATAAATAAAAATCTAAAAAAAATTATTTAGTTCAAGAGTGAGCAAAATGGAAGGAAATGGCTTTCTCTGTAGTTTTGCCACAGTAAAACAAAGGTTCCATTGATGATGATGTATTGATTAACTCAATACAACTCAACTTGGAATAAATTTATGTTATTTTTGTCTTTTGGAGGGTTTGAGATTATGGGGATTTGATGATTCTTTTCTACCTTCATGTTTGTTAGAATTCTTGCTTCTACTAGTTACGTCACCTCCTCAGGCTCCCTTGGAGCTTTCTCATTTTCGTGTTTTTTTTTTTTTTTAATTTTCTTTTTTTTTTTCACTGAGATTTTTTCAGAGAATGTAGATTCACATGCAATTGCAAGAAACAATACAGAGAGATCCTATATTGCCCCATGGTAACATGTTGTAAAACTATAGTACACTATCACTGCCAAAATGCTAACTGATACATCCTCTAAATGGAACATTTACATTACAGAAAAAGATCTGCTATGTTGCTTTTTTATAGCCATACCTGCTTCTCTCTAGCCCCCTACTCCTCCTCCTCAACCCTAGAAACCAGTAACAGTTCTTCATTTCTATAATTTTGTCATTTCATAATGTTACATAAACAAAAGCATACAATGCATAACATTTTTGCATTTGCTTGTTTCACTCACAGTAATTCTCAGCTTTATCAGATTGTTTTGTGTATCAGCAATTTATTCCTTTTTATTGGTGAATAGTAACCCATGGTATGGAAGCTCTATAGTTTATTTACCCATTAAAGCACTGGGAGGTATCCAGTTTGGGGCTTTTAAGAATAAAGCTGCTATAAACATTCATATGCAGATTTTAGTATGAGCATGTCTTCATTGACTTTTGATAAACTCCTGAGTATAATTGATGAATGGATCAATATTTGCATGTTTAGTTTTTTTAAGAAACTGTTAACTGTTTTACAGTGAGGTGTAATATATTAAATTCCCAATGATGAGTGTTGTCACTATTTTTTAAAAGATTTTATTTATTTATTCATGGCAGACACACACACACAGAGAGAGAGAGAGAGAGGCAGAGAGACAGGCAGAGGGAGAAGCAGGCTTCCTGCAAGGAGCCTGATGTGGGACTCAATCCCGGATTCCAGGATCACGCCCTGAGCTGAATGAATACAGATGCTCAATCGCTGAGCCACACAGGCGTCCCACTATTTTTATTTTAACCATTTGAGAAGTATGTAGTGATATCATATTATGGCTTTTGTTTGCATTTCTCTAATGTCTAATGAGGTTGAACATCTTTTCATGTGATTATTTGCTTAATTGCATATTCTCTTTAAGGAAATATCCCTTCACGTCTTCTCACTTTCTAATTGGATTTTCTTTTAAGTTTTGAGTTTTTATATATATTCTAGATAATATTTGTTTTGATGTGTGGTTTGCAAATATTTTCTCTCATTCTGTAACTTGCCTTTTCATCCTTGTTGCAAGATTTTTTTGTAGGAAAATAGTTTTTAATTTTTATAATATTAGATTTTTGAACTTCCCCTTATAGATCATGATTTTGTTGAGAAGTCTGAAAAATCTTTGCCTACTTATATTTTAGAAGTTTTTCTCCCATTTATATACTCAAAGTTTTATGTTTTTATATTTTACATTTAAATCTTTGGTTCATTTTGAGTTGTTCTTTTTAATATTTAACACTTAGATCAAATCTTAGGTTTTTGCCTACAAATGTTTGATTTCTTCTAGGTTGCCCAATTTTTTGGCTTATATTGTTGATAGTAGTCCATGATCATTTGTATTTCTTTCATATCATTTATAAGTTCTCTTTTATTTCCAATTTTATTTATTTGAGCCCTCTCTCTCTTTTTTCTTAATGAGTCTACTAAAGTTTGTCAATTTTGGTTATCTTTTCAAAGAACTCCCTTGATCCATCTATGGTCTTTCTAGTTTCTGTTTCATTTATTTCCTCTTTGATATTTATTATTTCCTTCCTTCAGCTAACTTGGGGCTTTGTTTGTTCATTTTTTTCTTAATTCCTTGAGATTTACATTAGATTGCTTATTTGAGATGTTTTGTTTGTTTCTTGAGATAAGCCATCATCATTATAAACTTCCCTCTTAGGACTGCCTTTACTCCTTCCCACAGATATTGCTATGTCCAATTTTGTTTTCATGTGTCTCAAGTCATTTATTGATTTCTTCTTTGATTTCTTTATTGACACATTGGGTTTTCACTAGTATGTGGTTTAATATCCACGTATTTGTTATTTTTCCAGTTTCCTTCTTGTAACTGATTTCTAGATTCATATTATTGTAGTCAGAAAAGATGCTTGATATGACATAAATCTTCTTATATATATATTGATACTTATTCTGGGGCCTTGAATATGATCTGTCCTGGAGAATGTTCCATGCACATTTGAGAAGAATGTCTATTCTACTGCTTCTTTTAGCTAATCTTTAAGGATAGGTCTACTAGAGGCAAAATCTTTTAGTTTTCCTTTTCTTAGAATTATTTAATTCATTTCTGAAGCACATGTTTATGGTATATAGAATTTATGCTAACAGTACTTTTCTTTCAGTACTTGAAATATATCATTCCATTTTCTTCTGGTTTCCATAGTTTCTGATGAGAAATCCCCTTTATTCTTATTTTTTTTATGTGAAGTGTTATTTTTCTTTGACTGTTTCAAGGTTTTTTTCTTTGTAGCAGAAACCCATTGCTGAGTAAATTCTGGGCGTGTCCTCCAAGCCTCAGAGAGCATGGCTGTCATGCCAGGGGTGAGCATGGCACCTGCTTCGTGAAAGATTTATTGTCAGATAGATCTATTTCCCCTCCTTGAGCAGAGATCAGTGTGTAATGACAGTCCTCAGCAAGCCAAAAGATTCAAGGATTAGGAAATGCAAGTTATTGTTTCTCCTGGACTGAAATCTACAAGTAAACGTTTAACTTGATAATGTCTGTGCTTTAATCAAATATAGTTATCAGTGAAGTCTCATACAGGTGCATTTGTCTAAATAATTAATTATGGCATGTGGGATCTTAAAGGCTTTGAATAGACTTTGGATTTCACCCAAAGAGCACGGAAATACAAATCAAAACCACAATGAGATACCACCTCACACCAGTGTGAATGGTTAAAATTAGCAAAACAGAAAACAACAAATGTTGGAGAGGATGTGGAGAAAGGGGAACCCTGTTGCACCGTTGGTGGGAATGTGAACTGGTACAGCCACATACTTATTATTAATTATGATGTGTCTCAGTATGACTTTGAGTTTTCCATTTAGAATTTAATCAGCTTCTTGAATCTGTAGGTTCATGTCTGTGATGGCTAATTTTATGTGTCAACTTAACTGGGCTAAGGGATGCCCAGATAACTGGCAAACATTATTTTTAGGCATGTCTGTGAGAGCATTTCCAGAAGAGATTAACATTTGAATCAGTAAACTGAGTAAGGAAGAAATGCCCACTGCAATGTGAGTGGGCATCATCTAATCAACTAAGCACTCAAATAGAATGGAAAAGGTCAAGGAAGGGCAAATATTTGCTTCTTGAGTTAGGACATCCATCTTCTTCTGCCTTGGACATCAGCATTCCTGATTCTTAGGCCTTCAGACTTCAGGACTTACAACAGTGGCATTGTAGCTTTTAGGTCTCCCATTCTCAGGGATTCGTACAGTTTTTTTCCTTAGATCTCATGCCATTGGTCTCAGGACATTAGACTAAATTATACCACTGTCATTCTTGGTTATCTAGTTTTCAGAAAATGTCTCAGTCTCTGTAACCATGTGAAACTATTCCTATATGTCTCCATTTGTGTCTATCTATCTATCTATCATCTATCTATCTACCTTTCCAATATATCTGTCTTATTAGTTCTGTTTCTTTGGAGACACTTAACACTATGTCTTTCCAAACTTCTAAGGTTGTCAGCTATTATTTCTTTGAGTACGTATTTAGCCTTATCCTCTTTCTTTTTTTTTTCTTTAGAACCCTAAAATATGAATGGAGCAGGTCCTTGAGTCTCTGCACATTTCTTTAGTATGATAGATCTCTGTTGGTCAACTTGTGTAATTTTTGTTCTTCGTCATCCAGCTAGCTCACTGATTCTTTCCTATTTTTACTCCTACTACTGCTGAGTTCACTCACTATGCTTTATATTTTAGTTATATATTAAATTTCATATTTTCTGTTTGGTGCTCCTTTATATTTTCTATGATTTTCAGAGATGCTTAGATCATTTGTTAAGGCTTTCTTTTCTTATTCTGCTATTAAAACCATCCACTGAACTCTTTATTTTGATAATTTTTAGTTCTGATATGTCCATTTCGTTCTTTGTATCCTCTGTTTCTTTGCTGAGGCTTTCTAATTTTTTATTTGCAGCTCATTCATGTTTTCTCATTGAAGCATTTTTATTATGGCTGCTTTAAAATGTTTTTTAGATAATTCTAACATTGCTATCATCTTTATATTGGTATTTGTTGATGGTCTTTTTTCATTCAGTTGGAGAAATTCTTGGTCCTTGGTATTGACAAAAGATTTTCTATTGAAATTTGGACATTTCATATCATATTACTAAACTCTAATTCTTCTTTACATCTTCTATTTTAATTGGTTTTAGTGACACAACTCTGGAAGGGGAAAGGAGGAAGTACTGCCTCATTACCTGAAGTTAGAAGTCTAGGTTCTTCCTCAACATTTGTTGATAACTAAGAACGATGTTCCTCATTGCTGCTTGGCTGGATTTAAACTTCTGGCCCTCCAAGTGGTCACCACTGACAAAGTGGTAATAATGGCTTTCTTACCAATGGGCAATTGTAAAACTTCAATTATATCTCCTCTGATACCACCCTACATAAGAAGGAAAGGCATACTTCATTATTGCAAGAAGAAGAATTCCAGGCTCTTCATGAAGTATTCATGTGTTTTCTTATCTCAACCTTTCAGTATTCTTATATTTGCTTTCTGTATAATATTTAGGATTTTAAGTTTCACTTTGTGGGAAGAGTAAGGAAAAGTATGTCTACTCACTCTTCCCATCAGCAGAAATCCTATTTTTTAAAGAATGTATGGATATAAGCATAATTTATTTCTTTAGGTTGTAATATTAAGCTTATCTTTTTTTCAAATTCTAAGAATGAATGACAGTGAAGTAGAATACAGAAAACACAAGTTTCAGGAAAGTCAAATGCCACTGCAATTTTTACTCTGACACTTTCAACTGTGTCATCTAGGCAATTTAATTAATTTCTTCAAGTTTTAGTTTCCTCATGAATATATGAGGTAAAATAAATGTAAAAATAGACACTTCTTAATGTTACTTTTAATATTGAAATACTCCTCTGTAAAATATCTGGCATATAGTAGAAAATGGTCATCAAGTAATTTTATCAATGTTAAAACTTCCCATTTAAATGAAAAGTAATAGCAAGTAGTCTCTCCAAAATAGATTGCTTTTTTTTTCACATTTCTAAATTCACTTTTCTGTGTAATATTGATGATTGCGTTATTTCTGTTGATCCTTAATTTCATTATAATATCTAAACTGATCTTATTTTCTACTTGTAAAGGTTGCATGGATCAATTAATTTTTTTAGCTTTCAAAGGTAAGTTTTAAAATGCAGTTCTTATTTTATCTATATTTTAATTGTATTAAATAATATGTGAATAAACAAATTGAATTTCTTGGAGCAGTTTTAAACTGTTGAGAATTTATAATTTACTTTGAGGTGGAATATTGACTTTCTGTAAAATGTGTTCAACAAACAGAAGTTTACTATTGACAAAACCCTAATCAGGAAAAGCGAATTTCCAAGATCCATGACAACATTTTAAACTTCTTCAGTAAATGCTTTTGGAAAGCCTACTTAACTACTCTATTTTGAAGTCACTATACAAAATAAAATTTATATAAAGATCAAGTTACATGAGGAAGACTTACACTTTATAAATAATTTATAGGTGTGTCTTGAGTGCTTATTTATGTAGTAATATATGAAGAAAACTTGCATAAACTAACATTTAACATCTTCTACATAGTAGGTATGATGCTTTATGCTTTTTCATATGTGGTACATTCCGTGTATGTCCACGTTATTGAGAGTGTTTATCATTAATGGATGTTGAATTTTGTCAAGTGCTTTTTCACTGTCTATTGAGATGATCATATGGTTGCTATCTTTCTTTTTGTTCATGTGGTGTATGGTATGAACTGATTTGTGAATGTTAAACTGTTCTTGCAGTCATGAGATAAATTCCACTTGATCATGGCATATGATCTTGCAATGTATTAATTCATTTTGCTAATGTTTGTTTCGTTAGGGATTTTTTCATGTGTGTTCATCAGGGAATTTGGCGGTAATTTTCTTTTTCGTTATGCCTCTGGTTTTATAGCAGGGTAATGCTGACATGTGAAAATAAGTTTAGAAGAGTTCCCTCTCTTCCACTCTTTGGAAGGGTTGAAAACAATTGGTACTAATTTATTTTTTTAAAAATAAAATTCATTATGATGCTATCTGGTCCTGGACTTCCCTTTATCAGGAAGTTTTTGGGTACTGCTTCAGTCTCCTTATTAGCAATTAATCTGCTCAGATTGTCTCTTTCTTAATGATTCAGTCTTGGTAGATTGTATATTTTGAGGAATATATACATTTATTATAGGTCATCCAATTTTCTGGTGTATAATCATTTGTAGTAATCATGATTCTTTGTATTTCTGTGGTATCAGTTGTAGCACCACTTTTATTTATAATTTTATTTATTTGGCCTAGGTGGCCAATTTAAATATGACAAAGATGTCAAGAATATACACTGGGGAAAGGATAGTCTCCTCCGTAAATGATGCTAAAGAAACTGGACAGCCACATCCAACAAATGAAGCTGGACCTCTCTTTTCCATCATATACAAAAATTTTAAATCAAAATGAAGATTTAAATTTAAGACCTAAAATATAAAATTCTTAGAAGAAAACATAAAGATTAAGTTTCTGGACATCTATCTTGACAATGATTTTTTGGATTTGACACCCAAAAGCAAGGGCAATAATAGAAAAAATAAAAAAGCAGAACTGGGGTGCTTGGGTGGCTCAGTTAAGTGTCTGCCTTCAGCTTGGGTCATGATCTTAGCATCCTGAGATCAAGCCTTCCAACAGACTCTCTTTCAGCAGCAAATCTGTTTCTCCCTCTACCCTTGTGATCTCTCTTGCTCTCACTCTCTCTCAGATAACTAAATAAAATAATTAAAATAAAATAAAATAAAAGAAATGAAATAAAACAAAAAAAGCATGACTACATTAAATGAAAACTTCTGTAGGGCAAAGAAAGTTGTTAACAAAATAAAAGACGTCCATCCTATGGAATTGGAGAAAATATTTGCAAATCATACATCTGATAAGGAGATACTATCCAAAATATATAAAGAATTCATACAACTCAATAACAACTATACAGTCAGATTTAAAAATGGGTAGTGAAACTGAATAGTCATCTTTTTCAAAGAAGACCAAGAGATAGCCAACAGGTACTGAAAGATGCTCAACATCATTAATCATCTGGGAAATGCAAATCAAACCACAATGAGATATCACCTCATACCTGTTAAAAATTGTTATCAAAAAGACAAGAGATGGCAAGTGTTGATGAAAATATGGAGAATGGGGAATACTTATGCCTCCTCTATGGGAATGTAAATTGGTGCAGCCTCTATGGAAAAGAGTATGGAGTTTCCCCAAATATTTAAAAATAGAATTGCAAAAAAAGCAAAAAGAAAAAAGATATTGTACCTAAGAGTACATCAACAGGTGAATGGATAAAGAAGGTGACACATATATATACACACACACATGCATATATACACACACAATGGAACATTGTTCAGTCATTAGAAAGGAAATTCTGTCATTTATGAAAACATGGATGAACTTTGAGGTCAATATACTAAGCAAAATAAGCCAGACAGAGAAAGACATAACTACCCCTATGCTATATGGTATCACTTATGTACAGAATCTAAATAAAAAGTGAAACTCTTAGTTTATCAAGAAACACAGAAAAGTAATTGGCAGGAACTGGGAGATGGAGAAAATAGGAAGAGGTTAGGAAAAGATATAAACTTTCAGGTATAAAATGAATACAGTCTAAGGATCTAGTCTATAGTATGGTGACAGTAGTTAATAGCACTGTATTGCACAATTGAAATTTGTTACTAGAGTAGAATTTTAATGTTCTCATACAAAATGAGAAGAGAAATATGTGAGGTGATGAATGTGATCATTAACTAGATGGAAGGAATCCTTTCACAATTGATATGTATATCAAATGATCACTGTATACACTTTAGACATCTTACAGTTTTCTCTGTCAATTATACCTCACACATAATTGTATCTTCTCTTAATTGTAACTATATAATGCAAATACAAGTAACAAAAAGTTTCGGTGGCAACTTCAGAAACAGGAAAAAGAAAAGGAAAACTAAGTGCAGTTGACAACACAGATTTCATTATCTGTTGAGCATTTTAGTGTATGACGTGTGTTAAAATACATATGTTATTTGTTGTTTTAACCACGTTTAAATGTATGATTAAGTAATATTGATATTCATGATGTTGGGCAATCATTACCACCTTCTATTTCTTAGACATTGCCTTCACTTTAAACAGAAATCCTGTACCTATTAAGCAACAACTCTCTATTCCCTCCAGTCCCTGGTACTTCTAATTTATTATTTGCTTTTATGAATTTACTGTACCATGTATTTCATACCAAGAAGAGGTCTACAATATTTGTTGTTTTCTGATCTGACTTATTTCAGTTAGTATAATGTTTGCAAAGTTCCTCCATTTTGTAGCATCTATCAGAACTTCATTTCTTTTTATAGCCTCATAATATCATGTCTTGTGTACATACCCTATTTTGCTTATCTACTCATCTGTTGAAGGACACTTAAATTGTTTCCACCTTTGGCTATTGTGAATAAGGCTACAATGAAAGTTTGTATATAAATATCTACTTAGTTCCTGTTTCCAATTACTTTGTGTATATACTTAAGAGTGGAGTTAGTGTGTCATAGAGTCTAAATGTGAATGTAAAGTCAGAAAATAAAGCTCTTAGATATAAATATAGGGAGAACATCATCATGACCATGAACTAACAAAGTTTTCTTAAAAAAGGATACTAACTGAAAGTGAAAAAATGAAGTAGACATTGATTTATTAACATTAAGAACATATGATCATAAAAAAACACTAAGATTGTGAAAAACTAAGCCACAGACTGACAAGCCACAGATTGTTGAACTACATATATGTATATGTGGCTTAAAATAAATATATCTGTGATAAACATTTGTCAATATTTTGTATATAGAATACATAAATAACTCCTAAATTAAAAAAAAAAAGCAGACAACCAGATTGAAAGTGAGTAAGTACTGAACATCTACTTCAAAAAGAGGAACTCAAAATAAAAAGTGACTAAATGAAAAGCTGTTCAATTTCCTTAGTCATCAGGGAGATGCAAAGGAAAACTTGAATGAGCTATAACTGGCACAATCACCAAAGTGGCCAAAACAAAATACCAAATTTGGGCAAGAAAGTGGAGCAAGCAAACCTCTCATGCACTCTCAGTGGAAGTGTACAAATGATCAAACTCCTGTAGAAATTTATCCAGCAGAGTCTTCTGTGACCCAGCAATTCCATTTTAACTATATCCCAGCAAAAATAGATATGTATGTTCATGAAAAGACACATACAAGAAAAAAAGACACATACAAGAATAATAGCACTATTCAGGATACCCCAAAACTTAAAACTACCTAAATACTCATAAACAGTACAGTGAATCAATTATTATAAATTCACACAGCTGTTGCCATATAACAAACACGATGAAATACATGATTGCTACTAAAACCATAATTGAATCTTGCAAATACAGTGTTGTGCAGAAGAAGACAGAAATAAATAATTTTTGGGACACCTGGCTGGCTCAATGGGTTAAAGGTCCTACCCTATCTCAGTTCAGGTCTTGATTTCAGGGTCATGAGTTCCAGCTCCAAGCTGGCCATAGAGCCTACTTTAAAAAGATAAATAAATAAATAAATAAATAAATAAATAAATAAATAAATAAAATGTTACTGTATGATTCCATTTATATAAAACTCAAAAAATACAAAAGTAATCTCTGGGGATAGAAATCAAGAGAGTGGCTAACTTTGCAGGGGTAATGACTGAGAGGAAGAACCCATGACATGATTGGTGTATTTCTAGATTCATGAGTTCTTATCTCACACTTTTGTTTGAGTTTCTTAAAAATATGTTTTCTGTGATGCTCTAGCAAAATCACTTCTAATTTACTTTTTTTTAACTTGTACATAACTTGTTCCTTTTGTGTGGGGTCCTAGATATCTTTTTAAAATATATCTTCAAAGTCTATTAGTTCTCCTAAAATGTGTCTTATAGTTAAATAGTATAGTTCCATTTTCTCAGGTATATTGTAGAGCCCTTTAATTTGTAGGTCTGAATCCACCCCCTTCTTTTTTCCAGAGAGTTTATTTTTATGTTAAAATTTTAAATAATCCCCTTACATATTATTGTTGTACTATCCTTCTCCAGATACTTTTATTTATTTTTGTGTATGTGCAGGCCCATTTTCTCTTTTCTATCTTTCTCAATTCTGATTACTCCTCTTATACTTTTGTTTTTAAATCCTTGGATGTTTTCATTTATCCTCTCAATTTCAACCTATGCTTTCACTTAAAGTCATTCTTTGTTTGAACACTTTGTAATTCAGACTTTATGCCTCAGATGTTATAGCCCTTTTCTTCAGTTTTTCTTAGGTCCGTCAATTTTATTTTGTAATTTTCTTTGTTCATTTCCATTGAGTTCTTGAATTTCTAAATTTAAATATTCCTTAAATTTTGTTTGTAATAAATTATGTTAAATTTATATTACATTTATATATTCTTCAATTGGCTTTTTAGTGACATTTAATTCCCATTTTATTATGCCTTTGTGTAGTTTGTGGTTGATCATTGGAAATGGTATTTTCATCCATGAATACTTTGTTTCTTATTTTCTTTTTTTTCTTCTTAGGATAGGCTAGTTATCAAATTTGCCTGTCTTTTTCTCTTTGTTTTCATAGATGCTTGAAATATTCTGGGTTAGCACTAACTGATACATTTACAGCAATTGCTAAAAATATGAAATGGCTTATTTTCTTTTTCTTTTATTTAAAGATTTTATTTATTCATTCATGAGAGACAGAGAGAGAGAGAGAGAGAGAGAGGCAGAGACATAGGCAGAGGGAGAAGCAGGCTCCACGCAGGGAGCCTGTTGCAAGACTTGATCCCAGATCTCCAGGATCATGCCCTGAGCTGAAGGCAGGCACTAAACCACTGAGCCACCCCGGGATCCCCAACTTATTTTCTTAGCTGAGATCCAACCTCTTGTGTTGGAATCACGAAGGGGAGTTTATGTACTGAATTATTTTTTGTGTTGTTTTTGGAGGGATATGGGACTTTGTGATTTTTTTCCCAGGGGTGAGGGCTCACATTTGTATTGTTGTTGCTATTGTGTGCTTGTTTTTGTAGATCCTTTAATTTCTACCTCTTTTTTTCTTTTTGCCCTTTTCTGACAAGCCTGTAGTTCTAACTTTCTCCTTAGTTTGAATGCCTTTCTCCCAGAAGCTCTGCCTTCTAAGAGGGCCTCCTCCATTCCATTACACTTCCTAAACCTTTGTAGATGATGCTCCATCTATCAGGTCTCAGAAATGTTTTCAGTGGACCCTTTCCTGTGCATGAGGTTATTGGTATCAGGGCATGTTTCAGACCCCACAGCATGTCCCTGCTTCATGGAAGTCCTGTCTCCACTCTCCTCTGGCAGTGTTTTCAACCTAATTCCAGTAATTTCAGATTTTTATTCACTTATTTGCAAGTGAATTGGAGTCTGTAGCTTTCTGTGTCTCCTGGCTTAGCTCTAGTGGTTGTTTATGTGCCATTTTATTTTCCGTCCTGTGAATATGTTTGGCTTGTAGAGAATGTGTTTGAAAATTTGGATTTAAGTTGCTTACCTGGAGTGGATTTAGTAACTCCTTTCTAATGTCATGAAGTCTCATTTCCTCAGAGGGGTCTCAGCTGCTCCTCTGGGCTACCCATCAGTTTGGGCAAGCAATGAAAAATGTGGTCAGTACCAATGAAACTCCTTAATCCTGGCATGCAATGCAGTGATAACTGGCCACCTACCATCTCGACCCATTCCTCCTATAGTACAGTTCATGGACATGACAAAGTCTGATACTTAAGCGCTAAGTCTGTAGTCTTATTTTCCACATTGTCCAAGTTATTGATATATGCATTTCTTCTGAGAACTAGATATTTAATGGCTCCATTTCCCTAAAATTGGGATATCTGAGGCCTTTTATTGATTACACAAAAAAATCTTAGTAGATTTTTATCATATTTGTTGTGTGTATTTGTATAATTTGATGTGTATCATTATATTGTGTTCTGAAGTTTTGATGAATCAAGTATTAAAAGTGAGACAACTGTATATATATGTATATATATATATTTGTGTATATATTATTAAGATATATTAGCTATTGACAAATCCTAATGACCAATCTTAAATAAAAAGATATCACATAATCTCTTAAAATGTTATAGAATATTTTCTTGCATAACTGCCTGTATTATCCTGATAAGGAAACTAAAGCTAAAATTGTATAAACATTTGGTCAAGATAACAATTATGTAGTAGTGAATCCTATGCATTCTTTCTTTACAATGTTCCATATACCCATTAGATATTGTGTAAATAAGATATTACTATTAATGAAAAGCCAATTAAAAACAGGTTATGTGCCCTGTTTTTTACTTTGATATTCAATGAGATTAGTAAATTTGCCAGAACTGCACAGCGAGTAAAAGACGGTGTTAGAATTTGAGCACATCTAACATTTAAAGTCTTTGGTCTAAACAAGTGCATTATATTCTCCTGATTAATGGAAAAGAAGCTTCAGTGCTTAAAAATGTCTTTAATGTGAAATGGGCTTATCCTAATATACTAGGAACAAAATGTATCTGTTTTTCTTTTCTGTAAACCCATCCTTTGCACTTTAAAATGGACCTTTTGTTACCTGTGAACTGTTCTTCCAAAGCCAAAAATAAATTGAAACTCTCTTCAAATCTTAATTGCTTCAAATGTTTAATCTACACAATAAGGCCAATAACCCTGACATACTTCACAGGGCTGATGAGCAAGAAAGCAAACAGAAAGACACAGACAAACACAGTTGTAAAGCTCTTTGTAAATAAAATACAGCCGTATAAATGCAAAATAACAATAATAATTATAATTGCTTTGAACACAAGAATTTCAGAGTGTAGCTGGGGGTAAATTCCTCTCCTCTTTGAGAATCCGTATTCACAATAGAACAGATAATTGTGTTTTCCCTGGTTGAATGTCAACAGCCAATCAGAAGAACAGGGAATTAGCTATTACAGTGCACATGTTGCTTAAAGAATACCAACAGAAATGAGTCTGTAAACCCTCAGACCTTACTTAGATGATGTCATTTGTCTACTATCACGTCTATCTGGTCTTTGATGCTTTAACTCTAAAAACCAAGGCTGTTCTTTTGAACAAACGGAGTTCTCCAAGACCTGGAGTCATTTTCCTTCCCCTGCCAGCTCCACACATTCAGTGAGGCTCCAGACGAGGGCCTATTTACTGTTCCTAGAACACTTGCTGCCCTTTCTCTCTGAGCAGTTGGCCCTTCTTCTTCCTAAACTCCTTTCCTATATTATGACCTCTTTTTTGATGTGCTTTAGATACTACAATGAAGTTTCTGGTGATATATCCCTCTATCAGGAAAATATTCTCTTTGTCAACATGAAGCACTCATTGTTTATATTAGGACCCTCACCAAAGTGTATCTCTGTTATAGCCGACTACCTGAATCACTTCTTTATCCTTGCAACTTGAAGAAGAAAGTTCAGGCCTATTATTCTTATCTTAGTATTGCTTGGAACTGTGGTGTGAACAGAGGGATATCTAATGTCTAACAGTTGAGAGCAACTCAAGACTTGATCTTGTGAAAATAGGATGGAGGATTGACTTTTTCTTTATTTTTTAAATTTTATTTATTTATTTGAAAGAGAGAAGGAGCAAGGTGGGATGCAGAGGGAGAGGAAGAAGCAGACTCCTTACTGAGCAGAGAGCCTGACATGAGGTTCAATCTCAGGACCCCGAGATCATAACCAGAGTTGAAGGCAGATGCTTAAGCAACTGAGCCTCCCAGGTGCCCCTGACTTTTTCTTTAAATGTGAGTGACTGAATACAGAATTTCTCCTAGGCATTTAGAAAGTGCTCAAATCTCCTTCTTGATTTTAGAAGAAAAATCTAAGGTACAAACACATGCAAGTGCATGCATGCACACACACACAGACACACTGACATGCAAAGTCAGGTCAGTCATACTGATGTGATTAATTAGTATATAGATAAGTATCTAATAATATCTTATTAGAATTGAACTGAATAACCTCTACCGTTATCCTCTTCCAAAAACTTGGCTCCTTAGAAGTTTTTCCTGGCGATTCTACTTTGGTAAGATACAAGTTCTCAGAAGTGTTTTGCAGTTGTTCTCCCAATTGGCCTTTTTTACTAATATGAGTGCACTCAAAGGTGCTGAAACAAACCTTTCAGGATATGTACATATTCCTTCTTGTACCCATTGTGTAGCACTCAACCACTTTCTCCATAATAATCATGATCAATCGTCTCAACCACTTCAGACACCTCCTTCTCTGCCTCTCAATTCAGCAGCACAAAGAACTCCAAATGGTCATATCTCGGTCCCTAAATTCAATTTATTGAAACCATGACTATGTTCAAATTGTGGCAGGATTACTTCTTAGGGATCAGGACTTTGAACTCATCAAACCAATGTTTGAGGAAACAAAAAACAAAACAGTTTCCAACATGTTGTATAAGATTTAATAGTGAGGGATCCCTGGGTGGCACAGCGGTTTGGTGCCTGCCTTTGGCCCAGGGCGTGATCCTGGAGACCCGGGATTGAATCCCACATCGGGCTCCCAGTGCATGGAGCCTGCTTCTCCCTCTGCCTGTGTTTCTGCCTGCCTCTCTCTCTCTCTCTGTGACTATCATAAATAAATAAAAATTAAAAAAAAAAAGATTTAATAGTGAGATGTAGAACTCCCACCTGCACCTTCTAGTGTGTGGAGAAACAGTTCCAGTCTTCTGGATGCTGATTTAAAATTTATATTGTAACTTGGGAAACCTCTTACTATCTCGGGATGTTGTCTTCCAATTTGATTCCTATTCACTGATCAGTTCATGACAAGAACATATCCAAGAATTCCATAGATTTGATTCCATTGTTAAGCCTCCTTGTCCATAAAATGAATACCTTAGAAAGAGGTGATCATATGTAGAATTCCATGACAATTCATGAAACAGAATGTTAGTACAGAATGGCAGAAGTCCTGCATCATGAACACAAAATCACTTTTAAAATAAATTCATATTTCCCTAAAGATAAATTAATGTCTTCTCCATAAAAAAGGGGGTAACCAAAATAGTCAACTTCTCTCAAGTGGCTTTTGTAGTTTTATAACAGGATAGGATCAGCAGGGGGGCTCAGTGTTGGCCTTCTATTTTTGGGAGTTTAGGCACTCAGTAGAGTCTAGCAGAGCAATTGCAGTGTAGGGAATCCAAGCTGTTGAGCTCATGAAAAACTCCACTTTAGATGCCTTGGCCATTTTATCCATGGACCCTGTCAGCAAGCACCAGGGTATTCATTTAGAGTTAATAATACTCTAGTATATAGTTGAAAGTTGCTGAAAGAGTAGATCTTAAATGTTTTCACAAAAAAAAAGAAATAATAATTATGTGATGTGATAGAGGTATTAGCTAATGCTGTCATGGATATTATTTTGTGATATATCAGCATATCAAATCAACATGTTGCATACCTTAAACTTGCATGATGTTAGATGTCAATTACATCTCATTAAAATTGGAAATGAATAAATAAATGCCAATAGACATTCACAAGATGGCTCATCTTCTGGAAGTGGGACCCTCTGCTATAGCGAATGCCTTCTGATGGACATTTACAAGGAGCATGCATACCTTTAGAAACTATGTTCACTTTAAGTAGTCTATTTACATACCATTCCCTCAGAATCACTTGTCAGCTATTTTCCAATCTTGTTTTTCCTGATCCAGTAGACAATTATGAATCAAGGTAGATCCATGTACCCAGACCCTATTTCCTTCCTTGAAAAGTAGACAAACAGATTTATTGCCTGATTTTCCATTCACGCTTCCATTACTATCTTTAAGGACCATCCATGAATAGAGTTGTAGACATGTAGAAGATATGCTCTTCTAGCTGCTACCAGCATTTCATTCAGACAGAACATCTGTATTCTCTAACTAGTGTATTAGTCATGTTTTTCTCTAATAAAACTGCAATACAAACAAGCCAAAAATCCCTCAGGCTTGCATCAAGAAACATATTACTCACTCAAGAATTGCAAGAAATGACTGATCTGTATGGGGCAAAGAGAGCTGGTTACACAGGTGTGTTCACTCAGTGAAATTCATTGATACTTATAATTATGATATAAACAAATTTTGGAAAGAAAATTAAATTTCAATAAGAAGAGTTCTGCTTTATATTCCATAAGTAGGCATAACAGAAGAAAGAGAAAAACAACAAACATTGAGTTCACTTCAAAGGGAAACATACTAGTGTAATTCAAAAGGTATGTTCATTGTATTGTATTCATGAAAAAAAGGAAATAACATTCATTGGAAATGGATTTCCCATATCTGAGATGATTTTATTTTATTATTCTCCAGGCCAATTAATACAAACACTTCAAAAGAAAGGGGAATGTGGTCAAATAGGTGACTTCTCAGTGAAACAGCAACACTAAACCAGAGACTCTTTATCAAATGATTTGTGCACCGTGCCCTGCGCAGAGATGCCAGCCCAGAGCACATGGTAGTAAAGACAGCCTAGGTTCTGCTCACCAAATCATGTGCCTTGGTATGGATATAACTCTGCCCTCTAGAGGAAAGTGATTTTTTTTTCTAATTCATGACAGATATATTCTAGTAGAACGAATAATCTTTACCCAGCATTCTGTACGTCTAGCAGAAGACTTTGTAAAATGTACCATTCCTTTTTCATTGATGAGCCAGGGAATTTGCTTGGTGGAGCATTCTCCAATGGGCCATACCCTACTTGGTTCTCAATTCCTCATGTAACATTGAGCTTAAATTTTTTCCTTAAAAGCAAAAATTATATCCATCTGAGGCTAGGGATTTTAGAAACTATAGCTGTTATAAACTTGATGATGGTACTTCCAGAAACATTCCTGTTTTAGAAGAGGCAAGAATGTCATCAATATTAGAGAGACTCATTACTGCCTTATGAAATATTTCCTTGTTGAGAGTCTCTAAGGCAGAATTCGGTATTTCAGATACCCAAACATCTTGGGAGACTTTTTACAAGGAGCAAATATGCAACAAAAGACTGCAGTATGGTCTATGCTAATTATTAGGGAACAATAATGTGGGTTAATTAAGATTAATTAGAAGGGAGCACTCACTTAGATTAAGGAATAGAAACTGACATCAATTAGCTATATACTCAGTGTCAGGAGCTGTGCTTTCATATCCATTAGCTTACTGACTCATCTCAACTCTTCTGCTCTTACATAGTCCCAGCAACATCCCTGCACATTTTGCTAGTAGCATTCACATTTTACCGATGAGGGAACTGTGCCTAGGTAGTCTAAAGAGATCCTTAAGGTAACACAGATCATATAGAGTGTATAGAGCAGTATATGGTATAAAATAGTGTCTGTCTCTTTTAATTCCCATTCACACTCTGGCAATTTTTTTTTTATATCATACAGCACTTTTTTTATTGGAGTATCTTCAGTGGTGTATGCCCTCACTGCCACACACGTGCGCATGTTCAATGGTAGGCTAACCTTTCTAATTGCTCTCATCTTAGGATAAGGCTAGAGTTAGCAATTTTTGCACATACACCAGCTGGCAGTAAAAGAAGGAAGCCTAGGAACATGCTGGGTAGTAAATGAAAACCATTTTAGGTTAAAAAACCTCTCTATGTGTGGAGATGACAGTCTCTACAAATGATTCTTTGCTCTTTCCTTCTTTCTGTCCCTCTTCCTGACCATAATCTGTTCTATTCTGGGTCAAAAATTATTTTTTGAGCTCTGCCCCTACTTTGATTAGCACTGCCCTTCTAAGTATTGGTCACCCATTAATCACAGGCACGGCTACTGGCCTTTGGTGACTTATTCTTTACTTGATTTTCACAAGGGCAAAGCAAAAAAGAGAAAGAGAGAGGGAGAGACAGAGAAAGGAAGGAAAATTCAGTGAGCATCTCCAGTTCTTTTATTAATATTAACTTTGGGAGGTAATAGGACAAGTCAAATTCATGCACCTGCTAATTGGTCCAGGCAGAGAGTCTACATTTCTTACTTGAGGACACTTGGTTATGCAGAAAAAGTTCATATTTCAGCAGGACTATAATCAATATATCACCTATATTAGCCTCATGCCAACACACAAGGGTTCATTATTAAGTAGATTCTGAAGGGTTCACTGAATATTGCACTTTGAAATGTGTGTCTGGTGCCTGGGAGCAATTTCCAGCCAGTCTTCTGGGAACTAGGACATACTTAAAAGGATTTAGGAGTAGAAATCTTTCACTTAAGAAAATCCATTTCAACAATTCGCACATTAAAGGAACAGGAAATGTTTCTTTACCAATTTCACTGCCATTGGATGGGGGAATCCTCCAGTAAAACACAGACAATTTTATTCTACTTATTATAGCAATAGATGTATAAGTGGGTGCTTTGTCCTCTCCCACCTTTTGCAATTATGGAACAGCTCAATCCATCATAGCAATTGTTTATTACATGTACATTCTAAGAACAAGTGTGAGTATTTGCCAAGAACTTTGAATGCTTCATGTCATTTAACCCTCACAACAAACAAAGGAGGTATTTGTTCTCACTATGTGTCATATTTAGGCCTGGGAATTTGGTGAGGTTATAGGAACCACCCAAATTGACATGATTAAAGAGACCCAAGCTAGGATTTTTATCTAATATATCTTACTCTAAAACCCAAATCCTTAATCCCCAAATTGAATTACCAAGGGATATAATCTTTTTATTTTTTATTTTATTTATATTTCTTATTTATTTCTAATTTATTTACTTACTTTCTTATTTTTGAAAGAGAGAGAGAGCACAAGTGGGGAGATGGGACAGAGTGAGAGAGAAGGAGAGAATTTTAAGCAGACTCCTGGCTTAGCTCAGAGCCTGAGACACTGTATGATCTCATGTCCCTGATATCATGACCTGAGCTGAAACCCAAAGTCAGATGCTTAACTGACTTTTTTTCTCTAAAAAAAAAAAAAGAAAGAAAGAAAGGGAGAAAGGAAGGAAGGAGGGAAGGAAGGAAGGAAGGAAGGAAGGAAGGAAGGAAGGAAGGAAAGAAGAAAGAAGAAAGAAAAAGAAAGAAAGAAAGAAAGAAAGAAAGAAAGAAAGAAAGAAAGAAGAAAGAAAGAAAGAAAGAAAGAAAGAAAGAAAGAAAGAGAAAGAAAGAAAGAAGAAAGAAAGAAAGAAAGAAAGAAAGAGAGAAAGAGAAAGAGAAAGAAAAAAGAAAGAAAGAAAGAAAGAAAGAAAGAAAGAAAGAAAGAAAGAAAAAAGCAGGAAAGAAAGAAAGAAAGAAAGGAAGCAAGAAGAAAGAAAGAAAGAAAGAAAGAAAGAAAGAAAGAAAGAAAGAAAGAAAAAAGCAGGAAAGAAAGAAAGAAAGGAAGAAAGAAAGAAAGAAAGAAAGAAAGAAAGAAAGAAAGAAAGAAAGAAAAAGAAAGAAAGAAAGGAAGGAAGAAAAAAAAAGATTGCAGAACTTGGATGGAATTTGGGTTAAACTATTAACTATATCAAGTTTGTATTGAACTTGTAACTTATTTTTTTTCTTTTCTTTAAGATTTTATTTATTTATTCATGAGAGACACACAGAGAGAGAGGCAGATACACAGGCAGAGAGAGAAGCAGACTCCCTGCAGGGAACCCATTGGAGGACTTGATCCTAGGACCCTGGGGTCACGACCTGAGCTGTAGGTTGATGCTCAACCACTGAGCCACCCAGGCGTCCTGTGACTTATTTTTCTCATATCAATTCCAAATCTGGTGATTACTAGTCTACTAGTCTATTCTTCTAAAGAAGAATTATTTCTTTTAATTTTAGTTTCTGGAAACTTCTTTAATAAATAAATATTCATTAAAGTAGTAGGATAATCATTCATTCTTTTAAATTGTAATGGATGCCTAGACGTTAGAGGCTATAGATGCACTAATTGTAATGCACTAATTATAATATCTTAGGTGACATTTGAAAGCCAGTGGGAGTAATATTTCATTTATATGTTACTTTTCAATATATTTATACCTCATATCAATTATGTGAAATAATGAACACAGATGTGAAATATGAAAGAAAATGTCTCTGCAGTCTTTGGGGTAAGCCTGCCACCAAGGTAATTCATGGCAAAATTTATGTGGTTTAAATTTACCAAGAATGGTCTAGCCTTCAATAACCAGCACACAGATGTTACCTCAATAATATAGCAAGATGAGATCAGTTTCACAATGTGGACTCAAAGGAGGGCAGACATAACTAGGCTTACAAGGGGCCACCATTTAAGGTCAAACTGCCACTTTTGTCACTGCACACTAGAAATGTAACTTTTGGAAATTTAAAAGTCTATCCCTGGGCTTATACTTTTTCTCTCCACATGGAGAATGAGAGTTGAGAAGTCACATTACAATTCAAAGTTGTATAAGCGAGGCTTTGGAACAAAAGCTAATGGATATATGTTTAAAATATTTGCCTGCCTCAGTCTGTGCGGGCCTGATGCCTCCACTCACCCTGGGGACCTCATCTTTCCTGGATGGTCTTTGGAGAGGTACTTGGCAACTTGGCTTCTTTTTTTTTTTTTTTTTTTTTTTTTTTTTTTTTTTTTTTTTTTTTGAAGATTCACATGTGTTTAATGTATATAAAGGCAAGGAAAAGACAGTCCCAGATTCAAAAGCGATATTCTGTACAATTCATATGGTGGGGTTGAGGGGGACAGGGCCATAGAACCCACACCCGAACATGTACAAAAATAACTTACATGGTGACCCCCATCAGCAAGGGTGCTGTAGCTCTTCCCAGCCCCCAGGGCTGGGGGGGTACATTCTAGAAAATGGCACTGTGGAAGCTAACCAGTACGGGCCAAGGTGCTATGGGGGTGGGAAGGGGTGCCAGTCCAGAGGGGAGGAAGGCCTATGAAGAGGACTTGAGACGGTTGGCAGCCGAGCGGGAGCTGAGTAGCTTGTCCACCATGGTGCGGGCATAGCGGAGCCGGCTGGCCAGCTCCTTGGAGCAGCCGTATTCCTCCAGCAGGCTCAGGCGGTACGTGCGGAAATCCCGCCTCTCGTCGATGTAGGTCACGGCTGCCATTAGTGGGCACAGGATGAGTTTGGTATGGTCCTGGAAGAAGTTGATTTGCACACAGCCATTGCTGAGGTGCAGGATGATGGCGCTGCGGGTACGAAACCAGGTGCGCAGGTAGGGGAGCCGGGCGAGTTCATCACCTTCCCGGGGCGTGATATTGGCACCTGCCTTTAGCAAGTGTTCACTCATGTAGTTCCGGAAATACTTCAGGAGGGTGATCTTCTTCATCAGGGAGTTGGGATGGGAACTCACGGTGAGGTAGGACTCTGTGCCATCACGCTCTATGTACTGCAGGCTGTCACCAAGCCGCACCAGAAGGAGAAGATGTCCATGGAGATCTCCATTCACGGCAACTTGGCTTCTTAAAATTGATTTACCCTTTGTTTGCCTTTTCTTTTGATTTTGAAATGGGTTTGCTTTTAGCTAAATAGCTACCTGTTCTCCCTCTGCCTGTGTCTCTGCTTCTCTCTCTGTGAGTCTCTCATGAAAAAATAAATAAAACTTTTTTTTTAAAGGGGGGTATCCCTGGGTGGCTCAGCGATTTAGCACCTGCGTTTCACCCAGGGCGTGATCCTGGAGTCCTGGGATCATGTCCCACATCGGGCTCCCTGATGGAGCCTGCTTCTCCATCTGCCTGTGTCTCTGCCTCTCTCTCTCTGTGTGTGTCTCTCATGAATAAATAAATAAAACCTTTTTTAAAAAAATAAAAAAATAAATAGCTAGCTGTTATCCATTAAGTTGAAGTCGACCCCGAAAAAAATTAAATAAAGTCCACCTTGACTCTCCACAGGCACTTTCCCTTCACATTAACTCCCTTAACTTCTAAGGGCTTTGAAAGATGTCCTCCATGCACAGCTACTAACTTCCATTTCGTTGATGAAGAAACTGACTACAGGAGATGGAATGATTCATGCAAAGTGTTAAGTGTGGAGTATAATCCAGCTTTTTTTAAGTGATGCTTTTTTAAGCACTGTTCTCACACTGTCCCATAGCAACCCCTCAAGAGCATGTAATACCAATTTTCAGCTATTAAGGGCATAAAATGTAGAAATTGTTGAGCTCAATTTTTAACCTGCCCAGCAGCTTACAGCAATAATGAAGATCATTACTGATTAAAATTGATAGGAAGGTAGAAAGATCCAAAGTAAAAGCATTGTCAGTGACCTATATGCCGAAGGTCAATGAGGGCATTATAATGGAAATCTACCAGTGATTTTAATGGAAGTAGCTACTTTTGCTTCTCCATTTTTTCACAACCAATGCATGAAGTATGTTACAATGGGTTCATCATTGATAAAGTACAAAATATTTTTTGTGGTTTAGAAAATCTTCATTATTCTGTCCTCTGTGAACTCCATCTCACACCCACATCCATATCCACTTCCCCAAACTCATAATGCTCTTTAGAATCCCACACTTGTCTACACAGCCAGGTCCAGTCAGCATGCCTTTCTCCATCTTGTCCACCTGGAAAATGTTTTCTAAACCTTCAAGATTGAAAGTTTAACTGTCCTCTCTTTTGTGAACCCATTCGTAACACATCACACCCAGGAAGATTTGCCCATGTTCTACTGTGTGCCACATTGGAAACTTACAGACTTGTATTGTGTCCCCTCTACACCTTTTTTCCTTTGTTCCTCTCCCCACCCCAATACAAATAAAACTAGTAATGACACATATTAAGGACACAGAAAAATGTTTCCTAAAAAAAAAAAAAAAATAGGTCTACAAGAAATTGTTGATAAAACAACAGAAATCAGAAAGAATTCTATACACTGTCTCAACTTTTCTTCGTTGTGCTTCCTGCTTTGTTTTCTAGGGAGTTATGTGGAGTTTCTTTTGTTCATTTGTCTGTTGTCTTTATATTTCTGTACAGAAGATAAAGGTGTTGGCTTTATATAGGGCACATAGTCAAATCTTATGACTGTTGTAATAAAAACAATTGCACACTGCATTTCTTTCTGTCTGTCTCAAGAACACATGCTACAGAGTATCTTTTGTAACCATGCTGATGCAGATAACAGCCCCTAAGGGAAATAGAACACTGATCTTTAGTGATTCTGATTGTGCCATACTGTGCATTGGTATTTTAGATTAGGTCAGTTTTGTTCATGCAGTCTATCCTTATTATGAAAGTGTTGAAAATAACACATTTCAGAGTGTTAAGAAAAATAATTTTAGCTTGGAAATTTAGCTTGGGACATAGGTACACATATGAATTATCATTTACTGGAATTTACTTTGTTGAAATCACTATTTTTCATCAGAGGTCCAAAACTTAGTGGATTCACATGTTAATTTGTTAGCTTTTTCTTTTTTAAAAAGGTTTTATTTATTCCTGAGAGACAGAGAGGCAGAGACACAGGCAGAGGGAGAAGCAGGCTCCCTGTGGGGAGCCCAGTGTGGGACTCAATCCTAGGACCCCATGATCACGACCTGAGCTGAAGGTCACTCAACCACTGAGCCACTCAGGTGTCCCAACTTTTTCTGTTACAAATGCAGATGCCAGGTACAAGAGATAATTCTGAAGGACATGGCTTATCATCCTATAAGATATGTAACCGAGTGATTTTATATTATTTTCACACTTCATTAAATTGCCTATAAATGTTCAGCTCTTTAACTGTTCTTTGAAATTCCTTTCCTTTCTGCTATTTACATCATTAATTAATGAGTTGAATAACATCTTTGACCAGTTTTATTTTGCACTCGTAGAAGCTTTTTTTTTTAACATTTGAAATTATACTTTATAATTTCTTATTTTGGGGCGCTTGGCTGACTCAGTTGAGCATCAAACTTTTGATTTTGGCTCAGGTCATGATTTCAGGGTTGTGAGGTCGAGCACCCCTTCAGGATCAGCGTGATGAGGGGGGCATCTGCTTGAGATTCTTTCCTTCCTCTCTGCCTTTCCCCCTGCTCTCTCTCTCTTTCTCTGTTTCTCTCTCTCTCAAATTAATTAATTAATAACTCATTTTACCTGGGGTCTATTAATCAGAAGGACAAAGGACAAAGGGTTCCAAACAGTGTTCATTCATGTATCTATTTTTAGCATGTTGCAATATAGTGCAGCTTTTATATGTCTGGCTAAATAAATGTATAATTATAAAATATAATTTCAACTAAAATAACTCTTACAAAATAGACATATAACTGCAAAAGATAACTGCCAGGAAACTGTAAGTTAAACATCATATTCATAATCCAAGCTAAGCCAACAATAAAAATTGGCTGAGCTGACACTTCTAATTCTAATGTGAACTTGCCACTTGAAACATAAAGGCTAAAAAGGGGGGGCAATTTAATAAAAATTTATATTCTATAACTGAACAAAAGTATTTAAAATAATAAAGTTGACTTGAAAGATGGTTACAAATCCATAGCCACCATTATTAACAAGAACTTTGCCTAAGAGGATATTGTATAAATTATGCCTTGGTGAGGTGTATTTTTCATATTTGACAATCATTAAAAGCAATATCAAAATAAATTGAGTTTAGAACCAGCTCTTTGAAATGCTACACTAAAAACGTGAAACTAATATTTTCAAAAATAATTGAGCATAAGCAGTGATGTATATGTACATATGCATATGTGTCACATGTATGTGAATAATCATATTTATTCAAATATATATGAAATCACTGTGTATACACATATACATTCCACCTGAAAGGACTTTTGAACTATAAGACGTTAATCATTTTAAAACATTTAATTTTGACTTTATCATTTTAAAATTTTTCTTGTGTATACTTTGTAAGTTTTATTGTGTATTAGTGTAAAAGGTCATGCATATTATTGACCAAGAAGACTATAAGGTGGTAAGGCCACCAAAAACATTTATTTGGGATTTTAGGGATTGCAATCTAGGAGACACAGAATCCATTGAAATCGAAAGTGTGCTCTGAATTGCAAGTATACGGTGTAATCTTACAAGGCAAAACCCACAAGGTTACATAAATTGTTTCAAAAGACTTATGATTGGTGCTGGCAAAATTAAACTAACTAATACAGGATTAGCTACTTAGCTAACAGATGTTACATTATCTCTATTTTAGTCCAAAGTAGAAGGAGATGTTCAAGGAGGTGGTTGCAATTGACAAATCGCAATTGACAAATCGCAATTGACAAAAGTCAAAAAGTTCATGGTGTTCTGAGAATTGAAACAGAAGCTGTGCAGAGGCCCTGCTTTCTCAACTGCCTCCTGGTGCTGTTTTGAAGGACTCTCCTACCAATGCTTACTGCATTGGGGAATGTTCTTTCACAATATAATATAAAATAAATATGCCTCTCGTGGAATATCCTAAAGTTGTATTTGTTGGTTTGTTTTACTAACAAGCATGCTATCCAAAAGTCTGGAGACCATTTATTTGGGGGATTAGTAACTATTCTCAAAATAGGGAAAGGTTGCTGAGACTGAAACCCCGTATGAACTGTATAAAAGACTCAGAAGACAACACCATGGTCCTCACAAGGAGGTTGTTGGGCAGAACAAGATAGCATTGGAGGCAGAGACCTTGCAACTGTTTCTAGACTCACTCATACTTGTCTTTTTTCCATCTAGCACACATCTCACCTCCTGGCACATATAGCTTACCAGAACATATATAGCTTACCAGAGCATTTGTTTTCTTCCTAAAATTGTATTCACAAATGGTGTCCCCTGCAGGGAAAAAAAAAAAAAAATTCTTAAGGATACTATCCACATTTTGTTTTGTTTTGCTTTGTTTTAATTTTGATTCTCCTCGTCTCGATTACATTTTTCTTGCCATATCCCCTAATTTTTTGACCCTAATAAGCAAACTGCGGTCCTTCAATGCAAAATCCCATTCCATGCTTCCAGGCTGACTCCATTTTCATATGCTGTCTCTTTGCTAAATATACTTCTCTTTCGTCATTCCTCTGTCACTTCGTACTTACCTTTCAAAACTTGGTTTCAACATTCCTCCACCGTATAGGTGTGTGTGCGCACTTCAGAAACATTTTGCAAAGTAAGTCTGAGATAAGTGGAGATGCATAAATTGAAGACAAATTTTGAGACTCATAGAGATGGTAATTTAAGTTGAGAATATATAGATTGAGAAGAGAAAAGGAGAAAGTGTTTTACTAGTATTTAGGAAGAAACACAGAAAAACATTAGGAGAAAATGACAGGAATTTCTCAGGCAGAAGAAAAAAATCCAAGAAATGTTCTTGGCTTAGAAGCTAAAGGAAGGGATTCTTTGTGGGGTTTTTTTGTTTGTTTGTTTGTTTGAAGATATTATTTACCTATTTAAGAGACAGAGAGGGCAGCCCTGGTGGCTCAGAGGTTTAACGCTGCCTTCAGTCCAGGTGTGATCCTGGAGACCCAGGATTGAGTCCCATGTGGGGCTCCCTGTGTGGGGCCTGTTTCTCCCTCTGCCTGTGTCTCCCTCTGCCTGTGTCTCCCTCTGCCTGTGTCTGTGCCTCTCTCTCTGTGTCTCTCATGAGTAAATAAATAAAATCTTAAAAAAAATAATAATGAGAGAGAGAGAGAGCACAAACAGGGGGAGACCCTGAGGGAGAGGGGGAAGCAGACTCCTGGCTGAGCAGGGAGCCTGACATGGGGATCAGTCCCAGGACCCAGAGATCTGACCTGAGCCAAAGGTAAGAGATTCAACCACCTGACCCACCCAGGCAGCCCAAGAAAAGGATTCTTTGAAGAAAGAGGGAATGAGCCAGCCCTGGCAAAAAGCAGAGAGGTTCTGAAAAGGCTAAAATGCACAAGCTTTGGCAAGTCTCAAGGACTTTGGAAATGCAGTGTACTGGTGTACTGGTGACCTTAGTAAAGGCAGCATCTGTACCACAATACAGGTGAAGATGCAGACTGAATGTACAGACTAATTTTAACTTATTGGGAAAGAAAGAATTAAAGAGAACAAAGGATAAAGTCAAGAGCCGATATAAGAGAGTGTTTTGCTATTATTTTAAGGGTATGAGAAAACAGAATTTTCCAGATTAAAGGAAAATCCAGTACATTTTGAAAAAGGAAGGTGGACTGTAGGCATATAGAAATGAGGCATGTAGAAAGGATGGTAAATGTGTATTTTGTTCAATAGGAAAACTATTGAAGTGAAATGTAAAAAGAGCTCATTATTATAAATCTGAATAAACATTAGTTTCAAACTGACTGCTGGCTATCTATTGCAATTAACAGGAAGCTAAAAACTCCAGTTCGACTAGTCACTGCAGAACCAGTTGGGTGGCTCAGATGATTAAGCGTCTGCCTTCGGCTCAGGTCATGGTCTCCACATCCTGGGATCAAGCCACATCAGGCTCCTAGCTCAGTGGGGAGTCTGTTTCTTCTTCCTCTTCTTTCCCTTGCTCCTTTATGTTCTCCTTCTCTCTCTCTCTCTGTATCTCTCCGTCTCAAATGAATAAATAAAGTCTTAAAAAAGAGAGTGGGAAAGAGAGGAGACACTAAAGAATGTAAGGAGATTATAAACATACTTCTTCCGTGCAGAAAGCAGTATGGAAAGGGTAAGTGGAGAAATTGGAACATGTTCTGTCATGAAAAGATTGAGTTTCTCAAAAAGCTTTGTCTGACTTCCCCACCTGCCCATGCATATACCTATAAAGTTATTCCCTTCCTCCTTTCTGTCATCTCTTCTTGCATCTAATTTTTTCTAGAGTACTCTAAATGTTAATTCTAGATTAATGCATCTTCACACACACAGCCCCCTTCCTCAATTAGCTATGAATTACCCGAGGTATTCAACTGTGTCATATTTGTCCCTACCTGTTAAGCACCATGCACACTTCCTGCCATATTTTAGGCTCTTAGTTTGGACTTTCTTTTTGGAATGATAGGTTGAAAAGTATATAATACGTATTGCAATGGCAAGAGATATGTTGTCAATGTCACTGAAATTCTGAAAAGTCAGGTATCCGCAGGGAGGCCTTTCATCAACTGAGAATTGAGTTAAATTTTATCTATCTACCCCTCCATTCATTTATAGATGAAGGAATCCAGACATCTAGGTCCGTGGGCTCCTGAGAGGTAGTTATAGGACAGCTCATCTGACTTATGAGAAAAAATTCTTTCCCCTTCAGTAATGGAACTTCTAAACTTAACTTCATTAGTACACACTCCAGTCAACTAAGCTAGTTGGACTGCCCTTAGATTATCAAGAGTCCACGTTCTTTGGCTTAAAAAACAAACAAACAAACAACAGCAAACAAACAAACAAAAAAAACCCTCTTTCTTAATCAAAAGATAATGCAATGAGACGTGGTGAATGAATAAAATATTTGGTTGAAATTGGAGCTCTCTGGTATGTGAGAATGAATATCATTGTCTGGAAATCAAAATCATTAAAAAAACAGTTAAGGACATTGGTGTGAAAGTAAAAGGAATAATTTAAAAATAGCTTCCTAAATAAAACCATTATCCCTCAAAGCAGAGCTATTTAAAGGAAACTGTGAAACACTGCTTGGTTCAAAGATCTGTGTGCACACTGTGCATGACAAACCAAGAATACAAAATAATGTGCATAAAAGCCAATGTTTCCATAAATGGTCATAAAGGATTCATGTTTTTCTCTCTATAAAATTTACAAAAGCAGCCAGCTATGTAACACTAATTATACATAAATAGTCTTATTTTAATCATTATTATTGTGGGAGTATAATTGTAGATTGGAAACCCATTCCAGATACAGAAGACCTATAGTAACAGAAATAACTTGATAGAGTTTTTCTAATGCAGTCGATGGTAAATGTGTATTTTGTTCAATAGGAAAACTATTGAAGTGAAATATAAAAAGAGTTCATATTATAAATCTGAATAAACATTAGTTTCAAACTGACTGCTGGCTATCTATTGCAATTAACAGGAAGCTAAAAACTCCAGTTCTACTAGTCACTGCAGAGCTAGTCACAGAAAACATAAACCAGACCACTCGGGATTGCCCATGCATAAGCTTTTTAAAAGATCTGGTTAAAACAAAATTTGTACAATTCTTCTCTCAAACATAGAATTATGCAATCAGGAGTTCTGGTCGAGTTATCTTTATTAGGTGTTCAGTTAATACAGTAATACACACAAATCTAAAATTCACTGCTTTGTGAATTCTTACAAATATATGCAGTACAGAGATCAATAAAAGGGGCATTTCTGGCAGCCCAGACATTTCCTCCTTACCTCTATCAGGTAATATTTCCAAAGCCTCCTCCAAAATACTTTCTAATTTCTAACATTATAAGTAAAAATTGTTCTTAAACTTTATATAAATGAAATAATATATATGTTCTCTCTTGTTTTTTGACTTGTTTTTACAATATCATGTCTGTGAGATCCATCTTTATTTTCTCACTCTACTGTTAAAGGGCATTTGGATTGTTTTTATCATTTAGTTTTGAAAATTGTTTTAACATGCATTTTTGTACACATTTTTGAGGGTATATATATTCTTTTTTATAGATATGCACCCATACATTTTGAGAAGAAATACTGGATTATAAAGTAACATGTTCAGCTTTACTAGGTGATGTATATAATGCCCATCAAGACTCTGATTTACAGGGCAGCCTGGGTGGCTCAGTGGTTTAGTGCCACCTTAAGCCAGGGCCTGATCTTGGAGACCCAGGATTGAGTCCCACATCAGCCTCCTTGCATGGAGCCTGTTTCTGCCTCTCTCTGTTTCTCATGGATGGATGAATAAAATCTTAAAAAAAAAAAGACTCTGAACTACACAATCCTTTGTTCTATAATGCTGATACTTTATTTTTTTAATATTTTATTTATTTATTCATGAGAGACTGAGACACGGGCAAAAGGGAGAAGCAGGCTTCATGCAAGGAGCCCGGGTCTCCAGGATCATGCCCTGGAGTGAAGGCAAGAGCTAAACCGCTGAGCCACCTGGGCTGCCCCTAATGCTGATAGTTTATGATCACAATTTCACATGTAATTTATTTTGTAGTATTTGATGTATTTAAATTATATATATTTATAAAACATAAAATATGCACATATAAAAAATCTAGTATTCAACATGTATCTACCTTTAAAACTTTAAGTGGAAGAGGATTTTCTTAATCTGCAATCACCTAGAAACACCAGAGAGCTAGTGTTCATATTTTGGCAGGGTGTTTCATCAGTGACCTACACATAAAATGGAGCTGAAATAATTTCACTTGAAGTCACTGTTTTCGACCTTTTCAAAGAATGATTTGGCTTTTAATCAGAAATTTGTGTTTCATTTTGAACACGGAACACATCATCCAAATGCAGCTATTTCCATACAAATGAACTACTTTCCATATCATAAGATTAATAATGAACAGACTTGCATTTCTACAAATGTATGGAGGAGTTCATGCAGAAGACAACTCTGATCTACTTGAACATGCAATGTATCTGGTGTGCTTGAAAGTTCTGATCTCTCATTACTCTTGAGGGATAAAAGAATAAATACGTGTTGGTGGTTATGAACCTCCATTGAGTCAATCACTCTTGATTTTTAGCAAGGGATAGGTTGAAGTAAGTTCTATGTCCAGTCTCTACCTTATTGTAAATGGAAGAAATAGACAGCTATTTGGGACAAATCTAACATAAGTGGAAAGAGTGAATAAAAAGAAAGATGATGCTATCACTAAGTTTGCATATATATATGAAATTGTGGATTGGAAATGGTTCTCCCATTGAGTAGCTATGCACATTTATACAAATAAGAATTTGTCTAAGCCTCAATTTTCTTATCCGAAATGATGTGCATAATATCTTCTTACAGAAATGTAAGTTTCAATGTCATGAACTAAGTATTTCATAAATGGAATATACTTCTTGCTATAACCATGTAATTATGACGGTGATGATTTATTTTATGCTTCTCTAAGCTCTTTCACATTCATTATTTTATTTTAACAACAAGAATACTTTGAGAATGACTAGAACATGCATTATTATCCCCTTGTTCAGAGAGGAGGCTCTGTCCTCCTTGTACTACGATTGCATGAAAGAAACAGGACAAGTGTTGATCACTCCTTCCTCCTAGTTTGGTTCTTTTTCTCACCCCATCTTTCTGTCTTCCTACATATTGATTCATAAGTGAGTTGTGTTTCATCTCATTGAGTGTGCTTTTGTGTGTCCCTCAAGGATTCTCAAGTCTCCATGTCAATAAGCATAAATTCTATGTAAAAGAAGCTCGCTTCGTCTGGATCTTTCTTCTACTCCATTGATGCTCAACCACTGGCTAACTTTTTCTTTCTGCTTCTTTATTTGAATTATCTCTCTTTCTCACTGTTAGAAAGTATATTTTGGGTTGGATGAGCTGCCGCAGTATATTCACATTCCTTGCCCTACCATTTATCTGCCACTAAAAGGATGGAAGGAAGGAAGGAAGGAAGGACGGGAAGAAAGAAAAGAAAGAAAGAAAAGAAAGAAAGAAAGAAAGAAAGAAAGAAAGAAAGAAAGAAAGAAAGAAAGAAAGAAAGAAAGAAAGAAAGAAAGAAAAAGGGGAAAAGAAAAAAATAGCTAATTTTCCCATTAGCTTTATTTACGAAAGCATGTGTCACAGACCCAATACTCAAAGTAGTTTTTCCTCAGTTTGGAGGTCAGTGATTTCCAGGGTACTTAATTCATAAACCTGCAAGTGTACTACCATATTTTCACCCCACCTACTTAGCTTGTTGGCATGATGTCCAAGTTTGTGTTCTTATGGTTGCATGATTGCTATTACTCTCCCAGTAATCATATCCTCATAAAACCAAGTGCAGGAGCAAGATCAGGAAGAGAAAGTGTCTCCCTCAACTGGCTTTTAAGAGGGACAGGCTACAGTTTTTGTCTTATTGGCCAGAATTTTACCCCAAATCAATTCCAAATCCTTTCACTGCCATGGGGGGTGAGGGGTAGAATTACTATAGTTGTAGTATAGATTAATCAAAGTCTACTTCCTGGGGTCATGCATGGATACAGCCTTACCTGAAGCATATGCATTCTCTCCCCAATACTTGTAAACAATTAAGGTTCTATTTCAAAGGAAGAAGAACTGTTACCCAGGTACCCAACAGTGTCTGCCATGGTCCTGTCATGTCTGGAGTGGTATATGTCACCAAAAAATGATCAATTGACCCCAAGTTCTTCATTCTTCATTGACCTAATTAACTTTCTTGTTTTTTCTTCATCATGAATTGCTGAGGGCATGGTCATGGAGTACTTCACCTTGGCACTCTTGCTGGGAAGAGAGTCTTAGTGTTTCTGTGTATATATAGTAGAGGTATCTTGGACAAATTTTTTACTCTCTATGATCTTTTGTGTCAGCCCCAGAGCTGCTATGAACTCTTGTTATTTGTAGCAATATTTCTCTTCTATTTTCTCTTTCCCTCCCCCATCCATGTTCTGTTGCTCAGTGATGCACATTTTCCATTTTGACTGATTCCTTCTGGGGCACAAAAGCTTCAATTAGCAGCTTTTCATAAACTGTTGCTTCAAGTACTTATTTTTTCTTGGTCTTATTATTAAATTATAAGTCTATTACTATTGGTGTTTTTGAAATCCATCTGCCAGATAATCTATTATAATACTTTGCAAGTTTGTGCTGTGTCCCAGCAGAGATGCTAAAGAGAAATGAGTTTTGATTGTCACAAATTCAGTTTCAGCTTGAGGAAAAACTGACTAGAAAAGTTATTAGCCTCTGAATTAGCTACTAAAAAAGCTTTGAAGTCATCTTCCCCTGAGATCTTACATAAAGGGCTAAGTACGCCTGTGACGATTTGGAAATTTTTAACGGTCTGGAGGGGAGAGTAGAGATAACTCTGAACTTATATGCTACATTATATCCAGATTTTTGCAGACCTCTAGATTTGCCATGTAGCATGCAGATCAACCAGTTTGTAAGTGTGGCCCAAAATCAGGAAACTTAGGGCGCTGGGAAGGGTGATATCAGGATACCCTACCCAACTGCTAGACAATAGCTTACACATGTAAGGCTGTATAAAATGGCCTCTGCTGCCCTCTGGCCCCCTGGAAAAGAATGTAATCCAGGAGGCCTGCCTCACTGAGAGAATATGAGTGTTCTGTGCCCTGAAAATGCCATCCGTGGTGATGTGAGTAATGAGAGAGTTTTATCTTCTGCATCATGGAAATAGTGTTTGCAATGAAGTGTGTCAGAGACTAGTGAGACTTGGATTCAAATTATGGTGTTTGAGGAAATCCCTTTACCTCTCTTAGACTTTTTTTCTCATATACAAAAGGCAATAACACCATAGAGAGTACTGCCAACATTAAATTCTGTCAATGTATGGAACAATCCGTATGCTGTCAATTCTCTATTAAAGTTACTTATTTTAGTTTTTCCATTTCATGTCCCAGTAATGCTGGTAATAGACTAGAAAGTCATAGAGCAGGAGCTGTAGAAAATAGAGCTCGAGGCATGTCCTTCATGCCAAGGCTTCATGAGTCCAGCAATCTCAGGATAGCAGCAGGAGGGAAAATGGGACATGAAGTCGGGGAAGTAAAAAGAACAAATACAAATGCAAAGTGGTTCACAAGCAATTTGGGTACAGTCTTGAGACAACACACACCTTTGCTTGTTTCCATAGCAAGTCCTTCAGACAGGCCCTGTGAATCCACTGAGAGATATAACTGTTTAAAGAGAGGACAGGATCAGGATGCATCTTCAGGCTCCCTCACACCTCCTATCTTTCCTCTGACAACACTCCTTCCCAAGAGACGGATGCCCCACATTGTGAGGGTGGGTCACCCAGACTCTTCAGATACCTTCCAGAAAGTCCACTCCCAAGGCTGTAGTTTTATCGGAGCCACCTGCTTTATCTGATTTCAGGAGTAGAGAGAAGCCAGAACTTCCCTATTTCTGCAATTGCTGAGGTTCTTGCCTCAAATGTAACTTTGGGGAATCTTATTGGGGAAACTGGAGAGGTGTTCTTGTGGGGGCTTGTGAAAAGTCTTCAGACAGCTTCCATTTTGAGATAGGAACAAGGTTGTCAGCTGAGGATGAGAAGGGGGGTGTTTGTGCTAGTTGATTGAAGAAGGGGGAGGCATCAACTCATGGTCTAGAAGAAAGGGCGAGTGAGCTGACTCTGATGATGTAGTGGGATAACAGCATAATGAAAGTGAGGAATAACAGCAGCCGCCAAGGCTTCTCACTGGGAATCTGGAGTAGTGCATAGACTAGGTTCCTACATAACTTTTTTTTTTTCCTGTCACATGCATCAATTTTCCAAGTCATGTCAGTAAATATTGATGGATCACTAATACATATCAGTAGATATTAAGAGATGTATAATATAAGGAAGGTTTAATATGACAAAAATACAAATAGCTAATTTCTACTCAAATACCCAAATATCTTAGCTTTGCAGATGAAAATAAAGAGATGGATAATTCAAAGCATAGCATTGGTGGAAATTTACCTGTCCATGTAACAAGTGTGGGAAAAATCTCAGCAGGAGGCAACACTGTGATTTGAATGGTCAAGTAAATGTTGGATCCAACCCAGTCCAGGGACAATAGATAACAGTTAATAAGGAGCGTTGAAGGAAGCAGGGCCACAGAGCCAAAGGTGACATGACATAGGCAAAGGTGAGGCTGTGATGAAGGACACTATGTATTTCTGTTTTCTTATAAACAAATACAGCTGATGAGATGAACTCTTATAATTAATCTATGAGAAATAATTTGGAAAAACAAAACAGTGTTAGATATGAGAATGTTTTGAATGACAGATGCAGGCATTGGGTCCATTTTCTTGCTGAATGTGAAGCCCTGGATAATTCATGAGTTAATATTAAATAACTAAGATTTCTTAAGTTTATATTTTATGCTATTACCATTCTTTATGTTTCACATGTTTTAATTCATTGAATGATGTTAATAACCTCTGCTCTCACACAAGGTGCTATAACTTAAAAGGTCTCAAGATTTTCTGATAAACTTAATCTGTGGGGATAAGTGAGGGATATAGAAAGCACATCTCTCCCAAGACACGTGGGTAAAGCAATAAAAGCAGGGATAGCTTAAACAGACATCCTTCCTGAGTAGACACATTTCAAAATAGAGCCAGAGGCTTAGTTCCCTTTAGATGGTCCCTGACCTACTGACACTATGTGCAATGGTAAAGCAGCCCTCTAATTCCTATGCATCTCATTCTGTCTTCCCCAGCCTTGATTTGATATTGCACTTGATTCTCTCATCCCAGATGTTCTCTTGGTAGTTCTCATCCCTGCTATATTATACATAGACAAAAATATTTGATCTCTAAATACTGAAGTGTTGGTTGGTGTAATGAGTTTCTACCCAGAGAGGGATTCATATGATCTTTATGGATATTCTTTTTCCTATTTCAATACACAAAGAAAGATCATTTGTTAATTGAGATAAGTTTTATATCCTTTTTAAGAAAATATAAAATGTTTGACATTTCTAAGTCCTGAATTGTTTCCCCATTCACCCAGAAATTTCTGTTTAATTACATGAAATCAAATATAACAAAAGCATCAAGTTTTCCAAGCTTTTATCTGATTCTTTTTTTTTTTTACCATTTCATTTATTGGTGTTTAATTTGCCAACATACAGAATAACACCCAGTGCTCATCCCGTCAAGTGCCCCCCTCAGTGCCCGTCACCCATTCCTCCCCACCCCCCGCCCTCCTCCCTTTCCACCACCCCTAGTTCATTTCCCAGAGTTAGGAGTCTTTATGTTCTGTCTCCCTTTCTGATATTTCCCACACATTTCTTCTCCCTTCCCTTATATTCCCTTTCACTGTTATTTATATTCCCCAAATGAATGAGAACATATAATGTTTGTCCTTCTCCGATTGACTTATTTTACTCAGCATAATACCCTCCGGTTCCATCCATGTTGAAGCAAATGGCGGGTATTTGTCATTTCTAATGGCTGAGTAATATTCCATTGTATATGTAGACCACATCTTCTTTATCCATTCATCTTTCGATGGACACCGAGGCTCCTTCCACAGTTTGGCTATTGTGGACATTGCTGCTGATTCTGATATATATCCAATTGTTGAGGTTGGATGTATGGAATACCAAATATCCAGAAGAATATTATCTAAGAGGAAGTGCACTTGGTAAGAAGTCTAAATCCTATGCTCTTGATCACATCTACCATTGGAACAAGGAGAGTCTACCTCCAGCTTTGAACATCCCTTCCCATAGTTACAAATAAAGCTACCTGTGAGTCCTTGCCCACTACAATATTTGTTGTCAGACTAAAAGAAAAGAGACAACACTTACCCATTAAACCTGTTGAAGGAATCAAGTCAATCATGAGGGATATGCTGAAGTTTCTTCCTCTAGACTAAACCTCTTTTTTAAGCTATTTAATATTCATCAATAATCAGCATGAATTCACATGTATAAGCTCTTGAACTAAAACAAACATATACATCTCCATTGATTAGTTATGTTACTTTAGATTGTGTTAAATAACTTGATATATTTCAGAAAACTTTCACCTGAAAACATAGAATGATCATTTATCACAGTCTTTGAGGATACCCAATGTCAGGCTGTGAATCCATGCTATTTTGGAATCCGATGGATTCCACCAAAGAGTAGAATATAAGTTTACAGGTGATGTCTGTCTCTAGATATTGATTGAAACTTAAAGACCATTTATAATATATTCTAGTATTCATATATTTTAAAAAGAGGAATGCTTTTAGATACATCCAAATTAAATATAGAAAATATATATCATGTGGGGGGAATCAAGACAGAACTCACGTATGTACCTGGTAACTCACCTACCAAACAACTCTTGTCTGCAATTTGCTTATTCCTCTTTAACTCCTTATAGTTGCAATGTAAAACCAACACCTTGACTTTTATTGACGTGACATTCACATAACATAAAAACAATCATTTTAAAGTGAACAACAATTCACTAGTATTTACTACCTTCATATCATTGTGCAAATACCATCTCTCTCTATTTCAAAATATTGCATCACTCAAATAAAACTGTGTACCCATTAAGTGGTTACTTTTCATTGCTCTTGTCCCCTAGCCATTGGCAATCACTAAACTGGTTTTTGTCCCTATAGATTTACTTTCTGTGGATATTTCATATAAATAGAACCATGTGATTGATGACCTGTGATATCTGGTTTCTTTCACTTAGCACAATGTTTTGGGGGCTCATCCACACTGAAGCATTTATCAGTAATCCCTTCCGTTGTACAGTTTAATAATATGTCATGGTATATATTAGTGTCCTAGGGCTGCCATAACAAAATAACACAAACTAGTTTAAAACAACAGATGTTTGTTCTCTTCTGGAAGCTCAAAGCTCCATATCAAAGTTTCAGAAAGACAATACTCTTTCAGAGAACCCTCAGGGAAGCATCCTATTTTGCCTCTTTCTAGTTTCTGGTGATTGCTGGCCATCCTTAGCATTCTTGGGATTATAGCTGCATCACTACAATTTCTGCATCTACCCTCACCATGCCTGTGTTGTATGTCCTCCCTATATCTACATCTTCATACGGCCTTTTCATAAGAACCAAAGTCATTGGATTTAGGGCTCAACTCTAATATATTATGACCTCACCTTCACTTACCTAATCACACTTTCAAAGACCTCATTTCCAAATAAGTTCACATTCATAGTTACCTGGGGTTAGGACATTTTTTTCCTAGATTTCTGAGTGTTGGATTTTGTCAAGCACCTTTCCTATGCCAATTAAGATGATCATGTAATTGTTTTTTCACTTTCCATTTTATGGATATGGTATATTTCATTGATTGATTTCCTTATTTTGAGTCTTCCTACTTGTTATTCTGCAGAGCCTAATTTTCTCTACTAATCCTTTCTTCACGTCCTAGATTTAGTGCTTTCTCCATGTCCCCAAACACACTCTGTGTATCTTTATCACTACATTTACTGCATTGACTTATAATTGTCTCTACTCTGTGAACCAAGAGGTCACAGAGGCCACATTTGATCCAGCTTATATTCCCCAAACCTGGCACAGTGCCCAGAACATAGTAAGTGTTGATAAATTAAGGTTGAATATCTGAGTGGGGGATGTTAAACACAAATTGCATAACAGTAAATCTCTGTTTTCTGAGACTTAGCCAAACTTCAAGTCACAAATTTAAGAGCCTCCTTATGTGTCAAACATTCCTTTATGACCCTCAATTCTCTCATCTTAATTTCCCTAATACTCTTAGAGTCTAAAACACTTAATCATCACTTAGAGGTGTACATGGAGGCTATGTTCTCACTCATCTTCCCAATCCACTGATTTTAACAAGAAATCTGTACTTGGAACTTGAAATGTTAAAATATACACTGAAAGAAAGACAGAAAATGTAATTGCTTAGAATTCTTTAAGACAGGGATCCCTGGGTGGTGCAGCAGTTTAGCGCCTGCCTTTGGCCCAGGGCGCGATCCTGGAGATCTGGGATCGAATCCCACGTCGGGCTCCCGGTGCATGGAGCCTGCTTTTCCCTCTGCCTGTGTCTCTGCCTCTCTCTCTCTCACTGTGTGCCTATCATAAATAAATAAAAATTAAAAAAAAAAAAAGAATTCTTTAAGACATTGAGTGGTTTCATCTCTTGGATTGATTAAACATTAATTAATATAGTAATAATATAAAATAGATCAATAATAGAGGATTGTTTAACCATAGGAACTGTGAAAAAGAGCTACATATGTGAATATTGACCAAATCTATCCAATAAGCTTATAGAAAAATAGTGTCATTGGAAAAATCTCTTTACTAGGTAAATAGATTAATCAGACTATTTTATCTGTGTATCAATAAACATTCTATTTTCTTTATAATTTATATAATTCTAATTCCATGGTCAACATCACTTTTCTTATTACTATTTGGCTGTGTATCTTCAAGGTCACGTAACACAATATTTTTTTCATTGTAAACGAATGTATTGGCACTCTGAATTTATATATTAATCACAGAATCTAAGATATTATTAGCATAATAGAGAAAAGTGCATCTGCACCAGGTGAATGAGCAAAATCAGATTTCTGGGGCTGCATAAATCGTTTTAGGTGAGTGTATTATCTATTTACCATAAAGTATCCCAAGAGAGGCAACATCTTGGTAATTTTAGCCTAAAACTAATTTGCTATGCATGGTGTGAATCATATATAGCATTTAAGTGGTATGACTCTTAAATAGATTCTTTAATCAAAAAGAATGAGTCCAAACCCAGCTCCACCACTGTCTATATGAACTTGACTATTAATTTTTCAAAGCCTCGGGTTCCCCATATAGAAAATGAACATAGTTATAATACTCAAATTCCAGGACTACTATAAGGACTAATAAGATGTCTCCTATAAGTTCTCAAAAGAGGAACTAATATTTGGTTGGTCTTCCCTAGTGCATTTCTAAGATGAGCACAGGACCCAGCTGAGTTGCAGGGACTTACTAAAATGATAATGCAGAGCTTTAGTATGGATTTCTGTACCTTCCTATGTGTTAGCACGGGGACCCATCTTTATTCAATAAGACAGATATCATCATTTATATATTTTCCCCATACATGATGTGATCACTTCTCTCTTTATGGTTTTGCTAAAAGCAAATATTACTGTTCCATAAAAAAGAGAGTCTATATTACCCCTCATAATAACACTGGTGTCTAGCCATTAGATATGGGAATCCCTGAGGTGTTGTTTTGGCAGATTCTCAGGTCTCATCAAATACCTACCAATGGCCACTTTTGTTACACTAGTCAGAAGTATATAACTGTGCAAGTATAAGTAAGGATGGAATCTCCATTTGTGCTCTCCAGGTGAGAACAGAATCCATCAACAGTCGCTTATTGGCTTGTATTTCCCGTACTTGCAATATACTATAATTCATAATGGCCTCTAGCCATCTATTCATTGGCTAATTTAGATATTAGCTTCTCTGATAACTGTAAAGAAAAAATAAAGAAAGAGTAAAGTCACCTATTGGCTGTACTTTAGCCACATAGAGAACTTTGATATTGATCATTTCCACTGTATCTTTGGCATTATAAATATAAATAGTAGTGGAAAGATAAGTTTTATTTATTTATTTGTTTGTTTGTTTATTTCTTGGCCCAAGAACAAAAGGCCCTGCAACTTGGAGCATGATACACCTTTCCCTGTAAACTTTTTGCCTGTTAGTAAAGCTTATTTATTATGTTTGACTTCTTCCCCAAATAGGAGAAAAATATGTACCCTTGATATAATGGTTGTCTTTTGTTTTATATGCTATTTTCATTTTGTGAAAAACATCTACTTTCTTTTGAGTATTGCTTTTACCACTACTCCAGTCGTTAGGTCTGGGAAGAGTCCTATTTGGATCTATCTGGAGCCATGTCAAATTTGATTCATCAAGAAAGATAGAGAGGTCACCTCATACTCTGTCACTCAGTATTTTTCAAAATGGAGCTCAGAAATAGAGCCACTCACACTAGTAAAGGAAGCTGCAAGACTTTGGGACCCCAGTATTAACATTGGTGTTTCTTTTTTCTCCTTCTTGGGAAAGCCCAGCTTTATCTTTTTTTCCAGTGAAATATAATGAAGCCTGCACCACAAAGAGAAATAACAATTCAAACAATTTTTGGTAACTTTTGGTCTCTGGCTGTAGATATTCCAAAGCACAACTATATCCTTGACTTTTAATTGTTCGAGTTGTTTGATTCTTACTTGAAGGTAATACCAGTTAAGATACAAACAGGTAAAATATCCTTCCTTCAAGGTAGGTAATTGAGGAAATCTTTATCAAGGGGCTATTTACAAAGGGACTGGGGAAAGCACAAGGCATGGAATAGTAAGCAAGGAAAACCATTGCTTCTCTTATTCAGTCCTGAAGGAGCAAAAGGAGGGAAAGATCACCAGAAAGCAGAAAGAAAATTTTATAGAGAAAGCTTTATGGCAGTAGCTATAACCTTTGCACAGGGGAATATAGCCAAAACCAGGTGATGCAAGGAGTACTCTGACCTCACTCTCCTTATCTTTATAATATCCTGCCAGTGTCGAAACAAGAGGCCAAAGAACACGGAGTATCATTGATACAATTCACATGGGTCAGCATCCTAAAGACAGAGCAGATAGAAAAAGGCAGGAATGAACCAAGTGTGGCACATATAAGATGTCCAGCACAGACCCAATGAGCCAGTAAATTCCCCCTTTTGCTTATATTAGTTCAAGTTGGGTTTCTATCACTTGCAAACTAGAACAGCCCTGACTAATGCACTTGGAATTCTCCTTTCTAGTTTTTGTCAAGTGCCTGCCTGGTCCACTTCAATTATCTCTAACCAGGGATTTATGCAAAAAGGGTGATGATAAAAGAAGTGGGATTAGCAGCTGATAGATTACCCAGTCAATTAACCCATGGGACCTACTTTCCTCTTTCCAGAAAACAGGCAGTAAAGATAGCATGTCTTAAAGCATTCTCTAAGCCAGTGAAACACCTGCTCATTTCTGTTCTTTCACTCAATCCTGACAGCAATTAAATCTCTCCAAACTAGTTTTCTCTCTTGACAGGTCTGCCTACCTAAATCACACATGTTTTATTTGACCACATCACAGCAAATCAACCTACTGCTCCACCATATGAATTGCTAGTGGAAGTCAATCATGTAGCTTCTCCACTCTGAGCTTGAATATACACAGGTATATGCTTGCCAGAAAGTTCTGCATTCAGTTCACCCACTCCTCATCAGTCTTATAGGCAGGCATAGTAGGAGGGTAAAGTTATTCAATATAATTTTTCTCAATGGTTTAAATGAAAAATTTGACCCAACAACTTCTAGATTTGGAACGCTGAAAATCAACCAAGGCAAAAACTGAAAACAGAGGAACATGGACCCATCTGTTCCTATTGTTTCTTCCCTACCCTCTCCTGCCCATGTTGTATTGTTGTTGTGGAAGACTAAGAGAGAACATGTAAGTGGAGAGAAACCTTTTATCCTAAAAGTAACTGGGTGCTGGTGGGCCCTCAGAATAATCCAGCTATGCTATTGAGCACAGCGCTTTCCTGACCTCTGTCTCCTTTCTTAAATAAACTGGGTAGATATCAGTATCCGCCACTGGGCATGGTCAAAAATGAATAATAGAAAAATGGAACGACATTCAGTGGTGAGGCTGTGCCAGTCTAAAGAGAAAATGTGGAAAGCAAGCAAGGAAGAGGGGATTGATGAAATTGGTTTTCTGTTCTTTCTTTTTTTTTTTAAAGTATATAATCCTGATGCATAAAGCACTATTTTATGTGCTTCAAATAATGTTTTCATTAGATCTTGAGAGCACACAAATAAAGCATGTATTCTTTATTTTTGATGATGATAACTTGCACCTAGACCAAAGCAAGTCAAATCAGGGCAAAGTAAAGGCTATGAGGACTGTGGATTTCCAAAATGCATTTGTGGATCATTCTAAAACATTTGCAGAAAGACCACAAAATGAGGGGTCATTAGAAAGTAATGAGAATTTACTATGTGTCAGGTACTCTTTTAAGTACTCTGTATTTTATTCTAACAGCATACTATGATTTAGCTACTTACTGTCATTACCTCAATTGACAGAGAGGGAAACTGAGGCACAAAGAGATTAAATGTCTTGTTCAGCATCACAGAACTAGGATTAACAGAGCCATGACTCAGACTTGGTCAGACTAGGATATATATATGGAAAATATATATATATACACACAATTGCTTCCATTTTTCATGAAGAAGTTAACTCAGGTACTAGGATATATAGGTAGTCATATTTAATTAAATGTGTTTTCTAATGGTCAGTGAAATCAGCAATTATGGCCATTGTGTATCTCAAAGGCATATAAGGAACTGATCTTATAGTATTTCATAAAAAAAACAAAGTGAAGCAAGAAATTGAGCTCCTAAACAGCTATTTCATGACTTATTCCACAGCATGACTTAAATATAATGCTAATATTATTTTATCATTTTAGATATTTTTGTCATTTAGCTATATAAAATGATATAAATATCATTTTAGAATTTCAAGGCAGCTCATAGTTATTTCTATCAATCAATCACAGCCTTAAGAATAACGTGGCATGTCAAATATTAATGCACAAGTTTATATTTTCTGTGAAGTCTTAGCTTGACTAAAACCTAAAGCCAAGAACTACCTCCAGCCTACTTCAATGATGAAACATTATTCACATTTTTTACATAAACAGAAACTCATCGTTTGGGTTGAATCATATGTTCAAGATCACAAAGCCAAGATCTGAATCATAATTTATACCCAAATCTACTTGACTCTAAATTCTAATGTCTACAGAGTATATCAGAAAACATGTTTGGGAAACTCTAAAGTCTACTAATCCAGAAATCTTTTATTTTTTTTATTTTTTATTTATTTTTTTTTAATCCAGAAATCTTTTAAAATCACATTGACCTCTAATTATTTCTGTCAAAAATAGAGAATGTTCTGAAAATCTATTGGGCAAAATCCAGTTTAGTTTAGGTCACTGATGGTCAACAAAGTATTTATTGGACTCATAAGTGAAGATTTTAATACAGTTGCAGTCAATTGTACAAGACAGAACCAAACCTCTCTTCCCCCCACCCCCCATCCTTGCCATACGTAAAGAACTCATTATTCTCCCACTGGTTGAAATGTCTGAGGACTGGCTTAGCACAGCAAGATATAAGGGTGGATTTCATCAGATAAAGAAGTTCTGCTATGAAACAGTTTAAATATGAAACTCTGTGACAGGAGAATGCATGAGGTGCTGTGGGCACTCAAAAGTGAGATATTTACAACAAACTTGAATAATTAGAGTTCAGTGAAGCTCAGGCAGTACTGTAATATTTGGCTTTTTATGGTATGCCCAGCAATCAAACGAGATGCATAAATACTGATCTCAAATGTTCTCTGCTTTGTCATTGGCTCTCCCATGCACTTAGAAAAAGTGTCTGTCCCAGAATTAGTGCTGAAGAAACATTTCTGAATTTAAGGTACAAAGTACATGCATCCCTAAATGCATCTGCTTTTTCTCTGGAGTCTCTCTTAATAGATAGATGAGAAAGAGAGAGAGAGAGACAGACAGAGACAGACAGAGAGAGAGAGAGAGAGAGATAACTACAAGGATAAACACCTCATGCCTGTAGAGTCTAAGACACCCAGCACACTATGAAGGACTGGGTTGGCCAAAAATGTCTCCATTTACTGGGTTATTCTACACATATTTAGTGAAAGTCAACTAAATGCCAGGAAGTAAAGCAGATCAGGATAAATTCATTTTGATGTCTCAGCCCGAGAGAGGTCTGTGGATGCTGGTCCTTCTGTGGAACGGCCACATCCAGAGGCCGTTCTTTGTTGTACAGGACAGTACAATGCATTTAGCAGCTCTGCTCCATGCTTACTAAATGGCAATGGCATTCCCCAATCATTGGGCCAACAAATAATGTATCCTTGAATTTTCACATGCTCCATTAAGGATGCTGACCTGTTTCTGGGTGAGAATCACATTGGACAAAAATAAAACCTAGACCTTAGTCGAATTGAAAGATGAGAGCAGCAGTTACTCAAGTGAAGCAGAGGGAGTGGAGAGGTGTATCAATAAACTCTGCTGCTGCTTCTGCTGCTCCTGCTGCTCCTACTAAAAGCAGTTCATGCCAAAGACAGAACACATAGAACATTTTGCACTTTCAAAAAGTACATGCTATTCAGCTCCTCTGAAGCCTAGATTTTGGAGGGCAGCAGGATCCAGAGGAATAATAGAGGGTGAGGATACATACACACACACACACACACACACACACACACACACCTCACACAGGTGAGGAGGTGTGTATATATATATATACATACATACTGCTTAATACATATTTAATATAGATAATACATATATCTACACATATGTATTTTTATATATTATTTTTCATGATTGTGGCAAGCACCATTTCTATACTTAACAGATGCTGTGCATATGTAGGGAGGGATAGAGCAATGGAAGATATATGATTCCTTCCTAAGTTCACCATTTCTCTATAAATGTGAAGTGCATCAGTCCTGTGTTGTAACCTTTCCTTGTACCAGAATTTGCATGGTCCAGGCACATGGTAGGTATTACTAACAATACACTGAATTGAATATGTTAGTGTGTTTTGTGAAGGGTCACTAGGATCTTTTAAATTCAGAAGGCTTTATTTGCGATTCAGCCCAGCTAGTGCTATAACTGGGGCTGTATCAATGATGATGTTTGCACATGTTATCACCTACTTTATCCATGATTCAGGGGCCATCAGCTCAGCCACTAAATAAATACCTTTTATTTATTAGGTAAGTATCGGGTCAGCATTAAATTTAAGGGCAGTTGAAAGAACAGTATCCATATCCTTACCTTAAAAAAATCATTGGCTTTTAAAATAGAGAAATAATATTTTCTCTGCTCAGGAATAATAATTTTCAAATTTAGATCTTTCAGCTAACTTAAGTGTGAAAAATGCAGGTGTTTAGAGGATTAGTATCCTCAGCCCAGAGTAGCTGGCTGAGGGGACTGTCAGCCATCCACTGAAATGGGAACGGCAACAGAAATTCATTGGCACTAGTTCTATAAAATTTAATTTTCTTTCCTTTTCCTATGAATGCTCAAATTAGCAGATGGATGAAAGTGTCATTTATTTACATTCATTCAGGGTATTACTTGTAGGAAAATGAATGTGTATTCAGAGGAAAGCTACAGAACGATATTATTCTTTTACATTTCACACATGTAATTTAATATGTTTGTATATACATAGCAGTGTGTGAATTTCTAGGAAGCATTTTTAATTAAGCCATTATTTCTAAGTATTCATATTTATAAATGAATAAATTTGAAATATGTTTTTATATCTTAATTTATGGAATATTCTCTGATTTCCCTTCATTTCTTAATAGCTATTTTAGTTGTAACGGGAGGGTTCTAGTCCAACTCAAATTACGTCTTGTCCATAGGGCTTATATTACATCATCTGGTAAAGAATGCACACTCATTTCTGCTCTCCCAATTCATTTTTCCCCCTCATTTGACAATATTTTATATAGCTTGTGAAATATGCCTCCCGACCACACAGCCGAAGTCTTAATGGTAAAGACAGTTAATATATATTAACATTCAAGAAATATGCACTGATTGCCTACTATGAAGGATTTAAGGAAAACATGTCTATTAATGAATTGGCCTCCTTAATGCATATTTATTAATTACACTATTTTATGATTCTCTAATAACATAAAATTTTAAGATAATCCAGGACTTGTTTCTTAAAATTAATTTTTCTTCTGTAAAATATTGGTTTAATAATGGCAATCCTTAGGAAAATATCACACTTGCTTCTCTTTAGGTCTATCATATTTAACCTTAAAGATTTCAGTTAATAGGATAATTTAATGAAGTCTCAGTTTGAAAAAATATATAATACTTGGAGAAAACTGAAAATTTATTCAGATGAGCTCTTTGATCATTTTCTCCTGTTAACACAATAGTTTCTGAAAGTCCCCTTTCAGATGTAGCGTGCCCTTGTATTTGTCTCTTGTACCCAGTGTAGAGAGGGGTTAGAATTGGCACTTAGTAGCACTGGATTTTATTAATGTCTTTGCTGTCTAGACCTATAGTAAATACGTAACGAAAAGATGAAATATGTATTCTTTTAGAATAAATCATGGGGTTTCATTAACAAACAGTAAGTTAGTGGTTGTATTTCATCACCTTTTTTCCCAAATAGACCTTAGATGATAAAATCAGATTAAATTTTAACTTGGAACAGATGAGTTTTGTCATCTGTAGATTTGGCATCAATTGCTACAAATTGGTATGCATCTTTGCCATGTGGTAACAGTATTTTTAAATCTCCCCAAATTATGATCTTCACAGTTCAAAAGATCCACTTGTCAGGTCTAGCACAGCTTCAGTTAGGTCTGGTTGGAGTGTATTATACCCACAATGCAGGTGTTGATGATCAAAATAAAACATCTTTCTGCTTAAATCTTTACCTCCATCCTGTGAAAGAAAATTGATATTCACCAAACACAGAGCTTTGATGTGGGAACCACATAACAAGATCCCTTCCCATTACCATCTGTGATGCCTGGGGACTGCAGGGGATATTGTCAAGTCATCCCCCCAAAAAACATAAGCAGATATGAAGGAACGACATGAAATTAATACATTTAGTTGTGTGGTAATATTTCTCTTCTTGTAAATTTACATTCTTAAGACATTATTTTTTTAAATCTTTGCACTTTTTTCCCCCTGTGGACAGTTTTTAGATTTATCAGCCAGAAAAGAGATATGGATATTTTTCATGTCTGGCATTCATCACGGATTCCGTCTAGTTCAGTTTCTTTAGCTGCCTTGCTCACTCTGGGGAGCAGTCTCTATAGCTAATCAATCACTCATCTCCGTATTTTGTAGGTGGCTGTCACCTCAGTATGTAAGAGATCAGATTGAGGGCTATGTCTGGAAAACAAAACAGTGAGATAAATTCTTCACTCCTTTTTCAAAGAACTAGCAATTCTTAAAGAGCAAGACTGTCCAAAATGCTGAAATAGACTTTGATCACCACGGTTCCTGTGTGTACATGGGGTGGGTGACTACGTATTAGAACCTGAAGGACATTAAAATGGCAATTTGCCTAAATACCTGTGAACAGTTAATTTGCCACAAAGCTTATCATTCAATTAACTGTACTTTAAAGGTCTCTTAATTGCCAGAGATTAACTTGTGTTTTTTTAAATCACTGAAAGTGAATCCTTTGAGAATTTTTTTGATATAAGATGCTTTATTTCTACTCATTGTTATGAAACATCACACGGAAGCATGAAGGTTCATGATGGTTGTAATGGGGTGGGGGGTGCAGCCTAAAATGTTCCCACTATTCGATGTAAGATAATTATCCTTTTATAGAAGAATAAAATACACTTAAAAGAAAAGCAAACAAGCATAGCTGACATTTTGATAGGTTAGGACACTGGAATTTCCTATTATATATCAACTATACCTCAGCAAGTCAGAAATTTTAGAAAAAAGTAAATTTTTCTTGGAAAGATAATCACTTTAGTTCTACTGGTTTTTCCACTTATTAGGTAGGTAATTTCCACTAATTAGCTAGGTAATTTCCAGTCAGGGAACACTTCTGAGCCTCCTTTTTATTTATTTTTTTAAAGATTTTATTTACTTATTCAAGAGAGGCACAGAGAGAAAGAGGCAGAGACATAGGCAGAGGGAGAAGCAGGCTCCATGCAAAGAGCCTGATGTGGGACTTGATCCTGGGACTCCAGGATCACACCCTGGGCTGAAGGCAAGCGTTAAACCGCTGAGCCACCCAGGGATCCCCTGAGCTTCCTTTTTAAATGAAGGAGTCAGTTTTAATGATATTTAGTGACCTTTAAAATACTACAATTTAAGGATTTTATACATCCTGCTCAAGAAGACTGAATGACAATGCTTGTATTGGGAAGTGTGGTATGGAATGGAAGTGAGGCAGTGTTAGAACTTTAACACTTAATGATATATTTGTTTGCCTTTGTTTTAAGATAAACTCTGATGATGTAAAATGAATGATTCTGTATAACTGAATAAGAGGTAAGGAAATCCTTGTAGGGACAAAAGCTCGGAATTTCCTTTAATCTGTGTTCTACCTATAGTGGACATTCCTGGGGGGAATCTAGCCCCTGGTGCTTCCAGAAGGTAATGGGTTTTGGAAGATGCTGAGAAGAAGCAATAAGGCTAAGAAAGATTTCCCCAATTTACTAGTAATTTCAGGAGAAGCTCTTAGAAGAGGAATCTTACATGTGGATATATCTAAGGTGTTAAGATATTAAGAAAGCCCTGGAAGAATAAGCCTCAAAAAGTATTTGAAAAGCCAATCTCATAGTTAAGAAGATACATCTATAGGTATAAACTCTTTTTTAACCTTCATGAACTTCCCGCAGACAACCAGACCCAGGGCTGCTGATTTCTGATTTTCTAGAATTCTTCAAAATATTTAAAATACAAAACAAGCATTCTCTACAGAAGGTCAGATTTCATTGTAGGGAGAAAATATTGTTTGTGTTGCCCATTAATAAATTATTTCCTACTGAAAAGAATCCATGAGGCATCACTAATTTCAAAGTTACTGAACAGTTATATGCTCTGTAATAGGGCCCTTCAAGATAAAGAAATCTAAAATCCAGAGTTCAAAATCTACAAAGCAGTTTGGCATTTTGTAAGAGTTTGGAAGAACCAATGTTATAGGTCAAATCCAAAAGCAGGCTACTGCCAGAATTTTTTCTTGCTTTAGGAAGGTCAGTCTTTGTTCTATCTAGGGTTTCAACTGATTGGATGAGGCCCACCCACATTGGAGACAGCAATATGCTTGACACAAAATGCCTCAATTTAAACCTTAATCTCGCCTAAAATGCCCTCATGGAAACATTCATAATAGCATTCAACCATATATCTGGATACTGTGGTGCAGCCAAGTTGACACATAAAGATTATCATCACAGGTCCTGTCTGCTGCCAGTTCCATAGATGATGTGACACTAGTGTGGCTAGCACATGGAGTGTGATCTTGGATGTGGTTAGGAGATCCCCTGTATAGAACAGTAGAGGCTACAAGGAGAGAAACTGAGCAATGTCACCTCTGTCTTAGATTCAGATACCTAGAAGGAGATGCTCAGAAGGACAATCCTTGTGCAAGAGATTTGCTAGTGGAATTTTTGAAGGAGAAACTCTTGGGGGACCAGGAGAGCAGAACAGGGAAGAGAAAGAAGTCAAGCCAGGGTAGATGTTGGTTGATGTGTACAGAGGTAGCTCCAGCTCTGCTATGTGTGACCTGATGTAAGGCATGATCAGTGGGCTTTTTTCTTGCTGCTGATCAGTCATTGGCTAAGGATTGCTCCCCGGGGACATATACTCTTGGTCAGTTTCCAATCTCTGCACACATTGGCAGAGGCCTCCTGAGACAAAAGGCTTCCTTCAAGGAAGAGTTCCAGGTATAAGGACTTTGGAAGTGTTGAAATAAATTTCTAGACTCTAGATGGAAGCCCTCCTGCCCAGGATGCTACATCAGTAAACTGCAACTTATATAATTTTCATGCCCCTATAAATGCTATGCTTGACCTGACACATGGTATATCCCATCAGCCAATCCCTGAAGGCCAAGCTGACTCTCAGCTTCATACTTATTCCCTTGTCCCTTATTTCTTTTCCATTTTTCTCTTCCATGTGTCTTATTCACTTTCTGTTTTTCTTTTCCTTATTCCTTATTCATTTTTTCTAGAAAAGCTTGCCACACAGTTCTATGAGACTGACATTTCATGAAGCATCCATGTTTGTAGTATCTAAATTGTCTTCTTTAATCATTTTGACAAAAGCAAAACATGCAAACTACAGGGAAACATAGATATGGTTCTGTGCGATTCCAGGGCTCTGAAATGTCCTGTCCACCTCCTAAACCCCCTTGCCCTGCACATATATATCTCAGATTTTGAGATGCATCTTTTCTTTAACATTGACAGATTATGTTTTCTATATCTTATCTAACATTCTAATAAAAACTGTTTCAACTCCTACCACCAAAGCCCTACCTCACAACTCCATTCCCCAACACCCAAACCCACACTCCTGCAGAAATTCTGCTTCCACCACTGACCACTGCCACAGTCAGCTCACTAAGTACTTTTGCTAAGATCTGATACAGTTGTATTTTTCTGAACCTTTTAAGGCCAAGAATAAGTCAGTATAGGATAATTTTTCTGCCATTTAAAAAAATTTTTTTTATTTATGTTTTTTGAGAAAGAGAGAGAGCAGAGTAAATGAGAACAGGAATACAGAGAGAGAGAGAGAGAGAGCAGAGTGAATGAGAACAGGAGTAGGAGGCAGGGGCAGAGGGAGAAGGAGAAGCAGACTCTCTGTTGAGTAGGTAGCCAGACATGGGGCTCCATCCCAGGACCCTGGGATCCTGACCTGAGCCAAAGGCAAATGCTTAACCGACTGAGCCACCAGGTCCCCATTTTTTCTGTCTTTTGAGTCATGACTTCTACTCTATGAAACCTTGCTGATATCGAAGTGAAGGAGACATGCAATTCTTCACTAGGTACCATCAGCTTTTCAGCTTGTCTTATTCTCTGACTTTTCTGCCTTCTGTACAGTTATTCCAATTCTGCCTTTTCCCATCTGATTGGTTAAAGAAACTTCTCCCTTTCTGCCTTCTAAATACCAACTTTCTCTACAGAGCAAGATAGGAGACAAGTTAATGGGTTGGTGAGAGTGGGAAGCTATTGTGTATGTTATTGTGTGTGTTGTGTGTGTTGTGTGTTTGCATTTGTGCAAACAATGGAAAGGCATTCACTAAAATCAAATAATGAAAAATGATGGCTGTTATTGCTATGAAACCACTGGAAAACTTAAACACTTAAGAGATATATTAATTAGCAAAATAATTACAATGATAATCTTCATGTGATACTGTGTACATTCAGAGTGTTTTTCTTTGATTACTAACTCCCTGCTATGGAATGGCTAAGGGAGTGGTATTATTCATTCATGACACATCATACAAAGACTGAATAGAAAGAAATTTGGAGATATTTCCAGGGAACTGTTACTACAGACTTAATAGTGGAGCCAGAACTAATCATGTCTCCAAACAGGTGACCTTTGCAAAACCCATCGCACTTTTTCCTCTTCTTTCTCTCGTGTTTTTGTTCCTAATTTTCTTTCTTCCTAGACCTTTAAGAGATAATTTATAGTGCCTCATTCAGACTTTGAAGATAAATCTTGATAATGTGAGCTTACAATGGCTAAATTGGTTTAAAATAAATTAGATTAAAAACAAATCTCTGGCACATGAGCATATGACCCTTTTCAGACCAGGGCTGATTTTGAAGTAACCACTAGGAAGAGGAGATTTATAGGGGCACCTGTGAAAGCATCTTCATTAGGGAAGCGCTGGAGGGGACTGCAAATTATTTTACAACTCACCATGCATTTTCCGCCTCCAAGATGTCCTCATGGCTCCAGAGCAATTAATTTGCTGTGCTAGATAATAATTAAAGTATTTTAAATGTGTGCTGTTCAACCCATATGCAAGCACATCTGTGAAGAAGCCTCTTTATGACTGCCTTCTGTTTATTCTTGACAAGTCTTTTGTTGTGCCAAAGAAAATGAGTCAACACGCTGCCCAATTGACCCAAGTTGAGTGCCTTGTCTGCTATCATTAGTATGCCCAGACAATTAGGACCCATCCCTAGTTTGTCACATTAAGCCAGTCGGGACGGAAATTGCAGGCATGATGTGACACTATCCATGAATGGACACACATATTTGAATGATATTTTGCCTTGTTCGATATCTCCCCGTTCTAGATTAAATCAAATTCAACTGGGATTTATCACAAAATGAGACACCAATGTTGGGCTTTATAAAACTTCTCAAATAAAATGTCCTGGATAGTTTCTATTTTTCAAAGAAATTTAATATAAACTTGATAGTATCTAGTCATATAGGAAACTAACCACTGGTTTATCAAGTTTTTATATTCACATGTCCAAGGACCAATAAATTCTAGACCTGTAAAATTTTGTGTTGCCCTTTTTTTTTAAATAATGAAACACTGGATTTATTACTTTGAAAGAACAAGAACAACAAAAAGAGGGGGGCTCCTACTGTTATGTTAAGAAAACAAGCTTGAAACATTGAGACTTTTGATTTAGAGAGTTTCTAATATTTAGGCACATTTCTCCATGCATCCCACTCCTGCCTACTGGGTTCAATTCACTTCTGATTGAAATATATATCTTTTAGTAATTCTTTCAGGAAGAGTCTATCTGAGGTAAACCTACATACAGTCTTTTCCAGAATATGTCTTTATTTACACTTGCTCTTGAATTCTATTTTAATGAAACAGGTGGTATAGGACAAGAGAAATTTATTATTACACAATTCTGGGAGCTCCAAGTCTGAAATCATGGTGGGTCAGGGATGCACTCTCTCTGAAACCTTCAGGGGAAAGATCCTTTGTTGGCTTTTCTGAATTTCTGGTAGTTTGTCTGCAGTCTTTGATGCTCCATGGTTTGTAAAAGAGCCACTCCGACCCTCCAGCTCCACTGTCCTCTTAATGTGTTCTGTTAGTCAAACTCCCTTTTATAAAGAAACTACTCATATTGGGTTAGATCCTAATACAGTGACCTCCTTTTAACTTTATTATCTCTATAAACACTGTATTTCACAATAAGGCCACATTTTGAGGTACTGAGGTTTCAGATTTCAACGTAATTTGGGGGGAAGTGTGCAATTCAATGTATAACAGGTATTTAGATTGTTTAGCTTTGTAAAAAAAACTACCAAACTCCCTTCCAAAGTGGCTGTACCTTTTGCAGTCCCATCAGCAATGATGGGAGTTCCTGTGGCTCCACATCCTCTCAAGCTTTGGTTAGTTCAATGTTTTGGATTTAGGCATCTTAATAGATGAGTAGTCATATCAAATTTTGTTATAATTTGCAATTTTCTAATGGCATGGACAATTTAGCCTCTTTTTATATTTACTTACAATCTATCCCTCCCCTTTGGTGAAATGGGTGGTTAGATCTTTTGTCCATTTTTTAGTCAGGTTTTCCTATCAATGTATATTCTAAGAGGTTTTGTGACTGTTTGTTTTGCTATTATAGATAAAGTCTTTATCAGAGGGGAGCCTGGGTGGTTCAGTCAATTAAGCATCTGTCTTCAGCTCAGGTCATGATCTCATGGTCCTGTGGGATTCTCCACTGAGCAGAGTCAGCTTCTCTCTCTCTCTCTCTCTGCCCCTCTGCCCAGTTCTTTCTCTCTCTCTCAAATAAATAAATATAATCTTTTTAAAAAACCTTTATCAGATATGTATTTTGCATATATTTTACCATGTCTATAACTTGTCTTTTCATTCCATTAGCAGTGACATTTGCAGAGCAGAAGATTTTAACTATAATTAACTCTTACTATTCTTTTCCTTCTGTGGAGAATGTTTTGGTTGCTGTATCTAAAAGTCATACCCAAGTTTTCTTATATGTTGTCTCCAGTATTTTTCTTAGTTTTACATTTTACATTTAGGTTTATGACCCATTTAAATTAATTTTTTGAGAGATTTTAGGTCAGTGCTTAGATCAATTTTTTTTTGTAGAAAGATATCCTAGTATTCTAGAATATCTAAAATATTATACTATTGTTACTTAAAAGTGTTATTTGAGGGGCACCTGGGTGGCCCAATGGTTGAGCACCTGCCTTTGGTTCAGGTCATGATCCCAGGGTCCTGGGATCAAGTCCCACATCAGGCTCCCCACAAGGAGCCTACTTCTCCCTATGCCTAGTCTCTGACTCTCTCTTTGTCTATCATGAGTAAGGAAAAATAAAATCTTTTTTTTTTTTTTTTAAAGAAGACTATTATTTCTCTATTGAAATTCCTTTGCTCCTTTGTCAAAGATTCATTGAGTATATTTGTGTGGGTCTACTTCTGAGCTTTCCATTCTGTTCTATTGATCGAGTTGTTGATTCTTTCACTAGTAACACACTATAATAAGTCTTTAGATTAATTACATCCTTCATTTTTGTTCTGCTTCAATATTATGTTGATTATTCAGGGTTTTTGCATTTATGTATAATGTTTAGATTTAGCTTGTCAATATTCACAAAACTTTCTGGCATTTTGACTAGGATTGTGTTGAATTTATAGCTCAAGCTGGGAGGCCAGACAACTAAACAATTTTGAGCCCCCCTATCACTGAATATGGACTATCTATTTATTTGGTTCTTTGGTTTCTTTTTTCAGATTTTCAGAGTTGTATAGTGTTCATCATATAGTTTTTACACATATTTCATTGGATTTGTACCTAATATTTTACTTTTTGGTGCTAATGTAAATGGTGTATATTTCAATTTCAAATTTCAATTGCATATTGCTAGTAAATATAGGATAACGATAGATTTTTATATATTAACCTTTCATTTTTTAACCTTACTATGATTGGTATTAGTTCCAAGAGTTGTGGTTATTATCATTGATAATTCTTTCAGATTTTCTACATAGACAACCATGTGATCTGTGAACAAAGACCATTTTATTTTTTCCTTCTAAATCTGTATAAATTATATTTTCTTTCTCCTCTTATTACATTAGCTAACATTCCAGTATGATACAGAATACGGGTTGTGAGAGGGAATAGCTTGCCTTGTTCTTGACCTTTTGAAGAAAAAAAATCTAGTTTTTCACCATTAGATAAGATGCTAGCTATACAGATTTTGTAGATTTTTTTTTATCAAGTTGCGGAATTTACACCTTATTTCTAGTTTACTGAGAGCATTTTTTTGACATGAATCAATGCTTTTGACTTTGTCAAATGCATTTTCCACATTTATTGATATGCTTATATGAATTTTCTTCTTTTTTCTGTTTATTTGATAGATTACATGAATTGATTTTCAAATGTTGAATTTTTATTGTCATTTTAATGTCAATGACATCAGTAGTGGTACCCCTCTATCAATGGCAGTATTGGTAATTTTTGTCTTCTCTCTTTTTCTGTTGGTTAGGCTGATTAGAGATTCACCACTTCTACTGATTTTTTGAGAACTAGTTTTTATTTTGATTCTTTTCTCTATTGTTTATTATTTTAATTTTATTGATTTCATGCCTACTGTGTATTATTTCCTTTCTTCTGCTTACTTTGGATTAAAATATTACTAGCTATTTTGTCTAGCTTCCCAAGGTGAGAGCCGGGATTATTGATTTTAGATCTTCTTCTTTTCTAATATATGTAATTATGCTATAAATTTCCCTCCAAGCCTTATTTCAGTGCATCTCACAGATTTTAGTTCAATCTATTTTCATTTTTATTAAGTTCTATGCATTTTGAAATGATCTTTGAGACTTCTTTCTTGCCCCATTTGTTATCATTTATAAATGTGTTATTTAATTTCTAAATATTTTGGGAATTTCCTGTTATCTTTCTGTTATTAATTTCTAGTTTCATTCCACTGTAGTCTAAGAGTACTTTCATGAATTATTTTCTTTTAGATTTGTTAAGGTCTTGTTGTTGTTATTTTTAATGGCCAGGTTATGGTCTATTTTGGTGAGTATGAGAGTGTCAACTGTAGTTAGATAAAATATAATGAATATAAAATAAATTCAATTGATTGAGGATGTCATTCATTTCAGCTATATCTCTTCTGATTTTCTCCTTACTGACTGCTGAATCCCTCTATTAGTGATAGAAGGGTGTTGAAGTCTCTAATCATATTAGATTTGTATACATCATCTTGAAATTCTATCAGTTTTTGTCCCATATGTTTTGATACTGTTGTTTAACACATAGACATCAAAGATGTGTATCTTCATGGAAAATTGACCTTACTATCACGATAATGTCCCTCCTTATCCTTGATATTTTTCCTTGCTCAGAAGTCAGTTTCATCTGAAATAGTAATTCCAATTTTCCTTTAATTAACAGTGTAGTATATCTTTCTACATCAATTTATTTTTAATTTTTCTGTGTCTCTCTCTTTAAAAAAAATATTTTATTTATTTAATCATGAGACACCAAGAGAGAGAGAGGCAGAGACATAGGCAGAGGGAGCCCAATGCAGGACTGGATCCTGCACCGGATGCTGCACCTGGGATCAGACTGTGAGCCAAAGACAGAAGCTCAACCACTGAGACACCCAGATGTCCCTGTGTCTCTATCTTTAAAGTGGAAAAAGTTAAACTTGTATTTTTTTTATATTCACTTTGACTGTTTCTGTCTTTTAATTAATGCATTTAGGCTAGCTACATTCAAGTGATTATTCATAAATAGTGTCTATCATATTTACAACTATTTTTTGTTTGTTGTCCCTGTTCTTCATCTTCCTTTTCCACTTTTTTATGCCATCTATAGTATTAATTGGCCATTTAATATAATTTAATATTCTTCCCTTTCCTGTCATAAAAATTTTTCTCATGTAAGAAAACTATTTGGGACACCTGCGTTGCTCAGTGGTTGAGCATCTGCCTTTGGCTTAGGTTGTAATCCCCGTGTCCTGGGATCAAATCCCATATCAGGCTCCCTGGAGGGAGCCTCCTTCTCCCTCTGCCTATGTCTCTGCCTCTTTCTCCGTGTCTCTCATGAATAAGTGAATAAAACATTTACTCTGCCTCTTTCTCCGTGTCTCTCATGAATAAGTGAATAAAATATTTTTAAAAAGAAAGAAAGAAAAATATTTAGTGGTTGGCATGGATTTTACAATATCTTTTTATAACTAACCTAAAACCACTTTCAAATAACACTACACAAATTCGCAGGTAGTGTATACATGTCATGTTATTCCCAATTTCTTTCTCCCATCCTTTATAACACTGCTGTCAAACATTTCACTTGCCCACAAGCTGTAATCACCAAATACATTGTTATAATTGTTATTTGAAAAAACTTTATTTTCATATTAATGAAGAATAAGAAAAATAAGATTTTATTTTACCTTTATTTATTCCTTCTCTAACGCTCCTCCTTTCTGTATGTATATACAAATTTCTCACCTGTATACAATTTCCTTTTCTAAGAAGAACTTCTTTTAATATTTCTATAAAAGAATTACACTAGTAACAAATTTCCTCAGTTTTTTGGTTAATTTTTAAAGCTATCTTTATGTTTTTTTAATTTTTTTTTTTTAATTTATTTATGATAGTCCAGAGAGAGACAGAGGCAGAGACTATAGGTAGAGGGAGAAGCAGGCTCCATGCAGGGAGCCTGACGTGGGATTCGATCCCGGGTCTCCAGGATTGCACTCTGGCCAAAGGCAGACGCTAAACCGCTGCACCACCCTATCTTTATGTTTCTTTCACATATGAGGATAACTGCTAAATGTGAAATTCTAGGTTGGTTTTTGTTTCTCAGGTCTCCTTGCTTAAGTAAGTCTTTGGTCTATTTCAAGTTAAATTTTGTGAGTGGTGTGAGAAAGGGATCCAATTTAATTTTTCTGCTTGCATTTCTTCAGTTTTTCTGTGTGTGTCCTGACACTTTACTAAAATATTTTAATTAAATCCAACAGATTTTTGACTGGTTCTTTGGGATTTTTCTATACATTGGATCCAATTATAAGCAAATAGTGATATTTTTATTTCTTCCTTTGCAATTTGGATGCATTTTATTTCTTTGTCTTGCCTAATTGTGCTGACTGGGACTTCCACTATTTGTTGAGTAGGAGTGGTGAGAGTGGGCACCCTTGTCTTGTTCTTGATTGTAAAAAAAAAATAAAATAAAAAAATAAAAAACAAAAAACGCTTTCTATTTTTATTCATTAAGTATGTTAGCTGTGTGTTTGTCATATATGACCTTTCTTATGTTGAAATATGTTCCTTCTAAACCAAATCTGTTAAGGGTATTTGGAGACCTGAGGATTCATGCATAATAAAATCATTGTAAATTGGGATTACAAACATTAATGTAAAATTGCTCGAGATTTCGGTTTCTTATTGATAGCATTTTGTTTTTCTACACAAAGCTCTAGAACAGGGTTAAGATTCCTTGCCAATTCCCTAACTTTAAGATGAGGATTTTGTGGTCCATGAGAACTGAATATTGTTTGAGGCTCCGGCTGCTGAGAAGGCACCTGAGCTTCCTCATGTTAAGTAGTCCATCTGAGATTCCTCTCCCAGGGGTAGGATCCCAGTCTCTCTCCCTGGCCTCATTATGTATTCTGACAACATCCTGAACCTGGGCAGTGTCAGGTATCACTTACTTGCATAGCTGCTAGTTCTTCTGTTCTCTAGTATAGAAAGATTTTGTCTGTCTATATTTCAAGCTCAGAAGCGTAATCATTTCTGACCTTTTAATGTATTCAATATTTCAGTTTTGTGGGGCAGAAAGACATCTATGTTTATTCAGCCTGTCATATGACCCAAAATCATGACTCCATTTTATATATTATTTTGATTTGGCTAATGTTTCCAAAAGGCCATTTATTAAAATTCTATAAGATCTTTATTCTTAGAGCAGCTTCATAGTGAAGTGGAAAGAGCAAGGCCTCTGGAATAAAGCACTCTGGCTTGAATTATCACTTATGATTTTGCGACTGTAGAAAAACTATTTAAACTTTTTGGATTTGATTTAAAATGGTAAGGCAGAATTACCAGCTTTTTTTAAAATTTATTTTTTATTGCTGTTCAATTTACCAACATACAGAATAACCCCCAGTGCCCGTCACCCATTCACTCCCACCCCTGCCCTCCTCCCCTTCTACCACCCCTAGTTCGTTTCCCAGAGTTAGGAGTCTTTATGTTCTGTCTCCCTTTCTGATATTTCCCACACATTTCTCCTCCCTTCCCTATATTCCCTTTCACTATTATTTATATTCCCCAAATGAATGAGAACATATAATGTTTGTCCTTCTCCGATTGACTTACTTCACTCAGGATAACACCCTCTAGTTCCATCCACGTTGAAGCAAATGGTGGGTATTTGTCATTTCTAATAGCTGAGTAATATTCCATTGTATACATAAACCACATCTTCTTTATCCATTCATCTTTCGTTGGACACCAAGGCTCCTTCCACAGTTTGGCTATTGTGGCCATTGCTGCTATAAACATCGGGGTGAAAGTGCCCCAGCGTTTCATTGCATCTGTATCTTTGGGGTAAATCCCCAACAGTGCAATTGCTGGGTCATAGGGCAGGTCTATTTTTAGCTCTTTGAGGAACCTCCACACAGTTTTCCAGAGTGGCTGCACCAGTTCACATTCCCTCTAACAGTGTAAGAGGGTTGGTTCCCTTTTCTCCGCATCCTCTCCAACATTTGTGGTTTCCTGCCTTGTTAATTTTCCCCATTCTCACTGGTGTGAGGTGGGATCTCATTGTGGTTTTGATTTGTATTTCCCTGATGGCAAGTGATGCAGAGCATTTTCTCATGTGCATGTTGGCCATGTCTATGTCTTCCTCTGTGAGATTTCTCTTCATGTCTTTTGCCCATTTCATGATTGGATTGTTTATTTCTTTGGTGTTGAGTTTAATAAGTTCTTTATAGATCTTGGAAACTAGCCCTTTATCTGATACATCATTTGCAAATATCTTCTCCCATTCTGTAGGTTGTCTTTGAGTTTTGTTGACTGTATCCTTTGCTGTGCAAAAGCTTCTTATCTTGATGAAGTCCCAATAGTTCATTTCTGCTTTTGTTTCTTTTGCCTTCGTGGATGTATCTTGCAAGAAGTTACTGTGGCCGAGTTCAAAAAGGGTGTTGCCTGTGTTCTCCTCTAGGATTTTGATGGAATCTTGTCTCACATTTAGATCTTTCATCCATTTTGAGTTTATCTTTGTGTATGGTGCAAGAGAGTGGTCTAGTTTCATTCTTCTGCATGTGGATGTCCAATTTTCCCAGTCTCCCATTTATTGAAGAGACTGTCTTTCTTCCAATGGATAGTCTTTCCTCCTTTATTGAATATTAGTTGACCATAAAGTTGAGGGTCCACTTCTGGGTTCTCTATTCTGTTCCATTAATCTATGTGTCTGTTTTTGTGCCAGTACCACACTGTCTTGATGACCACAGCTTTGTAGTACAACCTGAAATCTGGCATTGTGATGCCCCCAGATATGGTTTTCTTTTTTAAAATTCCCCTGGCTATTCGGGGTCTTTTCTGATTCCACACAAATCTTAAAATAATTTGTTCTAACTCTCTGAAGAAAGTCCATGGTATTTTGATAGGGATTGCATTAAACGTGTACATTGCCCTGGGTAACATTGACATTTTCACAATATTAATTCTGCCAATCCATGAGCATGGAATATTTTTCCATCTCTTCCTCAATTTCTTTCAGAGGTGTTCTATAGTTTTTAGGGTATAGATCCTTTACCTATTTGGTTAGGTTTATTCCTAGGTATCTTATGATTTTGGGTGCAATTGTAAATGGGATTGACTCCTTAATTTCTCTTTCTTCAGTCTCATTGTTAGTGTATAGAAATGCCACTAATTTCTGGGCATTGATTTTGTTTTATCTCCATAATTATCTATAAGAAACAAGAAAGTGGAAAACCAGATTCCTAGCATTCACAAAACGAAGACCTGGGAGTACCCATGAGACATAATATGCAAGTCCAGTTAAATAATTTGTGAGGTCCAGGGCAAGATGAAAATGTGAGACCCTTTTTGAAAATGATTATCCCTGTGATGACAGAATAGCACTAAACCAAACACCAACCCTTTTAAGCTCAGGGACCTGTGCTCTCCGACAGGCACAGTGCCCATGACATCAGCCCTGATGAAATGTTCGGAAGAGTTCTAAATAAAGCAGTATTCAAAGAGGGTTAAGAAAAATCCTGTGGGAGGATCCTACAACTACAAATCACAGAGAAAGTCTATATAATACAGCTTTCCAAACTAAGTGGCACATTAGCAAATTTACAGGGAAATTCTTTCAGTGATTACCTTGTAGCAAAAAGCCTACCTAGAGATTTTAGGCTGGAAGTGCCTGAGTTTCCATCCTAGCACCATCCCTACTGATTGGATGAACGTGGACACATTGTTAATCACTCTGTGCCTTACTTTCCTCATCTGTGAAACAAGGATAATAACAGAGCTTATCATGATGGGTGTTTAGATGAGAGGTCTTAGAAGAGTCTACGGCACATAGTAAGTGATATATAAAAGCTATTACTCTTTTTCTGAACACAATATTATAACACTGTTTAAATTACTGGAGGATATATAGAGAAAAGGAAATGTTTATAAATCAAAAATTTCCCAAGTAGAAATATTTGAATTATTTATTTATTTATTTTTAATAAACTTGGCATGTAGAAAACAGTTCCCATTATGCCATAAAACCCAGGCATAAAATGACAAAATGTATTACACAATAAAAAAGTTTTGCGCATCACAAAATAACCACAAAAAAGTTTTAAAAAGTTAAACTGATAATACTTTGTAAAGGGCAAAAAAGTATTTAATAAATATAGTGCTTCCTCAAATAAATAAGCATTATTTTAATGAAGATCATTGACTATGCTTTTTTGGTATTTGCTCCATGTCAATTTCTTTTATTGTAAACTGTTCACATTCTTTGCACATTTTCTATTAAATTAAAAGAGAAATTACAACAAAATACTATATTTTTTATCTATCACTTAATCAAAGGTAAAAGAAAAAAAACTGTAGGAGTGCATAAGTGTCTCAGTTGGTTAAGTGTCCAGCTTTTAATTTCAGCTCAGGTAAATATCTCAGGGTCCTTGGACCCAGCTCTGCATGGGGCTCTGCACTCAGTGGGGAGTCTACTTGAGATTCTCTCCCTCTCCCTCTGCCTCTCCCCTCCACTCACTCTCTCTCTCTCTCTCTCACTCTCTCTCTCATTCTTCCTCTCTAAAATCAATAAATAAAAAAAAGAAAAAAGCAGCACTGGATAATACAACATGTAGGCAAGTGTGAGAAAACAGAGAATCTCATACATTGCTTGAAAAAATCAAAATTATATTGAGACCAATTTGGAAACTTTAGCCAAAATTTACAAGACATTGCTTGTTCCAGCACTTCAGCTATATCTTCTATATACATATTCATATAATATGCAATGGCTTATGAGAAAATATTTCCTTTTAGCAATTTCCACAATAACTAGGAATAAAAATTCCTCAGGCTTCCAAGGATATGGTTGATTAAAAAATTATATCTACATATCATGAAATATTAAGCAATCATTAAAAATATGTGGCATTTATCTTACCTAATGTGGAATCCCCAAAACCATCCCCAATAAGTCAAGAAAATGATAAGGATGCACATATTGCCATTACTATTTGACTTTTTCTTGGATGAATTAGAGCAATTAAACCAGAGAAAACAACTGGTGACATTAAAATGTGGAAAAGAGAAGTAAAATGATCTCCACTTGTGAATGATATCAATAATGAAACAATTCAGTTGGATAACAGAACATAAAACTGGGATGCCTGGGTGGCTCAGCAGAGGCACAGGGAGTGACCCTGGAGTCCAAGATGGAGTCCCACATCGGGCTCCCTGTGGGGAGCTTGCTTCTCTCTCAATCTGTATCTCTGCCTCTCCCTCTGTGTGTCTCTCATGAATAAATGAATAAAATCTTAAGAAAAAAAAGGAACATAAAATTAACAAAAATCAATACCATTCATATATACAACCAATTAAAGAACATAATGAAACATTAAGTGTCATTTAAGATAGCTACATGAAAAGAAAAAATATATAGTATTGTAGAATAAACTGAACAAGAAGTTTGCTAAATTTATATGAGGAAAACTTTAGAACATTCTCTACTGAAAGACACAAAAGGAGACTTAAATGGAAGGACACTATTTTAATCTTGAATATGATGAGCAAACATTACAGAGATGCCATTTTGTCTAAATTAGGAATAAAATATTTTTTTAATGAGGATTTTTTGTTTGTTTCTAGAGACAAAATGATTCTCCTATTCATTCAGAGGAATAGACTTTTAAAAATAGCTGCAAAAATTCTGAACTTAGAACAAACCAGAGCTCATTAGTCAATGAGAAAAATGAATCTTAAAAATATAAAACATTGCTGAACTTTATTGATAATAGGAGAATTATAAACTGAAACTACAATTTGGCACCCTTTCTCACCAATCAAAACCTTGACCACACATTCTTTTGGCGATTCTGAGTAAAAACCTCTTCCACATTATTGGTGAAGGTACAAAGTGATATAATACATTTGAGAGGATTTGGCAAAACCTAACAACACTTACAAAGGACACTTTGGCCCACCATATCCACTTTTGGGAATTTATCATGATATATCCCCATAAAAATAAAAATAAAAAATCCAAAATATTGGAAACAACCTAAATAGCTATGTAGAGAGACTGGCTGCGTGAACAATGGTGCATTCGTGTGGCTGTAACTGAACCCAAGTTTGTATGCCCAACACAAAGCAAAGCCAGTCACCTCAAATCTGCCTCATCCAAATGAGGTTACAAGTTTTTATGATCATAGGGGTTGAAATTACATACATACTGAAGAAAAGGGTGGCGAAGCTTATGACTATTCATGAGGAAAGATGAAGCATGCACATTGAGCAAACATATAGTAACATACATCCCATGCTCACTTTGGGGTGGAGACTTATTATTTTGGGCTCCAACATGAGGAGGTATCTGTAGGACAAGAAAGAAGGCTATGGTATGTTCTGAGAGCTGGTACAAACTGGATGGGGCCTGGGGGTTATCTCAGATAAGGAATGCAGGACCTTGTGTGTTCATAGGCTGGAACCATTATCGGTGACCTTCATCTGTGTTGGTCTAATTTTCTGTGGAGATCACTGATGGATTTGTTAGTGGGATCTGAAGAGAAATAAGAGCTGATTGGGTGCAATAGGTCTCTGAAAATTAAGCTTGCAATGTCTTGTTAGTCTCAACCTCATTAAGCCTATGGGGTGGGAAGCTGGGTTAAATTTTGAACTTCCAATAAACTAGCTGTAAAGGACAAGATTGGGAAATTAAAAGTGCTTGAATATGAATTATATATATATATAATATTTTATCTACATATAAATATCTATTTAAATACAGATAATATTTTACCTAAAATTAAATTTTACTGTGATAGTGTAACTGAAGTTATGTAGATAGCCTTATATTTAGTAGACATACACTGATGTGTTTCATTTTTAAGCATCCTAATGCCTACAACTTACTTCTAATGGTTCAGCAAAGATGAATGGATGAATGAAGTGTGAGCATTTGTATATTTGTGTGTCTGCCTGTGTGTGTATGACAGAGAATATGAGAAAAATGAGCAAATGTTAACAATAAGTCTAATTTTTAAAAATGTATTACATTTTTTAGATAATAGAAGTTGAGAGAACAATTTATTTAAAGTGTGTGTCTTTAATAAAAATAAAAAAGTTTTGGTTTATCCTAGTTTTCAAAGTATCATATTTATATTTCATCAGTTTTCTCTATTTTTTAAATTTCATTACTTTCTGTTATTTTAATATTTTCTTTTCTTTTCTTTTTATGTTCCTTGTATTTAGTTTTTTCTTAGTTTCTTAAGGTGGGAGCTTAAATCATTGATTTAACCTCATTTTTCTTTTTCTAAGTAAAGCATTTAATGCTATAAATTTCCTTTTGATCTCTTGTTATGTTCTATGTATTTGAAATAGGGAATTTTCATTTTTGTTCATTCTAAAAAGCTTTATAATTTCTCTTGTGACCTCCATTTCAACCTTGCAGTGATTTAGAAGTGAATTGTTTAATTCCCAAATATTTTGGTACATAGCAGATACCATTTTTTATTGATTTTTACATGAATGTCTTCATGATTTTATAAAATAATTTATACAGTTTCTAGTCTTTATAATTTATTAGTCTTTGTTTTATGGTACAGAATATGACTCATATTAGTAAATGTCCCATGTACATTAGATTTTTTCTTGTATTTTTAGTTCACTGGTTGACAGTATTAATTTGAAGCTACTGTGTCTCATATTAATATAACCATTCTAGCTTTCTTTTGATTATTATTTATATATCTTTAAAATTTTTTTGCTCCTAACCCAGTAAGCCTTTAATTGTAATGGAGTTTCTTTCATACAGCATGTAGTCAAATTATTTTTATTTTTTTAAACATTTTATTTATCAGAGAGAGAGAGAGAGAGAAAGAGAGTGCACACAAGGAAAGGAGCAGAGGGAGAGAAACAAGTAGACTCCATGCTGAGCAGGGAGCCCAAGGTAGGGCTGGCTCCATCTCACAATGCTGAGATCATGACCAAAGCCAAAACCAAGAGTTGGATGCTTAACCAACTGAGCCACCCTGGTGCCCTAAACTGTTTTTATTCTTTATCAAACCAGATATCTCTCTTTAGACTGCTCTTTAGGTCATTTCTATATCATGCAATTATTTATGTAATTGTAGTTAGGTCTATCATTTTATTATTCAATTTCTATTTGTGCTGTCTAGTTTTTATCCCTCTGTTCCCTCTTCTTTTGGATTATATGAATAAGCTTTAGAATTTCATTTCAATTTATATGTTGGCTTTTTGGCTATTTTCTTTGTGTTATCATTTTAGTGGTTGCTCTAGGAATTGCAATTGTATATGCCTTGTCTATTACAGCCTATTTGGTTTAATGTTTATGTACTTCACATTGAACCTAGCTGTCTTTAAAACACCTAAGACTTTACCATCCCCATGCTCCTTTATTTTGTAGTTGTCATATATTAAATTTATATACAACAAAAACCCTCTGACAATGTGGTGATTTTTGTTGTTAATATTCATGTACATGTTAAGGAACCTACAAAAACAATACTCAATTTATATTTATTATATTTATATTTATATAATTATTATATGTATATTTATTTATATATTCAATATTATGTAAATTTATATTTACTCAAACCTGTGCCACTCAAGTCATAGAGTTCTATGTCTGAGTCTTACCCTTGGAAATGCCCTGGAGAAGACAGAGAAAACATACATGGATACTTCCTGCCCCTGGGAGTATGCAGCCTTCTTTTTCTGATTCCTATTGCTAGGGGTTTCAGTTGGAGATTAGCTGGGAGCACAACTACAGCTAACATTGGCTCATGACTTGAGGGTTTTTTTTTTTTTTTTTTTTCAAGATAAAGCTGCAAGAGAAACAAACAAATGAACAAAATATGAGAATTGTATCCACATCCAGGTTGACTCTCTGAGTTTTCACTCTTCCCTAGAACTTGCTTTGAGGCTCTCAGGTAGTTTATTTTTTGCATTCTGTCTATTTAGCTAATCTTGTCAATTTTGCAAGAGAGATGGCTGAAGAGGGCATACCTGGCTGAAAGGAACATAATTTTCTGACTTTTTCCTGTAGTGATAAGGAAACTCGTGACAAAATGAAAAACTGTGAACTCATGTCCATGCCATGTTTGGTTCCATACAAGACTTTGTACTTATGCAGTAAACTAAATACATAAGCTTTCCATAAATTTAATGTAAAACATGAGATTTAAATTTAAATGCATTGTGCTGGAGAAAATGGAAATCTTTTGGGAAATGATATTATTAGGACACAGATAAACTAGATATTATGAGAATCTATGGAAAAACTTTCTATTTGAACTTTCAGAGTAAATTTTACTATCATAATATTTAAGACATATAACCTTTTTAAATTATCTTTACTAAAAAATACATATGATAAATGAAGGCCATGTTTTAAATAGTATGTTTATTATTTGATAACAACTGATTCTAGACCTTCCACATTTTATCCATTCCACAAATCTATTTTATTATTCATTTGTTTTTTAAATGATGCAGGAAGCATATGCAGTGTAATTCCAGATAGATCAGGGTTTAGGATTAAACTTTCACAGAAAAGAGCTACATCATGCAAATACTCATCATTTATACAAAGAATGATTTGACCCATGTAAACTCTTATTTTCATCAGCTCTAAAAACAATAGCTTTGCTTTTCTGTGAGATGTATTCAGCAAGTTACATACAATAACATTCACAAAACACATAACCATGTTTCTAGTGCATGATCTCAATAAATGGAAATTGATGTCATTATTATATTCTAGGTATTATGTCAGATGCTAGGGAAATAAACTGCAATAAAAGCACTGTACTGACACTCAAGGAACTGAGTAGAAAGACAGTTTAGTGGAAAAATGATATGTAATTACATGATAACCAGGTTATTGAATTATGACACAATAATTGTTAAAACATTAGTATGATAACAGAAACAACTAGTTGTAAAAGAAAGTAAAAGCAATTTCCCTGTGTGTATTATCTTACACTACCTACGTAAATAAAGTTTATCTTAGATATGTACTAAAAAAATAAGACTTTATCATTGTCGTGGTAAGAAAAAACCTTCAAGATACATTGTTTATGAAGTTATAAGAGACACAAATGATCATACTGATTATACTGCTATTTGGGTAAATGAAATACACACTCATAACACACATACATGATTTTTCTGGAAAGTTAGTGAATAGTGAAAAAAATAAACATTGTTTACCCTTGAGGAAGGATACTGAATTGCCAGGGTACATAAATAAAAGGGATATTTGTAAATTTTAAAAAATATTTTCCACCCCTTATAGACATTGTCTATTTAGAATTTTAATAACATATTTAGAGATTGAAAGCATAATGTGGGAAAATGTTACTGACATAATATTTTGGTGTAAAATGTAATATAATAGTAGTAATCCAATCTTTTTTTTTTTTTTTTTTGAGCAACATAGTTGATCGTTAATACCATTTAGTTAAGGAGGTCTTTCCAAAGATTAGTCAATTAATCTTGTCATCAGCCTTCCAAAATCCTTGGTGAATTTTCAGAACTTTGTAGGGAGGGGCAAGATGGCAGAAGAGGAGGGTCCCCAAATCACCTGTCTCCACCAAATTACCTAGAAAACCTTCCAATCATCCTGAAAATCTATGAATTCGGCCTGAGATTTAAAGAGAGACCAGCTGGAACGCAACAGTGAGAAGAGTTCGCGCATCTATCAAGGTAGGAAGACGGGGAAAAAGAAATAAAGAAACAAAGGCCTCCAAGGGGGAGGGGCCCCGCGAGGAGCCGGGCTGAGGCCGGGGCGAGCGTCCCCAGGACAGGAGAGCCCCGTCCCGGAGACGCAGGAGCTGCACCGACCTTCCCGGGGGAAAGGGGCTCCAGGGAGGTGGAGCAGGACCCAGGAGGGCGGGGATGCCCTCGGGCTCCCTGAGACAGTAACAGACACCTGCGCCCCGGGAGAGTGCGCCGAGCTCCCTAAGGGCTGCAGCGCGCACGGGGGACCCGGAGAAGCTCGGGGGGGCTCGGGGGGGGGCGGCTCCGCGGAGGGGGCTGCGGGGCGGGAGCGAATCCACCAGCGCAGGCTCCGGAGCACAGGGCGCCGGGACACAGCCCAGGATCCGGCCTCCCCCGGGACAGGCAGAGGCCGGGAGGGCCCAGGACAGCGAGGACGCTCCTGCCCGGAGCTGAGCAGATCAGCGGCCCCGCCCGGAGCCTCCAGGCCCTGCAGACGGAGAGCTCCGGAGTTCCTGCGGGGGCTGAATCCAGGTTTCCAGAGCTGGCCTCGCCACTAGGGCTGTTGCTCCTGGGGCCTCACGGGGTAAACAACCCCCACTGAGCCCTGCACCAGGCAGGGGCACAGCAGCTCCCCCAACTGCTAACACCTGAAAATCAGCACAGCAGGCCCCTCCCCCAGAAGACCAGCTAGACGGACTGACAACTTCCAGGGGAAGCCAAGGGACTTAAAGTACACAGAATCAGAAGATACTCCCCCGTGGTTCCTTTTTTTTTTTTTTTTTTTTTGCTTTTTGATTTGTTTCCTTCCCCCACCCCCCTTTTTTCTCCTTTCTTTCTTTTTCTTTCTCTTTTTCTTTTTTTTTTTCGTTTTTTTTCTTCCTTTTTTTTCTCTTTCTCTTTTCTTTCCTTCTTTCTCTCCTCTTTTTCTCCTTTTCCCAGTACAATTTTCAGAACTTTGTTAGGGTTTCAGAAAAATTTATTGACATAAATCAAGCCAATATATTTATCAAGCTTTCCAACCTTCTGACATTCCCAACATTCTTTAATTTTCCCCCATAGTTTGCTAAGCCCATAGAATGATATCCTCTGCTTCCTTTGTGACTTTTTTGCACCTGAACGAAGTGGGGATTTCTGGGGCTTATCAGGCCAACTGACCTTGCACAGAGCATGTGTATCTCTCCATCTAACTCATCTGGACTCTGGGACTGAGATCATCTGTTGCTTCGATCTCTCTTAGAAGCAACAGGCCTGTTGAACTTCCCCAACATTTTTGGTTTGGCTTCTTCCACATGACAGCATATCATTAACCTGTTTTATATAAGCATATTTAGTCACAAATATATATTTATTTTTTAAATTTCAACTGAAAATTCATTGGGGTCTCCCACAGCACTGATTATCTTAAAATAAGTTGTTAAACAATAGAAATGTATAGTAGACACAGCAGGTTGCCTATTAAAATCTCGTTTTTTCTCTTTGTACTAAGAGAGCCCTAATTCTAATTGGGGCGGCATTATGCTCTGCTAAAAATACATTTTCTTCTAGCCCATCTGGCTGCTAGGTATGGCAGTATTGCACAGTTCTGGACAAGGCCATCTCTCACTTTGTTCAGGGCTCCAGGCAAATTTTTTTTTTCTGGGATCTCTGTCTATATAAATAGTTTGATTAAAAATATATTAGAGACTTCTATTTCTGGTGAGATGCATTGGACATGTTTTTCCCTCTTTCTCCTGGCAAATGCAGCACAAGTCTTGAATAGTATATACACAACAAACTTATAACCTCTAAATGGTGAGAAAAGTAGACAGCCTGGCTAGTAACATTGGTAACTGAAGGATGGCATGGTAGTAAGTATCCTGGGTTTCCCTTTTTGTCTCATATGTCTCAGACTAAATACTGGAGAAGCCAGCAATCCAGATACATCACTGGGCAGAGATACGAGCAAAAATATAAACAAACAAACAAACAAATAAATAAATAACAAACAAAAAGACTGCTTTCTTATCCAAAGGACCAGAAAAGAGGCAGCCTAGCAGGACAGAAATTTCTGGGAATAACCACCCTATTTCAAATACCACAGGAAAAAATTGAGGCCCCACTCTCAATTCCACCAGCAAAAACTAAGTAGAAAGCTGAAATTACACCTTTACCAAGGTGCAACGAGGCCCCCCAAATTCACAGTCAGGGTCATGTCAGAGAAGACATAGGAGGGAGCCAGTACTTTCATCACTGATGAGTAGTTAGGTGTCTGCCCCTCTGTCCAGAGAAGTGGATTCCACAAAAGGGTCCTTGATGGTGAACAAGAAGCTTGTGTGCTCAGAGAGATGCTTAGGGTGGTATCAGAGGAGAACTAGTGGAGAGTCCAAATTTTCGCTAACGCTTTATGGGGAAAATGCTACTTTCCCCATGGTATCAATGGAGGCTATACAGGGAGCAATAATGAGGTGTTTCTGCCCTTCCTGGTAAGGATTTTATCAGTGGTGACCTAAAATTGGAAAGTGGTCTACATAAGAATCCCTAAAGAATCTATATTTTTAGAAAAAGACCTCAAGGAATATTAACTGAGTCTGGCAAAAGCCCCAAGTTATAAAATAAATATAGAAATATTAATTATATTGCTATATGCTAGCAATGAACATATGGAATCTAGAAAAAAGATACAATACCAGGGGGGTGCCTGGGTGGCTTAGCGGTTTAGCGCCTGCCTTCGGCCCAGGTCATGATCCTGGAGTCCCCGGGTCAAGTCCCACATCGGGCTCCCTGCATGGAGCCTGCTTCTCCCTCTGCCTGTGTCTCTGGCTCTCACTCTCTCTCTGCCTCTCTCATGAATGAATGAATAAAATCTTAAAAAAAAAAAAAAAAGAAAATATGCAATACCAGGGCTCATACAGGAGTTAGGAGGACCCAGTTAGCTCTGGGTCGGGTCTGGGGATATCTGAACTGCTGGGGACAAGAGGAGTACCTGGAATGCTTGAACAAAGAACTCAGAGTCCAGTAATGTCTACAAGGCAACATGGGGAGATGGCAAAGACAACACTCTTAGTAATGTGGTATGTAGCCAGCCAGGTCGAGTGACAAATGGTCAGCTTCAACAAGCAACTACTGGAACAGCCAACAGCAGATCCATTCAACTTAAAACTAATGATGCCAGAGATGATGAAATAGAAGAGAACCTGACTCAAGTGGGCAGTATCCTAGGACATTGGAAAAATAAGGCTCTGGACATGGGCAATGGGGTTGAGGCTACAGATCCACAAATAGACTGGATCACACAAAAGGCTGGTATCAACAAAGATCGTATTGACTTTGCCAGTGCCAGAGCAAAGAAATTCATAGATAGCTAAAGCTGCAGCTGTGCTTATCATGTATTCATTTCTCCAGTTGCCCCATCAAAGTCATTATTCTTTCAGAGTTTGATGTTTTGACCTCATGCTCTTTGAACCAGGAGATAATGTGCAAGATGGGCTTGTAGTACACACACCTTATTTTTGTATGTTCTCTTTTCCCTTGAGGATATACTACTGCTCTGCTTTCCTTCTAGTGTTTGTTTTTCTCAGTTTGGACTTTAGATTGGTTTTTGTACGTTGTATATAGTGAAATTTTTCATCCTCTTCATTTTCTTCAGCAGGTTCTTTTGCTCTTTAGAAGTATTGCCAAAGACAGCCATGCAAAAGGGAGCTGGAGGCAGGGGGAGCACAAGGAGGAGAGGCAAGAGATAAGAGGTTGTTCCTTCAAGAAAGCCTATAGGCCACAAAGTAAAATGGGTATTACCACAATAAGGAGCTAAGCTAGTTGGGTTTAGTTTTTAAGTTGCTGTTATTGTCAATTTAGGCTAATACTTGGCCTCAGAGCTGTTATATACAATATTTTTGTTATGTATAACAACTTGGCAACCTCCGCTCTAAATAATAGAATAAATTTTCTTAAAGTGAGCTTAATTGCTGAACTTCTGGTGATTCATGTATGTACATAGATTCTGTGATCCCATTTCATATTGCTCTGACCAGGAACTCTTTGTATAAATGCATGGCTTTTTTCCCCACACAATATTAGTGGTATCCTGGTCCTGTTACATGCCTATTGACCTCATAAATTTGTCATTAATCTTTGAAGAATAATGTGTAAATATGTATGAGTAACATGAGAATTTCAGATTTACCTCAATGCCAAGAATTATGTTTAGATAGGAAAAAAAGAAATTTGTTTTGATCTCAGGTAGAAAAATAGTTAGATTGCTTTGAGTTTTACATAGTGGGGTGGAGGAAGAGTAAAGGGAGAGGGAGAAGCAGGCTTCCTGTCTAGCACGGACTCCAACCCACAGTTCAATCCCAGGACCCTGGGATCATGGCCTGAGCAATACTTAACCAACTGAGCTACCCAGGCTCCCCAAAATAGACTGAACTTTTTTTTTAGACTGAACTTTTGATGCACCTACCAACTTAGCATCTGAAAGACATTGTGATGAGTGAAAAAAAATCCAGTCTCAAAGTGGTCATATACTGCATAATTCAATTTATTTAATAGTCTCAAAACAACAAAATTATAAGATGGAAAACAGATTAGTTGTTGCCAGAGTTGTGGGATGATTTGGGAAGAGATGTGCATATGACAATAAAGAGATAGTTAGAGAAACATTTCTGGTGATAAAATAACTCTGCATATTTGCATAGTGTGGTGGGGGTCATGTGACTATACATCAAATGTAATAAAAAATAGAATTAAGTATATACAATATATAAAAGTCAAATTCCTGTACTTAAAATTGTATTGTAATTATGAAGGATGTAACCCTTGGGAGAGATTGGGTCAAGAGTACATGAGAACTCTCTATACTGTATTTGTAACTTTCTATGAATTTGTCATAATTCGTATAATTTTATGAATATATGTGTGTATACACAAAAACAGTGGGCCCACCTAAAGTACACTGGCTTATCAATAAAGATAGAAGTGTGTAATTAAATATTTGTTTATTGTCCAATCAGTGCATGTAATTCTTCATGATGTCTACATCCTTTTTTAAGGTGCTATGCTATATGGTGTCTACTTTCCACACACACTCATATTTCAGAATCCCAGTCCTTTTTTTCTGAGATTTCTCCTCTTCACTTCTTTTGTGTACAAGAACCTGTATGGGAACTTAATATATAGTCTGTGTCTCTAAATCTCTTCTCAATGCCAACTTCACCTGGCTCCATTCTTGAGATGTGCTGCTTCTCTATGTAGAGTAAGAGTTGTTTTGTTCTGTTTTTTTCTTTTCGTTTGCTGCTATATCTCCTGGGTCTAGAACATATTAAGAAATCAAAATAAAATTTTCATTGACTAGATGAATAAATATGCATCAACTAATTAAGAGATTAGCTAGATATTTTTGATGGTTACCAATGAAGTGTAAGATGCTCCATATTGGGTCCCTGTGGAGGATATCCATGTGTTAAAGTAAAAACAAGGTGAATTATTTAACCACCACCTTTGTTTCTTAATTAAGTAATTCACTGAATGATTAACTGAATCATTGTGCATTTGCTTGATCCCTATAGCAAACATCCAGAGGACAACTAATACTGATTAATCAAACAACAGAATTTGAACATTATAATTCATTACAAAACTATGGTGACATAAATTTCTAACCATGGAATTCAGGAGGAAAAAGTGAGAATGACACAAAAGGAATATAAATATATATTGATATATATATAAATAAATTTATTACATATATACACATATATATGTGTAACATATATACATATATATGTATGTATATATATATTTATGCCATGCCCAGTGTGAAGCCCAATGTAGGGCTTGAACTCATGAGATTAAGACTGGAGTTTGAGATTGAGTTGGAGGCTTAACCTACTGAGATACCCAGGTGCCCCGGGAAAGTATATATTTTTAAAGTAAGAATGTGGAGAAATAGGAAGGAAAGAAAAAAAAACAAACAAACTACAAGAGATAGAGTGGTGGACACATGGTGTAATGCCTCCCCTCATGGTAGTTGTCTATAATAACTTTTTGCATAATGTAATGCTTTCATGTAATAACATAAAAGATCATCCTGCAGCACATGATTCAGTACAACAAAAGTGAAATGCAGGCAATTAGCTCAATGATTTTCAGGGAGAAAATGATTGCTCTGCACTGTGTTACTTTATGATCTGCCTATTAAAGGACCAGCAAGAAATTGGGAGGAAAGATGCATAAGAAATGAAGTTAATTAAAAATACATGTCACATCCAGGCAAATTGAGTTAAGTCATCCAGGTTATAGAAAAACAATTTCAAACATGCAAGAAAGAACTTGTGAGATATTATATTCATTAACCCATTCTGAGAAATGTAACAGAAGAGGCCTTTCCCATCAGCAGGTGGCCAAGGGAAACTTTAGTTTTATAATATAAGGGGTTCAGTATAACATTAAACATGAGCCTATAAACTTAGATTTTCTAAACACCAAAATAAACACCAGAAAACAAAATAGTCTTTTTTTTTTTAAGTAATACTTGAAAGATCAACTGAAAAGTAATAAAAATCATTACATTCAGGGACAAGTAGAAACAGGGTGAAAGAGAACTAGACATAAGATTTATCCAATATTACTTTTTATAGCTTTGGGTTTTGAAGCCTGCAAATTATTTATAATTTCAAAATTATAAAACGGGTGGCTCAATGGCTGAGCATCAGCCTTTGGCTCAGGGCTTGTTCCTGGAGTCCTGGGATTGGGTCCTGCATAGGGCTCCCTGCAGGGAGCCTGCTTTTCCCTCTGCCTGTGTCTTCGCCTCTCTCCCTCTCTCTCTGTCTGTCATGAATAAATAAAATCTTTAAAATAAATAAATAATCATGAAGATGAAAATAATGAATCTCTAGCTAGAATGTACTCTTACATTACAAATGGTGACCTGTATCTGTAAGGCTGACAAAGAACTACTGAATATAAAAGCAATTCAACCACATTGTCTCCCTGATATTTTAAACACAAAAATTAAAAATAATTTTAGGTATTATAAGAAAGTTGCAAAGCCAGTACTATTTGTCCCCCACTTTCCCTAATGTTACCTAACTATGGTACATGTATAAAGCCCATGAAATTCACAGTAGCCCCAAATTATTTTATATATAAAGCCCATGTAATTCATAGTGGCCCAGCACTATTCACAAATTTGTTCCAATATCATAGGCTTTTCTGCTAATGTCCTTTTTCTCTCAAAATCCAATGCATGATATCATTGCAGATAGTCTTCACAATTCTATATTTATTGGACACTAACATATGGCAGTTTCTTTGTCTTGCCCTGTGTTCCAGGACCCTGTTGGGTTTGAAAGTACCAGTCAACTCGTCCTTACAATAAGCCTCAATTTAGATTTGTCTGAGATCTTTTCACGATACAACTGGGAGTATGGACTTGGGGAAGAACACCACAAATGTGAAATACCCTTCTCATTGTATCAAACAGGATGTATACATATATACAGTTCCTGTTATTGTTGAATGGTGCTCAGAAATTGGATCTGTGCACTGAGTTTTGCTCACTGATACTGTGGCATCCCTGTTTCTAGTTTATCTGAGCAGAGAGAACTACGAAATATATGCAGGTATCATAACCCGTGTAGATGCTCATCTATATTTATTTCTCTATCTGTATGGATAAAATAAACTGGAGTTCATATTGATGTCTAACTCCAATCCAGTACCACAGTATTTCTTCTAGTCTTTTCCTCCATGCTGATTTGTAACTTCTTTCTATGTAGTAAGAAATCTGCCTCCTTTTTATCTGTAATCTATTTACTTGTGTGTTCTATTCTAGCATCGTGCAAAGTATTTCCAAAATTGCTAAATTAAATCCCTGGGGCAAACTAAGTTATTAATTAAGCAGAGTATGTACAGTTATTTTTACTGTGGGCCTTACAGAATAGACCCAACATGCAGCTTTCCAAAGTCATTAGGCCATCTCCTTTTTACTTATCTCCTTTGGAGCAGAAAAGCTATACATTTGCAAAAGAGTGCATTCTTTTGTCAGAGTTCACATTTCATTCTGGATTTCCACAGCATGCTCCTGTTTTCAAATTATCTGCATACATTTTCTGCACCCTTCCATATACAGTTCTATGGGTTTGGAAAAAACGGTCATGTATCCTCCTCCATGGTATCATAAAAATGGTTCGATCACACTAACATCTCCTTATGTGGCCTCCCTCCTTGTCAGCTGAGCTTCCAGTGTCCCAACACTGGGTGACAACTGATCTTTGTTTCTGTTGTTTATGGCCTTACCTTTTCAGAACAGGAGATCAAAGGAGTCACACAGTAAACAGCTTTTGGGTCTTGCTCTTTCACCTATTAAAATGCATTTATAATCCATCATGTGGACGAATAAAAATCAATAATGTGTTCCTTTATATTGCTAAGTGGCGTTGCATTGTATGGGTGTATCATAGTTTGTTTACACAACTATCAAAGGACATTTAGGTTGTTTGCAGTTTTTGATCATGAATACTAGAAATATTTTTATATAGGCTTTGGTGTCATGGATTTTAGTTCACTTGGATAAAAATCTACTGACAGTATTACTGAATCCTATGGTAAGTGCATATATGATTATTTTTTTAAGTTGACAGTGACATTTTTCACTGGAATCAGAAATGAATGAGAGTTTTTGATGCCCTGCATTCTTCCCAGCATTTGACATTGTCAGTGTTTTGTTGTTGTTGTTGTTGTCTGCTTTATTTGCTTTTATTTTTGCCATTTAATAGATGTATATGGCATCTTATTGTGGTTTAAATTTGCATTTCTCTAATGACAGATGATGCTGAGAATCATTTAACATACTTATTTTCTGCACCAATATTATTGTTGGTAAGTTCTTTGTTCCAATATTCTATTTCTTATTGAGTTGTTTACTTTCCTATTGGAATGTAAGGGATTAAAAACTATTCCGTTTAATGTCTTTTAGAAGATATGTGATTTGCAAATATTTTCTCCCATTCTGCAGCTTTTCTTTTCAATTAGAGCAATTTCTTTTAAGGAGTAAAAGCTCCTGGGTTTGATAAATCTAGCTTACAATTTTTTTCTTTTACGGATAATGCCTTTAGTGTAATAACTTATTGTCAAACTCAAGATCATCAGACTATTTCTTATAGTTCCTCAGAGAGTTTTAATAGTTGTGTGTCCTGCACTTATGTCTATGATCATTTATGAGTTACATTTTGCACAAGTGTGAGACATAAGCCAATGATATTTGTTTTATTTGTATTAGCTCATTGCCTGTAGATGTTTGATTATTGTATTCTAGTTGGTGAAAATAGTACCTTTTCTTTGTTAAATTGTCTTTGTACCTTTGTCATAAATCCATTCACTATATTTTCATGGGTATATTTCTGGGCTCATTATTCTGTACCATTTGACCTCTGGGTCTACCCTCTCACCAAAAACATAGTCTTGACAATGGTAGCTTTATATTGAGATCTGTGGCAGGACAGTGTGAGTCCTAAATATTTATATTTCTTTACATAATTATTTGGTAATTGTAGTTTATTTGCCTTTTAAAACAGATACATTTTTAGACTTTAAATAGGAATCTATTAATTCCCTTGATCAAATTGGAGATAATTGACCTAGTAATAATATTGTGTCTCCCATTCCATAGATATGGTACATTTCTCCATTAAAAAAAAAACAAAAAAAAACCTCTTTGTTATTTTCAAATATTGCATGGAATGTTATTATGTTTTTACATGTTTGGTAGAATTGATAGTGAAACATATGGGCTTGGCTATGTTTTAAACTACAAATCAACTTTTGAAAATAATTATAGGGCGATTCAGGTTACCTGTTTCTTCTTTTTTTTTTTTTTTGTTTTAAAGAAGATTTTATTTATTCACGAGAGACACAGAGAGGGAGGCAGAGACAGGCAGAGAGAGAAGCAGGCTCCCTGCAGGGAGCCCGATGTGGGACTTGATCCTGGGACCCCGGGATTATGACCTGAGCCAAAGGCAGACACTCAACCACTGAGCCACCCAGGCTTCCCTACCTGTTTCTTCTTGACTAAGTCTTTTTAGCTCATGTATGTTAAGGACTTGGTCCATTGCATTGAACTTATTGTATTTATGGACATAAGAGTTGTTTCATTATTCACTTCTTATCTTTCCAATGTCTGTGGGTTCAGACATTGGAAAGATAAGATAGCACTTCCTTTCTTCTCTACTATTTGAAATTTATGTCTATCTTTTTTCATGGCCAATATTGATAGGAGTTCATACATGGTATTGGTTCTTTCAAAGAATCCATTTTTTAAGTATATTTGACAGAAGATGTTACATTAGTTTCAGGTATACAGCATAGTGATTCAACAACTCTACATTGTGCTATGTTCAACATATGTGTAGCTACCCTCTGTTACCACGCAAGGCTATTACAATACCATGGACTATATTCTCTGTACTGTAACTCTCATTAAGAAGCAGATCTTTGCTTCATTGATTTTATATATAGTTTTGTTTTAAATTTTATTTATTTATGCTTGTCTTTATTTTTTGCTTGCTCTGAGTTTAATTTGTTCTTCTTTCATTTGTTTGTTAAAGACATCGTTTATTTTATTTTTTTTTATAATAACTTAGTGACATTATGTTTCCCAAAGCACTGCTTTTCCTGAAATGCTCGAAATGTTGCATTTTCATTCCTATTCAGTTCAAACTAAGTTTTAGTTCCTAAAAGACATCCCCTTTGATCTAGGAGTTATTTGGGAGTATGGTAACCTAATTTCCAACTATCTTGGCACTTTCCAGAAATATTTCTGTTAACAGATTTCTATTTTAATATTGTTAGGAACTCAGGGCATGATCCTGGGGTCCAGGATCAAGTCCCTCTTTGGGCTCCTGCATGGAGCCTGCTTCTCCCTCTGCCTATGTCTCTGCCTCTCTCTGTGTCTCTCACGAATAAATAAATAAAATATTAAAAAATAATAGTTATGAACTGGAAGGTAATTAATATGACTAATATTCATTTAAAATTTGCTAAGATTTGTTTTATGGCCCACAATATGGGCTATTTGGGTCAATGTTCCTTGTACAAATAAGGAGATTTTATATTCTTCTGTTCTTTGTAGAGTGTTCTATACCTATCAGTTTTGCTAACAGTTTTGTGTGGGTCTCTATAATCTATTGTACATCTCCCTAGATGTTCTGTCAATCACAGAGAAGACTATAGAAATCTCCAACTATAGCTGTGCATATATCTATAACACTTTTAATATCTGTATGTCTCATATACAGAGCTTTGTTGTTAGGTATAAAGAATAACCTAGTATTGTCACCTATTCCTGGAGAATTTACTTCCTTGTCAATGTATCATTTCATTTCATTTCATTCCATTCTGTGAATTTAAGTGTCTGAACTATATCACATTTCTTCTCATTGTAGAACTTCCTCTGGCATTCTTTGTAGCCTGTTAGCAGAGGACACCTGAAGTCTTTTTTTTTCTTTTTAACTTATAAAATCCTTATTTTTCCTTCATTTTTGAAGGCTAGTTTCTTTGAATATATAATTCCTGATTGACAGTATTTTTCTGCATTTATTTTGTTCCTCTCGCTTGCATGAATTATAACTGTGAGTCATCTCTTATTTCTTTCCTATGAAGCTCATGGGCCCACTCCCATTATCTTTCATGAATCTCTATGTTTTCCAGTAGTTTGAATATGTCTATGTGAAAATAAACAAACAAATAAATAAATAAAACTTTATTTTGTTTGGTGTTTTATTAGCTTACTGAATTTTTGGTTTAAAACCTGTCATTAACTTTTGGGGAAAAAATTGGCCATAATTTCTTTAAATATTTCTTCTTCTCCATTTCCTTTTCTACTTTTGGGATTCCAACACATGCATTCTAAAATGGTTTCTATTGTCCAATAGCTCTTGTGTGTTGTTTTCACCAATGTTACCTTTATTTTTCAAGCTGGGTTATTTCTAAAGACCTACCCAAAGTTCAACAATTCTATTCTTGACTGTCTTGAGTCTACTGAAAACCCTGTCATAGGACCATCACATTATAGGGCTTTGTATATATATACACATATATATACACATATATATACTTTCTTATACTTTTTTATCCCTTCTAATACTATTCCTCTTATAAATTTGATTCTGATGATTGTGCTATTTTTTACATTCTGCTTTCCATTGTTTTTCTTTCCCAATGTTTCTTTATTTCTTTCCTTATTGAAAGCTGGATATGTTGTATAGAGCATTAGATACCTTTATGATTGAAGATGAGCAAGGATTTCTTTCTCTTAGGGCTTTATGTGGGAATTTATGTTTATATAATCAGTAGTTGAGCTGAGTATAAAGTTTGAGGTTGGTAACATTACCTTGGGTACACCACAAGTCAGATTCTGCTTATGCTCACTTTGTGTTTAGTTTTGGACAATTGGTCTACAAATTTTTATGAAAGTTTTTTCCTTTTTGCCTTTGAGCACCTTAGCTTTGCTTTGGAAACTCAAATTGAAAAAACATTTGAAAAATTATGTAATATAATTTTTCTTTTGTATTTCTTTTCAAATGAAATCTATCCTTTTTTAACCCTCCATGTGGCATTTGCTGTAAATTTTTCTTATTATTCTCTGTATTCCTTGTCCACATAGTGATGTGGCACAGGGAAAACTTCTTTGGTATTTTGATGAAGTCTTAGAATGAAGCAGGCACTTCTTTGTGTTCCATCCCTCCTTTTGTTTGGGGTGCTGGTCTTAACATATATTCCTGTAGCTCCCATGGGTAGAGTTTTTAAAATTTTTATTTCCCTATCCCCCATGCCTTAACTGCAATGGGTTTCCACCAGATTCCAAAGCTACTGTTTTTATTTATTTTCTCGGCAGAGTAAGGCTTTTGCTATGTAGATAAAAAAGAGAAGATTATTTGGGGCTATAATCCTCTCCCAACCCTCATCATGGGAGAAACTTTCTCAACATTTTCACCAATTTTCCCGATGAGGTAAAGCTTAGAGAGTCAGAGTCTTCTGTGTCCAGGGTCTCTAGCCAGCGAATAATAGGCCTTTGGCAACTCATTAAAAATTGCTGCTTAATCTTCTTAATAGTTTATGTAATTCTGCCCCAGCAAAACAAATCCTTAGACCCTATATCTCCCTGCAGGTTAGTGATTCTCCCCAGAATTCATGTTACTGGTTTATACTTCAACCTTAGTTTTCTGATGGATTCTAGAAAGGAAACTGATTTGCATTTTGTCCAGCTTTTTTCTTATTGTAAGTTGAGAGGAATACTTTCACTTATTCTCTCTACATCTCTGGGGTGAAAACATTCTCTCCACTAAAATTTTAAAATAGCAAAATAATTTCATATCTTTAGAGGGATATACTCTAAGGGCAAACACAATTAGAAAGAAATATTAAACTTTAATTTGTTTATTTTTAGAATATTGGTATTATAATTATGAAATTATTTTATGAGCATTATAATGTGAAATAAGTAAGTAAATATTTTAATAGTAGTAGGAACCTAGATTTCCTCTGTAAGAGAAAAGCACTGCAAATATTTTTTTTAAAGTAAAGAAAGAAACTTTCTCAGTGGTAAATCTAAATTGGGAATGTCAACATGAACTCAAATATTTATAAGTATAAATATAAATACATAGTTTTTTTTCTAATTCTAAGCAGTGAAACATCTTAGAACAATCATCTAACAGAGATGCTTATTCTGAATACCACTCCCTTTAAAAGTCACTGAACTAAAAAAAAAAAGTCACTGAACTATTACAAAGAAAACTTATTTTGAGTCTGGGTTTGGAAAAATACAATATCAGCTGAAAGGACATTGTTTTATGAGAAAGCTAGGAGGTTCTCAAAGACTGATGAAGTTATGCCTAAAAGGAAAACATACTGTCATAAGAAAATCATCATTTTGGTATCACTAAAGTAATATTTTAGCAAGAATCATAATATATGCAAAATCATTTGGTGAAAATAGGGAATAATACACATTGTCTCAAAATGTCACATCACAAATTGCTAACAAATTGTATGATAAAGGGACAATATACTTTTAAAATGAAGGAGATCCCTGGGTGGCTCAGTGGTTTAGTGCCTGCCTTCAGCCCAGGGCATGATCCTGGAGACCCATGATCAAGGCCCACATTGGCTTCCCTGCAAGGAGCCTGCTTCTTCCTCTGCCTGTGTCTCTGCCTCTCTCTCTGTGTGTCCCTCATGAATGAATAAATAAAATCTTTAAAAAAATAAAATAAATAAAACAAAATAAAATGAAGATATTTGGTGTTTACTAAGTTAACTGACATTAAATTTAGCATCATAGTTTTGGGACATTTTCAAATTACATATCTCCGGCACAAAACAAAGAAAGCATTCTTTATCATTGGTATAGTTTTCTGGCCAAAAAATGTTTAATATGAAATGATTTTCTATGAAATTAATATTCATAGAAAACTCAGAAAATGATCAGTTACACAAAATAATGGTCCTAAATACCTTAAAAGAGTCAATATTAAGAGAAAGGTTATGAGGAGAGTTCTAGATTTAATGATATTAAACAGAAAATAATCAAGTACAATATGTAAACCTAACTGGATGAATTTTCGAAATAAAAAAGATAATAAAAGCTCTGAAAGGAGCAATTGAGGGGATTTGAACATGAACTTTCTATTTGGTGATAACAGAATTTTACTGTAATGTCAGAGGTATAATACTATTGTGGTTATGTAGAAAATTATTCTTAAAAGGCACATGAGAAAGTATGAAAGGTGAATTGTAATTATCTATGACTTAGAAAAAGCACCATACACACACACACACACACACACACACACCAAAACCAAATTATATGTGTAAAGATGGGGAAGAATTTTTTTTTAAGATTTTATTTCTTTATTCATGAGAGACACAGAGAGAGAGGCAGAGGGAGAAGCAGGCTTCATGCAGGAAGCCTGATGTGGGACTTGATCCCAGGACTCCAGGATCATGCCCTGGGCCAAAGGCAGGCACTAAACCACTGAGCCACCCAGGGATCCCAAGAAGGGGAAGAAAATTAAGTGTGGTAAAACTTTACAATTGGTGAATCTAGGTTACTGATAAATGGGTATTTGTTTTTTGTTTTTAAGATTTTATTTATTTATTCATGAGAGACACAGGAAGAGAGAGAGGCAGGTACACAGGCAGAGGGAGAAGCAGGCTCCATGCAGAGACCGGATGTGGGACTCGATCTGGGGTCGCCAGGATCATGCCCTGTGCTGAAGGCGGCACTATACCACTGAGCCACCCGAGCTGCTCTAAATGGGTATTTGTTGTCCTATTCTTTAGAATTTCTATATTAATAAAGATTTCTAAATATTTCTCTATATTAATAAAGGAGCTAAAAATCTTAAAAATGTACATTAGTGAAAATGAAATGACAAGATAAATTGTGATTAAGTGGTAAATACTAATGAACATATCGGTTTTCCACAAAGAAAGTGGTCATAGAACCTCCAAAGTAGGTGAAAATTGGCATAATTATTTATATATGTCTAATGTTTTTGAATGTATCTATTTTTATACTTTTTTAAAGATTTTATTTATTTGAGAGACAGAGACAGTGAGAGAGAGCGTGAGCTAGGGACAAGAGAGAGAAGCAGGGGATCCCTGGGTGGTCCAGCGGTTTGGCGCCTGCCTTTGGCCCAGGGCGCGATCCTGGAGACCCGGGATCGAATCCCACGTCAGGTTCCCGGTGCATGGAGCCTGCTTCTCCCTCCTCCTGTGTCTCTGCCTCTTTCTCTCTCTCTATGTCTATCATGAATAAATAAATAAATCTTAAAAAAAAAAAAAAAAAAAGAGAGAGAAGCAGACTCTCCACTAAGCAGGGAGCCCAATGCAGGGCTCGATTCCAGGACCCTGAGCTCATGACTTGAGCCGAAGGCAGTTGCTTAACTGAATGAGCCCCCTCCCCCGACACCCTTATTTTTGTATTTTTATAATCAAAGCAATGCATGCACATGTTTATAAAGCATGTAGAATATCTTCTGATAAGTAGGCACCTCCCCATCCCCATCTTTCCTTGGGATAGTCACACACCAAAGGCAATTTCTATTACCTAATTCTGTTTTAATTTTTTCTCCTGCTTTTTCTACAGTGATCCCCTAGCATGTGAATTTTTATTTGTCCATTTAATGCTCTACATGCTTAAATCAGAGGCTATTAAGTACATTACAACCACTACATTATCAGCACGATTTTGGAAATATGATTATTTTTGTCTGCAGAGGTATGTAGCCAGAGGAGTCAATGTTAGAAGATGCAAGGGAGTTAATGTGCAAGAAAAAACAATACAAAAGCTATTTGACCAGTACAAAATTAGCCCATAACCTGCAGTGAATGTGCTACTAGTGACTTATCAAAGCAGGTTTTCAACAAATATATTTGCTAATTAATTGTTTAAAAGGGACAGCACAAATTTAAGGTGTTTATATAACTACTCATCATATTCATACTAAAATGTTTTTATTTATGACTGCTTCAAACTTTAAGCAGTTCCCCCTAACTTCCTGTCCCATGTAAACTCCATCAAATAAATGTTCAAAGACCTTCCACTCCAGAGCTAAAGCTAATCTTGGTTTCTGAGCTGAGTTTCAACAAAGAAGTTTTATCAGGAATTATCACTTCTCTATGCATTCATTAAGAATTTAATCTCTGCCTTACTAATTGCCACGTATTGTGCTAGGGCTCATGTTCTTAATACATAGTTGCTGAGATGACCTGGGAAATTGTCAGAAATGTCAGTTCCACAGCCCCATCCCAGACCCACTGAATCAGAAACTTTGGAGGTGGGGCTCAGCAACCTATGCTTTAATAATAGGAAAGAGTAGGAAAACAAATGCAAAATAAAATTTTCAAAGTATGAGAAATGTAATGGAATATATACGTACTGTTATCACATTCATTACTCTATATTATAAAATTCATACCTAAGGATTTTCAGTTATGTACATTTTAACTAAGAATAAAAATAATTGTAAAATATTTCTTAAGAAAAATAAAAAGAAATAATCCATTCTAACTAGAAGAAAGATTTCTTCTTGGAAAAATTGATACTTAAGAGCCAAATCACAACCTGAAATTGGCCATGCTTGGAATCTGGTGATCTTTGCAATTTTTGAATATATTCCCATTTACTCAAACATGGACTCCGGGGTTCAGGACTGGCCTTCATATGAGGTAGCATAATTAACTTTTATGGTCAACTTGGTTTCCTGTTGAATCGAAACCTTAGTCAGTGATTGATGGTGGAGCTTTTTACTCTCATTTCTCTTTGCCCATATTCTTTATGTGGGTTTCCACCTGCAGATTATCATGTATGGGTAATGATGACTGAGGTTGACTGCCCAAGATTCACTATTCTGGCACCATCCAACATTACAATTCCTCTAAATGTCCTATTTTGATACAATATTGAAAGGGATGATTTTGCACAAATTGCCAATCCTTCCCACAACATACCCACGATCTGATTACTACTAAATGTTAAATTAGTAATGGAATCTAAACTGTAACTTTCCAAAGTATATGCTCCTCCTCTGCTTTTTCTTGTAACTTCTGACGATGTTTTAGTCAATACCTTTTAATAACTCTTTCTTTATTGTTTTGTCCTCTACAAATAATACATGATCTTCTTTTAATGTTCATTACAGTATGCATAATACACTGTATATATGAATGTGTAACTAAATATCTATATGTACTTAAATACATATATTTCATTTTAAATGAATCCACACATGTATTAGGGCCCTTCAGAGAAACAGAAACAATTATATATAATATGAATTATAATATTATAATATAAATTATAATTATATTACATGTATAATTATAGAATCATATATTTATTATTAATTATGTCATAAATGTATGATTATATTACAAAATTAAATAATATAATAAATTATTATTATATTTATAGTTTACAAATATTTTTATATCAGGAATTGACTCACGTGAATATGAAAACTGAGAAGTAACAAGATTTGCAATACCACGTTGGAGAACCAAGATAGTTGATGGATGGTATAAATTCCTGTCTGACAGTTGACTGTCTGGAGATCTAACAAGAGAAAAGTCAATGCCTTAGTTCAAATCCAAAGGCAGGAAAGGGCCAATTTTGCAGTTCCAGGAAGTCAGGCAGAAAGAGTTCCTTGCATACTTATCTTTTTTGTTCTATTCAGATGATCTTGATCAAATGAGACTCACTCACATTAAGGAAGGCAATCTCCTTAACTCTATTGGCTCAAAATTTTCATCTCATCCAGAAACACCCTCACAGTCACATCCAACTGTTTGACCAAATGTCTTGGCACCCTGTGGCCCAATCAATTTGACATATAAAATTAACCATCACAACACATAATCAAATACAGTTCATCATGCTATTTGAAAATTCCCCAAGAATATCATTAACTATTTAAAGAAAATCTTTATAAGCAGCTATTACCAGTTGAACTATAAATCTGCATCAGTTGTAGAGAAGAAAATCTCCCACCTCTTGTTTGTATACCAGACTGGCTTAAGATGATTTATTTTACATTATTGCAACTTGAAATACATATATATATGTATTCTGGAAGTGAGTAATTGGTAAATCAGAAACCATTTTTAAGATTAAACTAATTAAAAGTGTAGGGCTAATCATTGTCTCATATGTCCCCCACCCATTCCAAATAACAAGCTTTACAACTCTTAATGAGTTTGTACATTTTCCTTTATGCTACTTTTTCTATCAAGAAGAAAAATATTTTGTCTTCAAATGTTTTTTTGAGTGTCAGCATTTTTTTCCTACTTGATTAAATGATCTACTTGATACACAAAACTATATTTTATATTAACATGAAAACAATGAAGTCCCTTTTTAAATCAACCTGTGGGACAACTCCAAAACAGTTTCGGACAACTCTGGGAATGTTTTGCTACATATGGATCTGCCACATGGAATTTTTTTTTCTTAAAACTGTCAACTTCATTACTAAGCTACAGAGACTACAGTTTTTCACTGAGCCCAAAGCTCATATTCTTTTTCTTTTCTTGCAGCACTCTTACTGGTCTCAAAGAGGAGATATGAGGAAGAAAAACTTTCTTTTGTTCTTAGAAACTAGAGTAGAGGTGTGCAATCAACAAGAATTCCAGAGTAACAGTGGAATTGAAAAGAAGAGAAAAAATATAAATGAAGAGGTGATAATTTCCCTGAGTTAGAGACATGGCTCTGTTGTTATAAGAAAATCATGGAGTTCAAGGTAGGATTGATGACAAAAGACATATACTTAGACATTGCTGCATAAATATTTTGAGCTTCAAAGAGGAAGAGAAATTCTTGCTATTTCCCAGACAGAAAGTACTAACTCTTCATAAAGAAAAAGGATAAAGAGCCCAGAAATAATCCCTTAGATTCATGGTCAATAGGTTTTTTTACACTGCTGCCAAGGTAATGAAATGAAAGAAAAGATTACTATTTTTAACAAACTGTAATGGAACTATTTTTTAACAAAGTAATGGAACATAGGATATCCATATACAAAATAAAGACTAAATAAATCAGTGAATGAATGAATGGCTATATTCTCACCTAAATATACAAATAATAACTAAAAATATATTGTAGAGCCACATGTAAGAACTACAATCCTGAAGCTACTTAAAGAAAACACAGAATAAATTATTTTTGACCTTGGATTGGTTAAAGATTTCTTAGCTATGAGTTCAAAGCATGACCCAGGGGGAAAAAAAAAAAAGAATAAAACTAAGTAAAATGTACTTCATCAAACTTAAAATAGCTTTCTATTCAAAGGTACCATTAAAATTTAAGAACAAGTCACACCCTGGAGAGAAATATTTGCGATACATATTATAGTAATGAGCTTTTTTTCAGCAAATATATAGAACTTGGGACTCCTCAGTGGCTCAGCAGTTGAGCGTTTGCCTTCGGCTCAGGGCATGATCCTGGAGTTCCAGGATGTGTCCCACATCGGGCTTCATGCATGGAGCCTGCTTCTCCCTCTGCCTGTGTTTCTGCCTCTCTCTGTGTCTCTCATGAATAAATAAATAAAATCTTTTAAAAACCCAACAAATATACAGAACTCTTACAACTCAATATTAAGCAGCATAAAAATCCAATAAAAAAATGGACAAAGATTTGAATGTATAGAGGTCACCATGGCAGACATATAAATGTTTAATAAACATATAAAATATGCTTAATATAATAAATTAATATAATTAATATGATTAATTAACAGGGAAATACAGATAAAAATCAAAATAAGATACCACTACTCTCCCAGTGGTATGATTAATCAAAAAGGACAGTAATCCCAATGCTGGCATACATTATTACTTTCAGTAAGGAAAGATTTCCTAAAGGGAGTGCAAAAAACATAAACCTGACCATACAAGAAAAAATATGGCAAACTGGACTTAACCAAAATTAAAAACTTTAGCTCATTAGAAAATACTAGTGAAAAAATAAACAGGCAAATGTTAGCATGGGAAAAAATTTATAGACAACTCCTACAACTGGAAAATAAAAAGACAACTGAATAAAAATGAGGTGGAAATTTTTGAAAATATATTTTACTCAAAAAGAACACATTTTTTAAAATAAGAAATGTTAGTTCACATTCCATTAGTTAATGTAAATTAAAACAACATTCACTGTCATGCCTAAAACCAAAAAGACTGACAATTAAAATTTTGAGAATGTGGAACAACTAGAGTGCATAGATATTGCTGTGGTCACAAACTATGGTGAAACTATTTTGGAGAATTTAAGAAACAAAACCAATGAACATGCAGTAGGAAGGAGAAAGGCAAAGAAACAGATCCTTAACTACAGAGACAAACTGAGGGTTGATGGAGGGAAGGTGGGTGGGAGGATGGGTTAAATGGGTGATGGGCATTAAGGAGGGCACTTGTGATGAGCGCTGGGTGTTATATGCAAGTAATGAATCACTAAATTCTACTCCTGAAACTAATATTACATTGTATATTAATGAACAGGAATTTCAATAAAAATTTGAAAAAGAAAAGAAAAAAAGCTAATGGATATAGCTGTATGCTTAAGTTATTAAAAGTACACTATATAAAATATACATATAATACACTATATTCATAGATTAATTTAAGACATATAGAATACATATTTTATTTAAAATTAGAAAAACAATTCAAGAACATTCACCATAATGACAGATTAATAGAAAGCTATCTCAATTGATACCAAAACTACTATGCAATATAAGTAAACATTAATTTGTGATTTAAAAAAAGCAAACAGGAATAGAAAGTCTTCTTTAATATTAAAAAGGAGCATTAAAATTATTAGTAAAAAGGGTGCTTAGATAGATCAATCAGCTGAACCACCAACTCTTAATTTTGGCTCAGGTCATGATCTTTGGGTAAAGGGATTGAGCCCCACTTTGGGCTCCATGCTCAGTCGGGGTCTCTTGGATATTTTTTCTCTCTCTCACTCGCTCGCTCTCTCTGTCTCTCACTCTGCCCCTTTACCTGCTTTCTCTCTCTGAAATAAAAAATCTTATATATATATATATATATATATATATATATATATACACACACACACACACACACACACACACACATATATATACTCATAATAAAAGAAGAATGACCATTACCACTGTGGTAGGTAGGTAGTGTGATTCCAAAGATTTCCATGCCCTAATTATCTGAACCTGAGTATTTTACTTTATATGGCAAAAGAGACTTTACAGAGTTGATTAAGTTTGAGAATATTGATATGGGGAGATTATTCTGGAGTATATGGGTAAACCCAAAGTAATCAGTAATGAATACTTAAAACTGAAAGAGGAAGGCAGAAGAATGGGTGAGTCAGAGATGTAACATGAGGACTGGACCTGCCTTTTCTGGCTTTAAAGATGGAGGAAGGGGGCCTTAGAGAAGGAATGTAGAAAAACTGAAAGCTAAAAGCTGAAAACAGCTCTCATTTTATAGCTTCTAAGAAAAAAATGGAAGCTATTTCTACAACCACAAGAAACTGAATTCTGTCATAGCCCAATATGGATGTCAATTCTCTCTCTAGAAATTTTGAAAAGGAACACAATCTTCCAAAACCATCATTTTAGCCCAGTGAAGTCTGCATAGGACCTTTGACTTACAGAAGTGTAGGATAATAAATTTGTGCTCTTTTAAGCCACCAAATTTGTGACAATCTTTTACAGTAGCAATAGAAAGCTAATACAATCACTAATTCTATTTGCCATCATTGAAAAGTTATATGGTCATATATAAAGAAACTTTGAATGAATTTAAAGATAAGTTACCGGTTTTATTTTGAGAAGGTAACATTTTGCAACATGCAAAATCAGTATTGGCAACTACGGAACTCTGACAGGTAAAGAGGCTGCAAAATATCTCTTACTTCCTCAAAGCCAAAAAAAAAAAAAGAAGGGAGGCTACTGAGGATCAACACTTTTACTGAATCTATCAGACAATGGATCATATTCTAAAATCTAAAGAGAAAAACAACTGAGATAGTTTACCTGAAGCAGGAGCCATGATGAAGCACTGGAGATGGAATGTAGATTAGCATGAGAGTGAAAAAATTCCAGGAGTCTAGTCTGAGCAGGGTCCTCACACTTCCGGAATTACTCCTGATTCTTACAGTAAAGTTCTGAGAAAAATTTTTTATCTCATGCAAGGGAAAGAAAAAAATAACCATTAAAAAATAATGTCTGAAATGTTTTCCATAACAATGGCCTGCTTTGCAAAGAAAATACTTTACAAAAGAAGTTCCTTTATCAGAGGTTATATATCTGGGGAAGGGCAATTATCCAGAACTCCCTATTCCCCCAGGTTTCCTATCTCCCCCATGAGGAGAAATGAAGACAGAGGATCACTTCTGAAGGGCACAGGTGAAGAAATCAGACTCGCTGAAAGACCACTTTCCTTCTCTCAACACCTCACTATCATATCAGTAGGGCATTGGTATAATAACAGTAAATTAGAACTAAAAGAGCTACAAAACACAGATTTTATTTAAGAAAGAGTTAAGGAAACCCAAAATAATAGGAGAGAGAGGAGAAAAGACACTACAGGAAAATTAACTCTATTGCACTCATAACTACAGCAAACACCAACCCAGCTTCTAGCTAGATTCATATAAAACTCCATGGTAAAGACCTATTAACTTTATATTCAATTACCCATTTCATCATATCTATATCTAAACAAAGATTATAAGGTGTGCTAAAGGCAAGGAAATATTGAAAGAGACAGAGTAGGCATCAAAGCTAGACTCAGGTGGAGCACAAATATTGGAATTATTAGACAAGATATCTAAAATACTATGACTAATACATAAAAAGTAAAATGGAAAAAGTAGACAACGACAGAAACAGATGGATAGTGTAAGCAGAGAAATGGCAAATAGGAAAGAATCAAATGGAAATGCTAGAAATCAAAATAATGAAAATAAAAAAGGCTATTTGTAGATTCATCAGTAAACTGAACATGGGAAAAAATTAGAAAGCTTGTAGATGTGTCAAGAGAAATGCCACTAACTGAAATGCAAGGAGAAAAAAGAATGAAAATAAAAACTGAACAAAATAGTCCAAAACTGGGATAACTATAAAAGTTGTGATATACATGTAATGGGACTATATGAAGGATAAGAATAAAAAGGAGAAGATATATTTAAAGTAATATTGAAAAAAAAAGTAATATTGCTTGAGAATCTCTGAAATTAATGATGGCACCAGCCATAGATCCAGGAAGCCCAGAGAATATTAAGCAGGATAAATATTTAAGTGTCTACACCTCGGCCTATCATATTCAAACTGCAGAAAATCAAAGACAAACAAAAAATTGTCAGAAAAGCCAGGGTGGAATGGAGGAGAAGCATCATATGTATAGAGGAACAAAAAGAGTTACATTAAGACTTCTTGTCAGTAACCATGCAAACAAAAAAAATGGAGTAAAGTATTTAAAGTTTGGAGAGAAGTAAAACAAAACAAAAACAGAATTCTATGTCCAGCAAAACTACCCTTCGAAAAGTCAAAGAGAAATAAATACTCTCAGAGAGAAAGAAATAGCAACAACATAAACTTCCTATAACTAATAAACAATGATAGCAAAGTTGCAGTTAAGAAGTTAATATATAAAAACTAGTTGCTTTCACGTACACCAATAAGGAAAATTTAAAATTTAAAATTTAAAACACATGGGATGCCTGAGTGGCTCAGCAGTTGAGTGTCTGCCTTCAGCTCAAAGTGTGATCCCGGTATTGAGTCCCACATCGGGCTCCCTGTGGGGAGCCTGCTTCTCCCTCTGCCTATGTCTCTGCCCCTCACTCTCTGTGTCCCTCATGAATAAATAAATAGCTCTTTAAAAATTTTAAATTAAATTAAAAACACCATAGTATTTACATTAACACCAGAAGAAGAAAGAAGAAGGAAGGAAGGAAGAAAGGAAGGAAGGAAGGAAGGAAGGAAGGAAGGAAGGAAGGAAGGAAGGAAAAAGTAGAAAGAAGAAAGAAAGGAAAGGAAAGAAGAAAGAAAGAAAGAAAGAAAGAAAGAAAGAAAGAAAGAAAGGAAGGAAAAGAAAGAAGGAAAGAGGAAGGAAGGAAGGAAGGGAAAGAAGAAAGAAGAAAAGAAAGAAAGAAAGAAAGAAAGAAAGAAAGAAAGAAAGAAAGAAAGAAAGAAAGAAAGAAGAAAGAAAGAAAGAAGGAGGTAGTAGAAATCGAAGTATGTACTGATTCTATATGCAGACTCAGAAGGGCAAGCACAATACCGATTAAAACACAATTGGAGGACCAGCATTATCTAACTTCAATACTTACTATAAAGCTACAATCATCAAGACTGGATTCTATTAGTGAAAGAAACACATAGATTAAAGGAATAGAATACAAAAATCCAGAAATAGATTCACAAAAATATTGTTAACTAATCTTAGACAGAGGAGCAAAGGTAATTCAATGAAGAAAGGAGAGGTTTTCTTTCACCAAATAATGCTGGGGAAAAAACATGGACATCCATATTCAAAAGAATGAACTGGAACAAACAACTTACACTTTTCACAAAAATTAACTCGAAATGGATTGTAGGCCTAAATGTAAAATATAAAACTTAAAAGTCCTAGAAGAGAACAGAGAAAATTTAGGTGACTTTAGGTTTGGCAATGCATTTTTAGGTATGATACCAAACTAAGACCAATGAGTAAAGAAATTGATAAGTTGGATTTTATTAAAAACTTTTATTAAAAACTTCTATTCCACAGATAATGATTAAAGAATAAAAAGAAAAATCCAAGTGTGGGAGAAAATCTTTCCAGAACATATAGCTGATAAAATACTGGTACCCAGGGGATCTCTGGGTGGCTCAGTGGTTTAGCACCTGCCTTTGGCCCAGGGTGTGATTCTGGAGTCCCAAGATCAAGTCCTGCATCGGGCTCCCTGCATGGAGCCTGCTTCTCCCACTGCCTGTGTCTCTGCCTCTGTGTGTGTGTGTGTTTCTCATGAATAAATAAATAAAATCTTTAAAAAAAAATACTGGTACCCAAACTATACAATGGAATCCTAAAACCCAATAATAGGAAAACAAGCACCCACTAAAAATAGGAAAATATCAGAGCAGATACCTAAATAAAGAAAATATACAGATGACATATAAGCATATAAAAAACACTCAATGGCATTTGACATTAGGGGATTACAAATTGAAACAATTATGAAATATACTACACAACTATTAGAATGGCTCAAATCCTCAAAACTGACATTGCAAAATTGTGCTGAGAATGAAGAGCAACAGAAGGTATAATCCATTGCTCTTGGTAATGCAAAACATAATATAGCCTGTTAAGAAGACAGTTTGTCAGTTTCCTACAAAGCTATGCATAGTATTACTATATGATACAACAATCTTGTTCGTAGGTATTTATTCAATTGGTTGGAAATGTATATCTTACTAAAAACCTGCACACAAATGTTCACAGCAGCTTTATTTATAATCACCAAAAAAAATAGAAGCAACAAAGATGGCCCTCAAGAGGTAAATGAATGATCTATCAAACAATGATCTATCTATATAATGGAGTATTAATCAGCATTAAAATGAAATGAGCTATCAAGCCATGAACAGTCATAGAGTTAAATGCATATTTCTTCATGAAAGAAGTTAGATCAAAAAGACTACACGTTGTATAACTATATACATATACTCATACATACATATTAATTATATATAATACATATTCATTATATATATATTTATACAAAATACAAAACTATAGAGATTAAAAAATTAATGTTTGGCTACATTTGGGGAGATGATTTGAGGAAGAATAGATAATGAATGCACAGGGAATATTTAGGGTGGTGAAAAGATTTTATATGATAATGGAAGATGTGATATTACACATTTCATAAATCCCATAGAATTATAAAACAAAATGAGTGAACCTTAATATATGAAAATTTATAATAAATTTATCTCAGAAGTTATAGAATTCTAGTAGAAAATGCAGAATGTGACAGGAAAATATCAACCTTATCCACAGATTTATAAAGGGAATAATGGAAAAGAGCTGACCTAAATAAATTTGAAAGTGAGTGGCATCTGCAAGACCAAAGAAAAAAGAAAATGCTAAACACTGTTATCCAGTTTAAAATTACTCTCCATTAGGGTATTGATTAACAATTTGGTCCTGCTATACATATTTAGTGAAGTTGAATAATTAGTAAATATATAATGTTGACCAAAGCCAGATATATCATTCTTGAAAAAGAAAGAGATTAGCAGAGAAAGAAAGCTAAAAATGATCCATATGGTAATGGGTTACAGTTGGTGATATTTATATGAACACACTTTTACTTTAATGTACATACTGTTGCTTACATGAGAAAATATTTATAAATAGGTATATGTACACAAGTTAGTGCACAGACATACATTTTCTTTCTCTGTCAACTGAGTGGGTAGAGAAGAAATGACTTCTCGGTGGGAGCAAGTACCTACTTTCCTAGTTGTTAGTTTCTAAAAACATTCAAAAAGTAACCAGAAGTCCTTAAAGAAATGATTTATTTCCAGACTGAGAAAGGAAATATACAAGATGAACCTCTAGCATCTTGTAGAGCCATGATGGAAGAAAGTACTCTTAAAAAAACCCTACAGGTCTCTATAGTGGAGCCATGCCAACAGGACACAGGAGCCAATTGAAAGAGCTCCCAATGGACAAAGCTGTAACAACTTAAGCAAGAAAATAAACTAATATCAATTTATAACCTAAAATGCAAAATAAATACCCATGAGTCCATGTTAATACAAATAAATTATTAAGTAAACAAATAATAATTGGGAGAGAAAAGACAAATCTCTACCCAAAGGGTTCCAAATAGGGCAGCCCGGGTGGCTCAGCGGTTTAGTGCAGCCTTCAGCCCAGGGCCTGATCCTGAAGTCCCGGCATTGAGTCCCGCGTCAGGCTCCCTGCGTGGAGCCTGCTTCTTCCTCTGCCTGTGTCTCTGTCTCTCTGTCTCTCTCTGTCTCTCATGAATAAATAAATAAAATCTAAAAGAAAAAAGAAAGGGTTCCAAATAATTTATATAGATAGTGTGGTCTCAAAGAGGTGGAGCATAACCCCCCACTTCTTGTGCAGGCTATATGTAATTATACACAGTGATTTCCTTCCGAAGAGTCCTATATAAAAAGCAAGGGGAGAGGGGCACAGGGAAGAGTAACCTACAGCAGATAAACCCGACCAACACTACTGGTGATCATGCTATCATGATTTATGTCAACAGCCATAAATTATGTAAACAGTATGTTTCCTTGATCTATGGTGATGAAAATGGCACCTAATCTCTGGAACTCTATTCTCAATAACTGATAACTCTGTATAAAAATGAGAAAAGCCACACACATTGCAGTACAGGGACATCCTACAACATATCTGACAAAGTTTTCTTCACAAATATCAAGGTCATCAAAAACAAGGAGTCTGAAAAAATGTCATAGCCTAAGAAGATATGACAACTAATTGTCATAATGTATCTTAAGTAGGATCTTAAAACAGAAAAAGAGCATTAGGTGAGAACTAAAGAAATCTAAATAAAAACAACTTTAGTTAATAATAATCTACTATTTTTGGTTCATTAACTGTAACAAATGGCTACCATATGTAAATATGGTCAATATGTAAATATTCTAGTATTAATGCTAAGATAAGCCATGGCTCAGGAATACATAGGAACTCTGTACTATCTGCTCACTTTCTCTATAAATCTAAAAGTGTCCTAAAAATTAAAATATATATCATCAAATCAAATATATTTTATCCATTACTTTAAATATATTTATAAAATAAATAATGGTACCTACACTAGCTTCTAAGGCATTAAGATATCTACCAATAGATCTATCAAAAGCTATGCAATGTAGCTACATGTAGAAAATTGAGATTTTTTTTTAAAGAAAACATTTATAAGATACTCTATCTATATAATATATAGGTTGGATGACTCAATGTATAAAGATGTTGAGTTCCCCAAATGCATATGAAAACATTTAGTGAAATCGTAGTTTTTAAGAAAAGATGATAGAGGTATGATGTTTTATGTGTGTGTGCAGGTATCACACATGTATGTATATAGGTCTGTGTATTTAATTTAACCAGATGATTCTCTAATTTTTGTGGACAAAGACAAAACAAACTGTGAATATATGCCTTAATATACACAAAATATAATTATTAAGCTATAGCACTTAAAAGAGTAAGATACTGGCACAAGAACAGACACAAAAAAACCTATGAGACAAAACAGGGTATCCAGAAAGAAAGCCCAGAATTTTAACATTGTAGATTAGGGTGAAAAGATAGACATTTCAATGAATCATGCTTGGTATTTGATACTCATATTTAAAAATAAAATACACTTCAACTGCTACCTCACCTCAAAATCCTTACATATAATTTTTCAAATCAATCTAGCTGGATTGTAGACATAACTGTTAACATCAAATTTGAACAATGGCAGAAGAACAATTCCATTGAACCAAAAGGGAAGCAGCACATTTATGGAAGATATTTGCAATATAATAACCAACAGAGGAATAATACTGGAAATACAAAACAGAGTTCCTTTTTTTTTTTTTTTTTACAAAACAGAATTCCTATGAAATGTTCAGAATTGCTACACAACCCCATAAAAGAATAAGTACATAAAATGAGATGGAAAAAACATCAGAGAGGAGCACACATCAATGGTTCGTAAACATAAGAGAAGATGTTGACTCTATTAACGCGGATTAAGCCCATTATGTTGAGCAAAACATTTAAGTCACATGAGCATACATATAGCACTGTTCTATTTATACAAAATTGATAGTTCAAGTAAACTGGAAATTGTACACCTACACATACATATATATGTAATTTGTTAAAAAAATATGGGTAGAACAGGGATTGGATATCAATAGGGAGGAATGCACACAACACTTCATTTTCTTGGTCATATTTTATTTATTGTTCTTGCATACAGAATCTACTTTATGAAACTAGGTAAATAAAATACTACCAACATGGATTCCAAGGTTAACATCAGCAAATATAAAACAACAGCAACAAAAAATCCATACTGATATATGCTGGAAAGTATTCACTAAAACCCAGTAGATCACACTAAAAAGAAAAAAAAATTAGCATAAGATGAAAATATAAGATAAATGCACAAAAAAAGAGACTATTTCATGAAGATCACGACCAATGATTTTCTCGTGTTAGTTAAATCATTAAATCTATTTCAATTAAAAATTAGAAATAAGGGACACCTGAATGGCTCAATTGGTTAACCATTCAACTCTTGATTTCAGCTTAGGTCACGATCTCAGGGTTATGAGATCCAGCCCTGCACTCAGCAGGGAGTCTGCTTAAGGTTGTCTCTCTCCCTCCTTCTCTGACCACCCTCTAGCTCTCACAGTCTCTCTCTTTTTCTAAAATAAGTAAATAAATCTTTAAAAAAATTAGAAATAAGAATATATGAAATTTAAAAAGGTGAAAGTTTAACAATGCATAAAGGGAAGAACATCTCAACTAAAATAAGAGACTGAGAAAAAATGGAATATATATATTTATGAAAAATATAACTCTCCATAGCAAAATTTTTAGAAACATTTTGGTAATACATGTCTATACATTTTGCAGAGTTGCAAATTATTTCAAATAATCAGCTCAATTAGAAAACAATTTTTTAAATAAATGGAAATTTTATAGAAAACACATTTAAATGGCAAAAACATATGAAGGTATGCTAACACCAATAAGCAAATGGTGATTTGTATTCATTCTTATAACCAACCTCATCCTGATCATAAATTCTGTGGTTTCTCTTAATATTTTTGTATCATGTTTAAAATTTTAGGAGTCAAAAATCTTCACCTTAGACCAGATACCACAAATTAGAAAAACTAGTAAAATTATGTTTTATTTCCGTAGACTAAACTGTTTTACCTCTTAATCATATAACACACTTATTAAATAACCCAAACATGGTCAAAATTGAGTGGATTTAACATTACTTTACTTCTCCCAACTTATCTCTTGTTGAGAGTATTAATCAAGCATCTATTTGTGATCTTAGGGGTTGTAGCCTGGGAGATACAGAGCTGATAGGAATCAAAGTGTGCTCTGAATTGCAGTGGGGAAGGGAGGCTTATAAAGCAAAATCTACAAGGTTACATAACTCATTATGAAAGGATTATGATTGGTGCTAGAAGAGTTTAAACTAACTACCTAATACACAGTTGACTATTTAGCTAACAGTTTATCTTATCTCTATCCAGGGATGGTCCATTGGCAATTCATAAAGTCAAAAGCTCATGGTGTTCTGAGAATTGAAATAGGAAGGATGCATAGGCTCTACTGCCTCAATGTCCTTTAGTCCCTGTTTTGAGTAACTCTCTTAGCAGTTGTTACTTGATTTTGAGTCTTCTTTCACAAAAGTGTGAATAAGAAGCAAATTTGTTTTCTAAATCAGTGTTTTAGCATCTGGAAAAAATTACTGTTTTTGAGAAAGTAAGGTGGTATAGAAAATAACTATATATATGTATATATGTACATATAAAATATTCTAGTTACATCCTGTCCTGTTAGTAGCTTAGAGTATAGTTAAGAAAATCATATACACAGGTCAGACCTACACAAATATGAAGCAGCTTTCAATAGTGACTAAAGGTCATGAAATTTCAAGATGAGCATTTTGTGAACTAGTGTGTTTGAAAATGGCAGCTGTAAGGACAGAGGACTGAGACAGGGATTCATATAAATAATTTGCATAGATATTAAGGTATCTCAGGAAGGGAGTGATGTTAAGTTTTTTTTTTTTCCTAGGTTAAAGTGCAACACATGCAATTATTAGGTAGGTCTTTTGGTAATCTGAAAGTTAATGGAAATTCTATTATGATATCCATCTATATTAATATCAAGTCCCTGAAGAAGACTTATCATTTTTAATAAAAACTGGTTGGGAAATAAACAGTCTCCCTCAGGAACCTTGGAAGAAAGAGCAGCTGGGTCCCAACTGAGGCTCTGAGTGTGACAAAGAGTCTTGTGTCATTTTTTCAATTAAGTTTATTGAGACATACTTTACATTGAGAAAAAACACCAGTTTTTAGTTAGATAGTTCAGTGATCTTTGAATGTGTAAGTATTATAAACACAATCACCTGACTTCTACCATGGGCCTCCATTGATGTGTGTGTACTTACGGCTGGCCCCTGAAGCCACAAAAAGTGCACACTATCATCCAGGAACCTCAAAGCTGCTAGTATACCCACAGTCTGTCCTGGCTCTTGCTTCTGTCCCAGCTCTCATTGTTACATAGTGTCCGCAGCTAGCCCTGACTACATAGTCACCTAAACCCAGCTCCCGGAGCCAACCATGATCTCTGGCTACTACTGCTGCTTGCTCTAGTCTCTAGTCTCTAGTCACTGGAGCAGGAGGTGCCGTTAGAGTCACCGATGGCCTTTGCTTCTACTACAGGTGTTCTACAACTTTTGCCAAGAATCATACAATTGACGTCATGGATTCTAGCAACCTGGGCCAATGAAACACCAAGGCCTTGTGCCCACAGCTAGTACATGTCCCCACACAAGTACCCCATACCACTAGAATCGGGATCACAGCACTCTCCAGCATGCCCCACCCACAGATGAAGATCTTTTCTTATAAGCTCAGAAAGTAGAAGTGACTGCATCTTCAAAGGCATAGATGTTTACACAAGGCTGCAGAGATCATGAAGAACCAAGGAAAAATAATATCACCAAAGAAAACAGTAAACTTCCAGTAATTAACCACAAAGAAATGGGATACATGAATTGCCTGACAACTAATTCAAAATAATTGTTCTAAAGCTAATCACAGAACAACAGGAAAACACAGAAAAAAATATGTATATAATGAAATCAGGAAAACAATACAAGAAGAAAATGAGAAGGCAACAAAGAGAAAACAATGAAGCAACAAAATTTTGGAGCTGAAAGATATAACAATTAAATTGAATAATTCAGTAGAAAGCTTTAACATGTGATATGATCAAGCAGAAGACAGAATCAGTGAACTGAGGTCATTTGAAATTAAGCAGTTAGAGGAGAAAAAAAAAAGGAAAAGGTAAAAAGGAATAAAGAAAGCCTATGTGACTTATAGGACACCATTCAGAGAGAGAATATGTGCATTATTTAAGTCCCAGGAAAAGAAAAATAGCCAGAAAGCTTATTTGATGATTTCCCAAATATGAGTAGAGGTGTGGTTTCTCAACTTCATAAAGTCCATAGGTCCCCAAACAAATTAAACTCAAAGATTTTCTCCAAAGATTTTCTTTTTTCAAAGTCAAAGAAAGAATCTTGAAAGCAGCAAGAGGAACGAAGCCTGTCATGTATAAGAGCTATCAGATGATTTCTCGACAGAAACTTTATAGGCCAGAAGAGAATGGATGATGTACTCAATGTGATGAAATGAAAACAAAAATTGCCAACAAGAATACTTTTTCTGGCAAAGGTATTTTTCAGAAATAAAGAAGAAATAATGGCTTTTGCAGACAAACAAAAGCCAATGAAGTTCATCACCACTAAACCTGTCTTACAAGAAATGCTGAAAGGAGTTTTTCAGGCTGAAGTAACAGATGCTAATCGGAAACACAAAAACTGAAAATATGAAATGTACTGATAAAAAGTAAATATGTAGTCAAAATCAGAATACTCCAAATACTAATTCACTAACTCTATTATAAAAGGTAAGTGACAGAAATATTAAAAAGAACTATAGCTACAATTTGGTTTTGAATACACAATATAAAAAGATGTAAATTGTGATACCAAGATCATAAAACATGGAGGGGGTAAAATAGTGAAGGCTATGTATGTGAATTCTGGATTTTTTGTTTAGAAGAATAATAAAGACTGAGGCAGATTGTTTTACATCTGGAAATAGGCATCTTCTGTGTGGGGAATTGAACTTCCCTTGTCAATACTTTAGCTGCTTTCTGAATTTGTTGTTGCTATGGTTATATTCAAGATACCATAGACTCCAAACATCTCTAGCAGTAGGATCCTGGTATATAATGCTTAGGGTGGGAAGCAGGATTCCATTTTATTTGTATATATTAGAATGTCAGTATCATCCAAGCTTTCAGCTGACTTTTCATGCTTGACCCTTGGGTATTCCCTTCGTGTGATTGCTCCTTTACTAGCACCAGCCTGCTTTTGCTTATTACTTTGTATCACTTCCTTATATGGAGGAGGTGTCCTTGCTTGGCTCTATAGGTACAGTGTCAGTCTTATGGAGGCTTTGTGAACTGGATATTCCGGAGTGAGAATTTTTCAGTGTTTCTCCCACTTTATTTCAGCTAAAGACTGCCTTATGTTTGTGAAGGGGAGAGAAGTTTTGAAGGGAGTTTTCTACCCCTCAGCCAGTGATAGGTTGTTGTTGTCTTCTTTGTATTATTTATAATCATGTCCCTAGTAGGGTTTCTCATCCAGACTCCCAGTGCCAAAGAGATTCTTTTTCTCTTCCTTTTCTTTAGTAGTATAATTTTGCCTGAGCCCTAGGGTTGCAAGTTTTCTGCTTCTTCCCCACTAGCATAAGTCTTTCAGTTATTATAAATGAAGGCCATGGCAATGGTTGGGATTTTGGTTCTCTGAATCACCAAAGAGGACCCTCAATAATCTTCAGCCCTGTCCCCAAACTTTCCCTTGAATACTCAGTGGAAGCCTATGGAAAACAGCTCATGTGTAAATACAGACAACTCTTGGACTGGGAATTCTCAGTTATTCAAAATGTCATGCTAGCTCATACTCAGCCTACAAGAAATCATTAGGACAATAGCTACTTTATTCTCACTTAATTTTACAGAGGCCAATTCTTTCTCCTGTGCTGAGGCACCAGAAAACTATTTGGTATCCCATCTCTCTGTGTGGAGCATCCTCACTCTTTAGGAGTTAATTCATTGGTTGCCCTGAAGGCTCAACTTCCTACTGGACTTAAGAAAAAATTAAGACTTTTCTCATGGATAGGATAGGAACAAAATTGTGGATTTCTAGATTATAGGCAGCACTACAACTCTATATTGAAGTTTTTTGGTGTAAATTCCAGAAAAATAAAATAGGTCAACATTTAACTTCTAAAATATCTCCATTTATAAATAAACAAATGGAAGTTCAAAAATACATACTATTAAAAAAAATAATAATAAAATAAAAAAATAAAAATAAAAAAAATACATACTATTTATTAATTTTTGGATTTCTGTTTCAGGTTAGCTCTACCAGAGGAGTCAGTGACATTAGAGGATCTACCAGAGGAGTCAGTGACACCTCCTTTTTTTTTTTTTTAGAGTTTATCATACTTTTATTGGAACTTATCAAAATCACATAAATATAAAATTAATTAGAAACTGATGAATTTTCTTTCTTCATATACTCTAATAATATTCTAATAAGAATCTCAAAAACCTTGAAGTTTGCTATCTTCTACTGTCTTGTTGGACAGATAAAAAACTTTGAATGAAAATCCACTTCTTGGAAAAGAGCCAGAGTTTATGCAGAGGCATTCTGTATTGGTCAGAGTGAAAGGATCGTATTTGTCTGCGATGACAAGGAGGTTAAGATCCTCTAATGTCACTGACTCCTCTGGTAGAGCATGACTGGCATTTTTCTAAGTTAAGACAATTGAGGAGAATCCTACTTGTTTCCCTGAAATTACTTTTAAATACTCATCAGGTCCATTAACTTGCAAAGATAATAAAGAATGCTTTAAAGACAACTCTGATTATCCTTATTGTCACATAAATTCTTGAAGGGAATACTTCTCTTATGTGAATTTCTATTTTTTAACTTTCTTTTTAGTGTAGTAAAAGTAGAATGACACCTACCCTTCTAACAATTTTTAAGTGTGCAGTACATTATTGCTAACTATAATCAAGGATTATAGTTTTACACTGGATTTCTAGAATTTTTTTTTATCTTGCATGACCAAAACTGTATACCAAATGAAAAGAAATACCCTGTTTTTAACTTCTTGAGGAACCTTCAATACTGTTTTCCAAAGTGGCTCTACCAGTTTGCATCCTACCAATAGTATAAGAGGGTTCCCCTTTCTCCACATCCTCACCAACATTTTTTGTCTCCTGACTTGTTAATTTTAGCCATTCTGACTGGTGCAGTGTGGTATCTCAACATGGTTTTGATTTGTATTGAGCTACCCTATGACCCAGGAATTGCACTACTAGGTATTTACTCCAAAAATACAAATGTAGTGATCCAAGGGGGCACCTACACTCCAATGTTTATAGCATTAATGTCCACAATAGCAAACTGTGGAAAGAGCTCAGATGTCCATCAACAGTTGAATGGATAAAGAAAATGTGTGTATATACATATCTATATATCTATATATCTATATATATCTATATATCTATCTATCTATCTATCTATCTATCTATCTATCTATATATATACACAAACAATGGAATATTACTCAGCCACCAGAAAGGATGAATACTTGCCATTTACATTGAAATAGATGGAACTAGAGGGTATTATGTTGAATGAAATGAGTCAGTCAGAGAAAGGCAATTATCATAGGGTTTCACTCATACATGTTATATAAAAACAGCACAATGAATCATAGGGGAAGGGAGAAAACTGAGTGGGAATTCATCAGAGAGGGAAAAAAAAACTATGAGAGACTCTTTAGGAAACAAACTGAGGATTGTTGGAGGAAATATCGGTGGGGGGATGGGATAACTGAGCAATGGGCATTAAGGAGTGCCCATGATGTGATGAGCACTGGGTGTTGTATGCAACTGATGAATTACTAAACACTACATCTGAAATTAATGATGTACTATACGTTGGCTGATTGAATATAAATTTTAAAAAAGAAAAGCAACTCCCTATTTCCCTCATGGCCATCTCTGGGAAACTGCACTTCTACTTCTTGTTTGTATGAGTTACACTACTTTTAATACATCATATAAGTGGATCATACAGTATTTATCCTTCTGTGACTGGTTTATTATCACTTAACATAATGTCCTCAACATGGATGAACCTTGGAAACATTTTTAACTTTTATGTAAATCCCTAGTGCTAGTAATTACAAAATGTCCATCTATCTTACATTAGAGAAAATTGGCTTGCTTAAACTAAATACTGTTTATTAACATTAGAAGCTAAATAGAACCTCAATGGAAAATACATTCTTGTCTCCTCAATCATAGTGAACAATGCCACAATAGAGAAATGAAGAAAACTGAAAATAATTCTTTTTTGTTCATTTTTTAAAATATTTTATTTATTTATCAGAGAAGAGAGAGGGAGAGAGCATGAGCAAGGGGAGGGGCAGAGGGAGAGAGACAAGCAGACTCCCTGCTGAGTGAAGAACCTGATGTGGGTTTCAGTCTTAGGACTTTGAGATCATGACCTGAGCCAAAGTCGAATGCTTAACCAAATTGAGCCATCCAGGTGTTCCAAAGCAAAATAGTTCTTAATCATCTCAACAAGATCATAATCAGAAGTGAAAGTTGTAGGCAATTGCAACAACAGTTAGATCGGTGACCCAAAAGAAAAACTAAGCCAGTCATTTGAGGACAGAATATGGAAAGAGAAAAATTCAAACTTCTAAAGTATTGAAATTGATAGCATCAAAGTATATCACAACTGGGACTAGTTATAGTTAAAATTTATTGGTCTCACATCATCACCTATTTTACATTATCATCTCTACCCAATAAGCAAGTATACCAGATATTATTAGTATGATGTAATATGACATGAACAAGATTTGTAATCATCAACCATGATTTAAATCCTGTATTCAGTTGTTAAATGACTTTGGATCAATTATTTGCTCATAAATAGGCCCTAACATCCTAATTCCCAGGATATAAAATTTTTAAAAAACTAATGTACATAGAACACCTACTACATTTCAACTGAGTGAAGAAAGGATCAACTTTCTTTGTCTATTTTATTTTTATGAAAGCTCTCCAAGGGTCTTTGCAGTGCCTTATCATTTTTTTTTTCTTAACTAAGAGGCACCTGGCACAGATTCACCTCTGGATTACTCAGGGTCATCAGAAAACCTCCCTTTTCTTTGAAGTCCTCTATCAATTACTGTCAATGTAATTCAAGTGGCAATTAATCACTTCCTGCCTTATGACATCACTTGTTTTCTTGTACTGCTAATCAGCAGCTTGATTTTCAAATTAGCTGTTGATAACTTTCTTTACCTGTTAATTTGTAAGCATCTTAAAAGCTGGGATTGTCTCTTAAGATTTTGTCTAGCCAACAAAGTTTTAACAAATCTAGTAAACTCAAAGTTTACTGATAAAAGTTGCTGCTATGTTTTTAAAACTAAAGCATGCTTGTTCAAAGACACTGAAGACACTAAAGGGCTCCAAATTTATATAGTGTTTATTCCTGCATTGAGTATTTCCACTGAATTATATCTTTATAATTTGTAATATTTCTCTCACTGTGTATTCTTTAATGTATCTGTCTCAGTTCCTCTCCTAGCTTCATGATTTCTGAATTGTCCTCTATTACAATGGATCAGCTCAGATACCTGCAATTATTTTACTACAACTTGCATCTAATAATCTCTGTCTGGTGAGGTACAGAGTCTGCAACCAAACAGGTGCATATGCATTGTGAAAATAATTTTTCTCAGTAGTACTTGGACTTTATATTACAGATTACTTTTCTGGATGAGATTTACATCATTGCTTTCAAAATGCAGTACTTTGGTGATTTGTAGTGAATCCTTTGGAAAAACTCTTAAAAATACAGAGTCCTTGGTCATATCTAAATACTCCCATTAATAGAGTAATGTAGTAATAATAAAATTGCATATGCTAACTGAGAAACCACAGGTAACTCAAAATTTGAAAACTTTCTATGAACTTAGCATAGCTTGTGGTCCCAACCTACATTTCCCTATTTCTCAACTGTTTCTTCTTCATCACAATTTTTAGTGAGACCTTTTTGCATGAATGATAATGTTAATGTGGAGTTTTGATTAGTGAGATTAAAGAAAAAGTAAAAAAAAGGGAGGACACATAGATTACAATAGATCAGGCTCTTGTTATTTCTCTTTATAAGACACTAATCCATTTATTTTTTCACATTCATTTTACTTACTTTAATTGTAAACTTATATTAAATTTTTCATTTCTGCTACATACATTAGTTGATTTCTTTGTGAGGACCTCTTTTGTGTTCTCTATAGTTTTCCACACTTTTTTCTGTCCTAAATATATTATGGATAAGGACACATGTTTGTGTGTGCATACACATGCACGCACACACACACAGCCCACAGCCTTTGAAGTCATTACTATATACAGGTTTTAAGCCAAAGATTTCATACATCTCCATAATTCTATTCAAATGTCACAAAAATTCTCATTTCTGATGGGAATTCAATATGGAAACTGAGATAAGTAAAATGAAGTTACCCAATGTCACATAGCTAGAATTTATCAGAACAAAAATTTAAACCCAGGATAGCATAGTAAAGCCATGCTATTAACTTTTAACTCTTCAGAAAACCATTAGAGACTTCTACATTTCTCTTCCACATATTATAAGTGACTCCTAGACAATAATTTTTATTATCTATGGCATCATTTACAAAAAAATAAATTGATGTGTGTTAGCAAAGATCTATAACGTTATCTGGTTTCTGACAGTTACAGGACTATATGTTGGAAAGAACAGGAACTTAATTCTTGAAAAACTAAGCCAATTGGTATAATATTTTTATATATAAAAATAAGATGTAGCATTAATTAATAAATATAAATTTCTGAATTAATTGATCTTATACTTTCTTGCCACTTCTCACAAAATACTACATGTATACTAATGCTGATGCTGATATTAATTCCACACCTTCACTTCTCATGGTAGATCTAATTTTGATTCTTGTCAGGTCTACATATGTAGACCTTAGAGAAATAATTCCCTTTGAGGTTAATGTATAGAAGATACAGGTTGAGTAGATGAAGCAAACAAGAGGTTTACCTTGAAGGATTCTGAGAATCTTATGCTTTGATAGTCAAATTGGATAGTGGATATTAACATAAAATGTGTTCCAACATGAGTAGATTATGACAAACTCAAGGACACAGACACACAAACATATATACACAGAGAGAAAGACGAGTGGCAGAGAGAGAGAGAGAGAGAGAGAGAGAGGCCTACATATATAAAAGCAAATTCAAAGATTTTGTAACATTACAGTGCTCTATATATGCCTGGGTCTTCACTCAAATTTGCCTATGCATGACATAACTGCCCCCTCACACGTGTTTTATTAAATTTTCCCCATCCTTCAAGGAATAGTTCTACAGCCCAATACTCACCTATCTCATGAGGATTTTCAAAATTCCTGTTTCTTCTCCTGTAAGTATGGATCACTAGACATATTTACAGTCATCATTTGACTCCTATTTTAGACAGTGAACAAGACAGGCCTTCTGTATATCATATATTACCTGTTATGTACTGACCCATACTAGAGAAGCTCATCTCTGGGATTTTCATGTTTGTAAATTCTCAGAAGCTGGAGACTTTCTGATTTGACTAGGAATAGTGTGGAAAATGGATAGGCCTAACTATTCATTCAAAATGGATGAATATAAGGAGACTCATATGTTTGTAGATATGAGTTTTAAAATATTTCCTGTATATATATCCATGTGCTATGGTGGTTGATTACATATCGTAGACCAAAACATGTCCATCTCCCTGTACAAATTTCAACTAGTACCAAACAGGTTTCAATTAAAACAAAAGCTGATTTAACAAGACTGAAGAGAAATTAGTGCTTGTACTTATTAAGTGATACTCCTTGTTAAGGTTTAAAAAAAAAAAAAAAAACACTGTAATTTCCAAATTGTTCTGTATCCACATAAAATCACCAAAAAGTAGAGGTAAATTTTTCATATAATTATGTGAGAGATAGAAACCAAGCCCATGAAGTTAAGTAGTATAAGCAAAACAGCAGTCAGCCAATTGAAGGGATAGATATGATCAAACACACTTTTACAGCATCTCATCACTCAGTAACATGCCTACTAACTCTATACATTGGTAGCTAAATGTGTTGTGTGCTCTCTTTAGGTTAAATGAAATACAGCCAAAATAAAACCCAAATATTTATTTGTCCTTTTTGCTTTGTTCTATTTTTTTGTTGATGCTGATTGTTGTTGCTGTCAGTGGCGGTGGTGTGGTAAAAGTCTTTTTTAAAGCACCAAGACTAGATGATGTGTTTAGTGGAAAATCAATCCTCCTAGGACAGTGAAGAACTAAAACTTTGGACTATTGTCCTCTAGGAATAAGTGCCATCTCTAATTTTCAGTATGTAATGTATTTTTTTGTGCATCCTATTATATTTTTTTTAATTCCTTGGATCTCAACTTGAGGGTTTTTATTAAATATGGATCCTATGTGTGCCCCCCAAGTTAGAGTTAAACTCTTCTGTAGCATGATAGTTATTTTTTTCCTCCTGGGAAAGTCACAAATCTCTCTATCTCTCTTCTGGTTAAAAGCATTACTTACACATTTAATGTCTACTAAAAATAAAGGACAGGAACCTATTCTGAGAAACAGAGTTCCCACCATCTGAAATCTAACATTTTAGAAGAAAGCAGAGAAAGATCAAATCAAAAAAAAAAAAAAAAAAAGGAAAGAAAGAAAGCAGAGAATGCCATATCTGAGTAGTTCCCCCCCACACACCCGCCATTATTTTATTTGGTTTGAGATGTTCAGAGAATCCATGCATAATGAAATTTCCTGGCTAGAATAAATGGGCATTTGAGATCATCTAAATCCAACTTTCCCTAATAATTTTGTCTCCAAAGCCCCTCTCACTGTAACATCTTAAGTAAGATAAGTACTCATCTTACTTATTTATGAGTATAAATATCTCATGGATTTAACAATATTATTATTGCAGGAACAGAAAGGATTGAATTTGTAAAGATCTCTTCTTTTTTACAACAGTAAAATGGGGCTAAAATAATATCTCACAATACTGTTAAGTGTATGCATTTTGTTAAATTTCAAAGCATTTGATATAGTGTCTGTCACATAGAGTTAAATAAATAAATAGCATTTAAGCTAACTATAAGACCAACAATTTTTCTAGAAAGTTCACTTAAATAAAATTATTTCTGATATTCATAATGCAAAAAATACATGCTCCCTTTTTAAGAAGTAGCATATGCTATTTAATTATAAGCACTATTTTAAATTATTTCTTTTTCTAAGAACATATATTGTCAAGAAATAAATTTAACTATAAAATATTATTTTGCCATGATGATCCAAAACATGTTAAACTATAGATGTTTAATGTTAATCCAATAGAGCAAAAACTGCCTTCAGTCTTTTTAGTTCTTTCAACTTTTTGAGTTCTTTTTATAAATCGTGAATATTGAAAATAAATATTTTCTGATTAATGTTTATAAGAAGTTACTTAACATATTATGGGTTTGATAATTGTATTCTCACTAAAAAAGATTAGCTATAATCATCAGTCTATGTTCACTGTTTAGCACAGGTTTTTGTAGTACTGGAGTCATCCTAAGGAGTAAATGACTTTGATCAAATGAATGAGTGTGGCATATCTTTAGAATAACTTGAAGTGAGTTTGCACAAGTATCAACTTTATGCTCATCTTTAATTTCTTGCATTTGTATTACTAATACTTCCCATCTTTAACCACTGAACTGTGGTAGATTTCAGAGCAAATTTAAAACTGAGGATAATCACAATTTATAGAATACTAACAATTACTTCAAGTAATAAACTGTATTACCAGCTATATGTGAAACTAAATAGGCATATTTAGTGGGTGGAATAAATCAATTTCCAAGTGTTGAATAAACATTTGAATGAATGAGCGATTGGTGCATCCCAGTTTAATCACACCAAGCCATTCTCATCTGAACTACAGTTCTTGTTTCTTCATTGCAGATGCTGTAATAGGAGGCACCATTCTCACCAAGAGTTATCTTTTGACCACCCCAGGTAGTGCTCCAAAGTAAACAACACTCTGTAGTATTACCATCTTCCTTTGGTTACATACATTCTTGGAGCCTAGAGACTCTATAAGTTGTGGTAGCATATACAATCTGTTTGCAATATAATGTGAAATTTTGGCACACAGTGATTTAAAATTTAACTCTGTGGCTGAGTCTAACTACAGATTATAAATAGGTTACCATGCTGTTTTTAATTGGTAAGCTTCCCCAGCCTTCTCTACTTGCCTACTGAGCCCTAGCAATAGGAATCAGATAAAGGTTGGGGAAGGAGAAATTAAGGGTCACTTGGAGATCATTTAATTATTTGCCTAATCAAAGGAAAATGAATTTAGATTATTTTCTACCTGACCAAAAACTAGAGAATTGGGGAAGAGAGCCATTCTCCATGTACAGCCGGGGATCTTATTAGGGACTGAACTCTGTGCCCCCAAATCCATATATTGAAGCTATAACCCCCAATGGGACTGTATTTGGAGATAGGTCCTTTGAAGAGGTAATTAAGGTTAAATGAGATCACAAAGATGGGGGCCTAATCTGATGGGATTGATGTCTTTATAACAAGAGGAAGATACACCAAAGATTCTCTCTCTCCTCATGAAAGTCCACGTGAGGACAAAGCAAGGGGATGGCCACCCACAAACCAGGAATAGATCACCAGGACCCTTGACTGTAGCTTCATGTTGAACTTTCAGCCCTCAGAATGGTAAGAAATAAATTTCTGTTAGGTAAGCCACAGAATGGTATTTTGTTATGACAGCCTGAGCTGTCTAGTGCAGTCCCCAAAAAGAGAGTTTAGAAGTGATTCCAGGCACAGCTATTTAGAATGGCTAAGTGACAGCCCAGCTAGAGATTAAATGTGAGGCTGGTCTCCTCTTGCAAGTATGGGGGGAAATTTTGCCTCTGGCAGAAGATTTGACCTTCTATATAATGTGAATAATTCCAGGAGTAAATTGTAAAGACTCTCCAGAATATTAACAAATCTAGAAGACACTTTCCTGTCTGCTAATCCTGTGAGTTCAATTAGAGGACAGATTACTGGTTTTTTGCTGATAAAGTCTCATTATTGCCAGAAATCTTGTCAAGATTAGGCTTAACATTGGGAGATCAGTTCCTTTCTAGGGTACCTACAAATTTATGTGTTTCGTTTTTTTAACCAGTGCACCCATTTCTGTAACTAGAAAATAAATTAACTTGTTAGCAGAAAATTATCTTGGTTCAGGTCTGTGTTCACACTATTTTTTTGTTTGTTTGTTTGTTTGTTTTGGAAGCTTATAGACTTGCTATAAGCTGGGTTTTATATTGACTTTGTCAGATGATCAAGAGATAATAAGGCCTTTAGTAGGAAATAGAAATAATGTAAAATTATAAAGACTGAACCAGAGGTTTTCCAGGGGAGCCTTAAGCAGGACAGTGACATTGACTCCTAGCATGAAACAAAACAAAACAAAACAAAACAAAACAAAAAAAACATGGTGCCAGGTAAGAAAGAAGACACATAGTATAAAGTATAGTAGTTATTAAAAAGGGTTACCTAAAAAAAATAATAATAAAAAAAATAAAAAGGGTTACCTAAAAGCCAATTTAGAGTAACATAGTTTGTATAACAAAGATAACCAATCTAGTCATTGCCTTGACCTCACTATTGAAGGTATGACAAAAATTCATCCAGATACAAAATGAATTTTAATATGGCATATCAGAATATATACTTCAGACCCATTTAATTTTAAGCTTTTCTCCTGATCAGTTAGGGACTTATGAGGGCCTAAAGCCTTATCTGTCATCTGTATCTTAGTGTAGAAAGAAATATTTTCTCCAATTGTCATGAATCTAAAGAGAATTGTTCTTTGAGAGGTTATAGTTGCCCAACTTCCACTTCACAGTTTCAATAAATTCAGACAAGTTATAGCTAGAACATGATGGAGAATTCTACCCAGAGTAGGCAAAGAAACTACAAAAAGAATGCATTTATTTATCCAATTTTCAGTGTGTTCAAAGGTAGCTACAAGAGACAAGGTTTTTGTTATTGTTTTTAGAATAGTGGCAAGTGAAGGCAATAAAGTAGTCAATAGGAGTTAGTCGAGAGTCAGAGTTCGTGATGAAGAATCAAGTATTGATCTTAATCCATAAAACTGAGTATTTTAGAATCAATAACTGTGATCGCCTAAGGGAGAAGAGCTTGAGGAAGCACAGTGGGAGCTCTGAAAAATGGCATGACTTAGCCACTAGTAGCCCAATTCCAGTTTACTAGATAACTGTCACCTGAGAGTTTTTCAGTGCTGTCACAAAGATGGCAATGTCAATGGCTGGGCCACCATAAAAGTGGAGAAGAAATCATGATAGTGGAAAAATCAGCTTTTCTCATGATGAATCAGTGGTAATAATTAGAGAAGAAAAATCTCAGAAAAACAGTCTATCAACCTGCTAAAAAAAAGATTGCTATGATTCCAAACAATAAACTCCAACTACAAAACTATAGTGAAAGCACCTGTGTTTCTAAAATAATAGATGATACATCCTAAGAATTGCAAACAAAAGGAAATAAAAGAAGTTTATTTCACATATTTTATCATGAAGTGTTAAGGAATTAATCTGCGTTCATTTTTATCCAAGAGACTGTCTATTGTGCCCTCTACACAATACAATAAGCTCTCAGGATTGTGATCACACATGATCATCTCTTTTTATTTAAATGAACCATCCTCAAGCACCAATGTGAATGAAATAAGTACTTACCCATTCTCTACTGTCTAAATATATGTCCTTTCTGCTCAGACCCTAGAAAAATAATAATAGCTAATTTCTTCCTGAAATTTCTAGTAGTATTAAGTGTTACCTCTGCATGTATCACAAGTGTTTCATATAAATTAAATAAATGATTTCCAATAAGAGAAAGGTTTAGGAGCTCTATTCAGTCAGTACTTTAATGACCCCTACATATATTGATGCCATAGGCATCTTTATATCATAATCTCCCTCATATTTCAAAGCCCTGCTCTAGTCCTAAGCCCTTTGTAAATCATTTGGTTGCTACATGTTGTATTAAAGGCTGCAAAGATTGGTTTTATTTTTACTAAAGTCTCCCTGCACTTACAATAAATTTTACAGGCAAAAATTTGTGTTCTCACTTCCCAAATGACCATGTGAGGACTTCAGCAGAACTTTCCCCCAGTGAAGCAAACATTTCATTGGTAAAATAGAAAATATATTTAAAAAATAAATGTATCTGGAATTTTTCCTAAGAGCATATAGAAAATGAAGAAATGTTTATTCAAGAAAACCTATTATTATAGATCTATATTACTAAGATTACTATAAATCAATATTACTAAGAACAGCAAGAATCTTCTTACGTGTATGCATGTGTATGTGTGGGTGTTAGTGTGTGTACATTTGTGTATTTGTGTGTGTATGGCAAATGATCCATGATCTGCTCCTGCATCAACTTCATACCCAACTCAGTGTGAAGAAAACTCTACACTACATATCTATGGCCAAGATGATGAGTATTTTCTTCTCCTAGTGCCCTATCTGAAGCTATGCTTTTAGTCTAGTAGGTGTAGACAGCCAGAGTCTCTCATCCTACTCCTTAGCAGTATGTTGCAGAAGTTCTATTCCAGGTAGCTATGGCCAAGATAATTGGAGTTTCCTCTTCTACCAAACCCCCATTCATAGTGCAGAAGCTATACCCCAGTCACAGAAGGTTGAGAATACTGGGAATTCTTTGGCTTTCTCCTCCTTGCTTACAGGTTGCTGGCTCCATGATGACAGAGCCAAATCAAGAAGACCAAGGGTTACCATCCCCATATAACTTCCAACCCATGGAGTAGGTGTGTCCTACTTCCTACTTCCTACTTCCTACTTCCATCTGGGAGTAGGCCATTGTGCCCAGGCCCAGTGCAATGGCATGAATGTTCTGCCCAGGGATGAGTTACCCTGTAAGAACAGAGATTTCTGCAGCTTTCCCTAAGGGGACTGCCTTTATTTGGTACATAGCATGCAAAGTTTATGTGTGAAGAACACCTTGGTAGTAAGCAAGTACGAGGAGGCTAGTAGATCAATTATAGTAGTAGCAACAAGCAAAACAATAGATTGACTCAAAGTTTAGTAGAGATAACTAAGGAAAGAGACAACTGGGAAGACCCCTCCTGAGACTGGAAGAAGCTTGAGAAAGACAATGCTTGCTCTTGCCCACTTTAAATGAATAACATTGTGGGGCAATTTGTGTCCCCAGGATATTGTTAAAAACAATAGAACAATCAGCTAGTAATTAGTGGAGGGGAACAGCTGGATATGGTACCAAAAGAGGCAGACCAGCTCAGAAATTTAAGCTTAAAACGGAATTCAGGCAGAGATAATCCAAGAAGTTGACAGACCATAGTATTCCCTGATGGCTAGAGACCATACAAACCTCTGGGGAATGACATTGCAGGGGATATAAACTTTACTGAATTAGTTCAGCCAGGTTACTGCATAAATCATTAAAGAGAAAATGTTAAGATAAAAGAATGGAAAACTTGTTCCAGAGGCTAGACAGCAATGAAGGAACACAAGAGTTTAAAAAACAAGACTATGTAAAGGATTTTTAGGGAAATGGAACTCATCTGTATGACCTGTAATTAGGAAATAGAGTCTATATTTGCATAGTTTGTAAGTGTGGGCATCTGACATTATCCACTGGTCAACACCCTTTGAACTGTTTAGCACAACAAATGAAGTCTCTGTCAAAACATTGCTCGAACACAAGCTAAGGAAACAGAGACTTTAGTGAGAACATACAACAAAGAACATTCTTTCCAAAAAATAGGAAAAAAGAAGAAGAAGATGGAGAACAGGACAGAATACGAGAGAAAAGGAACACCTCCAGGACCAGGAATGATTCCAACATGTGAATTTAAAGGAAGTGGTGGTAAGAGAAAAGACACAAAGAAAATAATTAACATGCAGTAACAACAATTCTTATGTGGTTAAAATAACTCAGATGTAGTAAATTTATACAAAAAATACAAGTAAGTTTTTATCAACTGAAAGAGATATGACCCTTCAGATTGCAAAGGCTGAATACCAACGAGGATATATAAAAATAATTTAATGAGCCACAGTTAGACATACTGTTATGAAACTTATAATTAACACAATTTAAAACAATGTTCTAAAGGCTTCTAGATAAAATAGGATAAAATAGGAATGGATGGGGAGTCTGTTAGTTAGGCATCCCAGGCATAGGTTAAGTGTTTTGGCTCAGGTCATGATTTTAGGGTTGTGAGATCCAGCCCTGAGTGGGGCTCCACACTCAGTGGAGCATCTGCTTGAAGATTCTCTCTCTTTCTCCTTCTGCATCTCCCCCTATTTATACATGCTCTCTCTCTCTCTCTCAGTTAAATAAATAAATCTCTCTCTTTTTTTAAAGATTTATTTATTTATTTATTGATGATAGACATAGAGAGAGAGAGGCAGAGACACAGGAGGAGGGAGAAGTAGGCTCCATGTCGGGAGGCCGACGCAGGACTCGATCCCAGGACTCCAGGATCACGCCCTAGACCAAAGGCAGGAGCCAAACTGCTGAGCGACCCAGGGATCCCCAATAAATCTCTTTTTTTTTAAAAAAGGAATGTGAATTATTTTGTTATATCTTATCAGTAACATTAAGATTGGTATTAAAATAAATAGTAAGAGCTAAGAGTTTCTGTCTCCACTCCCTAATACCCATGAGCAGAAAAGGGCACAGAAGATTCTGAGTAAAAATAGTTTTGAACATGTGTTTCAGCTTAAGCATTACTAAAATAGGTAGTCAAAATGTTGCCATTGGGAAGAATCAATGTATTTGTGTTTCATACACTCATTCTGAGGAAGATACTTGAAGATGTATTTCAGCAATGAAGAGTAGCTACCCCCAAAGTGAAACATGTAATTTATAATATCAGTTCAGTAGAGAAATCTCAGAATGCCAATAACTCTGGCAAGTTTTTTATTTGGTCTGAATAAGGGTACCAAATCGGAGACCTACATGGAACATATTTTTCAGGATAAAAATGGAAAGATTTCAATAAAGCATATAACATAAAGAATGTTGTATGATATCCTTAATATGGTGAGTACAAGAAAAATAATAAAAGTGAAAAATAATTTTAAAAAACTCAGAGGGAAACTAGCAAATAAAAGAAAGCCACCAGAAATTGTTCCACAAATAAAGTAAACTGAACAGTGTCATATTTTGAGTATTTGATGGAGTGAAAGGACTATCTAAAATACTTGCAATTTTCTCCACTGATTATCACAGAGTTTTCACAGTGGAATTATAAGAAAAGAAATGTAATCCTAGGAATCCATCTGCTTTATCATGAGCATTATTGATATAAAACTGACAATAAGTCACCACTAGGAGATTTCCATTTGTTATAAATAAAATATGTAATAATGTGCAGAAAACTTAATTATGATTACAGAGCAGAAGAATGTAAATAATGTCATCCTTATAAAAATGCAGATGACTGGGGCACCTAGGTAGCTCAGTGGATTAAGCATCTGCCTTCAGCTCAGGTCATGATTCCAGGGACCTGGAATGGACTTCCGCATTGGGCTCCCTGCTCAGTGGGAGTCTGCTTCTCCCTCTCCCTCTGCTCCTGCTTGTGCTCTCTCTCTCTCAAATAAATAAATGAAATCTTTTTTAAAAATGCAGATCACAAGCGTTAACAGGTATAAATGGAATGAGAGGGTTTTATGTATGTCAGGATGGTAATATGCCAATTTATAATGGAAAGAGTAAAGGAATATTTAAAAACTGATGAAATAGAAAATATAGACTTAATTACATATATGTACAGTTGGAGTGTATGTGCACGTGTGTGTGCTATGTAATGAAGATAGCCAAAGGAAGAAAAGGTAGAGATATAGCTACACATTTGGAAAGTAGAGAAAAGGAGATGAGGATGTTTTAGCAGGTTATATCTTCAACTTTCATATGAAAAGCCATAACAATTGCTAAAGTTAATGAATTTTTAAAAAGCCATACAAGATATTATTTGCAGTTAATTAAAAGGCTTCAATTCATTGCCCATGAATCGCTAGAAGAAGGATGCCAAGCTCTGCTAGGGATTCCTGTGAGCCCCATTTGAAACACTCCGTTTGAATATACCCTCTCATTTAATGACCCAGGACAATCACAAGGAAGTTTATCACCTCTGCCCCTAAAGAGAAGGCACCCTCAACACCCTGGAGAGTGGTGGAAGAAATATCCTTGGTACTCATAGGTAAGACAAATTAGAGGAAAATGGCTCCTCCTGTATTTGTGTCCTGTAACCAATACAAATGCCTCTTCAATTAAAGAGAATTACAATTCAATTCAAGAGAATTACTTTGCCAGTACCAAAATGGCACGTTGGCATCTTTGAAGAAATGGAGAATAAGGTTTTAGATTCTTGCATAGCACTTTGACAGAGTAATTTCATATTTGTTGAATGAAATTATGAAATGTTTGTAAGTTTTATGGTCTTCATTTATCTTTCTAGTGCTGTATGGATAGAAGTATCAGCCTATGATGGAATGGAGGCAAAAGATCTTGTCCATCATCATATGTAGCTTGGAAAGCACTGCTCTGCAGCATTTAGCTACCATCTGTCTTTGGTTTACTTCAAGTTCAAATCATTAGTGCCTAGAATGATGGCTGCCACACACCTGCAACTCAAGCAATATTTTAAGTGAAGGAAGGAAGGTTCAAACGTTAGTTAATGAATATTAATGAATATTTATTGAGTGTTCACAAATTAAAAATTGGCTTCCTCCCAGGGAGTGGGGCAGGGGGGAGGGATGGGACTGGAAGAGCAGATGGATGAAAAAGGGCCTGCCTTTCATTATAGTCTTTTATTATTGCTTAATTTTTTACCACTAAAATGTGAGCAAGAAAGAGTCTTTTACATGGAGAAGATAGTTTCTCTGACTGTAGAGTTGAAAAGGAGTCTGAAATGGCACTACAGGTGTAAGAAGACATGGATCAGAGGAGAGATAGTGTTTTTGACAGTGATGGTCTTTTTAGGGAAGGTTATAATGAATGCATATGAAGGAAAGCTACCTGAAATACAAATTAGATATTACCGTAAGTGAAGAGATAATTGTAATTTGTAATTTAGACAAGTTTTATTCTCTTTCTACACAAAAGAAAGGAGCACTCTGTAGAATGCCAGGCACGTGCTCGTGTGTGTGTGTGCATGTGTGTTTGTGTGTGTGTGTGCGTGAGATACTATAGTATAACCGATGGATTTCCCAGAGGATTTCATAATATCTATGAGTATCTCATGGGCAGATGTCATGTCTTCTTTCTTTCATTATACTCTAAGACAACTAAAATTTCTTAAATGGAAACTTTCCTCACAGATCAGCTGTAGACAAATCCAGAAAAGAAAAAAAAAAAAAAAAAGCAGTGTCCCTTCCTCACTCTGTTAATATGAGGCACTCCAACATCAGCTGCAATAATTTTTTATTTTTAAAAAACAAAAGAATTTCCCCTTTTCCAAAGGACATGAAAACAGGCTATTTAAGGGGCTATTTATTTGATCAGAATCTCTCACAAAACAGACTGAATGAAATAGTACAGCATTCTCATTTGTTATCTGCTGTTGTTTCTAGTCTTGTGACTCGGGCTGTTACGTATCAAATGCCTACTATGTGTAGGATCCCAACCAAATGAAAGAAAAAAATGAAAGCACCTGTTTTTGAGCCTATTTTCAACAAGATAAGAATCATTTAGAAGAACCAATAACCACCATATAAGTAAAAGAAAAAGCCAATCATCTTGTAGTGAGGGATTACAAACTATTGTAAATAGACCTCAGAAAATGCAAATATGAACATGGGGCTCTTCAGGCTCATTCTAAATCACCATTTTACCCTCTTCCCCTTTTTTGACACTCAGGAAAAAAACTGCTTCCACTCTAAAAATTATTGTATTATACATTTATGCAACATGAAAAATGTTAATTCTTCAGGGAGTTTTTCCCTTGGGCCTTCAATTTGATTTTGAAATGGATGAAGTGAATGACAGTATTTCATTATTGAAACCCCTCTAGGAAGGTATTTTGGCTTGCTTAGTAAATTGTGGATGTCATGTTGATTTTCTTTTTATTACTCCACTAAAGGATGGTATTGACTCCTTATGAAAATTGGGAATGGAGAAAGATAAACTGTAAAATGTCCTTAATCTTCTCTCTTCTCAGTGTTAAGAAGGGAAGAAGAACTAATATAATCACAGGGTAGTTGTAGCTATGGCTACTTACCCTAACTCCTGACATTTAAAAATACTATGGCAATATGGGCAAATAATAAGGAAACGTTTTAGTTACTCCTACTGAACTTTAAACTATCTTCACCTTCTTTACTATGTTTCATTATTCCTATAATCTGTAAATTGCATTGTACAAAGAGTTTTCACTTAACAATGAAAAACTAGACTGATCAAGCAACTTGCCCGAGACCACCCAACTGATAGAGTGGAAACATTGACTTCGTCACCCACCCTCTGTCTCTAATTCCTAGCTTTTTCACAAGTGACATCAGGATACACCCCTGCAAGTTAAGCCTTCCTGTTACATCATTCATAGGAAAGCTGTATTTTCTTACTGCAGATTTCGTTTGTTGTAGTTAATAATCTCTCTGGCTTAGTGAGTCTTCAAGTTTGTGTGTTGGCAGTGTTTCTGAAGTTTGTATATATAAAGAACCATGTGTCACTCTTACCCTACAAATCAAGGAGTACAATCCTTCAAGCTACTGGGCTTGCTTCAAACACCTCTTCCCTCTGCAAGATCCCACAGCTGGATTTCAAATCAGTGCCCTTCACCCCACTGCTTACAGATGGTATCCATTTCCAGTTTCTTACATGGTACTTGATGGAGACAGAGATACCAATTGTCTCAACTCTACCTTCCAGATGGGTAATACATAGCAGTTATTTTATATTTTGGATGCCATGTCCAAGTCAAAGCCACTAGCCTCTTGACATCTTAGGATCTTGAACATGCTCAGGAGCACATCATTATCGCTAGTTCTCAGAGGGAAGCACCCAGACTGTCAACACCAATTAGAGTTGGAAATGTATCAGAAATACAAATTCTTGAATCTGTCTCCAGATTTCAGAAACTATAGAGGTGGGGCTTGACTATCTGTGTTTTAGCAGGTTTCCTCAAGATTCTGATGTACAATGAAAATTAAAGCCAATCTTCTCTTTTATCCTGTGTTGGCTCAGTCTGAGGAACTGGGTTTAAAATTATATGTATACTCATAGGTTTCTCTTAAACCAACTAAGCAGCTTGGTGCACTGGGTGGCTCTGTCAGTTAAAGACCCCACTCTTGGTTTTGGCTCAGGTCATAATCTTGATTGTGAGATCCAGACCCAAGTCAGGCTCTGAATGCTCAGCATGGAGTCTGCTTGAGATTGTCTTTCTCTCTCCCTCCACCTGTCCTGCTCTGCTTGTGCTCTTGCGCAAACTTTCTTAAATAAATAAATAAAAAATAAATAAACCAATTGAGCAGCTTGCTGTAAAGACAAAAACAGAGACTTTGAATTCCAATGGACATAACTTCACAGCCCCTTGAATATTGCTCTATTGTCTCTTGTTTCTCAGTATGAGTCGTGAAAGGTCAATTTCAAAATATATAGGTACATATACACTCTATGCACAAACATATATAAACCATAATCATTAGGGGTGCCTGGGTGGCTCAATCAGTTAAGCATCTGCTTTCAGCTCAGATAATGATCTTGGGGTCCTGGGATCAGCCCTGCATTGGGCTCCCCACTCATTGGGGAGTCTGCTTCTCCCTCTCCCTCTGTCCCTGCTTGTGCTTTCTTTTTCTCTCTCTCTCTCTCACTTACTCTCTCTCAAGTAAATAAATAAGATCTTTAAAAAAATAGGCATTAAATCGAATCATTTTATTAATAGAATTTAGTTTATAATGCTACTCTGAAAGGTAATCATTTTTTTAGAAGTTAAAAAAAGTGTAATTATGAGAACTGTTTACATAGCAGTACAAATGTCTGTTTCCAAATGAGCATGACTGGATATGTCTCTGTGTAATCCTTGACCTTTAATATATTTCTTTTTGTTTACAAGTGCTGCTGGTGGTTGTTTTATAAGAGATAAAGGGAAAGTTCCTCTACAGGCATCTCTCCATTGCGGTACCATAGAAAACAATGTGAACATTTGGCTCTAAGAATGTTCACCAAAGATGAACTAAATTCTATAATTTTCTTTGTTATTCATGAGCTTTAATTTTCTTAACAGAACTATGACTTATAGGATTGGCCTTGATCCTGGACTAGCAAATATATAAACTATTTATAATTTAAGGTGTCCTTGCTACCTGTTCATTGTCCAAACACAAATGGAAATAGGTGAGCTAGGAAGGAATCTCATATCTGGCCATATGATTAGATATAGGACAAAGGTTGGGATTCATTATTCTCCAAATTAGAAAAAAACAGGACTGTAATTGAAAGTCTAGTAACTGTTATTCAGATTACATTTGATGAAGAACTGAAATCCCATTTTCACCATTATGCTGGAAATTAGAGAATATGCCAAAGCACATTAGATAGGACCTAGTTATGCCCCTCACTTTACAAATGAGGGAACTGATATCTAAAAAGGAAGACACATTACACATTTAGTCTGTTCTTTCTAGGCTGTCCTATTTCTTAGGATTATACTTCATGATAATATCCTAGGACTGCTATAAGAAATTACCCCAAGCTTTGTGGCTTAAAACTCCAGAAAATTTTCCTGGCATACATCGAGAGGCTAGAAATATGAAATCCACTTGTTGGCAGCCCTCAGTAGGCTCTGGGGAAGAATTCTTTCTGCTTCTTCTAGGTTCTGAACAGAATGATTCTAAGCCTTCAGACATTTCTTAGTTCATGACATGGGTTAGAAACATCCATATTGTTAATACATCCACTAAACTCTACGAAATCAGAATAAAAATCCCAGTCAGAATACTTGTAAAAAATTACAAAATAACCCTCAAAATTTTTATGGAGGTGCAGGTGACCTTGTGTTGCCAAACTAACCTTAGGGAAAAAAAAAGAACAAATTTGGAAAACTATACAACCTGATTTCTATACTTATTATTGAGCTACCGTAATGAACGCAGTATGGTGTTACTTTAAGGGCAGATAAATTAGTAGATCACTGGAACATACTAGAGGATCTAGAAATGACTCCACACTACTATGGTTGATTGTTTTTCATATAGCTGAGTGATGATTACATTTTAAAAGAACGGCTTTCAACTCCTTGAGAGTGGCAGGAGACACATACACACCACAAAGGAAAAGAAGGATTTACGATTGTAATTTTAGTAAATGCTTTAAGAAAAAGAGCTCATCTATTATCAGGTGTTGACTGGAAGGAAGAGTAAATTCTTCTGGAAGCTTTCAACTTTCTCAGGCAAGTGTCTTAATAGGGGAACTCGGGTCATTCTAGGGACAACGGCCTTACGCTGCTTGAAGCCATGCTGGAAGTTGGTCATCTCTGAATGCAAAGGTGTGGATGGAGTCTTTATGAGCCAAGAATTCTGTAGTTCTTAGCCCCAAACTAGAAACAATCAAAGTATAAAGCCAGAGGGAATTGATACATGAATTCCTCAGCAGTGAAAAGGAACCAAGTTATAGTTATAACATGACAATATGAATAAACCTCAAAATCATAATGTTCTACAAAATAAGCTATGTACCAGAGGGCATCCTGTACAGAGTACATCCTGTATGTTTCTATTTGCATGAAATTCCAGAACAGGTAAAACTAATCTGTGATAGAAAAGTGGAAGAGAAAGGGGTTCTTATCTGTGGTGTCTTTCCTGGTCTTCCACTGATAACACGTCTCACTCTGATCTATGATTGTCTGTTAAGTAGCTTTTCCTGTGAACAGCTTGTGTGTTACTTCCCTTCCAGTCTCCAGGAATTTCCTCAAGCCTTGGTGCAGCGTTGTTGACAAATTAGTGTTTCTGGAATCAAAATGAAACTCTGGTCTCTTTGAGTTTGATCACCACATTTTCAGGGAATAATTTTCAGTCCACCTTTCCCTTAGCAAACAGTGAAGAGGGCTTGAGAAGTCCTTGTACTTGGAAGGCACTTTTGTTCCCTCATTAATGACCATGATCCATTTGGAATCATCTAAGGAGGCATATCCATATCACAATATAAACTTTCTACATAGGTATGAAAGGAAAAAAAAAAACACAAAATGCCCCCCATTTCATTACTATAATAAATGAAAAAAAGCTTAAAACTGGGGGCGGGGGGAGAACTCTAAAAACACTTAATGATCTCCTATCAATACTCTTATTTAACCACATAGTCTTGGAAATAATATCTGAAAGTTAGATAAAATGTATGCTTGTATAAAAGACTAGAAAAGATAGGAAGGGATGCTAGTCTAAGTTTTAGGGATGTCCTACTATATACAACAGTCTTTGGTAGCATTGAAAAGTTTGATTAAAAATAGAAAAATGCCTCTTAAAAATAACTCTGGGGATGCTTGAGTGGCTCAGCAGTTGAGCATCTGCCTTGGGCTCAGGGAATGATCCTGGGTCAGGGGATGAGTCCCACATCAGGCTCCTGTGAGGAGTTTGCTTCTCCCTCTGTCTATGTCTCTAACTCTTTCTCTGTTTCTCTCATGAATAAATAAATAAAAATCTTAAAAAAAAAACCTGAAAACTTTGCACAGAATGGTATCTGTTAGGTGCTATCACAATGAGGAGATGGAAGGAGAAAAAAGAAGATACCGCATTACATTCTCAGCTACAATTTATTTAGAGAGAAATGCTGATTTGTTACCTTCTTGCAAGTGATACAAAAAGATGAATGCTCATTTGGTAAGAAGATATATAGAAATGCCAGGACTAGCTGCTTAAAGAGAACCTCTGATGAAAAAGATGACAGGACACCACACATATGAATGGAAATATAAAACACATCATTTATTTCATAATTTTAACAGTCTGGCCGAGGCGAAGGTTTCCAGGCCATTGGTTAGGCAAATGTTATCATTTTACTCCTCTCCTTCTTCATACCTGCATGGAGATTCAGATCAGGAACACATAACTAATAAGTATTGGTATATGGCTAAAAATGATATGAAAAATAGTGTGACTAATGAAAAATCATAAAAGTACACTTGTTTGTGAAGGGGCCATCAAAACCCATTCATTTTACCCTTACCCTTGGGGGATTGGGCTTTTTTTTTTTTTTTTTTCAGTTTTCTTTTTTCTGTCTCTCTAGAAGCTATTTCTAAACCTTTAGGGAAGTGAACAAACACCAAAATCCTCTGTGTATTGATCTCATTTTTTCTTTATAATCATTCTGCACTGATACATTGGGTTCATCTTCTTTCCCAATTGATAGTATAAGAGGAAATGGATTTGTTTGCTTTCTAAACTGTAAATTCAAAATCATGAAGAATACCGGCTCTGGGTTTGTCTCTGATCCTGTCTCAACTTGCTGGGCTAGATCAATGATTGACAGGCAGACACAGAAACAGCCACAGGCACCCTTGTCTATCTCACTTGCTTTTGTTAGCTTTGGGCTAGATCTTCTGACTGATGGGCAAGCTCTTGATCTCATATATCATTCAATGCTTTGCCTTGCTTGGAATTTAAGAAGCCTGCAGAGTTCCTTAGACAAGAATATGTGTCCTGCAGTGCTTCAAAACTCTCACCTCAAAAAGCCTAAATCAGCAACAACAATCACAACCTCAGAAATATGCCACTGTCTATTGAAGGGAGAAGCTCAGGAAAAAGGCATATTCCTCCAGGTGGTCCACTGACTTTTTATATGGGGGGAGCCCCTTAAAAGCAAGAAATTAGAAGGGACTTTCAATGCCCAGTAGATTCTTAAGAAAAAGCAATGGGATGTCAATTGTGAGGGATGTCCACTATGAAGTGGGTAGTTTCATACCCATGTTTTCTCTCTGACAGATAAATATACTGGATATTTAAAGTAATGTAATCTAACATAAAATATAATATTTTTATTTTTTATAGTTGGCATATTTTAGTATTACAACTATTCTGATGTGTTACACAATTTTACTGGTTTAAAACCATTAATAACCATCATTTATAGAAGAGCCAGTTGCAGAGAACTGTATTTAATAGCAAAAAAGAAGTTATGAAATAGGGGCACCTGGATGGATCAGATGGTTAAGCATCTGCCTTCGGCTCAGGTCATGATCCCAGGGTTCTGGGATGGAGTCCATCAGGCTCCCTACTCAGTGGGGAGACTGCTTCTCCCTCCCCCTGTGCACCTCTTCCTTGTGCTTTCAGTCTCTGTCTCTCTCTCTCAAATGAATTTTTAAAAAGTTATGAAATACTGTAGATTATATCTACCAGAATATTGTATAAAGTGAATATCCAAAGGTCCATGAGAGGATGTGTATCCACATGTTAAGAGCAAGATAAGTGGTTAGAGCAGTGACCCAATAAGCAGAGGGCTGGTACTTCTGTAAGTACACCCTCCCTCACCTCTTCTCTTCTGTACCAGACTTCTATCTCATTCATTTGACTATTCTTACAGGCAGTCTGCCCTTGATATAGTACTAATGGGCATGAATTTTCTTCACAACACTTTATTTAAATAACATCAATCCCCAACTACACAGTTCAAATTTCAATTACATAGTACTATTACATAATAACAGGAAGCACGTGAAGTACAAACTGCTGCGAGCTCTTTAGTCCATAAATCACTATGTAAATAACAGACCTACATCACAGTCAGTGACCAACCATATAACATCTTTTAAAGTCTGTGGTGATTGGTTGCTGCACATCTGTTCCTCAGTTAATACATGTACAACAAAGCACGTTGTTGTGTTGCCTCTTTGTCTCTCAGTGATAGCCTCATGGGATATTTTATAAAAATATATCACTGAAAGAAAAATTGACCAGTAATGATGAGAGTGCAGAAAAAAAAAGTGGTAATACTAGAACAGAAATTTGAAACAAACATAAAATCCATTATAGAAGAAATAGCTAACCATAAAATTATTGAAAGATTCTAGAGATTTAGCTAGAGTTTAGTGAAATGTATTTATCAACAGAAATGAGGAAAGTGATTATAATTAAAAGGTTGAAGATATCTCAAAAAAGTGGTGATGCCAAAAAAACTTCACATCGAAGGAACTCTCAGAGTTATTTCACAAAATTAAAGAAGGAAGGATAAAAATCTGGAAGCTGATCCAAACATTGAAAGTATAACAATTTGCACAGGCACAGAAAAGATGCTTATTCTGTATCCTAAGTTATATGACTAGAAAAAGGCAAGTACTATTTATAAAGATTTTATGAAGAAATAAACTGTTTAATTCTCAATGTTTCTAATGTTTTAAATCAGTGCACTAAATGAATATTAGTTTTAATTTTTTCTAAATCCCCTTTTACATGTATAACCAACAGTAAAGTTTTCAAGGTTTTGACATAGCATTTTTAAAGGTCATATAAGATTAATAAATTGCCCCATTGAGTATTAGGATCCCTTTGCATGATGTCAGCTCACGAGGTAATTTGTGTGATTCTCACACAATGGTGCCACAAGTGCTCCCCTCTCTTTAGAGTTGCTGCTAATGCATATGTGCTTTCTTTCCTTCTGGTATACCCAACAAATTGCTTCTCTTGCTTCAAGACTCATCCCCAGAATCATCTTAAGGAAGTTTTCTTTAACTTCCAGATAATGATAAATTCTTCCTGAATTTTGATTTTTTTGACATATTTTCCAGGTTTCTATGATACTATCTAATTTTATATTTTTATAGGTGTTTCTCCTCAAGGTTGTGAATTTCAGAAATGTACACATCTGTGTGTCCTTAATAGATAGCAACTTATCTGAAATAATGGGCTCTTAAAATTGGTTATAAAATTGAATGACTTTGGCTTTTTCTTTCTATTGCACAACTCCGAAAAATTATATATCTGATGTTTGCAATTTTGTGTGTTCATAATGAACTCCAACTGTCCACAATGGGCTCTTGTGTTACACATCTTTCAGGCCCAAAGTTGTGCCAAATTTACGCTTCAGAAACGAGTCTAACACATTACTCTGAAGGGCATTGTATTAACCCTTGGTTTTGGCAAGGTGAAAGTCTTTGGTAACCCTGTGGAGTTGTGCAAGTAAAAATTCTGATGGAGTTGCAGGGATGAAAGCCTTCTTGGATATATAAGTGAAAAAAATAGAAGCAAGTCTCTTGTTTAGAGATTGTAGATAGAAAATATTTATCTATAATCATTGTCTCCCCAGGCATCACTCATGGCAATAAAGGAATTTTTTAAAAGACATAATCACACAAAGATAAGAACTGAAAGGGAAGCAACAGGTCTGGAGCAACTGTTAATCTGAAAAGTAAATGAACCTGTGGTAAAAGACTGAACAGACACATAAGAAATGGAACCTGAAAAAAATAAAAAAAGAAAAGAAAAGAAATGGAACCTGTAGGGATAACTGAGAAACAATTTATGTGTCATACTCTTTGGAAAAGGCAATGATACTCTGACACAGGATGCTAGAAATATCAAAAAACAAAAAGAAGGGGACCTAGTTGAAATGTTACTTAATAACAGATCCATTCAGATACAGGTTCATTTTCTGGGAGTACGCCCAGACATATAACTCCATATATGGTTCAAGGTAGGAGTGATGTTTTGAAAGTCTGAAGGACTAAACAGACATGCATGTAAGACATACCAAAAACTTCAGTCATCTCCTTCAGTTAGCCTCAAAATTTGGAAGGATGTCATGTGTGGAGGCCGAAAATTAAGGCCATTCCACTTTAAGTTCAGCGTTATTACAAGTACAGCCATCCCAGGCCCCAGTGAATAAGAGCTGAAATTTACATTACTTCAGTTACAGGAAAAAAAAACAACAACAAAAAAACAAAAAAACAGCTTACAGCTTAACGCCCTAGAAAGCCCCATATTAGAATGAGAACAGAGCCCAATGCCCTTGAAAGCCCCATATCAGAATGTAAACAGAACTTGAGAAATTCCTCCACCCCTTCTGGAGGTCCCCTAGACCAGCCCTTAAAACTAAGCTGGAACCCACCTCGGGGTCCAAGTCCCTGCTCTGCTGTGTCGGGCATACTTGGACCCAAGCTGGAGCCTGTAAATAAACCCTCGTGTGTTTGCATCCGTGACGGCTCCTTGGTGGTTTCTCGGATTCGCAATCTTGGGCACAACATCATGCCTTCACTTTCCCGCAGGAGGTGTAAAGATTACAGGTCCTCTGATGATTCTGACCAGCCCAAATCTACATGGTAATACTGAACATGTTCCACTGTCAGTTATCTCATGTTTGTATGTGTATAACATGATAGATATATAATGAATACTCCCTAATGTGAAAAGTGAAAGAAACAAAATAAATGCAATTTCCATGTCGCAGAAGACCTTTAAAAAAATTACTATTTTTAAATAGATAAGAAACAATATGAAGCTATGCAAAATGAACAGCTGAATAAGAAAATGAAATATCCAAGAAACAGGAAAATTGTTTTTAAAATTTAAAAATACAGCAGGATAAAATGAAAACTTTAAGTCCTTTAAAATGAGGACAAATTCTAAATGAAAAAATGGAAAATAAGAGAGAAAAAGGGATAAGATAAGAATAGGTATTTATGTAAACGAATAAACATGCATTCAAAGAAATCATCTAATTATCCAGGAAATCATAATTCAATATGATAGCATCCCAGAAAGAAAGATCAGAAACAAAGAGCAGAGTGGGTTATCAATCCCACTACTTAAAACATTTTAAGATTGACAAGTTTCTGGACTAAAAAATATGCAAAGTATTCAATATGGTTGATTAACAGGCCCATGCCAGTGATGATTATTCTGCAACTTTATAGTACTAGGTAACAACAACAACTAAATCTGTTAATCTTTTCAGAAGGAAACAAAAATAAATACTAAATAACAATTATATTGGGGAGCACCTATGTGGCTCAGTTGATTAAGCATCTGCCATTGGCAGGTCCTGATCTCAGGGTCCTGGGATGGAGCCCCGCTAGGACTCCCTGCTCTGTGGGGAGTCTGCTTCACCCTCTGCCACTCCCCCACGCTTGTGGGTGTTCTCTCTCTCAAATAAATAAGTCAAATCTTTTTTTAAAAAAATTACATTAGGAATTTTAACAGAAATTAGATTGATTTCAATCATGTCAAAACACTAGAATCTAGTGTATTCTTTCAAAAATGAAGGGAAAGAATCTAGTCAGAAAGAAGGTATACTAGGAAGATCACTTGGGCATGGTACATAATCTTTTTAATTTGTTGTTGAATTCAACTTATTAGTCTTTTGTTTGGGTTTTTTCCTCAGTATTCATAGGGATTATTGGTTTTGTTGTTTTCTTACCTTGTAACATCTTTGTCTGGCTCTGTTATCAGAGCAATCTTGGTCTCATGAATGAATTTGAAAGTGGTTCCCTCCCTTTATTTTTTTGAAGAGCTTGATAAGAGTGAAGGCTAATTCTTCTTTCAATGTTTGGTACAAACGCACCAATGCAGCACTCTGGTCCTAGGCTTTTCTTCCTTGGGAGAGATTTGATCACTAGATTCATCTTACTACTAATTACAGGTTTACTCCGATTTTCTATTTCTTTGACTCAGTCTTGACAGATTGTATGTTTCTATAAATTTGCCCATTCATCTGTTATTCAGTTTGTTAGCATTGAAATGTTACACTTTTATATTCCTTTCCATTTCTGTAAAATCAGTTTGGCTCTCCCTTTCACTTCTGATTTTAGTTATTTGACTCTTCAGGAATTTTCTTGGTCAGCCTAGCTAATGATTTTCCCATTTTGTTGCTCTCTTCTCCAACCCGTTCTTTTGTTGTTTGTTTTTATGATTTCTAGACTCTATTTTATTTATCTCCACTATAATTTTTTTTGTTATCTTTCCTCTGCTAATTTTGGGTTTAATTTGTTCCTTTTCAGTTCCCTAATGTATAAAGTGTACTTTTTGATTTGAGACCTTTATTTTTTAAAATATTTTATTTATTTATTCATGAGAGAGAGACCGAGACAGAACAGAGACAGAGACACAGGCAGAGGGAGAAGCACACTCTATGTAAGGAGCCTGAAAAGGGACTGGATCCCAGATCCTGAGATCATGCCCTAGGCCGAAGGCAGACGCTCAACCGCTGAGCCACCAAAGTGCCCCCATAACTTTATTTTTTTTATAGTGTAAGCTATAAACTCTTCTCTTGGCTCTCCTTTTGCTTCATCTCATATGTTTTGGTCTGTTGTATTCTCATTTGCATTTGGTTCAAGGTGTGTACTGGTTTCCACTTTGATTTCCTCTTTGATTCATTGGCTGTTTAAGGGTGTGTAATTCAATTTCTACATTTTTGGAATTTTCTAGTTTTCTTTCTTATGCTGATTTCTACTATCATTCCATTATGGTTGGAAATAGAGTTTATGAATTCAATCTTTTTAAAGGCATTATGGCTTACCTAGTAGCCTAACATATGAGCTGTCCTGGAGAGTTTCTATATGCTCTTAGAAAAATGTGAATTATGCAGTTATTTGGCAGAATGTTCTATCTACAGTTGTTAGGTCCAATATGTCTATAGAGTTGCTCGAACTTTTATTTCCTTACTGATCTTTTGTCTGGTTTTTCTACCAGACATCATCATCATCATCATCATCATCATCATCATTATTCAATGTGGGGCATTAAAGTCTCCTAGTACTTTATGGAACTATATCTATTTCTCCCTTTAATTTTGTCTGCATTTCATATATTTTGGGATTTTAAGGTTTGGTGCATATATAATTTACAAGTGCTGTATCTTCTTGATGAATTGATTCTTTAACCATTATATAAAATCTTGTCTTTGCATGGGTGTTTGATCTAAAGTCTATCAGATATTATTAGTATAGCCTCATATACGAATACAAATTTTCTTTAGGTTACTGTTTTCTATTATTTGCATGAAATATCTTTTTCCATTCTTCCATTTTCAACCTATGCATGTCTTTAGGTCTAAAGTGAGACCCTTTAAACAGTATATACCTGGATCCTGTTTTTGTGTTTAAATCTATCCTGCCAATCAGTTGTTTGTTTGCTTGGGAAGTTAAATCTATGTATGTCTAAGTAATTACTGATAGGGAAGCACAAACCCCTGCCATTTTTTGTTTGCTATATGTCTTATATGTTTCTGTCCCTCATTACTATAGTGTCACATTACAGTAGCTGTGTTTAGTTGATTTTTTGTAGTGACATATTTTGATCCTCCCCCTCATTTCATTTTATATATATTTAGATATTTTCTTTGTGGTTATGATGGAGATTACATATGACACCCAAAAGTTGTAATAATCTACCCTAAATTGATATCAACTTGATTTCAGTCACATACAAAAGCTCAGTACCTTTATACTTTCTCCTTATGTTATTGTCACAGATTGCATCTTTGTATACTGTGTACACATGAACATAAATTTATAATTCTTTTTATTCAGTTATCTTTTAAATGTTTTGTAATAAAAGCAGAGTTACCAATCAAAACTACAATGTTACATTTTTTTATATTTGCCCATACATTTGCCTTTACCAGAGAACTCAACAGACATATCTTTAAAGATGTATAAATTGACAAAAACCTCATGAAAATATATTCAAAGTCATTAATTAATAGGAAAATGCATATTTAAACCACAATAAGAGGCCACTCTACATGCATTAGGATGGCGATTATGAAACAAAGAACATATAAACAACAAAAGCAGAAATAAACATTCATAAGAGAAATTAGAGCCCTTGGGCATTGCTGGCAGAAATGTGAAATGGTGTGACCACTATGGTAATTGGTATGGCACTTTCTAAAAGAATTAACCTTGGAATTACTATACGATTAGCAAGTCCACTTCTGGAAATGTACCCAAAAGAAATGAAAGAAGGGACTTGATAGATATTTGTCCATGTTTATTCATAGCAGCATAATTCCATATAGCCAAAAAGTAGAAACAACCTAAGTGCCCATCCATAGATACATAAACATAATTCTGACATACACTACATGGTTGAATCATGAACACATTCTCCCAAGTGAAATAAGACACTCAGAAAAGAACCAATATTGCACAATTCCACTTATAAAAGGTGGTAATGAAATTCATAGAGGCAGAGAATAGAGGACCTGAGGAAAGTGGGAGTTAGTATTTAATGAGTGAAGAAGTAATCAAATATGAAGTTCCAATAAACATAAAATTAACATGCAATACAAAACAAAAAACCACAACTCTCTCCAATGCATTCTTTTCTAGCAAGTTATTGGGTTACTATTGAGTAACTATTGAGTTATTGAATAACTAAATGAGTTAGTATTCAAAAATTTATAAAAGGGAGGATAAAATTAATAAAATTGGTGGAGACCTGAGATTCTGGAAGCTGGAGATCCAACATAGGCATTAGAGAGAATACTTGCAGGAGAGCATCGGGCCACATTTCTGCAAGCCTGCTATGGGCAAGGAGCAAATGACATCCTGCATAGCTGAAGAAGGTCAGAAGTTATGGGGCTTATCTCTTCAGAAAGACAATGTGAATGTAATACTTGAAGCATCTGAAAGTCTTTTGAGGAGATTCTGATATTTGTCAGAGAAATCATGTTGAATTTGTGAATGTAGAAATCTAAATTATGAAACAGCATAAAAGGAACCCACCATAATACAAATGAAATTAAGCGAATGTAATCATAGTTCAATTCTGAGCTCAGTGGTAAATAGAACATAATAGACATAAAATATTAAAATTGGTATATTTACTTTTCTACACAATTAACAATATGACACTTAGGTATGGGAATGAATATAAACTATATGTATAATGAGGCAGAAAAAAAAAATATATATATAGCTTTTCATATTGGGAAATATGGTGAATACTGGTGAATAAAACTTACAAATCAGCAACAATACCAATGTATTATTTAGACACATGAAGATAAACATAATAATTGGTGAGAAGACAGAGAACATTGGCCTCGTACATGCAGGTGGATGAACCTGGTAGCGGAAACTTGTGGGATTTCTCATGTAAGGTTTCTGTTTTCTCAGAGAAGTAACAACTGACCCTCTAGCTGAGAGAAAGGATTGAGGAGAAAGATGTTGGTGAATTAGGACAAAGAATGAGTTTGAAATAAAGAGGGATGGACTTGGTGTAACAATAATAAAACATTCATATGTTTACTTTGTTTTTAAAATTCTTTGTTTATAGTATATCTAAGTGTGTCAGTTAACTGGAATAAAGTAAAATGACTTACTTTTAATCATTTAAATTCATTTTAATTTCTACTTAAAACGGTCTTAAAATAGTGGATGATAACTCCATATATCGACTTGATAGAAAATACAGTAACTAACTAGAAGTGTGAAATAAGAGTATAAAGGCCAGATTGCATACCATACTGTAATACAGAGTAGTAGTTTATCGATTGTAATAACCCAGAAATACATTATAGCTTTTCTTTTGCATGTCCCATAGAACTTTTGAATGTCTATGGACAGACATGCATCATTATGCTAAAGAAAGGAACAACAAAAAAAAAAAAAAAAAAAAGAAAGGAACAACAATGTAGAAGGCTTTCATAATAAAATACAAAGCCCAGTTAAAAACAAATTTTTGTGTGTGTGCCTGGGTGGCTTGGTTGGTTACCTCAGGTCATGATCTCAGGGTCCTGGGATCAAGCCCTGTGTTGGGCTCCCTGCTCAGCAGGGAGTCTGCTTCTCCTTTTGCTCCCCCTCCCATTTGCTCATGTTCTCTCTCAGATGAATAAATAAAATCTTTAAAAAATAAAATAGAATAGAAATCTTCCGTAATGTCAAATTACAAAACATGTCTCTATTCCCTCTTGCTCATACTGTTTGGTAGAAATTCAATTTTACATGTGAAATGTTTGACCAAGAGAAATTATATACCATGGTTGTCTAATTGCATTTCACATTTAAAGATGTGAATTTGAAAGTGATGTTTCTATAAAGTTCAAGAGTCTAATGGGTTCTCATGCACAGACAAGCTGGGCCATCCTCCCCATCCACCATGATTAGAACAGCTTTCTTACAGACTGAGTGGTATTTCCAAATGGGTTTCTGACTTCTTGACTCCTCCACCTCATAGGCATCTCTTTCACTTCTAATTTATGGATTTCCAGATTATTTTGCAAAATTTATCATGTTAACATGAATCATCTATTTTTGTTACCTTCCTTTGTTTTTAGAGTTAATCTGTGGGATTTATAAATTCAAAGGTGAGGCCTCATAAGAAATTTCTCTCTTAGTCTTCAATTACAAAGCACACATATCTCAAAAAGCCAAGCACTGACTAATAAACAGGGTCCTATTGACCTCTCCTCTCCTTATAAAGAAGTGTTTGTTTACCAACTATTGTTGCTAAGGGCAGGAAAATATCCCAAACTCAGTTAAGGGGGAGAAAATTCTCCTTTAAAAATCACTCACCACAAAACTTCTATTTAGCTATTCACAGCAGGAAACTCAGTAAAAATTATTTAAAGCACATTAATTCAAATCAGCACAGCCTACCTCCGTGAGAAAGTTGTTGCATAAAGGGAACAGTTCCTCTAATTAAATCTAAAAACTCTACAGCTGTGAAACTATAAATTTTTATCTATGCTAGCAGTAGCTGTAAAAGTGATTCTAAATTAAAATATTAACTTTTCCCCCCTATACACAATAAAAGACTTAAAACTTCCATAAAATGAATCAGATTGTTTTGGCCTTTCTAAGTGGATGCCTTGACTTTGGCAAATTTTTCCTACCTCAGAATAAAGCATTTACTATTCTCCATAATGCCTCACAGTATCTTTATTTTTTGCAACCATTTCGTAGCATGGCTCAATGACAAAGAAGTTCATCATTTTGCCTCTTTCTTTCTCTCTTTCTTTTCTTTCTTTCTTTCTTTTTCTTTTTTTCTTTTTTTTTCTTTTTCTTTCTTTTTTCTTCCTTCTTTTCTTTCTCAGCTGTTATTCTTGATCTATCAGTTAAAACAAACAATAACATCTGGTCTGTTGCTGGGTGAATGGTTAAATCTCCTCTCTCCAGGATTGGAAAATCTGTTTTTAGAAACTAAAGTATGGACTTCACACATGTTCAAGTATACATGTCCAAAACCTTGGCTGCTAGATCTCTACTAAAAAGAGAGGAAAACATCCCCCACAAGGACTGGTTTCCAGAAAGTCATCAGAGAGAATGGTAAATTACTAGTTTTGAACCATAGAAAACTAGCAGATAATTAAAAGTTACCATTTGCTCAGCTGATTCTAAGTTTCAGTTTGCTTGACACATTTTGTTATTTTGGTAAAGCTTTTTTCCTCTACCCACACATCAGGGTATATTTGGAAAGTATCTGAAGATCTTTTCAGGCTTTACTGTGCCTTGTTAAAATAATCCCACCTGTGTAACATCTAGCTGTTTGAACTTCACTAACTCTAGAGATTCTATTGTCTGCACAGCAAATTGGAAATTCTACTGATAGTGTCTGAGAAAGGTATCTGTGTTGGTGTGGGGGGAGGGATGGAAACATGCATATGTTCATCCATGCTCCATTGCCTTCCAGCAATGATCCCCATAGCACATGTCCTCACCTTGAATTGATCAACATATGAGAATCAGGGGGACAGTCCAAAGATTATTTTTGAAGTCCCTGTAGCTCAAAAAGAGAGGCATAGTAATATAAGAAAGTTCCCAGAGCCTCTGACCTTGCCCTTTGCCTTGACACAGGAGTAGGAGATAACCACATACGTGAAAATGAGTGGAGTTTTTCTGATTTCATCTTTACAACCATTTGTTATCAGACTTTTGTCAGGTTCTGGTCCTAAAGTTACTTAACTCCAGGATTGCCTCTCGAATTAAATTTATCTCCAAGCACTCGTTCCTCCTTTATTCTCTGCTCTGAAGTCATAGAATACATGCTTTATTCTAATTACTGCTTAAAAAAAAAATAATGGTCTTATGTCAATGATGTTTCCACAATGTGAAATTTCCCATTCTGAGGTGTATTTTCATGTTAACATATTTTAAAATCTATGGTGCCTCTTACTATCAACGGATACTTTACCAACTCATTTATCTCCCACTGTAATGTTGCCAAATTATTGATGAGCTTTAAAACCGATAACCCTTCAGAATCAAGACGGTTCATGCTTCTTTTGTTTTTGTTTAATGCTTTCTACTCCATCATATTGATTGAAGAAATAATAGTGAATTCACAAGGGCACAGGTTTTTAAATCAAAGAAAGCTTTGGTTGAATCCAGGTTCTATGTCCTTGAACACTTTCCTTAAATCCATATGTAAGCTGGGAACTCAAGTTAACTAATTCAGAACATTGTTTTGAGCATTGAACAATGTCATGTGCAAACATGATGATTCCCCTTCCTTATGCTCAGAGGACAAGTTAATCAGTCCCTTACAAGCCCAGTGCATGTTTAATACTTGTCTTATATTCCGTATTATGGGTGTCCAGCAGTGATATTACTAACCACAATATAAGCCTGATTATTTAAGTATCAAACACATCTGAAAATACTGCAGAGAACAATGAGGGATATGCAAATTGCATCTGAGAAATTACAGATGATGTAATCAATTCATATGCTAGTACCAACCCACTTTCACTTTTCCAGTAGAAGAGATTTTAATACTTACTCTTTAAAAAAAAAAGATTAAAAAAAAGATTTTATTTATTTATTTGAAAGAGAGAACCAGCAGGGGAGAGGCAGAGAAAGAAGGAGAAGCAGACTCACTGCTGAATAGAGAGCCGGATGAGAAGGGGCTGGATCCCAGGACTCCGGGATCATGACCTGAGTTGAAGGCAGATACTTAACTGACTGAGCCACCCAGGTGCCCCTCATATACTTTCTCTTACTAGTAACCGCATTGCCTTTGTGTGGTATATTTCTAGTCCACTCTGTGGTGTGTATATGGGACTGTGTAGGAGAGGATAGAGCTGAGATAGATTAAGGGACTGCCATTCAAAACAAAAGGAAAACAAAACATTTTGTTCTGTATTTTTATCCAGGTGTGGAACATATAAAAAACTTACCTGGAGTCCCTAAATATGGGGATAAGCGATCTTAAAAATACCTTGGTTACCCCTAATAGTATCCCAGTATGACAAGCTGGAGCAAGAGTAGAAATTGCAGTCAGCTCTACCTAATCAAGAAAGGGTTATGTGGGTTTCATATACTCATTCAAGAGTCAGGAAAGTGTGAAGTATGTCTGAGAAAGACTTCTATCCAAAGTGGTTGAAATAAATTTTGTGCACTTCAACTTTCAGCCATCTGGAAAATTCTTTTATGCGGACTATCTTAGTCTTCAGTAAGGGCATATGAACAAGGTACTAGTTTGCTTACATGATGAAGAAAAATGAATTAATTGCTTTAGAAAATTACTCTGACCATATGGGCATGAACAATGGATGAGAGAAGCATTTGGATATAATAGAATGGTTCTGGCTTTGAAATCCTCGGCTTTGTGCTTCAACTATCTTGTGTAAGCTGAATTCCTTAATATTTCAAAGTTTTGCCCATATAATAGGAGCAAGAATACTTAATTCATAAGCTGTATTTTCTATGAGGATAAATGTTTGAAACATATAACAGATGTAAAACAGAGTTGCACTTTTTAAACTCTCATTAAATAAATGGTGTGACAGTAGAAATCAATAACTATTATCATTTTTAATCTTTTTTTTTCATTTTTAATCTTATTCCAATCAGTGTTATCATAACGTAATTCCCAGTAAACATGCCTTTAGCATAACCAGTAAAAGTTGAAAGAGATCTAATTTATTTGTCCCAAATTTCCCTGTTTCAATTTTATCATACTGTCCTATCACCACAAGAAAATTAAGGGAAGTAGAACATTTGACGTGTAAAGTATGGACAGAAGATATACCAACCTTCATAAAAGGATTGCCACCTAAATGGTAAATTTTCCTATAGATTTGATATGTGAAAATGCCTAAAGGAGTAAGGACATTATCCTGCAAGATCCAGCAAGTGAACCATTATGTTTTGGTTTTTATATTATCATTAATATTATAATATATTATTATTATATATATTATTATTGAATGTCACTACTTTTATTTTATTTTTTTAATTAATTTATTTATTTGAGAAAGAGAAAGCAGGAGGGGTGGAGTGGAAGGAGAGGGAGAGACAGCCTCAAGCAGACTCTCTGCACTGAGTGTAGAGCCCCAAAGGTGGCCCCGTATCACAACCCCTGAGATCACAACCTGACTCAAAACCAAGAGTTGGATACTTAACCCACTGAGCCCCCAGGTGCCTCTAAAGTTACTACTTTTCTGAGTGATTTGCTAGACATCAGAAAATTAATACAACCTCTGGGAACTTTGGCATATGGTTGTCTCTTCTTTTTTTTTTTTTTTTTTTTTTTAGCTCAGTGTCCTTGCAAAATGGACAAGGTAATACTTCACAAATTTTGCTTTATTTTGTTTTGTTTTAAGATTAAATATCCTGGTATATTAATAAGACCTGCTACATAGCAATAATTAATAAATGCAAGTTGCCCTTACTTCCCCTAATTTATGGGAAAAGCTCTGCTTTTTCTAAAATACCTTCTACTTGTAAGAAGAGATATTACACGTTTGGTTTCTACTCCCAGGGAGTAGGATAAATGCATGTGTAATGTAAGGCTTTGAGGTGCTACAGCAGAATAGGATTCTAAGATGGCCTAAAACGTCAGATCATTTCCTCAAGGCAATGAAAAATCATTTATCCAAATATCAAAGGCTAGTTGCAATGTAGGAGGAAAGTGGTGGCAACCTTTATATCATATATTTGTAGGTTTGAAGACACAGAGGGAAAAGGATAGTACAAGATTTCAGGGGGAAAAAAAGAGTGTTCAGGAAGTAGAGTGACAGATGAATATGTCACTAATAGCATGTCCAGTGAAAAATGTAAAATCATTTGCCTTACACAAATACATACCCTAAAGGAAGCAATCAAATTAGAGACAGAGGCTGAGCTCCAGAGAGCTGAATGTTCTGCTCTAAGATTCATTGTGAGAATTGACCATTCCACTCATTGCTTCTCATTTACAGGATGGTTTGTGCCATTTCTAACCCCAGCTGTTCTGTTTCATGCAAACCAGAAATGGAAAGTGGGAAGGGTCGGGAAGACAAAGAAGACCACTCCAAGAATTACCACCTATACCAAATATACACATTCACCAGAACTGTGTCGCATTTTACCATAGATGCACTATCTATTGAGAAAATGGGTTTCTAGAGGTCAATATGAATGTGTGCATATTCCAGTTTTGTTATTAAGGAAGAAATTTAAAAAAGGAAGACATAGAAGTAAATGACACATAAGGCATCCAGCTATGTCCACCATACTTGTCAAAGGAAACAAAAGTACAAAAGGTCAATTCTGATTATCTGTGCCAGTCATGCTCTACAAATTTGCCACACCCTGAATTATGAAAACGGAAGCATTGCTCATAGGGAAAAGACAGGATTCCTATGAGCCACTGGGCATGCATTTTCACCAACTGATCAACACCATCTTGTTTTACATCTATTTATTTTTAAAACATCTTATTTAATGTATACTGTGATTAATTAGCATTGAACTCACTACCATGAGTACTAAAAGCATGAAAATTGACCTAACACATGTATTTTTTTTCCATAAGGCACACCACAGCTTTCTTATATTTAGGAACATGAGGCAGCATTCAATACTAGGTAAGTTTGCAGGCCATTTTAAACAGCAAAATCATTAACAAAAAGCACAAAAATGTTGGGAAAAGAATAGCACTAAATATGTTAAGAAAAGGACACTTGTTTTAATAGTGCAAGAGCTGAAATGGGCAGAGCATCACCTGGTTTGACCTCTTTGGGAACATGTTCATAGGACAGCTCCAATTTTTGAGGCTCTGCACATCTGGGAATGACTGCAAAAGCAACCTGAATTTTGATTTGGGGTTTACAAATAAACTTTAGTGATTAGATGAACTTGCAAATATGAACTATGTAAATAATAAGGATCAAATGTATTGATTTAGTGCTGGTTATGTAGGGGATGAGGAGGAAGATCTGAAAGGCACAAAAATACCAACTTGCAAGTACTCAGGTGAACCAAGCACTAAATACGTAACTACTCATGCTAGAAATGTAGAAGGGTGCCCCACAAGAGAGGAAAGCCACAAAAAGGAGATGAATATTTCCATTCCATATTTCTCTATGAATCTTCAAATTTCATATAAGATGAAAAAGAAAAATAATAATATTGGTGCATGTAAGGTTTTCAGATAATTTTGAAATAAATATGTCATATCATATTTTTCATATCATATTGCCTTTCAGATTTCAGGGGATCCTGTGGCTATCTAACTTTTTACAATTCCATTCATCGAGGCTAAATATGGGAGGGGATATGTTCTTTTTACAATTCCATTCATTGAGGCTAAATATGGGAGGGGAAATCAGATTAATGCATGGTCTGTCCAAACATCCTGCAAGGTATCTATCAATGTCGATGGAGCCTAACCTTGTCTGACCATCACTGATGAAGTGAATGCAAATTTTGGTACTGATTAAGAGGACTCATATGAGTTCTTGCTTTATTTGGCCAGCTAGAACATGGGACTGGGGGCAAAAAGATACTCAAATTCATGTGGTGTGTTTGCGTTAGGTGGTTATTAGCATAATAGCCTCTAAATCTCCTTCTAACTCCAAGGCTTTGTTTTCTTGAGGATCTACCACATACCCAGTCCTTGGTTAAGTACTGTATATGATATAGTACATCTATAATATAAAAGATATTACTTGCACTCAAAGAAGTTTATTATAAACAAAAAACGAGAAGGAAATTAAACAGAATCTACAATGACATGTTAAGTTGTATATGAAACCAGACTGATGAGAAAATTTTTATGGAGGAGGTGAGCCTTGATTTTTGGCCTTAAAAAGAAACAGAGAATATTATTGGCTTAAAAATAATTGGAATTTATTTTTTATTCAAAAAAATATATCCTGTGTTCACACTATGTGCCAGCACTCCTTGAGGTACTGGAGATGGAAGTATGAACAAAACAAAACTCATGAATAAAATAAAGTAAAACTTTATATTGAGTATCCAATGTGTACATAGTGACTATGATATCCTTTGTACATACCATTAATTCTTAAGTCAGCAACGTAGATTGGATACTGTATTAAATGAATAGAAAGAACGTCACATGCAGTGAATTATTTATTCATGGACAGAGACTATTAAGTGATGGTAAAAATAAAGGAGGAGATGTTTGTCATAATTTTTTTTTTTTTGTTAACCAAATGCAGCCTTGAAAACTAATGCTAATTGAAATTAACCATGGGACAAAACTAAGTATATATTAGTTGATTGTTAAAATACTTGGAAATCAGGGACACCAAGGTGGCTCAGTGATTGAGCGTCTGCCTTCAGCTCAGGTCATGATGCCAGGGTCCTGGGATCCAGTCTCATATCAGGCTCCCACCAGGGAGCCTGCTTCCCCCTCTGCCTGTGTCTCTGCCTCTCTCTCTCTCTGTCTCTCATGAATAAATAAAGAAAATCTTAAAAAAAAAAATCCTTGAAAATCAGAGGGCTGTTGGGAGGGAATATGTAGGACAAATTTTCCAAAGGCAGAGTTGAAAGGTGAAAATAAATGTTTTGGCTGATATGGGGGAAAGTTGAATTATTTTGTGTTACCTAGTTGGTGCCCTCAGCTTTAGAAGGACACATATTTTGTTTCTTTCTTCATTAGCAGGTTCCATCCCATCAAGCCTTCAAATGGATTGGTGAGAGAACAAGATTGGTGATGAGGGAATAGAGTCTGCTTTAATATGTACCTGATATTTAAACAACTCAGAAGTAAAAGTATAAGTAAAATCAGTGTTTAGGGAAGGTGCAAGCTAAGAGTGTCTGACCAAAAAGGTAGAATTCAGAATAAACTACAGAGGCTTTCTTTATTTTCAGGGACTTCTCACTTCTATAACTCTCAACTTTTCCTTCAAGTGTTTAATAAGTTTATGATTTCAAAGAATATTTTGTTGTTCAAATTTGGATAAAGTATATGGGATAAAGTTGTATTCACTGGTATATTTTCTAATTAAATATAACTTGAAACTTACTGGTTATGAGGGTGGGCTCATTTGGAAAATTATAATCCTGAATCTCTTGTTGAAATTCAAGCAACAAATTGTATGTGGGATTAGAGGACACACGGTTAGCATCACTTGGTGGCAAGGCTGTCATTGTAACTGACAAACTCCTTAAGGTGGTATTAACAAAGAAATCGATCTTATATTTTTACAAAGATACCTTTTGACCATTCCAGACAGTAAATATTTGATGACATATTCATATTCCCTTATTCATTAATAGTTTTTAATATAAAAGTAAAATATCTTTAATGAAATTGAGACAACTGCCAAAGTATTTACATGCCTAACTTGGAAGTGAGCATGAGTAATAATAATTGAAGTAATCCAAGCCTGAGGGAACTACAGTAAAAAGCATTTTAATTACTCTTATGGACTGAATTGTGTCTCATCCACGAAATCTACATGTTGAAGCACTAAACGCCAATTTGACTGTATTTGGAGATAGGGCCTTTAAGGAGGAATTCAGGTTAAATGAGGTTGCATGCATGGGCCTCTAATCCCATATGAATAGTGTCCTTGGGAGAAGAACAGATACCAGGGATGCATACTCAGAGAGGAAAATACATATGAGGGCACACTGAGAAGGTGGCTATTTTTAAGCCAAGGACAGAAGAAACCAGACCTTCTGGTACCTTAGCTTGGACTTCTAGCCTCCAGAGCTGTAAGAAAATAAATATATGTTATTTGAGCCACCCAGTCTGTGGTATTTTGTTACAGCAGCCTTAGCAGACCCATATAATTACATATGGCTGCTGTGTCTGATGGTACAAATAAGTAGAGATACAACTTCTGTCAGGAAATACTTAAATACATTGGATAATATGTAACCCAATTTTTTAAAGTGTAATTAAGATGGGATAAGGCAATGAATACAATAGGAGACCAGAAACTAAGACTAAGCACTATATTGCCTATCTGGACGTTCATTCTTTATGGAGAGCTAAAAAGTGAAACTCATCCCTAAGAATATTTTTTATTATGAGCTGGCATTTACAGATGTGTAGATGTATAGGGCCATAACTACACTATATATGTTATCTAAAATATCTTTTGGACTTGGTTTGTTTAAACCCTGGCACCTGAGAAAAATAAACTGAAATCTTGTATGAAAGAATTCTCTTTAAACGCAGACCTTTTCCCAAGGAACAAGAGCAAATAATTTAAAAATCATTTAACTCTGGAGAGAAAAAAAATATTTCAGATATGGATTAACAAGAATAATCTACTACAAACTCAGATTCACAAAGATTATAGGTTAAAATTATATATATAACATTAAATAAACTAATAACAAGATAGATGGTAGCTTAATTTATGACAAAGACATAAAAAATAGTAAAATTTATATTCTGACTTGAAAAAAAAGAACTAGAAATTTAAAAAGAAAAATACCTAAGAAATATTTAAAACTGATAAAAAAAAAAAATACACCGGTCTACAAGTTTTAAAGTCCAGTGATCACAATTTCTACAAGACACATTAAGGACAAGAAATATTTTGAGAGGAACCAGAAAAACAAATAAACAAAGAAATTTGGATTTTTAGAATTAGGGCTTGATGAAAGATACCAGCAATTGTGGAACTCAAAGGAGAGTGGAATAATCCAATTCAACATAGAAAAGTATGTTAATTTAGAATTTCATAGGCAGTAAAAATATATTTTAAGATTGAATGTAAAAAAACCCCCACATTTTCAGACAAATCAGAATCTAAGTTTGACGCTACCTTAGCTGCAATAAGTAGAGTCCGAAAAATCAATCTCATGTTGAAGAAATATATTCCCATTTTAATATCTTCAGTTTTTCAGCAGAAAGAATGAAAGCTGAAGTCTTCCAAAAAAATGCTTAAACTTAATTATGAAAGAATATATAAAATTATTAAATCACTTATATTAGAAAAGAAGTGATAGACTCCACATATCATGCGACATGAGAAGGAAATAATTCATTTTATTTTATGACACTTCTATTGGTTGGGAAAAAAATAAAGGTGGTGATTAACTTTAGAATTTGATGAACCACATATAATTGCTAAAATGAAACAGTTCATGATTTACAAATTAGCAGACTAAAAAAAATGGAGTCATGAAAATCTGCAATTAAAAAAAAGGAAGAGTATATATCTGAATTCATATTTCAACTAATATGCATATTAAATGTTATAAGGAAAATAGAAATCTGTGTGATTCAGAACGGCAAATGAAGCCAAATGCTGATTATAGTGACATATGTAAAAGAAACTCAAAGATTAAGAGGAATAATGTGGGAAATTATTTACAAGTATTAACCACTTGAATATCACATACCTGGAGTTTATCAATAGGAGCACCTGGGTGGCTCAGTGGTTGAGAATCTACCTTTGGCTCAGGTTGAGATCCCAGGGTCCTGGGATCGAGTTCGGCAGGGGGCTCCCCACTGGGAACCTGTTCTCCCTCTGCCTATGTCTCTGCCTCTCTGTGTCTCTCATGAATAAAATATTATAAAAAATTATAAATTATAAAATATTATGAATAAATAATAAAATACTTAAATAAGACAATTAGCATATGTTATCTAACAAATGTTGTATATTACACTGTCACCACAAGTGAAAAATATACATCACTCTCAAAAGAATGTAAAATAGATGACAATTGACATCTTTCTAAGGTATATGACAATTCTGTACAAATTTAAAGCATTTGTACTGGGGTGCCTGAGTGGCTCAGTTAGTTAAGCCTCCGATTCTTGGTTTTGGCTCATTCATGATCTCAGGATGTGAGCTAAAGCCCTGTGTTGGGCTCCATGCTCAGCGAGGAATCTGCTTGAGATTCTCTCTCTCTCTCTCTGTCTGCAATCCTCTCTAAAAGAAAAAAGAAAATAATAGAGACTTTTTAGCAAATAGATTATACTTTCAGATGCCAAGGAATTCAATTAAGAAAAAAGGATAACAAAATGTAAATTGAATTTTCTATATATGTTGGGAAAGCTCAAAACACACTGGACCATAAGTTACTATGGATATCTGCAAGTTTTTTTGAGTTTGAAAGTATACTTCTAACCTTACAGGATTTTGCCTTTTCAGAACTTGTATTGAGATAAAAGAAACGCTGAAAATCAATGCAGGGAAAATCGATTTTTTTTTTTTTAATGGGAAAATAACATCAGGAACAAGAAAGTTGAAACAGAAAACAAAGAAATAGAAAACAAGTATTAAATACATTCAGGAAAATCAAAGCTAGTTCTTAAAAGAAACTTACAAAACACTGGCAGAATTGTTCAAGAACAAAGAGAAACTTAGATAAATATTAGAAATTTAAAGACAGCAATCTTTAGTGCTTGTTTTGGCAGCACATATTCTGAGGATGGCACTATTTCAATAGAGAGATAGTAGAGATATGACAACATTGTGTAAAAAAAATAAAAACTGGAGAAATAAATAACTTTACAGAATAATACCAAGGAGCAGAATTAACCAAGAAAATATTGAAATTTTAAATTATTCTATTGCTAAATAAAATTATGTATATAAAAATATATCAGGAACAGGTATTTTTATAGGGAAGTCCTATAAAACATTCAAATAGCAGATACTAGTTGTAACCAAACTACTTTTTTGATTGTCATAAAATAGGCATAACCTATTATTTACCATCCTAACCATTTTTCAGTTTATAGTGTTTTAAAATATAAGACATTATTATCAATACAGCTTATTTTAAAAAGGCAAGTTTCTTTGGTATTAAAATACATTGTCACTTATAAAAAAAAAAGGAAAAACCTATATAATTATATGAATTGGTGTGCAGAAGGTAATATTAGATAAAATTGGACAACCATTCATGATGAAAATAAAACACAACAAATGCTGTACAAACATAAAAGACTGGATCTCTGGGTGGCTCAGCAGTTCAGCACCTGCCTTTGGCCCAGGGTGTGATCCTGGAGTCCCAGGATGGAGTCCCATGTCACGCTCCCTGCATGGGGCCTGCTTCTCCCTCTGCCTATGTCTCTGCCTCTCTCTCTCTCTGTGTCTTTCATGAATAAATAAATAAAATCTTTAAAAACAAACATAAAACACCTTTCTTAATTTGATAAAGCTTATTTTCAGAAAGTCTGTATCAATCATTATTCTCAACAGTAAAACATTGAAACTATTCTTATGAAAATGAATAACAAGCAGTGATGTAACATATCTGTCCATATTGTACTAGAGGCACTAACCTGTACAACAAAAGAGGAAAAATGTTCTACAAGAATGGTGAGGTAGATTACATAAAGATGTCATTTTCTCATAAGATAGTTCACATAGAAAAGCCAAAAGAATATATAAAGAGTTGCAGTAATAGCTTTTTTTATCTAAAATAGCACTACTATTCACATGTACAAGTTGCTACAGTCCATGTATGCCAATAATAAAAGCAAAGAAGCAGAAATTTAAATATTTAATTTATAATAGGAAGAATTCAATGTAAAAAATTTAACAAATGTGTGCAACCATTTCATTAGAAAATTATAAAAATTCTAAAAGACATTGAAGAAGAGGAATGAGTCAGGACAGGAAGAATTAATATCATTGATGATGTTAAGACACCTTGGATTTATTTAAATATTCAAAGAAATTCCAAACAATATCTTAAAAGGGTTTTCAATAAACTTGATCAGACATTTTAACTATTTTGTTTGTTTTCTTTGTAACTTTAGATATAATTAAATTATAAGAAATTGAAAATATATGTAAGTTTTGACAAATGTGTATAACCTTGGATCAGTCACCAAAATCAAAATAGCATGCATTTCAATTGCTGCTAAAAGTTTTTCATGCCTTTTTGTAACCAGAATGGCATTCCCTTTCCTACTCAGGAAACCATAGATGTATTTTGTGTCATTATAAATTACTGTGCTACTCTTAGACGTTATAAACAATATTACTGAATAAATATTGTTCATTGGCCTGGTTTCTTTCAGTATAGTGTAATGATTGTTAAACCCATCTATGTTGCTGCCTGTATCACTAGTTTTACCCTTTATATTACTTAGTAATATTTCTATTGTATGGATATAACACAGTCTGTTTATCTGTTCACATGTTGATGGAGATTTGAGTTTTTTCCAGTTATGCTAATATAAAGAAAGCCACTATGAACATTTACGTACAAGTATTTGCATGTATATATTTTCATTTATTTGAGGTATCTCCCTAGGGGTGGAATTGCTATTCCTATGACCTTCTGATGGGTATGTTATTAGCTTTTTAAGAAACTGCAAGTTGTTTTCTAACATGGTTATAAAATTTTACATTCCCACTAGCAGTTATGAGAATTCCAGTTGTTTCACATCCTTGCCAATGTGAGGTACGGTCATTTTATTCTTTAATTTTACCCATTCTAATGTGTGTGTGGTGATATCTCATTATGATTCTAATTTACATTTCTATTTATGAATGTTATGAATCTTTTCATGTGTTTAAAATGGTCTTTTGTATTTTTGTTATAAATCATCTGTTCAAATATTCTGACATTCAAAAAATATACTAGGTCATTCATCTCTTATTATTTCTAAGAGTTATTTATACCCCCTGGATAAAAATTGTTTTTCTGATATACATGTTATCAATGTTTTCTCCCACTATGTGGCTCACATTGCTTTTTTAATGGTGTCTTTTGAAAAGCAAATTTTCTAATTTTAATGAAATACTATATATCAAGTCCACAAAAAAGGCAAAAATTTAAACATAAGTCAAGCAATTCCAAAATCTTACTAGTTTAACAAAACAACAGTTTATTTCTTGCATAATTAGTTTGGGTTGTCCGGGGAATTTCCTCACTATAGTTACTCAGAAATCAAGAAGGAAGGAGTTTTACCCTGACACATTCAACCACTATCCCTTCAGCAAGGATAAAGGATGGAAAATCATTCATTTGTTCTTCAAACTTCATCTGTGAAGTAACACAAATTTTTTCTACATGTCATTCATTGTTCAAAGCAAGTCATGTGGCCACACTTAATTTCAAAAGGTCTGGGAAATTTTGGTATAGGCATATTGCCTACTATGAGGTCACAATATTATTTCTCATATGAAGTCACATACATGAAAATGGCATCACTGATCTTCATTTATGAGCAATATGTTGTACCTGAAACCTTTCAACAATATGGACTAGATAGATCTCTGGGCTATAACTATTTAGAACACCACCCTCTGGAATAAGACTGTCTCTCTCACATACACACATACATATATAATATATATCATATAGATCCATAAGAAAAAGACAAATAGCATGACAGAAAAAAAAATGAGCAAAAGAACAGATGGCATTTAACAAAAGAGGATATTTAAATAGCTTGTAAATAAGTAGGAACGAATTCATGCTTTCTAGTAATGCATATCAAAGTTACCATTTTGAATAAGTACATTACCTATGTCACAGCAACTTTATTCCAAGAATATATGCTAGAAAAACTCTTGCACCCATGAACCAGGAAACGTACGGAAGAATGTGTACAGCAACGATATTCATAACAGCACAATTTGGAAACTACTCAATGTATACTCACAGAATAATAGCTAAATAAATCATACTACCTTTATACAATTTGGAAACTACTCAATGTATACTCACAGAATAATAGCTAAATAAATCATACTACCTTTATACAATTAAATACAGCATTGCAACAGAAAAGGTTTAGAAACTAGTATCATTATGAATATATTTTAACATATAATTGTGAGTAGATACTGTAACCTGAATGAAGATATGTACATTATAATTCCATTCTTACAAATTAAAAAAAATAAGTTACATAATATGCCATTTAGGGATAGATAACAAAGAACCCATTACTTACTAAACAAGATGTATAACCTCAGAGAGTGGTTATATATGCAGTACTTATTAGAATAAGGGCATGTCGAGGCTGGTGACTTACACTGGTAACATAGTTTTCCTTAATTGTAGTAGTCCTTACATGGATTTGTTTTATAAAATGTTTAATTCATATTCATATTATACAGTTTTTTTTGTATATAGGAAAGGTTTAACAATGATTTTCAAGAAAGAAATGTAAAATAAACATGTTTCTTCCTTAAATATTCCAACACTATAGGGCAGCCTGGGTAGCTCAGCGGTTTAGTGCCACCTTCTGCCCAGAGCATGATCCTGGAGACCCGGGATCGAGTCCCATGTCAGGCTCCCTGCATGAAGCCTGCTTCTCCCTCTGCCTGTGTCTCTACCTCTCTGTGTCTCTGTTTCTCATGAATAAATAAATAATAATAAAATCTTTAAAAAAAACTCTTCCAACACTATAGACTTGATTTCCAGGGTTGTAAATATTGGGCACATTGTTCTTCCCTCTGAAAGAAGAGGTCACATGAACACTTCCATGGACATTAGAGGAGGTGAGCTCTGGAGCAGTCAGAGCCTCTGAAGCAAATGTTATATTACTTCAAGTAAATGGCTGAATTCCTGTGATTTCCCTTATTTGAAAAATGAAAGAAATCAAAGCAGGGGATTTTTAGGCACATTCCCACTGTAATATCACACGACTGAACCTGTTTTCATGAGGGAAATGAGACTGGTGTGCTTTAAGAATCAGAGAGTAAGCATATGCTTTCCTTTCTCTGCTTGCTAAAGCTTGCATAGCTGGGAAGTCACAAATAACCCAGTGAAGAAAGCATTACTGTTCCCCATATCGAGCTATATAGGTTGCCTTAAATATGACTATAAACTTGCTAAGTGTCATAGCTGGGTCTCCAATTCAGATTATTCACCTACTGCCTTCCTTTTTTTTTTTTTTTTTTGACTACACAAAAGTGTTCTTTACTTATGTACCTCAAAGAAGAAATACTAGTTTCAGAAGGAAAGTTACCACAAAATTTATAAATAGAAGAAAAAGAGATTATGACTTAACTAAGTTTCGGTGGGAAAAGGGATGGGAAGAAAAATAGATTAATCAAAAAGCCTATTACATTTTAGACATTATGCTCGGCATTGACTAATGGTATCTCGTTTAATCTACATAACAATTTTAAGGGTAGTTATTTGTATCATTTATATTTTATAGATGGAGGAATGGAGGATTTGAGAGCTGATTTTCCTTGTGCTTGAGACTGACAGTTTGTATAACAAAATTTCCTAGCCAGATTCAGAGACCATACCCATTTAACTCAGAGAATTAAGTTCATCACCACCCCCCTTGAAACTAAATTTATGAAAAATTCCAAAAATTATTGAGATGAATGGATAGCAATCCATTCATGATTAAGTGTGATCAGACTATTTGAGTTTTTAATCATGGAGAATAAATCTATCTTCAATAATTGCTTTTCAGCAAACCCATGAGAAGAGTCTGCAATGCCTGTTCTACCTAACCTGCAGCAGCGGCCTTGAGCTCAATCAACAACTCACAGAATATAAAAGACTTCAGCCCCACTCATGACCAGCATGGTAGGCTGAGTGTTGCTCATCTGGCAGTCACACAAGTCATGAGGGATGAACCTGAATGTGTGCAAATTACCTCATGCTAGACAAGTCATCAGCTATGAGATCTCTACAGTTTTCATTTGCTGGTCATGCTAGACCCATTCTCTGGTGAGGTTGCATCTCATTAATGATCAGTCCATCACTGATAACCATTATGTATTACTTAATAAGCAATCTTGAAAATGAGGAAGAGGTGCTGATTGGCCCAGTCTACTTTGTTAGAATCATCTGTGAACAAAAGTATGTGGGCTCCCATATCCTACATGTGGGTCACAGTTCCAATGGGTAACCAAATAGGGACCATGCTAATGGACCTTTCCTCAGCTGAGGGGGGGATGATACGCAGCGTACGAAGTGGCGTCATAACCAGCCTTTCTATAACAACAGCATTATCACATTCTCTTAACTGCTTGATTCTGTCTTCCCCACAAACTGGTGAGTTCTGTGAAGTTAGAAATGATCTTTCATGTTTCAAACTGAGATTTCTTTTCATCCTAACATTTTCTTTCAGACCTCTCACCATTAAACTCGTTCCTTAAATAAAATGGTTTGGGATTAAGCTTAAAAACATATTTTTCTTTTATTCCCCATACAAATTCTTACTTGACTGAATCTTGTTGTATTTGTTGTACATTTCTTCTCTCATATTCTACATGTCATTTGCTAGTATAGCCCCAATCTCACATTCATGCCCCTGAGCTCACATTCGCACCCCTGAGTTCAGGCTCATGTGTAACTTCAACAGTCTTATAATTAACTACTCCATCTTCAACATCTCACTGCTCCAATCTACGTTTTGTTATCAGTGAAAGAAAAACAATTTGAACATTGTGTTTGAGTGCACCTTGGTGGCTCAGTCACTGAAATATCTACCTTCGGCTCAGGTCATGATCTCAGAGTCCTGGGATTGAGTCCCATGTTGGGCTCCCTGTTCAGCGAGGAGTCTGCTTCTCCCTCTACTCCTTCCCTCTACAAGTTTTCTGTCTCTCATGCTCTCTCTCAAAAAAATAAATAAAATCATAAACAAACAAACAAACAAACATTGTATTTGACAGGTTTTAATTTGCAATAAAATGGCATTAGATTCAGCTAAGAGAGATGCAGGAACTGAGGCTTTAAGAAACCCAGTAAATGCCTGAGCACACAGAGCACCAAAATGACTAACACGGATTCAAGCATATTTGGTCTATTGGAGACAAGCCTGTGGAAGGAGCTTGGGAATCTTGGCCAGACAGACATGACTTTTAATATCACCATCTCCATTTATTTTTCCACTCAGAGCAAGTTACTTCACATCTCTTAGTAGTTGTTGTATCTATAAGTTAATATTTTGATACTTACCTTCTATGATCATTTTGAAGATTGATGCTAATATTAGCATATTGCCTGGTACCAGGAGATGTTTAATGAATAATTTTATTACTTATCTCAGTTAAAAGGAATGGCCTTCTAGTCCCTTTTAAATTAATAATCAATAGCTTTAATTTTGCGATGTATCATAAACTGGCAAACACAAATTTGTGGATGAAGCAGGCAAGATTTAAAAAAAAAAAAAGATTTTATTTATTTGAGAGAGAGAGTGAGTGAAAGAGGGCAAGAAAGCCTAAGTAGAGGGAGTAGCAGAGGAAGAGGAGAAGCAGGCTTCCCATTGAGCAGGGAGCCCAATGCAGGAACCTGGGATCATGACTGGAGTTGAAGGCAGACATTTAACCAATTGAACCACTCAGGTACCCCAGAAGCTAACAAGATATTTAAATATTTAAATATATTTTACTAATAAGCAAATCAAGGCTCATGGATGATAAGGGTCATCTATGACCTAATAATACATGGGTATCAATATTATGTCCCCAACTACGCTGAAAGCTTCTCAATGACAGAAGAATCTTTCTTTTTAATCTTCAAATATATATGCTAATGAGAGATTAAGCTATATTATGTGGTACTTAAAAGCATGGATTTTAAGTCCTGAAAAACCTCTTTTATGGTCATGAGCACATTTAATTAACTTCTTTAGACTTCAATTTTCTTATCAGTAAAAAGGGACAATAAAACCAATTTCCTTGATTCGATGTAAAAATAATGTAAATATTAAGAATGGTTAGCATATAGGAAATACAAAGCAAATAGGAGCTATTTTATAAATAAGAAGAAATAGTTGAGTAATGTCAAATGAACATCAAACCATTCTCAATTTAATTCAACATAAACTCAAATGTTTTACCATGGAAATTGAAATAGTGTTTGGTATTCCTTTGGAAATTTTAACATGAACTAGCAAGGAAAGAAGATGTTTTTAATTAATTTCCTATCAGAACTTTAGCATAGGAAAAAAGTGATCTTATTTAATTATTAAAATATTCTTGGAAATAGATAAACTGATATAAGACCTTTACATATACATTGCATCACTGCATGGGGGTTTATCATAGATGGAAACATGACAGAATTTGGTACTACATCAAGTTTTATATTGATACAGTAAGGCCCTATATTACATAGTCAACTTTTGAGAAGCAACGAGGGAATTAGAAACATTTTTCTAAAATTGACATGATTATTACTATCACTATGCCTATCATCCCTGTGTTTAGTAATATTAAAATGATTTGAATGATGCAGTTTCTATGGAACCTAACTAGGATTTATCCTAATATTAGGTATGCTTAAAATATTTACTTATAAAAAGCATATTTCACAAAAAATTATAGAACTTCTTACCCTAATCCGAAATCAGGCTAACCTCAAACAAATTAAAATAAGTTTTGCAGCATTTATAAAATTATTTGTAAATAAACTCCATCTTAATAATTTCCCATTTTTCAATGTAAATAAGCAGAATAGAAGCATGATTTCAATATTTCTTTTATCTTAATAATTTCCAATTTTTCAATGTAAATAAGCAGAATAGAAGCATGATTTCAATATTTCTTTTAAACAACCCATATGAAGTATAAGAGGATGTCATTTAAATGGGTATCATCTAAAAATCTGTCTCTAAATTTCCTGATTTGACAAGCTATAATTTGTTCAATAGCAGACACATCTTGTCTGTCTGTCTCTTTCTTTTTCTTTCTTTCTTTCTTTCTTTCTTTCTTTCTTTCTTTCTTTCTTTCTTTCTTTTCTTTCTTTCTTTCTTTCCTTTTTGCCTAACAAATCTATGATGAGTTTTTTTTAAGATTTATTTATTTATTTGAGAGATAAAGAGAAAGAGTATGGGTGAGAGGGGCAGAGGATAAGGGAAAGAAAGTCTCCAGCAAACTCTATGCTCAATATGGAACCTGGCATAGGGCTCCATCTCATGACCGTGATATCGCAACATGAGCAAAAACCAAGAGTCAGATTCTTAACCAACTGTGTCACCAAAAAATAATAAGTTATTTTTTAAATGTAAATCCACATACAATAAAAGCAACCATTTTATAGTGTACAATTCAGTGGCATAAAGTATATTCACAGTGTTGTATACAATCAATACCTTTTTCTAGTTTTAAAACAATTTTCCCGCTCAAAAAGAAAACTCCATAAGCATAAAATGGTTCCCCATTTCACCCTCTCCCCAGTCCCTGAAAATCACCAATTTGCTTTCTGTCCCTAAGAATTTACCTAGTCTGGATATTCCATTCCAACTGGAATCAGATAAATAGCAAAAGGAGCTATTTTATAGCTATTTTATAATTATGTGACATTTTGTGTCTGGCTTCTTTCATTCAGCATGTTTTTGAAGGTCATCCATGTTGTGGTATGTTATTGATACTTCATTTTTTCATTGATAATATTCCATTATATGTACACACCACAATTTGTTTACTCATTCATGCCCTGATGACCATTTAGGTAATTTCCACCTTCAGCTCTTGAGAATAATGCTACTATGAATATTTGTATATAGGTGTGAGTTTAAGTACTTGTTTTCATTTCTTTTGGATATATATCTGGGAGTAGAATACTGGGTCATATGGTAATGTTGTTTAATCTTTTTAAAATAGACTTTATTTTTTGTAGCACTTTTAGGTCATAGCAAAGTTGAGGAGAAAGCACAGGGAGAGTCTCCATATACCCACCATCCCCCCATATGTGTAGCTTCCCCAACTGTGAACGTTCTGCGCCAGGGCAGTATCTTTGTACAATTAATCAACCAATAGTGACACATGGTTATCAACCCAAGTTCATAGTTTACGTTAGGGTTCATTCTTGGTATTTCACATCTGTGGATTCTGAGAAATGTGTGTGACATGTATCTACCATCATAATATCATACAGAATAACTTCACTGCCCTAAAAATCCTGTTGGCTCCATCTATTCATCTCTTCTTCCACTCTATTCTAACTTTCCAAGCAGACACCAAACTGTTTTCCACAGTGATTGAACCATTTACATTTCCATCAGTGTGCAAGAGCTCCAATTTTTTTCACATCCATAACACTTGTTATTTTCTGGTTATTTGTTTATAGCCATCCCAGTGTGTGTGAAGTTGTGTCTCATGATTTTGCTTTACATTTTTCTAATGCCTATGGATATTACATTTTTCTCCAGGTGCTTGTTGAGCATTGGTATCAAGTGTCCCAGGCTTTGTGTTTGCCACCCAAAGATGCCATGTAATTGCCTATCTCAGGCTGCCAGAGGGGCTTATATCCCTGGGTCCCATGGGATTGTAACAAGTGGAGAAAGAGTTCTTAACTGGCTATACCCCAGGATACAAGGAAGAGGCAAATGCCTGAAACACCCATTTTTCTATGAACAAGGCCTATTAACTTCTCTCATAATTACATACAAATTAAACATAATTGAGCACAAATCCAAGGGCCAGGTGTAATCCTCCCTGGAGATCTCAGAGAACAGGCTCTTTCTGCTATTCCTCTGTCCCACCCCAGGTTACCAGTGTCTCTAAGACAGGATATTGTGTACATATCTGGGACCCCAGCTTTTGGGGCCCTGCTCACAGGGAAAATCAGTTGATAGCTGGCTCTGGTGGCCAGTTGCACTTACATTTATAGCTTCAATGGAACAGTAGCAAACAACAACAACGAAAGAATTCTTAGCTGACTAGACATAAATGCTGATCTTCTTGTCTTCCTTTGAAAGAGGCATATTTACATACTTTAAATGCTACTGCCTGAAGATCTGGCTTCCAATCATGCTGAATCTAGCTGTTGACTGAGATCCTTTGCCCCATTGACACTGACATGTCTTGGCACACCCTTAACTATGGAGAGACATTAAAAATAAAGTAGGCTGATTGGACAATCACAAAAGTTTGAAAGACAAGGAAGAGTTAGAGCAAGGTTGATGGCAAGTTTCATCTCCTACATGTTACCATTCCTTCAGGACTGGGAGAGGTGGCTATTTTATCTAATGCTTAGAAACTTATATAGAGAGCCAAAGGAAATGAAGAAATAGAGGGTTACGTTCCAAACAAAAGGACAACATAAAACCTCAAAAAAGACCTTAATGAAACAGAGATAAGAAATTTACCCAAAAAAGATATTAAAAATTATGATCACTAAATGCAAAACAACGCATGAACAAGGCAAGAATTTTAAAAAATAGAAAATAGAAGGAAATACCAAACAGAAGACACAGAGATGAAGATGCAGTAACTGAACTGAAACATACAATAGAAGGGTTCAACAGCAGACTGGATGAGTTAGGAGTCTACAGTTTTATTTTTTTGTGGTATCTTTGACCTTGGTACCAAGAAATGTTAGACTCACAGAATGAATTAGCAGTCCCTCATCTGTTTATTTTCCATGGTAAGGGGCCTTTTAATGGAGGATAATCATAATTGGAAGAAAGGCAGGCAGGGACAAGGGACTCTTTCCTACACCACCCTGGAAAGAGCCCTCCACCCTTTCCTGCCTGAACAACTACCTGATAGGTAGATGAGCATGTAGACAAAAATCTGATTGGGAAACAGGTGCATGGAGGGTTAATCAGATTAAAAGAGTCTGCCAACAAGCCAATAAAAACCCTAGATTAAAACACCAAAACAGAAACCCTCTTGGGTCCCCTCCCTCTTTGGGAGTTTTGTACTATATCGCTTAATAAACTTTGCTTTGCTGTGAACTAGTCTACCTCTTCATTCTTCAAAGTTACATGACCAAGAACTGTGGGCACTAAAGGAAAAGAATTTCAACCATTATCTCTTCAATTAAATTTCTTACCTCTTTCTTTCTCCCTCATCTTTTGGGATCCCTATAATGTAAATGTTAGTCAACTTGACGTCCCAGACATCCCTTAAGCTATTTTCACTCTTGTTCATTCTTTTGTTTTGTTGCTGCTCCAATTGAATGAGTACTACTATTCTGTCTTTGAATTGATTGGTCCTTTCTTCCTCTTCATCTAGATTTTCAATGGCATATTATACACGTTTTAGAGATTCTGTATTATTCTAACTTTCTCTAAAAGTAATTTTGTGGTTGTTGTTCTACAAGGTAACTAATTTGACTTGATTTAAATTTAAACTCTGTCTTACCTGCAGTGGCCTTCAGCTCTGATCTTTTTTCTTGTCTTTGCACTCTCCAGGTGCCTTTTGTGTTGGGCTCTGAGGGGTCATCCCAGGCATAATTTAGCAATCAGCAAAGGATTGAGGCGGATTTTATAAGTGAAATTTGAGGCTCAACCCTTTATAGCTCATTCCCCTCTAAGATTTCCCTCTGACTTTCTTACTACTCTGAAAGTCTTAAATTCTATCCTCAGATACTACTAATCCATGGGAAAAAAAATCTACATCTTCAAGTAAAAGTCACAGTTGTAAATCTCACCTGCCTAATTTTTTCTTCCATGCCTACTGTGGTTACTTTCCAGTTTAATCAAATAGTGCTTTAAAATGTTTGTCCAAATTTTATAATTATTATCTATAATTATTATCTGTGAGAAGATGATCTAACCTACTTAACATTTACAGCTCAAGTATGTTAACAGAATTTAAATTAAAAAATCTTAATTTTATTTATGTTTTTAGTTTATTTCTAATAATTATACTGGTTATTTCTCCAGCCAACTTCTCTATAATTTACAGTTTCTTGTTGAAACTACTTTCAAGTTCAACTTTTAAAAATTGCATATATTTAACAGATCCATATCTGGTCTTTCTGGTTCTATTTGGCTTTCCTTTGTCTGTACTGGCTCTCATTCATGGTGTCTTAGTTTATTGTGAAAGTAGCTACTTTTTACTGTATGCTATTTTCCAATATCATTTTTTTTAATGGATTGAAGTTACTTTGATGCAAAATATGCCTGTTTTTGCTTCTTCTTAGTGTCTAGGGGGACATTACTAATTTAGGTTACTCTAAATTAAATTCTCAGCTTGGAAATTTTTGAACCATCCAAGTTGTAAACATAAACTGATGGTTGAACTTATTTCAAATGCCCAGTCACATTTTAACCCCCATTCTTTATCAAAATACTATATTTTTTCTGTTGCTTGCTTTCATTGGGAAACATATCTAGTCCATTATTTCAATGAAATATAACTTTTCGGCATTCCCATTGTATGTGAGAGGATTTCCTATTAGACAGTCCACTTTGTATAGGATGTAGATTTTGTCACCTATTCACTCATTTCCTTATGAGTCAACAAAGATCAAAGCTCAGGTCTGATACGGGAGAGCTTGGTTCTTGTCTCGTGGAGTTGAAGAATAAATTTCTCAGACAACAGACAGTGAGTAAAACAATAGTTTATTAAGCTAAGATACTGAGAAAGCTCTCAGGAATGAAAGGGGACCTAATCGCTTACATTTTTAACATGTTTTAAAATAGTTTTATTCAGAGTATTTTTAAGTTATTTTTAGAAAGAGACCCTTAACCTTCTTGGGGAAAAAAATAAAAAGTTTTAGATACTGAAAACACATTTATTTTTCTTAGTCCTCACAAGAATCCTATATTGCTGGGCAGTAATATTATTTATTAACATTCCCATGTTCAAGGCAAGGAAACTTAAACTCATAGAGTTTAAATAATACAACTATAACTTATTTAGTAAGTGGTGAAACTAGAATTGGAATTCAAGTCTATCTGATACAAAAGCCCATGTTCTTTCCAACACCAACCTAGGTAGGAATGTTAGCTTAATAAGTGACTTACTGTGTAACTTGTGAGCTTTCTCACTTACAAAATTGGGGCAATAACATCTATCATGCAATGTTGTTTAATTTTTAAATGAGATAGTGTATGTTTGAATATATATAATAACATATAAGAGTCACCAGATAACATGACACTGAATAATTACTATACATAATAGCTGGAAAAGTAGATGTTATGCATTTGTCACATTTACATGTGTATATGTTTGTGATTTAGCTCATAATTGTGCTATTGGTTGCTAAATAAATGTTTGTGGAATTGATGCATGAAAATATAAATGATGAATGAATTAACCTACCAATTTATTTACATTTATAGCCATCTTAGTTAAATATAGCAGCCATCATTCTGCCTTTACTATTTCCATGTTTGGAAACATGGCAGGCATCTGGAAAGTGTATTCTGACCCAGAACACAGTTCAGAATGTTTATGTTCTTAAGAGCAGTTAAAACCATTTTCCAAACATTTGTGTTATACTTAGAGTCATGGTCGAGTGGTCTAAGCAATCAAACATTGATGTTGGAAGCCTGATCTTGACATTGGCTCCCAGTGTTGCTGCAAGCAAGTCACTTAACCTTGGGTTTCAAGTTTTTCATCTGTAAAATTGGGATAAAAACACTTACCTGCCCCTCAGGAAAATGTGAAGATTTCTGAAAGTAAATGTGTTAGAAAGTGCTTTGAATGTGAATATGATACCCAAAATGGAAAAACACATCCCTTTCTTTTTCCTTCATATTTCCACTGATACTCCCTTTCTCCATTAGGGAATTGAGTTTTGTAGAATCTGAGGTATTCAAAAGCCAGAAAATAGGCCTCTCAGGAAAATTTTGCTGCTAATCACATGGGAAACTGGTTGGTCCTTCATGCAGTTCACTGTCAATTAAGTAGAAAGTTAAAGCAATATTTTGAATGAAGAAGGCCCTGTGCTCTTTATGTAGGGTTTCCTGGGATAAGCCTACTAGGACTATTCTAACAATAATTTTACCAGAATGTTCAGAACTTTCCCCTAGGAACATGTTTGACCTGGGAAAATATCATGGCATTTTGAAAGTTTGAAAACTACCATAACAATAAATCTGATGAAACTCAAGTTTATCTCTGGAGTCTTCTGTGAGGAAAAAATAAAATAAAAAAACATGGAGCATCTCTAGCTCAATCTGCTTAAGGAGATTTATCATTCCTTATCACATGCCCCCTGGGGACACAGCCTCCCTCTCAGGCGTTCACACACTTGCATCAACCACTCTGTTCTGACTGACCCACAACCAAGTGAAAATCCAGGAATCTTCTGAATAAGCAATTTAGAAGGCATTAGACAGAGGTGGGTGAATAACCAGATCAAAACTTGGAATTATGACTAGAGCAATACTGAGTATGCAGGACCAGTTAAAGTTTGAGGAAGTTTCCTGCATTGAAGAGGTAGCTACATATATCATGTTGGGCAAGAAGAGAGTCGACACAACTTGCATACATTCTAGACCTTGGAGCTTTAATGCCATTTTATATGTAGATATTGAGCACTATGTCAGTTGTTCTGTGCTATCTATATGCCTTAGAGTCAGCAAAGACTTAGAACCTCTCTGGTTTCAATGTGTTTTGTTTTGTTTGTTTTGTTTCCAACAGCATGGTAAACAATCCAGGGAGCAGCAGCGTCAGGAGAGAACATGGCAAACAGGCTTTGTACCTGCACAAATATTTCATCTATATTGTCCTGACTTCTTGCTAAGAATAGGATTTGAAGAAAAGAGCTCATCAAAACACCTGGGCCAGTTACCTCCTTCCAGCACAGCCTTTAAATTCAATCGTGAGCACAATGCAATCAAGATGGAGTGATTCTTAACCCCTGGCTGTGATTTGCATCTCTCAGTACTTTATAGACTGAGTGACAACTGTCTTTGGAGTCTCTGACTCTGCCCTAGATACTGGAGCTACTCTAACTAGCTTTCCTATGGATGCTTCTACATTGAATAGAATGCCAATAGAAGCCAAATAAATGTAATTTTTTTTTTTTTTAGTTCATTGCTAATTTATTTCTCTACCTATTTGATATCTGTCCTCTTACTTTTACTATTTAGGGAAACATAAACTGACATGAAAATATCAGCAGGTGTTGGAAAGACATTCTGGGAGTGAAGGTGAGCAATGGTGTGATACATAATGCTTGAAAGGCAAGTATTAGCTACAGCTGGAAATTCCTGCAATGTGTGCCTTATATTTGATAATTTATATTATCTTGAATATATTGTAAATGCATATGTATTAGTAACTATCCTTTATTGAATAATGCTACATATATACATATATGAGTGTATGTGTATTGTCAGATCCTAAAATGAAGGAATGTATCAAAATGCACATAAAGGCAGAATTATAACCCTCACGGTATGCAAGTCTACAGTTGGTGGTCTATCCCACTTTACTCCTGAAGTCACCAATAAGGCCTCCTCATCAAAATTCCTTTAGCTTGAGTAAAGAAAATAGCTACAAGCACTAACAATGTTTATGAGTGATTACTCAAAAAATGCACAATAGTTGCAATTCAGAAAGATCAACTACAAAATAATTTTTTGAAAAAATAGGAGAAGGAGTTGTCCTGCTTATTAAATCAATTCAACAAACACTGAACAACAAAACACTCTGGGTGGGATCTCTGCTTTCTCCGCCCGGTGTGATACAGAAGGTTGTAGAATACTTGGAGAAGAGAATTATCCATTAATTATAGAACATTTTCTTTTGTTTTGCACATGATAGTAATTCCTCATAGTGAAAGAAGAGAGGAGGAAAAGTTACTGATGGTGAGGACTTCAAATCCTGGGTCTTCATGATAATATGTCTTATGGTAAGTGAGTAAATTAGCATCCTGCTCTTTTGTATTTGGATGAAACTTGTTAAAATGTATCTACTCTTTTTTTTTTTTTTCTTAAGATTCATTTATTTGAAAGAGAGAGAGAACAGCTGAGGGAAGGACTGAGGGAGAAGTAGACTCCCTGCTGAGCAGGGAGCCTGATGCCGGACTGGATCCCATGACCCCAGGTTCACAACTTTAGCAGATGGCAGACACTTAACTCACTGAGCCACTCCCCATGGGACCTGAAAAGTATCTACTTTTGAGAACTAGATTCCTTTCTTATAATTTGATACAATATGCACCAACACAGGGTGGAAGAAGGCTGTAGATATAGAGAAAATCACCCAAACAGTGAATACTTCCCAAGAGATTCCTAGTTTGAAGGGTTGCCCCTCTAGTTTCATGAAGATAATATTTATGTCTTGTCTTATGAGGGAGACATACTGGTTTCATGTTTTTCAGCATTTATTTTATACCTCTGTGGACAAATTCTGTTAGTTTATCACTCCACTGGCTATTAAGAGAGTGTACCAAGCGCATTAAGGGTACATACAGGTAGGTATACACCATTTTGGAGATCCAGTGGAGATGCAGACAAGGTCTTTCTCTAAAGTGTCTAATGTATGACCTCAAAAAAAGTTTGTAACCTATATACTAATCTTGTAAGGCAGAAAGAAAGAAGTTGTATTATATTCATCATCAAGTAAGAGCAGGAAAGAAAGAACCATCCATTGCCTAAAGGGAGAGATGAGAAAGTGTGTTTCACCAAGGAGGACATGTCATTTACAATAGGAGGAGGAACTTTAAGGTTGAGAAGCTTTGCAAATTACAGGAGAAATTCCCTTCTTTGATTTTGTGAACTGAGAGAGATGGCCAGTTGTGTAGTGCCCAGGCTGTATGCACAATGATGTTTGCGTTCTCGCTGCCAATGCTGCATAGTCATCTCTTCATTTCCTATAGGAGAGGTCAGTCAGAGCCCCAGTTTTAGGTGTGGCTCTGCACTGGTTTGTTTTAGGTAACTTTTCTCCCATGATAGCTTACAACAATCCTATGAGATCACTGCTATCGCATCTTAGAGATGTGAATCCTGAAGTCAAGAATTTGTCCAGGGTTACACAGTTAATAAGTGGTGAAAGTGGGATTGGCACCAAGGTCAATTTTTTTTTTTTTTTTCCCAATTTGTGCTCTTTCGATCATGCACTCTTGCTTTGAATTGCAAGTCACCATCTGGCTTAGCAGCAAGAGGAGAGGTTGGCACAATTACAACTGGAGTTTAAACATTATTTATTCATTTGCCTTTGAAGGCTGTGATGATGACTTAGGCCTGATGAGAAAATGCATGGCAATGACAAGAATAAAGGGCATTGACATAAAACATGAAGAAACGCCTTCTTTCCGTCTGTTTCTACACATTTATTCCTAATTCTAATAGTACTTGCAGAATTATTTTATAGTTGTTTGTTTATAAGAAAATTTACAACTCAAGTGTTCCATGTTCCATTTTGTTACAAAGGAGCCGGCCACATAATTTCATTCTAATTTCAATGTAAATTCCAAGTATGCTGTATGACTTGTTCTGATTTTAATAATATTTGTATATTTGATTTTCCATTGATGGCTACCTTGTAACACTCAGTGTTTCTACTGCAGTAAAATAATGAAATTGTGTTGTTCTTGTGTTAAAATGATTTTTTACATTTTACTGTATAAAGCGGATCATTTCAAATATATGTCTTTCATGCTGTTTACTGTGAGGGGGATCTCAGGCTCGTTTGATTGGCTAATAAGTGTCGCTTTGAAAATGGATATTTTGGATCCCTGGGTGGCTCAGCAGTTGAGCGTCTGCCTTTGGCCCAGGGTGTGATCTTGGAGTCCCAGGATCGAGTCCCGCATAAGGCTCCCTGCATGGAGCCTGCTTCTCCCTCTGCCTGCCTTTTTTGTCTATCTCTCATAAATAATAAATATAAATAAATAAATAAATGGATATTTTATGAAAGAATTAAAATGTATTTAGGGGGAATAGAGTAACAGTCAATCTGAAGTGCTGAAGCATTCAGTTACCCTGGAACCAGACTCCTTATTATGGGAGTTATTTTCTTATCTCACATCAGGAAAAGAACTCTGACAAATCAATGCCTGGCTGAAGGTAGCCTGAGTCAGGAACAAAGGCAAGTCTAACCAAAAGGTGGCTGGGACCCTGTGTAGTATCTAATTTTGCCCTCACTCCAGGCTTGAAAGAGGATCGACATTTTTATTGCATCTTCAAAAATGACAAATGTTATTTGTCAAAAACTAAATAAACATCAAACAAAAAGTAAGGAACACTGGAGATACATTAAATTAAGAAATAAGACCTATTTAGTAAGCATCAAGTCAATCAGGCTGGTGATAAATGCACTATGATTGCTATTTGGGGGTTTCACACAAGCTTACAACTCTGACTTTGGCTCTTCGCAGATGAATAGGACCAGTTTCAAAATTCATCTTCCCTGAACCTTGCGCCATCACCAGTAGTTATTTTCAGGATTGGTAGCAAGCCTTATCAGCCACCAGCCGCCACAGCTCTGAGCTGGTTTTTCCTGATGACCTTCCCCCCAAGAGTGAATGGATTCAATTTGTGTCTGCAACCACTTTATGATAGACACAAAAATGTGAACATTGAAAACCCAAACCAGCTTTCCAATTACTATCAGCTTATTTTCTGTCATTTGAGAAAGGTCATAGGCATACTGCTTTTTAAAGTTTTGATCATTGATTTAGGGAGGCATACTCCTCTTACCGCTTAGAGTTCTATATAGGCAGTTCTGGAAAATCTCCTATATGTTTACTCTTAAGTTCAACAAAAGAAGGGAAACAATGGTTGTATTCACATAGTCAAGCAGGTAGAAGGTGGCCATAAGATTGAATATGTGGGGGAAAAAATCCTTTTGTTTGTAGTGTTTCATTAAAAAAATGTTTAAATTATATTCAGCAAATATGTAGAGAATCAGCCTGTTCCTTAACTATAATGGAGGTTAGGGCAAGGAGAAGGTGAAGATCATAGGAAGTATTTGATAAAGAGATGGTAAATACACCTCACGCCAGTGAGAATGGGGAAAATTAACAGGGCAGGAAATCACAAATGTTGGAGAGGATGCGGAGAAAAGGGAACCCTCTTGTACTGTTGGTGGGTTGTGAACTGGTGCAGCCACTCGGGAAAACTGTGTGGAGGTTCCTCAAAGAGTTAAAAATAGACCTGCCCTAGACCCAGCAATTGCACTGTTGGGGATTTACCCCAAAGATACAGATGCAATGAAACGCCGGGGCACTTTCACCTCGATTTTCTAGCAGCAATGTCCACAATAGCCAAACTGTGGAAGGAGCCTCGGTGTCCATCGAAAGATGAATGGATAAAGAAGATGTGGTCTATGTATACAATGGAATATTCCTCAGCCATTAGAAACGACAAATACCCACCATTTGCTTCAACGTGGATGGAACTGGAGGGTATTATGCTGAGTGAAATAAGTCAATTGGAGAAGGACAAACATTATATGGTCTCATTCATTTGGGGAATATAAATAATAGTGAAAGGGAATAAAGGGGAAAGGAGAAAAAATGAGTGGGAAATATTAGAAAGGGAGACAGAACATGAGAGACTCCTAACTCTGGGAAATGAACAAGGGGTAGTAGAAAGGGAGGTGGGCAGGGGTAGTAGAAAGGGAGTTGACTGGGTGACGGGCACTGAGGGGGGGCACTTGATGGGATGAGCACTGAGTGTTATTCTTTATGTTGGCAAATTGAACACCAATAAAAAATACATTTAAAAAAAGATTTTAAAAGAGATGGTAAATAATAATAACTGGATTCTAAAACATATCAGGAGTTTTGCATAAGTTATCATATATGACCTTCAAAATTGCTCCCCCGAGTTATTATTTTCATTTTACAGTGGAGGAAACCAAGGGCCAAAATAATGATTGAACAGGTATTTTAGTCCAGTTTGTTGGTGCCAAAGACTATAGTCTTTGCTACATTTTATGGTGTGGCCTCTCCAAGTAAGCACAAAATAATGCAGAGTTGCCATTTATCTTTAAAATTAACTTATCCTTTTGATTAAACTGACCAGCTCTTGAGCATTTACCAAGAGAGGAGCTAAGCAGTTTTTGTATCCTGACCTATATGACAAGAGGCTGCCTGCTTTTTGCTCATACTTCTGAAATTGTTAGGAGATGAGACCATTGTTGTGTTGGCACTAAAAGGAACAATGACCCACATTTGGCATTTGGTAGAAGTGGACATCAAATCCTAAAGGGCAGAATATATTTCATGTTGTACTATTTCTGGATCATTTAGTAAGAGCAGTTAGTGGATATATTACAAGATTTTCAACATTGAAATGATACTAAATAAATTAGTAACTAGAGTCAAAGCAGTGGTAGGTTTTAAACAATTTTGTAGACAACAGTGATACAAATTCTGGTAAGAATCTTGGACCAGTGGGGGATAGTTGTAATTCAATAGTATAAGATTATTATTATCTGCACTCCTAAGTTCCTTTTTTTAAGAACTGAAAAGATTCAAATGAATGAGACCATATAATGTTTGTCTTTCTCCGATTGACTTATTTCACTCAGCATAATACCCTCCAGTTCCATCCACATTGAAGCAAATGGTGGGTATTTGTCAGTCTTCATTTAGTCAAAGCCAGCCTGACACACGGTGGGGACAAGGCTTGGGCAGAGTCAAATTCCAGATTTACCAACAACTAGCTTTGCAGCATGGAGTTACTTGAAAATCTCTTTGATAATTTATGTAATCTTCTGAAAAACTGAGGTTAACTGCACTTGTAAGGCAAGATATTTGAAATCATCGGGTATAGTGTACGGCCAATAAGATCTCAATGAAATGTTAATTTCTCTTCTCTCTGTATAATTAAGCCAAGTCTATATCACTGGCAGATATCCTGGATAAAGGTATTTAGCCAATCTCCTTATGGTGAATTTGGTACACAATTGATCCCAAGCAACAGAGAAAAATTTCTCTTCTGTTACAAATGTTATTCTTTATTATAAATGGCTAATTAATGGAATAAATACTTTACAAAGCATTTCTTTATTGTGTTTCTTTCTATCACAAATTTTTTCAACTCTTGTCATCTCTCCCTATAATAAGTGTTCTTACTAACCCAAAGAAAAACTGCTGATATCCTAGGCACCGGCTAAAAGACCAGACCATTCACCAGAGACCCAGAAACACTAAAAGAAAAATGCACATTTAAATTACATCTGCCTTCTCCTTGTTGGTTCAAAACATCTGCAGAGTTTAGATGGATAGTGTGTCATTTAACCAATATCATATTCATGCAAAAGACCCTTAAAACTGGTAGGCTTTATGGTTTTAATGGTAGGCCCTATTGGTCTTGATTATAATGAGTTTATTACTATAAAACAGATTATTTTTTTATTTTTCTGCTATTGGAGAAATTTTTAAAATGTACCCAAATACTTCTGAACTTATCTGGAAAAAAAAAAGTGTGTATTCAGTCAGACTTTATTAATCTAAACTGGAAAGCAAAATCCCCATGTCCCCAGGCATACCATGGAAACAGTTGCTTATAAGAAAAAAAAAAGAATTTAAAACAAAAATTAGCTTCATTGTAACCACAGGGAAGGAGACAACCAGACAAATGTTATACTTTGGTCAAAATTTCTTCAAGCAGCAGGACTATCTTGACAATAAAGAAGAGTTCATGGAAAGCAAATGTTGATTACATTGCCCTTCTTTTTCTCTCTCTCGGTAAAAAATAATCAGAATGACATAGAAATCAGTTGCCTTTAGCTGATATGCTAGGGATAAATCAAGCGTTTCAGAACACAATACACTCTGGAGAGTATTTGCTTCCAGTTATATATTAAAATGAATGCCTCTGACAAATTATACCACTTAAACAGACAACATCAATCTCATCAGCTAGTTGATTCTAAGTAACTGGCAGAGAGAAGTTTACTTCTGCCTCCTTAGGTTTCCCATTCTACTTTCTTCTTTCCCTACTCTGCTTGCCTCCAGATGTACTCAGTGTAAATAGAGCTACTCCCAAATGAATCTGACACTGTCAGAATTGTGATTTGCTGAGGCTTTTGTTAGTTATAAGATGTTTGTGTGCATTTACATTGTTCTTTTATGATCAGAAGGTAAATGATATAGTTTTAAAATATATATACAATAAATTTATTATATAGTATATATTAATATATTTAAGATATATTTATATATAAGTATATAATCACATATAATTATATACATTATCTAAATATACTATACAAACATACATAGAAGATGACATTAGATTAAATAAATATATAAGATATAAAATAATGATACAAACACAAAATTAAAATATTAGAATGGAATCAGGGGGGATTTGTAACATTGCATGTCTACGGTGAGTCAGTAACTCTATCTTGACTTTTCCAACAACCAAAGCAGAGGGTAAAATACTTGTCACAATAATTATTAAGAAAAGCAGTTGAATATTTGATTAGTTGAAATCTGACTCTGATAAGTTCAGGAAAGTTCTTCAGCAGTCAATATGTCACTAAAATAAATACAATACTCAATTTCTTTTAGCTGTTTCATCACTAGTCACTTGATGTAGGCTAAGAAAAGTAAATAAAAAATATAATCTGTAACAGTGAGTCCCAAACTTGTTAGATGTGGTGACAAAACATGCTTATTATACATGCTGATTCCTGGGTTCTACGCTTCTATGGAATCAAGTCTGGAATTCCCTCTATTTTGTTTTGTTTTGTTTTATTCTCAATCGTCTTATTACAATGACTGGTCTTTTTTTTTCTTTGCAAATTCTGTGGGATCAAATTATATTTGATTTCAAATCAAATCAAATGACATTCTAATTTTGACTTCACTGCTCATGACCTGGTTGGCCTTAGACCATTTATTTAAACTTGCTTAGATTTACTTAATAAGTTATAAGAAATATCTATAAAAATGATAATAAATATTTATGTCAATCGTGATATGCAATTCATAAGGTTTTTGGAAGGTTAATGGATATGCAGAAGATGCCACTCAGGTACATAGTAAATATTCTACACATCTCTATTAGGAAAGTTCTGTTTCCTGTTAAAGAAATGTTTGGTGTTGCTAAAGATCACTGTATAATCAGCCTGTTCTTCTGATCTGTCAAATTATATCATGTAAACAAATGATATATTGTTTACCTTATATTGATATACCTTATTTGCCAATAAAGGTAGCAATAATAGGCCCTCGATTAGGGGGCACTTGCCACTATTTCAAATGTGTTGTCCCTATCATTCACAATTTTAAGATATGCTTTCCAAATACTTGGTGCAAGATGCATAATTATTGCAAGTGTCTGCTGAGGGCGAGTACCACTTTCAATGACAGGATCAAATCCTCTGTGTTTTAATCCATTTGCTTTCTTTCTTTCTAATGAATGAGCCATAGGTCCTCCTGTAGGGGTTGACACAGAAGATGTCATTTAGTTATTAATACAACTCCATGATACAGATGCTATTTTCTGTATCATTTTTCATATAAGCAATTAAGGAATAGTGAGTTTGAGAGACTCACCGCGAAGCAAAGAGCTAGCTGGTGGTGACTGAGTTATAGCTGAGAAATCTGCTTGTATGACTCTGACTCAGTGTCCTTTTCATAGGACATGTTCTTGTGAACCATGAGTCCGATGGTAACAGGAATTTCCCTCTGCACAGAATTTAGACTCCATAGTATTATATGGGTTTTATAACTGGTCCTATAATATATCAGCATCCATAAAGTCTTTCCTGGTTTTTTTCCAGTTTTAATCAGTGAAGTAAAAGTACATATTTAAGGTATACAATGTGACGATTTCCTATACCTGTACATTGAAAAGGATCACCATAATCAAGTTAGTTAACATATCTGTTATCTCACAGTTATCTCTCTCTGTGGGTGAGAATACAAGATCTACTCTTTTAGCAGGTTTCAAGTATACAATATAGTATTGTTAACTACAGTCATGACGCTATACATTAGATCCCCAGAACTTCTTCATCTAATTAACTGAAAGTTTTGTACCACTTGACCAACATCCTCCCATTTCTCCCACCCCCAGCCCCTAGCAACCAGCATTTTACTCTCTGCTTTTGTGAGACTGGCATTTTTTAGATTCTACATTATAAGTGACATCACACAGTATTTGTCTTTCTCTTTCTGACTTACATTACTCAGACTAATTCTCTCAAGATCTAACCACGCTGCTTGAAATGACAGGATTTCCTTCTTATTATGGCTGAATAATATTCCATTGTGTGTTTATACCACATTTTTAAAATCAATTCATCTGTCAATGGGCACTTATGCTATGTCCATTTCCTGGCTGTTGTGAATAATACTACAATAAACATGGGGGTGCAGATATCTCTTCAAGACAGTAACTTTATTTCCTTTGGATATATACCCAGAAGTGGGATTGCTGAAACATATGGCAGTTCTATTTTTAATTTTTTTGAGGAAATTCTGTACTGTGTCCCATAATAGCTGCTCCAATTTACATTCCCACCAACAGAATAGGAGGGTTTAGTTTTCTTCACACCCTCACCAACACTTCATATCTCTTGTTTTTTGATAAGAGCCATCCTAACAGGTGTCATGTTAATACCTCATTATAGTCTCGATTTGTGTTTTCCTGATACTTAAAAACATTGAGCACATTTTCCTTCTGGCTAATACAGCTTCTTTGTAAATGTATCTATTCAGATCCTTAGCCCATTTTTAATCAGATTATTTTGTTTTTTTGCTATTGAGTTTTATGATTTCTTTATACTTTTGGCAATCAACCCCTTATTGGATATAGGGTTTGCAAATATTTTCTTCCATTCCATAGCTCGTTTCTTTCTTTCTTTCTTTCTTTCTTTCTTTCTTTCTTTCTTTCTTTCTTTTTGTTGTTGTTGATCATTTCCTTTGCTGTGCAGAAGTTTTTAGTTTGATGTAGTCCCACTCATTTACTTTTGCTTTTGTTGCCTGGGCTTTTTGGTATCATATCCAAAAATCATCACCAAAATTAATGTCAAAGAAATTTTTCCTTTTTTTTTTTTTCAGAATTTTATGGGTTTAAGTCTGAAAAAGATGAGAGAGAGAGAAACATTTCTTTGTTCAAATATATTTGGAAAAGATTTGGTGAGACAAGTTAACCTAATGAGACTTTAATTAATATTTTAAAATTTTTTAATAGTTTTGTTTACCACAGAACTCTGAGGATAAGATATAATCTTATACTATGACTCACCAGGGTATAAGATAGAGTCACCCTTTGCTCTCTAACTCAAATCTCAATTCCCCTCAATCCCTAACTCTCCACACCTGCAAGAGATACTTTATTCAAGAACAAGGCCTTAAATCTTAGTAGTGTGGCCCTCAGAGGCTCCACCTCAGCCGTGGAATAAAATCCATATCTCTCATGTTGGTGTGAAAAGTCCTCAAGACCTTTGTGTGGAGGACCTCCCTAGCTTCCAGTGAACCCATTGCTTTGTAGAGAGCTTCTTGAATGCATTTTTTTTTCTTTTCATTTCGAGCCCTTGCTTGGGCTACTCCATCTGTCTAGAATGGCTTTTTACTTCTTCTTCCCTTGACTGACTTTCAGGTGCTCTCTCCTCTAGAAAAAATCTGAGCCAACTTACTATTTTAGATAACCTTCCTCCTTGTACACCTTGCATCATCACTTCTCATAATAGTTAATTTTCTGTAGTGTAAAAATGTATGTCCTCCTGGTTTTTCCAATAACTTGAAAGGGCCTTTTCATCCAGGGTGTGGCATAAGGCCAAGAGTATAGAATGCACACTAGAAAGATTTATTAAACTGAATCCCACACTACCTCTCCATCCTTGTGTGTATTCTCTCTCTCTCTCTCTCTCTCTCTCTCTCTCTTTCACACACACAGAGATCTTTTTCTCATGCTATCACTGTGAGCACAGGCACAAAGTCATGTAAATGAGATCATTGTTGTTTTCAAACTGAACTTGGAAGCACTGACATGGAATGGCATTTTTCTCTACATCCTACATTTTTTTATTGGTGATCTTTATACTTTACGCTCCAATAGCAGTGTATAGTCACAACCAGCTCTCTGCACCCCTAAGACATCAATCTTGTCAAATCTAATTGAATCAAAGCACAAGTAGTTATAAATGGAGTTTAGCTTGACAAAGAGAGAGAGAGAGAGATGCATCAAACCAATATTTTCACTTTAAGAGATTGCCTTGTGAGAATACCTTATAATTTCCTAAAACTTTATCTGTTGTGTCCAGCCTCTTTACAATCATAATTTTGCTCTTTATTCAGAAATATTTATCTATCCCCAAAATTGCTTCTGATGCTGCACAAGTTAAATACTTCACAGCAGGGGATCCCTGGGTGGCTCAGTGGTTCGGCGCCTGCCTTTGGCCCAGGGTGCGATCCTGGAGTCCCGGGATCGAGTCCCGCGTCGGGCTCCCGGCATGGAGCCTGCTACTCCCTCTGCCTGTGTCTCTGCCTCTCTCTCTCTCTCTCTCTCTGTCTATCATAAATAAATAAATCTTTAAAAAAAATACTTCATAGCATAGAAACTGAGCGTGTACTCAGTGATACAAAAATGTCCAGGTTTCTATCAGAGACTAGCCTTGAAGCCTTGAGTGATGGCTTAGGACTTATGACAGCACTGACTGATGTCGGGGAACACACCACAACATGCCCTTCAACTTGTGACCCCAGAGCCAGGTTGTTTGACTTGGACTTTGTGCAGCTTGTAAAAGCTCCAAATACTATTCTTGAAAAGTATCTGCATCTCTATCCTCTGTAGTATATACAATGGATCCCTGTGCCACCTATTTAGCCAAGGACTGTCCTCTGGAATGATTGTTACCAGATTCTGCCTGCATTATGCTGTCTAAGGAAAGCCTTTCTGTCCAAAACCCCTCTCAATACTAGCTTGCTTTGGTCTCCAAAACGGATTTCACTATGACTCTTTTTCTTCCCAGAGTAGTGGTTACCCATGGAATGGAAGTCTAGAGAGAAGTATGATAGAGACTTCCAGGGTACTACTTATATCTTTGATCTGGATATTGGTTATGGTGGTGGTGGTACTCATTCTGCAGAAGCTCATCAAGATCTAAAATTGTTTCCGATATGGAGTATGATTTAATAAAAAGAGAATTTAAAAGATTCTTTCTTAAAGAACCATGTACACTTTAACCAGGTGAAGGCATTTTGTCAAGGAATGGTAATTTCATCCTAAGCCTAGCATAAAAAGAGTGGGTTTTGGGTCGGACAAATCCCAATGAGTGTTCCAAGTCTGCTCCTTCTCTCTCTCTCTGTATTCTTCCCTCCTTTTGTTTCCCCACCTGCTAAATGGAAATTATACTGCCTATTTAATAGGGTAATTGAGAGAATTGAATCAAATAAATAATAGAAAAGCACTTAGTACAAAAAAAAGCCACTATATAGTGGCTGCTATTATTAATAGTAGCAATACAGTAGCTGATTTAAGAGTGGATAAAGAAAGATGAGAGGCTTTGCTGGTGTGGCTGAGGTATGGTGCAGCAGCCATATCAAACTCTGTTAGGAGGAAGGAAGGCAGGAAACCTAAGTGAAATCTATGCCACTGTATACAGGAATAAGTAGTAAAATGCTTACAAATTCCAAAAAACAGAGTGACCACCAGGACCAGTCTTGTGTGGAGGGGGGCTTCATTGCCTCCTTGCAGTATGAATATCCATGAGAAAAGCCTGCCAAACCCCCACCTGAGGGCACATGTTCATTTTCCCTTTGGCTTGCTCATTTTCTGCTTGAACATAATCTCCAGAACTGAAGAAGTATTTCCATTTAACATAGGTACCCTGAGCCTTTAGAGCCATGCCCAGAATGAAGCAATGGGGATTAAAGACACCCAACAGTTTCTGGCGAGTTAATCAGATTGTGTTCTGCTGTATCAAAATGGCCTGGCATTTTGACAGCCTTGAATTCTTGAGTATTAGCCATGTATTCTTGGATATAATGAATTCTTTTCTATATATTTGAAATAAGTGAGCCAATGCCGATAGATTTAGGACAGCTCCTGGTGTGGTAAACTTTGCTTTTAGGAGAGCTGTATTTGAGTCTTCACACTTCTACCTATCAATTTGGGCTATTAAGCAAGTAGTGGTATTGATTCTTTTTTTATATAGACTGAAGAGAAGAAAAAACAATGTCAGAAAGCTGGTAAGGATTAATGGGATATTATTTATAAAACAGTACCTGGTAAGTAGTAGCGTAAAGAGTATCTAAAAAGCTCTTTAGAGAGAAGCAAACCATAAGAAACTCTTAAGTATAGGAAACAAACTGATGGTCGCTGGAGGGAAGGTGGTTAAGGGGAGGTAATTAGGTGGTGATAATTAGGTGATGGACATTAAGAAGGGCACTTGATAGAATGAGCACTGGGTGTTGTATGCAACTGATGAATCACTAAATTCTACCCCTGAAACTAATAATACAGTATATGTTACCTAAAATGAATTTAAATAAAAGTGTTTTTTTTTTTTAAGAAGTCTTTAGCTTAACAATTGACAGGTTCAAATGTGCCATCAATATGCAAGGAGGAAACTCTTCCTCAGAAGAGATTATAATAGTTTATTTATAAATGAAGCTTCCTGAATTAAGGTCTACAAGTGAGTGGACTTCTTCTTTCCCTAGGAGATAAAAGTATCTGTGGGTGTGAAGAAGATGAAGCATTTGTCCCTGATAGGAGGAGAAATGGGGAGAACAGATATATTCCAGTTACATCAGAACACATTTTGATTAAGTAGCCTCAGGGACTGAGAAGTTTAAATTACTTTTTATGGCTATTCAAAATAAAAGCAAGAATAAATTATGAAACGAGTGTGAGAAAATGCAATAATTTTCCCATTTTTCCCATTTAAGCACTTCAGTGCTTAAAAATATGAGCCAATTGGCCAACTATCATATTCTTGCAAAATGTGTGTTTGTGTCTATGAGAAAAAATGGAACAATTGAACGACATAGATTTTAACAATAAATTATGGAATAAATAGTTGATCTCATGACATTATATTAAGAGCTTAGAGAACGAAGTACAGATGGAAATGTAGATGGATAGTTACTAAACCTTAGAATAAAGAGTCTTCGAGGAAAATGGTTCAATCAAGAAAGAAATCAATGATTCAAAAAATTCTTTAGATGATGAATGAATGAATAAGTACAGCAAGGAGAAAATGGAAAGTGTTCACAAATAAATATAATAAACATTTATTGTAAATATTTTCTATATAAAAAGTGGGGGACACTTGGGTGGCTCAGTCAGTTAAGCATCTACTTTCGGCTCAGGTCATGATCCCAGGGTCTGGGGATCAAGCCCCACGTTGGGCTCCTTGCTCAGTGGGGAGTCTGCTTCTCTCTCTCTCCCTCCTCCTCCCTCTCTACCTGCTGCTTCCTCTGCTTGTGCTATTTCTCTCTCTGTTAAATAAATAAAACCTTAAAAAAAGAAGTCATCTGGGCACCTGGGTGGCTCAGTCAGTTGGGCTTTGGACTCTTAGTTTCAGCTCAGGTCATGGTCTCAGGGTCCTGAGATCAAGCCCTGTGTGGGGCTCCACACTCAGAGATATGAGTTTGGTTTTCAAATTTCTTTTTAAAAGATCTTATTACACTGTGCCATTACCATGTATTTTCAAGTTCATAAAGTGGTTTCAAATATTTGGAACATGTCTTATTTTCCATCATCTTTCTTATTCCTAAAATATCAATATTACTTCAAAACGAGATTGATGCATAATGAAGTCTTGAATCTAATGCTTTTCTTGTATATCATACTTGCCTAAAATTTTACTGTGTTTTAAAAATATACTAAATTTTATTCTGTGATTTGAAAAGCCCTGACAGATGCTATGTGGATAAAATAATTCTCTGATTTTTGCCCCCTCCCATGGCAATTTTTAACCCAAGGTGTGGTCTATTAAATTTATTGAGAAACCTGTTCAATTTAGTTATATCTAGTGTTTTGCAGAATTACTTAACTAAGAGATACCTTATTAATTTTAATCTTAGAATTTCCTAATTGTCAAGGGAAATTTTGTTTCAATTTAGTTTTGTACTGAAAAGCTCAATGTGCTAAAAATCATGAGATTACCAAGTTAATAGAACCTAAATGAAATACATGCAAAACTATTTAAAACTTCCAAAATTTGGGATGACTGGGTGGCTCAGTGTTTGAGCATCTGCCTTTGGCTCAGGGTGTGATTCTGGAGTCCCAGGATTGAATGGTGAATATGTGAGGCTTTCCAGGCCATCCAGTTTCTGCCACACTGCCCAAATCTTCTGTTATAAGACAAAAACAGACATAAATAATACATAAATAGGTATAGATGTGTTCCAATTATTTAAAAAAGGGGGGCAGATAGAAGTTGCCAACCTCTGGTCTAAGTCACACTTCTCTTGGAAGAATAGAGTCAACATTTCTTCAAGTGATACATGTGAGGGTCTCAGAGTCAATGAATTAATCTTCCAGAACCAGGATACACTGGGAGAAAAATTAGAGAAAGATCCCTTCTTCCATGGCATTTCTACTCCAATGGTAGAAAATGTAAAACTAAATAAAATTAGCATACCTTACAATGATAAATGACAAAAGCAGATATGGGATCTGTTGGGGTGTGTGCTTCAAGGTGAAACTTGAACAAAATCTTGAACAAAGTGAGATAGCAGACCAAGTGACTACCTGGGAGAAGAGCACATGAGGCACGGCATGTGCAAGAGCAATAAGGTTTGATGAAATGCAAAAGAATACAGCTGAAATAGTTTTAAGAGGAGGAAAAAGAAAAAAGTCTTAAGTGAAAGAAGAGAGGGTGCATGGGTGGCTCAGTCAGTTAAGCTTGATTAACTTACTCTTAATTTCAGCTCAGATCATGATCTCAGGGTTTTGAGATGGAGCCCTATGTCAGTCTGCACTGAGGTAGAGCCTACTTAAGATTCTCTCCCTCCCTTTTCCTCTGCCCCTTCCCCCACACTCCTGCCCATATGCACACTATATCTCTCTTAAGAAAAAAAAGAAGGAGAAGGAGAGGAAGAGGAAGAAGAAGAAGAAGAAGAAGAGAAGAAGGAGAAGAAAAGAAGGAGAAGGAAGAGGAGGAAAAGAAGAAGAGGAGGAAGAAGAGGAAGAAGAAGAAGAAGAAGAAGAAGAAGAAGAAGAAGAAGAAGAAGAAGAAGAAGAAGAAGGAGGAGGAGGAGGAGGAGGAGGAGGAGGAGGAGGAGGAGGAGGAGGAAGAAGGATAGATGAAAAGGCCTGGAAAGCCTAAAATATTTGCCATTTGGCCCTTTGCAAAAATGATTTGCCAATGTTTGGCTTACAATGCCCATTAAAATTTGCCCGATATAGAAACTTTTGTGGTTGCACATCTATGATTTTAAATGATAACCTATTCCCACTGGCAGCTCAGTGCAAATTTTGATCTATATGGAGTCCTCAAAGGCTGTTGGGATGATTGCGAGTCTTATCACAGTTGGAATTTGGTATCTATAAACCAATTTTATGCACTTGGAGTTTCTCATTGAAATCCAAAATGTGGAAATGGACATGGAGGTCACTGACAGAAAGGTCAAGGTCTAAATACTGGAAGAAAAAAATGTAAGCATTCTGTGACCAGCATTCTGGAGGATAGGTTGTGTCAAAGCTAGATGATAGATGATAGATAGGAAGTTAGATAGATGATAGATGATGATAGATAGATAGATAGATAGATAGATAGATAGATAGATAGATGATAGATAGATAATAGATCAAGAGAGAGAGATACAGATACAGATATAGGGAGATAGAAATTCATGATTCTGCTATGAGATTGCTAAAACCAAAACATTCTATGTGAAGAAAAAAAAACATCTTTTTGCCACCCTGGACATTGAGGTGCACCGTGAGATGGCCAGGTGAGAAGGTTGGTAAAGAATTCCCACAAGCAGTAGCAGAAAGAGAAGCTGTGCCAAGAGTCTCAGGGCAAAAGGGACAGAGGGAGTGGCAGTGGCAGACCAGCAAGCAGACTCTAAACACCAACTAGAAAGAGATGGAACTGTGGCCTAAAGGCACGGGAGAAAAGCAGCCAGCAGGGCAGGAAGGCAGAGACAACAGGGTTGGTGCAGAGACATGGGGGATTCTTCTTGTTGGGCCCTTAAGAGAGCTACTAGAAAGGAGAAGGGGTGAGCTCCACACTAAGCTTGGGAGGCAGGGATATTGTCCTGGCTGACTTGGGGCTAAATCATCATCACCCAAGCCACTTTATTTTTCTTCCTACTTATAATAAGCTTTTGCTTTCATGAATAAATTTGTTGTCTATCAAACACAAAACCTTTAAGATATTTTAGACAGATATGTTGCTGGTAAGCAAAACTACTATTATATATATGGGCAGAAGTCCTACGATGTGTCAGTATGACATGTGGTGAGGAAGTAGAGCATGTGTTTCAAACAGAGGAAGGGAATGGAGGACTCAGAGATATTTATGAGCTAAATAGCCATGGTATATAAGTATACAAGAGTCACTAAATGTTCAATATACCCCCAATAGACATGGGTACTTAATTTTCATGAAGTTTTAATTCAGCCACATGTCAGTGACACCCCATATGTTCTCTGCTCAGTAAAACACAAATCCCGTGGCTCTTCATTGAGCTGATTGTCAAGCTACTGCCATGCCAAACTACTTGTCCCTGTGGGTCTCAAACAGAGCAAATACGTTATTAGTCTATGGCACTTTCTAGCTGTGGGTCCCCTTGTTTGAACCTAAGGTCTGTCTTCGTATCTGCATTATTAACAAGAAGGCCGACATAGCAGATAGAGCATCAGGACATGTAAACATTGTAGTGCCCAGAATTCAGGGAGTGAGGACTCTCACTTGCACCTTTTTCTGAGTGTCTTGACATTTACCAGAGTGTTTCTCACTCTGCGATGTGACTTAATACACTGTGTGATTTTAAAAAGCTGTGTGGTTTGAGCATCTTAATTTGGGTGACACTTGCTGCATGGTGCCCACTGGGCTAGCTTGCTTTGTATCAACCAACGCATTCAATTTCCTGCGCAGAAGTGTCCCTTATCACCTTTCACATAATATATTTATTTGTTTAGTTCATGAAGAAAGGTACACTGAAAATATGTGTAGAAAGAACAATGCTTTTGAAGTGTTCTGACCTAGGATCCACTCCTGTTGTGACACTGATAATATTTGCACAACATACAGATGAGCCTTTAACAGAAATTTCAAGCACCACAAAGATTCTTTAATTAATCTTTGTGTTCTCCTAAATGCAAGAAACAATTCTCCAATCATGTAACTCAATTTAACAGTTATAATAGTAAAAGACAAAGGTTATATCACACCTACTGCATGAGATGCGACTCTAAGTAATTTACCAATGATGGAGACTTTAATTATGACAGCTGCCCCATGATGAAGTAACTATGATTAGCTCATTTTTTGCAGATAAGGAAACTGAATCCCAGGGAGGCTATGTAACTTTTACAAGGTCATGAGAGATAGGATTTAAGTCATAAAGTCCAACCTGCTGATTTTAAGTAATTCACTTGAGGTCATGTGGTTTGGAAATGATGGAATTGATACCAGAAGATAAACACCCTGATGTTCCTTCAAACTTCCTTCCAATAAAATTCTGCTGACACCAAGCATTTTTTTAATAAATTCTTGATGCAATAATTATAAACTAATAAAATATTAATACTATATTGTAATAAAGTATTATAATTTTATATAACACATGTAAAACCAATATTATAAAACAAAAGAGTATTAAATATTATAAAACAATTATTAATGAACTTTTAGAAATATTTCCTTCAACTGGGACATTTGTATTTTTTAGGGAATCTTCTTGTAAATGGCTGATATTTTAAATTTTGGTGTCCATGTTGTTCATCACCAGTATATAGAAGTACAGCTGATTCTTGTCTTTATCTTTTGTCTTGAGACCTTTCTGAAGTGACTTCCTCTTAGTTGCATAGAATATTTAGATGCATATTTTTTAGTTTTTAAGTATTTGGAGATTTTTCAGTTATATTATTAATCTTTAGTTTGATTCCACTGTGGTTGGAGAATGCACTCTATGATTTCAATTATTTTGAATTTGTTAAGATTGGTCTTATGACCCAGGTTATGATCTATCCTCGTGTATGTTCCATGGACACCTGAAAAAATTTATAGTGTTGTTATTAGGGTGGAATTTCCTATAAATAACAATTTGATACTGTTGGTTAATGGTATTATTCAGTTCTTCTACATCCTTGCTGATTTTCTGTCTTGATATGGTATTCATTATTGACACAAGCATGTTGATATATATGTATAATCATGTATTTGTCTATTTCCCATTTCAATTCTATGAATTTTGGCTTCATAGATTTTACAGCTCTTTTGTTTAATATATACACATGTAGGATGGCTGCATCTTCTTGATTGATCACCCCTTAGCCATTATAAATGTCTGTCTCTAAGGTTTACTTTATCTGATATTAATATAGCCATTCCTGCTTTCTTTTGATTAACGCACCTTCATGGTGTAACTTTTTTCATCCTTTTACTTAGTTTCAACCAATCCATATTGTTATGTTTGAAAAGAGCTTATTTTAGGCAATCTATATTTCAGTTCCCATTTTGTAATCCATCCTTCTAATCTCTGTATTTTAATGGCATACTTAGATCATTTAAAGGTAATGTAATTATCCATACATCAGAGTATAAATCTGCCATTTTGTATATTTATATAACTTACCACAGTCTCCTTCTGTCAACATTTAAAGGTTCAAATGAACTATAGAATTTCTGCCACCTTCGTATCACAGTGTTTGCCATGTTCTCCATTTATAGTTTAATTGTCTTAAGTATTTCCTCTACATTAATTATAACCACATCAGATAGTGTTATATTTTGTTTGCTTCCATGGTCCAACATAACTTAGAAAACTCAAGAATCATAGGAAAATCAAATATATTTACCCTTTTTTTTTTTTTCTGTGTCCTTTTTTTCTTCTTGATATTCTAGAATTCCTTATTTATCATTTCCTTTCTGGTTGCAAAATTTCTTTGGCCATTGTTTTAGAGTAGTTCTGCTAGAAATGTCTCCTTAGTTTTTCCTCATCTGATATCTCTTGGTTTTTTGTTTTTGTTTTTTACAGGAAGGTATTTTGACTAGATCTATGACTCTGATTTGATCTCCTTACTGGCAGGTGGGGGAACAAGTCCAAATTTCCCATTCAGCTTCCCTTGCAACCTGAGCTAGGGAGCTCCTTGATACCATTGGACATGGATGGGACTCCCAGCTCCCTACCAGGCCTTCACTGGTACCTTTCTGGATGGGTAGGATAGAGCTGCTTTATTAATGCTACCCACATGGTATCCATTGACACCAAAAAGTGGGAGGGAAGCTAGTTGTTACTGCTCAGTAAAGTTAAAATCCTGGCTTCCTACTCAGCTACCCTATCTGGGGAGTTTGGGCATCTCCACAGTCTGGCAAGAGTGGAAATCTAGGCTCTCCACTCAGCACTGCTGACATGGGCTGGAGTAGAAGTTATGCTTTTTCTGTAGTATTTGGTTGAAGAACAAACATTGTTGCTGTCTAAACATTTTCATGTCTTGCTAGACTGCAAATCTGGTCTTCTGTCTAAAAACAGCAGAATTTTGAGGGAGGCTTTTGTTGTCTGCACCTATTGATGTTATTGGGTTGTCAGATTCTTTAGCTCCAGGGCCAGACCATATAAGGCAAAAAGAAAACCCAGATATCTCACCACTGTGTGTCATTTCCTGATTTCCTGGGTGGTCTACCATCTCCTCTGCATCTTTTAGGTCTTTGTATATTTTCTTTTGCTGCTTGTTTTCTTTTGTTGGTTTGTTATAATATAATATCCCGGGGTTTTAGTTGTTCTTCATAACAAGAATAGGGAAATAATGTCTTTATTCCTAGGAGAGGAAATTTCTGACTACTTATTTTTTAAACACTTCTTCCTATGCCAGTAAGTTTTCAATATCTTCTACTAAAACAATGTAGCAAATTCAGTCTTTCTTTTAACATGGTTGATTCAATTTTCTTAAAGATTTTATTTATTTATTCGTGAGAGACACACAGAGAGAGACAGAGACATAAGCAGAGGGAGAAGCAGGCTCCCTATGGGGAACCCGATGTGGAACTTGATCCCAGGACCCCAGGATCACGACCTGAGCTAAAGGCAGATGCTCAACCACTGAGCCACCCAGGCATCCTGATTCGATTTTTTTTTAATTACCATTAATGATACTAAAGTTTCCTACAGCTTCACAACCCAATTTTGGTAATGCCGCATTCGATATAGCTCCATAGTTTCTTGCTCAGAAAAGCTTCTTTTTAAGAGACAAGTAGTCAGTAGACTACAGGGCTTTGATCTTAGTTGATCGGCACCAGAGGGCCTCTGCCACAGTGCAGGGTCAGCAGAGTGAGTTAGGTCCTGGTCTTCCCAACTACACCCAACCCCCACCACAGGATGGTCAAAATGCCCCATGTCAACATTAAGTTTCAGAGTCTTCTCCTTGGGGACAAAGAGAGGTGTCAGATACTCCGCATAGTCCTGAGGCTATGATCTTTGGGCTGAGGGATTAGCTGGCTGGGGTAGCAAACTAGACTCTAATATACAAAGACTATTGTAAATGAGGAACTCCAACCTTAAGCTTTCTGAGCTCCAAAATTATATCCAAAGAAGAAGCAAATGAAGTTGAAATTTGTTTATCTAGAATTCACTAATTCAATTTCTTGACAATTCAACTTCAGTCGAGGTAAAATTTATTCTTTTGAAGAAATGATACGGTTAAAAAGCTTTATAGTAAATGCTATTGCAAGGTACTCAATTAATGAAAAAAAAAAACACTGTATCCAAATGTTTTAAGCATATTTGCAGATGAATGTGATTAATTATATAACATATTTTATTTATAATGGTTTTGATCATTTCTATTATGCTTTTACATAGGCCATGTTATTTGAACCTGTAAAAAGGAATGTATGAGAAGCATACATATCATCAGATGCACTTTTATCCTGAGTTTCTTGGTCCTATCCCCAATGCCTTCCATTAGCTGACCTACTCACATTTGAAGCCACCCAGTCCTTAAAAGGAGCTGTACACAACATCATTATCAACATCCCTAATACATTGATTGTGCTAGCTGTTTTACCTGTTTATCTCATTTTATAATCTCAACACCTCTCTGTGGCTATCACTCACATTGCAGAAGAGGAATCATGCTTAGAGAAGTTGAACAATGTGTTCAAACTCTCAGAGTTGATAAGTGACAGAGCTAAGGACCAATCTCAGACAGCCTGATTTCAAAATGTGTTCCCTAGATAGGGGCCCAAATCCCTTCACCCACACAATGTGCTCTCATCCCACCATCCTGACCCCAAATTCCTAATCTGTAACCTACTTCCTTCCAATTTTGGCAGCCATTAATATTGTCACTTGGTACCTCCTCTGTGAATTCTACCTTCTGCTAGTCCCCACCATTTCTACGTCTAGTCCCCACCATTTCCACAAGCACAGAGGAGGAATCTGACAGAGGAAGCCAAAATTCATGAAGGTGGATGACCATGTCTAAGGGGACAATGAATCCCTCAGACTGATTTTCTGTACACTCTGCTTTTGCACTATTCATGCTAACTTCTGAAGTATTCTTCCTTAAACTGGGTCAAATGGGCTGCATAATTGCAGAAGAATTGAGAATTAGAATGCCCCTAGTGTTTGCAAATCATGAAACAGTATTCTCTTGGAACTCAGGCTTCTCACTCATTCACATTGACCACTCCTCTCTGAATTACTCAGCAATATAATGAAGCTGTCTGATACTGCTAGCATAAATGGGGAGTGGGAAGATGTAGAGTCATTTCCAAACTCAAATCATCTTCCTTTTGTCTTCAGAGTTAAATAATTTTATTCAAGGCCATAAGGTGAGTTATCTATGAAGCCTCTGAATTCCCTGTTCACAAAGATTTCTTGTACTGCTTTGAAAAGACATATTTACCAATACATTTCTACATTCCATAAGCAGTGTTCAAAAGATTTTTATTTAGCTTTCCAAAGTGAGAGTCAGAGCAAGGAGTGAAGACTTGTCCATCTGAGTAGTGGTAACACACTTGGGTTGCAGATACACAGTGGGGACTATCAATTTATACCATCTTCGTAGCTTAGGATGGCTCCAAGTGTGGCAATGGGGAGGCCATTCAGTCACATGAACTTTCAAGGATAGTTTTTTATTGGAGAAGTTCTCAAGAAAGCTTCATTCATGCCTGTCTCCCTGCTCAGGCATCAGATATTATCAGGCTCTTCTAACAGAGCTGGATTATATCTAATGTTTCTTTTGGGATATGAGCTACAAGATATGTTTAGTAGATCTATACTAAATCATATTTAGTATTTATTTCTATTTTATAATATTCATATACTACTGAGGCTTCTATATCAAGGAATTAAGTTACAATATATCAATGACTTTTTAATGTTTAGTGAGATGAGCATATGATTATTTCTTCTGTTTTGTCCAACTTCAGTGGTAGAAGGTGATAATGAAGTGCCAAAAAGGGAAACAGTCCCCTCTTGAATTCATATTATTCTCTAAATATGCCATAAAATTAAGTCTACTAATATTTTCTTTAGGATATTTTCACCAAGTCAGAACATGGGGAACATCATAAGATATATTAAAGAGAATTCTTTCTTTTTCACGCTTTTGAAACTTTAACAGGCTTTGAAGTCATCTATTTATGAACATTTGAAAGAATACCTCTTGGGGCATCTGGGTGGCTCAGTTGGTTAAGTGTCTGACTTCAGCTCAAGTCATGATCTTGGGGTCCTTGGATAAATCCCTATGTCAGGTTCCCTGCTCAGTGTGAAGTCTGCTTCTCCCTCTCCCCTCGATGTTCTTTCTCTCTCCCTCTCTCTCTCTCTCTCAAATAAATAAATAAATAAATAAATAAATAAATAAATAAATAAAATCATTCGTTAAAAAAAGAATACATCTGTGAATCTTCTGAGCATGGTGTTTTGGGGGGGTTTGGACTTTGAAAACTTTCTTTTTCATACATGGCTTTTGTTCCACTTATATCTTTTTATTAGTTTTGCTAATTTATTTTTTTCTTTAAAATCATATTATTTCATTTAACCTGGTATTTTCAATTTTTATTTGTTAGAATACTTTTACAGTTTATTTAATTTCTTCATGCTTCTGATTATGTCTTAGGGTTTTGGTTTTTTTTTAAGGATTTTTATTTATTTATTCATGAGAGACACAGAGGGAGAGAGAGGCAGAGACACAGGCAGAGGGAGGAGCAGGCTCCACGCAGGGAGCCTGACATGCGACTTGATCCTGGGTTTCCAGGATCACGTCCTGGACTGAAGGTGGTGCTAAACCGCTGAGCCACCGGGGCTGCCCAGGTTTTAAATTTATACATTTGATTTTATTTTTTCATTTGCTCCTCCATGTCTTCCTTGAATTTTTTATATATCTGCTTTGGGATCTTCTTTTAAGAAGCTAGTTGTTTCATTATGCCTTCTTATCTGATGGAAATTTACCTAATACCATTTTTATTGATTTAATAGCAATCATTTTATAGTGGACATTAAATATTTCCACAGATATCGCTTAGATGCATTAAATATAAATTCATACTTCCTTTCTCATTTTCCTTTTTGGGTTAGGTGATTACTTAGAGGTAAAGGAAGCTCAGTACTTTTATTTCATCATCTTAAACAGTGACTTTATAATTGAAACAGGTTGAAGATACAATAGAGACCTTTACTAAACACTGTGACTTGTGTAACTCTAGTGATCCGGGCTAGGTTGTGCTAGTCCTTTCCTCTTCTCACTTCCCTTCAGAACTTTAAGTACCCTGAGGAGTAAAACCATCTCCCACCACATGCAGCCTGGACAATAAGAATGTTAGCATAGTTTATTGTTTAGAGTAATATGACTTTGTGCTCTTTCCCTAGTCTCATTACCATGACTTCAGGTCTCCTGCCCAGGTAAATCATTTAATTGTTCATTACAGAAACTTTCCAAAGAACCCACCAATTCTTCAATGGAAAATATAAATATATAGTTTGTGCCCTAAGATTCTTTGTATCCCTCATCTCAAAATCCCTCCCTAGAGGTTTTTCTTAGTTCTGGATTCCTGTACACTGGTGTTTACCCAATCCTAATCAAGACCACTGCCCCCCAACCCTGACTGACGTTGCTAAAATTTGCAAGGTGGTGTTCTCCATCACTGAGGTAGCAATATACTCAGTTTGGTGTCATCGGTAGGTTGTGTCAATAACATTTGGGGAGTCAGTTTTTCAATATTCCATTGCTCTACCAAATGTTTCTTGCTTTGGCGGGTCCCAGGCTTATAACTACAACATCAACTATGTTCATAATGTGTAGCACACTTCTTCTAAACAAGCTTTGATACACTGTAATATCTCCACTAGACAGTTGTCTAGCAGGATATAAATTGTGATATATCAGACAAAGTCTAAAAGCAGGGCATGCTACAGAATTCAGAATTCTTCTCCAGTACTCTGCAAAACCGTCAAGGTCATTAAAAATAAAAAAAGTCTGAGAAACTGCCATAGCCAGGAGGAACCTAAAGAGAAATGCCACCTTAATGTCAAGTGGTTTTCTGGATGAGATCCTAGGTAAAAACTAAGAAAAACTGAGTAATCTACATAGTCTATGAAATTTAATTAATAATATATCAATATTGAAAAAAATAATATATCAATATTGGCTCATTAATTCTAACAAATGTATTTTGCCAACGTAAGATATTACTAATAGAGGAAACTGGATGTCTTTTCGATCATTCTGTAATTGTTGAAGTGTCCTGAAAAAATCAACTAACAGTTAAAAAAAATTATTTCTCCATCAATCTCTTATCTGTCCAGATGGTTTTCATTAAATAAGCATTATTGTTTCATCTTAAATAACAACTTCCTTCTCTATATTCTCCTGATGGCAAACTTAATGCCCCAAATGAACATGAATCTCACATGTTCACACCAGTGGCATGGGCTCATCTGGAATCTTCTCCAACCAACTTTCCTGCCTCTATGAATTCTGTCCTATATCAAAGTGTACTTCAAGTTCTGTTTTCCTTTGTGAAAACCTTCTTTGCTAATCCCTGAGGTCTTTTCTCTTTTTGTTTAAGTAGCTAGAATTTTCATTCCCACAGCAAGAAGAAAAAATTCTTCAGAAAAATTGTGTTATTTGAAAGATGTGCAGGCAGAAAGAGAGATGAAGTGACACAATTGAAAAAGCATGGATTTTGAGGTAGAATAATTGTTATAATGATGCTTTCTTGTGCAACATAATTAACATCCCTGAGCTTCAGTTTCCTTTTTCTATAAAACAATAATCATAATAATAATTGCAGAATTATTATGACAATCAAATGATGTAGTAGCTGTTATGAATGATCAGTTGTCCATTGAAAAACATACAAATATCGGTCATATACTAAATATGAAACTATGTGAAGGATCATTGTAAATAAAAGGGTAAGAAAGACACAATTCCCATGCTCCATTAATTGGTTGAGACAGTTAAATATTCTCAGCCAATAATTTAAGAGTAGATTAGCATAAAAGAGAAATGTTCTGTGAGTATAGAAAAAAAAAGTGCCTCAATCTGAATTTTGAGGTTTAAAGTTTTCTGAAGAAGAAGACACTCGAACTGAACAAAAGTTATTAAGTTTAAGTTCATTAAACAGGAGACAGGGCTCATTAAAGACAAATAGAACAAGACAAGCCAGTGAATAGAATCATGAAACAGCATAGAACACTGGGAACATTTACATAGTTCACCATTGTTTGAGTATGAATTGCAAATAAGTAAGTGTCAGGAGGTGACATTTGGGAAGAAAGCAGGTGACAGGAGACCTTGTAGGTCATGGTGAAATGCTTGAACTTATCTTGTACAGACCATGAAGAGCTAATAAAAAATCTTAAGGAAGAGAAGATGAGAGGGAATATTTTTATGGAAGCAAATTCAAAGGAGTAAGGATTATGGAGAGACTTACAAAATTTTGGATGTCGTGTTGAAATAAATGAAGTACTTTTTTTCTTTTAAATAAATCAATTAGTGTGGGGATTAGAAGATGATATCATAAAGGGAAACTATGTAATCCAGGTCATACTACACCCTTTTTGAGGATTAATTGTCATTTCTTTGTGGTTTAAAATTGAAATTGAATTAAATAAAATCTCAAGCTAAGTATGCCAAACTCATTAACAAATATTTACTGAATAATCTCCCTTGTATCAACATATTAGTAAGTATAATCCCTCTGATTTCTTCTAGTTTGGCTCCATGTGACAACTTGCCCTGTAAATCTGAAGACAGGATAATATTTTAGTTAAAAGAAGTTGAGACAAAAATTCCCATAACCATCGTAATTTTAAAAAGGTTCGGTTGTGGCAAATAGTTTTCTTGGGAGTGGGAACACTGGGCAAATTAATTAAGAACCAGTAAACGTTTTGTGGGTGAAATGGATTTCCATTTGTTTTTGTTGTTGTTGTTTTAGAAAGACAAGGAAGAGAGTTATGGAAAGTGGAAAATAAAGGAAAGAAACTAATATTTGTTTCAAAAGTACCAAGTGCCTGGTGAATTAAGCCATTACTATAGCTCCATGCTAATAATAATAATAAAAAAGACTTTTCAAAGTTGGACAAATTGACAATGTCATTCAGATATTGAGTTTGACTTAAAAGCAGGTATTTCTGACTCTTAGCATCTGACCTCCTCTGTCATTTGAATGGACATAAACAAGAACTGAGGTACCTAAGTGCTCCGACTCAGAAGTAATTATAGGGTTCTCTGTGGTCTGAATGTAGACTTAGTGAAGAGAAAGGTAAATTTTATTTCATATTAGAGTCAATTTTCTTTTAAAAATTCCAAGAGTAAATATTAGCACATTGCACAAATTAGATAAATCATATTCCTCACATCTTCCCCCAAATTCCTTTGGCCAGAATTCATTTGGCTCAGAGGCCTTTTTTAACCTACATTATTCAGATACAATACACATTTGCTTTGGCACACTTTTTCCAGGTTTAATTATTTTGTGTTACAAAGTTTCATGAGAATAAATTCATCAACTCTAAATTACCTGTCAGTGTGATTTTATGATTCTATTATCCCTTCATCTAAGAAGTTCACTGAATTTTGCATGATGCAGAATCCAAATTTAACCAAGAATGTGCACAAAGTATTCCTAGATTTATTTTGCCAAAGAGCATTGTAAACTATGCCTATGCAGAATCAGTTTTAACTGATTTAAAACTTTTAGTTTTAACTAAAAGGAAGTTTTAAAAAGTGTTTCAATTTTAAAAATTACTTTTACTGAAAGATCTTTAGACAGAATTGATTATAAATTATGAATGTTTAAATATTTTCTTTCTGATATAATGTCCATGAAGAAACAGGCATGGTAAGTAAGAAAAGAAAATGGGAACATGCCATCTACCAACTTCTCTTACTGTGAATTACTATGCATTTGACTTTTTAAGTAAGCATTTTATTTTATAATAGCGTTAGATTTTAGAACAGTTGCAAGGAGTGGTACAGAGTGTTCCTGTATATATGATAGGCAGTTTTCCTTATTATTAGCATCTAACATTACTGTGGCATGTGAATCTCAGCTATGACATTTGATATTGATACATAATGATGGACTAAATTTCACATCTCATTTGGATGCCCTCAATTTCTACATAATGTCCTTTTTCTGTTCTGAGAGTCCACTCAGAATATAATATGCTTCTCTAAACAGTGGCCATTTCTCAAACCTTCCTTTTTTTAAATATTTTATTTATTTATTCATGAGAGACACAGAAAGAGGGAGAGAGGCAGAGACACAGGCAGAGGGAGAAGCAGGCTCCATGCAGGGAGCCTGACGTGGGACTCGATCCCGGGTCTCCAGGATCACGCCCTGGGCCGAAGGCGGCGCTAAACTGCTGAGCCACCTGGGCTGCCCCCTTCCTTGTTTTTTGATGACTTTCACAGTTTTGAGTATTTTGTAGAATATTCATCAATTTAGCTCAGTTTGTGGTTTCTGTCATGGTTAAACTGTAATTAGGGGTTTGGGGGAGCAAGATAACAGGTACAGTGTCATTTTCAACACATCATATCACCGCTACATGATATCAAGATGACTTGTCACTGTCTTGAGGTAGTGTTTATCAGGTTTCTTCATTGTCAAGGCTTACCCCTCCTCCCTTTCCACACTGTTCTCTCTGGAAAGAAGTCACTAGGCACAGCCCTCACATAAGGGGAGTAATAGGAGCACCTGGGTGGTTCAGTTGTTGGAGCATGCGATTCTTGATTTCAGTTCAGGTCATGATCTCAGGGTTGTGAGACTGAGCTCAGGTTCTGCGCTGAGTGGAAGTCTGCTTGAGATTCTCTCTCCCTCTGCCCCTCCGCCTGCTTGCTCTCTCTCTCTCTCAAAATAAATAAATAAAACCTTTAAAAAATTGATCTTTTTTTTAAAAGAGGAGTATACACCTTCCCTGAGAGGGAGAATTTACCAAAATTATTTGCAAAAAGATAAGCCCTGCAGCTGGGACTGACCTGGAGATACTGCTATGTGATGAGGAAGGTTAAGTCACACACTTAATGAAATATTAATTGTAACATATATAAAGTTGGAAGCTTTACATACATTTTATTCTCTTACATTTTATAGGTAAGGAGAGTGAGATTGTGCAAGTTAATTAAGTCTACAGTAACAAAGCTTTTAAGAATTAAAGTGATCATTTTAATTTAGCTATGTTTGACTCCAAATCTGTAATTTTTCTATTACAGAAAAGAGCACTGAGAAAGTTTGGTCTTCTTTTAAGTAAGTTGCTTGATTTGGTTTGTGTCCAAATTTGCTAATTCCCTGGCACTCACTTGGTTCTCCAGATGGCTCTGGGGTGTCATGGGACACCCTGAGCTAACACAGTGATCCCACGCTACTCACAGGTGCACTGCTCTCCTTGGCAGGCAGCTTGCACCCAGCTGCTGCCATAGGGAAGCGAGGGAGGTGGAGCGCTTTCCTGCAGCCAGACAGTGTCCCTGTGGCCTCAGGGCCATCATTTCTTCTCGGTAAGTCCCAGAGCACACCTGCTGGTTGTGGAGATATACCTCAAGGGACAAAATGAGCAACAGCTTTAGAAACATTAGGCACATTTCCCATCATACCTATAAACTCTTCATGAGCACTAGGAGCAGATGCTGGCTATGAGGATTATGATGTGTCTCAAGAAGGTAACAAACAGGTTAGAAAAGGATAGATTGTTGAGACAATAAGAATAGGCAAGAAGTGTTGCTGAAAACAAAGCGTGGTTATTTTAAGGAAGTTTGTAACCTGAGTACATGTAAAACATAAAAGAGAAAATCGCAAGAAGCCCAGTGATGCTATGCTCTGTGATTTTAAAAACTAAACTAAACTAATAAAATAAAGTAGGCAATGTCATTGGGTTCTTTGTAGTGTTTTGAAATCAATGCAGATAGTATTTGGTGTCAAGTAACTTTTTATTAAGAATTAGAAAGATTCTGGGGCACCTGGGTGTCTCAGTGGTTGAGCATCTGCCTTTAACTCAGGTTGATCCTGGGGTCCTGGGATAGAGTCTGGCATCAGGCTCCCCCAGGAAGCCTGCTTCTCCCTCTATGTCTCTGCCTCTCTCTGTGTCTCTCACGAATAAATAAATAATTTAAAAAGAATTAGATTCTCTATAAACTAATAGAGGAATGGAATCTTTATGTTTTCATTTGTACTACTTTAAAAATAGTAATTAAAAATGTAACCGATAATGATTATGGACAGTAAATCATGAACTCCCCCCCCCCCCACCGTGCTTCTCTTTATATCATTGCTTTGTGTTATTTTGAAACTTAGTTTGTTAACTTTTTTTTATGGCCTCTTATAATGGCTATATTTTGTATTTCCTTGTGCCCTGAATAGAACTTGTATTGTGAGTACCTTATACATAGCCAACAAGCAAAAAATGTTTTGCCTCAAGGTCCAGATGAGCTTATAAGGATTTTGCTCACCCACAGACAATCAGGTGAGGCAGAGAATGAGGAAAGTGGCATTAGAATCGAGCAGGTCTGGTATTTGGCAGGTCCGCTTGCCCTTCATCAATTATCTTATTACAGAAAATTCATTTAACTATTATCTAATTTTCCTTATCAGTAAATGGAACTAAATGTATCTATTTGCATGAATTAATGAAAAGGTTAGAGCTGTACATATGAATCTATCACAATGCCTGACACATGATAAATGGGGAATAAAAGAATACTTAGTATTATCACCTGTTAGCAGATAGCATTGCCCAATCACAATTTTTTTCACATTATCAGTTGCATTTTAACTTACCTTAGAATTTGATGTCAAATTTTAAGCTATTTTTACATGATTTTACTTCACTAGCGTGAAAAGAAAAAGAGCATCATTTGTTTTGCTCATTGTAATTTTCTTACAGACTCATCATTTATTTTAGGAAATGAGTAATTGCATATAGTCATGACTATTAAATTCTAAATAAAAGAACAAAACTTCATCCTTACAACTTCTTGAGGAAAGCCAGTCTAGGAATTTGACTTTCACCATTTTCCTCATTTACCACCATCACATGGCTTCAGGTTACAGCAGGATTCAGCTGAAAACTTCTGTCTACCTATAGCACTGATGATACCAGAAGCTTCCACATGTTATAGAATAGGATGGCTATAATTTTTGCAATAAAAACGTGGGTCAGAAGTTTGGGTTAATTCTCTTACATCTGTGTGAAGTTGGATATATTTCTTACCTTTATTCAGACTCAAATGCCATAGGAAAACAAAAAGAAAAACTGAGTAATCATTAACTCTAGGGAAAATAAAAACTGAATTAAAAAGTATAACTGTATATTGGCTATCAATGAAGAATATTTATATTATTCATGAGTAACATAAACCATAATTATTCAATAGTCCAAAACTATAATTTAAGAAGTTTCTTAAATAATGTAGGTGGGGGTGTAGGAAAGTTTATATAATAAAATTGGACAGTGGGCTGAAGTTGAGTACAGGGCAAGGAATTTCATCATAAGCTTTTTATTAATAGTGCGTCTCGAACTATGTACTTGTATAATGCTGCTAAAAATAAAAATGTAGGGCAGCCTGGATGGCTCCGTGGTTTAAGCGCTTGCCTTCGGCCCAGGGCTGATCCTGGAGACCCGGCATCGAGTCCCATGTTGGGCACCCTGCGTGGAGCCTGCTTCTCCCTCTGCTCTGCCTGTGTCTCTGCCTCTCTCTCTCTTTGTGTCTATCCTGAATAAATAAATAAAATCTTATAAATAAATAAATAAATAAATAAATAAATAAATAAATAAATAAATTCCCAAATAGGATGATTTAATAGGTGTGTTTATTATACATGCTTGTTTGTCTAACTCAAGTTTGCCCTCTAGCTTTGAGCCTCTTAGGGCAAGTGCCACTGCTCTCTGGTCACCCCTCTGTACTTAATGCCTGATCCCTAGTGGAGGCTTAGGAAAAAAAATGGAAAGATGGACAGATCAATCAAAACTAACGATGTAACCACTGAAGTCCTTTCCAGATGTAAACTAATCTGACTGTGATGACAGTATTATGAACTCATTAACTGTCCTTTCATAAGCCATACAATGTGAGTCACCCTTGAGCAATCAGGCCTCCAGAATAGATCATATGGAACTATAACGGGGGAGCAAGCAAAACTACCCACCCAAATCTGTCCTCCTTTCTGAGATGTCCTGGTCCTGAAGCATGCCATATAAAAAGTTCTTTTGGAAAGGATCTTTTGCTGGTAATTTTTTAAAATGTGTTTCTGTGTATGTGTGTATGTGTACGTGCATAGGAAAATGTGTTTAATATACTTACTTATTAAATGTTCAGTTAGTTAGCTAGTTAATTTTGGTTGGAGAATTATTTTTCTCAGTCCCTTCGAGGATTTATATTTTTGCCTAGTGGTTCCATTTTTGCTGATGGGATGGGTGCTATCAGTCTGAATTCTATACTTTAAAAGATAATCTGTGCTTTCTGCTTGGCTGATTTAAAATCGTACTGTCTCTGATTCTTTCTCCACAGTGTACTCAGGCTCTGGGTTTCTTTTTAGTTTTTCTGTGTGAACATCGATTTGTTTCCAAATCTGAGAATTTATTTTTTTTTCTTCTTTAAATCTGGATCATTTTAAGGTATTCTTTTCTTTCAATTTTTTTCATCCTTTTTCTTTTTTAAGAGTCTTTATTCAAATAACATTTAGGTAACATATAGTATGTTATTAGTTTCAGGGGTAGAATTTAGTGATTCATCAGTTGCATAGAACACCCAGTACTCATTCCATCATGTGCCCTCCTTAATGCACATCAACCAGTTACCCCATCTTCCTCACTTCTCCTCCAGCAACCCTGGATACAAAAATAGTGATTCGAAGGGGCACCTTCACCCCAACAGTTACAGAAGTAATGTCCACATAGCCAAAGTATGGAAAGAGCCCAGATGTTCACCCTCTTATTCCTTTCTCTGAATTTGTCTTGTCATAAACTTTCTATTTTTAGCTACAGTACCTTCTATTCTTTTATTTTTGTTCCTTCTCTTTGTCTCTGTTTCCATTCTAGCTAATTTCCCTAGAAAAAAATCTTACTTTGTCTAACATTGCTTTATCCTTTTGGTTATAATTATAAAAATTATGATCATGTAATTTATTTTTAAAAACATTTCCCTGATTTGTGTTATCTTATTTCTGGCCCATATTTACAAATCTCTTTTATCTTTCTAAATACTTCGAAATTATGCATTATCCAATGTCTATATTCCTCTGCGCTTTTTTCTATAGGCTCTTATTCTGACAAAATCCTACTTTGGCTAACCTTGCTTCACTCATTCAATTATAACTATAAAAATTATGATCATGTAATTTAATTTTTTAAAATATTTCTCTGATTTGTGTTATCTTTTCTGGTCCATATTTACAAACCCCTCTTTTACTTTTCTAAATACTTTGAATATATACATTATCCAATGTCTATATTTCTCTGAGCTTTTTTTCCCTAGACTCTTATTGATGGCTTGTCTTTTATATTTCATCATTTTGGGTCGTATACTCAATTTTAAAAGACAGACATTAATGGAATATTGTAAGAAGGCATAACAACAGAGATTATTTACAGTTACTCTTCCAGGAGTTCTAGGATGGTCTCGCTCTTTAAAAATTTTGAATTAAATCACTGAGTTGAAGTTAAATTAAATTCAACCCAACTTTTTTCTTAGTCCTACTCTTCATGAAACGTATGAACTTTTGAGGATTCTGGCTTTATTCTTTTTCCTTGTATGTTACACCTCTCCCCTTTTTCAATCTTTGATATATTTTTAATTTTAAAATAATGTACACATTACTATAAAGTAAAATATATATTTAAAAGAGATAATAAAATTTTGAAGTGAGAGGTGTTTTTTCTTCCCCACATGAATGCATTCAGACTCACTGTGTCCCAGTGACTGAGATGACCAAATGCCTTGAATGCAGCCATAGTTGTGATGCCAGTGTGTCAGTAAAATTTTCCAGTCTTTCTTCATTTTTTGTGCCTAGGGATTCAGTTTAATATTTTATGAAAGTCAATTATCCTTATAAAATTATCCCGACTATATCAACCCACAATTTCTATCAAATTTATTTTTGATTAAGAGATATTTTTAAAGATAAATGCTACAGCTTCAGAAATGAAAGTTTTACAGTGCTTTTTCCCCTTATACATTGGTAATGCAGGAACTGTGAGACAAGTTACAGGATATTTTTTAATCATTAAGAGCCAGTGGAGTACAGTACACAAATGGAAGTTTTGACTGGAGGTAAGCACAGAGATAGTACATATATTGTAGCAGGAGAATGTGTGTGTGTGTGTGTGTGTGTGTGTGTAGATAATTTGCCATAATTGGTAGTGGGAATATGGCATATATTTATTTGATTTATTTGATATATTTATTTTTCCAATCAAGTGTATATAAGGCATCAGTGAGACTGTGCAAGGCAGAAGGTGTGTTTAATTTCTGAGGAGAGATTGAAGTGTATAAAGTAGTCATTTTAGGTTATTACAAATGGAAAGAACTGGAAAAAATATTGAGACATCACCACGCAGTGCTGAAAGCATACTTGAAATTTTTTATAACAGTCCGGTCAGAAAATATAACCATACAGGACACCTGGATGGCTAAGTCAGTTGAGCGTGGGACTCTTGGTTTCAGGGTTGTGATCTGCAGGTCATCAGATGGAGCCCATGTCTGCGTCTGTACTCAGCGCAGAGTCTGATTGAGATTCTTTCCTCTCCCCTTCTCACTCTCTCTCTCTCTCTTTCTCTCAAATATAATGATATTAGACAATTATACAATTTACTGTACATACAGTTATATACCAAAATTATATTTGTATAAAATATAATGTGTGCATATATATATAGCATATTGTATATATATGTAAAATCTATTCAATTATTCAACTAAATCTGTGTAAATGTGGATTAGTAAATGTGTTCTTTTAATGGGCTGATTTTGGTCATGTGTGTGTGGCCAATGAAGAAGATTCAAGGGAGTTGAGAATCTGCAATAAGAAAACAACTTTCATGTCAGACTACTAAATCTGAGTTAGAAAGGAAATGATAACACAAAGTGATGATAGCAGTGAAAAACCAGAGATATCCCAGTGTGGCTAAAATTTGTTGGAGTTGAGATAAAATCATATGTGAGATTTAAATATAGAGTATGATATTCAGAATGCAAGATAATGGAGATCAGAGTTTCAGAGATGGAAAAGTGGACTTGAGGAAGATGAAGACCTGAGAAGTAAGCACACCAAATGGGACAGCATGGATGTCATTGTCACAAAAAAAAGAGGCTGAAGTATGTACAAGTAATAAATAAATAAATAAATAAATAAATAAATAAATAAATAAATAAATTACAAAACGTGAGATGCTGAAATCTCTTGTGAATAAAGGAAAATCACTGAAATATCTGTAGCATACTACAGTATGGAATGATACATATCTGATGGCAGCACTCTGATGACACATCAGAGGAATTAGCCCTTTAAGTGAATGAAAATATATTTCTAGAAGGAGAGATGAAGCTTGACAATTAGTCATTGTGGTAGCAAAGATAACATATCTAAAATGAATTTTATATGGGAAACTTAAACCTTCGTGAGTTTTCCATTTAGATTTTACTTTTATAGATTTGAAAGTCAGCCCTTGCACAAATTTGTTAAATATGTTATCATTATTATTTGGGCAGCTTTGAACACCCAGTGTTTATTTTTCATAAGCAAAATCAGGGCACAGAATTATATATTTTGAGTCCCTAAATAAGGATAGATATCACAGTTCTGTTAAATAACCCTCACAGATTCTGTGGGCTTCCAGCATCTGTTCCACACCTCAGTAGAGCATGTTAAGTACCTTTCAAATACTCAGAACCTTTGGGATCTCAGCCGAGGCAGGTTCTTCTCTAGGGATCCACCAGATTTCCATTACCAGCTGTGTCTCAATACTGAAACTCCTACTCTTGGATGGGTAAGAAGGTTTTAAGCCCTTCTCTCAACCTACTCACATTAAGAAGGCTGAAATTTATTTCTGGCTTCTTTAAGTTGTGGGAAAAAAAAAAAAAAACAGCACTTGGGGGTGAAAAACTGAGAACACAAAAAGAAAATGCTTCTTGTATCCCAGGGAACAAATTATACCAAGTGCATCAAAAATTCAGGATGGGTCCTTAAGTATTAAGATTTGAGCAGTTGGATTCACTGGAGAATTAAAAAAAAAAAAAAACACTAATAACAACACAATTGAGATTAAAATGAGTCTGGTGGTACACAAAATATGTAATATTTTCAAAATATTTCTAGTTAGAAATTCAGGTCATGAAAGCAATAATACTTAACAAAATACTTAAGCAAAAGCAATATTTGACTCTAGCAACAGCTTCCAGCTTCCCTCAGTAGCCAAGACTGTGTCCCAATGTAATCACCTTGCTGCTGAAACCCAGTCTCTCACACCTGTAGTCCCCTCCCAGACCCATTAAAGCAGCCTGAAAAACCAAATCTACACAAGACATGAAGTTCATCTTCATCTTGGTACAGGGTAACTTTCCACAGGTGATAAACTCTCATTTTATTTAAGAAGTCATTGTCAAAAGAGGAGGTGCTTCTTGGTTCACAGTTCATTTACCTGTATTGTAATGTTTCTCATATAGACATGATTTTGTTTTGCATCCTAGGCTCACCCATTGAATTGTATGTCTGTGTGTGTGTGTTTGTGGGTATGTTTATATGTGTTCTATACTCATTCTGATCTTGACAGTGCAACCATTCTTTCTGAGAAGTGATTTCAAGGTCAATATTAAGAAGCCTCTAATGATTTCACATGCCTGACTTGTTCTAAGGAAGCATCCTATGAGGCACTGGCTTTATATGGCATGATGGTAGTCTCTGCAACCTCACCACCTATGCTTCTCTCCATTCTCATCTTTTTTTAAAAAAATATTTTATTTATTTATTCTTGAGAAACACAGAGAGAGAGAGAGAGAGAGAGAGACAGAAACACAGGCAGAGGGAGAAGCAGGCTCCATGCAGGGAGCCCAATGTGGGACCGGATCCCAGGTCTCCAGGATCAGGCCCTGGACTGAAGGTGGAGCTAAACCACTGAGCCTCTTGGGCTGCCCTCCACTCTCATCTTAACTGAGATATTGGGTATTAGATTCTGTTTCGTCTAGCTTTTTAGCAAACTAATGTATCAAAGTTTTTCCATTAAATGTGATCAATATGTTCAAGAGTGAGACTGCTTTTCCTATGGGTGTTCTACCATAAAGAATTATGTAGCTTCAAAAGGGTTGCCATACGTTAAAGCTCAATCAGAAACCTCAGATATATGGGGAGGCTAGGGCACAAAACGACTGAAGGAAGAAGAGAGACATATGACAGAACTTCTTGAGAGGCAGCCACAACTCCCACTGAGGTACTTCAGGAGAGTTTTGAAGAAACACTTGCACTGTGGCTTAAATTCCCAGTGCTGCCACGATCAGACAAAAATAAGCTTGAGTGGGATGCCTGGGTGGCTCAGTCAGTTAAGCATCAACTCTTGGTTTCAGCTTGGGTCATGATCTCGTGGTGGTGGGATGAGTCCTGTGTTAGTCTCTGTGCTCGGGGCAGAGTCTGCTTAAAGATTTTCTCCTTCTGTCCCTCTCTGCTGCTCTCTTCCTCTCTCAAATAAGTAAATCTTTTTTTAAAAGGTTTTATTTGTCCATTCATGAGAGACACAGAGAGCGAGAGAGAAAGAGGCAGAGACACAGGCAGAGGGAGAAGCAGGCTCCATGCAAGGAGCCCAATGTGGGACTCGATCCCAGGACTCCAGGATCACACCCTAGGCTGAAGGCAGGTGCTAACCTGCTGAGCCACCCAAGGATCTCCACTTGAGTTATTTCTTGTGATAAATCTAGCTCTTTCTGTTTCTTATTTCATTCTGACAAGTTAAATATAAAGTAGGTTTTATTATCCTCATTTTACAGGTGAAGAAACTGAGTCTCAAATAGGGAAAAGCAACTCAGGTTTTACAGTCACTGAGTAGCAGATCTATATTTACATATAAATCCATCTAACACTAAGGCCTTGTCACTGCACCAATTTTCCTGAGAGGAAAAATATAAAATAAACTCATAATGACATCACTACCATCACTACAATAAAAAAAAATTATGTACTTACTGAATATTGAAATACAAATACGTTGAATAGGAATAGGGAGCCTGGGGGCTTAGATAGACATTTACTTCTCACTTAAATGTATAACCTGAAGGTATAAACAGCTTGCAACCTAAAATATTTGAAAGATGTCCTATCTGAATGACTTAAGATGTACTTATGAGGATAAAACATGGTCAGGTTCACAAGAATCAAAATGCTCTGCAATAAAATTGAAGAAAGTGAGAAAGTGAAGTCCTAAGGTTGAGCAATCCCTGGGGGGTTCTCTATTAGGGAAAGAGATTTAACATTTTTAGAGCTTGGACAATGCCCAAGAAAGTAAGCCCCTTTGATGTTTCTAGATTCGATCCTTCAAGAGGTAGCTTGTCTGTATACACACAAACTATGGAAATGGAGTGCTCTGATGTTAGGCCATTAAAGAGACAGATGTGCCTCAAAAAAGGGGAGGGCAATTGTTGTATCTCACTTGATAGAACAAAATATATTATAAGGATAATTTCTTCTCTTTCCCAAGTTGGTCTTAAATTTCTTTTCTGTTTTTCCCTAATCAAATTATTTATCATCTCTCAAATGAACTGCCTTATCTGTAAAATAAAGGTGATGGTTATCATGCATAGTCATACTTTGGTTGTGAGGATTTGGTGAAAAGTGTATGATGTTCCCAATACAATGTCTGGAGTTTAAGAGTATCCAGAACTTGGGAATGATAATTGATAAAGAGAATGACAGTGGTGATGATAGTGGTGATAATAGTGACAGGGAACAGAATAAACCAGGGAGTTGGTAGCAATGTTGAGAGGAACCATGCTCAGTATTGCAACAATGATAAGCTTAATATATTTGGTTTATCAGCAATCATAAATACTGAGGGTAAAGGATGCTGATGAAATGAGTCATTGTTTTATTCAATCAAATCAAATCTATCAGAGGTAGAAAGCACTTTCTATGTTTTCTTGCTTTCAAGTCAGCTTCCCTGGGTACTTTATAGGAACCCACTTTATAAATCGTGATCTCTTAGAAGCTTCTCTATTATGTAACCATATCACAAGAATAAGCATAAGGAGTGGAATTGACCAGTATAAGCCCAGTGTAAGCCCAAGAAACCCTAGAAAATGAGCAATAAGCATAGTACATCTGACAAGGCCAGGTAGCTGTCTTAGGTAAATGTTCCTGAAAAACATTGTCTAGACTTACACTTAATCTATTAAACACACAAATAATTCAACCACTTTTGAATAAAGCATTAATTCTAATAATTAAGCATGGATTTCTTGATCCTGTCTAAAATGAAATGCTAAGATTATTCTCTGTTGCATATTTTTAGAGCTTAACAATATAAAAACATTTCTTGAATGTGTACTAGTACTAGCATAGAGGGAGAAATTGGGATTACAAATATTAATATATTTATATAATATACTCATGCACATATGTGCACACATACAAGCACAAATATAAATACAAAGAGAATTATATGGATAGACACATAGACATAAACTCACATACAGTTGTTATTCTCAAAGATTCTTATAGTCAACATGGAAAATAAATATTAGTTATGATTATTATATTTAGTGACTAATATGTTAAATTATAACAAATAAAATTATATTAAATTATAATAGAACATGAGCAGAATGGTAGGACAAGGATTCTCGTATCTCATTCCCCACATACACTCTGTCTTAAACAATATATAGTTCAAAAGAACTTTATGAAAATTCCAGGAACCAGTTAAGAAATCATAGTACCCTAGACAGGCACAAAGCCACAATAGCTGCATTGAAATGGTAAGAAAAGTCAATGCATTTTGACCACAACAACTGTTTTTACCAGACCAGCATAGTTGGTGCAAACAAGAGAAAATGTTTAATTTGTGGCTTCTTTATTGGAAAGGAAAAAGAAGAGTGGGACACATATTCAATGTTCTGGCTTTTGGGGGAGTTTCCCATGGAACTGGTTTCTGTGTCCCTTAATTCAGAGTGTTGATGAGGAATTGACATTTTTTAGATGGCTGAGGAACACTGAGAGCAAAAGAGAGCCCAGGAGAACCCAAGGGCTTGTACAACTGAGAATAGCAGTGCCACAGACAGACACAGAGGGAGGAAGATATTACAATCTCCTAAAAGAGAAACCAGCATAATTAGAGAATTACATGCACAAGCCCAAAGACAAATGCAAAAAAAGAATTTGAAAGGATAGCAGAACCTTTAGCTAGGCTTATTAGTGAAGGTGCTTCTCTATATGAAGCTAGTGCATAAAAACTGGGAGAGGTCTGAAAAAAATTAAAAGGCATATAAAGAAATTTGAAAACACAGTCCAATCTGAGAAAAACATACATTTCCAGAGACCAACCCTAAAGAAACAAAGATCTATTAATTACTTAACAATGAATTAAAAATAATCATTTTGAAGGAGCTCAGTGAATACAAAAAAATATAGATAGACAAAAAACAAAATAAGGAAAATGATGCATGAACAAAATGAGAATATAAAGATATAGAAAGTCTATAAATAATCAAACAGAAATTGTGGATTTGAAGAATACAATTAAATTAAAAACTCACTAGAGGGGTTCAGTAACAGACTTGATCAAGCAGAAGAAAGAATCAATGAACAAAAAGATAGCTCATTTAAACTAAGAAGAGCAAAAAGAAGGAGGGACAAAGAAAAGGGAAGAAAGCCTAAGAGACTCATGGGATACCATCAAGGAACTAATGTCTATATTGTGTGAGTCCAGAAAGAAGAAAGAGAGAAAGAATGGTAGAGAGTTTATTTGAAGAAGTCAAATCCCAAAATTTCCAAAATAGGAGGCAAATGAAAATCCAAATATAGGAAGCAAAACCTGAAGGAAGCCCACACTAAGACACATTATAACTAAACTAATGAATATCAAAGACAGGGAATTTTGAAAGCAACAAGAAAAAAGCAACTTGTCCTGTGCAAGGGAACATTCATTCATAAGATTATCAGTGGATTTACCACCAGAAATGTTATAGACTACAAAAGAAAAAGGATTATATATCCAAAATACTGAAAAGAAAACCTGCCAATCAAGAATATAATTTCAGCAAAAAATTCTTTCCAAAATGATGAAGGAATAAAGACTTTCCCAGATAAACAAAAGCAGAGGAATTCACAATGACTAAATCTGTTCTATAGGAAATGCTATAAGGAGGGGCACCTGGGTGGCTCACTTGGTTAAGTGTCTGCCTTCACCTTAGGTCATGTTCCCAGGGTCTTGAGATAGAGCTCTGCATTGGGATCCCTGCTCAGCAGGAAGTCTGCTTCTCCCTTTCCCTCTGTCCCTCCCTCCACTCATTCTCTATCTCTCTCAAATAAATAAATAAAATATTTATTTTTTAAAGTGAACAGATGGAAGGAAATAATAACTAATATAGCAGAAATAAAAGAAATAGGGAATATAAAAAATTGGGAAAGTAAATAAAACAGGATTTTTTTTAAAGATTAACAAAATAAATATATTCTAGCTAGACTACTAACTACAAAAAGACTCAATAATCATAAATGAAAGAGGAGAAATCTATGAACAATTATATGCCAACAAAAAGGATAATCTAGAAGAATTGGATAAATTTCTACAAGCATACAACCTACCAAGACTGAGTCATGAAAAAATTAAAAATCTGAATAGATCTAAAAGTATTAAGGAGATTGAATCAGTAATCAAGCAGTTCTAAACAAAATAATTCCAAGACCTTTGACATCCTGATGAATTCGATCACACATTGAATAAGAATTAATCACTAATCCTTCTCAAACATGTCCAAAAAATTGAAGAGGACAGAATAGTTCCAAAGTCATTTAGTGAAACTAGTATAGCCTTGGTTCCAAAACAAGAGAGATATTAAAATAAATAAATACAGGGATCCCTGGGTGGCGCAGCGGTTTGGCGCCTGCCTTTGACCCAGGGCACGATCCTGGAGACCCAAGATCAAATCCCACATCGGGCTCCTGGTGCATGGAGCCTGCTTCTCCCTCTGCCTGTCTCTGCCTCTCTCCCTCTCTCTCTCTCGCTCTCTCTCTCTGTGACTATCATAAATAAATAAAAATTTTAAAAAAGCTCATTTAAAATAAATAAATACAATAAAACAAAAAAAGCTACAACTCTATACTACTGATGAATATTGATGTAAAAATCCTTAACAAAACACCAGGGAGCCAAATCTAATGGAACACTAAAGAGATTGCACACCATGATTAAGTGAGATTTGTTCTTGAAATGCAAGGATGGTTCCACACACAAAAGTCAATCAATGTAATATGTCACACTAACATAATGAAGGAGAAAAACTACATGATCATCCTGACTTAAGAGAAGCATTTGACATAACACAATTTCATGATAAAAAACACTGAATGAAGTTGTAATAGAAAGAAAATTCCTCAACATAAAATTCTAGCCAGAGAAATTAGATAAGAAAAAGAAATAAAGGATATCAAAATAGGGAAGGAGGAAGGAAAATTATGTTTGCAGATGATATTACCTTATATGTAGAAAACCTTAAAGGATCCACAATAAAACTGCCAGAACTAATAAACAAATTCAATAAAGTTGCATGATACCAAATCAGCATGCAAAACTCAGTGGTATTTCTATACATCTATTTCATTATTGCTGTATAGAAATACAACTGATTTAATGATGAAAATCCAAAAAGAAAATTAAGGAAACAATTTCATATACAACTGCATCAAAAGGAATAAAATATTTAGAAATAAACTTAACCAAGTTGGCCAGAAACTTCTACTCTGGAAATTACAAAATATTATGAAAACGAATTAAAGAAGAAACAAATAAATAGAAAGAAGTCCTGAGTTCATGGGTTAGAAAACTAAATATTGTAATAAATTGTAGAAATGCTCATACTACTCAATGTGATATACAGAATCAATGCAATCCTTATCAAAATTCTAATGACCTCCTTTTCAGAAATGGAAAAAAAACGCTAAATTTATATGGAATCTCAAAAGACCCTAAACCATGAAAAAAAAAAAAATCTTGAAAAAGCAAACTTATCAGATCATCTTTCTGATTTCAAATTTTTTTTTTTAGGTTTTCTGTTTTTTTATTTTTTGATTTCAAATTTTTTACAAAGAAATAGTAATCAAAACAGTATGGTACTAGCATGAAAACAGATATATTGACCAATGGGACAGAATAGAAAGCCTTTAAATTAAGTATTGTGTTTATAACCAAATGATCTTTGACATGGGTGCCAAGAATAGCCAATGGGGATAGCCTAGGTCTTTTTCACATTAAAAAGAATGAAGTTGGATGCTTACCTTATATCATATATGAAAATTAACTGAAACTAAGTTAAAAGACCTAAATTTAAGATAAACTATAAAACTACTAGAAGAAAACAGTGGTAAGCTTCACAACATTGGATTGAGCAATGATTTCTTGGATATGACACTGGAAGCAGAGGTAACAATAGAAAAAAAAAGGGACTCTATCACACTTAAAAATTATGCATCAAAAACATAATCAACAGAATGAAAGGCAACATCCAGAATAACAGATAATATTTGCAAACCCTACGTCTGACCAAGGCGAATATCCAGAATACACGAAGAACTCCTACAACTGTACAACAAAAATAAACAAGTAACTTCATTTAAAAATGAGCAAAGGACTTGAATAGATATTTCCCCAAAGAAAACATACAAATGTCCAACAAACATACCAAAAGATTTTCAGGATCACTGATAATTAGGGAAATGTAAATCAAAACTACATTGAGGTAACACCTTACATCCTTTAGAATAGCCACTACCAGAAAAGAAAAAAAAAATACTAAATATTAAAATAAAGAAAATATCAAATATTGGCAAGGATGGGAAGAAAATGGAACCTTTGTGCACTGTTGGAAATAATGTAAAATGGTGTAGCCATTATAGAAAGCAATATGGAGTTTCTTCAAAAGAATTAAAAATAGAATTACCATATATAATCCAGCAATCCCACTTCTGGGTATAGACCTAAAAAAACTGAAGCAGGATCCTGATGAGAAATATTTGCATACTCATGTTAATTGCAGCATTATTCACAAAGCCCAAGAAGCAGAGACAACTTAAATATCCATTGATGGACACATAAATAAACAAAATGAGGTACATACATGCAGTGTGATATTATTCTGCTTTTAAAAGGAAGGTAATACTGTCACATGCCACAACAAGGAGTAATGTCTAAAATAAGCCAGTCACAAAAAGGCACATAAATACTGTATGACTTCACCTATATGAGGTACCTCAACAGTCAAACTCCTATAAACAGAAAGTAGAAACTCGTAGGTTGCCAGGTGCTAGAGGTACAGGAAAAGAGGAATGATTGTTCATAAGGCATAGAATTTCAATTTGTAAGATGAATAAGTTCTAGATATCTGTTGTTCAACAGTGTGCAGAGTTTTAAACGCTATTGTACTGGACACTTAAAAATGGTTAAGATGGCAAATTTTATGTTATGTGGGTTTTTTACCACCATTAAAAACAAAACAAAATTATAGATAGCACAGTTAAGCATTGGATGTTATGAGGGCCACCAGAGGGAATAGAAATAAAGCCTAAGAAGTGTGATATACTGGAAACTGAAAGCAAAGAGTGTATGCCAGAAATAGTGTGATTCCTGACTGTATTGAATACTTCAGAAAGATCAAGGAAAAGAGGAAAAGAAAATATCTGTTGGATTTAATAGCATAGAGGTCATTGATCCCTTAGCAAGAATGGTTTCACTGAAACTAAGATGGGTTCAAATGGTGACAAAGGCAAGGATTTGACTATACAATTTATCATCCAATCGTGAATACTTTTAAAAATTAAGGGGCTGCTAAAATTATTAATAATTACATACTTTAAAAATATTTATTTAGCATACCACCCCTTGATCTTATTGTACTCATGCATTACTAAAACTCATCATTCAGCTGTTTCTGACCTGGGAATAAGGACATGGATGCAGGTTCTCTGGGAAATAAAATTTTCAGTCTTCAGGAAGGGAAATAGTTGTTAAGAGTGGTAGATCCTGTTCATTTTTTGTCACTTCAGACCCAAAGACTTTCAGAAAACTTAAGATAAATGAACATCCTACCCTCTGTGATCTTCCCAGGATGCAGTGCCCTTATTTGGAGATGGGCTGGGACCAAACAAGGAGTGATAAGTAATTCATAGCAAATCAGAGAGTCACAGCAGGGTAAAGAGGGGTGAGAGAAGTAGCTACTGGAGCAGCTGGGTAAAGGTTGTCCCCTATCATTTCCAGGGGCAACTGAAGGGACCAGCCCAAAGACCCTGAAATAGTTTCTTTAGATGGCCCAGGCCTGGTACAGTCTTTTCCTCAGGTTACAGACCTGTGCACCAGCCTCAGCAAGGACCATGAAGAGCTAAAGGTGCAGCAACCCACAGAGTAGGGGGTATGGCCAGTTGGGTTGGGTGGAACTCCTCAGGTGTTCCCCTCTGCTCTCCCAGAGGAGTAGTGGTTAGTGCACTTGGCCTTGGGGCTTCCTTATGAAAGCCCTGGGCTCATTCTCCTCTCCCAGATTGAACCTCCCATTAAAGTGAGGTCTGCCAATTATACTTGTGTTAACCGCTGTTAGGTGCTTTCATCAGAAATATGAAGGTGATAAAGTAGGGCCCCAAATCAGATATTTTAAGATGTGAATAAATTAACCATTATAATAGAAAGAACAAATGGAGAAATACAGAATATCCCTCAAAAAAGGATATGAAGTCTTCTCACAGTAATTGATTTATTTGATGTAATTCCAATCTCAATCACAATGTCATTTCTCTGAAGCACAGTAAAATATCTCTAAAGTAAAGAAGAAATATAAAAAGATAAAATAGCACAGAAAATGTTTAACAATGCAAACTATAGGTAGGACACTAGCATTATTTTATATAAAAACTCATTATATAGTCACAACTTGATATTCTTACAGATTTCTGGAACTATTTCTTTGTCCTTGGTCGCATGGTCCTTCTGCCAATGTACAGGCTTTTTATTTTTTAAGTCACAAAAAAACATGTTCATAATGGCTAGATAACTGTCTCAGATATCCCTTGCTTCAAAAATTCAGAGAAATGAGAGATGTCATGTCAAGGTAAATTGGTCAGAAATGGTTCACTGGGGGGATCCCTGGGTGGTTCAGTGGTTTGATGCCTGCCTTCCGCCCAGGGCATGATCCTGGAGTCCCGGGATCGAGTCCCACATCGGGCTCCCTGCGTGGAGCCTGCTTCTCCCTCTGCCTGTGTCTCTGGGCCCAGCTTAATTTTAAAATGAGAAGAAAACAATGATCTTTCCCACACAAAAAATAAAGATGAAAATATTTCTTCATAAAACCTGAATTAACCCAAACTTTAATTAAAAAACTGAATAGCATAGATTGAGGTCTTATGAACAATCCTTCATGCATTTAAAATATCTTCACAGAGGATATATTATGTGTAAAATATGTTACAAGCTATGGAATTTTACAGGAAAAATAGAAAAATGACCATTGAAATAGCCCACAGAAAAATTGAAAGGGCCTGGACTTAGTAGGGCAAAGCCCACTCTCTTCATATGAAAAAGTAGAGAAAAAAAAAAATTGATAAATCCAGTTGCTATCTCCAAGGTTCCAAATGATAAGAAACTTAAGTCACTGGAAAAAAAAATATTATTTTGAGATTAAAGTATATTTACAGAACACAAATAGAAACACCAATATGTCAGATGACTGCACAAATGTGCAAATAATTCTTTTTCTCATTATCACAAAATCTGCTTCTTCACACTCTACATTTCCTTTGGTGGACATACATTATATATCTTCTTTTTTTTTTTTTTAATTTATTCATGAGAGACACAGAGAGAGCCAGAGATACAAGCAGACAGAGAAACAGGCTCCCTGCAGGAAACCGGATGTGGGACTGGATCCCAGAACACGGGGATGATGCACTGAGGTGAAGGCAGACACTCAACTGCTGAGCCACCCAGACGTCCCCATCATATATCTTCTTAATTGGAAACACTCTTCCCATGTTGGAAAATTTCCTATAACCTGATGTGTCATTCCCATCCCTCAATGGTAGAAGACATACTTTTCCTTTCACCAAAGTCTTTTCCCTTAGGTCTGAGACACATGAATTAGGTTATAGCACTTATCTACACCTGTGTTATATTTTATTTGGAAGAAAGCAATTTGAGGAAGTACCTATCACCTAAACTCATCTTTTGACAGGAGAGGTGGAGAGTTAAGGTGAATGGTTTTGGGAGGACCACAGTTGGAGGGCTTCAGGGGCAAGTACCATCACCATCAAAGTGAGTTATTGTGCCAATCGGCAGCATAGGCAGTGCATTTGACGCAAGAATGACATGGTGGTTAAGGAGTGCTAATCTTGACGGCCAAGATTCAGAGCTTGACCCTCTGGCCCTCCTGAAGATTCTGAAATCTATCAGATATCCCTTAATAATTTTTTTTTTCACTTAAACTTGTTAAGAGTAGATTCTGTGTCTTGTAACAACAAATGTTCCAAAAGAGAACTATAAATGGCCCATGATTGATTCTTGTTTCAAAAACTAGGGCATAGTCAAGGCTTCCATAATAGCAATCATTTTAACTGCAAGAATAAAAACGTGAGCATCCTAATGTCACAACTCAGAAATAGAATACTGGCCCCTTACTGAATACTGCAAACTCTGCATTAAAAACTCTGTATTTAAAAAAATAGGAGGCAGGAAGAGTTTGGAGGCATGTAACCCTGAATTTGAATGCTACTGTTGACATTTAGGAGAGGCAAATTTTTGGCTCTTTGGGAAAGTTCCTTATCTCCTTGAGCCTGAATTTCCCTCTCCAAAAAAATAGGATAACACCACCTTAGAGTTGTTGCAAATATCAGGATATATTTACATGTCTAATGCAGTGCCTAGCTCAGAACAAATCCTTAGTAAATGTACACATTATAAATTCAAAGGTAAAGCTGTACCTCAGTCTGAGGGAAGTTTCTGACAGAGTTCCTAATAGATTGGGTTTCTTGGATAGTGGTGAACTTCTTTCATTGGCAGTATTAAATACAGCCAGGGTATTCATCTGAAAAATATTTTATAGATGAGATTGGAACATCAGATTTAGATTGGTTCATATCAAGAGCCCTCATAACACTTGGATTTTGTTTCTAATTCCAAGATCTAAACAAACTTAGGGTAGTTGATCTGTACTAATCAGTGTTTCCTATGAGAACAAAGTGCAGATTTTACCTATATGGATAATAGAGCAGAAAAAATGAAAAAAAAATTTCTTCTCTGGATTCCTTCGACAGCAGATATTACCACTACTATGCTTCCTTAAATCTTGGCAGCTAGAAAAGTCAGAGCTCAGAGAGGCCTCAGATGCATGTCTTACGGGAAATAGTCTGGCAAGACCTCTTCTTCAAGGTTACAGTCTTCTTGCTGATGCTACAACCTGATGAAGCCTGATCTTCATGAAACAAAGCTATCTAGTTCTCTTAAACCCCACGTATGTCATTCATAAGACTGACCTGTTGTAGAGAAGATAAATCTATCCTGGGAGATTGTTATATCCTTGACAAAAGAGAGTTCAGAATGTAAATATAGTTTTTGATGTGTTAAGGGAATTGATAATGACTGAAGCAAAGTATCCTGGAGATATGTGAGCTGATCATATCATAGTGCAGTGGAAAGAAGCACAGAGTTTATGGTGTAAAAACCTGAGTTTATTTCCTTTCTATTAAAAGATAATTTTCCCCCAAAAAAGGTAAAAATCGTAATTCTAGTGCATGCACAAGAATGAACATGTGTTAAGTATTCTATTTTACTCACTAGGGAGAACTCTGGAAAGAAGTTAAGACAATTCAAAGGAGACTCCAAAGAGCAAAGATGTTGTTTGATAAAGAATATTAAAATGAATGCACAAATGAAAGGCAAACCTGGCTTTTTTTTTTTTTTTTCACAACAAGAGACAAGTAAAATGAACGTCCACTGGACGAAATTTGCATGACTATAGACAAGAATTACTTGCATTGTTATCCGTTATCTACAAGCAGATAACCTGGAAATTAGGCTCTAGACACTGTATAGTTTTCCACTGAAACACAATTTTCCCTCCACTTCCTGTGTCCTAATTAGCTGTGAGATCCTTATGGCATCCTTTAGCATGTGATGAGCTTCAGTTTTTGTTTCCTTAATAAAACTCCACCTTGAAGGTTATTAAGGGAATCCAATGAAATAATGTGTAGAACACACCCAGCGCTCCAGCACTTCCCCTTCAAAAGCTTTTCTTGATTTCACGGTAAGCCCCTCAGCATGTCCATTGTCTACAATACTTGACAAACTCTGATAGTGTAGAGGAGAATAACATTGCTGTTTAGACTATATTAAGAACCACCGATACATGCCACAACATATTGACGACAGGAGTCGCCAAAGATTTAGACTGAGTGAAAGGAGCCAGGCACAAAGTTAATCCCTTTATATGGGACTCTAGAACAGGAAAACTGCAATGAGAGAAACAGGTTGTCAGAGGCCAGGGTGCAGGGAGAAGGAACTTGTTGAAAATGGGAGCGGAGTGTTTAAGGGCTTCTGAAAATTCTCTGTATTCATGCTTGTAGTGATATATATTTGTTAAAACTCACTGAACTATGCACTTAGAATTGGCAAATTTTATTGTATGCAAATTAGACCTGAACAGAACTGATTATTTTTTTTAAGTACATGTGATTTGGACCTATCTCCTTGAGTCATGTGGACACACATCTCCAAAGAGTTACTTTCCTCATTTTGTTGGCATAAAGTTAAATTTATATAAGATCTTGTTTCATGGGGTGATCAGTGTACCACCAAATATTCTATCAACTTTATTAAATTGTATGTGATCATGGCCAGCTACCTCAAGGCCTTGATTCTTCCAGATGGTAAAAGTGAAAAGGTGAAATTCTATTATCATTTGGGATTCTGACCTTCCATTCTCAATAAGCATATATAATATTCTCCTTCGTAGAGGTGGCTATTTTGTCAATAAAGAAAAAAATATATCCATGTGGATGAGTCCCTTTTGAATAAATGTTGGAGATGTGCTTGTATGTTTCATTGTTATTTTGATATTTCCTCATTTTATGTCTTTTTCAGAATCTTTATACTCTTAATGGATGTTACCAAAATGAACAGAATTAATGTAATGAGTATAAAAACAAGGAAGTAACCCTAGCTGATATGACAATGCTGCCTCTAAATTGCAAGGCTCTTCCTCCAGAGCTTTCTTTGCCTTTCTAGAGCTAGGCATTCCCCTCATTGGTTATTAGCAGCAACTGTCTTTGGTTTGATCCCAGGTGCAGAAAACAGATGACTCGGTCTGACAACATTTCCATTTCCTTGGTAAGGATCACTTATGAAGTGCCTTTAATCATTTATGAGTACGTTTCATTTGCTGTTTGCTGCAAACAGTTTGACTCTGCCAGGTTTGACAGCTTTCCGACATTCTGCAAACAGCTGCAATAATAGTCTTGACAATGTCATTTACAAATGAGGCGCAGGCAGTATGAACAAAGCGACCGACACACTCTAAGTAATATGATAATGGAATGGCAAGTTGTATGGAAAACAAGATCGAAATGAGATTGTATCGCCCTGTAGGGGTTGTAAATTCCTAGACAGAGAAGAGGATCACTAAAATGCATCACTCTTTAATCATGTGAACACCATCTTCACCAAATTTTCTGAAATGGTGGCTCTGGAGCATGTGGGGGGTGCTTCACCTCTTCCTATTACTGCTGCAGCCCATTCCCACTGCTAATAGAAATCTGCCCCATTATATTGTTTCTCTAGTCTCACGATACTCTAGGAATCTTGAGATTCCTGAAAGCGAGCCTTTCTTTTATATCTGTTTCTATTTCCACTGCCTAGGATAGTGTTTTATACATATCATATGATCAGTACATCTCTGATTACATGGTTACAATGCACCATGATCAGCAAGCTTTTCTTGCTTTAGATTTCTTTAGATCAGCAAGCTTTTAAAAATTTACATACATATAAATAAATTTCTTCAAAGTGATATGTACATATATATGTATATATGGATATGTGTGTGTGTGTGAATGTTATGTATGGCTTTGGAACATAAACACTTTATGGGATGGTTTTGAAGTCTGGGATTTGATGTACACAATCTCTTTTGCTTAACATAGTGAATTTGAAGGATAATGGATAAATTATTTGAAATCATTGGTCTGAAGGAATGATCATCACCACTGAGATAGGTCATATTGATGAAAAACTTCATAGCTTTGGCATTCCTTCATTATGCATTATTTTATTTTAAGAAATATACTTTGTTATTTTAGAGAAGTTTTAGGTTCCCAGCAAAATCGGGAAGAAGGTATAAAGGTTACTCGCATACTTCCTGCCTCCATATAAACACAACTTATCCTGCTATCAACATCTTGTGCCAGAGGAGTACCTTTGCTATAATCAATTAACCTACACTGACACATCACAATAACCCAAAGTCCATGGCTTACCTTAGGACTTAACTCTTAATGACACATTCTATGGGTTTTGATAAATGTATAATGGCATGTATTCACCAATGTTGTAGTATACAGAATAATTTCACTGCCCTAAAAGTCCTCTTTGCTTGGCCTATTCATCCTTCCCTCACCACAATACTGGTAACCACTGATCCTCTGTCTCCAGGATTTTGTCATTTTCAGAATCATTAGTTGGAATCCTACAGTAAGTATCCTTACCAGATTGACTTCTTTCACTTAGTAGTAGGTATTTAAGTTTCCTCTATGTCTTTTCATTCTTCAAAAACTTATTTCTTTGAGCACGGAGTAATATTCCATCGTCTGGATGTACCATAGTTTTTCGATTTGCCTACTAAGGTTATCTTGGTTACTTCCAAGTTTTGACAATAGTCAATATGGCCTCAATAACTACCCACGTGTAGGTTTTTGTGTGGACATAAATTTTTGATTCCTTTGGGTAATTACTATGGAGTGGAATTGCTGGATCATATGGTAAGTACCAGGCATTTCTAGTAGAACAGCCATGTTATATTTTTCTTATGTTTTTGTGTTTTCTACTTCATATGATGACCTTAAATGCTGAAGTATCTAAATCCAGTGTTTGATAAAATTGAATTAAAAAAATTGGTTATATTTTATTCTGATAACACATTTCTAATATCTATTTTAAGTTGTATTAATACATTTTGACTGTCTTATCCCAAATAAATACATCTAAAAAACACTCTTTTAAGTGATTTATTACAAAAACATATAAAATAACTGAAAATATAAAACAGTATCAAAAAAGCATAATAATTTAATAGATTATATGTCTGTATACCATACATTTAAACACATAAATTACCACATTATGCTGCTATTTTACTAATGTTTAGTGCAAAACATTCTAGAGTTCAGTATTTTGTGCCAAAGACTTTTATGATTTCATCTTAATGTTCTATCATTATGTATTTCTATTTTGTGAAATATTTCTTTATTAATAACACAATATGTTAATGTTTACTTTATGTCAGTCAGATAGTGATCCAAGAATTCTAATACACTACCTTATTGACTGCTCAGAACTCTGAGGTAATACATTAGTTTTATTTTATAAAGTAAATAATAAGACACTTTGGACATTATTATTTTTTAAAGATTTTATTTATTTATTTCAGAGAGAGACAAACAGCACGAGTAGGGGGGAGAGTGGGGAGAGGGACAAGCAGGCTCCTAATGAACTGGGAGCCTGGCATGGGGCTCAATACCCTGGGATCATGGGCACTTTGGACATTAAATAATTTGCCCAATGCTATATATTTATTAGGTGGTGGCCTGGGGACTTGAACTCAGATCATTTGGATCCACTGCCCTCAATCTTACCTCTATACTAAATATATTCTCATTGCCTTATAAGTACTTGTTAGAAACTGCCCTAGTGATGTTTAAATGAGATGGAGTCAAAATAAAAAAAAATAAATATTGGTCTTGACTACAGAAGTGTGGAAAACATCTAAAATACCAGTCAGTGAAAAACAAGATGGTCCTAAATGCTATATATGCTTTGTGTCCATATACCAATCTCTATGAAAGAGAATTAGAACTAGATTATGTGTGAAAAGAAAAATTGCTTTCTTAGAATTGTGACAAAAAGGGCCTTTTTCTTTTTTCAAATTGATATTTAAGCTGTTTTATCACCTGGTCAATGAAAAGTAACATTGGATCTCTCAGACCTAATTAATAGGAATTTTTGACAAAAAATACACACTGATGGCTTTGAAATTCTAAAGAGGTATTTTTCTGACATTCGCATAAGTATGAAAAGGTGTTCTCACATGTTTTAAGCGTGCATTGTTTTCATTTTCATAATTTTTTTACTTTCAACTTTTTAGGTTCTTAGAATAAGATCAATTATTAGACTAGGGTCAAGGGCAGAGGTGATCTTTTATGCTCCTTATGCTATTCCTGGTACTCTAGAACTCAACATATGGCAGAATTCTAATAAACAATTTTAGAGTTGCTTTATTAATTACAGAGAAATTAAATCTTTCCTCCAGATAACTCTCCTGGGACACCTGGGGGGCTCAAGGGTTGAGTGCCTGTCTTTGGCTTAATGCGTGATCCTGGTTCCCGGGATCAAGTCCCACATCGGGATCCCTGCATGGAGCCTGCTTCTCCCTCTGCCTGTGTCTCTGCCTCTCTCTGTGTCTCTCATGAATAAAATCTCTAAAAAAGAAAACAAACAAACAAAAAAACACTCTCCTGACATTGGAGTGAAATACCCAAGGTAACTAGAATGACTTTCAGTAAGACAGTTGACTCTACACTTAGCACAGGGGAGGGAGCAGGTCCTCTGGAGTCAGCCACACCTTGGCAAGGCTCCTCATCCCTTTCAGCCTTGGACACTCCCGATGATCAAATGAGACAAATACCCTAAACTCACAGAGCAGCAATAAGTGAAAGGATGCAGAGGTAGTCCCTAGTAGATAGAGTCTTGAAAAATTCATCTTTTTTCTTCCATTCCTGCATGACTCAAATCTCCATACAACCTCATTAGAGGTAGAGATTTTTCCTGAATTAGGCATGGAAATGAAATAAAAGGCTTTTAAGTGAAGGTAGATTTGAAATGAAAGAAGACACAAGGCTTGAGTGCCATACCCAGCTCATGATGCAAAAAGACAGAGAGTTTTCTAAACACAGCTCCTGACTTCCAGCAAAAAGTGTTCTACCCTTTGCAACAGGGTGCTCTTCTGTACCCAGAGGTTCAGACAGATTTCTTCTCCTTACAAATGTGCCCACTGCCTTAGGCAAATTTCTTCACTTAAGCAGGACATTCATCTACAGAACCTGCAGAAAATAATAATGTCGTCGTTCATGAGAATGTTGGGCTATTCACTAACTCTGAAGTGCTTGGAAAATATTAAGCACAGCATAAATGTTAAGAAATATTAATTACAAGGACATTGATTGTAATTGGAGTCAGCTTTTAAATCTACGAGGAAAAGATCATGATTATAAACTATTATCATCTAGTAAGTTCATTTAAGTCCACCACTATCAGAATCTGTGGTGAGGCCTGGAAAAAGAGCAGAAGATAATAAAAGCAAAACCTGAAGAACTCAGAAAAGTTGAGGGAATGAATCTTCTTGGTGATGGGACACAAACAAAAAGCTGTGGATTGAGGTGGGGAGGGGTACAGTAGTGGTCTTAAGCTAAGACCTGTTCATCTAGCCATTCATTTGCCTTTATTTAAGAAATAAGAGCTATATCTCAGGCACTATGTTACCTGCTGGCCACATGATGATCAATAAGGCAGATCCACTCGTGCCTTCCCAGAGCTCAAGTGATTAGATAGAGCTGACGGCTCTAACTTTGCTTGTTGGTCTTCAATTTCCATGTCAAATGGGGACAATTTCTTTTCTTTACCCATTTCACAGAGATGATAGTGGATAAACAGAGGTAACATATATAAAAAATGCTTGAAAACTAATAAAAAACTAAAATTTAATAAAAGGGATCACCTTCGTATGGAAAAACTAATATTCACAATCAACAATTGTGCCATGGAACAAAAGCAAGGGAATGGATATCTGAGACTGGAATTCTTCCTTTGCCAGGGACCTGGTCCAAGAAGCTAATAAATATGACTTTTGATAATCTCTCTTCTCTAGTCTTTGTATTTTGTTTAGAAAAGATAATGATTTTGTTTCTTTCACTCTCCAAAAATAAAACCCAGTGCAGGTCCAGATCTTAAAATAAATGAGAGTGGACTAGAACTTCAAATAAACAACAACAACAACAAAAAACAAGCAAACCAGCAACCAACTGGATTCAATATAGGAAAGAACTTATTAATTAACATCTAATCAAATAGATATATATTTTTTTGCTTTTGATTTGGGTTCCAAAAAACCGTGAGCCTTTGAGAGGCAAATGTGAAAAATGAAACTTCAGAAAAGCTAAACTGTATTTGGTAATAACAGAACTCTGATTAATTATTAAGGAAATGTTTGGAGTGCACCAATCAATGGGCTTATTATTAAGAACAATAATCACACTGTCCCTCAGCTTTGGCCATGGTAGCTCCTCAAAAGAGTCAGCATTCTTGATGATACCATGTGTAACAATCTGATAGAATTATGGGGAAGAAATATTTTATGATTTGTACAACACTAAGTGTTCAAAAATTCCTTGACATCAAATAAGGTATTGTATATAATATATCCTTATTTCACAAGCAAAAGTTTGAGGGCCTGAAGTAAACTGTATTTTGACATATTTCCCATTCTACCCTTAAGATTACCTCTATGTTGCTAGCAAGTTCTGCCAGAAATGCTTAAATTCAAAATAGCTATTTATACATGCAATATATACATATAAATAGCTAACATGGCAACAGTGATAATCCCACATTAGCTTCCAATTAGATTTACATTTCAATTTTAGGAGGAAATGGCAGGCAATTGAGATCTGCAATCCACACAAATAAAAATGGAAAGGATACCACATAAAACCATAATTACATGACTTAAGAAATATCTTTTCCCCACATTCAAGGAAATTATGGGATGTTGCAGGTGATTATCAGTTTATGATCTAAACCTACAATCTGTCCCTTTGTGTTTTCTCATTCTCCAGGCAGCATGGAATTCAGGCAAAGGGAAGGGTAGCTGGGGAAGAGCTGCTGAGTTGTCAAAACAGCAAAGTGGTGGATATTCAGAGACAACAAAATTAAAAGGTATTAAATATTCATTTGATTATTGCCTCCAACTTTCCCTCGTTAGCAATAAATGCAGTAAAATGTACCTGAAATTATTTAAAACCACTAAAGTAATGTACATTACATTTGGTTCCTTTTGAAAACAAATCAGCAAGTGAGCAAGCACACACACACACACACACACACACAGAGTTTATCCACTAAAAGGTATAGTAGAGAATGTGTATCATAAAATATGTATATCTTGGTATTAGGAAAGGCCAAGATTATCAGAAAACAGACAAATATTTATTCCAGAAATTTGAATTCTAAGTTTTCACTGCTATATGTTAAAGGACAACAAAGTAAAAATCATACCAAAAAACTTTACCACAAAGAAGGATTATTCTTTTGGGAAAAGAAAGGGTAGTGAAGAGATTGCTCTTTCGCTGTAATTGCATCTCAATGAGATGCTGAGCCTGAATGTGTGACTTGTTAATAGTTGAGAACTGGGCCTTTTGGAATAAAGCACATAAAAGGCTTTCAATTATCCAACAACTACTAAGTGTGTATTATCTGTAAGCTCCTAGGCTAAAGTGTTTTAAATATGTCATCGTATTCGTTCTCTTTGAATGTGCTAGTTGATTTTGCCATTTCAGGTTGAAATGGAATTTAAAAATATAACTCATTATAATTAAAATGAAAGAACATTTATTAGATTTATCAGAATAGTGGATGGACAATAGGGGAACAGTACAGCATTATAGGGTCGTGTTTTGTAGCATAGAACGATACAGTAACATAGCATGGTGATCAAAAGCATGTACTTTGAGGTCAGGGGACCTGAGTTTAAAACTATCACTGACATGGATGACCTTGGATGGGTTACTTATTCTCTTGGTGCCTCAGTATGCTCTTTTGAATAAAGATAGGAGTACCTGACTAATAGAGACGTAGTGACAGTTAAATGAAACTATATACATAATTAGCATAGAATTAGAAACATAAGGGCTAGCAAATATTAGTTATTATTACTTTAACAAAAGATATCACTGTTTTTGAAATATAACATGCTCACATGCTCAGTGTATTAATTGAAAACTCTCAGGAAATCTACAAATATTCTTGATTTGCCAGAGTTAAGTGTCCATGTCATTTGTCTACTCGAATAAAGACATACACAGAGATCAGTGCTCTGACTGCAGCTGGTCAAATAATATGTAGACTTCATCTTCTTAAACCCACAACTTCTTTTGAATGATTTTTAATGTCCTAGGTCATAGGAGACACACTGCCATTTAAGATTAGTCCCTCCTACACAGCCATTGGTGGATATGTGTTTGTTCCTTCTGTTTCTAAGTGCTCGATCTTCTTACCAACTGAAAAGAAAAAGCAGGGAAATTTTGGAATTACCACTGCCTGACTTTGATACAGAAAAGTTCCCAAAAGAGAATTGTGTAAAACAAAGGAAAGCTGAGCAAAAACAAATATCCATCTCAAAGCCCTCACCAAAATTTTCAGGAATTGCAGGAAATATGATATGAAAAGAGAATGTCATAAAATCTGTGGGAAAAAGGGACAAAACCGATCTGCAGATAAAAAAAAATAGGAATATCAGAAATCACCAAATATGTGGGGTAGGCAGAGGAGGCCTGCTAGAAAAGGTATGATTTGGTCAACAGGTGCATCAAGCTGCGAGATAAAAGATATCATGGCAGAAGGGGCTCTGCTGGCATCCAATGTTGATGGACATTATTTTTCTTTTTTTTTAAATAGTTTTAAAATTTATTTGAGAGGAAGAGAACATGAGAGAGAGTATCAGCAGCAGAGACAGAGGGAAAAGCAGACTACCTGATGAACAGGGACTGGATCCCAGAACCCTGGGATCATGACCTGAGCTGAAGGCAGATGCTTAGCAAACTGAGACACTCAGATGCCTGGACATTAATTTTCATATGTGGGGATCGTTCTTACATGAAATTGTGGCTTCTATTTATGCTAGCAGTGAACATTAGAGGTGTTTAGCCTCAGGCTGGAAGAGAGAGTGTAGGTTTTGGGGACAGAGTGGCAGATCAGTCTTCCAGGAGATGAGAGGGGAAAAGTAGCATGATGAAAAATGTCCAAACCTTGAAGATCCAAGAATGGTACATGACTATTGGCAGCACATAAATTCCCCTCAGTGGAGTCCATAGAAGTAACCTTTGAAAATGCATGCACAGACAGGTTAAAAGAGAGTCTCTAGGGACACCTGGGTGGCTCAGTGGTTGAGCGTCTGCCTTCAAGCCCAGGGCATGATCCTGGAGTCCTGGGATCAAGTACCACATCCATCTCCCTGCACGGAGACTGTGTGTCTGCCTTTCTCTCTGTGTGTCTCTCATGAATAAATACATTTAAAAATCTTAAAAAAAAAAGTCTCTGATAGAAAAATGAACAAACAGAAATGACCAAATATTCACAGAAAAGCAATTAAGAAAAGCAATAGGGGTGCCCGGGTGGCTCAGTTGGTTAAGCAGTCATCTCTTGATTTTGACTCAGGTCCTGGGATCCAGCTCCATGTCAGGCTCAGCAGGGAGTCTGCTTGAAGTTCTCTCTTTCCCTACACCCCTTCCCCTGCTTTTTCTCTCTCTCTCTCACTAAAATAAACAAATATTTTTTAAAAAAGAAAAACAATAAAAATATGAACAGTTACCCCTCACCAAAAAATACAAATTAGTAAATAATTGTCATTAATAAATAGAAGACTTCACAATATATAATCAATATTTATAGTTATAAGGCAAGATATCATATCTCAGAAATAAGAACAGATTGTTTTGAAAAAAATCAATTAAAACACTTATGAATGAAAATTATCACCTTCAAAGAAAAAAAAAAGAATGGACAGAACTAGAAAATAGTGAGCAGCCCCAGTAGCCCAGCGGTTTGGCGCTGCCTGCGGCCCGGGGTGTGATCCTGGAGACCCAGGATCGAATGGAGTCCCATGTCAGGCTTCCTGCATGGAGCCTGCTTCTCCCTCTACCTGGGTCTCTGCCTCTCTCTTCACTCTCTCTGAATGAATAAATAAATAAATCTTAAAAAAAAAAAAAAAAAAAAAAGAACTAGAAAATAGTAAGTAGGGCAGCCCTGGTGGCTCAGTGGTTTAGCGCCACCTTCAGCCCAGGGCCTGATTCGGGGGACCTGGGATTGAGTCCCTCATCTGCTCCCTGCATGGAGCCTGCCTCTCCCTCTGCCTGTGTCTCTGCCTCTCTCTCTCTCATTCTGGTCTCTCATGAATAAATAAATAAAATCTTAAAAAAAAAAAAAAAGAAAATAGTAAGCAAAGACATTAACTCAAAGACTTACCACAGGAGTGGTACTCCAAAAAATATAAAAGTAAAATATGAAAAACATTTTTCATAGGGAATTACAAAATAAGTAATAGGAAATTTATTTAGCATAAGAATAGTATATTTTTAGGATAGGCTAGAATATGGGAAAAAATATTGTTCAGTACTTCAGTGATTTAATCAAGCAGAAGGCTATTTCTTGCTCAAATCTTCCAACGCATGTGGTATCATGGTTGGTATGTGGTACCATATATGGTACCATGGTATCAGTGGAAGGTTCTTCATGTATTCATTCAGAGATCCAGGCTGGCAGGATCTCCCTAGGCATCACCAGAAGCCCAAGAGAGGAAAGAACACCATGAACGAATGCATGTGGCTACTAGGTTTGGCAGCTATCCCTTTGATTATAGAGTGGGTACACATCTTTGCTGCTCACATTTCACTGGAAAGAACTTAATGCCCACACTCACACTCCACTGGAAGGAAGACTAGAAAATGAATCTGACCAGTTATATCATAGAGTAGAAGACAAAAAGCTAAGATCCAATGAGATAGTATTGCCCACCACTAAAAAAGAAATAAAAAGACTTCATACTGAGAATATCCGCTGAATATAAAACATAATGAATACAAATTAGAAGATGCATATTTAAGTGAAATTTCAAAACATATTGAGATATTTCATGTTAAAAATAATCAAACATTGTCTATGAATTTCTGTAGGATAACACTTTCAATCTATAATTCTATGCCAATGCAAAGTCAGATTTGTATTGAAGAATTAAACTAACAGGATTTTGATAGGGCAAGAACTTAAGAAACACTATTATTTACACACATTTCATGAATTAATTACTAGTAAGTATAGTCCAAAAAATGAAAAAAAAATCACTATAAAAGTGTAAGAGAAATTGGCAAACAGGTTTTAAAAAGCAAAAGAATATTATACTAAAAAACATGAGTACAGTCACATGGAATCTGATGGAGATGAAGATTATCTGACTCAATGGTGACTTCTTATAGGAGAATTGCACATAAAAATATACATTTAATACTAAAAATGGAATTCTCTGTTAGTGTAAAGTGTTACATAAATTCTGTTCAGTGTTAACAGAACAGTAAAGAGAAATTAGGTTTTCAGAGAAGAAGGGATGGTCAAGAAGACAAGAGATCTATAGCACACATGCACCAAATGAGAAGAAGGAAGTGAATAACAGAATCTTAGGACGCACTGATATTCAGAATGAGGGTCTCTGCTACAGGCGAGAGACTGATGAACTAAGTCGCAGAGCTCATCTAAATTATCTTAATAAACCTATTATAGAGAGAAATAGGCTGAGGTACTCTGTACTGTTGTAGGGTGAGGAGTTGAGGAAATTTGAAAGTACAGATGAAATTTTCTTTTATTAAAAATAAGCTAAGGATTTAAAAAATAAAACTCAGATGGAACTTAGCACAGTATCTGTCATATATTAATAGTAAATACTCAATAGATGTTACATATTTCTTCAGAAGTGCTTCTTATTAAATTTATTTTTAATGTTTTAATTGAAACATAGTACACATATAGTGCTGTATTAGCTTTAGGCATAAAACATAATGCTGTGATATATGTATCTACTGGAAGACGATCACCGCAATAAATTAGTTTATCTCTTATCATTATGCATAGCTACAAATTTCTCATTCTTGGGGTGAGAACAACTAAGATCTACTTTCTTAGCAAATTTCAAATATGCAATGCAGTATTGTGAGCTACAGTTACCACGCTGTAAATTACATCCCTGAGACTTATTTTGGTGAACCCTACCCTCCACTTCTGGCAACCACTAATCTGTTCTCTATATTTATGAGTTAAAATTTTTTTGTTCCACATATAAGTGATATCATACAGTAGTTATCTTTCTCTGTCTGACTTATTTCACTGAGCATAATGACTTCACACTCCATCCATATTGTTGTAAAAGGCAGGAATTCCTTTTTTTATGGCTGATTATCATAAAATATTCCATTGTGTGTGTATGCATGTGTGTGTATGTGTCACATTTTCTTTATGCATTTATCCATCAAAGGACACTTAGGTTGTTTCCATATCTTAGCTAGTGTAAATAATGCCGCAATGAACATAGGGGTGCATATATTTTTTTTTGAGTTAGTGTTTCATTTTCTTCCAATAAATACCTGGATATGGAATTGCTGGATCATATGGTATTTCCATTTTTAATTTTTTGTGGAACCTCCATATTGTGTCCCACAGTGGCTACATCAATTCATTTCCCCACCAACAGTGAACAAGAGATCCCTTTTTCTCATATCCTCACCAACACTGGTTACTTCCTGTCTTTTTGATTAATAGCCATTCCAGCAGGTGTGAGGTAAAATCTTATTGTGGATTTGATTTGAATTTCCCTGATGATTTGTGATGTTGAGCACTTTATTGTGTATCTATTCGCTAATTATGTGTCTTTGCAAAAATGCTATTCATATTTTCTATCCATTTTAATGAGTATTTTTTCTATTGAGTCATGTGAATTTTACATATTAACCCCTTGTCAAATATATGATTTGCAAATATCTTCTCTATTCTGTAGATTGACTTTTCATTCTGTTGATGTTTTAAATGAAAAGGCACACAAACATTTTAGTTTAAAAATCTCCGTTTTGTGGCACCTGGGTGGCATTGCTGGTTAAGCTTCTGACTCTCGGTTTCAGCTCAGGTCATGATATCAAGGAGGTGGAATCAAGCCCCATGTCAGGCTCCAGGCTCAGCATAGAGTCTGCTTGAGATTCTCTCTCCCTCTACCCAACTCGCTCTCTCAAATAAGTAAATAAATAAATCCTGAAATAATCCCTTTTTAATTTTTGCTTTTTTGTCTAATGCATTTGTATCAAATCAAAAAAATAATTACCAAAACTGATGTCAAGGAGTTTACCCCCAATGTGGCCTTCTAGGAATCTTATGGCTTCCAGTCTTTTGTTCAAGTCTTTAGTCCATCTATAATTGGGTGTGTTGTGATAGATATTCAGTTTCATTCTTTTACATGTGACTATCCAGTTATCCTAGAACCACTTGTTGAAGATACTATCCTTTCCCCATTGTACATGCTATATATATATGTACCTATTCTAATCTGTTAGACTGATCTATGTGTTTCTTTTTCTGCTAATATCATACTGTTTTGATTACTATAGCTTTGTAGTATAGCTTGAAATGAGGAAATGTGATGTCTCCAACTTAGTTCTTTCTCAAGATCACTTTGGCTATTCAGGAACTTTTGTGATGCTACACAAAGTTTAGGTTGTTTGTTCTATTTCTGTGTAAAATGCCATTGGAATTTTGATAAGGACTGCATTGAATTTGTAGATAGCTTTGGCTAGTATAGACATCTTAACAATATTCATTCTTCTAATCCATAAGCATACAATATATTTTCATGCTTCTTCAATTTCTTTCATCAACTTCTGATAGCTTCCAGTGTACAGGTCTTTCACCTCTTTGTTAAATTTATTCCTAGATATTATCTTTGATGCAATTGTAAAATGAGATTGTTTTCTAATTTCTCTTTCTGCAAGTTTGTTATTAGTGCATAGAAATGCAACAAAATTCTGCGTATGAATTTTATATCCTGCAATCTCATGGAATTCATCTATTTGTTCCAACAGTTTTTTAGTGGAGTCATTAAGGGTTTTCTACATATAATATCAAGTTAATTGCAAAAGCATTAGTTTTCCTTCTTCCTTTCTGATTTGGATGCTTTTTGCTTCTTTTTTATTACCTCATTGCTTTGGCCAGGTCTTCCAGTATCACATTGAATAAAGTGGCAAGAGTGGGATTTTTGTCTTGTTCCTGATCTTAAAGAAAAACAAATTTTAGTTTTTCACATTTGAGTATGATGTTAGCTGTGGGCTTGTTATATGTGGCCTTTGTTATCTTGAGGTACATCCCGTCTGTACCCACTTGACTGAGAGATCATTTTTTTAATCATGAAGATGTTGTTAGATTTTGTTACTCTGTCATGTATTTACTGATTTGCATATGTTTAACTATCTTTGCATCCCAGGAATAAATCCCATTTGATCATGCTGTATGACCTTTTAATGTGTTTTGAATTTGGTTTGCTAATATTCTGCTCAGGATTTTTGCATCAGGAATATTTCTGTTCATCAGGGATATTGGCTTGTAAGTTTCTCTTCTCATAGTGTTCTTATCTGGTTTCAGTCTCAGAGTAATACTGGCCTTATAAGATGAGTTTGTGAAGAACTGGTATTAATTCTTCTTTAAAAGTTGAGTAAAATTTGGGGTGCCTGGGTGACTGAATCAGTTAAGCATCTGACCCTTGATTTTGGCCCAGGTGGTGGTCTCAGTGTTGTGAGATGGAGCCCTGGGTCATGAAATCAAGCCCTGCATCAGGCTCCATGGTGAGGCTGGAGTCTGCTTAAGATTCTTTCTCCTCTGCCTCTCCCTGGCTCCTGTGCACACACTCACATGTGTGTGCATTCTCTCTCTTTCTCTCTCAAAAAAGAAAAAAAAAAAAAAAGTAGAATTCACCAGTGAAGCCATCTACCATCTGGTTCTGCCTGGACTTTTATTGGTTGGGGGATTTTGAATATTGATACAATCCCCTTATTCATAATTGGTCTTTCAGATTTTGCATTTCTTCATGATTTAATCTTGACCGTTTCTATACTTCTAGGAATTTATCCTCTTCCTCTAGATTATCCAACTTGTTGGTAAATAACTATTCATAGTAGTTTCTTATGATCCTTAGTATTTCTGTGTTATCAATTCTAATGTCTCCTTTTTCTCTTCTGCTTTTATTTGAGTCCTCACTTTTTCTTAGTCTAGCTACAGGTTTTCACAATGGCAATATATATATTCATATTATACATAAAACCTAAGAAAATGGGCAAAGGAACTGAATAAGCATTATTGCAAAGACATATAAATGGGTAATAGGTATATGAAAAGGTGCTATCATCAGGAAAATGAGAATCAAAAACACAATATCACCTCACAACTGTTGAGATGGCTAGTATCAAAAAGATAAAAGATTAAAAATGCTGCTGAGGATGTGGAAAAAAGTGAATTTTGTACATTGTTGGTGGGGATGCAAACTGATATAGCCACTATAGACAGAATATGAAGGTTTCTCAAGGAATGAAAAATAAAACTGCCACATGACCCAGCAATCCCACTATACATCCCAGTATACAATCCCAGTATACATCCAAAGGAAATGAAATCACGATCTCAAAAATATATTTGTACCAACAAGTTTTGGGGGTATTATATAATTGCCAAGACATGAAAACAACTTAAGTATCTACTAACAGATAAACTGATGAAGAAAAAGAAATCCATATATATATATGGGTACACACACACACACACATATATATATACATAAATATCTATACATATACACAAAATGGAATATTATTCAGATTTTAAAAAGAAGAAATTTCTTGCATTTACCAAAACTTAGATGAAACTGAAGGACATTATGCTAAGCAAAATAGGCAAGACAGGGAAAGACAGATACTGTATGGTGTTTCTTACATATTGAATCACTTAAAAAAAATGTTGAACTCATAGAAAAAAGAGAGTGGAAAGTAATTGTTGTGGGCTAGGTTGTAAGGAAAATAGAGGTTGATCAAATAATATAAACTTTCAACTACACGGTAAGTAAGTTCTGAGGATCTAGTGTACAGCATGGTGACTATGGTTGATAATTGTGCATTGAGTAATTGAAATTTAGTAAGACAATAGATCTTAAATGTTCTTTCTCTCTCACACACACATACACACAAAGTTAACCATATGAGGGCTGAATGTGTTAATTGACTTGGTGAGAATCCTTTACAAATACACATTTATATCAAATTATCACATTGTATACTTTAAATATATTTCCATTTTTTAAATTATATTTCAATAAAGCTGGAAAAGAATAAAAGTGGTAAAATTGACAAGAACTCTGAAAACACTAGCATCTAATAATCCATGTGGTAGCATTTGTCTTATGGGACATAAATCCCTCCATTCTTCAAAGCTTTTCCTGAAGTCTACTATGCATAAAGGCCAACTGTGACTTTTTTTTTAGGGGGGGGGGGGTAGTAAGGAATGCTTAGCTCAATCAACATAGGAGAAAAGAATAGCCCATCCAGAATGGTACAACAATTTAAAAATTTGGTAACTAAATGAAAATAATATATTTAAGATATTAGCAACCATTAGAAAGTGAACATCCCAGAAACAGATGAAAAATCTTGGAAAAAAAAATTATAGGCCACATATAATGGAGTGGAAGTTTGAGCCTATTTCCTCCAGATATTTAGGGCAAGTTGATCAGAGCAATCCCAGGATTTACATAAATTAGGCATCTAGCATGCATTCTCATCATGCATATTTCTAGGCTGAATTACAAATGTCAGTCACTTAACTAATGAGGAAGCCTCTTTCAGACCACTAAGTCTCTGCATCTCCAATTTGGCTATTTATTAAGGTCTCATGCACCTCCCTCAAAAGTGTCAGTTTCCTGTTATATAGCAATAATCAGAAACTGGGTTCAGACTTTGCTTTTACATAGTCCAGGTGGTGAAAGTAAAATAAAGCATGTGACTAGATTAGAATCCTTAACTTAGTTACCTCCTTAAAAATCAAGACATCAAGCTGTTAAGTTGGAAAATTATCAAGTCCTATTTTTCTTTATTTTTGCCATCAGACTATTAAACATTTTCTCCAAGCAGTGAATTAGGGGAAGAAAGGAGATTATTCTGCTGAAGAAGTTGATAAGGGAGAATGTTTAAAAAAAAAAAAAAAGAAAAGGTGCCAGAGGGAGAATTCTAAAGACAATAGAACATTTGACCAAAAGGTAAAGCTTGGATTCTTGATTTTTATTCATATACCCTTTGGCATTTGACTCTGTGCTTCACCCCCTCTTCTATAAAATTAAAATAATAAGACATATCCAGTCTTCCTGTCAACAGTAAAGTACTCATAAAATTTTATGTGACAAAATGCCTTTTTTTAAGTAAAATGTATATTACAATGGCAAATAACATGAAACATCAGCTTTATATTCTAGTACAAGAATTTAAATTTTCACATGTCTTCCTGTCACTGAAAAATGGAGTGTGGGCAAAGATTTGGAAATGACTTAACATCCTATCGTTACTTTTTCAGGTACAAATTAATATTCTTGTCAAAAGGAACATGTCTACTATGTCTTAGAAGGAAGCATCCTGATGTTTATTGGAATCCAAAATTTGATATTTTTCTTTTTAAAAACACACTATGGTGACACTTTTACCGAATCAATATCATGAAGGCAATTACAATAGTACATTGATCTTGTGACCATTGGACATTTTTTCCACCATCTACTGATTTTGATCTAAGATCACCAATAACTTTTTTTTTTTTTTTAAGATTTTGTTTATTTTTTGAGAAAGAGAGCACAAACGGGCAGGGACAGAGGAAAAGGGAGAAGCTCTCCCACTGAAGGAGAGCCTGATGTGGGACTGGATTCCAGGATCCAGACCTCATAACCTGAGCCTAAGGCAGATACTTAACTGACTAAGCCATTCAGGCACCTCTAAGATCACCAATTGCCTCTAATTGTCTGTTCAAGCTTACTTCTGAATTTCCATTTTAGTCCATTTCCCTGCAGTACAGGTTTTCTCTTTCTGGATTTCCACATTCTGATAGCTTTTTTCGTTTTCTTTTTTTAGATTTCCCTTCTCATATTCTGACTGTTAGTTACGTGTCTCCTTTACTGTTTTTAGTTTCCTTGAAATGCCACCTTTCTAGGACCCATCCTGCTTCCTCTTCTGTATGATCACTAAGCCCTTCTGTTTCTTCAGTACAGAACAATCCTATGCCTGGTTTAATGATTTGCTGTCACTATCTCAAAATGCAGGGGTTCCTGCATTTTCATTTTCTACTGGACCTCCTGAATTATATAGCCAGTCCTACCTCCTAGCTGTTTCTTCAGGCATTGCTTCACAGACACTCTACATGTCCTTGAATATTTACCATTTTAGTAACAATTTCTTTTTAACATTTTATTTTTTATTTTTAAATATTTTATTTATTTATTCATGAGAGACACAGAGAAAGAGGCAGAGACATAGGCAGAGGGAGAAGCAGGCTCCCTGCGGACTCGATCCAAGGACCCCGTATCCTTGAGCAGAAGGCAGATGCTCAACTGCTGAGCCACTCAGGCGTCCCTCTCTTTAACATTTTAATATTCACATGATATTATTAACATATACCCACTAAACTCTAAGTCATTGCTGACTTCTTCCCTCAGCAAGCAAACAAGTGATCAAAATTTTGAAAAAAAAAAATTTGTCTTAAAACTTCCTAAATCCCATTTCTTTATTTGTTTACATGATTATCCAGGCCTCTGTCCTTTTTTCCCTCAGAAATTATGACACCATTACTATTGCCAAAGTGCTGAACCTAAAAGCCATATAGGATCATGTCAATTCTAGTCTTAAAAATAAACAATGACTCCTTACTGACATTGTCCAAATACATTAATATGGGCTACTTAGGTCCCTTATGATCACTTCTCTGCATACCCTTCCTTGTTCCATTTCTGCTGTCGTTGGCAGTGCAACAGCGTTCAGGGCACACTTAATTATCCACCTGCGCCAAAAGCATGCTCCTACATATCTTTGTGATTTTTCCAGCGATGCTCTGTCTGCCCAAAAAGTCTTTAGTCAGCTTCTTCCCCAATGAGATCCGTGAATTCATCAGGAGTTAATTTAAATGCCATCTTTGCTATGAAGCATTTTTCTTCTCCCAGGCCTATATATTTACCCCTTCTCAGGACTCACATAGTGAGTATTTTTGCATATATTTTAGTTATAGAATTTATCACTTGAGTCGGTAAGGGAATATATATTATTTTTTATTGTATTGTTTGCCCTACCACAGAGCTCAGCATAATGTGGGCAATAAATATTTCTTAAATATTATTGTATTAATATTAATTACAAAATTAGTCCCTAATATTTTCTGTTATCAATTAATTTACATACTTTTTCTAGAATTAAATACATAATTAGATAATTTAAATGGAATTTTATTTTTTAATAAAATAATTTATGCTAATTATAATTCAATGAATACAATGTTATTTTATATTGGTTTTTATTACAATGCAACATATTATATGATATATAATATATGATATGTTAGAAACATGAAAATATGAAAATATTTTTTGTATATGAAAAATGCAAGAAAAAACTATATCAAATAACCAAAACTTAAATAACATGCCTTTTCATATTATAGATTTTTAGGTGTATTTTTCCCTCCCATTTATATATTGAGTTTCTTGTATTATTTACATAAAGTCTGTAGAGAAGACAGGGATTGAATCAATACCACCTGATTACAATTACTAGAAAAACAAATAGTGAGTTTAATGGTTTTTTTTTTTTGCTATTATATTATTTAACCCTTATAAAACAACTTTATTTTTTTAAGTAATTTTAGGATCATAAAAAAAAGTACAACCGAACTAGAGAGTTTTTATATAACCTTTGCCCTCACACACAGCCTCTTAAACTATTGACATTCTGTGCAGGGTGATCTATTTGTTATAATTGATGATCTTGTATTGACACATAGTTATCATCCAAAGTCCATACTTTATATATTGGAGTTCCCTCTTGGTATGTATATCCCGTGGGTTTTGACAAATGTATAATGATATACATTATATATATACATATATATACATATATAATGTATATATATGCACTATTATAGTAGTACACAGAATAGTCTCACTACACTAAAAATCCTCTGTGTTCTCTATGGCTCATTGTTGATAATATGGCAAATTATGAGAAGAGCCAAGTTTTATTATGCAAGTAGGTACACCTTACACAACACCTATGTGTTCAGAACTTTATGAATTTATTTATACACATTTATTTTAGTTCTCCAAACTACTTTGCAACAGGGTGTATACTACTTCTAGTTCTTTGTGGTAAAACAGAAATAGATTCTGGCTCAATGAAGCAAAAAGGGTCAATTGATTGGAAAATTACTAGTTTATGGACTCCTAGAAAGATTAAATAATCAATCCTTAAAAATGGAGGAAGCAGGACAGTTCAAGAAATCTAAGCAACATGAGCTCATTTGCTCTGTCACTATGGTGCCATTACATTGCTCAGCATTAATGCCTCAATATTTGTGTCCTTAGTATGGTATGTCAAGTTTCTGGAGTTAAGAAGAAGGAGGAAGAAGAGAAGAATAAGAGGAAGAGGAAGAAGATAAAAGTGTGCTTATCGTACATGAGTCCTGGACTAATCAGTTCTACACAGAGAGAACGGAGGGAATTGTCACCTATGGGACCATGGCCAGCCAATGTATTCAGCGACATTTTACAGGAGAAGGGAGAGTCAGACAAGCTCTTCAGCCAGCCAGATGCATTTCATCTTGGCTGCCCAAGCACATGTATCTTCTACCCTCTTCACTGACCACACACACATTATTCTTTCCATATACACAGTGATATCATCTAATTAGGGAAAATAGATTAACATCATCACCACACAAGCTTTTGCCGCTCTTTCTCATGGGAGAGAATATGAAGCTATATCTTCGCCCAAACTGGTGATATAAGGCCAGTGCTCCCCAAATCCAAAAGCTATGGATGCTGTCTCTTACTTCTAAAGTCACACTGCTATCTATTGCGCTGGTGAGACTGGGGACCTCAAAACCACCGACCCCGGGCCAGCAACCTCCGAATAAGGCCTCCTTGCCACCCTACCCTAACTTAGCACACAAAGACCTGTAATCCCTGCCTTAACTGGAATGCCGCCCTGCCCCCATCTTCCCGCAGAAAACTCTTTATAGACCCCCTGCGGTTTGCCTGGGCGACTTCCCAGTTCTCTCCCTCCCCTGCGGGCTGTGGAACCTTGCCAGAGAGTGGGTCCCATTATAAGCCTGTTTGGACCAACTTTTGCCTGGCCTCTCTATTCCATTTCACTACCGATCAGATTAAACCTGACACTATCCTATCTCAATATTTTTCAACTTGTATACTTTAAAATTTTTTGGAAATATAATTACTATATGGAAAAATACATCTTATAAGTACACAGCTTGATGAATTTCCACTAACAAAACATACCTGTTTAACTGGCATCTGGAGCTCAAGAAATAGAATATTACCAGCTTGTCAGAGACTATCATAATATTCTCTTTCAGTTATTATTCTCCAAGAAGAATCACTATTCTGATCAATAACAATTATGGGATATTTTAAATAGTTTCCAAATATGTGGACATAGTATATATCTATATTAGTTTTCTAGGGCTACCATAATAAACTGCCACACACTGGGCAGCTTCAGAAAAGGATATTTGTTTTCTCACTATTCTGGAAGCTAGAAATCCAAGACCAAGGTATTGGCAGAGTAGGTTTCTTCTGAAGCTCCCCTCCTTGACTTGTAAGATGGTTGTCTTCTCCCTGTGTCTTCACATGGTCTTCCCTCTGTATGTATTTGTGCCCTAACTTCTTCTTCCTATACAGATCCAGTCATATTAGATTAAGTTCCACACTCATGATCCTCATTTGAACTTCATTAACTCTTTTGAGACTATTTTCCAAACAGTCACTTTCTAAGGTACTGGGGATTAGGATTTAAACATAAATCTTAAAAAAATAAAAAATTAAAAAAAAGAATAAAATAAACATAAATCTTGAAGGCAGACACAATCCATCCCATAACAAGAACTCTTTTTTGTTGGGTTTCTTCTGCTCCCCACCATAATGTATGGGGTCTGTATCCAAATACTTCTGTGTAACTGTGGAGTTTATGTTCTTAAATTTGTATGTATTCTTTGGTGGGAATATACCACAATTCATTACTCTAATGTTGATGGTAATTTGCACAGTTGCCAGTATGAAGCTATTATAAACATTCTTATATATGATATTAGTGACTATATGGATGCATTCGTCTTAGATATATACCTAGGGTGGAATTGTGGGGTTCTACTCTATAAATATGTTCTGTTTTATTAAAGACAACAAATAGTCTTGCCCTCATTTGTATTCCTAGAGGTAAATTATGAGAACTCTGGTTGTTCCACATTCTAAAAAATACTTGGTATTGTGTGCCTTTTAAATCTTATATCTTCTGAGGAGTGTGAATAGGCTAGCATTGTGGTGTTATATTAATATTTCCTGACAAAAAGTGAGGTTGAACAATTCTGTTCATATCTATTGGTCAATGGGATAAGCTTTTCTGTGAAGTTTTAGTTTAATTTTTTTGTTCATTCTGTGCTTAGTCATTTTCTTATCTATATAGGAGCTCTTTATAAAATATATATTAATTCAATATGTATTTGTCAGATTCCTTTTATTAAACTTTTTTTTTTTTTTGTATTCTGAGATAATTTTAGATTCACATTCTGTTGTAAGAAATTAGAGCCTGAGTACTCTTCACCCAGCTTATTCTAACTGGAACATCTTGCAAAACTATAATACAGTATTACATGCAGGACTTTGGCCCTGATACATTGAAGACAGGATACAGTTCCTCTCCACCACTGTATCTCATGTTGCCCTTTATAGCCATGTGCACTTCCCTGCAGCCTCCCTCCTCCTCCTTGACCTCTGACAACCATAATATGTTTTCCATTCTCATAATTTTGTTATTTCATGAGTGTTATATGAATGAAATTGGGGTGTTTTTTTAAATTAACATAATGCTCTAGAGATTTGTTGAGTTGTTACTTATATCAATAGTTTGTTTCCCATGGTATGTGCACACCACAGTTTATTAAATGTGGTAGGATGCTTAGGCTGCTTCCAGGTTTTAACTGTTATAAACATTTTTTTTTTCTAATAACATAGGTTTTCATTCATTTGGGATAAATGCCCAGTGGACAGTTGCTGGCTTGTATGGCCATTGTATGCTTGGTTGTGTTTTTTTGGAAACTTCCAAGCTGTTTTCCTGAGTGACCATATCATTTGACATTCTGGGGAACAATGTATGAATCATTCAGTTTATTCACATTCTCACTAGCCTTTGGTATTGTCACTATTTTATATTTTCCCATTTGGATGGGTGGGTAGTGTTACCTTGTGGCAGTTTTCGTTTGTATTACCCTAATGGCTAATGACATTAAGCAACTTCTCATGTGCTTATTTGCCATTGGTATATTTCCTTTGGTGAAATGTTCCGTGTTTTTTTCTTATTTTCTAATTGGATTGTTTTTATGCTTTGAGATTTTGAGAGCTCATTATATGTCTCAAATCTTAATCCTTTGTTGGATATATGAAGCCAAATATTCTCTCCAAATCTGTAGCTTTTCTTATCTTCCTAAAAGAATCTTTCACAGAACAAATTGTTTTTTTAAACTTTGACAGTCTATTAATCTATATTTTCTTTAATAGATCATGGGTTTTTAAAATTGATTTTATTCTATTTTTTTCTAAGATTTTAATTTATAGTTTATATTTTAAATCCATGATCCAATTTGAGTCAATTTTGGAGAAGATGTGAGATTTAGCTCAAGGTTACTTGGGTTGTCTATAAATATATAATTGTTCCGGTAACTTTGTTGAAAACAATATCTTTGTTCAATTGAACTTTTTTGCAACAATGTCAAAAACCAATTAATATGTATATGTGGGTTTATTTCTAGATTCCTAAGCTTTTCTATTGTTTTATGTGTCTGTCCTACAAAAACTTCCATATCTTTGTTTTAAAGATTTATTTATTCATTTGAGAGAGAGAGAGAATGGGGGAGAGGGACAGAAGGAGAGTGAGAGAACCTCAAGCAGGCTCCCCACTAAGTTCAGAGCCAGCTACCAGGCTCAATCTTAAAACCCTGAAGTCACAACCTGAACAGAAAACCAAGAGTTGAACACTCAACCAAATGAGCCATCCAGGCACCTGAAAATCACCATATCTTGATTATTGTGACTATGTAATAAGTCTTGAAATATATAGACTATTCCTCACATTTCAGTCTCCTTTTCAAAAATTGTTTTAGCTCTTATAGTTAATCTTTAAATTTGAACTTACAATAATCTTACTTATGTCTAGAAAATTCTTGCTGGCATTTTGATGGGAACTGAGATAAGCCCGAATATCACTTTAGAGAAAATTTTTACTAGAGATGTTCAATTTATAAATGCTCTGATTCTCCATTTACTCTCTTATTTCTTTCATCAATGTTTTGCAGTTTTCAGCATACAAGTCCTGCTCATGTTTTGTTGTATTTACCTAAGTATTTTTTAAATGAGTTAAAAAGTTAAAAAGTCTGCTTAGTTTGTACATGCTCATGGCTAGTATACAGAAACATAATTTGTTTTTGCATATTTACATTGTGTCCTGCAAACTGGAAACTCATACATTAATTGCAGGAGGGTTTTGTTTTGTTTTGTTTTTTTATTTTTTTTTTCTTTTTTTGGTAAATTTCCAGGGGATTTTCTACATAGTGATATCATCTGGAAATAATTTTATTTATTTTTTTCTTTTCTAATATGCATGCCTTTTGTTTCTTTTTCTTATTGCACTGTCAAGAGCTTAAAGCACTAGATTATATCAAAATGGTGAGAATAGACATCCTTCCTCTGATTTTTATCTTAGAGGTTAAGCGTTCAGTCTTTCACCATACAGTATAATGTGATCGGAAGGCTTTTTTATATATAACAACCTTTTTATCACCTTGAGGAAGTTCCACACTACTTCTATTTTTGTTTTTCTGAGAGTTTGTCAGAAATCAGTGTTGAATTCTCTCTATACTGATTCACATGATCATATGATTTTTGTTTTGTATGCTATTAACATAAGGATTACATTGATTGAAATGTGAATATAGAATTACTCTGTCTGGAAATTACTTGTGTGAGTTTTTAGTTGTGATTTCAATTTCCTAAATAGTAATACCACTACTTAAATGATCTATTTCATATTGGGCTAGTTGTGGTAATTTGTGCTGTAGGACAAATTGGTCTTTTTCACCTAAGTGATCTAAATTGTTTGTAGAATTACCCTTGGTATTACCTTATTATCTGTTTGATATACACAGGGTCTTCAGTAGATTCCCCGTTTCATCCCCAATATTAGTAATTTCTGCTCCCTCTCACACGCAGTTTGCCAAGGATTTGTCAATATTATTGATCTTTTCAAAGAACTAGCTCTTTGTTTTATTGGGTTTTCTCCATTCTCATCAATTTCATTGATTTTTACTCTTTATTATTCCCTTCCTTCTGCTTGCTCTTGGTTTATTTTTCTCTGCTCTTTCCACAATCTTGAAGTGGAATTCAAATTGATTTAAGTGTTTTTCCCTTACCTAAAGTGTGCATTTAGTGCTAAAAATTTCTCTCATGGCACTACCTTGTCAGTGTCCTACAAATGGAATGTGTTGCATTTTCATCTTCATTACATTTTCTGTATTTAAAATATGTTTCCTTAAGACTTTCTGTTAGAGGGGCACTTGGGTGGCTCAGCGGTTGAGTGTCTGCCTTTGACTCAGGTGTGATCCCACAGTCCAGAGATTGAATCCCACATCGGGCTCCCTGCAGGGAGCCTGCTTTTCCCTCTACCTCTCTCTCTGCCTGTCTCTCTGTGTCTCTCATGAATAAATGAATAAAATCTTAAAAAAAAAAGACTTTCTGTTAGATCCATGAAGTATTTACAAATGTAGTTTTTAGTTCTCATGTGTCTTGAGTTTTTCCTGCTATCTTTATGCAATTAATTTCTCGTTGGATTCTACTATAGTTAAAAGAATACACGCTGTATGAATTCAGTTCTTTTAAATTTGTTGCAGTTTATTTTATGACTCAAGATATGATTTATTTTGTTATATGTTTTATGAGTACTTGCAAGGAACATGTACTCTGCTGTTGTTGGGTAAAGTGTCTTATAAATGTCAATTAGATTCTGTTGCTTGATGGTGTTGTTATGTTCTTCTGTATCCTTCCTGATTTTCTGTCTAGCTGTTTCATTAGTTGTGGATAGGGACATGTACTAAATTCTCCAAATATAACTGTGTATTTGTCTGCTTCTCATCTTAGTTCTATCAGCTTTTGCTTCACATATTTTGCAGACTCATTGATTGGTTCATGTATGTACTATGTCTTCTTGATGGACTAACTGTTTAATCATTATATATTATCCATTTCTGTCTCAGGTAAATTTATTTGCTCTGAGGTCTACTTTACTTGATATTAATATAGTAATTCATGATTTCTTTTGATTAACATTTGCATAATGTAACTTTTGCATCCTTTTACTCTCAACCTTAATGTTTGATGTGATATGCATTTGGTTGGTGTTCTTTATTTTTTATTTTTTTAAGATTTTATTTATTTATTCAGAGAGGGGGGCATGAGCAGGTGGAGGGGCAGAGGTGGAGGGAGAAGCAGACTCCCCACTGAGGAGATACCCCAACATGGGACTCAATCCCAGAACCCAGAGATCATGTCCTGAGCTGAAGGCAGACACTTAGCCCACTGAGCCACCCAGGTGCCCCTGGGTCATGTTTTTTTAAACTGCCCTTCTGGGTTTTTTTGTTTGTGGTGGGTTTTGTTCTCTTTAGTTTTGCCATTCTTTTTAATTGGTAAACAACCATTTGCAATTAAAGTAATTGCTGATATGTAAGGAATATTAAGTATGCATTTTATTTTTTTTTTGTTCTCTTTGTTATGCAGTTAGTTCTCTTTACTTTTTTTGCCTTACTGTGGGTTACTTTTTTAGAATTTCAGCTTTATCAATAGTCTTTTTGAATATATTTCTTTGTATATCTTTTTTTCCTGGTGGCTCCAAGTATTACACGACATGTATATAACATATCACAGTCTTCTGGTGTCTTATTTTTACCAGTTCAGCTGAAGTGTAGAAACTTCATCTCCCTTTACATTTCTTTACCTTATTGTCCTAATTTGTAGGATAATTATGTTAACTATTCTATCAGTTTACTTTACAACCCTGAGACAATGTTATAATTTTTGCTTCCACTGAGTTTAGAAAACTCAAAGGAGAAAAAATGCCTACAATGTTTATCAAATACATATCATATGTATTGATACGATGTGTACTCATGTGGATTTGTTTGTAATTATCCTTTTTGTGGTTTGCTCAACTCTTAAATATGAATGATAATTTATTATTTTTTGCCAAATTATATAAGTTTTCAGCAATATTTCTTTGAATATTTTTTTAGCCCCAAGCCCAAGCTCTTTCCCCCCTTTCCTTCTAGATCTCAGAAAACGTGAATGTTAAATATTTTTCTATAGGCCGACAGATCACTGATTTTTCTTTCTTTCAGTCTATTTTCTCTTTGTTATTCAGATAGGATTTCTTTTGTTCTGTCATCAAGTTCACCAGGTTGGTTGGATTTTATTGTTATTAGCTTTTTTAGTTCTAACATTTGCATATGGTTCATTTGCATATCTTTTGTTTCTCTGCTGAGTTTCTTTTCTAAGTGTTCTTTTTTCTTAATTTGTTCCTAGCATTTTCATAATAGTTTACTGAAGCATTTTTATAATGGATCTTTGAAAATTTTTATCTGATAGTCTAATATTTTTGTTATATTAGTATTGGCATCATTGATTTTCTGTTTTTCATTCAGTTCCATATTTTCCTGCTTCTTGATTTGATGATTGATTTTCAATTGAAACCCAGACATTTGGATATTATGCTATAAAATTGCATATCTTATTTAACCTTTCTATTTTAATGGGCTTCTCTGACATAGTTCCAGCAGAGAGAGGAGAGGCTACTTTTAATTCCTGTCAGATTTGTGTGGAAGTAGGGTTTCCCCACTCAGGAGCCATTGTCATTCCAGGAGTAGGACTCTTCCCATTAACAGTTGGTGTCTATTTCTCCACACAATTTGTCAGGGATGAGATCATGTTTGGCTTTTCTCAGTAGAATATGTTTTAGCTAACATTAGAACTTTATCAGGACAGAAAAAGGACTAAGCATAGGACACTCCAAGAAGATATGGATAAGCAAATGACAAAGCCATTTCCAAGAGTAGCAAAAGATTAGAGTTGTGAAAAACAATTGAGAGGGCAAAATCCTGAGATGAAAAGCTGAGAAGTGATTCACGCTCAGAAAATACTTGAAAAAAAAAAAAAAAAGATCCTGAATAGCCAGGGGAATATTGAAAAAGAAAATCAGAGCTGGGGGCATCATAATGCCGGATTTCAAGTTGTACTACAAAGCTGTGATCATCAAGACAGTGTGGTACTGGCACAAAAACAGACACATAGATCAATGGAACAGAATAGAGAAACCAAAAATGGGCCCTCAATTCTATGATCAACTAATATTTGACAAAGCAGGAAAGACTATCCACTGGAAAAAGGACAGTCTCTTCAATAAATGGTGCTGGTAAAATTGGACATCCACATGCAGAAGAATGAAACTAGACCATTCTCTTATACCATACACAAAGATAAACTCAAAATGGATGAAAGATCTAAATGTGAGACAAGAATCCATCAAATTCCTAGAGGAGAACACAGGCAACACCCTTTATGAACTCGGCCACAGCAACTTCTTGCAAGATACATCTATGAAGGCAAGGGAAACAAAAGCAAAAATGAACTATTGGGACTTAAGATAAAAAACTTCTGCACAGCAAAAGAAACAGTCAACAAAACTCAAAGACAACCTATGGGAATGGGAAAAGATATTTGCAAATGATATATCAGATAAAGGGCTAGTATCCAAGATCTATAAAGAACTGATTAAACTCAACACCAAAGAAACAAACAATCCAATCATGAAATGGGCAAAAGACATGAACAGAAATCTCACAGAGGAAGACATAGACATGGCCAACATGCACATGAGGAAATGCTCTGCATCACTTGCCATCAGGGAAATACAAATCAAAACCACAATGAGATACCACCTCACACCAGTGAGAATGGGGAAAATTAACAAGACAGGAAACAACAAATGTTGGAGAGGTTGTGGAGAAAGGGGAAACCTCTTGCACTGTTGGTGGGAATGTGAACTGGTGCAGCCACTCTGGAAAACTGTGTGGAGGTTCCTCAAAGAGTTAAAAATAGACCTGCCCTACGACCCAGCAATTGCACTGCTGGGGATTTACCCCAAAGATACAGTTGCAATGAAATGCCGGGACACCTGCACCCCGATGTTTCTAGCAGCAATGGCCACAATAGCCAAACTGTGGAAGGAGCCTCGGTGTCCATAGAAAGATGAGTGGATAAAGAGGCTGTGGTCTATGTATACAATGGAATATTCCTCAGCCATTAGAAACGACAAATACCCACCATTTGCTTCAACGTGGATGGAACTGGAGGGTATTATGCTGAGTGAGATAAGTCAATTGGAGAAGGACAAACATTATATGGTTTCATTTAGGGAATATAAAAAATAATGAAAAGGAATAAAGGGGAAAGGAGAGAAAATTAGTGGGAAATATCAGTGAGGGTGACAGAACATGAGATACTCCAAACTCTGGGAAATGAACAAGGGGTAGTGAAAGGGGAGGTGGCGAGGAGGATGGGGTGACTGGGTGATGGGCACTGAGGGAGGCACTTGGTGGGATGAGCACTGAGTGTTATGCTATATGTTTGCAAATCAAAATCCAATAAAAAATATACAAAAAAAGAAAAGAAAAGACTTGAAAAGAACTTATGCTTTTGCCTCTGCCTAACTAAAGATTAGTTTCCCTGTCCATAGGAAGGAAATGCTAAGGCAGTTTTAAATGTTTCTTTTTAAGTGTTGACAAAGTACCTCAACACAGTCAATCTTCAAAAACTGAGTAACTTTGCCTTGCTTTCCCTTCCCATCCATTTATTTCTTTTTCTTTCTTTCCTTCTTCCAGCTCTATGCATTTAAGGAAACCTTTGTCTAATCCCTATCTGACTCCAAGAGAAAGAGAGGCTTTGGAGACCATGACAACAAGCAATACCAAACACTTAGTAGTGGAAGAATCTGATTAGAAAAGTTATCATATTATAATATTCACAATGTCTACTTTATAAAAAATAAAATTATGAGGCATATGAAGAACAATAATGCCTGGTCCATCCATAGAGGGGAAAAGTAAATTGCCAGAAACTTCCCAAATAGACTAGACATTTGATTTACTAGACAAAGACCTTACATCAACTCTCTTAAATAGATTCTAAGAGCTAAAGGAAAATATGAACAAATAACTAAAGAAAACCAGGAGAATGATGTCTCAACAAATAGACAATATAAATAAAGAGATAAAAAATAAACCAAATAGAAATTCTAGTGATGAAAAGTATATTAACTGAAATTAAAAATTCAATAGAGGATTTGAACATCAGATTTGAGCAGGCAAAAGCTATATTCAGTGAAATTGAAAATATGTCAGGGCACCTGGGTGGCTCAGTTGGTTAAGTGTCTGCCTTTGGTTCAAGTCATGATCTCAGGGTCCTGGGATTGAGCCCACATTGAACTCCCTGCTTAGCAGGGCATATGCTTGTCCATCTCCCTCTGCCCCTCACCCCCACTCTTGCTCTCTCTCACTCACTCTGCTGTTTCTCTCAAATAAATAAATAAAATCCTTGAAAAAAAAAAGAAATTGAAAATATGTCCATTAAAACTATCCAGTCTGAGGAATAGAAAGGAAAAAAGACTTAAGAAAAATGAATGAAACTAAGAGACCTCTGGGATACCATCAAGTATGCCCACATAAGCTTAATGGAAGTCTCCGAAGGAGAGTTGGGAGATAACAAAACAGAATAAATATTTAAAGAAATACTTGCTGAAATTTCTCAAATTTGATGAAAAACATGAATCTCCATATCTAAGATGAGATGACTATATGAACATCAGACAAAACAACTTTTACTAAAAAATTATTAAAGTGACAAGGGCATTTATATGTTGAGAAAAGAATCAACTCATCAAGAAGATATAATATTTATAAACATACATACCACAAGGAAATGAGAAGGGAGAAAATGGTAGTTCTACAATTGTAGTTGGAGTCTTCAATACCTAACTTTCAATAATGGATAAATCAACCAGACATAAGATCAAGACTCTAAAGGACTTGAGCAATGCTATAAGCCAGGTAAACCTGAAAGATAGATTTTTATACCCCACCCATAAATATCAGAATATATATTATTCTCAAGTGCACATGGTACTTTTTTTGAGCATACAACATGCGTTAGGCCACAATGGAATGAAAATCTTTTTAAAAGATTGAAATTATACTGAGTATCTTCTGTGACAACAATGGAATGAAGCTAGAAATTAATATATAAAGGAAAACTGGAAAATTCCATCAGGCTAAAATGATCAATAGGTCAACAATTAATCCCAAGCCAAATTAGAAAGTATTTTGAGATAAATAAAATAAAACACAATATAACAGTACTTATAGGATGCATTGAGGGCAAATGTCAAGGAGAAATGTGTAGCTCTAGATTCGTACATTAAAGAAATCTCTCAAATAAGTAAAAACTTTATACTCTAATAAACTAGAAAAAAAGTACATGAAATTCAAAGTGGTAGAAGGAAGGTCATACTAAAGAGCAGAGATGAACAAAATAGAGGAAAAGAGAACAGAGAAAGTCAGCAAAATCAAATGTTGGAAAAAAAATCAAATGTTGGTTTTTTGAAAAGATCAATAAAATTTACAAATTGTAACTTAGATAATTTAAAAAAAGATTCAAATTATAAAAATTAAAAATGAGGGTGAAGACATTATTACAGATCTTATAGAATTAAGGAGGGATTAAAAGAGAATATATGAACATTTTTATGCCAACAAATTAAATAACCCTGATGAAATGAAAAGATTCCTAGAAATATACAAACTGCAAAAAGTGACTCAGAAAGCAATAGAAAATATTAACAGATCTATAATAAGTAAAGAAATTAAATTAGTACTAAAAAAAAAAAAAAAAAAAAACTCTTAACAAAGCCTAGGGTCAAGTGGATTCACTGGTGAATTCTACCAAACATTTAACAAAAATTAACACCAATTCTGCCCAAGTCCTCAAAAAAAAAAAAAAAAAATAGGTGAAGGAATAGTTCCTAACTCAATTTATGAAACCAAATCAACAACAGAAGACAAACATCCAATTTAAAAAAATAAACAAAGTTCTTCAATAGATATTTCTCCAAAGAAGTTTACAAATGGCCTTTACATGAAATAATGTTGAATATCACAAACCATTAAGGAAATGCAAGTAAAAACCACAACCACAATGAAATACCACCACACACCAACTACAGCATTTATAATGGGAAAAAAAAAAAAACAACAACAACAAGTAGATAATTGCAAGTGTTGGTGGGGATATGGAGAAACTAGAGAAATTTCTATTTTCTCAGGGAAAATATAATGTGGTACAGCTGCTTTAGAAAAGAGTTTGGCAGTTTCTTAAAAAAGTAAAACATATATCTACCGTATGACCCAGCAATTTCTCTTGGAGGTAAAAATACAGAAAAGAACTGAAAATAGGTAATTCAAATAAATAATTATAAATAAATATTCATAGCATCACCATTCACAATAGTTAGAAGTTGGCAGCAGCAGAATAGAGAACCAAATATGGTATAACCTTGCAATGAAAGGAATGATGTAGTGATACATGCTATACTGTGTATGATTCTCAAAAACATTATGAAAAGTAAGAGAGACCAGACAAAGGGGCACCTGGGTGGCTCAGTTAGTTGAGCTTTTGGACTTTTGACTTTAGCTTGGGTCATGATCTCAGGGTCCTGAGATCAAGCCCTGCCTTGGGCTCCAAGCCCAACAAAAGTCTGTTTGAGATTCTCTCTCACCCTCTTTTTCCCCCTCTGCCCCTCCTCTTGCTCTCTCTCCTTCTGTCTCATAAAAATAAATAAATAAATAAATAAATAAATAAATAAATAAATAAATAAATAAAAATAAATAAATAAATCAAGAAGAAGAAGAAGAAGAAGAAGAAGAAGCAGCAGCCAGACACAGAACATCACATATTTATTATCCCAGTGTCTGAAATATTCAGAATAGTCAATCTACAGACACAAAAAGCAGAATAATGGTTGCTAGGGGCTAGAAGAATGGAGAATAGCAGTCATTGCTTAATGGGTACATTAGTCCCTATTATTATCTCCCCCATTAAATTACCTATAGTTTCATTTTCTGTGGTTTCATTGCCTACCATTAACCATAGTCCAGAAGTAGGTAATCCTCCTTCCAATGTATTTTAAGAAGGTCAGTAGTAGCCTAGGATGATTTCACAATGCCTACATCAATCATTCACCTAACTTCATCTCATCACATGGCATTTTATCATGTCACATCATCACAAGAGAAAGGGTGAGTACAGTACCATAAATTACTTTGAATCATAGAGATACCACATTCACACAGTTTTTATTATGATATATTATTTTAGTTGTTCAGTTATTAGCTATCACTGTTGATCTCTTACTCTACCTAATTTACAAATGACCCTATGTCACAGATTTGTATGCATAGGAAAAAAAGCATAGTATATATAGGGTTTGGTACTATCTGCAGTTTCAGGCCCCTACTGGGGGTCTTAGAATGTATGTCCTGTGAGTAAAGGGACATTATTTCAGAGCACTTCTCTTTGGCATGATGGAAAATTTTTTGGAATTGACAAAGTTGTTAATGCACTGAATATCACTGAATTTTACATTTTACGGTGGTTTTTATGTTATACAAATTTCTTTAAAAAAAGGACAACACTAGTGATTGCATTTTGTTTTCAGATTATTTGATTTTTCCATGTAATAGGAATTCTCCTTTATGTTAACTTAATTGATAATAAAATGCTAAGCTTAATAGATTTCTGAATGGCAGATCATCTTGAAAACCTGAAATAATCCCACTCAATCATGATTTTTTATCCATTTTATACATGAGTGGATTTCATTGACTAAAAAAGTTGGTCATTATATTGAGAGATTTATCAAAGTGTTAGACTTTGATGATTGTAGATTTTCATTTCACCTTTTCTCAACTTTTGTTATTTATATATGTATGTATATCATGATGAACATATAGAACAAATATGCATATGTGTATATGATAAAGCTATATTTACATACATTATACACAGATGCAATGTTTATACCATGAAAGGCACATATCTTAACTATAGAGTTGAAATCGTTTTGAGAAGTATATAAACCCATTATAAATTTTTTACATCTGCAGTATTGCTGTTTTTGCCCTTAGACATTGCCCAGCTGGTCCATATTTTGCTATTCAAGTGCAACAAAGCTTCATTTTTAAGAGGTCAATACCCTGCCTATAAACACTGTAGTGCCTATTATTTTTAACACTGGACAAAGGATTTCAAAAGACGCACATTTCCCCAGTGTGTGTTATAAACCTTGTTTCCCCATAGACCCCCTTTTTACTTGCTTCTCTGAATGTCATAAAAAGCCTGAAATAGCCCTGTGACAGGTTCAGCTTCTGGGTTGAGTGGTATAATTTATTGAGTCTGGTGGTGAAAGCATTTCTCCCTTGGGTTAATAAAACATCTACCTAAACACAGCACAGATGCATAGGACTGAGAAAAATCATTTTGAGAATAGGTCAATAAGATGTAGTAGAGAGATATCTTTCCTTTGGCTCTTAATTCCATTTTTTTTTTCATAGACCCACCTATTTTTGCTATGTATGGTTTGCCAAGCCAGAGCTATTGTGCAATTTAGAAGGCACCATCTTCCAAAACAGTGGGAACCATTAGTTTGTTTTCCAGTTGGCACTATAGCTGGATGTTCAATAAACAATTTCAATTTTCCAGAAGACTAACATATGATGATAATGGTTTAAAAAAATCAAATGCTAATTATATGCCAAGCACAGTTCCAAGACCTTCACAGACGTTAATTTATTTACTCTTCACAATAACCCTATATATAGTATCATCATCATATTCTCTTGCAGATGAAGAAAAGAAGATTTAGAGAGGTGAAACAAGTTGTCTGCACTATATATCTTATAAATATTAGATTAGCTTATAAGGCTGAGTTAAGAATTAAGAGCTTACAAAGCTGAGGATTTGAATCCAAGTAATCTATATCCAGAAAGGCTTTTAACCACCACTTTTTTCTCCTTCTCTATATTGTGATACTATCAAGGACTTCTTAAGGGTGTTAGTCCATTGTCCTCCTTAAATGTAATGTGGAATACTTTGTTCAAAGAAAGATTGTATGGGATACTGTACAAAGAATAAGTGCTGAGATACTCATAATGTGTAGCAGAAACTTGTTCAAAAATTCTCCAGACCTGCAGGATGTGTCAGGTCAATTTTTTAATGTATTTCTTCAACCTGATAGTATCAAACTCAACTCTACAGTTTGATGCATAACATATAGGGTGGTTATATACTTATTATCTAATCAAGACACTTTTGAAAGTAAAGGGGGAGATGGGATGATTAATAACTATCCTGAGGCATTTATTTTAACTCATGTCTGTATTGGTCAAATTGAGATATATGGCTATTCTAACCAGATGGCTCCTTGTTCATGATAGATGTTTCATATGACAAAGTCATCTTGAGTCAAAATGGCACCTCTTCCAGTTTTACCATAAGTCAATATCAAGCGGTCTATATCAGTCTCTGTGTTCTTCACAGAACAGAACAGTTTTACTTAAGAGGAATCTCCTTACTTCTCAACCATAGGAATCTGCTATCAAGCTTGTAATGGTCATAACAGATTATCAGACCTGCCAGAGTCCATGAACTAGGTATACTTTACCATTTGTCACATTGTAGAAATTTCTTTTGCTCCTGAACAAGTCTCAAAAATGGCAACTTTTTGAGTTGTCCTTTGAAAGATTTAGTGTAAAACACATAATTGTCATAATATGCTGTCTCCAAAATCCAAATGAACCATCAGACATTTCAAAAGTAAAATTCACCTTTTTGTTCCTTTAGAGAGAATTTTACAACATGCTATAGACCACTGAACCTCTAGAAATCCTCCTATGGAAGTTAGGTAAGGTATATCTTACCATTTCAATTTCTGTGCTAAAAAATGACATTGGAAAAACTTAAATGCTTCACTCATTGTCAAAAAATCCAGAAGATAAAGATTCAGATTCATAATATTTAGATACCTTTTTGGGAAAAAAATTGTTTGTATAAGACAATCATTAGACTTGTAGTCACAAGTTCTACTTCATCAGTTTAGGGCAGAAGTCTAATCAAAGTAGCCAATAAAAAGATTTTTAACTCAAATGTTGAAACTTTTTTGAAAGATTTTATTTATTTATTTGAGAGAGAGAGAGAAAAAAAAAAGAATAAGTGGTGGGGAGGCACAGAGAGAAAAAGGGAGAGAGAGAGAGAAGCAGACTCCTTGCTGAGCAGGAAGCCCAATGCAGGGTTCAATCCCAGGATTCTGAGATCCTGACCTGAGCCAAAGGCAGATTCTTAACCAATTGAGCCACCCAGGTGCCCCTGTTGAATTTTAATCAAGAGTAAAATAAGTATTTATGAGTCCATATTGATATAAAATTAATAAACATGCAAGAGGGAAGACTCTCCTTAGAGCCAAGTTAATAAATGTAGAAAAGTGAAAAGTGGGTACTCACCATTAGGTAAACACTAAAGTAAAAATTGTAGAAGATAGTCTGTTGATGGCTGCTAAAATTAGAGTGTAAGTTCGTGAAAACACATGATTTGTCCTTTTGAAATAATTCCCTCAAGAGATTAACTATGAAAGAAGCTATAAAATAATTTACAGTGGAGAAATGTGATATACACCAATTTAAATAAGTGATCATCATAAACTTTACTGGTAATGATGTATACTGACATCATCAATTCCTTGATAAGATGCACTGAGAAGGATGTCATATTCTTGCCAAAAATGCATGAACACATTAAAATCAGTACTAATCAAAAATGTCAAGGTCACAAAAGACAAGTAAAACCTGAGTTATCGTTAGAGACCAGAAGTCACAAAGAATAAATAAGAATGAAGTACATTGTGAGATCTTAGATATGACCTAGAATAGATTATTTAAATAATTGATAAAAATGTTTTAAAAGTGTTTTGTGTATAGTATTGAGTTCATGCTAATTACCTGGCCCTGATAACTGCCCTATCTTTATATAAGATATTTGCATTAGTGGGAACAAGTGACACTTATAAGAGAATTATTTGTAAGAGAATTATTTGTACTAAACCTTCAACTGTCCTATAAGTTTTAAATTAGTTTAATAAATTAGCTGAAAAATATCAATTCTAAAAAAAATTTCTGTTTATATATAGAGATTTAATATGTTGTCCAGTTTGGAGAATCACATTTGTAATGTGCCTGCCTTCTCCTAGGCATGTACTATTTAATTCTCCAACTGTCCCTACATGATAAGCGGTACTATTCCCTCATTTTAAAAATGATAAGGTTGATGCTTAAAGAGTTTACATGACTAATAAATACTGAATGTTAAGTTTTACTTTATATATTTTCTATTCCAAGAAGAGGGTTCTTTTAACTGTACCATTTTTCCTAATGATCATCAATGCTTACAGACAAACTGCATCATATTAGGAGCCCCTAGTTGGTTCAGTCAGTAAAGCATGAGACTCTTGATCTCAGGGTTGTGAGTTCAGGCCATACATTGGGTGTGGAGCTTACTTTAAAAAATAAATAAATAAAAGATAAACTGCATCAGATTCAAATGGTAATTTCTAAAAATATTTTGAAAGTATATAGTAAATGAATACATTCTAGGGTAATAATCATGATATTTGAAACTTAACTTTAATATTTGATATATTACCTCTACACTTTGTCTATCTCAGATGTTTGTTTAAATGATGATTCTGACTCCATCCTGGAACTATTAGATCAGAAACATTCTCAAATGAAGTCTGGGAATTGGTACTTATAATAAGCAGCTGGGGAGAAAAATATCTACACTAAAAGATAAGAACTGATATTGTGATTGCTGTTGAGATATGCTGTCTCTTGAGCAAAATTTATTTCTTTTATGAAAACTGGCTCTGTATCTTTATATACACCCCTGTGGCAAATTCCAAAGTATGAGTAGCTTTGAAACATGGACACTCTTTTGCCCATTGCATCTCACCTGACCTTGTACAGCACTTCCAGAACTGTAGATGAACACTTTGCTATAGATTCCAGGTCCCTGTTTCTGTTTACAGCTAATCATTTTCCCCAAAAACTTCACCCTAAATCATTTTGGGTACTGCCTTTGATTTTTTGGCCAATTCTGAAAAAAAAATCTCACTAGATTCAGCCCTTTTTGTGGAACTATATCACAGTAGAACCCTAAAGTCCATGTTCCTGAGGTATTCCATGACTAGCCTTAAGAGGGACCCAGAAGTTAATTTTATGCGTAGTCTGTCATTCGAACTGACTAGGCCAATGCAGACACTCTTAATGAATGAAGTCTAACAATATTTTAGCCCATAACTTTCATAGTGAGTGTGGAAGGTTAGCAGAAAGGAAAATATTTTATGTTCCTATATTATATCAAGCACCACACTAGAAAAAAAATGATGACAATGATGATAAATTATAGATAATTCTAATCCTAATAACAGGTCATATGCTTCACTGTGGACTCAGTAAGTCTAGGATAATATTTTGTACTGAACATTATATTTATCTTATTTTTATTTTTTAAAGATTTATTTATTTTATTTTAGAATAAAATAGAGAGAAAGACTGGGGAAGGGGCAAGGAAAGGGAGAGAGGGTCTCAAGCAGACTTGCTACTGAGTGTAGAGCCTGATGTGGGCTCTATCTCCCAACCCTGAGAACATGACCTAAGCCTAAACCATCCCTTTTTAACTACCTCCTTTCTTCTATAAAATGATATTCTCCTCCTTGGTTCTCTAGAGTGGCCCATGGTTCACCATAGTCTGCTTGCTCCAAATTGTAGTCCCTCTGCTATTCCTGAATAAATTCATTTGTTGTTTGAGATTCTTTGTTGTTTAAATTTCATGGTTGATAATACATGGTATCAGAAGTAGGATCTGAGGAGAACAAACTCCTGAGAAACTAGCAACCCCCCAAATTATGTGTAGTATACACATGAGCCTCTTGTGGTCTGTGTTCCCTGAGTCATCTTACTTAGGTTCAGTAAATTTTCTCTCAGATTTGAGTTCCTTCCTTTTGGTCGAGTTCTCTGATTGTATTCAGAAGCTGTTTTCCTGAAGTCATTGTCTTTTTTGTGAGTACTCATTTGTTTTCTGAACTCCTGGTCTTAAAGCATGGGAGCCGAATCCTCTAAATTCTCAGAAGGATCCTCCTTCTGGCACTCCAGTCAGCTTTATGTAAAAAAAAAAAAAAGTAAACAAAAACAAAAACAAAACAAAAACAACAACAACAACAAAAAACTATGATCTCTCTTTATGTGCATTCTTAACTAAATGGATCAACTTAACCAAAGATAACTTAGAATTCCAATGGCCTCAAACTTTCAAACTCTTCAAACTTGTTTTTCTTGGGACCAAATTGGAAGACAGACTTTAAAATTAAACAGACTGAATGGGATGCCTATTTTAATTGGTACTTGGAGGCTTCCAAATGCATGAAAGATTCTAAAAATTGCTTCCAAATTAACAAAGTATTCCTGGACTGTTTTCCGATAAGAGGTTATAGAAGGTTCTTCTTTACCTTTTAAAGTACTTTGCCTCAAAACAAAAACAAGAAACCTGGGTTTTGGGAATCAGAGGTGGCTCAGTGGTTGAGTGTCTGCTTTTGGCTCAGGTCCTGATCCTGGGGTCCTGGGATCGAGTTCTGCAGCAGGCTCCCTGCAGGGAGTCTGCTTCTCCCTCTGCCTGTGTCTCTGCCTCTCTCTCTGTGTCTCTCATGACTAAGTAAATAACATCTTAAAAAAAAAGAAAAAGAAAAAGAAAAAGAAAAAGAAAAAGAAAAAGAAAGAAAAAGAAAGAAAAAGAAACCTGGGTTTCATTAAAATAATTTTCTGTGTTTGTTGTCTTTATAAGGTCTTTGATTACTTAAGTAAACCAAGCCTTCTTGATATTAAAAGAGTTAAGTTTTGCTCAGAACTATATGGCTTTCTATATTTTCCTTTAATATCTTCTATTATCACCATAGTTAATGAATGGATAATGAAATATTATTTCATGGAGACCAATGATATTTAACTCACTGTTTTAAAACCTTCCAATATTTTTAACAGACTTCCCCAGATCAATTTCTAAATAAATCTTTTTGCCCTTGAACTAACTTTGAGGTTTTGAAAAAGGTCCTGGAATATCTCAAAGGATTTGTTCTCTCTCTTTTTAAAGAGATGCTCAACTAATTAGTCTTATTTGATATGGTAAATTACAGGGGAAACATCATAAGTGATGATAAACTTTCTTAGGTTATATTGTATAGGTGAATGCTATTTATATAAATATTCTAGAAATTATATGAAATTCATGGAAATTTGATATGCCTTCGTATAATGTTACCAGTCATAACTCTAATTAGTACCTTAAAATATTGCATGTTACAGACATCACCAAATTTCCCTGTCAATTCCATTGTGATAAACTCTCATCAGATCTTTTAAAAATGGATGTTTTTAAGTCTTCTCTCATTTACAGTTGTTGTTTTACTCTGATGCTTTTTGCAAAAATGTACCTACAAAAGTGATTTTCAAAGAGATTCACTAAAGGAGCTCTGGTAAAGTGCAGGTTTCTGATAACTGAGATCATAAAATTGAACTGGATAATAATTTCCAGAAGTAATGGAAAAATTGTACTAAAACAGAACAAAAATTAACAATATGGATATAATGAACTGATGAAGATTAACACAATTTCTATGAATTTTAAAAAAATATATAACTGGTTCTTTAATCTTTGTTTTCTAGATATGAGGAAATCTTTGCTCTGGAGCCATCTATGACTTACAGCAAGTTAGTAAAATTTACTTTTGGTGAACCATGGAGAAACATTTATCTTTTTCTTCCTACCTGATCCCTCCAGAAATTGGAAACTGTTGAGTACTTTTTCTCATGGCAATATCATTGTTCACATAAGTTCAATAAAAATCTATTCTCCTTGAAACAAAACACAGTTAAAAATATTGGCAGTGTTACCGAGACTTTAACTGTATTGTCTATATTTAAGAGACATGTGCATAGACTCAGACATGGTCAGACAGCTTTAAGAAATTAAGATTGACTTTTATGAAGCCAATAAAATCCCAGCCTTAGAGTCTTTTAAAAGTTTAACCTAAGATTCCTTGTAAAAAGTTTCAGCCAAGCAGTCTTAAAGAGCTTATATGGTCAGTCACTATTCTTGCTACCCTTATGCAAATAATCAGCCCAAGGATAAATCAATTTTACTGAGATTATCTTTGGGGAAAAAATTGTGAATAATTATAGAAAGAAAAATTATATTTGCACCTTTGTAGATTTTAATCCCATTAATTGTCTTTAGGTTTTGTTACATACCTATAAACTGGGCTGGATCCTAAATTCTCATGGTTTCTTCAAATATGAGTGTGATTCTCCAAAGTAACATTTCCAATTTTTTCCATCTTTCTGATTTAGAATCAATAAGAACAAAGATTCCCTTTGTATGTCCTTGAAAGGGACTCTATCATGTCTTTCTCACAGCCCAGATGGGAGACAGACTCCAAGGACTTGAACCTTGAACATAAACCTCACAGCTAAAGAAGGCTGCATCTGACATCTGATCCCCTACAAATGTTGGGGACCTCATACCAAATTGATGAGGAAGAGGAGTAACTGACATCCTGGATGCTAGATCAAGACTTCATACTTTAACAAAACTTAAAAACCCTTTCTTCTTCCTTTTCTTTCTGTTACCCTGGCACTGACCTGGAAAGATCATGCAGTATTTGTATCTCCTAGGGCCCTGCAAAGAGAGATGATGTCTGGAATTTAGAACTTCTTTTTTTTTTTTTATTAGGATTTCAGGCAAGGAGAAAACCTAACTGACCCCTAATCTTTTTATCTATTTTTAGTTGGTTATCTTCAAGTTTGGATTCCTGGTTTAAAACCATCATACAAACTAGATTTATTATTCTGTCCCTCATTTTTGTTTTGTTTAATCATTTTTAAGCTTTGTGCCTGTTTGTCAAACCTCTGCAGAAATGATGTACCCAATAGGGTGATGCTGGCTCAATGCTTCAAGACAATCTCTAATACTTAGGACTTGATAAAATATAGACTTTAAATGGGAAATGCCTAGGGACCTCCTTCATACCCTCCCTTGTTACTCAAAATGATCTTAAATAGCTTCCAATCACTATGTACCTTCCCTTTGATGTGGGGCACGATAACCAAAGAAAGTCTTTTCTGGCACTAAAGGACAAAACCACTAACTATGGAAAATCTGATTCTTGATCAGTTATGCTTTTGAGGACCGGTTCAAAAGGAGAAAGAGTGAAAATGAATAAAGGGAATCTCACTCAAAATGGAGTCAGGAAGTCATGAAGGGAGAGCTCTCATGCACTACCATGCATTACAGCTTATACAGTCCAGAGCAAGAAGAAATTTTCTCTCAGCATGCTAACAGCGAGCTGCTGTCACCTGCAGCCAATGAGGTGCTGCCATCACTTCAAACTCTCATTTTCCAAAAATGAACTTTTATTCAAAACAACCCCTCCCAGCTTCCTCCTTTCCTTGCTAAAAAGATGTTCTCCAGACTTACTTTGGCATGTCCCAAATTGCAATTCCTCTGTTATTTCTTAGTAAACTCATTTGCTTTGTAATAACCTTTATTGTTTAGTTTTCAGAGTAGACAATATGAATGTTTTTTCTACAGTTGTGACATCTCACAGTCACTGTGCTTGTGGTCCAACTTCAAAACTAACTTTATCATATTCCATGTCCCATGACACAGAATAGGTTCCTTTCAGGAGATGCATGCATGGGTCAATGTGACCTTTGCACCCCATATGACATTAAAGATGTCATGGCCTCTTCTATTGAATTCTTGGAGTCTTATGACCCTTGGGAAATACCCATGAACACTAAAAGTTTTCCAGTAACACTTGAAGTATACTTAAAATCATGGACCAAGAATTGTATATGGTGCTCTTCAACATCCTATGTCCTTTTAACCTCCCGAATCCAGAATAAATATATCACACTATACTAAATTTGCACAGATTATAAATGTCAACTAGGGGAAACAGGGGAAAAAATTCTTTTATAAAGAAGCATGTAATTTAAAACCTACTGTATTTTGCTTCTGTGAATAAATGATTTAATATATGAGAAACATATTGAACAAAAGTAAATCTGTTCAGTGCACAAACTAAAATAAAGGAGAAGCTGGAATAAGGTCAAGTGTCTCTACCACAAGTAGTCTCATTATACTAAGCCACTTCTGCACCTATGTGAAAATTATGTTCCTAGACTTCTTGAAAATGAGCATACACATCACTGATTTATTTTGTTGACATGAAATATTTTTTGTAACATGTACTAATAATTCATTCTGTCAAGAACTGCAGTGGGTCTGAGATTTTACTCTACTTACAAACTAACAAATAAACCTTCCACAGTTTTATGGATGTTGATAGAAAAACATGAGTCCTAGGTCAGAGTCAAAGGTCAGTTTATTAATCACAGAAATAACAGTAGTCAGCATGTCTTTATTTTTACTCAGTTTTCCCAAACCCCGATTCCTATATGGTGCACAATGAGGACCAGGGGACACCTACAGTGCAAAGTGTTATTCCAGGAGAGAAACCTCAGGTTTTGGAAATCCAAATGTTTTATAATGGACTGCAAGCACACCTGCAAAATGTGTCATAGAGGTAAACATTAAATTTACTAGACCTGCTAATAAAGGAGTCTTCTTTCTGCTCTGGAGGAAGATACAATCTCTATCTTCCAAGACTGTTTGGGTTAAAATATCCTTGAAAAGGTAATCCTTATAAAAGGCCTCAGTACCTCTGTTCCCTAGATGTGGAGAAATATGACAGACCCATGGAGAATTACCTCTCAACATGGCCTACCAGAAGGCAAACTGGAGAGTGTCAGACAAAGCAACCCCTTTCTGTGACTACATAGCATGTGAGAAATTTAAAACAGCCTTATTCATGAATTTAAACATATATAACATATATGTATATGTCATATTTTTGTGTGTATGTATATATAATCATATATGTATGATATATATCATGTATAAAGGGAATGGAATATAAACACATAATATCTATGTATATATACACATAAGTTAGATTAGATTCAGAGATGTGCTAGTGTTTTTTCTTTTTATTCCTTTCTGAGTATTCTCTGTGCATCTGTTCTTAGTCTTGTCAAATAACAATTATATCAATTATATTTAATTAGGTTATTTTCAAAAGCCCACTACACTCAGATTAATAAACCATTTTTTGTGTGTGTGCTGTGAAAACAAAATCCATTTTAGTGAATTGTCATATGCCTCTCACTTCAGAAATGCATTAAAATGAAAATGATCATATAAGGACCTGTTTTTGTGGACAAGATTGAATTTTGAAATAATGTAATGCATGTCCAATTAGTTAATGAGTACAAGTTAAATGAAGGGAAAACAATTTAATTGTTATCTTTCAGACCATGGAAATGAATGATGTATACACAAGTGTCATATTTACTTACATATTATTGGATTAAACATTAGGTCATGTAATGAACAGGACAATTGACCCTCAAGAATTACTGTATTTGTGTGTAATCACTCAAAAAAAATGCTAACTATAAACTTTTCTTGTCTCTATCTGCAATTTTTTAAATAGAATAACAAGTGAAAATTTCATGCTCACAATAATCTTATTGTTTCCATTAAGAAAATCAAGTACAGAGAATATCTAACATCTAAACACCTACTCAGTGGCAAACAACTTACACGCTTCTGACTTTTGTCTTTACAAATATTCCCTGAGGAATGTATTTTTATTTTTATGTTATACAGACAAGGAAACTGAGGTTTGGATGTCATGTTAAACAACATGCAGTTAGACTCTGTGATTATCTGACATCTGCACATAGCCTCTCTTCTTCAAACTGGCCTTATACTTTTCTATTTCCAGCCTGCTTCTAGGTACTATATAAAATCTGAAAATGTTTAGGAACAAATATTAGTTTAACTGAGTGTGGGATTGGTGAAGAATAATAGCAACAACAGAGACACACACACTAACTGTGTCTTATGTACACTAATATGAATGAATGAACCAAGAACAGTTAAGAGTGGTTAGGAGAGTGTTTTAGCACAAAAGGAATGGAAGCCAAGGTCAGAATGGTATGAAAGTGCCACATTTATCGGAAACATTTAGCCTGGATTTAATCCTGAGATAGAGTCTATTAGTTTTATTTTTTTAAAGAATTTTATTTATTTATTCATGAGAGACACAGAGAGACAGAGGCACAGGCAGAGGAAGAAGCAGGTTCCCTGTGAGAAGCCTGATGTGGGAGTGGATCCCGACTCTGGGATCACAACCTGAGCCAAAGGCAGATGCTCACCCACTGAGCCACCTAGGTGCCCTGAATTAATTTTCTATTGCTGCCATAATACATTACTGCAAAGTTAGAGGGTTAAACAACATAAACTTATCGTCTTATAGTTTTCCAGGTCAGAAATCTGAGACAGTCCCACTGGGCTAACATCAAGGTGTCAGAGGGCTGTGTTGCTTTCTATAAGGTGTTGGTAGGTTTCATTTGTAGGTCTTTCCACTTTCTAGAAATGACCTGTATTCCTAAGGTCTTCATCCCCTTCTTCCACTTTCAAAGCCAGTGATAGCAGATTAAGTAGTTCTCCCATTACCTCATTCTGACCTACTCATTTGCCTTCTTCTTTCACTGTGGTTTAGATTAGGTCTACCCAGAAAATCCAGAATAATCTCCCTCATCTCAACTTTAATCACATCTGCAAAGTCCTTTTTGTCATGAACTATACCATGTTCACAGGTTCCAGAGTAGGGCATGAACATCTTTGCAGGACATTATTTTGCCTACCACAACAGGTAAGGCCTAAATATGTAGAGGGAAGATACCAATGAAAGACAGACAGTTGGAGTAAAGGAAAAAAACAAAGACCCAACTGAATGTTGTCTACAAGAAACCCACCTTAAGAAAAAACTTAAAAAAATAAAATAAAATAAAAAAATAAAATAAAATAAAAATAAAATAAAATAAAAATGAAAAGATCAGGTTAAAAAGAAAGGGTAAGAAGAAAATGTACTTTGCTAACATGAATGAAAAGGAAACTGAATAGTGATATCAATTTCTGAATAAGCAGACTTCAGAACAGGGAAATATATCAGGAGCAAAGAGCTGTCACTCTTCCTAGATGACATGACAAACGCAAACATGTATATACCTAATAGAGCATTAAAATACATGAGGCAAAACCTGACAGAAGTGCTTGGAGATATAGACAAATCCACTATTATAGTTGGAGACTTTCCGACACTCTATCAGTATTTGATAGTTCAAGTAGGCAGAAAATCACCAAGGATGTAGCTGAGACCTGAACAGCACTCCAACCCACTTGATCTAATTGATATTTCTAGAATATTACCTTCAAAAACAGCAGAATACATGTTCTTCCCAAGCTCACATGAAACATTCAGCAGAAAGCAGCATTCAAGGGTATAAAACAAACTAAAAAAAAATGTTTTAAAATAGAAATAATTTAAAATGTGTTATCAGACCACTATCGTCCTAAACTAGAAGTCAATAACAGAAATAGAGTTGGGAAATCCCCAGTATTTGGTGATTAAACACACACTCCTTTTTAAAAATTGTTATTTATTTATTCATGAGAGAAACAGAGAGAGAGAGGCAGAGAAACAAGCAGAGAGAGAAGCAGGCTCCATGCAGGGAGCCCGACATGGGACTCAATCCCGGGTCTCCAGGATCACACCCTGGGCTGAAGGCAAGAGCTAAACCACGGAGCCACCCAAGCTGCCCAAACACACACTCCTAAATAACACGTAGGCCAAAGGAGTCTCAAAGAAAAAACTGTACATTATTTTGAGCTAACTGGAAATTTAAATGTCCTATCAAAATGTGAGGATGCTGTGAAAGGAGTATTCAAATGGAAATTTATAGCACTAACTTTGTCCATTAGAAAAAAGAAAAGACCTTACATTAGAGTAATATCAGCTTCCACCTAAGAAAAGTAAAGAGTAATTTAAGCCTAAAGCGAGTAGAAGAAAAAATAATAATTAGCATTGTTATTTATTAAAATACAAAATTTTATTTTATTAGCAGAAATGAATGACACTGAAAACAATGAAATGAATGATATTGAAAACTAGAAAACAATAGAAAGAACTCATGAACCAAAGCTGATTCTTTGAAAAGGTCATTGAAACCTATAAATCTCTGGTCCAGCTGAGCGATTACCTTGTGTCTATAATTGTCCATAACTTACCCTCTGTATTAGTTTAGCCAATCTTTAGGTTGGCTTCTCTTTTATCCACTAGTCCCTGAACTTTGGTTTGTCTCTAAGTCTGAGCAAGCAGTAAAACAGAACATCTTCCCTAACATCTGGCTCATCCTGAGAATCAGCTGGCCATCCAGAGAATCAGGAAATGGAAACATTTCCTGTCAGACCAGCTGAATTATGTTGTCTGTTCATCCCTGCTCAATTTCCTCTCAAAAGTTCCTGACTGTCTTACTTAGCCTTCCTATAAAAGAAAGACCTTTTTTTTCTGTTTGAGTTTTGAAAGGCTGGTAGATCCTGTGTTTGGAGTATTCTTCCTATTGCAATAGTCTTTGCAAAAAAAAAAAAAAAATCTCTTTAACTAAGTCTGGATTTGTTTTTATTTGGAACCAAGAAACAGAGAAGACACCAATTACATCAAAATGAAATAAGGGTCACCACACTGATCCCATGTACATTAAAATAATGAAAGGTAATTTTAAAAATCCACAAAGAAATGTTATCAACCAGGAATAACAAATACCCATACACTTGACTGGTAATAGGTAAAATGGACCAATTCCTTGGAAGAGGCAAACTACCAAAACTCACACAAGAAGAAATGAATAATCCGAATATGTCTACATCTATTAAAGAAATTGAGCCAAGAATGTATAATCTCCAAATAAGGAGAAAGGAAGGAGGTGTTCCAATAGGGAACCAGGAGAAAGACCCTGAGACGGAAATTAACTGGAAGATGTAAAATGCTGTCTGATGAGAACACAGGGGAGATATAGGGGGAATTATTAACACTCAAGGAAGGTCTCTATTTGCTAACAGATGCCAGGAAGTGATTTCCTCCTCCACGGAGCTCCGGAATTATAGGCCAGGGGTCTCTCTAGAGGACACTTCATAGTTGCCAGCATGAGATGTTCCCCAGGGTAACCAGCCTCGGTTGATTTGTGGCTTCTTGGCAATCTGACAAGAGAAAAGAGAGACCAAAACCTTTTTTTTTTTTTTTTTTTTGAAACCTGTGACATCCGCGATCCAGTGGGATACTATGAGTTGGTAAAAATACAAAGAAGTCAGCACTTACAAAGAGTACACTGAATGGCTTTGGCACTTTGATACAGGATTCATAACAAAGGCACATTGTGAAGCTGAGGTGATCTACAGCTGATTCTGAGTTCAAACTGGGGGCGTGACAATGTGTCTAGAGCTTGTTTGCAGGCATTAATGTCGCTACTTCACTTTACAAATTAGCTATAATCCCAAATTAATGCCGTGGCATTTCCCTATTTTTTGTGGTGTTGGTGGTGATCTTTCAGGCTTAACAGGTGGCTGTGGCAAATTTTTCTTCACTATCAAAGCAAAAGTCAATTCATTCTGAGTTACCTTAGATCTAAAAGTGTGTATGCAGATTGTATTATTAGAGGTGAAAGGGTGATGAGGGTGTTATTTATTAATAATAAAAATAAAGAGCTCTTTGCCAGCTTCTTAGATTCATGGAACAGAGTGAAGTCAACACAGAGTTGGAAAAATTATCAGAGTAGGAATTTGGGTAGGTTAGCATGACCTCTACATGCTCAGTTTTGGGGCGCCTAGTGGGTCGGTCAGTTAAACATCTGCCCTCGACTCAGGTCATTGATCCTGGAGTGCAGGGATTGAGCCTCAGGAGTGAGGGACTCCATGCTCAACGGAGTCTGCTTCTCCCTCTCCCTCTGCTCCTCTTCCTGTTCATGATCACTCTTTGTGTCTCTCTCAACTAATTAAAATCTTTTAAAAAAATGTTCGATTTTAAGAAATTCTAGGACTTTGAGAATGCAATTGTACGGTAGTAGAATTCCAAGGATTGTCCTCTCACCCCTTTCCTGGTTATTCAAACTATCGGTATCACTGTGAAGGGACTTTGCAAATTGTAATTCAAATCAGTTGACCTTACAATTTGGAGACTTTCCAGGTAAGCCTGATCTAATTATATAAACCTAGTAAAATGCAGAAAGAGACCCCAGACAGAAAGCCAGAGGGATCTGAAGGACAAAAAGTACTCAAAATGCAATTGATGGTTTAAAGATGGAGATAGCAAGGTAGGTGCCCTCTGGGATCAGAGAGTGACTCTGCAGCCAGCAAGGAAATGGGGATCTAGGTTCTACAACCACAAAGAGATGCAACATGCTTAAGCTTAGAAATGGATTCTTGCTGCCCTCTCCTCCATCCTGTTCTCCAGATAAGCACTCAGTCTGGCTGACCTTTTGACTCCAGCTTCGTGACACCTGAGCACAGATCCGCCAAGCTCTTCTGGGCTTCTGACCTACAGAAACAGAGCATAGCTGCTGTTTTAAGCTGCTAAATTTATAGCAATTTGTTACGTGACAAGAGAAAACTAATACAACTTTTTTTCCACGTGCATGCATAATCTAGAAAATTGGTATGTATTCAAGTGAATGTCCTATTATAAGTGCTCAATAAATGAATGTGAAAACTATTACTGTTTTGTTCTAAAGATCTCAGAAAATCTACTTTCATGTCATTTTTAAAATTGATTGAAGTCCAATAAAATGTTTTCTGTTGTGTAAAAGGTGTGACTTCATTATAATATAACAAGCTTTTTTGAGTAACGAGTCACTCAGCTATTCTGAAAGATCCCCAGCCCACATTCTGTCTGGTCACAAGCCCTCTTGTCTGACTACTGTATTTTTATTATTATTTTTTTTAACACTGCTAGGATGTTACCTGTCTTAGAAACTGTCAAACTTTAAAAAATTCTCCTGGAACCAAACTACATGGGAATGGGTGCTTTATTTAGGCAGTTGCAATAGAAACAATGTTTCAGAGAGTATCCTCCAGACAGGACCGGTGATAGGGACTTGATAGGAAAAGAAATAGAAAGGCCCAAACCTCCCCTTTGTGTCTGGTGAGTTTTGCTGTGCCAGGCATTGCAATCCCATGGAAACTTACATCCAGAGCTAAGAATAGTTGACTCAAAGAATGAATTTAAAGGGAGCTGTTAGTTTCTTGGTATCAGCAGGCAGAGGGTCAGTGTAAGTTCAGAAAAAAAAAATTTACAATTTGCCCAAAAGTAAAGATACATCATTCCATTTTTTTATTATTATTATTTTTTTTATTGGTGTTCAATTTACTAACATACAGAATAACCCCCAGTGCCCGTCACCCATTCACTCCCACCCCCCGCCCTCCTCCCCTTCTACCACCCCTAGTTCGTTTCCCAGAGTTAGCAGTCTTTACGTTCTGTCTCCCTTTCTGATATTTCCCACACATTTCTTCTCCCTTCCCTTATTTTCCCTTTCACTATTATTTATATTCCCCAAATGAATGAGAACATATAATGTTTGTCCTTCTCCGACTGACTTACTTCACTCAGCATAATACCCTCCAGTTCCATCCACGTTGAAGCAAATGGTGGGTATTTGTCATTTCTAATAGCTGAGTAATATTCCATTGTATACATAAACCACATCTTCTTTATCCATTCATCTTTCGTTGGACACCGAGGCTCCTTCCACAGTTTGGCTATAGTGGCCATTGCTGCTAGAAACATCGGGGTGCAGGTGTCCCGGCGTTTCATTGCATTTGTATCTTTGGGGTAAATCCCCAACAGTGCAATTGCTGGGTCGTAGGGCAGGTATATTTTTAACTGTTTGAGGAACCTCCACACAGTTTTACAGAGTGGCTGCACCAGTTCACATTCCCACCAACAGTGTAAGAGGGTTCCCTTTTCTCCGCATCCTCTCCAACATTTGTTGTTTCCTGCCTTGTTAATTTTCCCCATTCTCACTGGTGTGAGGTGGTATCTCATTGTAGTTTTGATTTGTATTTCCCTGATGGCAAGTGATGCAGAGCATTTTCTCATATGCATGTTGGCCATGTCAACAATTTTTATTTACATCACAGAGCTGAAGAGCATCCCCCAGGAAATACTCCTGTTCCAAATATCCTGTTTCAATTTCCTGCCCTGGATAGAACTTATAGGCTGGGTTTCTCTAAAAGATGCAAAACTGAAGATGCTTCATCAGATGAGCACTCTATATTCCTAATTTCATATGCAGCGCCTTAATGTGGTAAATATGGCTGGACCATAAACCAAATTCAAAGTCTCCATAACATCTCTGTCTGAAAGCTCTCTGTTTGAGAGCCACTTTTCCCTGACCATGTCTTAATTCCTCTTATTTCTCTCAACCCAATACTGTCCACAAGCATGTAATATCCTCAACCTCAGAATATCCAGAAGAAAAGAGAAAAAAAGGGAAATTCTCCTCTCACCATAAAAAATTTCCCCCGAGTAGTGCCAACTTCACAGCTCTAAAATATATGAATTTTTCCAGTCTTCAGGATAAAATCTTATATTTAGCATAGAAGAGGAATGCAATACATTTTTTTTGGATGAATACATTTGTCTACCTTTTATTATTTTTTCATGTCTACACTTTGAAGATACACCTTGAGCCCAATATGCACCCAGTGATGAGATGTAGTCTTATCTGGAAATGTCTTGTTGACCAGCCTCTCATTCCTCCCATTAGTTTGAGGCAGCATAAAGATGATATCATTATTCAATGCAATGTTTCTGGTGCCTGGATAATGTCTGTCTCAAAGCAGCATTCAATAAATTACTTGTTCAATAAGTGAACTGACATTTTAGGACTACCAAAAGTTTGTTTTCATGAAGGCCCCTGAAGCTCCATATATTATAGACAACTTTCTTATAGTGGTAATGACCTCTTCTGTGGTAATAACCTCCCAAACTACTGACCTATAATAATAAACATATATTGTTAAGCTTCTTGTCCATCATGATCAGCCCAAGGGACATTGCTCTATGTCTCTTACTCCAGCCAGGATGACAAAGAAGTCACATTCTGTTATTATCACTAAGAATGGATGAGAGAAAGAGACCTTGGGGGCACAGTGAGGCTGTATTTTGCACACTTGGGCCATCAGGTAAGTTCTCACGCTCAGAATTTACACACATAAATTCTGCTCACAAATCCTTGGCCAGAACTTAGTCCTACGGACTCACTCAACTACAAGAAGCTAAGAAGTTTAGTTACTGGTATACTGGCCATATTTGATAAACATCATTCATGATTATCATATCCCTCCCTCATGGAAGCAAGAAACCAGGCACAAGTAACCTGACATAGGAAAAAAATCTGATCAAAGGATATTTTCTGACCCTTGGGTTGGTATCTCAGCTTTATCCATGTTGAATTCACATCCAGATGTACACCTATGATGGTAACAGCAGAGAATGGAAATAAAGCCTTTAATGAACACTGTGGAAAAACATCTAAGGCATAAGCAGTCCCTATTTTATGCTTCTCTTTCAGTGCCTTGCAAGGTATGAGCGAGTATCATTTTTGTTCCTAACAGAATTCATGACACCATTTTCTTCTTATCTCTGGGGTTCTTTACTTGTATTACCCTATATTTTTTTTTCTTAAGGCAGGTACGCGAAATTTTGGATATTCAGGGACCACAGAACACCTATTTGCCTTTGCCAGTGGCATCCCCTGCTGCCAAGGAAGTGTGCAGTTTTGGTCTGGTGACTTGGTCATTCCCAGTGGCAAGGGATTCCTCTGCCTAATTAATCTCATTGAGCGAATTCATGAAGTCTGCAGAACCAACTCTTTTTGGGGCCAGTTTGCCTAGTTTTCAGAGCACACATACATGGATTAATGCCTCACAAGACATTCCTGGCTGGAAATTTTATTCTAGAAGCGCAACAATGGCAAATGCACGTCAACTGGTTACTAAAGGCACAGATGGCACTCTGACTGGACCACTGGAAAACCAGAATGTATCAGCTGTGGGTTTTCATTTACTAGATGTTGATGCATCTCTAGGAGAGAAGCATAATTGGAATTTATGGCAATTTAAATAAATGCAGTGAACAAAAATGATTGTCCTTGCTATCAGCTACATACTGTTAGCATAGAAATATATATAAAACCCAGAAAATACATTTAAAATAAAGAGGTCAGATATGATGTTTTCTAGAATCTATTATTATACTGCTTTGTTTCTCAAAGAAAAGTGATTTCCAACTGTAGATATAGCTGGAAAAGTTTTCTGTAGAAGGCAATTTCAGAGACTTCTGGAGGGTAAGAAAGAAGTGCAGATTCTGCTGGAATAATAAGAATAAGATGTCATTCTGTTCAGGATATATGGTGGGGTGAGAAGCATCTTCTGCTTACTAAGTTTGAAGAAATGGGTAATCCACATGTAGGTCAGGGCAATTCCACTAACCAGTGCCCCGTCCCCCCTACTTTATCCCACTTGCTTGTTTCCAACTGCACTTTTTTTCTAATTCACACTGACAGGTCAACTTCATGCACAAGAACTTATTTGACATCTTTGTATGGTACGCAGCTTTGGATGTGGTAGAAACACAACAGCTATAGTTCTCATGACAAGCAAATACGACTTAAAAAAAAAAAACCAACCTCCATATCTACTCACTTATGTGATTTCCCATGTTTGCCCTGTGAGTTTCATTTAGTGGAAATATCTTTTTCATCGTCTGACAAAGGAGGGTCTAGCAATTTCCATGAGCATTGGCTGCAGGTAAACCAGGAATTGGGTATCCAGCTTGTTTCTTAACTGGCAGTGTAACCTTAGGCAATTGATTTTTCTCTTAAGCCCAATTGGTTTAATCTCTAAAATAAGACAATAACCTTTCATATTATAAGTTTTGGGGGGATATTAACTTAAATAATGTATATAAAATACTTGGCACAATTACTGACACATACACAATTTTAATAAATGGAAGATCAGCTTCACTTCCCTGACCAACATAAAATATTTCTGAGGAATAGGTTTTACTTTGCACTTCACTCCATTTGTGAATCTTTACCATCATCTGATTGTGTAACCACAAGGATACAAAAGAACTACTGAAAAGGCAAATGAACTATCTCAAACCTAAGCTTTTCACAAATTGCCCTCCAGATTGGTCTGAAGATGTGTCTTCCAGGGTTAACAAGGATACAGGTTTAGGGATTCAGCAGCACCTTCTGGATTGACCTGTTACAGGTCCAAGTAAATGAGGTTTGATTTGCATTTCCCAGCCTTATTATTAGTGTTATAATAGACTAATAGTGTGTGTTAGCAGGAGTTATTATGGCCAGTATCTGGGTTAATGGGCAACTGAAGATGTCTTACCCTGGGCTCCCTTTTGTCACTTTGTCACATTGAAGCACAGAACTGTCTATAGTAACTTCAAATACAATGAAGGTCCACACCCAGAATTATTTGACACTGTCATTGAGATAAGTGAGAAGTCCATTTAGTTTTCCTAGTCCCATTTCCAAACCACAAAACTTGTGCCAATCAGCCTTTCATGAAGTCACCAATCAGCCTTTCATGAAGTCACCTTAATTATCAAATAAAGCAAATGAAATAAAAAAAAAAAACAACAACAAAGAGTGACCTCCTGCAGTGAGCACGTGTCACCAGGAGAGGTTTTTTCAGACACTTACTATCAACTGATCCTCAGAACATTTGTCCCATTTTAGAGATTAGAAAATTAAATCTGAAAAGCAAAGGCCTTACCTATGATCACATGTAAGAGTAGAAAGACATGATCCCAGCTCTGGAAGAAATTCTTCCTGGAGACTCAGAAATATTACAGAAGTCTCTAAAAAGGATCAGCTAGTAGGAAGATTAGACTCAATCTCCAGAAAGCCAACTCTCAAGGTCCCCTGTCCACAACCACAGAACACCTGGCAGCCTACCAATCCTCTCTGCCTCAACATGCACCTCAACATACACTCTGCCCTTGCAACGAGCTTGCCTCTACCAGGTGGAAAAGTCAGCCCAATATTTATTCTTTGACAGTCTTGCACTCCAAAAGCCTCCGCATGTTGCCATTTACAGAGGTTTTTTTCCATTTCCCTCCCTCTTTGTGTTCCTCATTCAGTAGTGGTTTTTACTTGCCAGACTGATTTCTAACATTCCTTTAAAAATGTCCTGCTTTGAATATAAGATTCATCCCTTTCACCCCATCACTTTCACTCCAGCACAAGCTGACTTCCTGGCATCCAATCTTACCTCTTTCTCAACACGCTCTGATCCCACTCTTTACTGTAGCAATGTAAATGCTATCTGACTTCTTGCTCATCCCATGCCTTTTCTGGAATCCAGACTATTCATGTTGTTCTTCTTGGGAGACCCTTTCTTTGTCATCTAAGCATTGCCTATGCACACCCCTTCCCAAACACCCCAGCTAGTTCCTCTCCAACACAGGCCTGCCATGTGGAATGCTCTATTGAATGCTCTCCTTTTGCACTTATAAGATTCTCTGGACTCTTCTTCATCACAGAAATGCTGACATCAAGTCACAATATTCTATCTCTCTGTCTCTACTCCTTACTATATTCTGAAATCCTTGACAATAGAAATTATATCAATTTATTATTTTACCCCTGATCCTTAGCACAGTGTAAGGATTAAATACTAGTAGCTATGTTACAACTTAGTGTTTGTAAAATGATTTGGAGTTTTACATGAATGGATATGATTTATTTTAATTGTTATGTCTTCCTTATATGTATTGGGAAAAACATCTCTCACCCATGTCTTATACTGCCTATTTTTTATTTAGTAATGGTGAGAAATGTCCTTTATAATAACTACATAAAGTTATTAATATTAAGCTTTCTAATGCAGAAATTTTGGTAAGGTCTGTGAGAGATGCATTTTAGAGCAGAGTCCCTCTGGAAGCTTATAACATCCTGTATCAAGAGACCTGCTTTGCTTAGGAACAGCCTGTTTCCAAGAAAGAGTAGAGCAGATATCTGGAGGATTGAAACAAAATAAAATTTTAAATTAGATTTGAGTTCAGGTCCCTTCTGCTGGAAGTGGGAATTACAGCACTGACACAGGGCATGGTCACTTGGTGATCTGAGTCATGAATCAGCACATCACTGAGCTTGTAACCATTTTAGATCCTCTGTGGAAGCAAGGTTTAGGAGGCTCCAGATGAAGTATAGAGGCCACACTCCAACTGCTCTCCTTCTTTCAAGTCAGAGGAGGTCATTATATCTGGGGACATGCAAAATCTTAGATCAAAATTGGACTAATATTCATTTTTTCATGAAAAACTAAAGAATGGGAGTCACTCAAAAGCACAAAAGCCTTTGGGAGAAAAGCTGAAGCTGAACTTGCACCTAACGAAGCTTTAAATTGCATGCCCTTCGCCTCATGTGCACCGAAGCCCATCTCCGTTGTGACAGTCAAACCCGAGATCAGAGCATGTCATCTAGTGTGCTGGAGCAATTCCACAGGAGCAGGTTCAAGTATAAAGAGGAATAACCTCCCTTGTGGAACCTCAGAAGAGCATGCATAACAGACTGCTAGAGGGGAAATGGTATGGGGTGGACATTAATGTACTGGAGAGCCAGGAGTGAGCAGGACAGGATGATTTGTTCCTGCGCAAGGGACGGGCATGGTTCACAAAACACAACTCTCCTGTCGTGCTTTTTTTTTTTAAGATTTATTTTTTTATTTATTCATGATAGACACACACACACACACACACACACAGAGAGAGAGAGAGAGAGAGAGAGAAGAGGCAGAGACACAGGCAAAGGGAGAAGCAGTCCAAGGATCCCACCCTGGGCCAAAGGCAGGCGCTAAACCGCTGAGCCACCAAGGGATCCCCTCCTGTTGTGCCTTTGAGAATTTCAAATGCTGTCAACTTTTACTTACAAAAAGGAAAAGCATTCCATGAAAGCTTCTAAAGAATTGTTTTCAACTCATTCAAGCCCACATCCCAGAGTCTTCCTCACCAGCCTGATGTGCTCTAGACATGAAACATTCACCAGAAGGCTTGCTTGCTCCATGCTTGCAGTGCCTCTGACGTTACAGCTTAATCTACTCTGCAGAATTACCAATATCACAGAAATTGGTGTGATTCAATCACTTACGTCATTATCATCCTATATTTTATTTATGACCAATTCCAAAGAACTTCCTAACTTTTAACATATTCATAGAAAAACACATCTAGGGACAACTAGGTAGCTCAGCAGTTGAGCATCTGTCTTCAGCTCAGAGCATGATCCTGGGGTCTTGGGATCAAGTCCCACATCAGGCTCCCCACATGGAGCCTACTTCTCCCTCTGCCTATGTCTCTGCCTCTCTCTCTGTGTCTCTCATGAATAAATAAATAAAATCTTTGAAAGAAAAAAGAAATAGGAAAGAAAGAAAGAGAAAGAAAGAGAGAAAAAAAGAAAGAAAGAAAGAAAGAGAAAAGAAAGAAAGAGAAGAAAGAAAAAAGAAAGAAAGAAAGAAAGAAAGAAAGAGAAAGAAAGAAAGAAGAAAGAAAGAAAGAAAGAAAGAAAGAAAGAAAGAAAGAAAGAAAGAAAGAAAGAAGAAAGAAAGAAAGAAAAAGAAAGAAAGAAAGAAAAGAAAAAGACACATCTAAACATTTATAGCTAGTACTGGTATAAAAGTGTCAATTAAGGGGAGACTCAATTCCCATAGTCAATCCTACATGCGTTGTTTTGCAGAATCCCCAAACAGAGGCTCTTCAGGGTCAGCTGTTCCTTGATGCCAGATGCCACCTTTTTGTCTCCCTCCCACCAACGAACATCCTGCTGAGTGTTCTCAACTGTTCTGCATACACCTCTGAGCTGGAGGACTCTCTGTAATCTAACCAAAATGCCCTAAATTATTTTGACACAACCACACCCTGGAGAAAAGGAAACACTGTGGTTCACTGGAGTCTGTTTTGCCTTCCGGATAATGCTTCTTAGACAAACCACTCGTTCTGTGATTCTTACTACTGTTTCAGGGTCATTTTTTTGTGGCTGTCTGACTATAAACCTATTTCCCAGGTCTTTTAGGTAAAGTTCTCTGAAGCATCTTGCAGTCCTCATACTGTTTCTCCCATTTAGTATTTCCTATTCCACCTCACCTCCATCCACATTCACCTGGGTAAGATATATCTGTTTTTGGAGATTTGATTCTGAACTTAACCTCTGAGAAGGCCTTCTGATGGCTCTCTGCTGCCATTACTCAGTTTGAGATAAAACTGACCATAAAATTTACAATCGCACACTGGATTTCTTCTCATCCATTAACGGGGAAATCGTTTGAAGGCAGCGGTGATAGACTCTCAACAAGAAGGGTTTTGCAGCTGCCAACAGTAGATTCTCAGTAAGTCACTGATTAATGGAAAAACTCATCTAAACATTTGTAGCCAGTGCTGGTGACCCAAAGACCTCTTCTGCTCACAGTCCCAGTGTGCTTAAGCTATATATGGGCCCCGATCTGTAAAAACTGTTTCTAGATGCCAAACAAACAGCAGTGAGACAGTTATTTATTATGGAATATCTGTCTCAATCACCTCATTCTTATTGTACTTCAGCAAGAATTCATGGTATGGTTTTCTGACTCCATGATAAATGTACTAACGTATTCCTAGACATCTTGAAAATAAACCTTAATGAAAGACAAATATCCAGATACAGCCTTGGGTTGGCCACTAGCTGGTGGATCAGGCCAGAGGAGCAACTTGACATGGCAAGGAAGGAAGCAATAGGGCCATTACATTGTTTCCCTCCGAGTGAAAGTTACACAAATAGAATTTCAATTTGCCTTCTCCCCTTTAAAAGGTGGTTCCTTCTCTCCTTTTGTAATTGGAGGTAATTAATATAATCCCCTCTTATTCTTCCTAGTGGGACTAAAGCCATCTTTCTTACCTTTGTAAGTGACTCTATCCTGGCCAGTGTTTGAGCATGGCCCACCGGGGCCCTTATATTTTAGGACTTCTGAGTCTGGTAGAAGAGATTCTAATTACCCCCTAGGAGGCTTCTGTACTGGCTGAGTTTGTCTCTGCTCTCAGCTGCTCAGATTATCAGCTTTCCAGGGGGGCTCCATGCTTTGGTGCTCGGTGGCTGCTTGCCAATGGGACTGTTCCTCCCCATCCCATACAATACAGCCATCCCCAGAGGCCCGACATTACAAACAGGCCCTTTTTTTCCTATGCTGTTTTTTTTTTTTTCCTGTCAGTTTCAAACAGTTTTAAAATATCAAATTTGCCAGGCATGCAATATGGTTAGAATGAATCAGTGATCAGAAGGAGATATTTTAATGGGGTTTTCACTAAAATGCCCAGAGTGATTTTTGAAGGAACGGCCTAGACCAGCCAAATTATTTAATTCTGTCTTGGCAAATCAACACCTTTGTAAGAAGTTTCTAAAAGCCATCAGGATATAAAATGTATACTTATCCGAACGTGTTCACTCTGCCAGTAACCATCACCCCAGCAATGACTGAACACGTATCATAACCAGCTGTCTTAAATCCTGACAGTAGTGCAAAGTGGCAGATCTTATGATCTTCATTTTTGTTGTTGTTGTTTTAAATTCACTGTGATAACTGTAGCCCTGGGAACAGTGTCAGGCAGACACAGTACACCCTCAATTTTAAAAATTAATTATTTAACCGATAGGAAAACTGAGGTTCACTATCTCACTGCCAATTTCTCTCTTCCATCAAGAATGCTACTATTTGGCCACTAGATCTCAACAGCTGCCAACAGGCACACGCACTCACAGGCGCGAGCAAACACACACAGTAAAGCCAAAAGCCAGCTTCAAATATGATTGGAGCAGAGCAGAGAAACTGACCCAGCGTCTCCAACGATGCCAATTCTATTCTACACCTTCATTAACACAGCCTGAGATGAAACATAGTTGGTAGTCGCATCGTTAATTAGATTACAATCGGACCAACAAAAATATTCATATTTGTGTTCCTAAAACTGGCTATAAAGTCAAGATTTGTCATCCTCTATTTATTTTCTATATAATTTTGGGAAAGTTAAAAGGTACAGACCAGCACCCCAAAAAACATGTTCTATTTTATCTCATCCTGTGGGACCCAGAAAATTTAACAAAAATCCCCTACCCCTAGGGTATTATGCTGAGTGAAATAAGTCAATCGGAGGACAAACATTATATGGTCTCATTCATTTGGGGAATATAAATAATAGTGAAAGGGAATAGAAGGGAAGGGAGAAGAAATGGGTAGGAAATATCAGAAAGGAAGACAGAACATGAAGACTCCTAACTCTGGGAAACGAACTAGGGGTGGTGGAAGGGGAGGAGGGTGGGGGCTGGGAGTGAATGGGTGACTGGCACTGAGGGGGGCACTTGACGGGATGAGCACTGGGTGTTATTCTGTATGATGGCAAATTGAACACCAATAAAAAATAAATTTATTATTAAAAAAAAAATCCCTTACCCATGGACAAGCAGAGCAGGACTAACTCCATTTTGTGCTGCACCCGCCACCTCCTGTATGACCCCCACATGACCTGCTTATTGCTTAGGGCGCTGCCCCACCCTAGTCAAGCCGCTGAGCACACCCTAATGGGAAATGGGCTCATAACAATGTAACCCCGCCTTGTGCCCGCCAAAACTGTGCGCCGATTCTGACAGAGTGATAGGCCAGTGCAAATGGTCACTATAGGGTAAATTGTGATTCAATTGGCCACCTGCGTGCAGAATGACATGACTGTGCAACTTTCTATGTGTGTTACAATCCCATGGGCCACTGGCCAGTGCTGCGTGCTGCTACACCTCTTAGCCTGGGGTCCAAGTCCCTGTTCCGCTGTGTCCTGTGTCGGGTATACTTGGACCCCACCTGGAGCTTGCAAATAAACCCTCTTGCACTTGCATGGGTGTCAGCTCCTTGGTGATTTCTTGGATTCGCAATCTCGAGCACAACAATCCTTCTCGCAAAATGTTAGCAGCACACTATGTTTACAATTTTTTGAACTAAAATACATGTCTTTATATTGATCCCTGCTGAATTTCAAGTGTTTACTTGTTCCTATAGAGCTATCTACCATGAAGAGTTAATTTTAAACTTTGCCAATTAAAAGATAAAATAAAACAATTATAAAACATAATGGATTGGTTTGGCAAATGACAATGTCTATTTTAGTTTGGTTTAACTACGAATGCCTACAGGTATGTTGTCTGGATCAACTGATGGTTCTGTATACGTATTGTTAAGGATTTACAGGGTCCATGGAATTGTTGGGAGGGAAGGAGAGGGTCTGCAAATATTGATATGTATTGAGCACTAACATACCTGGGGCACTTTTTACGCTCTTAACATGTATGATTTATCTTCATATTGATGAGTACTGCTACTCTTCATGAAAAAAGCCAGAGTCTTTTCAACAAATGGTGCTGGAAAGATTAAACATCGATTTCAGAAATAGAAGGACTTAAGCCCATTTCTCACATCGTGTATAAAATTAACTCAATGCATCATGGACATACAAATAAACTATAAAACTATGAAAATCCTAGAAAAAAATGGATAAAATATCTGTGACTCAAGTTTGGCAAAGAGTTCTTCTATATGACTCCAAAGCATGATCCATAAAACTTTTTAAAAATAACAAATTAGGGCAGCCCAGATGGCTCAGTGGTTTAGTACCGACTTCAGCCCAGGGCATGATCCTGGAGATCCAGGATGGAGTCCCGCGTCAGTATCCCTGCACAGAGCCTGCTTCTGCCTCTGCCTGTATCTCTGCCTTTCTCTCTCTCTCTGTGTCTCTCATGAATAAATAATAAAATCTTAAAAAAAAAAAAAAAAACAAGTTACACTTTTCCAAATTTTGAATCTTTTGCTGTGCAAACAACTGTATTCAGAGACTAAAGAGAGAAAGTTACAGACTGGGAGAAAATATTTGCAAATTATAATTGACAGAGGACTTGTACATTCTTATTTTTTCATGGAATTGTTTTTGTGCCTTTGTCAAAAATAAATAGTCTTTATTAATGAGGGCCTATTTCTGCACTCTCCATTCTTTTCCACTGGTTTTTGTGTCCATTCTTTCACCAATTCCAACTGTCTTAATCACTATAGTTTACAAGACTTAAATGAGGTAGTGTGAGTCTTCCAACTTTGCTATTTTTCAATATAATGTTTTCTTTCCCACATAAATTTAAAAATTAGATTGTTAATAGCTACAAAGAAAATCTTGGCAGGATTTGGGTTGGGATTGTATCAACTTTATAGATTTCCCCAGCTATACTGACCCATGACACCTTTTATGGAGCTATACTATCCCTGGCCCTTGTCATTCATGTGAGACGGCATCCTGTTGTTGTTGTTGTTGTAGTTGTTGTTTCTGCAGCCACCAGCAATAGACCCTCTCACTCCACCCCTTCCCCACCCTGTCTTTTATTTGAATCTTATAGTATTAGTTATAATTAGAATGCAGTAGGCTCATCTATTTTTGTTTCTTAAGTTCCACGTGTGAGTGAAGTCAGAGGGTATTTGTCATATGCAAATGATAAATCACTGAATTCTACCTCTGAGATTAATAATACAGTATATGTTAACTAAATTAAATTTAAATTAAAAAAAAAGTATGTGGTAAGCAAAAGATTAATCTGGCCCACATAGTTCAGGAAAAAGACACTATAAAGAAAACAAAAGTAAAGTAACATTAAAGTTAGTAATCTCTCTGGATAGCTCATCACCAGTCCAGCCAAAATGCTCTAGAATATGGCAGTCTAAGTCTACAGAAACTCTTGCTGACCCAAACATAAACCCAATAACCACGTCTCCCAGTTACAAAACTCAGCAAGTAGATCTGCTTACGGCTCAGCCTAATGCATTCCAGGACTCACTGTGGTCTGAAACAGCAGGACCTTACTCCAGATGGTTGTAGCTCTGATAGTCAGATTTGCCAGTGCTCTGAAGTAGCCCTGGCTCTTCTCTTTGGCTCTACAATTACTTAATCCCTATCTGTGAGGAGATAGAACAGCTAAAGGCAATGGAAATATGTCTTGGCACAGCATTAAATTGCAACCAACCCCTTAGAAGGGAACAAAACACTACCTTTAATTAAAAAAAAAAACCCACAACATCATAAAATGCAAACCAAGACAATTATAACTGAAAATTAATGTCTCTGTTATTTTTAATCCAGGCCTCTTAGGTCACTTTGCTAACAGAGCCCTACACAAGAGAAAATTAAATTGGCCAATTGTGCACTACTGCAGCTGTGGCCCCAAGCCCCATCCAATATTTCTTCCTGAAACAGCTATATTTTTCCTTCCAGATCTTCCTGGGGTGAGGTGCCCTAAAGATTTGCTTTCTTCTCAGTGCTCATTACTCACCTTATGAGAAGCCTCTCCAAATTGACTTAAGGAGCAGTCATTGCCTTTAATATTGTATGAAACAAGGAAGAGACAGTGGGAAATAGAAATATCCTGAAGTATGGGTGGTTAGGTGGAGGGAGGCCCAGGGACAACGTTGGGGAGGAGGCTGTTGGGAGGCTTTAATGAATCGCATGACCCTTTGACCGGCCATGATGTATCCCTGCACTCTTAGATGAAATTTGCATATCCAGAATTAAATCCAGAAAAAAAGAAAGGATTATGTTAGTAGACCCGAGTGAATAAAATTGTTCCTAATATGTTAAATGTATTATATTTATAATGGTAGACATGTTACTTCTCCAACCAAAATAATTTTTTTAAAGCTTTATTTATTTATTAATGAGAAACACAGAGAGAGGTAGAGACATAGGTATACAGAGAAGCAGGCTCCCTGTGGGGAGCCTGATACAGGACTCCATCCTAGGATCCCAGGATCACAACCTGAGTCAAAGGCAGATGCTCAACCACTGAGCCACCCAGGTGCCCTCCAATCAAAATAATTTGTGTGTGCCTTTTTTGCAGGGCATCCTGTTCCTGGCACCAATTTTCTCACCAGCATTTTGGGCATGAGAAATGCAACTGTGGATCCTGAAACTTGAGCAGGGGAAGGTAAACAGTCCTAAAATATTAACAAGGCTATGATTTCTGACTTACTAAACCATCTTGTTTTCATTGTTTTTCTGAATGATCAAAGATTGTTCCTTTAAAAAAAAATATTGTATTTATTTATTTGATAGAGAGAGTACAAGCACGGGGAGAAGAAAGCATAGGGAGAGGGAGAAGCAGACTCCCTGCTGAGATGAGCAGGGAGCCCCATGCCTGGCTCAATTCCAGGACCCTGAGATCATGACCCACGCTGAAGGCAGATGCTTAACCAACTGAGCCACCCAGACACACTTAAAGATTGCTTCTGATGCTCCTTTGTTACATTTACATTTTATTGATAACTCTTCCCCTTTCTGGTGACTTATGTTTGCCTTTGGATTACATTAAAATCATAGACCTATCTAACTTTCAGGCTCTGCCTACAGTCCTAAGGTAGCAACTCCTGGTTCTCATGCCCAAAGTTACCAGATTGCCACCAGACCCATCTTGCCCCAAATACATAGTCTCCATTTGTGGCTTCCATATATCTTGGATTCCCAAGAAAGATCCAATCTAATACCCTAGGCAATTGGCAAGAACATGCACATTTTATAGTATATTAAGTCATTCATTTACTCATTTATTATGTATTTGATAAGCACCATATATTACAAATGTTACAAAAAGAATGATGTGTCTAACTTTAAGGCAGTTGCCTATCAGCTCCCAAACTTCTAGAATCTGAATTCATCTTGACCTATATTTTCCTCTAGATATGACCAAGCTCAGATACAGTTCTTATATCCAATCACAGCAGGAATTTAGAAGCTAAGTTTCTAACATCCATCTTTGGTTACATTTTCCTTCTACTTTCTATCTACCCGGCATATATAGGAATAAAAAAACATTTTTTTTTTTTTTTCTGAGGATTTGGTCTTTGGATGTTGGACCTTCCCTCAGAGGATAGGTTTCATTCTTTCTATTTATTTCCTCTGTAGAAATCACCTTTAGCTGCCTATGCAACCTTAAATGTTATTTTGTAGCTAGGATATCTACTAACCTTTTTTGGAAAAATATTATGCTAAGGGAGAGTATTTGGAAACAAGGCCAAAAAGGTAAGTTGGGGCCCAGTCTTAAAGAACATTCAATGTCAAGCTAATAACCCCGAATTTGTTTACTAGACAATAAAAAAGAATTCTTAAAGTTTTGTTTTTTTAATTTTTTGAACACATAATCATAATGAAGAGCAAGCAAGGTTAACCTGATGAAAATGTGTAGTTTTGGTTTTTATGTGCAAGGGACTATCTGAATTCAAGGAAACTATCTGAAAATTAACAAAATATTTCAAAAGTAAAAAAAAAAAGGTGATTATTTAAAATAGGATATTATCAATCAATCAATCAATAAATAAATATACAATAGGATACTATCAATCGTCATGGATACAAAAAAAATGAATATAAAAAATATTGAGACTGGAAGTACTTCCAGGCTAAATAAATACCAGCTTTCCTTAACTTTTTTTAAAGACTTTATTTATATTGTTGAGAGAGAAAGAGTGAGCAAAAGAGAGAAAGAGAGAAAGCACAAGCCTGGGGAGGGTCAGAGAAACAGACTCCCTAATGAGCAGAGCCCGACACAGGCCTCCACCCCAGGACACTGGGATCATGACCTGAGTCAGAGGCAGACACTTAACCAACTGAGCCACCCAGGTGCCCCTTCATGTTATTTCTTGAAGGAACTTTAGTTCTTTCCTTCTGTGGAAGACAGAAGAGGAAGACAAAGAGCATAGGATGATTGTCATGAGTGATGACTGAGACACAGACCCTTCCGTGGATGAGTTTTTCTTATCTTTGCCCTCACTAGAAAAAAAGAAAAAAACAATACTGGGGACCAAGAAAAGAAGTAATTTTCTATTCTGTCTATGATAACACTATGGAGTTCAGCCAATTAAAATTTACTTGAAACACAAAGTTATTTCTACCTCAGCATGCTGCTAGCACAGACACATAAGATCCAGAGAGAAAGACATAATCTTTCAGATACTTTCTGATAAACACACTCTAGATTTTTGATCCTGAGAATAATAAAGAGGAAAATTAAGAACATGAGAAAAAATAACAAGTTCAAATGATTAAAACAGTTAACATTCAGCCCTGGAATTGGCCTGTTCTAACTACTCATGTAAAACCCATTTGTAATAATTTCTAGTTAGTGTCTAACTTCTTATACCATAGTTGGTGTTAGTCTTTAAAATTATAATTAAGTAATTTAATTTCTAAAATTGCCATTACATTTTCTTTTGGTGTGGCCTGAGTTTAAATTATTAATATACTGGCAATTTACTTTTCATACTTTTCTTTTTGTGAACAAATGTGCTCTGGTTTTTCTAATGACTGCTGAACTTAGGGTTTCAGATTATGAGTTTACTTCATAATATTTCATATTACTTTGAACTCTCAACATTCTATTTTTCTAAGCACATTTTCCTTTTCTCTGTAGATTTGCAAGGACAAAGTATGTATTGTATCTTATTATCCAATGTGTGAAGGATCACTGGCTGTCCAAGAAGCCTTTTATCTCTTTTCTATCCTTACAATTACTTTTTCTCTCCAAATAATATTTTCTAAATGCTAACCTAGCCATGTGTGACTCAATGGAGTGCTAATGCCTCAAGAACAATGACACAGCTCACTTCTCTGTGGCTCCGGGAAAGTCTAGAAAGCAGTGTTAGTGCTCTTTCAGATGACAATGAGAGGAAGTTTGTAGGGCCAGGGCAGTGAAGAGAAGGAATTAACAGACCAGGGGCCAAGATCTATTGCTCCCCAGTGAGAAATGAACAGAAAATAGACAAAACTAAAACCAGAACCCAGAAGGGCCTCTCCCATATGGTAATGATGTCAGATTTCAGCACAGAAAAAAAAAAAAAAAAAAAAAAGGATTTAGGGATTAGTGCTACACCCACAGAGTGCAACCAAAAAATCTTTAACAATGCAAGAAGCTCTCTCAACATGACATTAAACATCTGTTTAAAAATTAATCTTTTAAATGGGTATTTCCAAATAACTTTATAGTTAACAGAATGCAGACAAAAACAATTTTGATTTTTCTATTTTTCTCAGTTTTGTTAAAGCAAATGTACGGACACACAAAGACACACATAGTTTTTTGTGTTCTATGTTTTTCTAACTTTTCAGTTCCCATAACATAACACTTTTGTGCTCAACATAGCCAATCATACATGATAACTAAATATTTGAAGTATATAATTAGACATATAGGCAAGCACATACATGTGTACACACACATAGTAATGTTGAGGAAGAATTGATTCTTTTGTTTGATTTTTAGGAACTGTCAGATTTCTTTCTAGATGGAAATGAATGAAGTCAAAACATAAGTGGTTTATTTAAGCTAACCTATGATGCAAAAATTGTAAACCGCTTCACAGCAGACTTCCAGAGAAGCAAAGTGGTGTGGCTAATAAATTATCAATGGGAATTATGAAAAAAAAAAAAAAACCTGCACCAGTAAAAATAATGAGGAAGCCTCTAATCCACCCCTCAGAAACCTTGTAAGTAAATGTCATGTTTGACAAAGTAGTTCATGTTGAGAAACACCATCTGTGAAGAATATTAGAAACTAGGGGGACATGTCATGCTTGATAAAGCTGGTAATGCCAATGCCCATCAGAAGAGCTGGCTAATATTTCAACAGCTCAGGGAAAAGAGAGTCAAAGAAAAAAATGATGAGTTTGAAGGAAACACCTGAGACTACTGTTAATGAAAACAAGCACGTGAGAATATTCTGTATAAAAATATTTCCGTCCAAACAAGTTACTCCTACTTCTGTTAAGGGATCACGCCTCCTAATGTTTAATATTTCCTCTCTGCATTCAGCTAATATCTTGATTTGTCCTCTGACACTCATTAAATATGGTTCCTGTGCACATATAATATTCAACAGTCTTGAAGATTAAGAAATAAAAAACAGGGAGCTACTTGACACATACTACCATTCAACTCAGTATGTTTTGGGATGTTTTCTGTGGCAGGATCTGTGTTGGGCCCCACAGGCACATGCCTGCCTTCAGGGAGCTCTCAGTCTAGCACATGGAGAAAAATAACCCATGACAAGTCAATGTAGTAAATCCTCACAATGAGCATATACAGTCAGCCATGTCTCTATAGGAGGGTACAGCAGTAGTCATGCAAGGAACACTTCACATGAGCTGTGTTGTGAAGGATGAATGGTAGTTAATCAGGTGGTTAAGAATCTAGATAAAGTTCTGAATCATTCATAAACTTCCATAAAGTTACTTTCATGTCTATATTTCCATGAAACCCCAGACAAATTCTACTAACAGCCTTCATCAGTGCATTGTGCCCTTGTAGTCATCTGTAAAACAAACATTTTAATTTTCAGCTGTCTCCACTTAACTACAAATTCCATGTTGGTGGTGACAACTGTTCTGTTCACTGTTTTATCTGCAGTAATTAAGACAAATTCAATCAGTTCAAAACCAATTAACTGATGGACTGTTCTAGAAGAACCTTGGTAATTTTTCCTTGCATAGGTCTCCCGATACCCAGTCTATAATTAACGATACTCCTTTACTCAAAAATAAATAAACCAACAACTAAATAAAAGAAAAGGAAAATCATGTCTGTTAAGAAAGTTGTACTAAGATGTGTCTGTTCCTTTCTTTGGAAGGTGGATTTCTCATATGCTGCACTCACTACACAAAACATAACACTTGCAGAGCTCCTGTGAAAAAAGGAAAAAAATCAAAGAAAGAAAGAAAGAAAGAAAGAGAGGAAGGGAGGAAGGGAGATAGGAAGGAAGAAAGAGAGAAAGAAAGAGAAACAAAAACTTGTTTCAATGTGTGCTTGCTCACTGTTACTGCAGCAATAAGGTTAAACAAGAAACTGTCCTCTCAACTAACCTCAAATGGCCTAATATGGTTATGAGATTGAATTATAAAATGGGCCTTCCCTTTGAAAAATAGCCTTCAGTATGAAAGAAAAAAAAACAACAAACTTTCATCTTTGTTTCTCTCCAAAACTGAGAGTCAAGGACTGCTCAAACTTTTGGAACCCTCACAAAGCAAAAAACTGAAACATGTCAGTGGAGAGCTAGATTTAATATAAGTATTATCTGATTATTTTTAATATCATTTGGTAAAGGGCAAAGGCCAATAGGTATGTATCTAACCTGTGCTGAAGTATCTTCTGCCATAAAATTCTTCTTCATTTTTCATTCTAAAAGAATAAAAATTAAATTTGGTCAGGATTTTGGCCAGCACTTAAAACCTTAAGTACATAGGGATTAGTAAATAAAGAAAACATAATAAAAATGATCAATACTATTTTCTGGAAGCTTTCTATGTACCAGACAATATGCTGGCCTTGAAGGGACAGCTCTGTTCACTTATGTGAGAAGTTTTAAGTACTGGGTTGAGAAGAGTGTCTACTGGGTCAAAGTAACGGGGGGGGGGGGGTGCTGAAAATCTATACAAAATATAGCGGGACACATGGCTAGTGAAACAAACACAATCATAATAACCCAGCTTTGGTACATACGGCTGTCTTGAAAAGAATTTTCTGGAATTAGGAAGAAAGAAAGAAAATCATGACCTACCTATCTTGTGATCATGGATGACTTAAAACTAGAGATGAACATCTACTATAATTCAACATCAGAACAATCTTACCTTTTTGAAGGCAAAACGTGGTGACAACAATATTAGGGTTTATCTTTTAATAAGTTATCTAAGAGAGACAGTCTGTAAGTGTCTCAGTGATATATATGTGCTTATTAGAAATAAGATATAGCCATATGTTCAGTAACCAAAGAGAAAGAAAAAATAGCAAGTCTGTATTATAGTCATTTTAGTATCAGAGCAGAATGTTTTAAATTCAAATAATACTGTGTTCAGATTCCAACAAATCCATTTTCTCATTGGGTAAGATAGAAATCAAATGTAAATACCTATATTGCAGACATATTGTGAATATCAGAACAGTACCTTGTACACCTGGCTGATCAATAAAATTTGCCACGAATTGGTCTCCATAAAATCTCCCTCTCTTCATTTTTTATTATGACCCTTCTCCTTTTTGTGTCTTTCTTTCTTTGCTACACCTTCCTCAGTTGTGAAGGCTGGTATAAAGCATCTAGTGGTTAGATGATGGCATTCTGTAGTATTGCTGCTAGGATAGTATTTGAAGTTCTACCCAGGAAGCAACCAGCAAGAGAAGTGGGGGGAATCTATTTTTGGGTCAGAATTGAACACTGAAGGGACTCCTCTAGGTGAAAGGGGTTTAGAGTGTCCTCTGTTCACCACATGTCACAGAGTTTACTGATCCCTGAGAGCTGCCAGTCACAAAAAAACCTAAGCATAGACCACAAAAATGGTAGTGAGGCAGAGGCATGGAGCCTCAGTCCCACAGAGTCACTCCCATTAACCAAAAGAAGAGGAGGTTAACATTCCAAACAGCATCTGTGAGAAAAACAAGTATACAGTAAGAATAAATAGATAGTTAGATGATAGATGATAGATAGATAGATAGATAGATAGATAGATAGATAGATAGATAGACAGATAGATAGACAGACACAGATATTGATTAGGCTCATACTTTGGAGACTGAGGAAATCTAAGACCTCTTAGTTAATTATAAGGGCTAAGGCCGAAGAAATGGACCTATAGAGTGCCCAGAGTGTGTAAGCGCTGCATCTTTAAAAGGCATATTAACGTGTATTTATGCTGTCTGGGATTGCTACACATTGAATGCTTTCTCTGGATCCAATCTTGAGCTTCACACACCTCTCTCCCTTCTAATCATTGCCTAAATTTAGGCATTGTCTGTTCTGTGGCTTTTCTCAGAAATTTATTAGCTTCTAAGGATTGGTCTGATGAATTCTATCAATGCAAGGCACTCTTTTCTCTACATGTAATCGTTATCTAATCATGATACAACTAGCTTCGGGGGGACTATCTTTAAGAAAAATTTCAGAATGTAGAAAACCTGAGCATTTTAAATGCCATTCCATTATCTTCAAGGATCCATCTTTCTAAGAAGTTAGTTGTCATTTCACTGTTGCTTTTTAAAAGATGTGCTTTTTTTCTGTGGGTGCTTTTAAGATTTTCACTTTCTCATTGGCTTTCCTCCGTTTTGGAGGCACGAGGTGCCTATTTCTTTATTCTTTCTGTGTCTATCCTATTTCATTTGGTAGCTCTTGTCCATATCTTTCCTCAGATTTTGAAAATATTTGGCCATTATCTCTTCAAATAGTATTTGTGTTCTAGTCTCTTCCTTCTACTCTCTTTCTGGGAAGTCAATTACATGCCCCCCCTTTTTTTTTCACCCTCTTCCAATGTGTTTTCCATTTTTCTTTTAGAGTTTCAGTCTGGATTATTTTCCTGTGAGTCCATCTTATTTGCCAATCCTCCATTCCATAGTATCCAATCTGCCATTATACTCATCTAGTACAGTCATAGTTTAGAGTACTGACTCAATGGATCCGATGATTTGTATTTGTTCCCTTTGTATAGATTGCAATTCTCCATTTAAAATGTCAATCACTCCATCTATTATCTTATTATTTTAATTATGGTTATATTAAAGTTATGATACATAATTTTATCATATAAACTTTAATGTCTAGGTCATCTGTGAATCCGTTTCTATTGTATAGTTGTTGTTCGTTTTTTGTTTTTTGGGTTTTTTTGCTATTGATGGGGCTGTTTCATTTGCTTGTTTGTTTAGTGAACGCAGGACATTTAGACTGAAAAATTGTAGAGATTCCAAAAGCCCCTTAGCTTCTGGCAGGTAGTTTGAATATAGGTACATCATGTTAATCTAATTAGGCCTTGAGTTAAGTAGACCTAATTTACCAGCCTTTACATGAACTCAGTTTTTTCTTATCCTTCACTTATCCTTACTCCTGGGACTTATTCCAGGAGCCTTCTTTCTTGGCTGGTTGTGACCTCAGTCTTCATCTCCCTGGTACCATGAAGCTACCAAAAGCCCTGCTAATATCTTTATATTTCCTAGATTCTACTTTCTGATTGAGTTCTCTATCTTTTGCCATATGCTACTTCTGAAACAGTGCAAAATTTTGTGCTTGTTTCAGTATAGAATTATCTTCCATTCTTGCTTTATAGAAGCTTGACTACTCAAGTTCTGGCTCTCTTGATAGTTCTTCTATGCATTCAAATACAAATTTTTGGGGGTGGGATGAGGTATTGTGTCCAGCTTTCATAATTGTTCTCAGCAGGAAATTGTTACCCTGCAAGCTAATTTGTCTTAGAACATGTAGTCTGCCTGTGTACTTTTATATCTAGTTATGTGCTAATTTCATGAAAATGACTCAATAGGAATCTTTTTGTCTTAATTTTCTTTTTTTTAAAGGTTTTATTTATTTATTTGAGATAGAGAGAGCACAGGTAGGAGGGACAGAGGGAGAGGGACAGAGACAGGATCTCAAAGAGACTCCATGCTAAGTGCAGAGCCTGATACAGGGCTTTATCTCACTATCCTGAGATCATGACCTGAGTTGATACCAAGAGTTGGATATTTAACCACCTGTGCCATCCAGTGGCCCCTGTTTCAATTTTCTACATCAGTGTATTTAATTCTGATGCAAACTTAGTTGGATTATGATTTAGATGTTCAGTTTCTAGATAGATGTGGGTGGTATTAATCCAGGAGTATTTCATGCAATGCCTTCCTCAGAAACAAAATGTTCATTCAAAATCAAGATATGGTTTCTGAAAACCTGAACTCAAAGAGTATAAAATGTTCTAAATTTACCATTTTTTCTTAGCATGATACCTTGGCATATACTTGTTACTTTTAGAATCACTTCTCCTATGGTTTGTACTTCAGTATTTAAAGCTTACCATTTTAGGATTTTTGATATATGGAGTTGGAAAAGTGGAAGTATCCAAAGATTTAGAATACCATGCTGCTGTAGCAAAGTCTGAGACTGGCAGAGATGTCTGAATCTCAACTTATTCATCTGAGCTCCTAAAAACCATGGAATGTCAAAATAAGAGTTAAACCCTGGGATTACCACATACCTCTTTCCTATGTTGTACTTCACCATTTTGTCAATGAAGAAAGTAAAAATGAGAACTGGTTTTGCATAATTCTGAAATGAGATGGGTAAAACACATTTCAAATCCTGTCATTTGCTTTACCTCAATTAGTTAATAGCTTGACTATATTGCTACATCAAAACCTGGGCCTTACTTTTACTCAGAGGCTGTCAGAAAATGTACAATTTAGAGCTCTCCACAAAGGATTCTGATCATACTCCATCCAACACACACACATATATATATGATGTTGAGCCTACACCTTGGGGTGGGGCTTGTAGATCTTCATGAAGGTTCTATTGATCAGGACAACCGCAGCATCATACTGTCATCACTGAACCAGAAAGAGTTTTTTCATCCTTCTTCTGTGACACCATTTGTGTGACCACTAATTTCTTCAAAATAAATTAAAAAACCAGATATAAGATCAGTTTCCCATATAGCTTATCTCTTCAAGTAGCCCTCTCTACTCCAAGTACAATAAATATATCAAATAAAAATAAAACTAGTTTTCTTAGTCTTTTCTTACTTTATATGTATATATATATTTTTTTTTTCTTTTCTTTACTAAGAATAATATTGAACAATACTGGAGTAATCACACTTCTTGCCATGTCCCTTAATGTGATAGGAATTCCTCTGGTTTTTTTTTTTTTTTTTTTTTTTTTACTTTCCACTGTGAGATGAACTATTGGTTTAGGATAGACAATCTTTATTATATCAAGAACATATCCTTATGATACTAGTTTTCAGCTTTTACCAGAGATAATTGTTCTACTTTTCCATGTGCTTGCTTATCAAAAATATGAGCATACGTTTTTTTTCCTTCTACATAATGATCTAATTATGGAAATATTTTCCTAATATTAAATTAACCTGGAAACTCTATTTCGACAAAGTAAATTATAAGTTTAATATACTATTGGATTCTATGCATGACAATTTGTGTAAGATTATTATGTCTATACTTGCATGTGCTCACTCTGTAGTTTTCTCTTTTGGAAAAATAATTAATTTTCCAAAATAAATGATAAAACTTTCTATAATTTTCTCTGCCCTAGAAAAACTTTTGTAGCATTAGAATATGTCAACACTAAAAATCTAAAAGAATAGAATAATCAGGAGTTTGTGGGTTTTTTTTTCTAATTCTTTGGCATTTTTTTAAACCTATAGTACTTAATATTTATGTATTTAAGTTTTCTACTTTTCTTCTTCTTCTTCTTCTTCTTCTTCTTTTTTTTTTTTTTCCAGAGAAAGAGAGTATGCATGTGGAGGGAGGCAGGGGCAGAGAGACAGAGAGAGAAACTTAAGTAGTTTCCACACCAGCATAGAGCTCCACCTGGGGCTCAATCTCACAACACTGAGATCATGACCTGAGCCAAAACTAAGGGTCAAATGCTTAACTGACTGAGTCACCTAGGCGCCCCTATGTTTTCTACTTCTTATGATAAATGTTTTCTCTATTTATTTTGTAGCCCACATATAATCTTAGGTCCTTTCAGGCTATAGTACCTAATAAGGTCATATCTCTGTACATTCAAATTCTGCTTCAGTCATACATTTAACCTCAGTATCTGACCTATCGGTCAGCTCCTTTATCTTTAAAATGAGAACTAATACATTCATATCATGAATCATATGGCTGTATGGGAACTACATAATATAATGAATGTAAACCATTTAGAAAGGCATGGCAACTGATAGACATTGAAAAATTATTATCAGTTATTGCTACATGAGGTTTTATCCCTGAGTCATTTTGATCAATAGCACCACTACTCATAAAGAAAGACCCTAATCCATACTTTTTGTTACCAATTCTGAAACAAATAATCCACATCAATGTCTGTGTCTCTGTCTTTAACATTCATTAAAAAAAAAATTACTGAGGGCATGCTGTGCATGAGATACTATTCTAGGAACTGTGGCTATGACAGTGATAAAAATAGACAATAGCAAAAACATTACTTGTGTTCATGAAGCTTTTATTCTAGTAACCTTTCCTCTGTTCTACCTGCCCTCCTTTTGTCCATCATCTGCTGATGCCATGCTCTTTTCTCTTACACATTTTTTTTTATAAAGGTTGTATTACTTTCCAGAAATCAATTACATTTTGCTATGTATTTTTCAGTGCCACCCTTGAATTCCAGGCCAGACTTTTATTCTTGAAAGTTTGGATGGGGGGGAAAGACTTGAAGGACTTGATCTGGGTTGGGCTATGATCAGGGCTATAGTCTGAAATTTCCCATTGCACAACAGGGAATATAGAGAATGAGACAGCAGGTGCAGTCACAGCAGCCTGACTTATGAACTAGCATAAGGTTACTAAAATAGAGAAAGGAAAAAGGGGAGACTTGTAGATGCAGACCAAGCGAGTATTGACCAATTATTTATGCAATGAGAAGGAAAAGGAAATTAGAAAAGGTGGGGCCATAAGCTTTAATCTAAGTAATTGAGAACTCAGAATCTCTCCTAATAAGAATCAGATCTAAGAGAAATGACTAATTTTGGATGGTAAGATTATTTCTTTATCTGTGTTGATCTTGGCATCTTAAAATATTACCCAGAGGAAAAAGGGAAATGTGAATTACTTGTTTGTGGCTCTATTGACAATGCCTAATATTATGCCTGAAATACGGTAAGTATGTGTGAACTAACTGAATGATAGTTTTGTAATGATTTAAGAATGCATGCAAATGTAAATTGAAATCTCATTTACCCACCAATATTTACATAATTATTACCAAAAGGATTCTTTAAAGGAAACTAACAATCTTAAATTCGGTTAATAAGTAAATACTCCAAATATTTTAATTTGATTTTGATTGTGAGTGATTTGAATGTATAAAAATATGACATTCTATCAGAGAAGTTGAATCACAGATTTCAATATATATAATAAAATAGAAATAAAATAAAGTATTTAAATATATAATTCACAGTAGAAAAAAAATAACGAACAAGTGTATTAGAAGATGATCAATATTACCAGTAATACAATTTTATCTCATTTGACAGAACAAGTAAAATATTTATAATAGTGTTAAGTAAGTACAGGTAAATAGGAAATCTCAAATGTAATAAGTAATGGTATTGAGTGTTACAATAAGCTTCAGGAAAAACAATTTTTCGTTATCTAAATTCAAAATGGCTATACCATTAAAATCCCATTTCTAATAATCTGTCCTTTGAAATATTGCAAGATAACCATATAAGAATGTTGATGACAGTGTTATTGCTTATAGTAGGAAATAAATCAGAAAGATTTAAAATTCATCAGTATTCAAATAGTTAAAAGTTAGGGTATGACCATATGATCTAATACAATGAAAATGATAAATAAAAAAGAGGTGCTCTTGATACAATGACATAAATCATCTCTGAAAACCATTATATCAATAATGCAAGCTGCTAGGTATAGGGTAGTGGTAGTATAAACTCATGTGTATAAATACGTAAATGTGTGTGCATGCCTATGTGCCCGGTCTGAAGGCATGTTTGCACAAGTGTATCAAGCTATTTGTGTGTGTACACCTGCAGACAAATATCAGAAAAAAATAATTCAAGTAGTGAGAAACAGAGGCCACTTTATGAAAATGAAGAAAAAGACTGAGAAGGGGGGAGGAGAGCAGGTACTTTATGTTTTATATGCCTGTTATTTCCATATTCATTATAAAGACCATGGTCTTTGGTCTTTGGTCTTTTCCCACTTTGAGGGGAAAAGAAAACACAACGATCTCAAAAGCAAACAAATGAAATAGGTAGTTATTTGAAAGGAGATGACTTTAAAACCTCTGAGAGTAGGAGACCTAATTTTATAGGGAAGAGAGATTTTTGTTTCTGTTATTACTCTTTCTGGTAAATATATCATGGACTGCTATAATGAAAGTATTTATACAGACTAATGGAAAAAACTTCACGTTCCAACCATTGCTGAATAATTCCTGACAATATACAATTCATCAAAATTATGGGAATTTTATCCTTTTCTATCTTACTGGGAATAATTGTGGCTTCTGTAGATTTTCCATAGATGCTCCTAGAGGCCTCAGTGAATTAAAAATGAGAGTTAGGTGGGCAGACTAATGCAATTAACTGGAAATTAGGAGAATAATTTAGACTTAACCACTAGCTAATGCAAACTGTGACTTGTTTCACCTATAAAATGTAAAGAGACTAATTATATTGTTTACATTTTTCAGAATTCAAGATTTAAAGAGTTCTAGAGTCTCAGCCAACTATAATCTTCTGGAATTCTGTTTCTCTAATTGCAGTGGTTCCTTCAAAAGGCTTCTCCATTCTTGACAGATCACTATCTTAGTGTGTTTCTAAAAAAAAAATAAAAATAAAAATAAGATTTAAGTTGCAATAGCTTATTTGGGAAATGATTTCAGCTCAGCTTGTGATCTCGGGGTCCTGGGATCAAGCCCAGCCTGCTTGTCTCCCTCTTCCTCTGTCCCTCCCCCTGTATATTCTTTCTCTCAAATAAACAAGTGTGTCTTTAAAAGAAGAAGAAGAAAAAGAAGAAGAAGAGTCTGAGGCCTAGACCTAGAACAGAAGTAAGCTGATAAAAGTATGGTGTGTAATCGAGCTAGTTACTACTATGAGAATTGGAGCTGAGACCCAGTGGGGATGACCTGAGGAAGCTCTGATGTGTATATATCAGCTCCATTCTCCTCAGTGGTTGAGGGCTGTGACTGGCATACTTAATGCTTTGGCATGTCTGTTTGCCCTGTGCAAAGACAGCATGACCCTACAGCCAGAAAGGTGCCCCAACGAATATACTCACATATTCCCAGTTAAGCAGCTTTCAGCATGTAGCGGTACAGGCTCGGGGAATAAGGGCAAGGCACTGTTACATTTCACCACTTGCAAGTTCATTCTGTCAGTGTACTTATTTTTCAAGGGATGGTCAGTCACAAATACTTAACAACAACAACAAAAAAGTTCTATGATAGCAGTTTCAAGGGGATCACTTATAGTCACTGATGGTCCAAGTGTTCCTAAAGCTATAACTGATGTTCATCTTTTCTATTCCCTAACCACTCATTCTACACTCCCATCACCCAGGACTGTTATTTCTTCTGGCCAAGGTTGCCTGTGTACTAGAGTAATCCAGGCCTTTGTTCCTGAGTATTTTATTTGAACTCTATCTCCATCAAAGTCTATCTCTTCATGAATGAGGGTCTCATATTTTCCAGCCTGGTCCCTCCTTCCTTTGCCCACTAATTCCACACAGCATGAAAAGCCCAAACTGACCAAGCAGCAGCTATTGCTTTTAGTAGTAAAAGGAGACAGATCTAACTTGTTTACCACTGAGTAGCTTGCTGGCCTTTTTAAGAGTCAGAAGCATAAGGAGAGCTCAGCATTAGTCTCTGCTGGTAACAGGTTGACTGTTCAGCTCCAGTAGTAGCTGTATTTCCATTGGTGAAAGGGAACTCATGTAGTTGCACCTATTCATAGTCTCCATTCTAATCACAATAGCTACCTTGTTCATAGACCCACTGTGACACTGGTCTTGCTTCTGTCCTCAGGGTGAGCAAAGATAGAAAACGGTCAAGCTCCCCTGGATGAATTATTGTATTCACCTTGTTGTTTTGTGCCATCTCTTGATAGATGCTCCTTAGTAGCATTGATATAACTTTCAGAGATCCACACACTTTATGCCTATAGATCCGTAGAACTTCCTATCTCTAAAATACCAAACTTACTGCTTCTGTGTTCCCCTCAGCTAGCCAAGACATTTGCCATTGCCATAGAATCTAATTTCAGCCAATTTTATCTCCATATTATACTGATAACTTTGTGTAAGTGTCAGCAGACTATGGTCAATGGCCCAGCCATTTGTTTTCATAGATAAAATTTCATTACAACACAGCTGAACCCACTTGTTTAAGTATTGTCTATAGCTACTTCCATTTTACATGGACACAGTTGAACAGTTACAAAAGAGACCCAATAGCCCACAAGCCCCACAAATTTTCTGACGTTAAGAGAAAGTTCGCTAACCTTGGGTCTAGTATTGCTAGAATCTCTTTATGTGAGGAGAACTACTCCCTACTGTTTCTCAGGGCCAACCCTGATTGAAACTGTGAGCTTCAGCAGTGTTTTTGGCTGCATCAACACATCTGGCCAACTCATCATCCATGGCCCAGGCATCAGTTTTATCTAATTCTTTTGGCTAATTTAGGCAGCCCCAGTGAGTTCACCTATGAAAACTAAGGGAGTAGTGTTCATGCATCTGAGGTAGGTGACATAGGGTCTGAACTACCTGCTTGTGCAACTTATTCATGTCCTCTGTATCTCTGTATTAATCCTGTTTTCAATTTTCTGTATCTTATGTTTGGGGATGACTTGATCTTATGTTTGGAGAGAGACTGCCCTCCCAGAGCTAGCTAATTCCCAAAGATAATAACAGCCTGCCTATAAGCATGCTTTTCATATTCAAACCAATAATTCCAAGCCCACATTTCCCAACCACCTCCTTATCTAACTTTCACACACCAAGCCAATATTTCCACTTCCCTAAATCACCAAAGCCAGGCACCAGGCAACTAGAGACCACCCCTTAGCCCCTAGCCAGAATGATTCAAACTGGCCAATCCTAAAGTATTTACTCTGTCCCACTTTGCTGTTCCCATGGAAACCCAAATAAAACTCTTCCATAGGCTTTCCCAATGCTCCTGCTTCCACATCTTGATCAAAACCTGATGCTCTCCCACTATGCTCTCTTGAGAAATGTAAGTAATAAATCTTCCTTCACTGGTATTGGCCTCTCCATGTCATCATTCAGTCACCTCCGTAAATTAAAATCCCACAGGTACAAATAAAACGCCCTCTGGATCTGCTCAAGTTCATTCCTGAATGTTTAGTCTCCAACTTATGATGGATTTACTGCCATTCCCACCCAAACTTCTCAGGCTCCCAATAAATAGATCAAAGTTGTATTCCCATGTTTAATGTGTGCTATGTTCAGAATTCAAAGGGGTCTGGCAAGTGCAGAGCCTCTCTTTTTTAGTATTATGGAGTACAGTGTACAAAATCCTGTCCTTTAACTTGAACGAGTTGTCTTGGCATTGATTTCACTAGATCCCTAAAATGTTCATTGATGTGACAGCCTTTAAACTTTTTCAGGATTTATCTCCCAGGCTTTGATGCAAATAAATCTTACTAGAATACTGGCCACTTTTATCTCACCATTCCCAATTAGCATGATATCATTAAAAGAGTAGACCACAGCGATATTCTGGGGAATTTCCAGATAATCAAGGTCCCTTCAGACTATATTGTGACAAAGGCACATAAACTTGGGGCAAGAATATGATTTTGTACTGCTGTCCATCCTGGGTGACGATGGACTGCTTCTGGACCTTCTGTTCAGTGGATATTTTAAAGACTATTTCACCAAGTGAAACCAGGTAAATAATTGCATATCAAGTTGCGGAAAATGTGTTGACCTTCTCTAGAAAGACACCATATCCAGTAATGCTGCTTTAGGTGGCGCTGCCACATAGTACAGTTTATAATCATCACCATCATCCATTATGGCCCTTCTGTGTGTTGCAGGCACTGAACTGGAAGATTATGTAAGGATATGACAGTGACAACTCTTGCACTACTTAACCTTTGAAGATGGCACTAATCTGCCATTCTATGCAGGTTCCTGATTTATCACCATGGCTGTAGATATGGATATTCCCTCTCCTTGGCATACAGTAGTTATTCTGGCACATTGCTATAGATACCTTGAGTAAATTGGGGAAATTTCTATTTGATGTGCTGGCTGTGGACTTCAATTCATGGGCTCTGGCTCTGGGAGCTCTCTCCAGTATGGAAACTCAGTAACAGCCATATTTTTCCTTTATAATAGGTGATAGAGTAGTCTTCTCCTCTGCTCTTGATCTATTGGTTATACAGGTAAAACAATTCCACCAATGGTTGCTATCTGAATGTCTACTAATGACCTGGTCCCTGTGAGTCAATGTGCTTGATTAATTGATTAATCAATTAATTTAATCTTGATTAATATTCTATCTTTTTGGCACATTACATTGCTTAGGTTCACCTAGGCTCTAAAAGTTTAGTGTCATTAATTGCCCTCTGCTCTTCTAGAATCCTGTCATTCCCAATGACTCAAAGGAACCTATTTCCATAACAGAATTTGTCATTATCTATCTAGGTCTACAGAAGCCTACACTGAAATTCTCAGCAATGCCAGTATGCTCCTCACTAACACATTCCTTATTGCCAGTGAAGGAAGATTCTATAGGCTTCCCCAGGGAACATTGTCAGCTGGTAGATTCTCGGTTGTTATATATCAGTTTTAACATGCTCAGTTCTTTGAGCCTTTTATCCACTCATAAGTATTCTTCTAGGACAGTTCTGTCATCTTCACTTCATTTTCAATATGCCATAACTTTCTTTAAGCTTTGATGATCCATTCCATGCCAGTACTATACTGGGACTTCCTTTAGATATCCTTGCCAGGACATTCACAATGAGACACACTGAGACTGATCTTAATTATTGCTCAGAAAATAGTACGAGGGTAAAATTCTTGATAAGGGCATGAGGGCAACCATAATGTTATGAGGAATCTACCACAAGTAAGAGAAGGGTGCTAATATCTAGTAAGGAGGAGATGCTCATTTCTGCCTCCTCAGAAGATTCAGAGGAACCTGGCTGCCTCTAGCTCTCAACCCACCAAATATCCCCATTCCATTCCTCAAGATTCCATTTGTTCCCTGTCTGGGTCCAGAGTCCAGCATAAGAGACTTCTTGGCAGTGTGCATTCAGCCACCTTTGTAAGTCTGCAACGATCCCATCCTGGACTGGGATTTCAGGACAATCTACCCTCCAGTTTTAGAGAATTAGTAACTTCAAATTCTGGATTTACTACTAAACTTGAGCTGCAAGTTGACTCACCCAACTCTGTAAATTTTTTCTTCCAGACTTTCAATGACTACTGACAATAGTCAACTAAACCACCTTCTTATAACCACCATTGACTTTCTACCTCTTAAGTACTGAAACTATCCCATATACCAGTGTATCCACTTCTACCTCTATCCCATCTCAATTTACACCATAAAAAGTCATAGAAATTTTGATGATGTAACATGTCAGGACTTGTCAGCTTTTATCCTACGACCAGCAATAAACTCATTGTAGCCATTTGAATGGCAAGTGATCTAAAAATCTAAAAAGACTCCTAAGGTTTCCTTCTTAAAAAATAAAGGAATCTCTAGGATAAGGATTCTGGTACAACTAGTTTATTTGAAAAGTTATCACAGGAAACACTACTGGGAAACTGAAACAGGGAAGAGAAGGAAATCAATATAGAGTGGAGGACTGGAGCAAAGTGAATAAAAGGGAGAGTATTAAGAGGTGAGATCAGAGAGATTGCAGGTGCAGATTTTATAAAAACTTGTATAAAAACTTTGGATAGGGGCACATGGGTGGCTCAGTGGTTGAGCATCTGCTTTTGGCTCAGGTCATGATCCTGGAGTCTTGGGATCCAGTCCCATATAGGACTCCCTACAGGGAGCCTGCTTCTCCCTTTGCCTATGTCACTGCCTCTCTCTGTGTGTGTCTCTCATGAATAAATAAATAAGATCTAAAACAAACAAACAAACAAAAAAACTTTAGATATTATTTTGAGTAAGATTGGGAGCCATTATAGAATTTTAATCAGAGAAACATAGTTTCAGAGAAATGCAGTTTCTCTTTTAGTAGGAAAACTGGCTACTGGGGGAAATTTGTCCACTGAATGAATGAGAGCAAGGACAAAAACATAAAGATGCATCAGGAGGTTTTAACAATAAGTCAGAGAAAAACAGGATGATGGCTTCAGCCTGAGTGGTAGTATAAATGGCAAGAAGCAGTCACATCTAGAAATTTTTTCGATAAATTAAGCAAATAAATCAGTAATCTATACTCAATGTGGGGTTTGAATTCACAACTCTGAGATCAAGAGTTGCATATTCTTTGGATTGAACCAGCGAGGCATCCCTGGACATATTTTGAAGTAAACTCCAACATAATTTGTTAACAGATTTGAGACAATGATTAGAGACAAAAATGACTCCAGAGTTCTTGACCAAAACAGTTCAATTCATCATTAATTGAGATAGCAGAAACTAGAAGTTGGGTTTGTTAGTTATACATGTGAGCACATTGAGGATTCTGTTGGATATACAAACACAAAGGTAAGAGTAGTCTGATATAGGGGAAAACATTTAAGTCAACTCAAAGGAGAGAATGTTGGGGGAGCAAATAAGTCTAAGGTCTGAACTCTTTGCCATCCTAACTTGACATGTCCAAGAGATGAGGAAGTAAAAAAAAAACACAGAACAGCAACCAGAGAAGTAGGTGGAAGATGAGGAGACTGTGAAGCTTACAATTTTACTGATAACAGTCAGAATAGAGTATGTACAATGTCATTTTTAAATAGGGTTATTTTTGCTTTGTTATTGAGTTGTATGACTTGCTTGTGTATTTCGGATCTTAATTCTTTATCGGATATGTGGTTTGTAATATCATCCTTTTTTAAAAAGATTTTGTTTATTCATCAGGGACACACACACACACACACACACACACAGGCAGAGACACCAGTAGAGGGAGAAACAGGCTCCATGCAGGGAGCCTGATGTGGGACTGGATCCCGGTTCTCCAGGATCACACCCTGGGCTGAAGGCAGCGTTAAGCCACTGAGCCACCCAGGCTGTCCCAATATCATCCTTTTTATGTAGTTCTAGATTCACTTTGCTACTTGTGGATTTTTTTGTATTTTTATTCTTAAGAGGTATTGGACTGCAATTTTCTTTTCTTGTAGCATCTTTTTCGGGTTTTGGTGTCAGCATACTCACTGGCTTTATAGTATTAGTTGGAAAATGCTCCTTTCTCCTCTGTTTTTAGAAAAGATCTGTGAGAAATACGGGTGTTAATTCTTTGAATATTTCTTAGAACTGACCGTTGAGTCAACTGAGGCTCTATTATTTTGGTTGGAACGTCCTCGATTACTAATGCCCTCTCTTGTAAATCTATTCACATGTTTATTTTTTCTTAACTCGGTTTCAGTAGTTTATATCTTTCTATTAATTGGTCTATTTTATCTAGATCATCTACTTTGTTGGCACACAGTGGTTTATAATATTCCTTTATAATCCTTTTTCCCCCTTTTATTTCTGCAATATCAATAGTAATGACTCATTATAATTCCTGATTTTAGTAAACAGAATTTTTCTTCTTTTTTTTCTGGAAATTCCAACTAGATGTTTGTCAATTTTTTAAATCTTTTCAAAGAACCAAATGTGGTTTTGTCCTTATTCTCAGTCTTTTATTTTCACTCTATTCTTTATTATTTCCTTCCTTCTGTTTCTTTAGTTTACTTTTCTTTTCTTTTTTTAGTTTATTAAGGCAGAAAGGTTCACTTAGTCATTTGAGGTTTTTTAATGTAGCCATTACACTCATAGATAATGACAATTTTTTAGGGGTGGTGCTTTTAGGGAGCTCCAAATCCATTCTGGCTCCTCTGGTGCAAACTACATTGCTGGCTTTCTGTGTGATTGTGCGAATGTTGGTTTTCATGGCTACCATAGAAGTAAGGGAAGGATGATAAGAAAAAGGCAAGAAAAATGTGACAAAGCTTTCTGCTCTCATTGAGATTCAGCTATTTTTTTTGAATAAATGTGCCTCTTATTTTTTCAAGCCTTTGGCCAATTCACCAGTTTCTAAAACAAATTGATTTTAACAGTTTTTGTTAGTGTTCTCTTTGCTTTCAAAGAAGAATGGATTTTTAGAGATCCTTACCCCATCATCCCCACTGATCTTATTTGGGACTTTTATCATTAACCAGAATTCAAATGGGGGTATTTTCTAAATCCTGAAGGATTTCCACACACTTATATTCAGGAGAGAACCCAATAGGAAATCAATATAATTAATAATTCGCAAGTAATTTGGGAATCATCTACCCAAACTGTTTCAATGTCTATCTCTCTGACTTTCACACTTCTTAAACTACAGAAACATTATTTTAAATGAAGTATTATGCTGAGGTTTCATACATATAAAACAGTTCAAAACAGAACTTCCTTTTCTTGAAATAGAGGGGAGACACTCTGTGGATTTCTGACGTCTCGTCTCTTCTCTGCTTGTGGGAGATCTTGAGGCAACTCCATAGAAACCATGAGCATCCAAGAAATACAATTTGGAAAATAAAGCAGCAGCTGAATATGTCAGTAAAGGGGTGGGGAGGGAAGGTGGCTTCCCCGCTATCTATAGGCAGAGCTGTAGATCCCAATCCTCTTACAGACCGTACTATTCAATGTTCTGAAACAGTGCACTCTCAGGGTAGAACTACTTATTATTCATCTTTTTATTCAAAGGATATCATAGGTAACAAGGATATTTCTCATTGTTCAACATACCTGAGTAGACGTTATGTGACCTACAACCATTCTTAGAACAGATATGTCTATTATATTTGAAACTAATACTGAAGAAAAGTATCCATAACAAACTAAATCAAAAATACAAAATATTCCTTTACTTTCAAGATTACTAAACTGTAAATGAACCACCACTGTAAATTTGCCTTGGGAAAATGACTTTTATTTAGCCTTCATGTTGTTCTATTTTCCTGTCAATGTAATAAAGGATAACTAAAGAAATGGCAATGTTTAATATCATCCTAGCATGGAACAGTGGAAAATGTATTTGCCTACACACAGACAGATGAGTTAGGTCACTTGCCATAAAGCTAAAGAGAACTAAATTAATTGGTCTTGTTGAAGGCTTTGTGGGTTTTGTTTTTTGTGTTTTCTGTTTTGTTTTGTTTATCTGTTTGTTCATTTGGGTTTCTCTTGGCTTGGGTTTTTTTCCACATCAAAAATGCCAAGTGAGTCTGACATATATGTCAGTCTCTTTATTCTGGAGGAAATGGCACTTGAATTTTTAATCTGCCAGAAATAAGTTTTGATGATGTTCAATAATGCCAACCAAAGCTGTTTTTACTTATTTTTAAAACATTCAATGGAAAAGTAATCCACAATTCTCTTTCATTTGCCAGATCCTCTAAAGTCTGTGTTTCTAAATTCACAGGGTATAACTTAAAGAAAATAAATAGTCATTCAAAAAGAGGATGTTTTAAAAATCAGAGCAGTCAGAAAAAAACTTGAGACTGCTGCAGTGGGCCTCCTATTATACCCAATGTCAATATATGAAGCCATGTTCTTTTTTTTTTTTTATATTTATTTATTTTTAATTGTGATAGTCACAGAGAGAGAGAGAGAGAGAGGCAGAGACACAGGCAGAGGGAGAAGCAGGCTCCATGCACCGGGAGCCCGACGTGGGATTCGATCCCGGGTCTCCAGGATCGCGCCCTGGGCCAAAGGCAGGCGCCAAACCGCTGCGCCACCCAGGGATCCCTGAAGCCATGTTCTAAGCACAAGGCTCTAAGTCTCAGATCATGAACCACATCCTGTGGGCCAAATCCAGCCAGGTGCTTACTTTTGTATGATCCATGAGTCTAAGTTTTCATGTGTTTTATAAGTTGGAAGGAAAAAAAAGAAAGAAGACTATTTGGTGATATATGAAAATTATGTAAAATTCAAATTTATGTCTGCATAAATAAAATGTTATTGGAACACAACCAGGTTCATTTGTTGACATAGTAGGTATGGTGGCTTTCCCACTACACTAGCAAAACTGAGTAGTTACTAAGGCTATGATAGTTACTACAGAAAATGTTTGCCTAATCCTATGCTAAGGTACAAATCTAGTAGGACCACAGGATAATTCCTCTTTGATTTCCTTATTCTTTTATATCATCTTCCTTTTCACTCACCCATGTATCCTATTCCTTGATTTCTATCTATACCATATTTGTTACTTCTGGAAAAAATGAAATGAAGCATGGGACAAACAGAGAACACTCAAGGTTTATCCATTTTGGTTTTCATATAATTTTCTTTCTCTTTTCCATGTGTCTCCTACAGCCCTGGAGAGTTTTAAATACACTGTGAGCTTGATTTTCTGGGTGTTTCTAGCCACCAATCTTGCTTTTTTTCTTTCTCTTAAAAGCATTAAACATCCATTTCAATAAACAATAAACCCTGGCAATTCCTTCACCCTTCCAAGCTTACCATTGACGATAATGTTACCCGATCTTTCTTCTTGGGGAAGCAGTTGTATCATTTATACTCTGATAAGACTTGATCACAAACACATGTTTCTCCAAGGCATTATTTTTCCCCTAAGAACAAATGCTCTCAGATTCCAGGGGTCTAAGACCCAGAATATAAAACAGAATGTGGTGGGGGTGGGGAAGAAACAAATCTGTGCTTGTGATGGACATGGAGAAAAAAGTTGGCTTGGTTTTTCTACCTTACAAGCTTCAAAGATCATAATTCCAATCTAAATTTGGTGGGGGGGGGGGGCGGTTGTTTGTTTGTTTGTTTGTTTTATCTCCCAATGCCAACCATCTCAAAATTGGTAGAAAATTCTAGTAACTCATTTTAGGTGATAGAAAAGGATTTTCATTCTATTGACAGGGCACATCTTTATAAAACTGAATTTACTCATTTAAAAAAAAAACACATTTTCCTTTTAAGGTATAGATTTTTTTCCAGTTATGTTTTTCTATCTGTATGTATTTGTGCAGAAGAGGAATATTTCCAAAAAGAAAAGAATGTTCTAATTCTGTTACTATACATTTTCGGTTGCAGCCCAGGCCATATCTGCAAGACCAAAGACCAATTAGCAATACATGGCTTTGATTATAACCTTTTTTTCCCTTTAAAAGGATGTTAATTTTCAAAATCCCTGCAGATTGATATGGAGCACAGATGTGCACAGCAGTAAGTGCACAATATGCAGGCATGTACCTTATCTTCCAAAGTAGAAGTTGAAAATGGCACTCAACCTAATTAGCTCTCAAAAATGATTTAGAAGGACAGGAATTGGAAGAAGAGTCAGAGCCAGACAATATGTTGCTAGGTTTGGAAACACAAACATGTCTTTAATAGAGAGTCTTTTAAAAAGATTCATATGTGGGAATAATAATGATAAAACATCACTCAGAGTCCACCTTCATGGTGACCCCATCAACCTCAGTTTTCTTAAGCCTGTACATCTAGCTTGACAGGGCTTTGCTTTTGAACCATCCAACCCTATTGGTACAGAGTTGCAGTCTCCAAAGTGCCATGCCTTTGACCTCCATCTGTTGTGTTCCAGATGTTTTAATTCCTCTTGCTTTGGTGCTTAGTGATTTACTCACAGGTCCTAACTCCAAATTATCCTCTTCTTGATCTGGGTCTTTAGTGGGGGCCATGGCTTTTCACTTAAACTACTGCACAGGGCTTCCTTGTTTGGAGTTGGACTTATAAGAAATTCCCAGGAGATAGAGCCCTATCTCCTTAGAAATGTCTAAACAAATAATGATGATGAAGTTAGTGCCAATAATATATATTCACAGAGACCTGAAAATCTACCATTTTCTCAAGACATCATGAGATATTTTTTCTCTTTTGTTTTCTCCTCTCCCCTTCCCCCCCTCCTCCTCTCCCCTCCTCCCCCTCCTTCCCCTCCCCCCTCCCCCTCCCCCTCCCCCTTCTTCTTCTTCTTCTTCTTCTTCTTCTTCTTCTTCTTCTTCTTCTTCTTCTTCTTCTTCCTCTCTTCCTCCTCTGCCTCCCCTTCCCCCTTCCTCTCCTCTTCCTTCTCCTCCTCCTCCTTCCCCTCCTCCTCCTCTCCCTTCTCCTCCTCTGTCGTCTTCTTCTTCTTCTTCTTCTTCTTCTTCTTCTTCTTCTTCTTCATATCAGACCTTCCCAGAAAGCTGATTTGAGAAAGTACTTGAAGTTGTCTCCAAAAGAACAATTCCCTAAGATCTTAAGACCATCAAAACAAAGAGAAGTATTGAGATGTATTGGAGGAAAACCTCTATGAACTGCCATACCTATCATGCCTACATTTGGTGAAAATATTCTCTATGCTGTATATACACAGATACACAAAGACTAATGATATTTGAATATACATTTATAAAAATAAAATTGTATAACCTAAATTCCCAAGACATTTTAGCATGTAGTAATTAATTTCTTTAAGAACTATTAATTTAAAATACTGCAAACTTTGGTAAATACATTTTCTTTTACTCTTTAATATATAGGGAAAAAACATATCATCTTTGTCTTTACAAATAATCTAAACGGGCTGAAAGGGGTTGTTCAGACATAATTAAATTTTCTCTGTTCAGCATATTATTTAACTTTCCTTTCAGAGTATCAATATATATATAGGTAAAATACAGAGCCCTTCTACAAACTTTAGAGATCTCTGGCTTTGGATGGCATCCTAGGTTTGAATTCTGGTTCCAGTCTTTAGTACCAGTGTGGCCATGGATAAATTATCTAAATCAATTCCATTTCCACATGTGTAACATGTAGATGACAACACTGTAAAAGGCTGTAGTGTGGATTATAGTGAGATCATGTCTGTTAAACACTGTAAAGTAGACTTAGTAAAAATCAATGCCTCTCCTCCGCCTTTCCCCTGAAAACGTTATTGTTCCATCATCCCTTCAGTTCAAGTTCTGATATCTAAGCTCCTCAGTTCTCAGGTGTATTGCTTCTGGCTTCTACTTTTTGCTAGTTAAATGACCCATACATTTGTATTTCAGGAGGACTTGTGTCTTGCAATTGGTTTCTGCTACTAAGAAGTATCCCCCTCTTTCTTTGCTTCTTGCTATTCTTTGTACCCTCTGCAAATAATTTCCCTGAAATAAGAATAACCATACTGTTTTCATTATGGGGCACAATGCTGAAGTGATTTCTACATTCTGGCTTCTATCAGGGGCATTTACTTTACCAGAATCATATTTCCAAGTTGTGAAAGAGTATGTTCCATGTTCCTTTTAAATCAAACTTCTGCACTCTCTACAATTTATGACAAATATAAAGTTTCATGCAAAAAGAAATCTATATATTCTTCTCAACTATGACTAATTATTGAGTTTCTTTTCTCACTACTCAGATTCAGTTGATCTTAGTATTCAGTGATACTCCCCTCAATATGATACACACATACACACATTTTGAGAGAGAGACAGAGAAAGAAGGGAGGTTTATTTAATGTAGCAAATTCTTAATAATTTTTAAAATAATCACAACCTCTGTCAAATAACCTCTCTAAACTGGTCTGGAAATACTGAATGTGTTGATACATATTTTTATATTTCTTAATCCTTCTTCCTGATTGGCACAAATAGGATAGATGCTGAGTGTTTTGCCTTCCAGCCGGTGGCTTGGGAATCTCTGCATTGGAATTTCAACCAGAAACCCAGGGTTACATTGGCTGCTGCTCAAGGAGAGAAGCCAACAAAACAGTTTGCTTCCATCTGGATAAGTAGAACTTTAGCCTATCATTTCTGAAAGCAGAAACATATTAATTACAAAAAAAAAAAGAAGAGATTTCAGCAAACTTCTAGAGGGAAATAGTGAGGAAAATTCTAAAGCAAAGTGGTGGTAGTCTGTGAAACTTTTCAGCCTCCCTTAAGGCCAAGATGATGTTGTATCATGCCAAACCTCTTGCCTACTTATTCAGCACTCAGAGCTCTCTTTTCAGAAACTCATCAAAACTGGAAGTAGTGGTGAAAAAAAAGATATTTCCTTTCTGTTATTTAAAATAGGTTGCAACATTTTGTTTTCATACTGAGAGAGCTGAGATTCAGAAGGTATATCAATTTAAATCAAGCAGTTTTATTCAGTTTGATCCTGAATGTAAATAATGTTGGTTTCCTAAGGAAGGGATGAAGCAATGACTCCATTACCTCACAACCATGTTCCCATTTTACAAAACTTGTTATCAAAGCTAAATGCAATGGGCTGAAAGTTTATGTCTTTTTAAGGTTCAGATGTTGAAATCCTAAGCCCCAGTGTGATGATGTCAAGGGGTGGAATCTTTGGTTAAGTGCTCTTGTAAAAGACTCCCAAGATCAGCTTTGTTCTGTTTCCACCAAGTGAATATATAAGAAGAGGACAGGTGGTAACCCAAAACAGAGCTCTCACCAGAACCCAACCATGCTGGCACCCTGATCATAGACTTTTAGCTTACAGAACCATGAGAAAAAAACTTTTATTATTTATAATCCTCCTAGTCTATGGTATTTCATTACAACCACCCAAACTAAGAGGCTAAGAATCTATTTCAAATAAAATAAGATTTTTTTACTTAAATGGATGCATTTGGATGTTACATGTCCTATCTTTCAGCCTGGGATTCAGGTAGAGTTAATAATCTTGCTGGTTGACACAGATTAAGTCTGATATCCATGTATATGCTTTACTTCCCCCATCTTGACTTGACCAATTGTACTTTTTGCCTAAGATACACCTTAGCTATATCACATTCTCCCTGTATTATGTTTGTCCCATTCATCAAATCACAGACTCCTTGAACATTAGGACCAAAGGGCTAGATTTGAATCCCAAAACCTTCAGGAAATATGATAATAATACAAGATAATTGATCATTAAAATCTTGTTGGAGATCATTTTAAAAATTGAGCAATGTAACAACGCCTTACATCCTCTGGTTTCCTCATCCTATTTGATGTTTCTGTAAGACTGTACCAATCTGACAAGATTCAATCTTTTAATAGGTTGGGCAGTCTCATCTTCATTCAATAATTCAGTCATGTTTTTATTTAATATTTAAAAGTCTTTTCTGTGTCTGTGCCAGGCACTGAGGCTACAGTAGTAAACAAGACAATTATGATCTTAAACCCTTGCATTATTCACAGTTTCTATTGTACCTTGTTCTCTTCACTATATATCTTGCCTGTTCCAGATTTTTCTGTTAGGACCTCTTGTGTTATTCACTACAGTTGCCCTTAGACCTGCATCTTTGGTCTCATGTCACTCTTCAAGGACTGACTTGGTTTCCACCTTGGATAGTATCTGTACAGACTGCATTCTGACACAGATGGCCTCTACTCAACTCCTATCTCCTTCCTTGAGGCCTCAGCAGTAGCAAATGCCCAGGCCTCATCCTTGAATCAAAGGACTTGAGCTCTTGTTCATGGAAGTGCTCAGGTCTGGGATCTACCAGCAGGCTATTTTTGCTCCTGCTGTAAGATTTAGTCCCTGGAATCTCCATGAAGCAGAATCCCAATAGCACCTGCATATGACTGCCTGATTTGTTTTCAGGCCTCTGTGAAAATTGAGCACAGGATATAGTGCCTCTGTGTGGGATCTCAAGGATGATGATTATCTTCTTTCCTTTTCTTCTGGTTTATAGTTTCAGTTAGTTTGCAACTAGTACTCAGTTCTAAATGCTTTACTTGGTAAGACTCACTGTGGATGTTTTAAAAATTGGAGAGGGTAGCAAGAACAAGTCATGCAAATGTTGGCCTCTTTATTCAATAAGAAGTCATTCTCTCCAAGACATAGGCTAGTACCTTAATGCTGAAGATTTCTAGAAGTAGTGCTAAAGTGGACCTTCTATCATTATCACTACCACTTCCACTAGACATACACACACACACACCCCCAACCTCAATTCAGTAAATTATTAAAAATAACATCTAATGCATATAACATTATCATTTGTATTATAATAAAGGCTATGACAGATCCCAAAGGCCAACCCAGCAGTAGTGATGACTAGCTCCATGACAGTAAAATAAATGTCATGACAGAATAGAAAGACATTGAAGGGATATAACAAATGTATGGGATGTAGCAAAAGCAATTCTAAGAGGGATATTCCTAGCGATAAATGCCTACCTCAAGAAACAAGAAAAGTCACCAAAACAAACAAACAAACAAAAAAAACCCCACAAAAAACCGCACTCAACTTTACACCTCAAGGAACTAGAAAAAGAACAAACAAATCCAAAATTAGTAGAAGGAAGGAAGTAAATTAGAGCAGAAATAAATGAAATATAGACTAAAATGACAAAAGATGTATGAAACAAAATTGACAAATCCTTAGCCAGATTCACCAAGAAAGAATGAGAGAAGATTCAAATAAATACAATCAGAAATGAAAGAAGAGATGTTACAACTAACACCACAGAAATACAAATGGCCATGAGAGACTACTATGAACAATTTTCTGCACAGAAAAAAACAAAAGAACAAACAAACAAAACAAAATAGTAAACCTACAAATGAGAGAAAGTAATGGCAAATCATATCATATATTTGATGAAAGGCTAATATTCAAAATATATTAAAAAAATCAAGCAATTCAATAGTAGAGAACAAAACAATCAGTTTAAAAATGGACAGAAGATCTGCATAAACCTTTTTTACAAAGATGTACAAATGTTAACAGATACATGAAAAAATGTTCTATATCACTAATCATCAGGGAAATACAAACCAAAAACACTGAGATATCATCTTATGCCTATTAAAATAGCTATTATCAAAAAAAAAAGACAAGAAATAACAAGTGTCGATAAAGATGCAGAGGAAAGGAAACCCTTATGCACTGTTGATGGGAATGTAAATCGGTGAAGCCACTGTGAAAATTAGTATGGAAGTTCCCCCAAAAATTAAACATAGAACTACAATATGATTCAGGAATTTCACTTCTGGGTATTTATTTGAAGAAAATGAAAACACTAAATTAAAAGATATATGAAAAAAAAAATAAAAGATATATGCACACCCATGTTCACGACAGTGTTATTAGCCAAGATACGGAAACAACTTAAATGTCCATATGGATGAATGGATAAAGACATTTGGTCTAAAATATACACTGTAGGTGCCTGTGTGGCTTGGTTGTTTAAGTGTCTGCCTTTGGTTCAGGTCATGATCTCGGGGTGCTGGGATGGAGTTCCATGTCTGGCTCCTTGCTCAGCAAAGAGTCTATTTCTCCCTCTGCCTCTGCCCCTCTTTCCTCCAATGCTCACTTGAGCACTCTCTCTCTCACTTTCTCAACAGAAATTATTGAGAAATTCTTATTCAGCCACTGAAAAGAGTAAACTCTTGCCATTTGTGACAAAACAGGTGGACTTTGAGGGCATTATGTGATGTGAAAAAAGTCAGACAGGAAAAAACAAATACCATACGATCTCTCTTGTATGTGCAACCTAGCAAACAAATCAGTAAATAAATCTAATTAACAAACAAATAAATAAGATACAGAATAGATTGATGGTTGCCAGAGGCAGGAGGTGGGAAGCGGGAGGAATGGATGAGTTGTTTTTTTTTTTTTTTTTTTTTTTATTTTTATTTTTTTATTTTTTTATTGGTGTTCAATTTACTAACATACAGAATAACACCCAGTGCCCGTCAGAAAGGGAGACAGAACGTAAAGACTGCTAACTCTGGGAAACGAACTAGGGGTGGTAGAAGGATGAGTTGTTTTTGATTTTGTTTTGTTTTGTTTTGTTTAAATAAGTGAATTTATGTTTTGAAAATATGTTTGAGATGACACCCATCTTCCAGAAAGTTACCAAGGTGGAATGGGAAGAGTATGAGATTTGTAATACAAAAATGTATATAGAAGCAAATGGCAAAGATGATGAACTGAAAGGCTTTGAGAATAAATAACAAGATAAAAAAAGGGAAGATGATAGATTTTAAGAGGGTTTGATGACATATCAACCAAATGCAACTTGTCACCTTCATTTGGGTTCTGATTTGTATGAGTCAAATTAATAATAGTGTGATGGGGTTAAAAACTCTCAGATATTGGCAATTTGATTTGGTTCATTTTAATATTTATTTAACAAAAGATGTCCTGTAAATTGTTTTTCATTAAGTACTTGCCAAGTCTTCACTTCTATGAGTTTCAATTTTATTATCTTTAAGGGAAAACAACTTATTTTTTTTTTCAGTGAGTTTTACACTTCACTGGATTAGGCAAAACTGAGGAAAACAAATTTTAATGCAATATCCACATGGTGGCATATGAAATAAGTTTTATAGGAGTTTAAATAAAGCATAAATCCTCTGGGCTTGGGTGGATGGTTTCATAGTAGGAAAGGACTCGGAAAAAAAATCTGATTAGGTGAAGAGGAGCACAAGGAGGAGTATCACATGTGCTTACCCATTCTCAGTATCATCTGAAGTAGTAAATATTATTGGCATTTATCACTAATCATCTATTTCTCCAAGAGGAATTCCTATATCACGTGTGTATGAGAAGATTTTAAATATGAGAAGTAAAACAACTTCTTTGGGCATTTCAGACAGAATATTAATTGCAGGGTTTTCTTTTTAAAGAATTTAAAAATATTTTTTATTTCATATGTTTGAAGACTGAGATTTTTGAAACCAAATTTATATTTGGGACAGAGATTTTTTAAGCCAAGTTTATATTTGGGTTCTTAAAAATTTAGGTCCAGACCTTATCCAATCCACTTTATTGCAATAGCTCCTCCTTTCTTTCCAAGAGTGATAAAGTTGGAACTGTGAACTCCAAGGTCCGTATCAAACTCCCAGATACTCTGACTCACCTCAGTTTCTAGAATAGGCTCCCATAGATCTCCCTGCATTTGCTCAGATCTACATTTATTCTTTTCAGAGTAGTCAGAATCATGCCTTTAAAATATAAATCAGATATCACACTACAACTTAGAATTCTAAAAAAAAAAAAGTTTTTTAACCCTCTTTATAATAAACTTAAGTCCTCAGTAACCAGAATAAAGGGCCACAAGATTTGGCCTTCACCACCTCTCTGGTGGCTTTCATTAAAGACCAATTAGAGAAAAACATACAAATCTAGATTTTCAATTGTTGGATTTTTTTCATCATGATAAGGTATGCATGAAACATGACATCTTAAAGTGTGTTTTCTCGGGCAACTACATGACTCAGTGGTTGATTATCTGCCTTTGGCTTGGTCCTCATCCCAGAGTGCTGGGATCGAGTCCCACACAGGTTTCCTGCAGGGAGCCTGCTTCTCCCTCTGCCTATGTCTCTACCTCTCTCTGTGTGTCTCTCATGAATAAATAAAAATAAAATCTTAAAAAAAAAGTGTATTTTCTCAGGGTAATTTCGAACTTGAACCAAGGTCAAAATCTTGTTATAAAATTATAATACCATTATAGGAAGTTAGGTCATCTGAAAATAAGATAGGAAGAGATTTGTAAATTTTCATACCACCCTGATGGTATAAGTAACTACAGCCCACATTTTTTTATGCTTAAGTTCATCTTGATAGCTCCTCGCACCCAAATTTGCTTTGTCTGAAATCCTTTGGGATCAGAAGGAATGAAGGTCTACTTTTAAGATCCTTGCAGATATTAGGAAATATGTCCTTACATAAAGTGGTCTTCTCAATAAAACTCTGGTCTTCTTGCTAAGGCATGGGTACCATGTCTATGTATAGGACATATTCAAGTCCTGGCAGAAGGTCCAAATATAAGAAGATGCTGGGTGCTACAGATGAAGGGAAGGGAAAAGTTTGATAAACTCAAAGTCTTCAAGAATAAATTAAAAGATAAAGAAGGGGAAATGATAGATTGCAACAAACTTTGACATCAACTTATAACAATTTCATTTAGGTACTAAATTATACTTGTCAAACCAGAAAAAATGTGCCTTAAAATATGGGGGAGATAGGCAAGAGCAAGAAAGAGAACTGTGGAAATTTGAACACTTACTTGATGTCTGATTCAATTAGCTATTTGAGTTGTTTTTTGTTTTTGTTTTTGTTTTTTTGTTTTTGTTTTTGTTTTTTTTTGCACATGGTATGATAATGGTTTTGCAGGTATAATTTTTAAAGGAAAAGTCTCTTACTTTTTATAAATATGAGCTATTTACAGATAAAATTATATGTTGTCTGGAATTAGGATCAAACAGTCCAGTGGATGGGAATATAAACAAAATAGATATGGCCATATATTAACAATTTTTGAATACATGAAATTTCATTTTACCTTTTATTATACTTGTATTTATGTTGAAAATTTTATACTTTGAAGATCAAAGATTATTCAGAGGGTTATTCAGGCAAAGAAACATGCAGTGTAGTAGTGGACAACTAAATTGTATATATACCAGAGTCCAAATAACTCAAATTGAAATCTGCTTCAAACATTATATGGCTGAAAAATAAGTGATGATGGGTTAGATCATGCCAAAGCTCATCTGTTTTTGATCTTTGGAAAATAGAAAAAATCTCAAGCCTCACTAGAAACAAAGATATTATTCTGAGAGTTGTTCAAAAGTAGTTTGAGCAAAAGATGGATAATCAAGATGGGAGATTTAGACAAGGTGGGGTTGTATATGGAGGGCTGAGGAAGGACATATATGCAGCCATGTCACCAACAAGAGGATAAAGGAAATGAGGAACAAGATAGATAGGAAAATAGGAGATGAGGTAGTATCATCTAGGTAATTAATTCCAAAAACTGTGGGCATTCCTGGAGGCTAGAACTTCCTATGTTGGCTGGGTCAATCCTTAGCCACCATGCAGTTTAGACAGATGGCGCTAATTAGACTGCTTCAATAAGATGACTTCTTCCCTTGGGGATGAATGATTGATTTTATATCCCAACCTTTGCATCTGTGAAACTAAGTGCCATTCTGGAAATGTTGATTATCTGCATTGCTAATCAGATGTAGTACTTGTAGATAAAGCCTAGGAGTTCATTGGCAGATGGACAACTTCAATACACAGTTCCTTTGAGAGAGATGGAGAAAATAAAATTTGATGAGGAGCTGTCTTGGGATCCAATTTTTGATGGTTTATTGATCTTATTTGTGGTTCATTAAAAGTCACTTTTCTTTTAGTCCATTAAATGATGTAATTAAAGGCAGGATTTTAGAGGTCACAAGCACTATCTTGACATAGTTTTGGGCAGCAGAAACAAAGTGTTCTACTTATATGAGGTATGAAATATAGAATCTGAAACTCATGAAAAGAGATAAAAAGAATCTAATAGATATTGAGTTAGGTTTGAAGAATCTAGGATCATTTAATTTTAGAAAGAGTTTTGGGGAGACTAGAAATTTCACTCGGTGCACTTTCCTGAGTATACCAGCCTAAAATAAATTTGAATATTAAAATTAACATTTTATTTTTGCCTATGGAAAAGAAAGAACCAACTTTATTTCACATATATGTTCCCCAAGCACATAAGTATATATAAAAATAGTGCTGAGATTGAGGTATTAAAATGAGATTTTTCTTGAGAAATGAAAATATGATCAGAAAAGACATTTTTCTCCAGAGAGAATCTCCAGGATGAGAGATACAGAATAAAGATGGAAAAGTTTCAGAATGAAAATGTACAAAGAAGAATGCACCCAAAGATAGCAGACCTATATCTATCAATAGAAAACATCTGGTTTAATCTTCTTTTCTTAGAAAGTATCCTGTTACATTTGTGGATATAAATGTTGGTCAAACATGAAAAACTGATTTAGGTCACACACTAAACTTGGGTGAAAGAATTTGTTTTCCCTTTTGTATTGATTGCAGCTTGTGGAACTGAGGCTATATTAAGTTTTGGGGGTGGTGAGTGGGGGAAGCTGGAGTTAGAAATGTTGACAACAGGATTGAGGTATCTGTAGTATTTGCTGAGAAGGGATTCAGTGCCTGAGGGAGAAGTCACCTGGAGAGAAGGATGAGCTCTACCTGCTTATTGACAGAACCTAAACCCCCAAGCACACCAACTAAACCATAATCAGCACAAGCACCAAAGCAAAGGCAGGCTAGGTCAGGCCCCTCTTCCATCCTTGCACTCATATATGCTAAATTTTAGTAGGCTGATCATTCTTGTTGCGTTGTCCCTAACATTCCTATTTTATACTTGTCATTATGGCATAATTTTTAAAGTGCTGTGTTCCTCAATCTCAAAGTATCCACTTGGTAAAAAAAACAATTGTACCGTTGTTCTAATTTTCTGGAGCCTTCTTTTCTCCTTTATGAGTATGTGTGATATTCATTAGAAATTAAAAAAAAAATCACAGATGGAGTGGCATTCAAGAAGTTAACAGTGAGATTTTTTTGCAAGGACAATCTTTGTAGATAAATAGGTCTTGCTAACATCATTCACAAAATTGCATATGACTGAATATAAAACATTTGATTAAATGTATGTGTGTGACATGTATATACCTAAATATGTATATAAAGTGTATATACCTAAATATGATGTCTATATGTTATACATATTATTTATATTACATATTATATAACACATAATGCAATATTGTTACATATATTTTGTATTTTATATCTCTATATAAATGTTTATACACATATGCACACACTCATACAAACACATATATCTAAAAAAAAAAAACCACATATATCCTAAAATGATAACTGGTTTATTTTAACAAAACTGCTATACATATAATTATTCATTTAAAAAAGTAAGAGTTAAAAAAAAAAGGAGTAAGTGTAGGCTTTTGAATGATAGGGGATATATTTCAGATAATAGGCTATAAAAGGCCTCTTTTCTTCAGATAAACACAGAAAACCTTTTCTATAAACACTGTTATAATTATAAAACAAGTACAGTATCAATCTTAGTTCTGCCCAGTTGAAGAAAAAAATAAGAGAAGAGATGCCTAATGCAATAGTAAAAGTGTTAATAAAATTCTGGGTAAAGATTAAATTGGAGGACTCGCAAAAAATTTAGAATATGCTATAGTTAATATTTCAATCATATTTTGAAGACATTAGCAGCTCAATGTGAATTGTGGGTGATACAAAACAACAAAATCCATGTGTAATGCAGACCTATGTTCTGATCAATAGATTCCTGATCAAATAATCTGGTTTCTAGTTGGAGAAAACCATGGAGTGCTAGCTGTACTGTCAATAAAACATGTGAATACATGTGCACACACATCTACATATGAATATAATTCATACACACACAAATACTGTATATGAGGCAATTTGTGTGTGTAAATACAGATGGCAATTTAACTGCACTGCCACTCAATGCACAAAATGCATTTTGCCTAAAACTGATGTAGTGTTTCTTCATGATCTGATTGACATAAGCATTTACTTAGTCTGATCTGATTTATATTCCCTGTAGAAAATGTCTTTCTGTACATACTTGCTCAGCCTCATGGATTCTGTCACTTCTCTCCTATTTACAATCATTGTGGCATCAGACTGTTTGAAGGAAGGAGGGCTTCTGTGGCCCCATGATATACAAAGTAAACAGAGACTTCGAATTCTTTCTGTGTTTCAGGGGTCCTTACTAGTCCTGGGCTTATCTGACCTCCTTTCCCCTCCCTGCCAGTTTTATTGAGAAAACTATGGATATACATCACTGTATAAGCTTAAGGAATACAGCATGACAATTTGGTTTACATATACTATGAAATGATTACAAATTCATTCGACTAACATCCATCATATCATACAGATATGCTAAAAAGAAAAGAAAAAGGAAAAAAAAAATCTTGTAATAGAAACTCTAGGATTGGGCCAGATCGCTTCCCAGGGGAATTCTATCAAACGTTTAAAGAAGAAACCATACCTATTCTACTAAAGCTGTTTGGAAAGATAGAAAGAGATGGAGTACTTCCAAATTCGTTCTATGAGGCCAGCATCACCTTAATTCCAAAACCAGACAAAGACCCCACCAAAAAGGAGAATTACAGACCAATATCCCTGATGAACATGGATGCAAAAATTCTCAACAAGATACTAGCCAATAGGATCCAACAATACATTAAGAAAATTATTCACAATGACCAAGTAGGATTTATCCCCGGGACACAAGGCTGGTTCAACACTCGTAAAACAATCAATGTGATTCATCATATCAACAAGAGAAAAACCAAGAACCATATGATCCTCTCATTAGATGCAGAGAAAGCATTTGACAAAATACAGCATCCATTCCTGATCAAAACTCTTCAGAGTGTAGGGATAGAGGGAACATTCCTCGACATCTTAAAAGCCATCTACGAAAAGCCCACAGCAAATATCATTCTCAATGGGGAAGCACTGGGAGCCTTTCCCCTAAGATCAGCAACAAGACAGGGCTGTCCACTCTCACCACTGCTATTCAACATAGTACTAGAAGTCCTAGCCTCAGCAATCAGACAACAAAAAGACATGAAAGGCATTCAAATTGGCAAAGAAGAAGTCAAACTCTCCCTCTTCGCCAATGACATGATACTCTACATAGAAAACCCAAAAGTCTCCACCCCAAGATTGCTAGAACTCATACAGCAATTCGGTACATGGCAGGATACAAAATCAATGCCCAGAAGTCAGTGGCATTTCTATACACTAACAATGAGACTGAAGAAAGAGAAATTAAGGAGTCAATCCCATTTACAATTGCACCCAAAAGCATAAGAGACCTAGGAATAAGCCTAACCAAAGAGGTAAAGGATCTATACCCTAAAAACTATAGAACACTTCTGAAAGAAATTGAGGAAGACACAAAGAGATGGAAAGATATTCCATGCTCATGGATTGGCAGAATTAATATTGTGAAAATGTCAACATTACCCAGGGCAATTTACACGTTCGATGCAATCCCTATCAAAATACCATGGACTTTCTTCAGAGAGTTGCAACAAATCATCTTAAGATTTGTGTGGAATCAGAAAAGATCTCGAATAGCCAGGGGAATATTGAAAAAGACAACCAGAAGCGGCGGCATCATAATACCAGATTTCAGGTTGTACTGCCAACCTGTCATCATCAAGACAGTGTGGAACTGGCACAAAAACAGACACATAGATCAATGGAACAGAATAGAGAACCCAGAAGTGGACCCTGAACTTTATGGTCAACTAATATTCGATAAAGGAGGAAAGACTCTCCACTGGGAGAAAGACAGTCTCTTCAATAAATGGTGCTGGTAAAATTGGACATCCACATGCAGAAGAATGAAACTTGACCACTCTCTTGCACCATACACAAAGATAAACTCAAAATGGATGAAAGATCTAAATGTGAGACAAGAGTCCATCAAAATGCTAGAGGAGAACACAGGCAACACCCTTTTTGAACTCGGCCATAGTAACTTCTTGCAAGATGCATCCACGAAGGCAAAAGAAACAAAAGCAAAAATGAACTATTGGGACTTCATCAAGATAAGAAGCTTTTGCACAGCAAAGGATACAGTCAACAAAACTAAAAGACAACCTACAGAATGGGAGAAGATATGTGCAAGATATGTGTATCAGATAAAGGGCTAGTTTCCAAGATCTATAAAGAACTTCTTAAACTCAACACCAAAGAAACAAACAATCCAATCATGAAATGGGCAAAAGACATGAAGAGAAACCTCACAGAGGAAGACGTAGACATGGCCAACATGCACATGAGGAAATGCTCCGCATCACTTGCCATCAGGGAAATACAAATCAAAACCACAGTGCGATACCACCTCACACCAGTGAGAATGGGGAAAATTAACAAGGCAGGAAACCACAAATGTTGGAGAGGATGGGGAGAAAGGGAAACCCTCTTACACTGTTGGTGGGAATGTGAACTGGTGCAGCCACTCTGGAAAACTGTGTGGAGGTTCCTCAAAGAGTTAAAAATAGACCTGCCCTACGACCCAGCAATTGCGCTGCTGGGGATTTACCCCAAAGATACAGATGCAATGAAGCGCCGGGACACCTGCACCCCGATGTTTCTAGCAGCAATGTCCACAATAGCCAAACTATGGAAGGAGCCTCAGTGTCCATCGAAAGATGAATGGATAAAGAAAATGTGGTCTATGTATACAATGGAATATTACTCAGCCATTAGAAACGACAAATACCCACCATTTGCTTCAACGTGGATGGAACTGGAGGGTATTATGCTGAGTGAAGTAAGTCAATCGGAGAAGGACAAACATTATATGTTCTCATTCATTTGGGGAATATAAATAATAGTGAAAGGGAATATAGGGGAAGGGAGAAGAGGTGTGTGGGAAATATCAGAAAGGGAGACAGAACATAAAGACTCCTAACTCTGGGAAACGAACTAGGCGTGGTGGAAGAGGAGGAGGGCGGGGGGGTGGGGGTGAATGGGTGACACTTGCCGGGATGAGCACTGGGTGTTATTCTGTATGTTGGCAAATTGAACACCAATAAAAAATAAATTTATTATAAAAAAAAAGGAACTGTAAGGATTTACTCTCAGAACAACTTCCCTATATACCATACAGCTGTGATACATCATGTTGTACATTACATCTTCTAGTACTCATTTATCTTATAGGTGGAAATTTGTACCTTTGACCACCTTCCCCCAATGTCCCCTCCTTCCACCTTCTGCCTCTTTTAAGAGGCAATCTGATTTATTTTTCCATGGGCTTTTTTGTTCATTTGAATTCCTCATATAAGTGAGATCCTACAATATTTGTCTTTCTCTATCTTACTTTTTTCACTTATCATGTTGACTTCAAGTTTCATCCACGTTGTGCCAAACAGTAGGATTCCCTACTTTACAACTTCTTTATCCATTTGTCCACTGATAGACACAGATTGTTTCCATGTCTTGCCTATTGTAAATAATGCTATTATGAAAACATGGAGATGCAGACATACATTTGGATATATTCCCAGAAGTAAATTGCTGGAGCATATGGTAATTCTATTTTTAACTCCTTGAGGATCCTCTCTACCATTCTTCACAGTGGCTGTACCAATTTACAATCCCACAATGGGGCACAGGGTTCCTTTTTCTCCACATCCTCACCAGCATTTGTTATCTGTCTTTCTGATGATGGCCATTCTAACAGGCGAGATGACATCTCTTTGTAGTTTTAATTTGCATTTTCTTAATGACTAGTGATAATGAGATCTTTTCACGAATCTACTGGCCTTGCATGTATCTTTTTTGTAGAAATATCTATTCAGGTCTTTGACCCATTTTAAACTTTTTTTTTTTTTTTTTTTGGTGTTTTGCTATTGAGATTACAACTACTTTATCATTTTAGATATTAATCAGATAAATGGTTTGAAACTATCTTTTTCTCATTCCATAGGTTATATTTTCAATTTGTTGATCATTTCTATTGTCATATGAAGCTTTTTAATTGTCTGTTGCTAGTGCTTTTTTTTGTCATAGCCAAAAAATCATTATCAAGACCCAAATCAAGGAGGTTTATTCCAGTTTTCTTCAAGGAGCTTCATGATTTCAAGTCTTACATTTAAGTCTTTAATATATTTTGAGTTCATTTTTGTAAGTGGTATAAGATATGGGTCCATTTTAATTTCTTTGCACTTGAATATCCAATTATCCCAGCCCCATTTATTGAAGAGACTGCCTTTTCTCCATTCAGATTTTCTTGACTTCCTTGTCAAATATTAGTTAATCATATATACTTGTGTTTATTTCTGGGCCCTTGATTCTGTTCTGTTGTTTCATCTGTTTTTATGCCATTACCACTCTGTTTTGATGATTATGTCTTTATATGCAGCTTGAAATCAGGAACTGTGATACTTCCTGCTTCATTCTTTCTTGGGATTTCTTTGGTTATTTGAGGTCTTCTGTAATTCCATATAAACTTTTTTTTAATAACACTGAATAAATTCCAAAGTAATAACTGATAGATACACAATAGTTCATTTACATGACTTCCAACAGCAGAACTCAATTCTCATTATATAGAGCATAATGGGCAGCTCTGGAGCCCCTGTCAATTTATCTAGTTCAGTAAAACAAAAATTCTTCTTCCTGAAAATGCAGTAAATAGGTGCTCCTGAGTTGCTCACTGAAGACCTACAAGCTACGCAGTGTAGTTTGGTCTGGAGGATTTATGGCTTGATAAAAAGATAGCTCTGAGGCAAAAGTTGCTAAGCCGTATGTTAGTGTTTGAATCACAGTTGAATAAACCATAATTTCTGCTATGTGAACAAATCCAATATTAATTTTGTTTTCCTGATGAGTCTGGACTTCCTGAATGGTCTCTCTTCTCGAGCCAGATCTTCCAGGACAGGACTGAGGTAATCTATAGATCTCTAGTTATTGTGACCTTGAGCTGAGGGGTGGAAGAGGAAGGGGGATGGGTGGTGGTGTCTAAAACTGGCTTACCAGCTTTCTTTAGAGCCTTTTGTATGCATCTTGAAACACAGACAGAAATCATAGTTGTGGAGGTACCAGGATGGATTATTAGGGACTGCAAAGTAATTGCCACAGCTTGAATTGAGGATCCAAGCAATGATCCTTGGAGGCACAGACTGTGAATTCAATTTTCAATGACCTCTACAGAGGGTTTCAGAAGGCCTTGCTAACACTTCTAGCATACTCAATAACTGGCATAACAGAGGATGTTTCCATTAGTTTTACTTCCAGTTCTATAACCACGAAATGATGATTGTCTCCTAAAGTTCTATATAAGATATCTGTGGCATGAACTGCATTTAAGATGGTCTCTTGTTATGCTACTTGGAGAGGCTCTAGATATGTTTCCACTCCATATTCTCTCCTCATTTGGTCACGAATAATCTCAATATGTAATTTCCCCATACCACATACCACAGTCTGCCCAGAGTCAGATCTAGCTTCACTTTCAAACTAGGATCTTCATGCTGAAAGCATTTCAACACATAATCCAAATCTGGCTGCTTAGCCATTGATGGAGGTTCTGTCGTTTTAGGCCTGATAAAGCCTCAGTTGGCCATCTATAGTATTACTGGAAACTGCACAGACAGAATAAGTCATCTTTTGCCATTCACTGGCCAATATATAGAAATCCCTTCACTGACTACTAGTAACATTATGTTGACTGTTGGCCTTAAACACACTGCCACTGGAGACACCATTGCCTCATCCAAGTCCAGTGCATTAGCTGTAGCTCATGAAGCCAAAAGGGAAGAAGATAAGAAGCACAGACAAAACAATGAAGAGAGACTTTTATTGGCTGCAGTGGAGATTCTAGAACCTGTTTTCTTCTGTACCCTAGAACCCCATGCAGTGGCTCAGGATTGTGATTCCATGTATAAACTTGAGGGGTGTTTTTTGAACTTCTGTAAAAAAAAAATGCTACTGAAACCTTGATAAGGATTACATTGATTCTCTAGATGGCTGATGGTAGTATTGACAGTTTAGCAATACTAATTCTTCCAATCCATGAACATAGGATATCTTTCCATCTACTTATGACCTTTTTTATTTCTTTCATTAATGTCTTTTAATTTTCAGCATAGAGATTTTTCACTTCCTTAGATAAATTTATTCCTAGGTATTTTATGGTTTTTGATATTATAAATGGAATTTCTTTCTTTCTTTCTTTCTTTCTTTCTTTCTTTCTTTCTTTCTTTCTTTCGAAATGTTGTTAGTGTACAGAAATGCTACCAATTTTTGCATGTTAATTTTGTATCTGGGAACTTTATGGAACCCATTAATTAGATCTAAAAGTTTTTTGGTTGAAACGTTAGAATATTCAATATATGTCTTGTCATAATAAAATAGAAATATTTTGTCAAAAATAAAAGCAATTATACTACTTTCTTTCCAATGTTGTTTTTGTTTGTTTGTTTATTTGTTTTTGTCTTGCCTGATTGCTCTATGAAAAATTTCTACTATATGATACATAGGGGTGGCGAAAGTGGGCACTCTTGTCTTGTTCCTGAGCTTAGAGGAAAATTTAATTTCATCCTTTCATAATTAAGTATGATACTAACTGTGGGCTTGTCATATATGCCCCTTATTATGTTGAGGTATGTTCCTTCTATACCTAATTTGTTAAGAGTTTTATTGGTTTTAATGATGATTGGATGTTGAATTTTTTTCAAAGTTTTTCTGCATTCATTGACATGATCATACAATTCTTTCATTAATGTGATGCATCACATCAGTAGATATGGATATGTTGAACCATCCTTGCATTCTAGTGATAAATCCCAGTTGATATGGTATATGATCCTTTTAAAGTGCTACTGAATTTGGTTTGCTAGTATCTTATTGAAAATGTTTACACCTATATCAACCAGTGATAATGACCTGTAGTTTTCATTTCTAGTAATTTCCCTTTATGGTTTTAGTATCAGGATAATGCTGGCTTTGTAAAATGAGTTTGGTAGTGTTCCCTTTTACATTTTTTGGAAGAGTTTGAGGAGTGTTGGTATTAATTCTTTAAATACTTTTGCAAAATTCACCAGTGAAGCCATCTGAGCCTGGGCAGTCTTCTCTGGGAGATTTTTGATTACCAATTAAATAATTTTATATCTATTTCTTCTTGATTTAATTTTGGTAAGTTGTGTGTTTCTTAAATTTTTCTCAAATTTTTTAGGTTGTCCAATTCTTTGGTGCATCATTATTCCTAGGAGCCTCGTATTATCTTTTGCATTTCTATGGTATCTGTTGTAATGTCGTCTTTTTTCATTTAACATTTTGTTGATTTGGGTCCTTGGTTAGTCTCCCTAAGAGTTTTTCAATTTCATTTGTCTTTTCAATTATCATTATCTTTTCAACTATTAGTTTGATTAATATTTATTATTGTTTTTCTGGGTTTTTTATTTCATTTATTTCTGCTCTAATCTTTATTATTTCCTTTCTTCTGCTAACCTCAGGATCTGTTTATTCTTCTTTTTTAATTTTCTTAAGACATAGTGTTAATTTATTCATTTGAGGTCTTTCTTGCTTCTTAATGTAAGCACTTATTCCTATGAACTTCCCTCTCAGAACTATTTTTTTCAGCATTCATAATTTTTTGAATGTTGCTTCCATTTTCATTTGTCTTAAGAACTTTTTCATTTTCCCTTTAATTTTTTCTCTGATCTGTTGTTTGTTTAAGAGAATGTTTGTTTAATTTACATATGTTTGTAAGTTTTCCAGATTTCCTCCTGTTATTGATTTCGAGTTTATGCCATTATGGTCACAGAGCAAATTCAATCTTTTTGAATTATTTTGTAGCCCAACATATGACTTATCCTAGAAAAATGTGTACTTAAGAAGAACACGTATTCTGTTGTTATTGGATATGATGTTCCGTATATGTCTGTTAGGTCTATTTGGTGTATAGTGTTTTTCCTTATAGAGCATGTAGTCATCTGTTTTATGGTGTTTGGTCTAATTGTCAATGATTTTCTGTCTGGATAATCTATTCCTTGTTAGGAGTGAAAGTCCCCAACTATCATTGTGTTATTGTTTACTTATCTTTTTAACTCTGTTAGTTTTTGCCTTTATATATTTAGGTGCTCCAATGTTGGGTGCATAAATATTTACAGTGTTCTATCTTCTTGATGTTTTGACCCTTTTATCACTATGTAATGACCTTCTCTGTCTTTACTTACCATTTTTAGATATAATTATAGCTACCTTTCCTTTTTTTTGGTTACCATTTAAAAAAATATATATCTTTTTACATCCCTTTACTCTTAGTCTATGTATGCCTTTAAGGCTAAAGTGAGTCTGGGCATGCCTGCTGGTAATGTGTTTGGGCAGATGGAGCCTGTTATTACAGTTTATATTGGGGCAAGGCAAATGTTTGAGATCTGAGTTTGGGGATAGGAGATTGTGCCATTGACTGAAAACAGTGAGGTTGAACTACTGGCTTGGTCCTCTCCTCAAATTAGACTGTAGGATGGTTTCCATGGTTGGGTGGATTCTCTGGTCAGGCTTACTAGATGGTTGGAGCTGGGGACTATATTCACTAAATATGGAGCTATATATGATCTTCACTGCCCTGGCAGCACAGCAGGATGGGCCTGTATGGTTTGTGATTTTAGGACAGACATCAGGCAAGGGTATGCACAGAATTCCCTGGTCAAGTGAAGCCACCAGTCTTGCTCTGTAAACAGGGAAAACCATGGGCTGTGCTTTCAGTTGTCTGCCACCATAAGCATGGTTGTTAGATGTGCTACACAGGTTCCTTTGTGCCTAGGTAAACTGGTCGTGCAGGCTGAAGGTTGTATTCAGAAATAAATGGAGCTATGACTAAGTTTCCTTGGCAAGGTTCAGTGGGAGAAGTAACTCTAAAGCTTTAGAGCTCTTTGTTGTTTTAACTCAAACCAATCTGTACCCTAAGTCCCTTGGCCAAATAGGTTCAATGGCTTTTCTCTGTAAATTATCAGCTCTGAATGCTTTTCTCTAGGGTCAAATGCCACTGAGCCACTGGGCCATACAATCTCTGGGTGTTCTCATAAGCTTAGAGCTTAGAGCCACAGTGAGTAGGTCTATGTCTCAGATGCCTTGACTTGACAGGAAGGGAAGAAGCTGCTTTGGGCAAATCTTAATTTCCAACTCAAGCTGTTTTGTAGGGAGGGATAGGAAGATACCCTTATCCTTGGCTATGAATCTATCCTTCTTGCTGTGTATATCAGGTGTACTCTCTAAACCTAGTACTATCTTTCCTCTGGGGACAATCATTTGCTTGAGTGTTGCTGGACTACATAACTTTTTGTCAGCCTCTCTGTTCTTGTGAGGCCTTATATTGAACTCTTAGATTACTTCTAAATTTTGTAATACCAAATGATATTTGTAACAATTTGAGTCTCTCTGTTTCTTTTTCTCTCTTACACACACACACACACACACACACACACACACACACACATACCAGGGGAAGCATTCCATCCTGGCTCTCTCACTCATTCTCTACTGCATGGACCCAACCATCTTGATCATTGATTTAATTCTTTTTGTGGTCTGCTTGCCTCAGTTGAAAGTGAAAGCCATGAGAACAGAATCCTCATTGCCCTAATTTCTGGGAGTATTCCCAGTTCATCGAGAGGATAGAAGGTGATCGCTAAATATCAGTTTTAGAAATGAGAGAATAGGGACACCTGGGTGGCTCAGTGGTTGAGCATCTGCCTTCAGCTCAGGGTGTGATCCTGGGGTCCTGGGATTGAGTCTCACATTGGGACCCCTACATGGAGCCTGCTTCTCCCTCTGCCTGTGTCTCTGCCTCTCTTTACGTCCCTCATGAATAAATAAATAAAATCTCCGATTCTTGCTCTATTCTCTATTCATCATGTTGTCCACAACAGATGACTTACCCTTGCCTAACCTCCATTTCTCTATTTGTAAATTAAACTAATAATGGTGCACTGAGTTGTGGAAATTAAAAAAAAAAAAAAAGCCCTCATCCCAGTGTCTTGTACATGTACATTCTATGTTAATAAGCTTTCTTCTTAATATTTCCAATGGTAGTGTCCACACTAAACACTTGACCCCTAGTCATCACATTTAACCAATTCCTAAGGCTCTTCTTTCATCCTTTATTTCATTATTTCATTTTTTGGCCTTTGACAGAGTTCCTCCTCTATGTGTGCATATAATCCTTCAAAAATAGTTCCAGGGACTGGTTTAGGGAGAGGTCAGGTGTAGATGAAAGAAAGGTAGTTCTGAATAGGAGAACATTGTACTTGGGAAGAAGATACATGTGTTTATCATTCTACTTTTGTAATACATTTAAAATTTCTCATAATATAAATTAAAAGAGAGAAGAGAGAATGTCTTTGTGATTGGTAGTTTATTTATTTTTTTTTCTGATTGGTAGTTTAATATGTGAACCAAGTTATGTGGCCATTTGTTAAGAATATGAGAGATTTCTGGTGAAGGGCTAGCTCCAACTCACAGTGATCTGAGATTTTAGTACTCTTATTCATTAGAATAATAATACCCCAACTAATTAATTGATGAATTAACAAGCATACACCTGGGTAAGTACCTAGCTCAGTCTTATTAAGTTGATTTCCCAGAACATGATGGAAAGAGTCTCTCTTTCAATGTTTGGTAGAAGCCACCATTGTAGCCATGTGGTTCTGGACTTTTCTTTTGGGGGAGGTTTGTGATGACTAAATTAATCTCCTTACTCATAATTGATTTGTTCCATATTTTCTATTTCTTTGTGATTTAGAGTTACTAGGTTGTACATTTCTAGGAATTTATGTATTTCTAGGTTATTGAATGTGTATAATTGTTTGCAGTAATCTCTTATGATTTTTGTATTTCTGTGGTATCAGATGAAATGTCTTCTTTTTCTGATTTTATGTTTTTGTCCTCCCTCTCTTTCTTAGTCTAGCTAAAGTTTTGTCAATGCTATCTTAAAAAAAAATAAAGCAAAAAACAAAACAAAACACAAAACCTCTTAACATCATTAGTATTTTGTTTTTCCAGGCTATTCTTTATTATTTTCTGCTCTGATCTTTGTTGTTTACTATCTTCCATTTACTTTGGGCTTAGTTTGTTTCTCTTGTCCTAATTTCTTCAGTTGTAAAATCAGGTTGTTTATTTGATTTTTTTTTTCATAATGTAGGCATTTATCACAATGCACTTAATTGACTATTAGCACTGCCTTTGCACTATCCCGCATGTTGTGATATGTTGTGTTTCCATTTTTGCTTGTGTTAGTGTAATTTTGTAACCTTTACAAGATTTTTTAAAATTTACCTTTTAATTTCTTCTTTGACCCATTGGTTATTCAGAAGTGTGTTGCTAATTTCCACATATTTGTGAATATTTTAGTTTTCCTCCCGTTATTTCTAATTTCATATCATTATACTAAAAGAATACTTTGTGAGCTTCCAATCTTCATACATTTCCTAATACTTGTGCAGATCACTTGGGATCTATCATGTGCTCTGTCCTGGAGAATGGTCTATGTGTGCTTGAGATAAATGTGTATCCTGATGCTTTGGATGGACATTCTGTATATATCTGTTAGATGCATTCAGTCTAAAGAATGGTTTAAGTCTACTGCTTCCTAACTGATTTTCTGTCTGGATGACCTACTCATTGTTAAAAGTGAGGTATTGAACTCCCCTGTCAATTATTGTATTGCTGTCTATTTGTCCCTTCAGATCTATTACTATTTGCTCAATACATTTAGGTGCTCCAATTTTGAGTGTATATATATTTATAATTATTGTAATTTCTGATAAATTGATATATTTATATATCAATGATATATTTATATATCAGTTATATACAATGACTTTCTTTGTTTCCTATTATTGCTTTTGTCTTACATTCTATTTCGTTCAATATAAGTATAGTTATTCCTACTCTTTTTTGGTTTCCACCTGCATGGAATATCTTTTTCCAGCCTTGAGTTTGAGCCAATGTAGTGCTTAAAGCCAGATGAGTCTCTTGGCTTTGGCATATAGTAAGACTTTAAAAAAAAATCTATTCAATCATTCTTTGTCTTTTCATTGGAGAATCAATGTATTTATATTTAGAGTAATTATTGGTAGGCAAGGGCTTACCAACGCTCTCTGAATAGTTATTTTCTGGTATTTAATATTTCTCTTGTGTTTTTTCTTCCTTTCTTGCCACCTTCCTTTGTGAATTGATAATTTACTGTATGCTTTGATTTTTTTTAAAAAAGATTTTATTTATTTATTAATGAGAGACACAGAGAGAGAGGCAGAGACACAGGCAGAGAGAGAAGCAGGCTCCACGCAGGAAGCCCGAGGTGGGACTCAATACCCAGTCTCCAGGATCATGCCCTGGGCCAAAGGCGGCACTAAACGCTGAGCCACCTGAATTGCCCTGATTTTCTTCTTTTTATCTTTTGTGAACTTACTGTAGATTTTTAATTTCTGGTTACAATGTGGCTTACAGATAGCTTATTAGAAATATAACAGTCTAAACTGATGACATTTTGGGCAGCCTGGGTGGCTCAGTGGTTTAGTGCCTGCCTTCGGCCCAGGAGGCAATCCTGGAGACCTGGGATCAAGTCCCATATTGGGCTCCCTGCATGGAGCCTGCTTCTGCCTCTCTCTCTCTCTCTCTCTCTCTCTCTGTCTCTTATGAGTAAATAAATAAAAAATCTTAAAAATAAAAAAATAAACTGATAACATTTTAACTTCCTTTACATCTAAAAACTCTTTTTATTCTCTCCATTTTATCTTTTTGATGTCACAATTTACATCTCTTTTAATGTGTTTCCATTAAGTAGTTATTGTAGCTATTGTTGTGTTTATACTTTTCTTCACTCTTTGTAATAGAGTTAAGTAATTAACACACCACCATACTATAATATTAGACAATTCTGAATCTGACTAGATGTTTATCTTTATAGTGTGTTGTATTTTTTATATGTTTTCTTATTACAAATTAGCATCCTTCTGTTTCTACTAGAAGACATCCTTTTGCATTTCTTGTAAGGTAATTAACTCTTTCAGCTTTTGTTTGTTAGAAAAGAATTTATCTCAACTTCCTTTCCAAAGGACAACATTGCTGGGTAAAGTATTCTTTATTGGCAGTTTCTTTCTTTCAGCACTTTGAATATATTATCCAATTTCTCCCAGCCTGAAAGTCTCTGCTGAGCATTATGTGGTTTCTTTCATATGAGATTTTTTTTTTTCCCTTTATTGCTTTTAAATGTTTCTATCTTTGACTTTAGACTGTTGTATTACAATGTATCTTGGAAAATATCACTGTGGATTGAAATTTTGGGGTGACTTATTAGTTTCATGAACACAGAAGTCCAAATCTCTCCCCAGGTTTGGGAATTTCACATCCACTATCTCTTTAAATAGATTTTCTATTTTGTCCCTCATCTCTTCTCTTGCTGGGACTGGAGTGATGCATACATTGTTTCTCTTAATGGTGTCTTCTAAATCCCCAAGGGCTTTCTTCAAGCCTTTAACATTCTTTTTTTTTTTTTTTTTCTATCTCTTAGGTCTTTCTTCTGCTTGGTAAAGTGTGTTACCAAAACTCTCTTTTGAATCCATCAGTTTAGTTATTTATTGTATTCTTTTAGACCAAAATTTCTGTTTGATTTTTTTATGTTTTCTATCTTTTTGTTGAACTTTGTTTTTATCTTTTCGTCATTTGTATCATTTAGTTCTTGCATTGTTTGCTTGATATTGCCTGTTTATCTGTTCTTTTATAGCACTTAGAGTATCTTTACAACAATCATTATTTTTGAGGGGAAATTCCTGCACCTTCATTTCTTTGGGCCCACTTAGGGGATGTTTATTGTATTTTGGGGGAGAACTCATGTTTTCCTGATTCTCTGTGATCCCTATATCCTTGCATCAGTGTTTGTGCATTTGAAAAAGCAATCACCTCTTTCAGAGAGTATGGACTGACTCTGGTAAGAGAACACTTTCCCTTGGGAATGGAAGCACAGTGAAGCATGCTATGAGTCCAGGTCTAGTGGGTACAGGGCATCAACTGTGTGTTGGTGACAGGGGAATAGGGGAGGTGGGGAAGTGGCAGCACCAGATTTGTTGTAGCATGATCTCTCTTTGGCTTAGACTGCTAGGGTCCAGGGTGTCAATAGCTGTGTGTTCTTTGGTGTGCACTGTGGAGTTCCACAGTGGCTGCAAGGACTGTCAGGGAACTTAGTGGCTCCTTCAGGTCCAGCGACTTGGGACCAGGGAAGGCAGTGTTGGTGACCAGAGTTTGGGTTGTGTACACACTCAGCCATGAGGTTAGTTGCAGGTGCCTATGTAGTACCAAGGACTGGGTTCACATTCATACATAGTGGTGGGACCGGGACAGGCAGGAACAGCAGGTACAACTACCATTTCACAGGCAGCTTCAGGAGCCCCGGTTGGTTTTTTTTTTTTTTTTTTAAGGAATTGATCCATTCTATTTTTTTTTAAAGGTTTTGTTTATTCATTCATGAGAGACACAGAGAGAGAGAGACAGAGACATAGGCAGAGAGAGAAGCAGGCTCCATGCAGGGAGCCCAGTGTGGGAATCGATCCCAGGACTCCAGATCACTCTCTCGGCCAAAGGCAGGTGCTCAACAGCTAAGCCACCCAGGTGTCCTGGGGTCCTGGTTGTTCATGTGCTCTTCTGTAGCTGCACAAACTTACCTTGGGCATGCACATTGCAGTAGAGCTGATGACAGATATCAGGCCAGAGGCATGCAGATGCATATGCAGCAGTCCTTACATGCCATTTTATAATTGTATGGTACCTCCCAGGCAAGTCTACTGCAGTGGAGGCCAGCGATGGGTATAGCTATAGGGGTTAGCCCCATGTGTTTGCACAGGAGTTCAGCTGTGGTGTCTGGACTGGCATCTTAATACAGATGCAGAGGCCTGGGCTGGCTGTCAATGCCATCTCAGTTTCCACTGAGAACAGTGGAGGGGCTGAGGAGGAAATTTAGTTTCTTTGCCTGCAAAATAGCTCACTGTGAACTGCCGTCATTCCTGCCACATGGCTGCTTTCCTTCCTTGTTCCTAGAGATATCTGTACATCTCAGCTTTGCCAGTCTGGAAGAAGGGAAGTGAAACCAAAGTGGGACTGGTCTGTAGTGCCTGGAAGGACTGGGGAAGATGGTAACTCACCCCAATCTTCTATTTTGATGATGTCTCTGACTTAAGTTTTTAAATTATTGTCGTGACTGCCTGCATAATTAGAAAGTTGAAATTAAATGCTGCAAAGTTTTTCATGACAATGCACTAGAGACTTAGTGCATTGCATTGTATTAGCTATGCTTGTTGATAACAAAAAGCAGAGCAACTTTTAGTTTGCTATTCTCTTAAACTCTCTACAGGCAAGGCACCCCTCACTGCCTGAACTCACAATAACCTACTTTGGGCATACTAGTGATTATAGGGGCTGTGATAGCACCCTGTACACGCTAGCGTGGAAGTGCAAAAAAGATAGTGGATAATTCTGAAGCTCTTGCTTTATACTACAGATTAAGTAAAGGCTAGTGTCAAAATATTTTCCAACAAATTTTTGGCTCAGAAACTCAGTATACATCCTGGCAGATGGAACTGGACATTTTTATCAAAAGAGTCAATTTTCTGGTCTCACATAGATAAAGTCTAAGCCAGTTTACTTCATATAAGTTTTTGAATAGATACATGAATGGTATCAGGGAAAATGGTACAATATGCTGGATATCTAGTGAAAGTGCAGTAAATATTTCTTTAATTGAATTGGATTGTAGCCAAAAACCTGTATCATATCCATCAACAAGAAAACAAACCACCACATCGCTTGGAGCATATGAAAAGTTGCCCTGGCAACTCTCATCTATTTAGTGGTCACATTGATCCTGGATCATGTTGATTTCCTACCGAGTTAATTTCTCATTTCTTTAGATTGTAATATCAGCACAGTTGCATATCTGTCTGCTTTTCACTGAAAAATAACATCACCATTAATGTCCCAAAAGCTATAACACATGAAACGTATGGCAAAATTAAAACTATTCCATTTTGACAATTATGAAGGAGTTTAATAAGTTGGAAACTGCTTATGCCATGCATTTGAGTAAGGTTGTTTTATTTTATATCATTGAAATGTGAATGCATACCCTTGATAAGGTTTGATATTTAGGCCTTGAGGGTGGAAAGTATTACTAGGCTGGCGAGATGATATCAGGGATTATAGGACCAAGTTGAGAAAGATGATTTAAAGATTAACAACTCTTAGAAATTCTAGAAACATGACCCCATTTAGTCACCCCTCCATTAGTCCACCTGGGCATGATTTCAGAACTGCTACCAACAAGCTGGATGATCTACAGAAAATCACAACAAGCCTCAAGTTTGTTGTCACAAGAGAATGAGATGTCATGCTTAAATCTGGGTAGATATTATATGGAATACACTGGAAACAAAGTGCTGTTCAAATAGGATGCTATGACTATAGCAGCTGATACATAGTTATGGTCCAAGCCTTGCTAGTGCTTATCCCCATCCCTCCTCTCCTTTGGGACCCTCCCTTCCTAATTGATGTGCATAAGCAATAGTTGCTCATCTTGGTTATCATAAAAATGCCATGTATATAGTACATACCCAGTGAATAATCACCAACTGATCAGTAATCCACATGGCAGTACTTTTAATAGTTAGATATGCCATATAATTATTAAATATTATTTAATATTTGCAAATATAAAATCCTTTTGAGGTTGTTTTCCCTTAAAAGTGGATTATGATCAATATCATTTCTTTTCAAATACACATAGAAGGCACTAATAAAAAAATCCAAGAACACAAGTCACATGAGCCAAAACACAGAATTTCAGCCATATGCCACATTTGGAGAGCACCATGGAGCTGCCAAAATAGCCTTTAAGAAACCAGATGTCACTGCTGGGGAAATACTTTCCACTCCCGCTCATTTAATTCTTTTATTACTAATTAGCCTTAGCCCACACAGAAAGAAAATTACTCACTGAGAAAAGATGTCTTGATACTTTCAGTTATATATAAACTTCAGATTTTCTGCTATCAATTTGGTTGGTGGTTCATCTGCTTCCTTTGCCTTCTCCTGTCGGCCTTCCTCCCTTCCTTTACTCTGTGCTCACGATGAAGTCAACCAAATGTCCCTGTCTCCATGTGCCAGTGGACATCTCAAATTTAGTAAGTCCAAAACCTAACTCCAGATCCTACGCCATCCCAAGCTGTCCCCTCTCTCAGTAAATAACAACTTTATCATTTCTGGTTTTCAGAGACAAAAAAATCCTTGGAAGCACCCTCACTTTCTCTCTTTCCTGGCTGACAATGAATAAACCCAAACCATGGACTCTGCGAAGTATTCTGGAAAGTGAAAACTTCTTTTGCCTATATCTCTTGTCTTGATTCCTACAAGAGGCTCCTAACTGTGTTCCCAGATATGACCTTCATGCTTTGCTTTCTGCTCTGCCAATATCAGCCTTTGAAGATTTAGGTGCCTCTGCACCATTCGTCTTCTTACAACCCTCATGTGGCTTCCCTTCTCACTAAGAGGAGGAGCCAGATCCTCTACCATGGTCCATAGGCTTTCTCTGCTCTGTCAGTCTCTAGCTCTTTACTTCTCTACAATAACTCCTTGTTCTTCCTAAAATGAGCCTAGCACAGTCCTTATTACTTGGTACTTGCTATTTTTTCCCTGTATTGGATATTCTTCTCCAGCAGAATCTCTTTCCGTCTTGGTATCCGTTCAAATGTAACCTTAAAGATAAGTCTTTCTTCTTCACTCTCTATGAAACAGCAAGCCTCCACATGGCACACATACCATCTTCCCTCTTGCTTTATCTTTTCTATATCACATATCATCATCTGAAATATTATATAAGGACTTGAATTTTTAGATCTCCATCTCTGTAACAGACTATAAGCCCCAGGAAAGGAAGGAATTGTTTCTTTGTTTTTTTGCTCTATTCCCATTGCCTGGAACGAAGCCTGTCACATAGTAATCAATCAGTAAATACTGTTTAATGACTGTGTCCAGTGTCTACCACATAGTAAGCACCTTACTTGGTACTAGGGTTACAGGCATTTTAGGAAATGACCCTTCTCTTACAGTTATCTTAGGTTTCCTCTCCTAAGTTTGGGCTCGGAACAGAGGTAATCATGGCCTGTCTATATATCCTCCTATACATTAGATTAATTCTCCTAAAATAGATTTACCTACACCTGTACTCCCTCAAGTAAGTAGTGTTAAAACTATATATGATTCTATCCTGAAGGTGAATGAGTTCTTTGGATAAATTTAGACTATGAAAATGAAAAAAAATATTAAATCTGTCCCTTCTCACAAATGTGTTCAGAAAAAAGTGATTAATTCTAAATCAGTTCAATAATAATTACTAGCTAATTAGAAAAATAATTGAGAAGATTGAAATAAATTAAAACTGAATATTTATGCAGGACATGTTTATCTACAAAGTAAGTGAAAAGGAAAAAAGGAATGTGAATGTCAAATGCTAGTTCTGGATATGCTTCTTCACAAAGCTCTTTCCTGCAGCAGCTGATACTGGTTGTGGGGCATCTCAACTCAAAATACTAGGAAGTTTGTGGGGCAATGGATTGTGCACAAGTAAAAGAAGTTGGCCAAATTGAACACATAGAAGAGGTCATATACCAATACCTCTTTAACCTACAATCCAATGTTTTAATCTAGTATAATCATTCATCAAGGCATATGTCTTAAAAGGCTCCTGAAATGACAAACCATTATTTTTAATTGTAATGTTCAGCTTTTTCTTAAACAATAACCAACTAGGCAATGTCTGAAATGAGCCTCTGTAACATAAACATTATTTGCAAAATAAATTCTCTTTGCTATTTTTTCTAAATGAGGATTTATAAAATTGCTATTTTACATTGCCAATGAATTCTGCAAATCAAAATAAAAGTACTTGAAATGCTAATGTTATTCTGTATTCCTGATTAAGTCAACCAAATTAATTTTATAGTTATTTGCAATTTATAGCAAAATCTGTATTCATTTTTGCCAATCAGTCTACTTGGTACAGTTACTAAACATTCCTATCAATATTGCAGACAAGATGGAGTATCTGATTAATCCAAATACCTAAACATAGTTGCCTAAACTTAGCTAATTTATCTTGTATTGACAAAATCAAAAGTACTTAAGAAATAAGCATACAGAATGTTTCTCACCATCTTGTAAATGTCAACCATATTGGGAGGCAAGATTATGTGGGAAATGTTGCTTGATTTAAATTTCCCAGCATAATTGAAAATACATTTTAATAAATTTTACATATTAAAAGTAATCTGATTACAACAGGACAAGAAAAATTAAACTCATTTGAGAACATTCTCATTGAAATACTTAGCACTATGCTTGTACTCAATGATTATTTCAAGTAAATCCTCCAATTTGGCAGTAAAAATGCAATTGCCTGAGAAATAATAGAATAAAAACTGTACAACAAATATATGAAGTCTACATTATAACTCTAGAACAACCCAATAACAAAAGAATAAATAATGTTTTCTTCTTGATGTTTTAGAGTTATCATTTGAAGCAGTTCATATTGTAGCTATGTGAATTTATGGCTTGGTATAAAAAAATACAATGTTTAAGAATTCATTCCTTTCTCTTTACAGCATTGGATAAAATTGTAAAGTCAAATACTTTTATCATGGAATAATTACAGAAAAAAACAATCTCCCTGGGAAAACATATATTCAGTACAATTCCCTATATTTTCTCCAACTTTACCCATGTATCAGTTTCTTGATCATTGCTTTTTATGATGAGACAGACTCAGTTCTTTTTTTATTTTTAGGTTGGTTATTTTATTTTATAGTTGACATACAGTATCATATTAGTTGCAGGTGTACAACATAGTGTCATGCTCACCATGATACATGTAGTTACTGTCTACTACCTTTGAGAGTGATTACAGTATTATTGACTACATCCCTATGCTGTATTTTTATCTCCCTGATTTATCTATTTTTATAACTGGAAGTTTGTACTCATTAATCTTCTTCACCTATTTTGCCCAACCCTCCACCTAAGGGAAACTCAATTCTTCCTAACACCTTGAAAGTAGATTGCATCTTCAATTTTGACAGTCTGGCTAATTTGACTTTACAACTAGGTCAACACAGTTGACCCAATACATCCCTGAGAACCTTTCATCTGAGCTTTCCAGAAAGTCATACTTCTTGGCTCTGTAAATGTACAATTATTCAAGTACCAATTACACTCTCCTTTTAAATGATGTGTTTCTTCAGTTGATACTAAGATTTTTTTTTTTTTTTTGGCAGTGAGATCTTTGAAAATGTGGATCAAGTGTTCATTATAACTAAGACCATAGAGCCTCATACAGTTACTAATGCTTAGAGGTGATTCAACTCATGCTTGTTGGATTTAATGAAATAGAATTGAATTGAGCTTACAAAGTAGAAAACGTTTCTTAGTATGTTCTGGAAAGCTCCATAATTTCTATTTACTCATCCCAACAGCAGTGTGCCAAAGACTGTGGGTTTAGAACAGTGAATAGACATCTTGCAGACCCCAATGATAGAAAAATGAAATGCAAGGAAAACCTCATCAGTAAGAACCACTGTCATTTATTCATATTCATATTATTCATATATCCATTCACAAAGCTACAGAGACCTAATCTTTGCAGGACACTAAGCTCATTTCTGGAAATAAAAGACGTCTATTGCCTTAAGGGTCTTTGAACCTAGTAGGATGTTTGCAGTTACATTACAGCATGCAATCCATACAGTTACTGGATTTTTTCCTACAGAATACTTATTTTCCTTAGCACCTAATTTCTTAACATTCACTCTAGAATAAAGCCATTCCAGGAAGATAAATTAATGGGGAGGATACATTAAACTTTAAATATAAATGTGCAGACTGGGTAGGATACTAACAAATCCCAGTAAACCTCAAGTTTTCAGTAACCATTGGCTTCCCTCATAAGCATGGTTACTCCCACCTAACCATGATTAGCATATATTGCTTCTTCTGTTCCAGTATAAGAACATCCTTGTCCTCTAGTCAACAAAACCCAGGCACCATTCAGTCCCCTCTCAACATGAAGTTCTCTCTGGCCCTCCAGTTAGTCTTTATAGAAGGGAGAAAGACAGAATCCTCAGACTTGTCCCTCTTTCTCTCCAATCAGTCCTCTCTCTTTCATGCTAAACACATGGCTTCTGATGCCCTGATACTCAGAAGAGGCATCACTGTCACTATTTGAGAGGAGTTTTGCTGTAAAGGTCTTCAGTATGAGTTACTGCACACTCACCACTTCTGGCTTCATTCTGTACATCCATGTGCTGGATCACTTGCTTTTCTCTTTTCCAAGGAAAAGAATGCAGACAGAGAAGTGAGCGGAACAAAATGTGACCTCTGCTTTTAAGAAGCTTACATTCCCTGAAAGTGAGGTGCATGTTAGGTCTGTGTGCCTTTGCTCATGCTGTTTTCTTTCTTTAATGGTTTTCAAAAGGCTACACATGAATGCCCACTACTCGTGTGTGTGTGTGTGTAACACCACACCCACCTTCCAAATATACATGCATCTGCACACACACAGACATCTCCCTAAATTAGGTAAGATTCTTTTCTCTGTCAAAAAAAAAAAAAAATGCTACATGTAGATCACATTTTCTTTCACTCTTTGGCATCTCCCAAGATGTAACACAGTACATTGAGCACAGTAATTCTTCACTGAACGCCTGATGAGTGATGCACAGGTAAGTAAACAAATGGAGAAATGATGAACGCATTTGCAATCATCTATGTACAGGGGAGCAATTTTTTCTTTTTTCTTTTTGGAAAAGTGGTAGGTAGTCCAAGTCAAATATTGACTGTCTCTGCTTGTGTGATGATTACACATCCCCAAGACCCTTGAGTTGTTTTGGTCAGTAAGATGAAACAGAAGGGATTTTGCCCACTATTGACCAGAAATATTAAAAAACAGTTGCCGGGATCCCTGGGTGGCACAGCGGTTTAGCGCCTGCCTTTGGCCCAGGGCGCAATCCTGGAGATCCGGGATCGAATCCCACGTCGGGCTTCCGGTGCATGGAGCCTGCTTCTCCCTCTGCCTGTGTCTCTGCCTCTCTCTCTCTCTCTCTGTGTGACTATCATAAATAAATAAAAATTAAAAAACAAAAAACAAAAAAAAACAACAGTTGCCTAATCATCTATCTTTTCCTCTTGTGCCCTGAGATGGGTAAGCCCCAGATAAGGGCTTCGCCTTCAGTTTGTCTCTAGGGTATAAAGAATATAGAGCAGTATGTTAGAGGAAATGTACAGAGGGCAACAAGTAAACTTTAGTTGTTTTAAGCCTTTGAGATTTGTAGGTTGTTTTTACTATAAGCACAATGGAGTCTAAGCTAAATGATTAATGGAATGCCAGGGATTTGTTTATTTGATGGAGGAATTATCCAGAACTCCTAACAGTCTGAGACTCTGAAATCATTTAAAGGAAGAATGTTTTATCATTCACTGAGAAGGTACTGGGCATGAAGCATTAGTCACTTTTACATTTATAATTCTTACAACTACACTGAGGTAAGATCTATCATAATTTATAGAAGAGGAAGCAGGCAAAATAATAAGTAATTACATTTGTTGAGCTTTTAATATGTTACTACTTTACACAATGTTTTAGTTTATAATTATTCTGGATGCAGGGACTTATATAAATATAGAGACTTGTTCTTAGCTTTTTATTTTGTATGTTTGTAAGGGATGTGTTTGTATGTTTGTGAGTTGGTGGTTGAAGAAAAGTGATTGCAGAAGAAGCATACAACCATGGCTGCTGGTACCCATAACATCCTTAAGTTTAATAGAGAAGTTCAAGTTCTTATTCTATAACATACTTTATTTGTAAAATGAGTGATGATGCTTCCTGTATCATAATACAATTATGAAAATAAATACCATGTATTAGATGGGAAGATCTCCATATAATTTCTTCTATTTACATTAGGTCCTTGTGTAATTATTAACAGAGAAGAACGACCATCTCACTTCTGATTTTTCCGAATGAGTCAGCAGAGCATAGATGGAAGATGGATTTATGTGCACATATCCCTAATGGAGTAAAAGAAAAAGGTAAATATAAGTTAAATTTGAAACTGATTCCAAGTGCCCATAGTTCTCCAATATCAAATAGGTAAGAAAAGATGATTCATAAACTCTTTTTTATTCAATGAATAAAAGGAAATCAGAAAGCAAATAAAATGTAGCATTTAAAAGGCATGCTAGCTGAAGGAAATCTCACTTGGAATTACCAATGTGCAGAACTGGAAAGTTTCTTAGAGCTTCACAGACCAAAATCATCATTTTACAGCATGAAAACTGAGGCATGAAGAGTGAAAAGTGTCTTACTTAAGATCATTCTAGTAATTAGTCCATATAAGATAGTTTAAGACATTTCAGACGTTGGGGTTTGGTTGAGCTGAAATTTTGTCCTCAAATAAAATAGTGTTAAAGTAAATTTCATTTTTCTGATTCTCTGATTATAATGCAGGTAGTAGTTAAACCTATCCAACCACTGGGTTCCGTGCTACTTGAAATCTACACTTTACAATTCATATTTTTTATTTGTTTTAACATTTGTCTAGTTACATTTTAATTTAGTCCATCTATAGGGAACAGAATTCTGATAAGCAAATTGTATAATATCAAAAGGCAAAAGGAATCCTTAGGAGACTAATGCCCTGTCTCTCAAATCTTGATTACATTAGATTAATGGTCTAACTTTAGAGCTCAGAGGACAAAAATCATTATATGCCAAAACAGCTAAGAGGTCACCAGAACTGAGGCTAAAGTTTTAATGAGCATTAAGCAGGTTCCACTGAGTTAGAATCTATGAAAGGATTCATGAGTGTATTAAGTGAGCATTGTTTGCATTGATTAAAATAAGGCATCAGATGCTTGATTCTCTTTGAATTTTATAAGGCACTTCAAGCATCAAACAGAAATATCCATTGTGTTAAAGAATACAACTATTTGCAAAAGTCCAAACATTGTTAGATGTCTCTTTAAGATAACAATTATAATAAAAGCACTAATAACAGGAAGGATAAGTGGGCATTCTTTCACACTTGAGTGTAAATTCATCTGCTCTGTTAAAATATTCATAAAACCTGAAAAGTTGGCATTTTATTTTTTTAAAGATTATTATTTGTTTATTTATTTGACGCAGTGAGAAAGAGAGAGCCAGAGAGTACGAGCAGGGGAACAGCGAGGGAGAGGGAGAAGCAGGCTCTCTGCTAAGGCTCAATCCCAGAACCCTGCAATCATGTATGACCTGAGCTGAAGGCGGATGCTTAATCAGCTGAGCCATCCAGGCATCCCAAAAGTTGGCACTTTAAAAGGAATTAACCACAAGACCTTTTAGAAAAGGCAGGTTGTGATAGGGTAGGAGAGTGGAGGCTACTACAAGGCCAAAAAACAAATAAACTGATTAAAAAGCCTTCAGATATTTCCCTGTCTACATAAGCAAAGTTACCTAAAATAAGATAACCACAAAACATTTAAGTATGCATTTCAATTTTGTCTTCAAAGATAGACTAGCTAAAGAAAAATATTCTTAAGTTCTTATTCCAAGAAGCAAGAAAATGACAACAATTATTCACAAATGAGGGGGAAAATGAAATGGGAATCTGGGACTCTCTGAGATATTTCTTCGTTAGCTATAGATCACTCTTTCTTTTTTTTTTTTTTTAAACAAATACTTCATTTTTCTGATTACCTGACTGATATCATTACCCAAAATTTCTCTAAGATATGAACAGAGGACATACTCTAGGTCCTACTCTCAAGAACCCCCAAAATGAAGAGAGTGAGACAAGTATTTGATGAGACCTGTCAGGTTTAATCCGATCTCGGTAGTGAAATGGAATAGAGAGGCCAGGCAAAAGTTGGTTGAAACAGGCTTTTAATGGGATGTGCTCTTCAGCAAGGTTCCCTGGCTCTCAGGGGAGGGAGGGAGCAGGGAAGTCGCGCCCAGGCAGGTTTCAGGAAGGTTTATAAGGAGTTCTTGGTGGGAGGGTTGGTAGGGAAATACGGGGTGAGGTTTCCTTATATGGTGGTGTTTTTCAGGTTTTCAATCTTTTCTGGGTCTTGTTTTTTTGTTTTGTTTTGTTTTGTTTTAGGTTAGGGCAAGGGTTACAGGTTTCCTAAAAGTTAGAGTAGGGTGGCAAGGTGGCCTTATTGGGAGGTTGCTGGCCTTGGGTGGGCCATTTTGAGGTCCCCAGTCTCACCAGCCCAACAAGACCCATCACAGATACTCAGGACAACAAAGAAGTCAGCAGAAAGGCACTGTGGTTATGTTTTAGAAATCTAGGCTCTGGAATCAGCCTCCTTATCAGATACTGGCTCTGTAACTCACTAGTTGTTTACCTCTGGGCAAGTTAAATTGGTTTATACCTGAAAAGCCCTTAGAACAGTGCTTTTCCTGTTTTATTAGGGTAAGCTTTCAGTGGTCTGAGATGGAAATGTGAGCTATGAACAACAGGGAGAGATTGAGTAGTGAAGGTATTCTATGGGAAACTGTCCTGAGCAGAGTCACAAAAGAGAACCAAGTAGGGAAGGAAGCTGGGAAGGAGACCAGGCTGGGGTCTCTGAACCCCTCTTAACATTATTTGCTTCTCTTTTTTATGGGAGAGATCACTTCACATCATGCCAGTGTATGGACACATCATGGCTCCTACATGATGGAGTAAGAGTGGTTAATACTTGTTAAATGCATGGATGGGCATCTTTCAACTAGCACGGTCAAACACCCAAGGATGGCTTTCCACAACCTTGAAAGCTGAGACCTGGACCTTCTATTAAGTGGCATGTCCTACTTTTCCACCATGTTCATCTTTGATTTTAATCTTCTGCATTACTTTATTCTCCCTGCTTGTTCTCTTACGTCAGTTCCTTCTTTGTCATCTTCTAAGTCTATTCCTACATGTGATTACTCTTTCTTCTTTTTTTTTTAATTTTTATTTATTTATGATAGTCACAGAGAGAGAGAGAGGCGCAGAGGCACAGGCAGAGGGAGAAGCAGGCTCCATGCACCGGGAGCCCGATGTGGGATTGGATCCCGGGTCTACCAGGATCGCGCCCTGGGCCAAAGGCAGGCGCCAAACCGCTGCGCCACCCAGGGATCCCTGATTACTCTTTCTTACTAAACCATGAGCCTATCCTCAGAATTTGGATGAAACATGTCTTGTCTAGAAGTATTCTCTCATAGCTACATGTCATGATCACCTTCCCTCAGGCAGATGTCTCCAGGATGAATGTCTGTGTAACACAAGTATGCGTATGCATCTATTCATTTTTGTGTGACTCATGTGATCCATGGACCTGTGATTGGCCTCCTTAAAGGGTTATATGTGAATTTTATTTTCAATGGTTCTCTAGTAAAGATACTAGAATAACACAGCTCAAAAAAAAATTAAATAAAGGTGAAATGATCAAATGATCTGCTTCCTTAATAACGTTGCCAGGTACTGCAGATATAGGCTAATAGTAACATTTTAGGCTCTAATTTCAAATTTCAGTAGCAGCTCAATAAACAAGAGCTATAAGAGGATCCAAAATTCAGCCATCCTCAATGCTGATTCAAATGTGATCCATACCATTGAACATATACATAGGTAGAGGCTTCAAGAGGATGGACTTTGCATTCAGATGCAATAGTTCCTGCCCCAGCTCACAACTGCAAAAGTCCACTGCACCATGCCAGGGGCCCCGGAAGCCTCAGGGGAGTGTGGGTCATCTTTCAGAGTGTCAAAGATTTGGAAGAAACGATTATTTCTTTGATTAAAGTCAAAACAGACTTACTATACTGTATAATGCAAAATGTATACAACTTAAAACATTTACTCTGAAACCAAGTCTTTAGATTCCAGCAGCTGTTCTAGGCAACTGCCCCATGTGCACTGGAGTCATCTGTTCCCCTTCAATGGGGAAAAACAGACAAGAAACCCCACGGAGGGCAGCCCTGGTGGCTCAGCGGTTTAGCGCCACCTTCGGTCCCGGGCGTGATCCTGGAGACCCGGGAATGAGTCCCACGTCGGGCTCCCTGCATGGAGCCTGCTTCTCCCTCTGCCTGTGTCTCTGCCTCTCTCTCTCTGTCTCTCTCATGAATAAATAAATAAAGTCTTAAAAAAAAAAAAAAAAAAGAAACCCTACGGAGATGTCTCTATCATATGGAGGATGCAGTGAGTCTCCAGTTGGATGACTTCCTTTCATGTCACTGGTACCACCAGGAACTGCCTTGAGAGGGCCCCAAAGAAAATTTATTTCTCTGGAAAGGGTATCTAAGGGAGCACCTTCAAGATAGAAATCCACTGTGTGCTGCCTTGCCATTGTAATTAGTCAAACTGTTTTGTTTAATTAGAGTAAACGTGTTTGGAATGCTATAATTACTTGTTAGTGAGGAGAACATTTGCCCTAATTAGGTATTCATTAGAAATTCAAAAATCACTTAATATTAGCAATTAAAACTGGAAATGTACATGGAAATTGAATTTCCCATGTCAGTAAACTAAGCAGCCCAATGTGCACTGGTTCTGAATTTTGTTTAACTGACTATAGCTCTGGGCGGGGCACAGAAGGAAAGATAAAGTAGCAGACTTCGCTGGAAAACTTGCAGTTGGAGCTCAAGATCTGAAACAGCCAATCCCCTTAGAAGTCACTAATTCAGAGGGCTGGGCAAAATCTGGTGAACCATTTGCTTAGTGCAGAGCTTGGAGAAAGGAGGGCGGGAAGGAGGAGAGAGGGAGGTGAGGAAGAAAGCAACGGTTATTCATCCAACAAATAACTGGGCCCTTTCAACGTGAAGAGCCCATGTTCACCCAGAGAGCAGACTTAAACCGGGAAATCAAGTGATAGAGCAAAACTAGAGCAAACAATGCAACAGTTTTAACTGCTTTAGCTTGGGAGAAAAATTGTGGTACAGTATTATAAATTGCATTAGACCAAATACGCTAAAATGTCACATAGATGGTAGAGACTTTTAGGCTTAACAGCTATTTCAAAGAGGCAGCAGTCCCTCCAGCAGGAATTCATCAGGCAGCCTTTTCAAATGAGTAGATTGGTTGTTTATTTGACTGCCAGAAGAGAAGGGCACTGCGTTCTAAACTAAGAACAACAGGTCAGGTCATGCATATAATACATTTTTAAAACATTTAAGGACACAATTATGCAAAATTTTGCCCAGATGGCTTCCTGCTACATTGTTTGGGGGGAAAAGTATTTGCTATTTCTTTTAAAGGCCATTGAAGAGGATTTCCTAGATCAAATGAAACCGTAGCAAAGTGTAGCGGTAAATACAATTAATCAGTGTTTGGACATGGGCTGGCTTCTGCATCTCCCACTAAGGACTTCAACTTCCCTGTTCATTTTATCCCTCCCCCCTTCCTTAAAAGCTTGGAAAATTGCATGTTTCAATTACTGCAATAAAGTAATGCATGTTCTGGTTTTCTTTGAAAGCTATTCCAAGCGTCAGTGACAATTCCTACTCAATAAACACTATGTGTTTTCACTGGAGACAGATAGCACATCATTTATATACAGGGTGCTATTGTTCTATCTTCTAATTCATCCCTTTCTGTGTCATAAATCTTGGAAAAGGAAGACTGTGTCTACATGTACACCTAATTTGACTGTTTTGACTGAATGGAGGGGCTATTACCTGCTCTCTGATAACTTAGTAAAATAACTAGCTGTCAAAACGATCATGCTGGCTAGGTGGTAAAGCACAGCAAGAGTGACTGAGAAAGCTTGTATTTTATCACTGGGTAAGGACACCACTGATGGAACCATGGGTCCTCTATTGAGTTAGTCCTTTCCTGGAGGTGCCAGCTGAAGCACCATTTATTTCATCATTTAATTTTCTTATTGATTAAATTAGCACAACAGATTTATAATTTTCCTTAGTTGTGGAAAATTGCTTTGCCCACACACTCCATTATTTCCTCATTTAATGAACCCTTTCCTGTCTACCCTCCATGTTTCAGATGCTGTGCCTGCTTCAAGGCAGTTACTATTTAGTGCAAAGAAAGATTGGTTTCTTCTTCTCAGCCTCCTTAACACGCTATGTATGAATCCTCTGCTCATCCTGTAAATGCCTGGAGCTCGCTGGTCCCCTCCTCAGTCCTTCCTTATTATTATTTGAAAGATTTCCCCTGAGCCAGTTCCATGTATTGAATCTCTAAAATTTGTCTCTAATCCTACACCCTTTTCCGTATCCCACTATCTTGAGAACATTCCTCCATGTAGATTTTCCAGGCACCTAAATGCCTGTATCTCACACTTCTTGTCTTTCTCCCCAAATATTTTCTTCATTGGTAAGTTCCTGCCTCTGTGAATAGCTCCTCCATCAATTCAGTGGCCCTAGCTTGACCCTCACTCAACATCATTGGCTCCTTTCTCAGCCACAGGCAGTACTTTCAATGAATCATCATGAAAATGTTATCACACTCCCTTCATAGACCCCAAATCTATCTGCTTGTTTCATTCTAACAGCCATCTTCGTTGTATGGGCTACCACATGGCTCGACTGCAAGCAACCTAAAATTTATCTTTGAATAGAAGCAAACTCCTATAGAGAGACATCTCTACAGCCTGTTCCCCACCAATCCATCTTCACTGTGCAGATAGTAGACCTCCCCATGTGTTCAAAATCATAATATTTACATTATACTTGATAAACATAATGTTTGATATTCATAAAAAACTTCAGTCTCCTCATAAGCAAGTCTCAGGTCAAAAGGTAAATACGAATCCAAATTGCAAAATTTCTAGGAGACAATGATAATGAAAACACTACATTTTAGAACCAATATGCTGGGATGGAAAATGCCCAGAGGAAATGCAGTTTTAAATACTCATATGAGCAGAAAAGAAATAATGAAAGTGAATAAGTATTTCACTGAAGATTTGCACAAAAAGTTGAACAATAACAACCAAATTAACTGAAGTAAAGACAGACTTGAAGATAAAATACAAATTAATCATTTAGGGGGAAAAAAATCAACAGAAAAACTTACAAACAGATTATATGTGGAAATAGAAAATAGATAAAATAATGACTTATCTAAGAAAAAGAAAAACACAAAATAAATAAACATGATTATGACAAGGGGAAAATAAATGCAGAAACAGGAAGAACAGAATAAAAAACACAGGAGATTTTTTTTTTTTGTAAACTCTAAGCAAATAAATAGAAACTGGATGAAATAAATGACATTTTATTAAATTGTTATTTACCCAAACTGACTTTATAAGAGCAGAAACTAAATAGATTGATTTACATACAAGGGGAGAACTTTCACAGCACTAAATTGCTAAGAAAATATCAAAACCACATGATTTTAGAGCAGAACTCTACCAAATATAAATAGAAATTCTAATATTATTTAAATTTTCCAGACTATAGGGGACAAAAGAGACATTTCTTAATTATTTTAATGAAGAAAATATAATCTTGACTCAAAATATGAAAATGATTGCACAAAGAAAATGCTATAGAAAAAAAAGAAAATGCTATAGAATAAATTAGTTTATGAAATTCAATTCTAGGAATTCAACATATTCATATTCAACATATTAAGAAATGTTAGTACAACTGAATATATTCTTTCATTTAATTATAGAAATTGTATAAACCTCTCCATAGAAACAAAGAAATTTGATAACTTTCGACTATGTTCTAGACAAAACACCAACTGTAATATGATAGAAACTGATGATCATGTACTTAAACATGATCATGTGTATACACACATATGCACACACACAACCCATATCCAGCTCAATGGAGAGAAAGATCCTTTTGACCTTTATCAATTTTTAGAGTCAGAAAGAAGACATAGCTGTCCACTCTCTCTTACTTCTATAATTATTACTTAAGTTTTAACTGGGACATTGGCCAATGTATCAGGCGAGCAAAAGACATTAGAGAATTAAAAGTGATAATAAGGTGGTTAGTACACACACACACACACACACACACACATGCACATACACACAATTTGTGGACGATGTGATCATATAACCAACCCAGGAAACCCTAAAGTCTATAAGAACAAAACAAACTACTAAAACAAGTAAATTCATTCATTGAGATAGCAGGATATAGAGTTTATAATCAAAGGTCAATAGCCCTCATATACATAGACAACTAATACAATATAATGGAAGAAAAGACTTCACTTTTAATGACAGAAGAAAACAAGCCACAGGATACATATAACAAGAAATATATAAGAAATAACTGTATGCAGAAACCTAAAAAAAAATCCTTAAAGATACAAAAGTAGACTTGATGAATAGAAATATATAACATGCTTTTAACAGAATGACTCTATCTCATAAAAATGTCAATTCTAAGTTATTTATAAATAAGTCAGTGGAAATAACAAGATTCATTTCCAGAATTAGATAAAATGATTCTAACCTTATATAAAACATGAAGTAAATGTGGCCATAAGAACACTGAAGTAGAAAGACAATATGGAGATATAGCCTTAAGAGATAGTAAATGCTGTATAAAGCCTCGATCATTTTAAAATGTAGTACTGGCAAATAAATAGAAAATCAAAACAAAGAAATGGGAAAGTCCAAAAATAGACCCAAATATTTATGGACATTTCATATATATCATACAAATTATCTCAAGTCAAAAAGGAATTTTTGACTACATATAAACAAACTTTATGTATGGGATTCAAAATACATGGGAAGACAAATGACAAGTTGAGAAAACATTTTTATTTTATTCAGAGCAACATTTTTGCAATAGCAAAAATTCAAAATCTTCCAAGGGATCAATCAGGACTGTTTAGGTTCAGCTGTAGCTATACAGTAGAATCCTAAGTAGTTACAAATTAATGAACCTGTATGGGCAGATCTCCAGAACATATTGTTTATGGAATGAGGAAGAGGAGTGTGGATATTTTGCTACCTTTTAAATAAGCAGGAAGAGTGTATACATATCTGTTTAAATTTTATTATTTTTTTAAATATTCTATTTATCTATTTGAGAGAGAGAGAGAGAGAGCATAAGGAGGGGGAGGGTCAAGGGAGAGGGAGGGGCAGACTCCCTGTTAAGCAGGGAGCCTGACATGAGGCTCAATCCCAGGACTCCAGGATCATGACCTGAGCAGAAGGCAGACACTTAAACCAACTGAGCCACCCAGGTGCCCCCTTATATGTTTATATTTGCATGAAGACATACTAGAAAGCTATCCTTTTTTTTCTTTGAACAGGATGAATAATTTTGTTTTAAAAAATATTTTGTATATTTTTTTATTGGAGTTCGATTTGCCAACATATAGTATAACACCCAGTGCTCATCCCATCAAGTGCCCCCCTTAGTGCCCATCACCCAGTCACCCCATCACCCCACCCACCTCCCCTTCCACTACCCCTTGTTCGTTTCCCAGAGTTAGGAGTCTCTCTGTTCTGTCTCCCTCTCTGATATTTCCCATTCATTTTCTCCTATGCTCTTACTGCTGGGTTTTGCATATGCCAGTCTTCTGTCCACAAGAGTTTTTCCTCCTTTGTCTTCAGATCATTCCTACTTACCCTTCAGATCTCCCTTACTATGTATATTTCTCTGGGAAATTGTGTGGTCTCTGTGGCCCAGTACCTTATTGGAACTCTTCTCATGTGCTACTCTTTACTCAAACTTAGTTTGTCAAAGCAAACTATAATTGTTTATTTGTTTATATCTTAAGTACCCTGACTGAATGAATATACCTAGGTCCCTGTTGTATTTCTTTCACCTCCCAAAGTGCATGAACAAAAGATTGAATAAATTCAATTAAAGAATTGCCACGCGATTAGTGACACAATATAAATTAAGTGTGATCATAGGAAAAGTTACATCATAGCATTCATGTGGAGGGGGGGCAGAGAAAGAATCCACAAAGGGTTCATTTCAAGATATCTTTTTTCCTTCCTCCTATATCTTCCTTTCCTAATGATCAACTATCCACATGTTTTTTCCTTTTATCTTCTTAAAAGAGACCTAGTCTTATCAAAGAGATAGGCATTGAGTGACATTTGAGAAAAGTATTTTAAATCTGTCAAGATTTGTTTATAAAATGAGTCTTGCCTCTTCCCAAATAATGAAATATAGTATACTTGTTTACAGTATACGAGTAATGATCATTGATCAGACACAAGCTATGTTCCAGGAACTTTGCCAGGTCTTTTGCATAAATTGCCTCTCCAAGTAAGGCAATGTGCCATGGTGAAAAGACAGAGTTTTCTAGTCAGAGTGGTAAACCAGTTGACAAGTGAAGAACACATACGTTTTCATCCTTAGGCAGACATATCACCATTCTGGTTTATTTCAGAAGAAATAATCATTACTTCTCCTTCACTTGATTTGTCTACAACTTATGAGTGTCTCCTGCTGCTGCAAAATCCCAGCAGTCGTGAGATGAGGAAAATAGAATTATTTTTTGGGAATAAAAAGAGTAATTTTTAATATCTGATTATCTTCCCTTGACTTGTCAGAGTTCCAGCAAGGCTTTGAAGCCTCCCAGGATGATGTCCTAGGGGATTAGACTGGTTCCCAAGGTGCCATTGAGAAATCTGTAGAACTGGATCTTCAGGAAAAGGATCAGAGCAGTGTTCCCAGGTAGTGATACAAATAGGCGCATCCATGTGTGATCAGGTCTAATCATGTCTTACCATAAGAAAAGAAAAATAAAAGCCCTTTTTACATTATATCTCTTTAAGATATCACTGTTCATGTCTTTGATTAATATTTTCACAGGAAGCTTGTTCTAGCAGTACCGTCACTATAATTTTAAGCTTCTTAAGTTGTTTTTAAAAATTTTGGGTCCAGTTATTAATGGTCATTTTCAGCAGAAGTTTTGCTCTTAACACTTCAATTTGCAGAAATGAAAGATACCTGTGCCAGTAGGGTTGGAACACAGTGTTACTCTCTTGGATGATCCGATCCACTTCTTCCTTCATTGTAGGGGGAAAAAAGTTCTCATTTTATGTCTTTGAATATGGCTTTGTCCCATTTACTGAGGTCTTTAATTCAAGAACACTAATGAGAAACATGCACTAGCCTTTGTCCTCCATATCAGTTACAATCTCATTAAATGTTTTAATCTCATTGATTTTGCTTGCTTTCTTTAAAAGTAGACATCTACTTTGCCACTGGGGCCATTCTGTTAAAGAAATGATATTATTTGGATATTTAGCATGCTTCTTTAGCTCTCTCTGTTATCCCTTCTTCATTCTCATTTGATACTTCATTTGACTTCTGTTTCATTCACCCATGTCCTTATTAAATTCTTTTAGAGCAGGGTTTCCCACCATTGATTCTACTGAAAATTTTAGTCAGGGTAACTATTTGTTGTGGGTGGGAGATAGGGGGGTGCAACCTGCCCTCCAATTATGGCAACCAAAAATGTCCTCAGACATTGATAAATGTCCTGTGGGGCCAAAACCACTTTGAAAATATGATTTCCTGTTACAGTCTTGGCTCTTCATTGATCTTTTCCTCCTTTTATTTTGCTCTTATTTTATTATTATTTTCTGTTTGCTCATTTTTAATATGACTTGAGTCCTTTGACACTTTACCTGACAGCTGTGTTTTTTATCCAATGAGCTTGAGAAATCTGAAGGTTGTATATATTGATCGAATATGGCAGAGCAGAGAAATAAGGGGGTAGGCTGGGATGAAAATTCACTCCCATAGACAGTAATGAAAAGAATCACCTTGATGTGAGGCAAGTGGGAAATATCTAGCCTAAATAATCTAGTGTAAAAGGACTGTGCCCAAAAGGGCCACCTGGGAGTTGAGGGAGAGGTGAATGGGATCCCCACAAAATCGTATGCAACTCTCTAGGAAAAGTCATCATCCATGTCACCTGACTCACAACTGGAATTTTCTAGCGTGGGATCACTGAGAAAGCCACAAAAGTGCCCAGGGAGGGAGAAGCCCTCCAGACAAGCACCTGACTAAGGGTACCAACAACTGTTGTGGCAGGACCAGCTGCAAAGACTGTTTTTCCCTTTAGTTCCTCCTCACCTCCCTAAGGAGTCATACAGGTGACAGGGACAGGAAGTGAAAGGATTAATATTTAACTCCAGGCCAGTCTCGAATGTGGGCTTAGAAAGAACCCCTGAATAACTTCACATAAATCTCCATACATCTACTTCCAAGACTCTCCTCTGATATCTGGCTGCTTCCTAAAGAAATGGAAGAATGATGAATGACATAGGGAGACCCCAGGGTTTCAAGAAAATATGTGGAGCCTTGCCCACTGCACATTGGAATTACTCAGTTGCACATCTTTCTCCCCAAGGTGAAGAAAAGCCTTGTGAGGGCAAGACTGGCATCCTAGTCATATCTGAATTTCAGTACCTACCAGATGGTTTGCTGCATGGTAGACACTAACTTCATATTGCATTAAATTTCTTTAATGTGAGTTTTCTGCCTTAACTGAGACATAAGCAGCACTCTCTCCCTTGCAGAAGTGCTGAATGCATTCAGCATTTTGAAGGAAAGAAAATGCCACATCTGAATGATCTGAGACCCCTACACCTCCACCACTAATTCACACACACACACACACACACACACACACAAAAGCCAAAAAGAAGAATGATATCCATGGCACATGAGTGGCCAGCAATTCCCTGACCTGTATTAAGACACTTGGTTTCTTTGAAGGAATCATCCAGTTTTATCTTAAGTTAAATCTTACTCCAAATGGAAGAGAAATTCCAGTATCACAACTGCATTGTGTGGGAGTTCAATTCTCAAAGAGTAAAGGAAAGAGAAGGTAAGAAATTCTTCAAAGCACCCCACATGAGGCAATTTCCTTCTCAGATTTCTAAATTCATTTCTCATAGCACAATCTCAAACAGTGAAACAGGGATTTTTGTTTAGCTTCCCTTTCCCCTTGAATTATCTGGGAATTACCTTCTACAATCTCTACTCTGGGCCTTGAACTCATCAGGGTTCCAAAGCTGCTACAAGTCATTCACTCTGTTGTCTCTTGGCAAAAATAACACCACTCAGGTGTCCAGCAGCTGTTGTCAATTCTGAGGCTCACAGCTATGGGAAAATCAAGCCTGCTCTCTAATAGAGATAAATAAATGGCTTCATCAGAGAAGCCTCTTGAGTAGTTTCTGACCGGACTACTAATAGGGGAGTGATTTCCAAAGATCAGTAAGGCACTTCTTGCCCCAACCTGTAGCCTAGCAGGTGGCAAACTCAGGGGAAAAGTCCCTGTTGGGTGATGAGCAAAACGGTGGGGTTTTTTGTTGTTGTTGTTGGGCTCTGTCATTTACTAGCTGTATAACCTTGGACAAATTCCTTAAACCTTGAATATGTATTTATTCAAGTAAAAAATAGAAGCAATTTATATTTATTTCAAATGAGTTGTAAAAATTAAATCAGGCAGTGTTTGTGAGAATATGTCTCAGAGAAGTACTCTCTCAAGCCAGGGTGTCTTCTTTGACAATATACCTAGGTCTTCATGAGTAATCATTTGTTCAGGTCATCACCAATACAAGTTTTAGATTCCTCTTTTACAATTCAAATTCTTCCAGATGGAAGAACACATGAGGTCAGGGACATCCATATGTTTTCAATTGTATCTCAAATTTTACAAATCTGTATGTGGGGAAATCTTTTATTAGCACCTGGTGAATTAAGAGGGTTTGTATTTTCATGCACAGTATACCATTTAAATGATGAATGTGAGTCAAGGGCATCTGATTTCATTATAAGAAATATTCTTTTTTTATCAGTGGGTGAAGGGGGTCAAAAGGTACAAGCTTGCAGATATAAAATAAATAAGTCATGGGGACGTAATGTACAGCATGGTGACTATAGTAAACAATATTGTATTGCATGTTTGAAAGTTGCTAAGAGTAGATCTTAAAAGTTCTCATTATAAGGAAAAAAATTTGTAACTATTACGTGATAGATGTTAAGTAGACTTATTGTGGTGATCATTTCACAGTATATACAAATATTGCATCGTGTCTTGTACCTGAAACTGATATAATATGTCAGTTATACCTCAATAATAATAATAATAATAATAATAATAATAATAAATATTATATGTAATAATAATAAAGTGCTTTATGGTGCACTTTAATGAAACCCAAGCTCTTCCCTTCAACATTCTACCTGGCTACAGTTGATCATACCTACTATCCCATTCTGCCACACTTCACAACATAAGAGCTTTGCATTTGCTGTGCTCTATTTCTAGAATGCTCCTTCTCCAGATCCTCACATAACTGCTTCTTTCTTTGCGTGTAATACCCATTTCAAATACTCACTCTTAGATGACACCCATCTCAAACCATCCAACACACATTCACCTTGTCACTTGATCAGAGTTTATTTGCATCCCAGCACTTATGACTACCTGATATTTTGCTGCTTTATTTATTTATTTGTTTGTTTATAGTCTACACTTACAAAAATAGGCATCACTTTACGCAGGTAAAATGATACAGAGCAAGGTCTTTAAAAAGAAAAAAGTTAGGTATTTTATCACTGTCTTTCTGTCTTCAAATTCTCATGATTTCTTTTTTTTTAAGGGAGAGAGTATGTGTTAGTATGTACACCAGCTGAGTGGAAAGGAGCAGAGGCAGAGAGAGAGAGAGAGAATCTTATGCAGGCTCCATGCCTAGGGAAGAGGTCAACACAGGGCTCAACCTCACCACCCTGAGATCATGATATGAGCTAAAATCAAGAGTTAGTAGCTGGGGCACCTTGGTGGCTCAGTCAGTTAAGCATCTGACTCTTGATTTCAGCTCAGGTCATGATCTCATGGTTGTGGGGTCAAGCCCAGCATCAGACTCTGTGCTGTATGGAGTCCACTTTAGATTCTTGTTCTCACCCCTCTGCCCCTCCCCCCACCCCTTTCTCTCTAAATAAATAAATAAAATCTTTAAAAAAGAGTCGGTAGCTTATCTGACTGAGCCACTCAGGTGCCCCTTAAATTTCCATGAATTTACAAAATCATAAAATCCATGGAAATATGTTTGCTAAACATGCATTTTGGGAATGCCAAGTTGTTAGAGTATGATTATGATAAGATGATAACAAAAATAGTAATAGGACTACTGATTTTAGAACAGTAAAATCAGTTCTCCCTACTTCTCTGCATTGATATGATACCTAAACAACAGGGAGAAAGACAAGCAACAACATAAAGTCACTTTCTCATGAAGCCAGAAACCACAAGCTATGTAATATACTAAAGGACAGGATGAAAAGTGCGGTCATTGCTGCCCAGGTGGCACAAAGTCTGGAGACACACATTTACAAGTTCAATGGAGACACTGAGGAATAAACTCACTCATTTTAAGATTATGGGGATGCAATTGAGAGTTCCCATGAACCTGTTTGACACCAGGAATAAGCACAGAAGGTGGGGACCTAGGATGCATTACACAATCAAGCCATACTAATAAGAGGTAGCCTTTGGGGAAGGGATGCAGTGGAGAGTGAAAAATAGCAAATTACAGAGCCCTGCAGCTTCTCTGTGCAGTTAACCAAGGGCTCCCTCACACACATGGAGATCTTGTAACCTGACCTTGGCCTTGAAGTTTCCTATGTACCTCTTACAAATGTGGTTCAGAATATCTCACTGGACACAAGATGAATAATGATAATAAAAATAATCCCTGGATCTATAAAAAGATATTACCATTTATACACACACATATACACGCCTGCCAGAAAAAAAAATACTGCCAACAAGTAGATGAAACCTGCTGTCATTACTATAAAAGGAAAAGAAAGCATTTTAATGAAGTCATCACTTAGAAAAAAACCAACTCAATGACGACAAACAATATTTAAGGAGGAAAATCATAAAACAGAAGAAGCATGGAAAGCAGAATTAAAAAAAAAAAAGGAAGAAGAAACTAAACAAAAAGGAAATGAAAAAATAAAACTAAGGCAAAAATAAAGATAATTTTCAAAGTATCATATAGAGGGAGAATGAATATTACAGAAAAACAGAGGCTGCTTTGTGGAGCACAGGGTTGAGAAAAATAAGCACAGGAATCAGTGAGTTACAAACTGAAATGGTAATATGATACAGACCCAAAATGATAATAATAGCTATAGAAGACAGATTCTTAAAATAGTTGTTTGTGAAGAAAAATATTGTTTCTGAAGAGGACAAAAGAAAAAAAAAAGAAAATGGAGCTATAATGGAGCTATAATTTAATATTTTCCCAGGTATAAAAGAAAACCTGATTTTAGATATTAAAGAGTGCATTGAGTCCTGGGAAAGAATTGACACATAACGATTAGCCCTGAAACATCTCCTAATAAAGTTACTGAGAAGTAAATTAAATAAGGAATCTTTTAAGCCAGCATTTCTAGCACAGCTAGAAAACAGGAGTGCAGTTCTTTGGTTCCTAAATGAACAAAAAAGTCCCAATGATTTTATTCTTCGGATACAGGGGTTTAAGAATGATAGCCGTAGATACACATGGATGGGAATTTCCAGGAACAGAATGAAGATGTCCAGTGAAGCCTCCTTAAGGAAATTATGATGGGAGGAACTTGAACCAAGTGAGAAGTAAATGGAGAAACTATAGTGAGTGGTTAGTGCTGAGCATGGCTCCATTTCTCTGTAGAATACAGACTACAACAAATATAGTGTTCCGACTTCAATACAAAATTTGAAGATTACAAATTCTGGTATTTTAGAAAATCTGCAATCAGCAGGAGTTAGACCAGGGAGAGAAGGTATAAGGTAGTATAAGTGTGAGATTCCCTTTTACTTCATGGACAGGGGTCAAAAAATTTTATTTGGAGAAGATAGAATAATAGAGAATATTTTATTTCTTTTCTTTTTTTAAAGATTTGTTCATTTATTTTAAACAGAGAGAGTTTAAGGGGGAGGAGCAGAATGAGAGAATCTTCAAGCAGACTCCCCGCTGACTGTGGAGCCCAGCTCTGGACTCAATTCCATGACCCATTGTTGTGCCCAAGACCGTGAATCCGAGAAACCACCAAGGAGCCGACACCCATGCAATCACACGAGGGTTTATTTACAAGGTCGAGCCTGGGTCCAAGTATACCGGACACAGCGGAGTAGGGTCTTTGTTCCAGAATGGAAAAGCCAACCAGACAAGGACAATCCCCTAAAGCTAAGACTGCGCCTTTCTCACTTATTTCCCACCTCCAAGACTCCCTAGTCAGAGGTTGGCCTTCAAAATGGAAGGAGATTAGAATTAGTCTTCTTACAACAAAGGGTTGGGGGGTTATGTGCTGCCTTAACTGTAAATAAGAGTGAGATTAGCAACAAGGTTGGTGAAAATCCTGGTTTAATCATTCCTCTGGCTCACTCTGAGAGCAACCTGGACCCATGATTGGGTCCTGCACAGGATCCTCTGAAAAAGGGGGGAATGTGGGACCCAGGAAATTGAACAAAATTCCTTACCCCTGGACAAGCAGAGCAGGTCTGGCTCTATTTTGGGCTGCACCCGCCTTGTGCTGACCTGCTTATTACCTAGGGCACTGCCCTGCCCTAATCAAAGACCAGGACACACCCTAATCGGAAATCCGGCTCAGCGGACCAGCATGATTGTGCAACTTTCTGCATATCCCATTGGCCACATTGGCCACCGGCCCCTGTAAAGTTGCTAAGCCTCTTAGTCTCCGGGTCCAAGTCCCTGCTCCGCTGAGTCGGGTATACTTGGACCCAGGCTTGAGCTTGTAAATAAACCCTCGTGTGATTGCATCGGTGTCAGCTCCTTGGCGGTTTCTCGGATTCGCGATCTTGGGCACAACACCCATGAGATGATGACCTGAGCTGAAACCAAGAGTCAGAGGCTTAATTCACTGAGCCATCCAGGCACCCCAAGAATATTTTAAAGGCATAAGCACATTCAGGTACATAATATAATCATCTAAAATGTGGAGGTGAGAGAGTAAGTAGTAGAAGCAAAGTGTTAACTTTTTCTTCCCTATTATCTATGGAAAGGAAATACTAGAAAGTGTTTAAACAATGGGAAACAAATGCAGTATATATGTGGCCACATTTTTTTTTATAAAGATAGCAATTAGTTAAAAAGCATAAGAAACATATAACCCTAGCAAAGCAATCACAGACAGCAGAGTGGGAGATAAAGCAAAACAAAATCAGTGCTCTAAAATCAAATCAAATCAGAAACAAAAGCATTAAATGATATAATGGTACCAAATTGAAACTATCCACCAACCAATAAAGAAAAATGGCTAATAATGTCAATTCAAACACACAAAAAATGACTGTATCACAAAATCAAAATTTAAATTGTCTTTAAGAAAAAAAAGCAAGACAAAGTCACTAAGAAAAATTAAAAATTAAATAATAGGGAAAAGTTTTGGGGCAAAGTCAAACAAAAGGAAGGAAACAAAAGGCCAGCCATGATCTCAATACAGAAAAGTGATTTCAGAACAGTTCACAGCATCAAATGAGACAAAGAAAGACAAGATAGAAAGCTAAAGGTAATCTAAAGTGAATATGAAACAATTTTTTTTTTTTTTTTTAATTTTATTTATTTATGATAGGCACACAGTGAGAGAGAGAGAGGCAGAGAGACACAGGCAGAGGGAGAAGCAGGCTCCATGCACCGGAAGCCCGACGTGGGATTCGATCCCGGATCTCCAGGATCGCGCCCTGGGCCAAAGGCAGGCGCTAAACCGCTGCGCCACCCAGGGATCCCTGAAACAATTTTTAATATCAGTGACATAATAACCTAGAAATAAGAGGAATGAATAATATGACAAGACATTGAAGCAGAAATATAAACATTTTTAAGTAGGAGACTTCATCTTTCACAGCATGTGAAATAATAAAACTGAAAATAAGTGAAATAACTAAGCATTTAAATTACTTCTAATTTAATTAATAATGCACCTATGACTATACACATGCTAACCTCTGTGACTAAAATCATAGAATATATATACTTTTCATGGACCTGTGAAACATTTGCAAATAGAAAAGCTCTGTACATTTATTTAAAAGTGGAAAACAAAAAGAAACGGGTCTCTGATCACATTGTAGTGAAACATAATTTTTTAAAAAGAGGAAAAAAAGAAAAGAAACAAAATGAAAAATTATTTATGATTTGGAACTAAAGCAATTAATCAACCAAAATATAAATAAAACTCTTTTGTGAATAAGTTTTGTCAGAGAAAGCTCACAACTGAAGTGACACAAATGGCAGAAATCAATGACTATAAAATACTATGCATCAAAAGCAATTGGACATAAAGAGGACTCAAAGGAACACTGTCTTAAATATTTAGTAAATAAGAAAGAATGCAAATGATAAACTAGTTCCCAAAATCAAAAATATCAGAATAAGTAAAATAAAAATTTATGAACTATAATGGAGTCAATAACAATAAAAATAAATTAATGAACCAGAAAAGAGAAGAATAAAAGGAAAAATAAATAAGTAAAACCCTTGAAAAATGAACCATCCCTCACTCTAAACAGAGTTAAAGGAAAAAAAAAACAAAACAAAAACAAAGCAAAACCACAACCACAACCATAAAAACATAAATTTAAAAGATGAAAGTAGTGACGATATTCATCTCCATGGAAATAAACGGAAAAGGATCAAATGTGTGCTCACTATGGAATATGGAAACTACTAAAACTGATGGTAGAGGAGACAGGGAACCTAAAGAGATAGAAAACCAAAATCGATTAAAAACAATTAAGATACAGAACAAGCTGTGAAAAGCTGCCTCTGTCAAAGAACAAAGCATGACAGGCAAATAAAAACAGGCCAGAATGTTTCACAGGGGAGTTTCACTAAGTCATACTAAAACTCAATTAAGATGACATCAAATGGAAACCTAAGATCAATTTCTTATTTCAATGTTGATCTAAAAAAATCCCTAAACAAAATAGTTGCAAACTCTGGCAGCTCACTTAAAAACAACATAACAAGTCCAAGAGGGGCTGAATCCATAAAAAAAGGTGAGTTACTGTTTAAAAAAAATACCAGCCTTAATCATTTGATTTCTACATCAAAAGTGGAAATGGTCTTCAAAAACGCAGCAGAAGCCGTTGATAAATCAGTATCAGTTCAAGATAAAATGCCTTCACAATACCATATATTAGTGACATACCTTTATTGAGCTCTTACTATATGCCAGGTACTACTCTCACTTCATCATTTACAGCCACCATTTTTGCAGAGGAATAAACAGCTGGAAGCCTCCTGAATACAGCCATATAAATTCATCATGAGCAATGATGCCAGGCACTGTTCTAAGTACTTTACATATATTATCTCTTTTAATCCTCACAACACCCCATGAGGTAGGCATTACTATCCCCTTTTTATACATACATGAACATGAGTGTGTAAACACACTTAATATATCAACTCCAAAGCCACCTTCAGGGTTTAATAGGGAGATGTTTAAAGTCTTCCCATTAGAGGCAGGAAGAAGATATGGGTTTTTATTAGCACCGTTATTATTGCACTAGATTCTGCAATTGCAAATAATACAATTACACAAGAATGAAACAATACATATGAAAATAAGACAACAATGGCGAAATCATTTGCAGAGGTATAACTTAATATGTGAAACACTGCCAGATTCAATTGAGAATATTCATTTTGATGTTCAAAAAATTTAAAAAAAAAAACACAACTCAGGACAATTGCCATAAATTTTGTATATAAAAATACCAATTACTAATTTGTTGGAAGAAATAATGGAAGAAAAGACCACATTTACATTAGGATTGACAGTAAGGCAGAGATTATGGGGAACTAGACATAACTGTCCATAACTGTCTATATTGAAAATTATTTTATTTATTTATTTATTTATTTATTTATTTATGACAGTCACAGAGAGAGAGAGAGAGGCAGAGACACAGGCAGAGGGAGAAGCAGGCTCCATGCACCGGGAGCCCGATGTGGGATTCGATCCCGGGTCTCCAGGATCACGCCCTGGGCCAAAGGCAGGCGCCAAACCGCTGCGCCACCCAGGGATCCCTATATTGAAAATTAAAATGGAAGTCATGGAGCACCTGGGTGGCTCAGTTGGTTAAGAATCTGTCTTTGGCTCAGGTCACGATCCCAGGGGTCCTGGGATCAAGCCCCCCATCAGGATCCCTGCTCAGCTGGGAGTCTGCTTGTCCCTCTCCCTCTGACCCTCCCCTAGACCACTTGTGTGCTTTCTCTCTTAATGGATAGTAAATAAAATCTTTTTTAGAAGTTAAAAAAAATTAAAATAAAATGAAAGTCACAAACACACAAAGACTTCAACAAATAGGAAGCCTCGTCACATTTAAGAACAAAACAATCATTTTAATTAGCTCTGTTAACATATAAATTTGATGCTAAGTTAATAAAAATACAGTGCTTTTGAAGTAAAGACTGTTCTCAAGATCCTCATAAAATCTTTAGGAGAATGGCTTGGAAATTCTGAGAAATCAGAGTGTGAAGGAAAATTAACCCTAACTGATATTAAACATTATATAAACCTTCAAAAAGGAAGTGTGTGGTTCTTGCATGAAGAGACAGATAAGTGAAATAACTGGAAAGCTGACAAGAAAGTAAAATATTACTATCAACATTTAGGTGTCAAAGGGCAGTTCAGTTATTCTATTTGTACCTTACTTTCCTTGGCTGGAGAATACAGTTAGTAACTACCAGCTCACTGTGAATAAGCATGCATGCAGGAAAGACAAATCTGTATACAGAATTAGTGACTGTTGCATAAGAACAAAACATTGTCCTTTCTATTACAGAAGCAGCCCAGTGTAATCAACCAGACATCTGACTGATTAGCCTGCGGAGTGGTACCCTATCAGGGGCTTAGCCCTGGTTTCTGCTACTGGTAGATTGGGCATACTGCTTCTGATGGTCTTTTCTAAGAAGCATGGAAGGAGGGAAAAAAGGCATTTGCCAGATCAATAGCTGCTGCCTAGTTACCAAGAGATGTGTTAATTTACTCAAGCAACGAAGCCACATCTGGTACAGTAACTGCAATTGGAGTCATCACCTGGTTTAGCTTTTGGTAATCTATTCCCATCCTCCAAGCTCCATCTGTCTTGTGCATGGGCCACACATGTGAGCTGAATGGAGACATCATGAGAATCACCACCCCTGCACCCTTCAGGTCCTTGATGTTGGCATCAATCTCTGCAATCCCTTCATGAATGATATGTTGCTATAGGTTCTCTATTTTCCTGGTTAGAGACTGTTCTAATGGCCTGACTTGGTCTTTCCCATCATAACAGCCCTCACTCCACAGATCAGGGGACCACAGTGGGACTCTGCCAATTGCTGAGTATGCCTACTCCAAGTAAGTATTCCAGAACCATGGAAATAAGCACAGAATGGGCTCAGAGACTCACTAGACCTCACTGTGAGATGAGCCTGAGCTAAAACTCCATTGATCATCTGACCTCTAAAGCCCCAACTCTGACTGATGGGTTACAGTGATGTTTTGGATCTCCTGGAATCATTATCAGTTCAGAATCTCTGGAAGGTCTGATTATTTCCTTACCCTCAGTGCAGAGCCACCATGGTAAAAGGCCATAGTTCCTTTTGGGTAAGACCGAGAGAAAATTTTGATAGGGTATATGGTCCTTCTTCCTCAAGGGGGCCCCAACTTTTCTTTATACAAGGGGCTTTGGGTCTGTAAACTGGACCAAGTTTAGAGATTAACTTGTGGGGCCATGTGTCCCTATTTTTATTATTTAAATTAGACTTTTGTTCACTTGACCTGGAACCCTCCCCCTGATAGAATCAAGCATAAATTTAGTAGACTTCCCACCTATTTCACTTTTAGGACCATTATGGTCAACTAGCCAACACCATAGGTCTTTGTGAGTCAGTCTAATTTTGATTGCTGCTTTGACTCTGCTGCCCATTAGAGTAACTATGGACATCTTGCCTTTGGCAGTTGACACCAATGCTTGGCCCCTGCCACCCCAGGATCCAATTATCTTCATTGCATTAGATTTTCCATTGTGTCCAGCAGCAGAAGTTCTCACTGTGATTTCAGTCCCTACAGAAAAGAGCCTTTACAGAGATCTTCAGGAAACCTGGGGCTCCCCTCACAGTATTGATGACTGACACATCCTTTGGGCCCTCCTCTGGGAGTGAGCAGGCCTTATGTGACAAATCCACTCTAACATTCTAATCTCCCAAGCCCTTTGAAGCCTTTCCTCTATAGGATATCGAGGCAGGGTTAGCATTTCATGTTTATTTACTGTGGGCCACCTTTGCTCCATGTTTCCACAAACAACTAAACATTAGGGCCCTTTCTAACTCCCCAATCTGCCATATTAAAACCAGAATCTCTGCTTAGTGACCCCTAAGCAATAAATTCAGCCAAATTTATGTTCCTTCCATTATTATCTCATACCCTGAGTATACATTCCCATCTATATTCACCAGATTTCTGCCTCAATAAATTGGAAAAATCAAACAATTCTTTTGGAATATATCAAACCTGTATGTGGGTCACATTTTCTACCTCATCTATTGAGTCACATTAGAAGTCTAAAAGCAAAGAAGGGTGGTGGGAATGAGGAGTATCAGGAGTGTATGCAAGGCACTATTTCAGGGGAGGCTACTGAAGTTCCCACATGCAAATAGGCAAATAGGGTTAATCTCAGGCAGAAGTGGAATGGCTACTTCTCATGGCAAAGAAGATTCATCAGAATTTAAGGGTTCAGTGTCACTAGTTTCAACAGATTCTTTCCATATATCCCCATTTCAACTTCCAGGATCTTATCCCCACCACCCCCATCAATGTCCTCACTTTAAGAGTAGAATGCAGCGAGGTTGGAAATTCAATTTGTACTATACTTCAGCCACTTGGGATGAGTTTCTGGTTTTGGTTTTTCAGCAATCTCAGCTCGTTTATGTGGCACTTCAGCTGGAAGTTGGTATCCTTGAGCTGCTCCATTTCTTTCCCTATGTGGTCTGGTGCTATAGGAGCAACCAACCAATCTCATTATACTTGTTAGTTTGACAAGAATGTTCCAAGGTATCGTATCCATGGTAACATGTGTGGTCACAGAACTTTATTTGATTATGAATGTCCAATGGTGGTATCTTGCTTATCTCTTCTGCCACACCCCACACTGTAGGCTACCAGTGCTCTCTTTGTTACTGGAAAGAGAGTCATTATTGCCTTTAATCATATTAGAAAACCAATTCCAGGGATGCCTGGGTGGCTCATTGGTTGAGCATCTGCCTTCAGCTCAGGGCATGATCCTGGTCCGAGGATCCAGTCCCTCCTTGTGCTCCCTGCAAGGAGCCTGCTTCTCCCTCTGTCTATGTCTCTGCCTTTTTCTGTGTGTCTCTCATGAACAAATAAATAAAATCTTTAAAAGGAAAGAGAAAGAAAGAAAGAAAGAAAGAAAGAAAGAAAGAAAGAAAGAAAGAAAGAAAGAGAAAGAGAAAACCAATTCCAGAAACACTCATGAATTTAGAAAGCTCATCTTTAAGATGATGTTTCCCTAGAACCACTCTCTGTACCAAAATCTGTAGTTGTCAAAATTTCCCAGAGAAACAAATAGGATATGTGTATAAAACACACATGTATCTATATAGGCAATAGATAACTATACTATGGATACGTCCAGGCATCTATATGTATATCTATATATCTATATCATCTATATCTATATCTAGTCTACATTGAGAGAGAGAAAGAGACAGAGAAATATTTCTTGTAAGGAATTGGCTCACATGCTGTGGAGGTTGGCAAATCTAAACCCCATAGGGTAGACTGGCAAGGTAAAGAGCCAGAGAAAAGTAACAATTTGAGTTCAAAAACGGTCTATTGGCAGAATTCCCTCTTCTTCAGAGGAGGTAAGACTCTTTTTTAAGACCTTAAACTGATAAGATTCATCCACATTATGAAGGACAATTTGCTTTACTCAAAGTCCACTGATTTAAATGTTACTCTCTTAAAAAAGTCTTCACAAAAATATACCTAGTGTTTGACCAAATATCTGGTCAAAATAAATCAAAATAAATAATTAAATAAACATCAAAATAAATAGCTGAACAATTTTAAGCAAGTGAGATTTCTCATTGTGAAGTGGAATAATGTTTATGCAAGTGTTGTTTAAGGCTAAATGAGATAATATGCAAGGTGTAGCTCTAGGCTATAGTTCATATTCATTTTTTATAGTGCATATTTAATAAGTTGGCAATTAGCTATAATTAAATGATAATTTCATACATATATTTCAAGTTATTTTATTCAAATGATAAAGAAAATTTTATCTTCAGCTTTTGTTGTGACATTGTTTTGGATATTGTTATATAATAACAATAACTTTATGGATATATAATATTCCACATATATATTTATCATAATTTGCTTATCTTCCATTTAACTTTTAATTTATGTCCCATTTTTTACTATGTCACAAATTTTGAATGAGAATCTACACTGCTTTTAATTTTTTTTTTATTTATTTTTTTTATTTTTATTTTTTTGCTTTTAATTTTTATTATTACTTTTTTTGTTGTATAAAACTTTTATATCCTGCCAAACACACATATATTTTGGTCTAATGTTTTTATTTTGAATGTAGATTTTAAGTATAAAACCTGAATTCAAGATATGCTTTGGACTTCAATTTCATGTTTTTCCATTATAACAGGCAAGACATTTATTTCCTTGGGAACTGTTACAGATTTATTCATGCCTCCTCTGCAAGAAAACAGTTAAGTGACCTTTTCCAATAATCTTTGCTTTGATGAAAAAGAAAAAGGTTTTACAGGTGTCTTGAGAACCTTTCATAATTTTATCTAGCAATTCCTAGACTTCAAGTATAACCTGAGTGCAGAGAACCATCTCTGGGCACCTGGCACAAATTAGTAGTGAGAGAGGGATTAATATATGAATGTGTGATGGCTCATGCTGATAGACCAGCAAGATAACTTGGTAAAAGTTTCAACTGTTATGTATTTGCCTTTATCCTCTGCCTTAGAGCTTGAATGCCTACAAAAGTCACCTAACCTACAGCTTAAGAACCTTGGGAATCAGGGCACCTGGTGTCTTACTCAGTTAAGCATCTGCCTTCAGCTCAGGTCATGATCCCAGGGTCCCGGGATTGAGCCCCACATTGGGCTTCCCACTCAGTGGGGAGTCTGCTTTTCCCTCCCCACCAACTTCTGTGCTCTTTCTTGTACGATCTTAAAACAAAACCTTGGGAATCATGTTTTCCAGGGGAATAGGGATATAAATCAGAATTCTTTAGGGACTGATATTGAAATGTGCCTGTCAGCTTCCACATCACCACTTTTGATATTCAATCATAACTTAAGGGTAAGAGGATGAGAGAGAATGCTGGTATAATATACTGAAAAAAGTATCCCTGGTAACTTTGATTGCTACATGGCTAATTCTGCTTCCCTACTCCGTGGAGACCACCGATCCTGCCAAATCCTGATATTGTATCATGAGAACTGCCCTGTAACATGAGTTACTAACAGAGCTAGAAAGGAAATGCAGGTGCCTTGATTCCCATTCTGATGCTCTTTGCAAACCAGTTTTTCTAAAGGAATGATCTTCAATTCATCATTCAAATTTGGAAACACATGATATCAGTTGCAGTCATTAAAATGTTAACAAGAACTAGTTTTCTATGTTTCCAAAGATAGACTGACACTACAAAATTAAAAAGAGCTTGGAGGAGAAGTAAGAGACCTGGAATGAGAGTACTTCAGATACTGAAACATGCTACACACTATGGGAAAACAATGGGCTTTGGAAACAGTTGCCCTAAAGATGAAACCCCACATCGCCACTTATCAGCTGTTGAAACTTGAATAAATACCTTAACCTTCCTCTTTCTTTATTTCCTTATTGGGGTTATTAGAGACAATAATACCTATCTCCTAGTGTTGTTGAGAGACTTAAATGCTATAATTTATAGGAAGACCTTTTCGCTGAGCACTAGCAGAAATGATAGTAGTTATAGTAGTCATGGTTGTGACACAACCATTTCTAATTTCCCTTCTTTTTCTCCTTAACTTGATAGTAGGCTGGAGGAGGGGTGGCACTTATTCAGTGGTACTAGCAGAAGATATTTTAACAAAGTTTATTTTGGATATGACAGAAGAAACCATTGTACACTTCATATTTCATTGAGAGTATTACCTATGGCCTTTTAGGATTGTTGGAGAAAATGACCACGCAGAGAGAGAGAGAGAAAGCTTTCAGATTTGACATTTATCCTGCTTGACTCAGGGACACTCTGGAACACAGATATCATCATCTTGTGTGACCCTGACAAGTAATTTTCTTTCTTCCCCAACTGCAAAGTGAGGTGGTAGGACACAAGAACACAGTGGTCTCTTTTCTTCTTCATTATGTGTGCTTTTAAGATTATGGTGCCCCAAGTAAGAGTTCTCACCATAACCATAGTTGATCTGATGATTTTTACTCTTTTGAGGCCTAATTGGCAACCAATAGATAATATGAAACAAAAACAGTAGGAGGAAGATAGTAAGGCAAGTTTCTCACAGGCAATGGTGATCATACTCTACCCTTCCCCACAGCTCAGGTAATAATCACAGCTGGATTACCCTCTGCTCTTCTGCATTTACGGAGCCTGCAAAGTGTGCATACCAACAGGCACACGATGAAGGTTTGGGAATATTTGGATTCATGCTGAATTCTCTAGGAAACTGTACATTTCTAACTTGGTATCACTGCTGTAGGAGAGAGCTAACTGTTCCTCCTCCTCCACCTGCCCCCTTTCTTTTCTTTTTTTTTTTTAAAGATTTATTTATTTATTTATGATATCACACACACACAGAGAAAGAGAGAGAGAGAGAGGCAGAGACACAGGCAGAGGGAGAAGCAGGCTCCATGCAGTTCCCGACGTGGAACTCGATCCCAGGACTCCAGGACTGCACCCTGGGCCAAAGGCAGGCGCCAAACTGCTGAGCCACCCAGGGATCTCCCCGCCCCCTTTCTTTTCTTTTTTTTTTTTTTTAATTTTATTTATTTATTCATGATAGTCACAGAGGGAGAGAGAGAGAGGCAGAGACACAGGCAGAGGGAGAAGCAGGCTCCATGCACCGGGAGCCCGACGTGGGATTCGATCCTGGGTCTCCAGGATCTCGCCCCGGGCCAAAGGCAGGTGCTAAACCGCTGAGCCACCCAGGGATCCCCGCCCCCTTTCTTAAAAGCATTGTCAATCCATGGAGATGGAGGCTCTCTTCCACCTCCCCCAATGCAGTGAACAACCAAAGAAAACTGATCACAAGTATAAGTTTATGTATATATAAATTTATAACACCCAATGGTAGTCTTGATAGTAGTGGTTATAACACAGTAAGTACTAGTTTCCCTCCTTATTCTCCTATACTATATACTGTCTGCTGTCCAGTAATGTGGCCAGTAGCCACGTGTATTTACATTTGAATGGGAGAGAGTGATAGTAAAGGGGGAATGTCATGCAGCACAGTGTGTCCTAGGAGTCCTGCCACCTTGTGCTGCTTCCTGGAGAGATCCTGGAGGATGGTGAGGCTGGGACTCCTAAAAGCACATGTGCATGAGGCAGCTCAGAGGAGTGGGTACAAAGGGTATGACCTGGGAATCCTGGGCAGCCTGTGGCAGTGTCTAGTCAACTGTACCCCAGATAAGGGGTATATTTATTTCCCCAAATAACTTAACCATGGCCCTCTTTGAAATAGGAATCTCATGACTTGTAAAACACATTATGTCGCTCTACAGAACATTCAGTTTTATTTCTTCAGATAGCCTTGTCCTCACTGAATTTAAATCTGAGTTGCATCCCCAATAGATCAAAAAGACATACTAAAAGACCTTCTACTGAGAGAGAGAAGGGACTGAGAAAGACTTTCTCAACTTTTGTTGGTGGTAGGAGGGAAAACAGAAGTTACATTCAGGCACAAACCAACTAAGGGCCTAAGTTTTACTCTAGTAAACAATGGTTTTATTATTTCCAAGGTATACTCCTGTTATTTTTTTGCTCATCACAGCCTGATATAATTCAACATATGGAAAAAAGAATTAGATTCCTCAGAGAGAGCTGCTTCTTTTCTTTCACACAAAAGCCCTCATTTTGCCCCAGGTTAACATTTCCCTTGTGACTGGTGAAGATTGACACCTGAAAGAAATCACTGCTCACCTCAAGGCTGATCAAGTTAATGTGGAGCTTTAAGCTTCACGGTTTTATGTTCTAATGGACAAACCTTCAAAAAGAGAGAGGGAAACAGTGACAGTGGCATGCAGCAATTTACAATTTTAACTTGAGGCACTTCATAGAACACCAATATTTACTCCAAGAAACACAGTTGGCTTCCTGCTACCATTTCTCTTTTCAAAGACCGTGTGGGACCAGCTGGTACATGCCATGGGCCATTTTTACCGTGTTCTCCCAAAGCATTTTCTAGTACAATCTTCCAATACTCCACTACAATAGCTGCAACTCTACAAAAACCTATCATGTTAAAGATTAACAGTGAGCCATGCAATTGGGACATTAGTTTCCCACTGCTGCTACAGCAAATGACGACACATTGGGTGGCTTAACACAATACCAGCTTATTCTCTCACCTTTCTGGAGGTCAGAAACCCTAACAGTAAGGTGTTAGTAGGGTTGCGTGCCATCTGGAAGTTGTGGGGAAAATCCATTCCATATCTTTTCCAGCTTTTAGCGGTTACCCCAGGTCTTAGCTATGGATCCTACTCCATATTCAATGCCAGCAGCATGGCACCTTCACATCTGACTCTTTTGTCTGCTTTTCTCAGCACATCTTTTCTTTGACTCTGACTCTGCTTCCTGATTATAGGAATCCTTGTGATCACATCATTGCAGGATTTTTCTCTCTATCTCAAAGTACTTACCAATCCCATCTACAAAGTCCCTTTTGACTTATATGACAATATATTCACAGGCTCCAAATATCCAGACGTAGACGTCTTTAGAGAGGCCATCATTTAGCCCACTGCAGATACATTGATTCTGAATCTCAGGTTTTGTTTGGTTTCTTTGTGCCTATGGGTCTTCCAGAGGGAATTCTTACTAGATTAGTAGCTATTAACACATCTTCGATTGGGTCCATTAAGCAACACTCAATTAAATGTCTCTTAAACTTGTTTGAGCCATGGGATTAAAAGCTTGTGGAGCTTCTTTTTAAGAATATGTCTTAAAATATATATGGTGGCTTGAGAACTAAGACTTAACTGGATAGGAAGCAATAGTAGAGGATAGCACATTTTAAAGTCCCACAAATCATTCTGCATTGATTTTAGAACCTGGCTATGCCTCAATTTGAACCATTTATTTAAAAAAAAATCTTCACTGGGATTCCCAATACATAAGAGGTAAAAGCAAAGTTGGCTTGCTCTTTGAATTGCAAAAGGGAGACAAGTTTTCCTGCATATAATAATTTGTATCCTCTTTTGAGCTTGTAGGAGGGAAATTTCATAAGTGCCAGAAGAGGATGGGAGTTCCAAAGAGCAGAGAGAGGGAAAGGGCAAACAAGGGGAAGTTCTGGGAACAGAGGATGGATCTCACAGCCTTGCCTAAGGCCATCCCTAAAGGATATTTGATGGAAGAGACCAAAGTAATTTTACCAAAAAGAGAAAGATGACCTATAAAAAAAGGCAAGCTTTCTTTACACTCAGAAATACCTGGCCACTTCCAATGTTTGACGCTTGCACTACAAAACAAAAAATAAAAACAGAGAAGTCAGCTGTGTGCCCTCCACCCCTCTCTCACCATTCACCTAAGCGATGGAAGTATGCTTAAACCTGGTTATCTAGATCCTAACTGGAATTCTCCAGGTATCGATTCTGTAGGTTGGGGATGTGGGAGCAGGCATGATGCCACAGTGACACACACAGAAGACCAGGGCACGGGGGACAGTTACACCACCAAAACACTATGTGACACCAGACAACACAGCTCACTCCAGAAGGGTGAAGGATGTGGTGGAAACGTGGGGCTTGACATGTGTAGCATTAATTTTGATTCTAGAAAGATCTCACCACTTCTGAGGCAACTCTAAGGCTCTTCAGTTTATCTTCCTTTACCTACAAAGAGCAGGGTTGATGTGAGAAATGAAGGACACAAGGCATGTAAATCTCTGGAATGAAGTCAGTGTTGGAAATCAGTTCCCTTCTTAGCTGAGTGTGTGAGGCACAATCTTCAGAATAGTTAGGACTTGTAGTCGTACATTTCCTGCAGTCCTGCAAGTCATTTCTTCCCTCTTCTCAACACCTCTTAGTAAAATGGTGTGCCGCCAATGGTGTGTGCTTGTTAATAAGATACTACCTATAGAAGTTCTCAGGGTTAACTGGAGCTGAATGGAGAGGGGCTAAAACTGCAGCTGGTCTGCTTGAATCGCAAGGAATGTGATTCATTCTTTCCATGGCCTCTTAGTTGCTGATAAAATTCTACAGAGCCCAAGACTGCCATTCCATATTTTCCTCTTTTGGGGTAGATGAGGTGCCCAAGGGCACCTTGAGGGTGAGTGAGTTTTATAGGGGACCCTTGGCTCATGCTCCCAGCATGTCCCACCCTGATGTAGGCTGCTGGTAATTACTTGCTTGCACACTGACTGACTTCAAAGTTCAAACTTGCTTTATATCTCCCTGCCTTAATGGGAAGTTTATATAATCTGCTCTGTCTCCTGAATTTTATGTGCCTTCTGTGTGTTTCTCCAGTCACACCTGTTGTGGCTTATGACTTATCCATGCAGTGCCCTTTCAAACATAATTATGGATAATGGCTGAGACCAAATATAAAATAAATATATATTTTGTGGTTCTTTGTAAGCTCAGTTAAATTGCCCTCATTAAGTCACATTACTCAGGGGCAGATTCTATTCTATGATAGAGACAGGGGAACATTTTAAGCAAGGGAATTACCAAGCATTTTTGTCAGAAGACAGAAAAACCAATGGCTGCACCTGGAATGAACACCAACTCCTGCCTCTGCTCCTGTAAACTTTTGTTGCCCAGATACTCAGGAACCACTAAACAACTTCTCAATGACAGGATTTCCAAAGACATCAATTGCAAATTATTTCAATGGATGCATTCTTACAGCTTTGCTCTCTGTATAGCCCTGTGCACATTTATCCAGAATTCTATCATTTCTCACTACCTCTGCTGCTACTACCCCAGTAGAGGTGACCACAATCTCTCCCATGGATTGCTGAGTACCTTCCATCCTAGCCTTTGTGGCTCCAGTTGTCCATGCTTAGCTGGCAGGCAGATAAATATAAGTCAGATCTTGTCATCCTATGCCAAATGCCCCATGCCTTTGTCCTGCAGCACTGAAGCCTGCGTCCTTCAACCTGCCAGTAATACCTGGTCAGCCCAGCTCCTTCCCTTGAACCACAAGACCCTCCCCGACCCTGTTCTTCACTCATTCCTCTGGGCTTTCCTTGATCCCCTCCCAGCTCCCCACACATGCAGGATCTGCTTTCCCAGGAATCTGCAGCTTCATTTTCTCACCTGCTTCCCAACTCCTCCCAGACATCACTTGCTCATCCTGCCATTCTGAATTCAGTCACAATAATCCTTTAGTCTAGTGTTCTGCTTTATAGTTTCACTGAAGTATCTAGCATGATTCAATGTATCATATGTAAATATGTATATATGTGTATATATATATATACACAATATGGATGTGCACTTGTTTAGCTGTATAAATTTTTTAGTTTCTCTATTCAAAGCAAAGTCCATGAGGGCAGAGGGATTTGCTAAATTCATTTCCACTCAATCCTGAACATAATTCCTGGGTCAAAATAGACACTACATATTTGCTGAAGGAATGGACCTATAAGAGTTATCTTCAAATTTTAAATAAGATTTGTGTAAACATTTCTTCAAAAGACCTCATACATGATAGCTGAATGTATAAACAGGGCAGAAATTTGGTAAAAGTGTGATTTTTGTGGTTGAAGTGTACATCATCATCATAATAGCTGATGGCATATGGCACTATACACCAGGCTTTGTTCTAAGAACGTTGCATACATTTACACAATTTATCTTCACGACAAACCAATGATAGAGTTAGTGTTATTTTCCTATCAGATGCATGTAGATACTAAGGTATAGAGAGGTTAGGATATACACCCAAAGTCACACAGCTAATAAAATGGGAGAACTTGATTTTGTCTACTCATTACCACCCTTCTCTGGTCTTGTAAGTCCCAGGCCTCACAGGGTGATGTTGGAGAAACTCACAGAACTGAATTCCCAGGGGTCCATCTGGTGGCTGAGGAACAGGCCATAAGTAAGACCTACAAGTGACTGTACCATCTGGCAAGATCAGTCCTCTCATCTCCATGCATCCATGCATTTGTAGACGTTGTCATTTCCTTTTTCTGTTTTTCTTTCTTTCTTTTATTTTATTTTTTTTAGAATGGATGTCTCATCCTCTACTGCCTTGCAAACTGCTGGCCATTTTTCATGCATCTAGTTATGGCAAAGCTTTACCATGAAACCTAGCAGTTAATATGTCCCTCAAAAAATTGTGCATAATTATTAATGCAATTTTCATATCAGCTAACTATGACTTATTAATGAGTCTTAACTCCCCTAATAAACCATGAGCTCCTTGAGGATAAAGACCATGTGTGAGCACCTGGGTGGCTCAGTGGTTGAGCAGATATTTGCCTTTGGCTCAGGTCATGATCTCGGGTCCTGGGATCGTGTCCCACATCGGCCTCCCTGCAAGGAGCCTGCTTCTCCCTTTGCCTATGTCTCCGCCTCTCTGTGTCTCTCATGAATAAATAAATAAAATCTTAAAAAAAAAAAAGACCATGTGTTTGCTGCCTGTCCATGATGTTCTATTTATGAAAGATAGACAATAAACACGATGAACTTCATAAATGAATAAAATGTATGGCACTCTGGGAAGTTCTATGTATGCCAGGCAAAAAACAAAAAATGAGAAACAAGGCAAGGGGGTCTCAGGACTCAGAGGAGGCAGATGATGGAATTAAATAGGGTCACCTCATTGAGAAGCTATAATGGGGTAGAGGCTTCAGAGGTAAGGGGGTCACTGAGGTTTTGAGGAAAGAAATTTCTAGGTTTAGGAAAGATCTATGCCTATGGCTATTATGTGACTGGTGTGTGCAAGGTACAGCAAGTGGATGAGAAGTGTGAGACAGAGAGAAGATGGGAAAGGAGTGGGCTGGTAGACTTAGCATCTACTCTGACTCTAAATGAGGTGAGTGGTCCATGGAGTCCATGAGACGAGTTTCATTTTAAAGGTTCAATCTGGTTGCCCTGTTGGGAATAGATAGTAGGAACAGGAGATTTGTAAAAAAACAACTACTGCAGTAATCTGAGAGCACTGGCAACTGGAGTGGTAGCAGTGAATGTAGTTTGCAATCGCCAAGATCTAAAGGTATTTTGCTTGGACTTGAGCTGTAAGGGAAAAGCCAAGGGTGAGAACAAGTTCTTTGGCCTGAGAATTAAGACACACATCTGCTGAGATAGGACAAGCTGCTGGAGGACCAGTTTCAGACACATTAGGATTTTGATGTTCAGAAGACATCCATATAAGGGGGCCCCTGACCTCATGCTCACATTCTTCTCTTCATCTAGAATCCCCTGTATTCCACATTTGTTGTTTCCCTAATCATCTATCATCAAAGCCCAGCTCAAAAAGAAAATTTTTCTTGAAGCCATCTTTTATACCCACCACGTCTATAGAAAAAATATATATATTTATTTATGAAATACATAGATAACATTTTCTTTTTTCTAGCTTCCTTTGCTATAAGAATATAATTCTTATATTCATATTATATTCATATATTCTTATATGTATATAAAAACATAATATATATGATATATATGTGTTGCATTATATATGTCTATTATCTGATATATATAAAATATACTATATAAATCTCTTTTCTAGCTCCCATGCTGTAATAATATATAATATATAAAATTAAAAATAATATAATTTTATATATTATAACATAATATATAATATATAAACATTATACAAATATATATATAATTTTCACTCATTCATTCATACTCAATTTATATCCATTTAATAATGATTGAGCATCACTTGTCCACACACACTTTTTAAAGAAGACCAGCAAGATCTCCACTTTTGTGGAACTTTCATTCAAGTTGGAGGAAGGAGAAGAAAGTCAAGAAATAATGGGAAAGGAAATTTCAGATAGAAACAAGTCTTGTAGAGTACAGAGTGTGATATTGTGACACACGGCACCTGGAAATGAAGGGATATCTTAGTAATATAGTCAGAGAAAGGCTTTCTGAGGCAGTGAATATTGGGAAGATGTCAGTCACGCAAGGGTGGGGAATTCTAGATGTGCAGGCAGTCCAAGCAGAATGAAAAGCAAATGCACAATCAGTGAAATGTGTACAGAACAGCATGCAGGCCAGTAAGACAGAAGTGTGATCCATGAGGCCCAGGAAGGAGGTCTGAGAGCTGACATTGGGACCAGATTGCATGGTGTCCTCTGAAGCATGGGGAGGACTTTGGATTTTGTTACTGAAGATGGAGAAAAGCCACCTCCTCTTCCAGTCTTGAACCTTCTTGAAGATACAACACATAAATGATTCTGAGTATGGAGAATACTAGAACTTTATTTCTAGTAAGTGTCAAGAGGTATTATCATTAGTAATAATAGCAACCATTCATTATATATTCTGGGTGAGCATTTTGCACTTACTCTAGCAATATCATCTCCAAATCTTCCCCAAACCCTAAAAGTCACTGTCACCTCATTGCAAGGACATGTGAAAATGTGACTGAGACAGGCAGGTGACTGGCTAAGCCTGTGGTGGGGACAGAATTCCAGATTGGGTCAAGGCCAGTAATAGCAGGGTTCATCCTAAACCCAACTCTGTCCCCCATAGACCAGCCCTGCTTCCTTTGTACCAGGCTCCTGCCTCGATGTGCAGTGTAATTAGGCATGTAATTAATACTTATGTTGAGCACAATGACGCCATTTTCTAAAAAGAATAATGAACATATAGAATATGCATTGGAACAAAGAGAATCTACTGGGGCATGTGAAATTAAAATGTTGCCAGAAGGTCAAAATTAATTTTGAAACAGTGGTGGAACAGAGAGTTTTACAAAGGGAAAATAAAAACTGCATGAGCTCAATGAATAAAAAAGGGCAAAACATCTATCTGGAGGTCTTTTGCCTTTGCTGGAATTCATTGACTTTTATTTTGGCTTCAACTCTTTGAAAAAGTTCTGCCTAAAGGATTTCCTTAATTTGGACTTAATGTGGCCTGTGGAAGTAAAGTAGAGTTGGGAGGGTTGCAGAGGCTGAGTGGAGGCTGGGAAGAGTCCAAGACCATCCAAAGATATCCAGAATCGATGTGGTGCTGGAGGCAGAGCAGTGAGGAGGGGCTTTTCAATATTGGACAGTGTGATGACTGCCAGCAAGCCAGAATCAATCTTGCTTATGAAGGCAGGTGCCCTCAGAGAACACAGCACCCAGAGAGCTTGATATTTCTCTTGTCTTTGTCTCCTGGCAATTGACAAAGTCTCCCCACTACAAGTATTTCTCAACTGCATTCTTCAGGATTCATAGTTTTCAGATCTTCAAGGATTATTTTCACCTTTCCTCATCATTGGTTGAAAGTTTAATTTTTTTTCATAACCAAATAGATGATCTTTAAATTATCAGATTTAATTTATTAAAATTTATTCTGATTTAATTAATCAGAAAAAGGAAAAAAAGAAGCAAAATTCCTGTAACCCTCACCATATAAGCACATTATTATGTAACACATTAGGTTTCATGTACTATGTTACTAAATATGTATAGTTCATTGACCTGTATACAGTTGACTCTTGAACAATGCAAGGGTTATGGGCACCAACGCCACACACACAGTCAAAAGTCTGTGTATAAATTTTGACTCCCCCAAAACTCAACTATGAATAGCCTACTGTTGACTAGAAGCTTTAATTGACATAAAATAGTCAATTAATACATATTTTGTATGTCATATGTATTCTAAGATTGTATTCTTATAGTAAAGGAAGCTAGAAAAAAATGTTATTCAGAAAATTACAAGGAAAATATATTTACAGTTCTGTACTGTATTTATAAAAAATAATCCACATGTAAGTGGTCACACACAGCCTACTAGATAGAATAATAATCATTTCTGTTTATATATTGCAGCTTCCTTATATACTCGATGTCCAAAACAGAGTAGGCATTAAACATATATTTAAGAAAATGACCAATCTTGGTCATGAATGAAGATAATTATAGTGGTATCCCTAAAACAAATAATTTAGTGACCACTTAAGTTTTATCAAACATTTTACATGGAAGTTTCTCAGTCATGGTAAAGATTCTACAAGTTAGCAATTGCCAGCTTCATGGATGGGGATAGGAGGTTGCATAGTTTCCCCTAAATGCATGTTCACTCACAACCGCAGAATGTAACCTTATTTGGAAATAGGGTCTTTGCAGATGTAATTAGTTAAGTATCTTGAAATGAAATTCAATGAACACTATCCTTACCTTATAGAAAGTAGAGTAGAGGCAGAAACAAGGCCACATGAAGATGGAGGCAGAGATTGGACATATGCTGTCACAAGCCACAGAATGTCAAGGTGCCACCAGAAGCTGGAAAAGACAAGGAAGGATTATTCCCCAGAGCTCTGCAGGGAGCATGGCACTGCTCACATTTTGATCTTGGACTTCTAGCCTCCAAAACTATGAGAGACTAAGTTCCTCTTATTTCAAGGCACCAAATTTGTGGCATTATTTTTATGGCCACCCTAGGAACTGATACAATGGGCAAGGATGCTCTCAGCCTATCAGTTCACTTCTCTGAGCTTCAGTTTTCATGCTGGCAGATGGAGTGGGTTTGGACTGTTCTGTGTTTCCAGGAGAGACACTACACCTTGTACAAAGTTCCTCAAGCTATCAGAGAGGGGCAGCAGGAATTCTTCAGCATATGCAGAAAATGGGGTAGACATCAACTAAATGATGAGTTTAAAATGCAGTCCAAATAAAGCCCTTTCTAATGCAAGTATTCTTAATTTTAGAAACAGTTTATGTCAGACCTTCCCGGCCTCACCTCCTTCTACAGTTTCACTTTTATGAAAATAATACAGTGAATTGGTCTTGTGACTCTCTTTTTCAGGGCCTATTAAAAGTATCATGACCTGTATCAGTCAGCCAGTCATCTTTCTCTTCTCGTGGATCCCACTTTATAACAGTAACATGTGCTCTAATAACATTATTACCTCCAGCCTCTCCTACCAGAAATGTCAACTGAGCAGGCCCTGTTTTCCATAGCCTCATTCAGATAGGGCATTCCTATTCCTACCTTTGTGAAAGATCCTGCTAAACATGTAAAGGATTATTAACCTAAAAGTGTTTAAAGATTCCTTAAACGATTTCCTCCATTTTAGGCAATACAGGACTACAAGGAGAAATTTAAGGTGAAGCCATTTAACATCATGGAAGAAAGGTTTCTTTTGGTATAATCTGAGTTTTCAGATGTCATTTTCTACAAAACTGTTGTATTTTAGTCATTGGCCATATATTGTATTTTGTTCTGATCACAGATCCCATGTCTCAATTTTCCAGAATTGTCCAATGTTACAAAAGTATCTTATTCTATTACTTTAACTCTCTGCCTTCTTCCAGTAATGTAGGAAGTAGTCAGGAAGGTCAACAAGGTGCCTTGGGCTTCCATAGCTGAGCCCCTTAACATAATTCAAGATTAGAGGACATTTGAAGATAAAAAGAGAAACAACCTTGAATACAATGAGAAAAACACTATTATATCTATCCTGTGATACTCAAGTAACATCAGTATTGTAAGGCTAATTCACCACTCCCTTAGAACCTAGAAGTTCGGAAGAACTCAGTTAGAATACAAAATCTATTAGTGAATATCCGATATTGACTAAGCCATTACTTAAATTTTCAGGGCCTCCATTTCCATGTCCAAAAATTAAGATAAGTAAATGCTCCATACATTTGGAGTAGTTTTAACTGTTAAATTATAATGAAGAACACCTAGTACCATAACTAAGTGTTTTGGTAATTCAATAAATAATAAAATTCATAATCTCATAGGGCAAATCATCCCTGAGTTCTACAAAAGTCAATAATAATATGGTAGAGTTAGGTCTTAGTTTCTACTATCAGAAAATCTTAGTTCTCAGTCACCAAAATAGCTCCTTTTGGGTGAGGGTTCCCTAGGGTGCCCAACTAGCTAGGACTAAGCATAATTACAAGGGAGAATTAATTACTACCTATTGTTTATTGCACATCTACTACAAACCAAGCACTGTGCTAGGTTCTGTTTTAGGAGCACTTTTTTCTTGAGACAGTCTGAGTTGAATTTTCTCTACTAAACTGAGAATTGTCCTTATCTTCAAGAATGATCTGGAACCTAACCCAGGAACCAAATGTGTCCTTGCTGTGAGGGCTCAGGGGCTTTTCCTAGACTGTTCTGTCTTATCCTGATGAATCTCAGTTTTCAAGTTCTTTACATCTTATATTCTTAGATTGGGGTACTGATACCTAGATTTCATGAAAGCATAGAATATGCAGTGATATTGATCTTATTTCACTTTGAAAGAATTGTTATATCTCCTAAAATTCATCAGTGGACATTGGAAGCAGTAAAGAAAGAATGCTCTAGCCTCTAAGACAGGAAAATGGAGTGTTCCTGCCCCAACCCAAACTATTCTTGATGGAGACCCCAAAACTCAGATGGTGACATCCAAGGGTTATTTTTCTAACCCTGTAGTAACCTCATGCCAAATGTCAACACTGCTAACATAAGCTCCCTTCATGAAGCCTTTTCCTTTCTTGTCTTTCATTTAGAACTACACACATGTGTTTTATCCTTCTTCACCAACTCTTCTTCCCTAGAATTTCCTTCTCTGAAGGATATCTACAGACCATGTTCCACAGAATTCAGTCTTGTTCTGTTTCCTTTTTCTTTTTCTAGTCTCTCCATATAATCACCCTAGATGATCAAAAACATTCCATTAAATAGAATCTATAAGTGTAAGACTCTGATCATTGTTATCAAAGTGAAATAATGTGCTTTGGAATCATGTATGCTTCAAGGAGAGATTTCTACTTAGATATCTCAGAAGCATCTCAAATTTTACATGCCAATGCTATGCAAAAATCATTTTAGAAAATAATATAAATGTTTATAATTAAACTGTGAAATTAATATGTCCTGCTTTTCAAAATGCTCACGCCATCTATAGGGTCTGTCCTAAACTTCCTCAGAGAGCCTCATGTTTCCTTGCCATGAGGATCCATGAACTTTTCCCACAGGCCCTTTAGGTTTTCCCAGAAGAACCTCAATTATTATTCATATTAATCAGTTTTTCTCTGTTAGTATCTTCTGTAACTTGTGTGATTACTTGCTTTTGTCTTTTTAAAAACTAGACGATGTAAGTGCCATGAAAAGAAAATCAAAGACTCTGTTACTCACAACTGTAGCACCAAAGCCCACCATAGATTTGGCCTGTACATTTACTGCTTAGAGAAGTGATGGGATGGTGAAGGAAGAAGCCTATTGGAGGGGGTTTAGCAGGAAGTAGAAAGTGTGAAGATAAACTACTTTTAAGACTATTTCCGGGGGTCCCTGGGTGGCTCAGCAGTTTAGTGCCTGCCTTTGGCCCAGGGCGCAATCCTGGAGTCCCAGGATCGAGTCCCGCGTCAGGCTCCTGGCATGGAGCCTGTTTTTCCCTCCTCCTGTGTCTCTGCCTCTCCCTCTCTCTGTCTATCATAAATAAATAAATAAATCTTAAAAAAAATAGCCTATTTCCATGAATTTGAAGCAGACAAATACAGGAGTAACCAAATGAGAGAGGGGAAAAGAGAATTATTTGTTTCTTTTTTATTTTAAATATAGAATGTACCAGAACATATCTATTGCTAATGGAAATGATTCAGCATAAATTTAGTTGCTTGTATTTCAAGAGAAACAGGTTAACAAAGCACAGCAAGAAGAGTTGAAACACAGGTCCTAGATGTGAGGGAACTGACCTTTGATAGAGAGACAATCCTTTCTTTGCATAGGGGTTAAGAAAATAAAGCTGAGTAGATGTGAGACAACTGGTTGGTTATAGGAAAATGAGGTATTTTGTTTTTGTCAATTCTTTTTTCCTCTCAGTGCCATTTGAACAACATCATACTTGAGAGTGGGGGTAGAAGGAATGGTATGGCATTCCTATAAAGATAGGTGCTATACAATATTTACCAGAAATGAAAGATGATCCTTCTAGGAATACAGACAATGCCATATACAAGTACCCATTTTAACTTCTACTACAGTTTTAAAGTGAAGCTATTGAGAATGCTTATGTGATTTTCCCCAGCAGCTCATCACCCAGCTGAGGGTTTCACCCTGTATTTGGACTATGGCTATGACTATGGACTACACCATTATCATAAATATCTTTTTAAAAAATATTTATTTACTTATTATTTGAGAGAAAGAGAAAGCACGGGGAGAGAGGCAGGTGGAGAGGGAGAGAGAGAATCTCAAGCAAACTCTCTGCTGAGTGGGAGCCCAACATGAAGCTCCACCCCAGGACCCTGAGATCATGACCTGAGCCAAAACCAAGAGTCAGACACTTAACCAACTGAACCATCCAGGCACTCCAGAAATATCTCTCATTCAACAACTGCAATCAAGGAAGCTTATAAGAATTTTAATGTTCCCAGTCAATTAAAATATGAGTTGATCTCTGTTATTATGCCTGTTTTACTGATATGGAAACTAAAGTCAATGGCATCAAGTGATTTACTCAAGCTCTCATACCTTGGAAAGGGAGTATCCCAGATTGCATCAACAGGCCCTTGACCTCATTAATTTGATGACCACATGTAAAAATCAGAGCTACAAAGTTCAGAGCTCAGGGGAGGAGGTGACAGATGACTCAGTTGAAGGACCAATGCTCTCAGCCTGAAGAGTCAACTGTGTCCCAGATGCAACCCAGTCAGAAAACACCCCAAGGGCACTCATTGGGTTCCTTCCTAGCCTAATGTATTTCCAATGTTCAGAGTCCAGACAGTCCCTGACGACATGACAAGTTTTTATTTTATTTTTTTATGCAAATGGAAAATGAGCCACTTAGAACTAAACTTACTGTTCCCTCTGCATGATGGCCTCCTGTGGGTGTGGCAACTGCCTTCCTGGTCAGCCTCTCACTGTCAAGTACCATCTCTTCCAACAACTTTCCCTCTTGACAATCTGCCTCCTCCATTTCTCTTTGTTTAAACCAGACATAAATCAAGGTCCTTTGCTTTTATATAACCCAATAAAAAGAGAACTAAATGATTCTCAATAACTGGATCCAAGTGCCTAAGTTGAGAGTGACATATTTGCATCATGTCAGATATGAAACTGGGTTGCTTTATCCTCTCTAAACACATCTGTTCTCATAAACACATTTTAAGGAATATATTGTTTACCAAAACTCTGCTGTTAGCTTTTTGTTCTTGTTGTTAATAGGCCTGATTTCAGCTATGGCTGTTAGAAAGAAAACAAATCATGTTCTTTATTTGAGGACTTTGAAGACAATTCTTTCAAACATCATTTTACCTTAATACAGTAAAAGCTATGTTACATTTAGTGCTGTTAGCAATAGATACCGAATTGTTCCTATATTAATTAGGAGAAGAATATGGTCTGGGCTGTAGTACTTTATTAACATGTGCTCTAAAATTATATTTGTTTACTTACATATAACCTGGGTTTAGCAATATCTACCATATGCTAGATCAAAACTCAGAACAAAAAGACTCTTAAGTGTAATATAACACAAGAAGTTTAAATGGCTTTTAGTTGTGGATTTTAATCCCATCTCTGCCATGGGTCATTAATTAGTCCTGACACTCAGTTTCTTGCTGTATGAACTGAGGTCAAACAGCACTCATTTTGCCCAGTTGTTTTAATGGCTAAATGAGATAATGTATATGAAAAGACATATCAAATAACAAGAATACAATGAGGATATTTAGTTGTTATTGTATTTCTCTTCCTTATCATAGCTCTTTACAGTCCTATATAAGGGTTGATTAAACCAGTAACCACTGCAAATATATGATAATTTAAAATAGTAATGTAAATATAAAGTTTGTTAATGAAAGATGTGTTATGTTCTTGGCTTGAGTCACAAGGTACATTTGCTGTAGTGATTGCCCTAAGCACATGGAAATGTTGAACCAGAATAATGCCAAGTTTGTACAGTCAACTCTTGACATTTTAAAGCTGAGAAAATGAAGACACAAAATGTTAAATATAACTGGCCCAAGTAGGCTGTCCTACAACATTGCAAATATGACATACTTGAGAAAGGAATGCCTTCCAAGTCATCTGTAAATAAATCTTTGGGTTTATAAAGAGGGTTAAGAATTCCTGATATAACATAATTTCCAAATATAGAATGAGAATGAAAGCCTAGACCAAGCCCACAATTGCATTTGTGTTGTCAATGACAATAAAATAACATATCTGTGGTTGAATGGGTGGTTCAGACAGCCAGGCTTCTCCAGGTCCACCATCAAGTAGCTGACCTGTTCATCAGTTGGTTCCAAAATGAACTGAACTCAACTGGGTAACTGTCAGAAGGCTGCTTCAGGTCCTTCCATGCTAATATGGACTTAGCACAGAACAGGAGAAGGGATCTGGAGCAGAGGGATCCTCCCTGACATCTTTCTTACATTGTATGTACACATGCTTAGGATCCACCCCACTAGTAATGAACAAGAGCAACAAAACTGTCATCCTTAGTTACAGGGGACCAAACTACACAAGTGCAATTATTTATTCTCTACATATTTCTCTCTAATAGTTGGACCTGTTAATATCTATTCTTCGTACCTCTCATCCTCTTGAGATTTTTGGTATTCACAGCATATGCTGCTTTGGAACAATCTGCTAGATACCACTAAGTAATGATAAACTGGAGCTGTGATCACTCCTGAATAAGGCAGAAAATCACTTTCAGGGAGTTTAGTCTAGCAGCCTGTAATGCAATGGTAAGGTTATGAATGTATATGCTCACATGTGTGTGTTTGTGTTTAACATTATGTGCATGTTCAGGTGTCTGTATATCAAATAAAGGAAAACCACCCATATGGATTGAATTTTATCTCCTCAAATTCATGCATTGAAGTCTTAAACCCCAAGTACCACAGAATATGAACTCATTTGGAAGTAGGGTTATTATTAGATATAATTAATTAATATGAGGTCATACCAGGGTAGGATAGGTCTCTAATTCAATATGACTGGTGTCTATATAAAAAGAATAAATTTAGACATAACCATGCACATGGGAGAATGCCTCATAAACGTGAATACAGAGATCAGCGTGATATGCCTATAAGCCAAAGAACACCAAAGATTGCCAGGAAACCACCAGAGAAGTTGGAGAGTTCTGGAACAGATCTTTCCTTGGATCCATAAAAAGGAATATGGACATATCAATGCCTTGATCTCCAGCTTCTAGACTCCAGAGCTATCAGGCAATACATCCTATTGTTGAAGCCACTCAATTTATACCACTGTTACAGCAGCCCTAGAAAACTCATGCACTCAAATGAGAACAAGCAACAACTGTTGATTCAAAAATTGCATGTATGTATATACGCAAGAAGAACTTCAAATACCATATTATTCAAAGATGCTCATTTTCTGGAAATAGGGTTCAAATTAACAAATTCATGTGATGAGATATGCAAATACTTTCCAATCAGAAAGGAATAAAATCACTTCTAAAGGACCCTTAGGATAAAAGCATTAATATTTAATAAAATAAAACCTAAAATATTTACTCTTAAAGTGCTAAGTTCAAAATGACAGTGACAGTCAAATATCAAACCTCTCAACACATTATTATACACTTAGTGTTTTTTGAATTAATAGGAGCTAGATAATAATAACTTTGGTGTTTACTGTGTATCAGACTCTGTACTAAATGATATACACACATTTACTCATTGAAATTTCAAAATGCTCTTATGAGATTGGTACTACTATTACTAATTTTATAGGTATAATACCAAATTTTTGAGAGTCTAAATGATGTTCTAAGATCAAATCAGCAAATACATGATGGATTCGTATCCATTTAGTTCACACCCTTGAGAACTGCTCTATATTATCTGCATATATTGTACTATTTGAAATTTTACCAAATTGCCATCTCCTTAAGAAATTCTCCATTTTCTACATGAAGGCCTGGGCTTTACCCAAGATGTTTAATTGTCCACGCTCTTTTCCTTAACAAAGAAGCATATTGCAGCCTCTGCCTCACCTTCCTCAGACCTCATTCATTATATATTTCATGACACAATATAAAGCACTATATCCACGGAGCTACCAAGAATAGGTTTCAATGCTATTCTACAATCTATAAATATGCTATTTAATGCTACTGAAATTTAATTTATCTATAAAATTTTTTAAAATCTTACTTCGAATAGTTTGCATATGTTGAGAAAGTGTGCCTAAAACATAAATGCAGGAGTATATGCTCTAAAAATTCTGTAGTGTTCAGAGTTCTGGAAAGATAGCAGAGTAGGAAACATTAGAAATCCATCTTCTGGGCAGCCCTGGTGGCGCAGCTGTTTAGCGCCACCTGCAGCCGGGGGTGTGATCCTGGAGACCCAGGATCGAGTCCCATATCGGGCTTCCATTCAGGGAGCCTGCTTCTCCCTCTGCCTGTGTCTCTGCCTCTCTCTTCGCTCTCTCTAAGTGAATAAATAAATAAATCTTAAAAAAAAAAAAAAAGAAATCCATCTCCCGACCCATGTAACAATTGCAATGACAGAATCGTTCCAATGTAACCATTTTGGAACTCTCATCTGTTGGAGGCTTACAATTGCCAAGGGAAGGCTGAGACAGTAAATTCTGGTTAATTTCTGACACTTTAAGCTTTTACACATTAGCACCTACCCATTCGCCATCCCAGCCACATGGCAGGCAGCCAGGCATATTTTCCTGAAAGGGGAGTGAAGGTGAGTGAAAAGGACCTTGCCCTCCATATATTGGGCACCTGTGTTCTTATGCTGTTTGCTACTTCTGATCACAGAGATGCAGACATGGATTTAATGGGTTGGTACCCTTTTAACCCCTTTTTATTTCTACCTTTTTGTATAAAAAGACATTAAAGACTAAAACATTCAAAAACAACTATATATATGGGGGAAATAGAAAATGGCTATGCATGCCCAAGCAAAGGCCCAGTAAAGACCTGAGAAGACCTTAAGTTTACACCTCAGGCTGATTCTTTGCACAAGATTTATTGTTATAGAGTAAAGACAACCTACATCAATAAAATAATAATAGTAATAATAATAACAATAAGCAGAAACTACAGTACCTGAGAAAGGAAGAAATCTGATTTCCAGAGTTACCACACTATTAAATGAAATTTCCAATTTTCAACAACAACAAAAAACACAAGACAAATACCAAGAAATAGGAGAGTATAATCCATTCAAAGAAGAAAAATAAATCAACAGAAACTTTCTCCAAAAAGATCTTAAGGGAGATATACTAAATGAAGACAAAAGCAAATCCTTAAAGATGCTCAAAGAACTAAAGGAAAATGTTGATAAGGTTGATAAAATAATGTATGAAAAAAATGGAAAAGTCAATAAAGAGATGGAAAACCTAAAAAGAAACCGAAAAGAAATTTTGTAATTGAAAAGTAAAATAACTAAAATGAAAACTTTACTAGAGGAACTCAAGGGATTGGAACAGGCAGAAGAAATAATCTGCAAGCTTGAAGATGCATCAATGGAAATTTTCAAGTAGAAATAGAAAGGAAAAAAAAAAAGCTGGAGAAAATGAACACAACCTAAGAAATTTATGGAACAAAATCCAATGAACCAATATGTGCATTGCAGGATTCTTGGAAAGAGAAAAGAGAGAAAGAAGAAGAAAGAATTTTTTAAGAAATGACTGAAAACATCCTAATGGGATGAAAGACATGAGTACAAACATCCAAGAGGGTCAACAAATTCTAAGTAAGATAAACTTAAAGAGATCCATACAAAGACACATTATAATTAAACTTCCACAAGACTAAAACAAAGAGAGGGTCTGTAAAGCAGCAAGAGAAAAATAAATCATCACACACAAGGGATTCTTAAAAAGAAAATAAGAGATTTATCATCACAAACATTAAAGACCACAGGCAGTGGACCAATATATTCAAAATGATAAAAGGAAAAAAAATAAAGAAGACGATATCAGCAACAATACTATATTTAGCATAACTGTCCTTCATAGTGAGGAGGAACTTAGGATATTCCCAGATATACAAAAGCTGAGTGAATTAGTTACCAGTAGACCTCCTCTCCAAGAAACACTCAAGTGAGTCCTGCAAGGTGAAATGAAACACCACTAAACAAGAAGTTGAAGCCACATGGAGAAATAAAGTAAAGGTAAATACATGGACAATTATAAAAACCAACATTATTGTAACAGTTTATAAATATATTTATTGCTTTACATGAGTTAAGAAAATAATATATTAAAAAAAAAAAAAAACAATCAATAGGAGCACCTGGATGAATCGGTGGCTAAGCTTCTGGCTTTGGCTCAGATTGTGATCCCAGAGTCCTGGGATTGAATCTTGTCAGGCTCCTGTCAGGGAGCCTGCTTCTCCCTCTGCCTATGCCTCTGCCTCTCTATCTCTGTGTCTCTCATAAATCAATAAATAAAATCTTTAAAAAAAATCATTGATCAGAAGGTAGTATTATTATAAATTTGGTTATAACTCTAAGTCTTGTTTTCTGCATAATTCAAGAGACCAATGCATTTAAAAGAGTTGTTAGCTTAAATTTAGGGGCATAGAATGTAGAAAGATTTAATTTTGTGATATCAACAACCAAAATGAATGAAGATAAAACTATGAATGGCAGAATTTTTGTATGTTATTGAAATTGAGCTGGGATAAATTCAAATTAGAGTATTATAACTTTAGAATGCTAAATATAAGTCCCATGGTAACCAAAAAGAAAAGTCACTATGGAATATATATAAAAGGAAGTGAGAAAGGAATTCAAATAGTTCACTACAAAATCATAAACTAAACACAGAGAGGACAGGAAATGAGAGACAAAAAGCTATAAGGCACATGGAAAGCAAATAGAAAAACACTAGAAGCAAATAACTCCTTAACAGTAACTACAGGAAATATAAATGGACTAAAATCTTCAGTTAAAAGACAGAAATTGGCAGAATGGGTAAAAACATATGATCCAAGTATATACTATGTATAAGAAAATCACTTTAGATCCAAAGACACAAGTAGCTTGAAATTTAAGGGATAGAAAACATACTCCATGTGAATAACAATGACTAGAAAGCAGGGGTGGATATAGTACTATTAGGCAAATAGACTTTAAATCAAAAAAGATTAAAAGACATAAAGAAGGAATTATATATTAGCAAAGTTTCACTAAAGAAGAAATGACAGTTAAAAATACTTTTGTACCTAGTGACATACCATCAAAATATATATAAAGCAAAAACGGACAGAATTGAAAGGGAAAATAGACAATTGTACAGTAATAGTTGGAGATTTCCATACCCCAAGCTCAGTAATGGATAGAACAATCAGACAGAAGATAACTAAGTAAAAAAGAGGACTAAGCAACATGATAAGCCAATTAGATGTAACATACATGTACAGAATATCCAACAAGTGCACACACATTTTTCAGAAGCAAAAATTAGATGTTTTCCAGGATTGGCCATATGTTAGGCTACAAGTTTAGTCTCAATATATTTTATTTTATTTTTTGAAAGATTTTATTTATTCATTTGATAGAGAGAGCACAAGCTGGGAGATCGACAGGCAGAGGGAGATGGAGAAGCAGGCTCCCCACTTAGCAGAAAACCCGCTATAGTGTTCAATCCCAGGATCCTGGGATCATGACTTGAGCCAAAGGCAGATGCTTAACCTACTGAGTCACCCAGGTGCCCCATCAATATATTGTAAAAGATAGATATCACACAAAATATCTTTTCTGATCACGGTGGTGTGGAATTAGATATCAATGACAGAAAGAAAACTGAAAAGTTCACATACTTATCAAAATTTAAAAACACTCTTTTAAAAAAACTAATGAACCAGAAAAATCATAAGGGAAATTAGAATGTACTTAGGAGTGAAAGAAAATGAAAATACAGTATATCAAAATTTATGATACCCAGCAAAATGGAACTAAAGCACATATTTATAGCTATAAATGCTTATGTTAAAATGCAAAAAGAGATCTCAAATTAAATCTAACTTCAAAATTTAAGGAACTAAAAAATAAGAGCAAACTAAAGCAAAAGCTGGCAGAAGAAAGTAATAAAAATTAGAGAAGACATAAATAAAAGAGAATAGAAAAACAACAGAATAAACATATGAACCCAAAGGTTGTTTCTTAAAAAGATCAACAAAATTGATAAACCTTTAGATAAATGGGTTAAGAACAAAAGAAGACTTAAATTACTAAAATTAGAAATGAGAGTGGGGACCTTACCACCAATTATACACAAATTAAAAAAAAAAGATTAGAAATAGTACCATGAATAATTATACATCAACAAGCTGGATAAGATATAAAATGGATGAGTTCATAGAAACACAAAACCTACCAAAACTAAGTCAAGAAGAAATAGAAAATCTGAGTAGTCCTATAACTAATATGATTGAATCAGTAATCAAAAGTCCCTGACAGGGACGCCTGGGTGGCTCAGTGATTGAGCGTCTGCCTTTGACTCAGGGCATAATCCTGGAGTCCCAGGATCAAATGCCAGCCACATCGGGCTCCCCACATGGAGCCTGCTTCTCCCTCTGCCTATGTCTCTGCCTCTCTCTCTCTCTTTCTGTGTCTCTCATGAATACATAAAATCTTTAGAAAACAAAAGCAGAAGTATTTTGATAAAGAAAAACTCTGGACACAATGACTTCATGGATGAATTTAACCAAATAGTTAAAGAAGAACTAATAACAATCATTCTCAAACTCAGGAAAGTAGCAGGATAGACAGTCAACAACAACAACAAAAAAATCGATTGCATTTCTACGCACAAAAATTGAATATGAAAAGGAAATTACAAAAATAATCCCTTTAAATAGCATCAAAATTAAGAAAGAAAGAAAGAAAATACTTAGTAATTAAATTAACCAAGTAGCTGAAAAACTGGTGTAATGAAAACTTCAAAATTTTGCTGAAAGAAATGAAAAAAATACATCAATAAATGAGAAAGCATCCCATATTCATGAATTGGAAGGCTTACTATTGTTGAAAGGCCCATACAATCCAAAACACTCTACAGATTCAATGTAATCTTAATATTAATATTAAAATCTTAATGATGTTGTTTGCAGAAAGAGAAAAACATATTCTGAAATTCAACTGGAATCTCAAAGGTCCCCAAATAGCTAAAACCATCTTGGAAAAAAACAAAAAACAACAACAGAAAAAACAAAAAACAAAAACAAAAACAAAAAACCCTACAGGACTCACACTTTCTGATTTCAAAACTTTCTGTAAAGCTATGGTAATCAAAGCAATGTAATACTGACAAAAGACAGACATATAAACCAAAAGGAATTGGATATTGACCAAAAACAAAGCTTCACAGATATGATCAAATTATTTTTGACAAGGGTTCTAGGATAAGCCAATAGGGAAAGGGCAATTTTTTCAACAAATGATTCTGGGAAAACTGGATTATCACATGCAAAAAATTGAAGTTGATTTCTTAACTAACATTATCCAAAGAACTTAATTCAAAATGGATGAAAGGCCAACATGTACGACCTAAATCTATGAAACATTGGGGGAAAAAAACATAGGATAAAAGCTTCATCACATTTGGATTTGGCAGTGAGTTCTTACATATGACACCAAAAACACGGGTAACAAAATAAAATTATAAATAAATAAATAGGCAAATTGGACTTCTCAAAAATTTTTTTAAAATTGTGCATCACAAACATTAACAATAGAATAAAGAAAGTACCCCATAGAATGGAAGAAAATATTTTAAAATTATATACCTAATACATGTCCAGAGTATACAGAGAATTTGTAAAACCAGACAACAACAGAAAACATATATGATTTAAAAAATGGGCAAAATGGGATACCTGGGTGGCTCAGTGGTTGAGTCTTTGGCTCAAGTCATGATCCCAGGGTCCTTGGATTGAGTCCTGCATCAGGCTCCCACAGGGAGCCTGTTTCTCCCTCTGCCTATATCTCTATCTCTGCCTCTCTGTGTGTCTCTCATGAATAAATAAATAAAATCTTTAAAAATAAATTAATTAATTAGAAAATAAAAATGGGCAAAGGATTTGAATAGATATTTCTCCAAAGAGGATCCACAAATGTCCAACAAGCACATGAAAAGATGCTCAGTATCACTAATCACTAGTGAAATGCAAATCAAAGCTATACTACCTCACACATTAGGATAGCTACTATTAAGAAAAAAAGTAAAGAAAAGAAAAGAGAACAACAAATGTTGGTAAGAATTTGGGGGAAATTAGAACCTTTGTTTACTCTTGGTGGGAATGTATGGTACATCCATTGTGGACAATGGTATGCTCATTCCTCAAAAACTTAAAAATAGAATTACCATATCACCTAGCAATTCCACTTCTGGGCATATACTCAAAAGAAATGACAGCAAGGACTCGAAAAGTTATTTGCACACCCATATTCATAGCAGCATTATTCACAAGAGCTAAAATATGGAAGCAACCCACACAACCATGGTTGGGTGAGGTAAACAAAATGTGATGTGTACATACAATGGAATAGTATTCAGCTTTAAAAAGGAGGGAAATCCTGTAACACACTATAACATGGATGAAATTAGAGGACATCGGGTCAAGTGTAATAAGCCAGTCACAAAAGAACAAACATTATATGATTCTACATAAATGAGGTACTTAAACTCATAGAGACAGAAAGTAGAATGGTGGCTTTCAGGGCAGGAAGAGGGAGAAATGAGAAGCTATTGTTTAATGTGTATAGAGCTTCCATTTTGCAAGGTGGAAAGATCTGTAGAGATGGATGGTGGTGATGGTTTCACAACACCATACATGTATCTAATATCACTGAACTATACCAAGAAATGTTTAAAATTATAAGTTTTATGTTATGTACATTTATTAAAATTCATTTTTAAAAATTCTGTAGTGCTTAAATCTCAGTTTTATTTGACCTTAGTATTGTATATATGGATTAATATGCTTGGTAGAACTCAGGGCCAGGATCACCCAGACACCTATTAGTGAGCTGGCCATCTAGGCCTCTGCTAGAGGTATCAGTCTACAAAGGATGCTAAAATATCAACAGATATATCAATGGGATATAAGGTGCCATTTAACATTGGTTTCAGCACATAATTGGTAAATAGTAAATTATAAATCATTTTATCTTGCATTGAGTAGAAGTTTTAAAAATCCCTTATTTTGAATATTAGTATGTGACAAGAAGACATTATTTGTTATTTGTTATAACGTGTTGCCTTAAGAAAAAGGAGAATCCTAGAAACGAAACTGTCTTTCCCTTAGTGTGCACAAAATCCTCAAAAATCAAAGTATTTGAAGCCCTTGAAAACAGTTTTAGGAAATAGACACAGAACACAAAATAAAGAAGCTGGAGCAGATTGAAATGACTCCAGCAGAGAAACTAAGAAACCTGTGGGAAGGAGTGAAGAGAAAGAGATGTCAGATAAGTAGTCAAAAGCCAGGAAATCTAAACACAAGATAGGAAGGGGAGAAAATGGAGACTAAGTAAATGCCATCTGGAGAATGATTTTGCTACTTCAAAGCTCAGCGCTGGGCCACGGGAACTCATCATCTCTGTCTTACAGGATCTTCAGCAAGCTCTACATTTTTCCCTGATGCTCCCAGAAAAGTCTAGTTTTGTTTGGGGATTATCCATGAGAAATTTGAAGAAAGGACATCTTCTATATGAGTGACAAACATCAGTAAAAAGGTATTCAATTTAGATTAAGTGAAACTCTAATTTTTCTCTGGTTCCAGTTTAACAGAATGTTGGGTTGAAGGGAGGGGTGATTATGACCCTGCCAAGGGCATCCTAATGTTCTGTTTGGCCTCAGGTAGATAAAAATTAGTTTACTTACCATGGGCCTATTCAAAATATTTCACTGCCAGCTCTTTCAAGGTACTAATTAAGAAATACCTACAGTTATGTTTAACTAAGCCTGAATAGCATGGGCCATGATTAAAACAGCACCCCCAGGGCAGTACAGCATGATATTTCAACTCATAAGAATGGAGTTCTTCTAGATTACCCAGGATTTTGTTGCTTCTTGGTTTCAATGTTAGATAATTAGTTGAACTGGGAATTGAGCCACATACACAGGAAGGTGGAGTCTAAAGGAAGATGTGGCCAGGATTTGCATGCAGAAAAATGACAACCCTGGTGAAGTGCCTTAGTTGGCTTCCTTTACAGTCACCCGATAGAAAAAAAAAAGCCCTGGGGAATGTGTTATAATTCTATTTTCTGAATGTTATTTTTCTCAGCCTGAGGAAGACTGATAATTCTCTCTGAAACAAGAAACAAGGTCTTGAAGAGGGTATGGAACTATTTTAAAACCATGAAATGATTGTAGAGGAGTCCCTATTGGAAATCTATGTAGAAGAAAGTTACAATATTTATGCCCCAAAAAGCCACCATCCAGAAACTATATATTATACAATGGTCATAAAGGAGAAAAACAGAGGGCTACCAATTTGGTGTGCACAAAGGAGCTACAGTTCCTGCTGCTTCTAATAATAGCTACTGTAATAGGATGCTGAGTGAAATTTTCCTAGTTGCTCCATAATTCAGCATTCAGAAAAGAGCCATAAATGAATGGGGCCAGATACAAAGATGAGATGGAAATATTTCTGGAATGATTGCCACTGGATAACTTCAACCCAGGATGTGTAATGGATGACTGAGGAGGGGTAAGGAGAAACAAAGAGAGTCATTTTTAAAAAACATTTTCAGTCCTAGGGAATAAAACACCCATGGTACCAAAGACGTTACTCTCTCCTATGATCCCCCTCACCAATTCACCCCAAAAGCCAACAGATAATAGGTAGTGGAGCTCTGAGAAAACCATCCTCAGAGGTTGAGTATGTCAAGAAAGATAGATGGGCATTTCACTCACCAGATGATGTTCACAGCATTACAAATCTATAGGGCTATCCTAATGCTTCCTGACAACATTATATTATGAGAGTTCTCTAGGAACTTGAAGTGTGTGCCCTCAGAAATGCAAACAAAGAGGACTATCTGCTTTTTGTCAAACAAGTTGATATTTGAACGTGGGAATTTTATAAGAGTAGCCCCAACCAATAGAAATAAGTATGCTGCTCCCCTCCCAGATTCCCAAACGCCCCCGGGAGACAGAAGCAAGAGGACCTCATAGTCTCGTGGCTCCTTCTGAAGAGAAAATGTTGAAAGTGGATTATCGATGAAGGCAGCCAATGAAGAGACACATATGCCCCTCTAAAAGTAGCCTTCATGTGGGACTACTTTAAATTTAAAATCTTCTACATAACAAAGGACATCATCAGCAACACAAAAAGCCAACTGAATGGGAGAAAATATTTGCAAACCATATATCTGATAAAAGGTTAATATAAAAAATATAGGACATACAACTCAATAGCAAAAATAAAATAAAATTTTAAAAATTCCACCTAAAAATTGGCAGAGGATCTGAGTATACATTCTTCTGAAGAAGATATACAGATGGTCAACAGACACATGAAAAGATGCTCACCATGATTAATCCCTAGGGAAATTCAAATCAAAACGCTAATGAGATGACCTTATATGTGTTAGAATAGTTGTTATCAAAAAGAGAACTAAAAAGTGCAGGTAAGGATGTGGATACAAGAAAACCCTGGTACACTGTTGATAAAAATGTAAATTGGTACAACCACCATGGAAGACAGTATGGAGGTTCCTCCAAGAATTAAAAATAGAACTACCTTATGATCTAGCAATTCCACTTTGGGGTACTTATCTGAAGAAAATGAAAACCCCAGGTATATGCATCCTTATGTTCATTGAAGCATTGTAATTCCAAGATATGGAAACAACCTAAGTGTCCATTCATGGATAATTCATATACACACATACTGGAATGTTTTTCAGTCATAAAAAAGAATGGAATCTTGCCACTTGCAACAATATGCATGGACCCTGAGGACATTATGCTAAGTGAAATAAGTCAGAGAGAGACAAATGCCATATGATTTCAGTTATATGTGGAATCTATAAATAAATAAATAAAACAAATAGACCTCGTGGATACAGAGAACAGATTGGTAGTTGTTAGAGTCAGAATGTGGGGTGGTGGTCAAAATTGGTGAAGGGAGTGAAGCAGTACAAACTTCCAGTATAAAATAAGTCATGGAATGTAATGCACAGCATGAAGACTATAACTGTTGATGCTGTATTGCATATTTGAAAATAAATCTTAAAAGTTCTCGTCATAGAAGGGTCCCTGCATGGCTCAGTTGGTTAAGTATCCAACTCTTGATCTCAGTTCAGTCTTGATCTCTAGGTCATGAGTTCAGGCGTCATTTTGGGCTCCATGCTGGGTGTGGAGAATGAATGAAATAATTAATTAATTAATTGATTTTTAAAAATTCTCATCACAGGAAAAATTTCTACGACTACATATAGTAAAAGATGTTAAGTAGACTTATTGTGATGATCCTTTTGCAATACATATCAATATGAAATCACTATGCTGTCCACCTAAGACTGACATAATGTTTTATGCCAATTATACCTCAAAAAAAAAGTAGTCTTCAGTGGAAGACCGTACACTCTATACACATAATACCAGGTCTGCAGATGCCTTACGCATTAGGGGAAGGCCAGGGCAATTCTGCATCGTGTCAGCACCCTGCAGCTGCCAATGACAATTACTGGCTCATTATAACCCTTCACTCAGAGTTCAGAAGAGGGATGGCAAGGAGAAGTGAAAGAACAAGCCATGCCCGGTCTCCTCTGAAAGACTTTCACCCTTGGTTATAGCCAATGGGAAGGAGACAAAACCTTTACTGTATGAGGTTGAATTTATACACTATCCTGGACTGAATTTAGTAATCATAAATAGAAAGTTATGTAATGTTATAATGTTTTCCTCAGATGGGAGAATGTGCTTCAACTCAGCAAGCTGAAAATAGAGAATAGAAAAAAAATAATACTAATTTTTATATATTAGGCTATATTTTCTGAAAAACTCCATGTTCTAGGTGCTTTGTGTATTTCCAAAACCCTTTGAAGTGACGTTATTAGATCCATTTTTCAGACAAAGAAATTGAGGATGAGAGCAGCTTATCCAAAGTAGAGCATAAGTTAGATTCAGACTTGTGTCTGATACATAAAAATGCTGTGCTCCTTTCCATACATAACATTGTTTTCTCTGGTTTCATTGACCCAAATCACATCAATTTCTTTAATATACATATATTATCTAGCTAACTGGAAAAGATTTTAGGCATATATGTATGTATTTGAAATGTATTGCCTTTAAATTCCTTAGTACTACCAGTTACTCAAACTAAATACTGACAAAGTAATTTGTGTCAACACCCTTGCTAAATGTTCTATATTTTATCACCTTTACCCCTATGAGGTAAGGATCTGTGATAGTCAGCTCTCTGTGTCCACTTGGCTAGGCTATAGTACCCAATTGTTTAGTCAAATACTAGTCTAGATGTCTCTGTAAAAGTAGTTGTGGATGTGATTAACATTTACAATCAGTTGACTTTATGTAGAGCAAATTACTCTCCATGATATGAGTGGGCCTTAGCCAATTAGTTGTAAGACTTCAGAGCAAAACTGAGGTTTCTCAAAGTAATTCTTCCTCAAGACTGATATAGAAATCTGGCCTGTGTTTCAGGTCTGCTCGCCCTCTCTGCGAACTTCAGACTCAAGAATATAAACATCAATGCTTCAATGAATTTCCAGCCTGCCAGCTTACCCTGTGGATTTCAGACTCTCCAGCCCTCATAATCTTGTCAGCCAATTCTTTAAAATATCTCTGTCTCTCTGTCTCTCTTGTACACACATACTCTCTAGGGAAACCTGACTAATACAGTAACTTCATTTTCGATTAGCGATGAAGTTCAGAAAATTCATATTTTCCCAAAAGCCAAATGACGCTTCCCAAGAGCTGAAGGTGGATTCTTCTCTTTGAAATCCCTTTCATAGGCTGTCAACTAATGCTTCAAATCATATTTAAGTCAGAGATAAAGCACATATTTTCTTATTTGCTCATAACCTTCCCCAAATGCATTACTAAACATTTTTTCTCTGGAGTCAAACGATATTCTGCAGTATATAAATGGAAGGAACTCATGGACACAGGTGTCTTCCGGCCTCCACCCTTCTAAAGTTCCAAGGTTGTGTGTGGGGTTAATAACCATTATGATGAGGTGGGAGGTCCCCCCATAGTGTCTCCATAGCAACCAGTCCGGCTACATCTGTCCAACATTAGCTGTTGAAACACAATGGGTCCTTCGAAACCTGGTATGTTGGGGAGCAGTTATGCTCAGCAATACTTATTTGCAGTCAGAGCCTTTAAATCTTTCTCTTCTGAATCTATTTTCTTACTAGGAATTTCTTTCCTTACTTCTTATCTGTTTTTCACCCTAGACCAGCCTATTCTCCATTCTGTAGTTCCTAGATATTCTATTTGATGGTTTGAATTCTGGGCCTTCACCTTGAATTGTATAACCCAAGGCAACTCACAGCAGAAGCCTTGACTGGCAACAAGTTCTGTCAAGAAAGTGTGATTCTGTACTGCATTTGCATTGTTACAGCACATTTCCACTGTTGTGCTAGGTGGCCCTCCTAATAACTTTATGCATTGGGAAGATCAGTGTCACTATCTGCATTTGACAAATGAGGACAGTGAGATTTTTTAAAGTTTAATTAGTTTTTCACATCATGTAAATAGACAAAATACAAACTGGGGCGTGGGTCTCTTTAGGCCTTACCAGATGAACTTGCTTCTGCTAATTGGCTCTCTCTTTGTCTTGACAGGAAATATGCCACCCAGTTGGGGATTTTATTTACAGCCTCAGAAAAAGAGACTAAAACTGATGTTTGATTTGATATAATTAGTAAAACAGGGTCACATGCTGTAATTGATTTTTCTGAACTTTTATTTTGCGTTTGGAAAAATATAGACACACATGAAAAGCACTGTAGTGAGTATCTGCAACATAGCTAAACCACTACTACTTATTTCAGAAAATACTATCAAGCAAATGCACAATTGTCAAAATACAGATTCTTCCTAGAGAATATTGTTGTCTCACTGTTCAAAAGAATCATGGGCAGGAACAAGGAGATTATACTAGAACACTAGGAATTTTGGTTTCATATTATTTCAAAGGAAAACATCTAATTACCATAAACATCAAAGTGGGTCCTTTTACTTAGAACCTCACTTACTGAACAGAAAATCTAAAATTGTTTTGCTCTTATTGTTACTTTCGTAATGAGCAACTATCATAGGCCAAGCATCATTCTAGAAGTGGTAAATAGAGAGTATAAATCAATTTCACAAAAACCTTCTGTGTAGAGCTGCAGTTTCATTCAGGGCTGAAAGTCTCCAAAACCTGTACCATTTTCACTCCACCTGCCTGTAAATGATAGATTTTCTTATGAACCAGAGTTACTTTTATGCGTTTGCATGTATCTTCATTCCTGCTTCTTCATTTATTGCTCCATGAAAACAGGAGCACCAGAAAAGAGGGGCATTTATATTTTGCTTCTCAAGTGTGAGTCTTAGGTATGTTATTCCAGGCTTTATAGAAAGAGTAGATCATGCTATGTGCAATTATTCACAAGGGGAATGACCAAGAGCATTTAGTGATAACTGGGATGCTAATATTGATAGTCACAGTAGCATTGCTGGTGTAAATGACTGGTACAATGGTGTCTTTTCTTGGATAAAAATTATTAGAGGACTCAAATGCAGCATTCGAAGGAGAGTCTTGATTCTTTTTGTGAGTTGTTTTATACGGGCTGACCAGTGCTCATCAACTGCCACACTGACAGAACTGCTGGGACCTCAACTCCTTACACCGTAGAAACAAAAGTCTCTTTTTTCTTTACCCTTTTATGAGGTGAAAACCTGGAGGGTACATATAAATTACAAGCATGGGAAACGGATTTGTGAGAAGATTCTGGAGGAAGTGTAAGGATTCCAAGTTTGAGATGTAGTTGGATATAAATTGATGCTGGAGTGTAGCAAGTGTAATGCAGAATGTGAAATAAAAAGTAACTAAAAAATATAGGAAAGAAAGGTCAGTAGCAACATATCTTCTCTATTCTTATCAGACCAGGAAAAAGTTTACATCAAACCTATTGTCCTGGGGCAACTGGACGACTCAGTCAGTTAAGCGTCTGACTTCAGCTCAGGTCATGATCCTGGGGTCCTGAGATCAAGCCCCAAGTCAAGCTCCCCACTCAGCAGGGAGTCTGCTTGTCCCTCTGCCCCTCCCCCCACTTGTTCACTCTCACTCTCTCTCTCAAACAAATAAATAAAATATTTAAAAAAAAACATATAGTCCTGGCTGCTCAAGAAAAGGATACACTTTCCTCATAAACTTGCTTTGCTTGGGGCATACCAGAAGAGAGGAAATGAAAACACTTGAAATAATGTCTGTTACAATTAATAATCTAATGAAGACTCATACATAAAATTGCATGTGGATATGTGTGTATTTATATTATGCTGTTTTGTATTGCAGAGTACATATTCTTTAATTCCTCTGAATGAAAACGCACAGCAGGCCACTCTAGGGCCTGTTTCTGCCCTGACAGATACATCAAGTTCCTGGTCCTAATTAACATCAAAAGCCTATGGCTCAGGGGCACCTGGGTAGCTCAATCAGTTACGTGTCTGCCTTCTGCTCAGGTCATGACTCGGGGTCTCAGGATTGAGCTCCAAGTAGGACTCCCTGTTCAGCGGGGAGTTTGCTTTTCCCTCTCCCTCTGCCCTTCCCCACCACTCATGCTCTCTCTCAAATAAATAAAAATAAAATCTAAAAAAAAAGAAAAAAAAAAAAGCCTATGGCTAAGAGGAAATCAAGCACCAAACCATATTTTTTATATTTGCAGCTCCAGCCTTTCTGCCTCATATGTCTCTGACTCTAGTTGATAGCTTTATTTTCTTATCTCCTGACCCTAGAACTAATAATTTGATACCATTTTGGGACTCTGAGGACTACTTGCATTCCCCCTTACACTGGGGCTTGCCTGACTTCTTGGATTATACTAATTGGGCCCAAACAACATCTTGCCCCAGATCTCACAATCCAAAGACATCAGAGTTTATTTTTTCTTGTATTTCATTTGTTCTAGATAGTAACAATACTTTAGCTGGCTGGCTGGCTATAAAGGACAAGTTAAAAAACTAAAATCACAGGCTTTATTTATACAAGCCAGCTCATTTTTAAAGTAGTGTGCTACAATGAAAAGAAAGGAGGCTTTGGGGATCAGAGATACCTAGGTTCAAATTCAATTTCTATCATTCTAGGAGAACTTTTACTTCTAAATTACAAAAACGATCGTTTGAAAGTCATTTTGAAAGCCATGTTGCAAATGGAAAATCACAAAGGAAAAGACGAATAGATTTGACTATGTAAAAATCTGAAGAGAAAGAGAAGTTCCATAGAAATACTAAAAATGAAAGTAAAGGGCAAATGGAAATTGGGAATAAATATCCAGCACACACATTGACTTTTGAGAAGTTATTATATTAAGCATGTGAGGAATCCTTAAAGATTAGCAAGGAAACCTCTAACACTCCAGTAGATACATAAATTGACAAATCGTGATGGGACTATCATAAGGAGAACAATGCAAATGATCAATAAGCTTGAAAAAGAAAGAGTTGAAAAATAATTAAAGGATAAAATTGAGCATAACAATGAGATCCCACTATCACCTATAAAATCAGATTTTTTTTAAATGGGTACTTTTTGGTCATGCTATGAGTAGACAATTATTTCTTTGCATGGCTAGTTCAGCTGTCATTTGGATTTTTCAGTCACTTCCTTCCTCCAAGAGCTCTCTGATCATGTCACAAATGTCTTCATTATATCCTACCACCTGCTTTAGCTTTTCTTCATAGAACTAACTTATCACTCTCTAGCATTATCTTATATTTGATGCTAGTTATCATTGCTTTCCCACTGAAATATAAGAAACCTGAGAATAATACCCTGCTCTGCCTTTTCCCCCCAACGTCTAGAAAGAGTTTCCATTGTTTTGTACAACTCAATAAACATATCCTGAATGAAAGGCTGAAAGGAGTGCATATTTTACACTTATGGGTCACAGCTCTGCAATATATCAAAAGCTTTCAAAATGGTCTTCCTTTTGACTCAGTAATCCCACTTCCACAGATTTATCGCCAGAAAATAATCAGAAATACTCATTGGGATTTATGTGCAATGATAGTCATTTTAGTATTATTTATAATAGCAAAAAAATGAGAAAATAATATAAATGTCCAAAAATACAGAAGTAGGTAAATAAATTATGGTGCATATCTAGTATATAAAATTATGAAATCATCAAAAGTTATGCTATTGAACATTATTTTATGACCTAAAGAATTTTAAATACTGAGAGAAAATAGTACATCAAAGTTTATAGAGAGAATAATCCCAATTTTGCTAATATATGTATGTAAATAAAGATATCCTACATACATCATAAGTCACAGTCCTTTCAGCTCATGATTTCCTTGACACCAAATTACAATTGTCCAAGTGCTCATCTAAGGTTACTGAAAGAGTCCTTGTATTTTATCATGTTCATTTCTCCAGGCAGCTGGATTGCCTGGTACATTGTCCCATGTTTTATACCATCCTACCTATCACTATCTCAAGCAGCTCCCTTATTTTTTCCAAGGCACCAGTCTTAAAAGACTCAAATTATTTCCTTTATACAAGTATGGGCCAAACATGGGATGAACCCTTGCTTTTGGATGGCTTGGTAGTCACTTCCTATAATATTTAATGAGAAGATACACCAGGAATATTGGAATGGAAGTACAATACAGAAAATAACCTATAAATACCTATCATAGGGTTATCTCTAGACTGACTATAAGAGAACTGGATACATTTATGGAGAAATGTTCTTGTGAGATAAATTTGTAGGAGACAGAATTGAGAATGACAAAATTGGGCAGAGGGAAAAGTTGTCCCAAATTGAGATAAGGGGCTGGGGCCTGTGATTCTCCATATCAACTGGTCTTTGACTATGAGCCACACCCTAGGAGAAGGCACATTCCAAGGCAGTATCTTGTGGCAGAAGGTCATATGCAGTGACAGTCCGTGAATCTTCAGCAATAAAATTTCCAGTAGCTGTGGGGATGTGGTGGAGCTTAAGAGAGAACCTGGGTGGAGCCTCATTATATTAGTGTTTAGGGCGCTGCTGTAACAAAATACCACAGATCGTGTGGTTAAAACAATAGAGTGTATTAAAGGCCCAGAGGCCAGAATTTTAAGATCAAGTTTCTAGCCATTTGGTTTCTGGTGACAGCGCTCATCCTTGCCTCTTTCTCATTGTGTATTCAAATGGTCTTTCCTTGGGCCTTTTACCGTATGACAGAAAAAGCAAGCTCTCTGATTTTGAGAAAACATGGTGATCATTTTTTCTTTATTTTAATAAATTTATTTTTTATTGGTGTTCAATTTACCAACATACAGAATAACACCCAGTGCTCATCCCGTCAAGTGCCCCCCCCCAGTGAATGTCACCCATTCACCCCCACCCCCCGCCCTCCTCCCCTTCCACCACCCCTAGTTCGCCTCCCAGAGTTAGGAGTCTCTATGCTCTGTCTTCCTTTCTGATATTTCCCACACATTTCTTCGCCCTTCCCTTCTATTCCCTTTCACTATTATTTATATTCCCCAAATGAATGAGAAAATACACTGTCCTTCTCCGATTGACTTACTTCACTCAGCATAATACTCTCCAGTTCCATCCACGTTGAAGCAAATGGTGGGTATTTGTCGTTTCTAATGGCTGAGGAATATTCCATTGTATACATAGACCACATCTTCTTTATCCATTCATCTTTCGATGGACACCGAGGCTCCTTCCACAGTTTGGCTATTGTGGCCATTGCTGCTAGAAACATCGGGGTGCAGGTGTCCCGACGTTTCATTGCATCTGTATCTTTGGGGTAAATCCCCACAGTGCAATTGCTGGGTCGTAGGGCAGGTCTATTTTTAACTCTTTGAGGAACCTCCACACAGTTTTCACATTGGCTGCACCATTTCACATTCCCACCAACAGTGCAAGAGGGTTCCCTTTTCTCCGCATCCTTTCCAACATTTGTGGTTTCCTGCCTTATTAATTTTCCCCATCCTCACTGGTGTGAGGTAGTATCTCATTGTGGTTTTGATTTGTATTTCCCTGATGGCAAGTGATGCGGAGCATTTTCTCATATGCATGTTGGCCATATCTATGTCTTCCTCTGTGAGATTTCTCTTCATGTCCTTTGCCCATTTCATGATTGGATTGTTTGTTTCTTTGGTGTTGAGTTTAAGAAGTTCTTTATAGATCTTGGAAACTAGCCCTTTATCTGATATGTCATTTGCAAATATCTTCTCCCATTCTGTAGGTTGTCTTTTAGTTTTGTTGACTGTATCCTTTGCTGTGCAAAAGCTTCTTATCTTGATGAAGTCCCAATAGTTCATTTTTGCTTTTGTTTCTTTTGCCTTCGTGGATGTATCTTGCAAGAAGTGACTGTGGCTGAGTTCAAGAAGGGTGTTGCCTGTGTTCTCCTCTAGGATTTTGATGGACTCTTGTCTCACATTTAGATCTTTCATCCATTTTGAGTTTATCTTTGTGTATGGTGAAAGGGAGTGGTCTAGTTTCATTCTTCTGCACGTGGATGTCCAATTTTCCCAGCACATGGTGATCATTCTTAAATCCAATCCTGGATACTCATTTTCCACCAGGGAAACTGCAAGTACAGAGTCTGTCAGTCATGCACTGGTGAGCAAGTACTATAATATCCTATATGACGAACTACTCGAAAACTCAGTAGCTTAAAGCAACAATCATGTGTCTTCAGGTTGGCTGATCTAGATTTTCAGAAAATTAGTTGCAGACAATTTATTGGGGCCATGATTTACCTGTGTCCTAAGAAGAACAAGGGAGGCAAGACTGAGCCAAGAGAGAAGCTGATGTAAGCTGTGTCTGCTGAGCTTGATCTTAAGCTACAGATCGAATCAGGATTGTTCCACATACTCCTCATCCTCTTTGAAACAATGGACTAGCTGAGCCATGTCTCCACAGAGAGATGGCAAAGGTGAAAGAGAATATAACTGTATTTGTCCAGTGTGCATGGAACATTAATAATAAAAATACTCAATAGCTTACTACCTGAATTTTGTTTTCTCTTAAGCTTTTTTTTTCCCCTCTTGTTCCTGGATTATTTCCTATATGTGTTTATGATCTTAATCCCTCTAATAAACAATCTGGTTCATCTGCCAAAGGAGGTCCCTAGGGCAGCATTTTCCTCTGATTCATATTCACCTACCTGCTAAGTGTCAATTTACTCCTCCTTATTTTCCCCTCTAACCCTGAGAGATGTTTCATTCCTTCCTATAGGGCTAACAATGTACTTAAAACCACATTCCTGTTATTTATCCAGCATATGTAGGTTTTTCAGGGAATAGAAGACCATTCAGAATCCCTAGATCCTCATCTTACTGAAAGGCAAATCTCCTTTTTACTATCCTCTTAAGGTTTCTATTAGAGAGGCCTTTGAGATAAGCAATGTGTGATGCCAGAGCTGGAAATAACATTCCGTGGAATTTCAGAGACAGAAACAGCAACATGTGTAGATTGTCCTATAGACCTGCATGTGGGGTGGTACAGAATCTCAGTGTTACAGGATTGCAGGGTTCTTGTCTCACAGAGTCGAAGAATGAATCTCTTGGACACAAAGGGGTGAAGTGAAGTGAAAGTTTATTAAGGGGAGATGAGAACAGAAAGGAAAGAAAAAACTCTTTAAAGTGAGCCGGGTCCCAAATGGGTTGCCACTGAGGGTTTTTAGGGTCAGTTATTGAGAACTTGACCAGGGAGCTTGTGGCCTTGAGATTCTTGTGCTGTCTTGGTTTGAGCAAGGACTATTAATAACACCCTTCATGACTTACTTTGAGGTTTGGCCATTTTCTGTGATTACATTGTAAGCTGCCAAAGAAAAATACTCCCTAAAAGGCAGGGCCAGGTGGTCTGGTCTATTCCCTTATCACTTGTTCACTGTGACTTAGTACTTTTGCCTACCAGGAATAGTCTCAGAGCCTAGTCAGGGGCCCCCTACCTTTCCCTGCCTAAACCTTAACCCTTTCCTTACTCAGGCTCTACAGGGTAGCTAGAATTACTGTAGTGTGATGTGCTACCTGGCCGCTACCTGCACTGTCAGCTGTGTATACACCAGCACCTCCAAAGGTGTGATCAGAGATGGGAGAGCCAGCCTTCTGGATGCAGCTGTATGACAGACAGACTGCACATTCTACCACCTGACAGGACACATTGCCTTAAATGCTCAGTGGCATCAGATTGTCATGGAGCTCTGTAGGAAACCGTTCTCAATCTGTAGTCCTTCTGCTGGATCCTGTTTCATCTCTGTCATTTATATTTATTGTAAGTATATAGATTTAAATTTGCCACCTCAATGTGTTTACATTTTATTTTACTTTAGTTTTTTTATTTTCTTTTTCCTCTCTTCCTATATACTAGTGTACATATCACATTTTCTTCTGTTTTGAAAATTGTTTTGGGGGCGCCTGGGTGGCTCAGTTGGTTGAGCATTTGCTTTTGGCTTGGGTCGTCATCCCATGGGTCTCTGCTTAGCAGTAAGTCTGCTTCTGCCTCTGCCACTTCCCTCCATTTATACTGTGTTTCTCTCTGGCTCTCTCTCTCAAATAAATAAATAAAATCTTAAAAAAAAAAAAGAAAAAGAAAATTGTTTTAATTTTTCTGTTGCTTTTACTAACTAATTAAATCAACACCTTTTTTTTTTTCTTTCATAATCTTATTGACTTCTAGGTTATTTATGTCTTCCCTATACTGCTACCTCCTTCTTGACTTCTTCACCCAATCTCACTGGCATGTGATCCTCAGCCACAATTTATTCTTATATTAGTATGCCTGTTTTTTTACAGCTTTATTGAGTTATAAATGACATACTATAAACTGCACATATTTAAAGTATACCATTTGATGTTTAAATATATATATATATATGCACCTTGAAAAATGTTTCACTTTAAAAATATATACAATAAATTTATTTTTTTTTTATTTTTTTTTAAATATATACAATAAATTTAATAAATTATTTGCCATCTCAGTTTTATTTCTCCTAGATTTGACTTTTTCCTTCTAGTTCCTAGACTGCTTCTTCTATGAGAACTTTCAAAGTAAATTATTTTGTAATAAACTTTCTCAAGTGCCTATGACCTTAGTGTCTTTCACTTTAAAGCAATAATTTAGTTTGATCTGAAATTCCAAATTTGAAGTCCTCATCCCATCTTTCTGAAAGTATTTATTGTCTTTTTGCATTTGGTAATTCTTTTGAGAACTCTAAGGTTAACTCAGTCTGAATTGTATTCCTTATAAACAATCTTCTTCCATTCATAGAACATATTAGAATCGTTGCTTAATGTTTAATCTTCCAATATTTAAATATAATGTGTCAGCTATGAATATCAGTTCTTACTTACTTGTTTGGCTCTTTAGCATCTCTGTCAAATGAAGTTCTCTATTTTTAAACAATTCTAAAATTTTCTGTGATTATATTTTTAAAAATACTTCCTCCCCTCCATTTATTTTTTTTCTCAGCACTTAAAAATCCTATTATAACAGATGTTGAGACTTCTAATTCTATATTTCTTATTTCAGTGTTTCAGTCTTTATTTCCATCTCTTTATCCCTTCCTGGTGCCTTCAAGAGAGTTCTAAAATGGCATATTCAGACTCACTATCCACTCCTTGGATTTATCCTTGTAGTTCTTCTACTCATCCACTGAGTTCATTTTTTTCAGCCACCATGTCTCCATACCTAATGCTACATACAACTATCTAGTTTCTATTACATCCTATGTGCTGTGGTTCTAATGTTGGCAAAGGTGACTGGTTAGAGGAGGTGAAGTGGCCTTTGAGCTCCTGGGTCTCCAAATCTAGAGTATTTGTTTCAAGATGTGACATAGATCCCAAACTCCTGGGCTTTGGGCCTGAAGCCATAAACAAATGGAACTTTGGGGTGCTTTATGGGAGAGGTGAGGGTAATACATAATTTTGTTCAAGTGGGTAGATAATGGTACATTGAATCAATCCCTCAACTCTTTACTTCTTCCTTTAAAAGAATTAAAATCAGGTCTTTGGGGTGGCTTCATGGTGAACAGATTTGTCTTCTCCACCCCTTGAGTTGCTTGCACAGTGGAATATTAGTGGTTGTGACATGAGCAAAGTGTTATAGGTACGTGCACATTTGGGTGGACCCTTGCACTTCAGTGATCCTTAACACTATGTCTTTGGAACTGTAGCTTCCAAAGAGAATATGGAGAGATGTAAAGAAGACCAGAGGCTAATTCCAGTTGAACCACAGACATGTTACAACTAATAAAAATTTAAATTGTCATGGTAAGCCACTGAATGAGGAATCTATTTGTAGCAGCATTATTAAGCAATAGCTGACAAATACACAGAGTGTGCACCACTGGTTATTTCTCAAAACTGTGTGTTCAGGATTAATGTGGATAATATCTTCTCTCATTTTTAAAAGAGATTTATTTCATTCATTTTACGTTGTTGTGCTATCTGTTATTCATAGCCCTTAGGATATCCTCCCGTGCTTCACCAGAAGGGCTGCACTTTTCCAAGAGCTCCTTTCCCTGGTTGAACTTACTCAACTCCCAGGGCTGCAGAAAGTGGCATTACTGAGATAGGCAGCAGATGGAATCTGTTGGGAATCATTCTCATGCCCTTCCAAGCTTGACCCTACTCTGACATGATCCTCCAGCCTGTGAGAAAAGTTGGACCAAATGGGATATGATGCAGGCAAAAAGTGCAAGCATGCTAGTATTGAAGGGGTCAAAAAGTAAATTTAGGAAGCTTTCTAGCATCTTGTTCCCCTAGAGGAATTTTCTGCCTACATTGTCCACACGTGCTGGGACACAGCAGTGCCTGATATTTTTCTCAGGAAAGGCACATTTCCCAATTAATTTTCTCTTTGAGCCTGACAAGTTTATATATGTATAAAATATGTTTTCAGTTCTGACTCTTTGTGTAATTTGTTATCTTAAATAGTGAGGACTTAATTTGAAAGCCATAAAGTATCCTCCAATCATCCTAAAATATCAATAATGACTGAATAGTCATAAAATTTACAGAAGTTGGAACTGTTAGTACCAACTAGGCCTTTTTTAGTTTCCTGTACTTTAATTGATGTGTAGGGTAGACCTAGGAGTTCATTTTGTTTTCTGGCAACATTCATTCTTCCTTTTACTCCTCAAAATACTTTCTACACATTGCCTCAACTATATACAATGAGATTTCCTAATATTATCTTCCATGTTGACTCCAAATAAACACCACCAACTCCTTGTCGTGCAAAGGTGCTGCATATTGAGTTATATTTAATAGTCAATGGAACATATTCATCTGACTCAACATTTGTAATTCCAAGATTTCTAATAAAATATGCAAATAAATGGAAAGGGAAATTAAATCCATTAAAAATACAATGAAAATTATTATAACCAAAATACAGGATAAAAATATATTAGCCTTAGAGTAGTTGTCATTAACTGTCTGAAAATTGGCTTGTTCTGGCTCTATTAATTCTGAGAAAAATACAATCTTATGCCACAATAGGGGGTTTTCAGGGGCCACTTCTGATCCTGAACGCTTGATCAATACACCGTGCATGGCCTCTGTGTAACTCCACTTTTCCTTCTGCTCCTCTACCCTAAAGATGATAGCAGATTTTTGTAATTACTGATTTTTGGATAGCAGCATAAGCCTTCTTATACTTTGTGTTTAAGTCCCTGTATAAAAATTCCTCTTTCTTAAATACCAAGAGGAGTTTCTGGACTGATGCAACAAACCTCTGACAATATCCAAGTAGATGAGATTTCCTTAGGATTTCAGGTTGTGACAAACTTTTTTCTTGATAAAATTTTATCTATTTTCCAAGACTCATTGTAAGTATCACCTTCTCAGCTATGGGTAGACCAATACTTCCTATTTTTTAAAATCTAAGTATTTCTTATATTCAATAAGAAAAGATGAATCAAGATGGGGAATATATATATATATAACCTCTTACCTCAAGGCCTTAAAATAAATATGAAAGACATTATGATATTTTAAATATTTAATCTATAATAGCCTTGGTATAAGCACACACAAGTACACACAAACACAAACAATTTGTAGAATTCAGGAAAGATAATTAATTGATAAGGGAAACCAACAGGAGAGAAAGACTGCAGAATGAGAAGCACACTTTTGGTTTAGAGGAAGAATGGGGCTTCCTGGAAAACCTATTGGCTTAAGAATATGCATTCAAATCAGTTCTAGTGATCTGAACCAGTATCTCCTATAATCAGAACTACATCGAAAGAGAAGTAAAATAAATGCAAACAAACACAGTGAGTAAAGGCCAGGCAGGGCTAGGTAGGGAGAGATAGATAGGGGGCTATGCGATCAGGTTTACAAAAATCCCCAAAATGCTGAAGTGTAAGGAAACCAGACATAAGGGAACAAGCCCTAGGTGAGGGCAGGAAGGGTGTCTTTTATATGACAGTCATCTGTGACCAACAAAGGATAACCAGGCCCCAAAGAAGTCAGTCATTAAAGATGCTATCACTAGTCTTTACTCAATGATGATATCAATAGGTAATGTTGAAAGGATTTAGGTTCTCTGGTTGACTTCCAATAAAAGAGCAACCTTACAAGCCCTCAGTGGCAACCCTGTCAGGACCCCTAAAAAGATAAAGAATTCAGAAATTTAAAATGTGAAATCAATTTTTTTCCCCAAGGATTCAAGTTGTACTATGTAACCAAATTACCACAACTGAGTTAGTGTGATGAAGAATGGAGCAGATGGCTTCTCTCTTCGTAGAAAATGGTTTGTGGAGGTCAAGAACCATGAAGAGTAAAAATAAAAGTTCCAAAAGAAACCTAATAGTATTTTAGACCAAGAGGAAGGAGAGAATAAAGGAGGGGAAGTAATCAAAGAAATAATGACAGTAAGTTCTCAGAGCAGAATAGTGATAGTAACAAAATTCAAGGCAGAATCAATGCAAAGAAAAAATCAAAGCATGCAAAAAAAATTGCTAGGCATAATATGATGAAATTGTACAACTGAAAAGGTAAAGAAAAATCATTTTTAAGTTGTAGAATAAAATAAATGGGAAAAATGTTATTTAAAATAAACTAGAATAAGAGTGGTACCTGTCCATTGAAAGAAGTATTAAGTAGCTAAAATATATATATATATATTTTTCAGGCATACATAGACTTAGAAATACTGCCATTAGAGAGGCCCTTTCTAAATATAATTACATAATACATTATATATATACAGTTATGTAATACATTTAAGAAAAAGGAAGTTGTAGAATACAGAATGAATTGTGAGAACAGGGGCACCTGGGTGGTTCAGTCAGTTAAGTGTCCAATTCTTGGTTTTAGTTCAGGTCATGATCTCACAAGTCCTGAGATCCAGCCCTGTATAGGACTCTGTGCTCAATGGAAAGTCTGCTTAAAGATTCTCTTCTTTTGCCCATACACTCATTCACACACTCCCTCTCTCTCTCTCGAATAAATAAATTCTTTAATAAAACAAATTGTGAAAACAGTATCACTAAATAATAGTAATAGGTCAAAATAGCTGTTGAAATATAATGTAAAAGATAGAAACTAGTAATTACTTGGAATAAAAATCACAGATGATCCCTATGTCACAGTTGGAAGGAAATGAATAGTAGGGAGCACTCAGAGGGGTTGTTTTGTTGTGGATAGGCTACAGAAATTGTTTGGCGTAAAAGGTAAGAAAAAATGTTTGCTTAAAAGTGTAAGTTAGGGATCCCTGGGTGGCGCAGCGGTTTAGCGCCTGCCTTTGGCCCAGGGCGCGATCCTGGAGACCCGGGATCAAATCCCATGTCGGGCTCCCGGTGCATGGAGCCTGCTCCTCCCTCTGCCTGTGTCTCTGCCTCTCTCTCTCTCTCTGTGTGTGACTATCATAAATGATAAATTAAAAAAAATAAATTTCTAAAAGTGTAAGTTAACAATTTAATGGCAATAATAGAAAATGATAAATGTAATACATAGTTTTAAAATTATTGCAATAAGTTCCACATGATATATCATCAGGGAAATACAAATTAAAACAATGATTAGACACCACTGCACACCTATTAGAATGGCCCAAATCTACATCAACATCATCAATTCTGAGGATGCAGAGCAACAGATATTCTAATAAATTGTTGGTAAAGATTCAAAAGGTCACTGCCTCTTTGGGAAATAGGCAGTTTCATACAAAACTAAACATACTGTTAACATATAATCTGGAAAGTGCACAACTTGGTATTTACCCAAAGGACTTTGAAACATGTCCACACAAAAACTTACATACAGACATTTACAGTGGCTTTCCTCATGATTGCCAAAACTTGATGCAACCATGATGTCCTTCAGTAAGTGAATGGATAAATAAATTGCGGTACTTATAAACAATGGGATATTATACAGTGCTAAAAAGAAATGAGCCACAGAGCCATGAGAAGACACAGAAGAAACTTAAGTGCGTATCACTAAGTGAAAGTAGACAATCTGAAAAAGTTACACACTGTGTGATTCCAAATAAATAGCATTGTGGAAAAGGCAAGACATTGGAGACAATAAAAATGTTAGTTATGGACAGAGTGAAGGGCTGCAAGTAAGTGGGCAGAGCACAGAGGAATTTTAGACTTGTGAAAATACTCTACAAAATATGATAATGACAGATATATGTCATTGTGCATTTGCCTAATCCAAGACAATGTACACTGAGAGTGAATTCCAAGGTAAACTCTGGATTTAGGATGATGATGATGATGATGATGGTGATGATGATGATGATATATCAATATAAGTTTATCTTGGTAAAAAAAAAAGGTATTAATCTGGTGCAATTTTTCAAAAGAGCAGGATAGTAACATTTCACCAATTCTTCAATTTCCCCTCCAGTTCCTTACCTTCTAGATTCAGTCACAATTGTGTAAGGTCTTATCCTATCATAAAAATGTTATTCACAATACAGGGTTTTGTCTCTTTGGTTCAATTTGACTTATATACATTACTTCCTAACAACATCCTACAATTCTTCACTGGTGTGGAAGAATAAAAAAAACTGAAAAGAACTTAATGTCCCAAATACTGATTGAAAAAAGAATAAGTTAAATGGGCTTCAATCACAAACAAGGATCTTTTCACTCTCTTTCACTACCCTTATTCCGACTCTCCTTGTCCACATTTTTCCATCTCGTTGACATTCAGTTTTAGAGTTTATCTTTTTATGCTCAAAACAGAAAGGAAAAGGCAAAGTTAGTTTCAGCAGAATGCCCAACAGTGGTGTTGATGTGCTATATGTGGGAGATTATTCATTTTCCTCATGTTCCAAACTGCAGAGTCCTGCCAGTTTCCAAAACAACGGCTTACACATGACTCTTCTTATTTAAGTGATTATCGTTCTGGCAATACCCAAACTTGACAGCGAGGATGGCTGATTCAGGAGAAATGAAAATTAAGAAATAATTACGATTCAGACCTTCAAAAGACTCCAGATTAAGAACCTTAGAAAACCTGTAAAAATTTTTTTTTGTATAAATGTTTATAAAACATATCCACCTCACCATGAGGATAATTTTTTAAAATTGCAACTAAAACAACCAAATTCAATAAACAGTACAGCCTTAAAAGTGTTCAATAAGTGAGTGACCTCACCAAAATGGTAATATAAATTGTTTCTGACTTCATCCTCCAAGAAAAACAAATTGCATCTAGTTGAGATCAAGACACCATGAAGAAAATCCTGGAACACAGAGGTACAATTGAAGCAATGCTCTGTACCATGGAGACTAAATCAGGCTTCATTAGAAGGGAACAGAAGGGCCTATTCACTGACAGCACTTCCCCTCCCCTGGGCCAGTTCAGCACCACAAAAAGAAGTCTCCTCTGAGTCTCAGGTTCCTCTAGTAGGAAAAGACTACCCTAGGGAATAACCTGCCTTCCTCAGCACTGTGGGTCACTTTGTGGGAGTCCCTACTCTGTTCTTGAACCCTGAAGATTTCAGGGGAATCTACAGGGCCCAACCATTGGGAATCTGTAACAGAGAAGGAGGTAGATGCTTGTTGCAACCAGCACAAGATCTTGGAAAATCAAGTTCATACCTAAAGTGCCTAAGTAGTAATCCCAACTACTAGCTTTGCTCATCTGCAGAACAAGGTTGGGAGCACACTGTGACCAGGGAATTTGGTGGGGTGCAAATCTGCCTGATTTGGATACTCAAACAAGGGGTCCTGCCAGTCTTAGAGCCTGGTTTACTCATGCCCAGGAAAATGTTGAGTCATAGCCCCACCTGCTGTGAAGAGCACCTTCTAGCCTTCTCTGACTGGAAGGGCTGAAAATGGCTCCAAGAAGTCATGTAACCCAGGATGTTTGAACTGAGAGGTGGACAGAACTGGTTATCCCCAGAACAACCCATGTAGCAGATATGGAGGCTTTCTGAGCTATGCACCGGCAGAAGGATTGATTCATACACAAGACTATGAATAGATCCTGGACCCTTCCAAACCTTGAGACTGGCAAATTGAGAGTACCCTGGATTAGCCCTTCCCCCTCCCAACCAGGCATAAAGACTGAAACATGTCCCTACCCACTGTAGAGAGTGTCTGCCAACCCCATCTGACCAGAAGGGCTGGTGAAAACATCTGAATGCTGTGGAGAATATATATGGATATACATCCAAAGATAATGAAAGCATTAACTTGAAGAGATATATGCATCTCTACATTCATAGCAGCATCACTTACAATAGCCAAGACATAGAAACAACCTAAATATCCACTGACTGGATAAAGTAGTTGTGATATATATATAGTGAGATATATTATATATATATATATATAAAATGTCATACATACACACACACACATACATACACAGGAATATTATCCAGCCATAAAAAATGAAGAAATCCTACCACTTGCAACAATATGAATGAACCTTGAAGGCATTACGCTAAGTGAAATAGAATGATCTCACTCGTATGTGGAATCTAAAGCAAACAAAACAAAAACAAACTCACAGAAAAAGAGATCAGACTTGTGAGATAAATAAGTACTAGGGATGTAATGTACAGCATGATAACTACAGCTAACAATATAGCAAAGTTACTAACAGAGTAAAGCCTAGAAGTCCTCATCACAAGAACTTTTCTTTATTTTCTCTTCTTTTTCCTTTTTTTATTGTATCACTATGAGAAGGGGTGTTATCTGAACTTACTGTGGTAATCATTTCACTATATATGTAAATCAAATCATCATATTGTATGCCTTAAACTTATAGAGTGATATATGTCAATTATTTCACAACTGGAACAAACAGTTCAACAATTCTATCTCTAGGATATGGCAGAAGCCATAGCAGGAATAAAAGGCTATAACCAACCTTTACCAAGCTCCTACGGTATAAAGTGCTGTTCTAATTGCTTTATGCATACAAATTCATTTATCTCTCACAACAGCTCTGTGAGTGGTACACTCTGTTTGCTAGATGAGGTGCCAGATCAGGACATGAAGAAAATTGTCCAAAGATACCCAACTGGTAAGTGGCAGACCCTTAATTTATTCCTATGCTTTTAGTCGACAAGAACTCTTCTCAGTTCACAGATGTTTATGGCTCTGTCATTGATACTAATAAAAAATAAAATGTTAATGATCCCACATTAGGAAATGTTCAAGAAAATTTTGAAATACTTCTATGGTTGAATATTATGAATAGCCTAAACAGTCTTGAGAAAGAAACACAAAGCTGGAGTCATCATACTTCCTGATTTCAAAACTTGTTATAAAACTGAAGCTATGGTAATCAAATCAGTGCTTGGATCAAATCCAGTGCTAGATTAAAGACAAACCAAAGGGATGGAATAGAAAGCTCCGACCTATGTGGTCATATCATCCTCAACAAGAGTGCCAAGTCTATCTGGTGGGGAATTTGAGTCTCTTTATAAATGGTGTTGGGAAAACTGGATCTCAATTTGCAGAAGAATGACTGTGACCCCCACGGGGCACCATAGACACAAAACAACCCAAAAACAATTAAATATATAGATGTGAGATCTGAAATTATAACTAAAACTCCTAGGAGAGAACAAATGGAGAAAGCTCCATGGCATTGACTTCAGCAATAATTTTTTTTTATTATTATGACACCAACAGCACCGGCAACAAAAAGAAAAATAAACAAAATGGGCTACATCAAACTTCAACAACAACAAACTTCTGCACAGGAAAGAAAACAATTAAGAGAATGAAAAGGATGGGGCACCTGGGTGGCTCAATGATTGAGCGTCTGCTTTTGGCTCAGGTGGTGATCCCGGAGTCCTGGGATCCAGTCCCACATGAGGCTCCCCACAGGAAGTCTGCTTTTCCCTCTGCTTATGTCTCTGCCTCTCTCTCTGTGTCTGTCATGAATAAATAAATAAAATCTTTTTTTTTTTTAACAAAAAGAATGAAAAGGCAATATACGGAATAGAAGAAAATATTTGCAGATCACTTCTACCACCTAAATTATATAAACATCTCCTACAATACAACAACAAAAACCCCAAATTACCTGAATAAAACAAATAGGCAAAGGACTTGAATTTCTCCACAGAATATATACAAATGACCAACCAGCATACACAATGATGTTCAGTATCACTAATCATCAGGGAAATATGAATTAATACTGCAATAAAAAAAAAGTAAATAAAACCACAATAAGGTATCACCTCGCACCCATTAGTATGGCCAGAATCAAAAACAAAACAGAAGATAGGGGCAGCCCTAGTGGCTTAGTGGTTTAGCGCTGCCTTCAGCCTGGGGCGTGATCTTGAAGACCCAGGATTGAGTCGCTCGTGGGACTCCCTGCATGGAACCTGCTTCTCCCTTTGCCTGTGTCTCTGCCTCTCTCTCTCTCTCCTTCTGTGTGTGTGTGTGTGTGTGTGTGTGTGTGTGTGTGTGTGTCTCATGAATAAATAAATAAAATCTTAAAAAAAAAACAGAAGATAAAAAGTATTAATGAGGATGTGGAAAAATTGGAACTCCTATACATGATTGATGGAAATGTAAAACAGTGTGGCTGCTACAGAAAACAATATAGAATTTCCCCAAATTTTAAAAATTTAATTGCCATGCAATCCAACAATTCTACTTCTGGATATATATCCAAACGAATTAAAAATGGGATCTGAGAGAAATATTTACACACTCATTTGTTGTACAGCTTTTCATTTACTTGGCAGCATTTATGTACAATAACTAAACGTAGAAGCTACCATCAAAAGGCAAATAGATTGACAATATGTAGTATATACATACAACGGAATATGATTTATCCTTAAATGAGAAGGTAATTGTGTCACCTGCTACAACATGATTGAACCTTGAGAACATTGTATTAAGTGAAATAAATTAGGCATAAGAAGGCAAATACTCCATGATTCCACTTATACGAGTATCTAAAGTAGTTAAACTCTTAGAAACAAACAAACAAACAACAAAAAAAAAAAAAAAATAGAAGGATGGTTCCAGGGGGTCAGAAGGGAGGGAAATGAGAAGTTATTTATTGGGTGTAGAATTTCATTTCTGCAAGATGAAAATGTTCTGGAGACCTATTGCACAACAATGTCCATATAGTTAACATCACTGGATGTTAACACTTAAAAATAGTGAAGATGGTAAACTTTATGTGTTTTTTTATAATAATAATACCAGTACTATTACTAATGATAATAATAAAGGCAGAGAGTCAAGAGCCAGCCTGGCCTTGGATGTGAATGGTGAAGGGTGAGGGATTGGAGGAGAGGCCTGGGACATAGAACTTCCTGGAGAGTTCTAGAGTCCACAACTGACCCTGTGAACACTGGCGAGTAACTGAGTACCTTAAGCAGACAAGAGGGAGTTAACTGATACATTAAGCAGTTAAGAAAAAGTCCTTCCTCCAGAGGAAAATATGAAGCCAATTCTCTTTACTTATGAGCCCAGGTCCCTGAGAACAGTGCTTTGGTGATGGATGTGCAGAGTGGAAGGGTAAGAGGAAAGTGCACAGAATGTGGATGGTGGCCTCCTTCAGAGCCAATGGAAGCAGACAATGGGCAACATGAGACATTTCTAAGGACCAGGGAAGCCTGAATGATCCTCACTTCAAAGAAAGGTGTACATCTCCATCTCCTTGGTCGTTCATCACACCAAAGCTAGCATCGTGCTTTGTCAAAAAAAAAAAAAAAAAAGCTAAAACATTTAAGGAAAAATTAATGAGAATCCTTAGAAATCCAGAAGCTTGATTTCTTGTCCTTTTGTTGCTATTGTTGTTATTACCGTTGGATTTTTTTTCCCTTTGAAAATACAAATTTTATCACATAGTAAAAGATGTTCTTCTCCAAAATTCTACTTTGTATCATGTCTCTTTATCATGTTGTTTAAAATAATGAATAACGGGCATGGCCTTTTTGTATCTCAGACTCTAAAGAAATACACTGCTGATGAGTACTTATAAAAGGTTAACAACTAAAGAACGAGTTTTAACATCTAGTAAATATAATCCTACCATTATGACCCACCGTATTGCTATGAAGAGTGTTTCTTTAAAGTACCTCTTAACAAACACTGAGATCCACAACACGTTTCTGCACTGCTTCCCCTACTTCTACTGTTGTCAGCTTTAGATCTGAAGATGGTAGGGGGTACCCTGAAGCCTCATTATTGTTTCATTTCTTCTTGCTTTCCTTTCCTGACCCTCTGCCCATCCCCTGGGTTCTAGGTGCATCTGAAAAAGTCTTTTTTTTTTTTTTTTAAAAAAAAAAAGCCAACATAAAAGGGTAGATTTCTTTCACGTTAAAATTCATATTACCTAGCATTCCACAGGACTTCCTTACTGATCTCAAAGTTGCTACCAGCACTCTTAAAGTAGAGAAACATGGAAAAAAGGTACTGAGACATGATAGGTCTCAGTTTTACCTTTTCCCGTTTCAGTGATTTGGAACAACCCTCAAGCTCCTGAATCTTCATTGTCTTCATTGACAAATGGTGATATAAATCCTTGCCCTCCTTCACTGATCTGAGGATTACAGATGGTAGCAGATTAATTCTGGACTTAATGTTTGTGTGCCCCCAAAATTTGTATGGTGAAGCCTTAACCCCTGTGTGGCTATAGTTAGAGATGGGGCCTCTAAAGAAGTAATTAAGGTTAAATGAGGTCATAAGGGGGGGCTCTGATCTGATAGGATTAAGGCCCTTATAAGAAAAGACACCAGAGAGTTCTCTCCCTCTCTTTCTCTTTTTATCTCTCCGTCTCCCTCCTGCATACACAGAGGAAAGGCCCAGGCAAGGGGACCAAAGAAAACAGCCATCTATAAGCCGGGAAAAGAAATCTAACCAGAGAATGGCCATGCTGATACCCAGATCTGATCTCCAGATCTGTGAGAAAATCAAGTTCTGTTATTTAAGCCGCCTCATCTGTATTGGCTTGTGATGGCAGCCTGAGCTAACTAATGCAAAGATGATAATGCATTTTCTAACCTCTGAAGTCCTTTTCAAACAAAAGCTATTGTCATGTGTCTAAAAAATCTCCTTGTTTGTGATTAAGCACTCATCTGAAGACCATAGGGTGCAATAGTCCCAAACCAACTGCCTACACGAAGAAGCACAAGAAGAGCTTTGCTTTATGTGAAGCATATACAAGACTGATCATTCGAATGACACACTTGCAGCTCGTACACACTTTTGACAGGATTCTCTGCCCTTCCCATCATTTTCTACTGCATTAGAGAAAGAGCACTTTGGCTGATAATAGTTATTTCATTCTCAGGCATCAAATAATTTTTTTTCTTGCAATTGCTGAAAAAAATTGTTAAAATCCCAGATTTCACAACGCACTAAAACTTCGAAAAGTGAAAAATTAATTAATAAATAGTATTGAAAACAACACCATGATGGAGAGCTTGCAGGTGTTTTGTGAAATGAAGAAGATGGATAACTCCTATCTTCCCCTCACACAAAGTCATAACCTCATTAAATAGACAAAGTACACAGACAATTCAGTGCATCCAATGGATATGACATTCCATGGCATCAACTAAAGGGGGAACAGGAGCACAGGGAGGAGGGATCACTACAGTGATATGGATTCTTCCAGAACTTCATCTCCCCATCTCCTACTTTCCCTTACTCCAAAATAGCTAGTCATTCCTCTCTTCGAATCTTCTCCAGATACCCAAATACTTCTCTTTTTGCCTATATTAGAGGGTATTATTTATTTATTTTGAAAGTCTCCCTTCCCTTTATTAAAATATTATAAATTCCTTGAAAATAGAAATTAATGTTTTTATTCTTGCAATTTTTGCCCCCCATACAGTGTATATTAAAAAGTGAAAGTTTAATAAAAAACAGGATGGGGAGAAACTTGAGGAATGAGTAAGATTAGGGAAGCAAGAAAAAGGGCTGAGGTATCTTCGACAGAAAGCATGTGTTGAATAAAATCTGGATAAATTGAATGGGATCAAATCAAGGAGAACTCCCAAATTTGGGCAAAATAAAGTCTCTTTAGTGTCACTATTTTAGCAAAGCATAATGAGTTAAAGAGATTGAGGTTCCACTTACTCCCTTTTTATTTTAGTTCTTCCTAAATTCAAAACATCAAATACCAAGGACATGACTTGCTTTGTTTGTTTGGTGTGTTTTGAACCAGAACAGCAAATGACATAATATAATTTAATTTATTAAAGGTACCATATCAGACAATTTTGAAATTTCTTATAATCATTTCCATTAACTGCCTACTTCCTCAATCTATACCTGAGCACAAGGAATCATTCAGTGGAGCAGAACCTCACCTCTTTGACAAGATTATTATGATGCCTTCCCTAGGAATTAGACATTGGGAATGAGAGAAAATTATTCTATCTCATGATGGAAAGAGTGATGTATAAGCCCAAGAATTATTACTGGCCAAACTCTACCTCACAAACTAATGAATCAGAAGAGAGCAGACTAAGACATAAGAGAAGAATGAAATGGTTTTGCTGAGTACGGCAAAACAGAGTGAAGTCAAAAGACACTGCATGGGATCTAGTACTTGCTCCGGGTTCATTTCTGAGGCTTCTACATCTGTCTTTGGCTATCTGAGATGATTCTCTATCCCATGGTAAGTTCTCTCTTTTTATTTTGCTAGCTTAGGTTGTACCATATTATTTGCCATGAAAAAATCATATAATAATTACAGAAATTATGTGGTATGGTTTCCATCTCAAAAATGGAATATCAAGGATTGTGGGATGGGACCTAAGGTTTTCATATGCATGAAATATTATTCTACCAAGTAATATTGAAATAACTAGTTAGACTAGGAAATTACATATGCCATTTCATGATATATCATTACACAAGAGTAAGGGAGCTATATATATCATCATTTTTGCATTTGTTTCTTTGGTACAGAAGAATTTGTAACAGAATATGGACCATTAATATTTCATATTTTTTCTCTGCCAGATTTCCTGTTTCTTCACATTGGTAAGGCTGTATGAGTAAGTACTCTCGGTTAATAACATGCCCATGGACATGTGCCTGTAAGGATTTGGAGATTAGGTTAAGGCCAACCCATTTGGGAAGTAATAGTGCTTCCATGATTTAATAATAAGCAGCTTTGAGGCACAGAGTATCAAATGAAACATTGGTTCTCATAATACTAAGATATAAGGGTGAGCCTCATAACTAATGTTCAAGTATATATAGCACTATAGCTGACATTAGCTGAGTAAAGACTGATTATAAAAATAGGAACTCACTTTGCAACCAGTTGGGGGGGAGGGGGAAGGAATCATGTTTGAAACTCTAAATGACCACGAGTTGTGTGTATTACAGATACATGTAAAATATGTATGTGTTAGAGATATATGTAAAATATATATCAATGGTAGTGCTTTTCAGAATTTGCTTTTGTGTAAACGATGCCTTGTACAATCTAAGTGAGTAGGTTGAACAGTTGTTGAGTTTAGAATTGGGGTGGGGTGGGGGTGGAGAGCCTTGCTAGAAATGTTAATTGGACTTATTAGAATATAGGTTATATTTATAGCCTGGAGACTAAATAAGGCCCCTGGAGGGTGTGAAGATAGAAGAGTCCAAATGCTAAGCCTTGGGGAACTTCAGATTTGGGAGATTGAGGAAATGACAAAAACAGTTCTAATAAAACATAGTAAAAATTGTGATTAAGAGTTCATAGATATATTATTTTCTTCTTTCCAAACTCAAGTGTGTGAAAATGAGACTTCCTTTTTTTTTTTTTTTTTTAAGATTTTACTTATTTATTCATGAGAGACACAGAGAGAGAGGCAGAGACACAGGCAGAGGGAGAAGCCATTCCCTGCGGGGAGCCTGATGCGGTCTTGATCCCAGGATCATGACCTGAGCCAAAGGCAGATGCTCAGCCACTGAGCCACCCAGGCACCTTATGACTTCCTTTGTATATAGTCAAAATTCACACTTTTTAAAAGAATCTTGATATAGAAGGACACTGGCGTTCAGTGTCACTCAGTGACCCCGCCATCCTAAACATTATAGGAATGTTCTTTGAGAGCCATTGCTAATTTTCTCTATTCTTCTTGGTCTCTAATTTACTCCCATAAGGCTACCAGAATAACTTTCTAAAATAAAACTATTTGTATGTTTGCAGTACTTCCGTGGTCCCCTCTTGACCTTAGGAGAATGTTAAATTGCTCATGGAGTCACACAAGCTTCTTCATCCTCTCCCTCCCGCCCACCTCCCCTGGCTATATAGTTTGCTACTCTCCTATTGATGCCCTTAATTTCCTTTCTCATTTACTAGCAGGCTTCATACTTGATTTTATCTCAATCTGGAAAACTCTACCTCTTGTGTGTGTTTCTGACATTCCCTAAAGGGAGCTCTCTGAATTCTCCAGTTTGGGTGAAGTGCTTTCTTAGTACCCACCTTGTAGTAGGTGCTGGAAGGCTGGTTTGCACAAGCACACCCTGAATGCCCCTGTTAATCACAATCTTGAGAAAGAAGGGATCCCGTCCTCCCTCTATATTCCCATTAGGCAGAATGTATAGAAGAATACATCGCTTAGCATCAAAGTCACAGACTTTGGGAATGGCCAACCCAGAACATCTCCTTTGTAGTGAAAGACATCTGGATGGCCATTGATCTTGGCATGCCTTGATCTTGGAACACTGTCATGAAAAGAGGGGATGGGCTATAGGTAGTTGTGAGGCTAGTTGCTATGCTATTTGTTTCATGTAGATCCTAGCAGCAGATGCTTTGTCCAGTTGGCCACTCCTGGCCTCTCTCTACATGAGTTCCTCCAATAAATTCATGTTTCCATCACTGTCTCTGGGTCTTTTCTTTGGTCTTACTGGACCACCATTTACCCCTGGCTTAGAGTTTGCCAGTATATGGCAACATATCCTCATGACATCTTTTTCTACTCTGTATTGCAATTTTTTAAAGTAACAAGAGAAAATGTATACAAAAGAAGAGTGGTTCTCAATCATTTGTCCCCCCAGAGAACATTTGGCAATGTCTGGAGACGTTTGTGATGCTCACACTAGAGATGTGCTACTGGTACCCAATGGGTAAAGACCCAGGATGCTGTGAATGTACCCTACAATGCACAAGACAACCCTTTCAACAAAGAATTATGCAGCCCAGACTGTCAATAGTGCCAAGGTTGAGAAATTCTGAATTGAAAGAATGAAGAGAGAACCACATGAGCAGAGCAGAAAGCAGTCCAGAAAGGCCAACCCTGCTGAGGTTGTGGGTGTGATGGGGACTGATGGCAGGAGAAGCCCAAGCACCTGAAGGCAGGGAAAGGAAGAATGAGGAAGTCTGACAGTGAGAGCTGTGGGGTAGAAGAGATACAGGGAGAGTTTACCAGCTGTGTTAGGGAAGGGGAGTGGTGTTCAAAGAGGACATTTAGAGAAGGTTTCTGAATGAGGTTCTGTAGGAAGTCTTCCTCTTTATAAAACACATTGTAGGGTTCGGCATTTCAACGCTTCTTGAGACACACTGCTGTTCCTTTTAGTTCCATGGCAAGCAGGGAATGGACTACAAAGTATCAGGTCAACTCTGTTTGAGTTAAAGTTAGTCACCAATCATTTGCATGCTTTGTGATCTCCTGGGGAATGGGTCGTGTCTTATTGCCTTTGAAATCCTAGCGCTGACCACAGTGGACAACCCAGATTTGGAACACACTCAGTGTGTTTACACTTTGGGGGCCAGGCTAGGTGAAATTTTAAAGTAACCACTGGCATTTTCCTGCCTGTCCCTGCAGCAATAATTTCTCTGTTTTTGGCCTCAGGTTTTCATTCCCTTTTGTGTGCTACCCTAGTGGGACATACCCACGCTAGGGTTCTTTATATTCCTCACCATCATACTCCTCCCAAAATGTAAAAGGAAAGTAGTTACAAATGCTTTAGAAATGTCTACTTATTCAAAGTTTAGTGACATAATATGCTTTTTTATAATTTCTAAAAATTTTATTTTAAAGGAAGAATCTTTGGAAATCCCAATGCCTGCCAACAAATTAATGCACCTCCAGTGTTGAACTATCAGGCATTGTTGAAGTATACAAAGGAAATATTTTGACAGCAGGGAGATATTTCAACTATATCCTTCAAATTAATTCTTACCAGAGACTTCCGTAAAGCAGCCTTCAGACTATGATAAAGGCAGTATCTATAATCTGATGTTGTCATGTGCTTTGGAAATAACCTTTATATTGTGTGTGTGTTTTGCATGTGTATCGGCGTGTGCACCCCACATGTGTATAGTAAGTGGGAGGCTGATCCATTTGGATTATAGGCTGTGTAGTACTTCTTTATACACAGACATACAAGAACATAGACACAGACATATGCACATATTCTCCAGCAGCTTTCTTATAAATTCATCTTCTATCATGGCTTTTGAGTTTGGTTAAAACAGCCCGGGCTTTTGAGTTCCAATGCAGGATATGCCATTTGCTAGCTGAGATCTAAGAAATGTATTCTGTCCATCTTCACTTTACCTTCCTCGACTGTAGAATGGGACTAAGTCTGTATACTTCATGCTGTTCTTGAAAAGAATATGTGCTTCAGGCCATCACAGAGTGCTGGGCGATAATACCCTTCAAAGCCTATTGCCCTTTTGGTGAATGTGATTAAGTAGAAGTAGGGCCAGGAAAAAAATCAAAGACAGATGAAAAGGATGAGATTTAGTCATGCTGACTTCTACTGCAACTGTGAACTCCCACTTCTGTCTAGAACTCCGGGCAATTTTGATACATGTGCATTAAGAGATAAAGATACTGATACTTACTGCAACATTTTGTAATATTGAAAATTAGAAATAATCTTAAAAGTCCATAAATAAAAGAATGAGTAAAACAATTATGATGGACTCATACCACACAGATTTTAAATGGGATGACTTCAATCAAAATGTTTAATGCTCAGTAATATGCTATCTTCTGCAAAGAGAGGAAATGAGAAAAGTTAGACCAAGAATGACAATACACAAGACACTTCAACTAGAACCTTTTGAAGGCTTTAGAAATATGGAGCAAATATTGCAAAAACTGAAAATTTCTTACACCTAGCATATTTATTGATTATGGTACTTTTTATATTAAATGTTGAAATATCTAATACCTGGATGACATATTTATTGATTTTGTGTTTAAAATCTACTGGGTCTGTATACTTATATGGATATGTATATGTGTGTGAGAGAAAGATTCTTGGATTTGAGAGAGTATTAAATGAGTTTTGGTAAGAACTTTCTGAGACTTGGCTGTTTCCAAAGCTTTTCATTAAGTTAGCAAAGAAAATAAAATGATTAAGTCGAGAAACCTAATATTTCTAATCAGGCACTGAGTTTAACTTTCTTCTTCCTCTTTATTTGCCTAATTCCTAACATTTTTCTCCAAAAGCAAGTTTTATTTTCTTGAAATTAACTTGTAGGTATATAGATGTGTTATCTTTTTCATTTCTTCATTTCAAATATTGCCTTGAGTTTCTATATTTCTGTGCATTAGTAAGAAGTTTGGTTTTCATATTTAGGAATAGTATTTATTGTCTTATTTCTCTGTGCTTGAAATGATTATTTGCACTGATTCCTTCAGTCTTTTTCTTTATCTGTGGTCTTCAAGATTGCCATTATTTAAAATTTCTATTTTGGCCTTTTAAGATTCTTATAAGTAGGCCTAGGATAGTTTCCATGCTCATGAGCCTTTTAAATTCACAAGAATTATTCCTTCTTATGGACAGGCTTGAGAAACACTGACTTAGGGTAATTTCTTATTACTTATCCTTTAGTTTTATAGAACAATTTTTAAATAACCATATTAAAGCTTACCTCTTCCTCCTTAGTCTTTTACAGCCCTTCCGTAGTTATTTACCCACATAATGTCCTGGCCTTTTGAGCTTCAATGTAATGATTCCCTTCTCTAGGAAGCCTTCCTTGAATCACTCACTTGAATTAGAGTCTCCACTTTTCACTCCTCATTCCCCTTGAGATCCTCATTTAATTCTGGTTTTCCTAAAGATAAAAACTATATCTATATGTATATATCAATATCTAGATAGATGATAAAGACAGATATGATGATAGATAGATAATCCTTAATCCACCAGTGCTGAGTACAGGGCTTAACACGGAATACTCATTGAGCATCTGATAATAAGGAAACCATGATTCAACAAAAAACATTTCATTAGCTTTATTAAAATGCAGGTGTCCTCCTGGGCAGTTAGTATTAGTAAGACGAGCTTGCTTTTATTTTCTATAAGATCTACATTTAAAATTCTCAAGCTGATATTTCAGCATGTTTGGCTCACCCTTGTCAACTGGTTATGATGCAGGGTTATTGACCATAAATGTAGAGTAGAAACAAAACTACCATCTAAATTTAAAGCAAAGTGGTAGGAAACCAACTCTCATTCCTTAACTTTCAAGAAATTCCCTTTCAATTAACTTGTAGGTATATAGATGTGTTATCTTTAGATAACTAAAATAATAATTAGCACCAGAGAACAATACTCATGTATCTTGGGACAAAATTTCTGACACCTTCAAAAATGCAGATCTAGTAAAGCTGGGCTGAAGAAAATAGTCTTCACAAAGTCCTTTCACTGCATTGTAAGGACAGATTTCTACTGAGTTCCCATTCTTTAAAATTGCACCATGACATTTATTCTTTTTTCTTCTTCAAATATTCAGTGCAATAATGGTTTCAGGTGTAGAATTCAGTGATTCATCACTTACATAAAACACTCAGTGCTCATCATGAGTGACCTCCTTAATACCCTTCTAGCCACTTATTCTTTATTTGAATGCATTGTTATTCAGGTGCCAAAGACACTTTTTTTTTTAAATCACCCTAATAATTATATTGCATTTTTATATTGAATATGCTTTTTAAAAAAGGAAACTGACAGGGGCCCCTGGGTGGCTCAGTGGTTGAGTGCCTGCCTTTGGCTCAGGTCATGATCCTGGGGTCCTGGGATCAAGTCCTGCATCAGGCTCCCTTCTGGGATCATCCTTCTCCCTCTGCCTATGTCTCCACCTCTTTCTCTGTGTCTCTCATGAAAAATAAATAAATAAATAAATAAATAAATAAGTAAATAAAATCTTTTTTAAAAAGGTCTTCAAATATCTATTCTCTGCCTTTCTTGTGCATAGAGACATACAGGGGTGTTGATACAAAAGATTATAAAACAATAAACTTGTGAACGTGAAGTAACAAAATAATTTTTGAATAAATTATTCAAGAGGGTGCTGTCAGTGAATGGACTACTCTGTAGCAAATAGAGACATTTACTTACATATGTGGAGAAAATATTTATGGCACATATTTTCTAAAAGGAGAACATTTTTTGAGATAATACATACTCAATGTTAACACATATGTGTAAAATAATAATGGTGATTATTATTATTATTATTTGATGATTTTGATTCAGTGTTTAACCGAATACCAGAGCATGAGATCCAGACTCCTGATCTGGTATGAAGCCCTAACTAGGGCACAAAAGTGGTTCCCATACATCTGGGTTCAGTGATCAAAAATATCCCAAACTTTTCATCTTTATCATTTAAAAGAAAAACATAGCCATTTATGACTTGTCAATGATGTAAAGATGATCAGAAAAGTGTTTATTCTAGAATTTTAAGGAAAGTTCAAGATAGGATAGAAACAAAGGAAAGGCATGTTAATAAAACTCTATGTGAGTGAAAAGGAGGTTCTGTAATTTTATCTTCAGGCATTCATTGTGATAATCCCATTTATATTACAACAGTGCTCTGATATGGTATGTAAAGGTATTACTTAGTTATCTTTCTTAATAAAATAATAAAAATATTGAAATGAAAGAAAAATTGAACTATAACTCAGTTATAAGACTATTGATTGTGTAGCTTCTAAAAATTCCTATTAAGAACAAGATACATTTTATTCTCTTCCTGAATTATAACTTGGGGAGATATAGTGAAATAGTGAAGTAACACCCAATCTCAGAATCTGATCTTCATCTTCTTCCCTTTTATAAGATAAAGTCAACAATATGCTTGATTTTTGAAAATTCAGGCAGAAATGGACAACCTGAAATTCTAACAAGCTCTTGACCCATGCTGACTCTTCCTGCATTTCATGAGAGCTGATGTAACTCACTGTTTCCACCAATGTGTTCAGACCTCTTGGCCAGCCTCTTTGCTATTCATTTATTCAATCTAGAGTAATCTGTGTCTAATAGAGTGCTGGAGCATGTCAGGATGAACAATTAAATATGATTGTTGTCATTGACAACCAGCAGTTATTGCTAAAAATGTCCCAGGCAGGAATGTGAGCATTAGGGTGTTTATTTTAAATAACAGAGAAGTTTAAATGAAGTAGCTGTTCCAGAAAATGACAATTAAAAGCTACTATTCAAATAGTGCATTTCTCCTGCAGACTAATAGAAATATTAGTAGCTTTTCTTTTTCTTTTCTTTTTTTTCTTTCCTTATTTGCTGGCACAGAGGACTAATTCTTTACCTGGTGAGGCTACTAACTGATCATGTGATCTATAATTATTTGGCTTGTCTTCTGGGGCAAGATGGAGAGTAGATGGGGGTGATCATTTCTGAATAGGACAAGAAGAGAACAGGCCCTTGAAATAAACTATAAAGGACAAATGACTTTTAGGTAAGCACAAAGAGAAAATATTTTGAGTAGTGAAAAAATAAAGTGAGATTTTTGTCAGAATTTCCACATGAAAAAATAGTTGTCATAAATGTACCTTTTTGCACCAATTATATATCTAAAATGCTAGTGATATGTACCAGTTCTCACGTGCAATACCTGCTGTGTGTGTGCATGAGTGTGTGTAGTGTGCAGACACATGCACATAGAGAGGGACAAAGAAAAGGGAATGTGGAGAGCAGCTGACATAAATAAATACATTTCCTTTGATGAAGTCACTTAAACTGCTGGAAAGTATAGTTGTGTTTTTCCTAACCCTTAAAATATGACTGCTAATCAAATTTCCCAATATGCAGACGAAAATTTCTCATGATTGACTGTTCACTGACTCCAGAGAGTAGTTTCCAGGAGGAATTCTTATGGAACTGCTATAAGCATCTCTCTGTATCCAGAAGGGGTAAAAAAAAATGTGGCTACATTGGGGGGTTCCTGTCAGTGACACTTCTTATTGACTGGTGGCCGAGAGTAGAATCCTGTTTCCACCCCCAGGGTAGATGCTCCACTGCACTGCCTCATTCTGCTTGAAATATTTATTTGCTGCTAGTTTTGTATTTAAAAATGCCTGTGTTTTCTTCTAAAGTAAACTTTAAGTTCTTTTTATGGTAGGGAATATATTCTGTGCTTAAAGCCACTCCAAAATGCTTTGTATATTAAAAGAGCTGTAGGAAATATTTGTTGAATAAGTGAATAGTTGATAGATGGCAAAGCATATAAGTATAAGCAATTACCAATTACCCCAAAACCGAATACTTCACAGGGTGTTCATTGACCTTTTTTTCACATGTTCTTATTCCAATTTTTATTTTTATTATTATTTTGAGCATTGGAGAGTAATTTACATATTGAAAACTCCCCTAACAAATAGTTTTGATTGTTTACTATTAATAAACTTAAATTCAATCAGACTACTGATTGTTTATTTTTCTTCAAAGTTTTCTTCTTTCTCATGCATTCTATGGAATGCAGCTTGAGTGGCAATGGAAAACCTTTTACAGTAAAACAGTAAATTAATACTTTGACATAATGGACCAGGAAAATTGGCAAAATGAAGTTATATAAGATAGACCAATGATAGAAATGAAATTGAGAGAGACAGAGAGAGAGAAGTAAATTTTGATGTGAGTTTTGCATTCAGCTTGAAACTGGCCATTTTCAAAATAGAGTAGGATAATTCAATTAATGTTAGGTTGGGAGAAGAAAGTTGCATACCATGAGGAAAGTAAGCTTTACTTCTTTTTTTTTTTTAATAAGATTTTACTTATTTATTAATGAGAGACACAGAGAGAGAGAGAGACAGAGGCAGAGAGAAAAGGAGGTTCCCTGCAGGAAGCCTGATGCAGGACTCAATCCTAGAGCCCTAAGGTCACAACCTGAGTGGGAGGTAGATGGTTAACCAGTGAGCTATCCAGGTGCCCCTTAAACTTACACTTCTTAAGAAAGTACATTTTTAGAGTTTTCAGAGTATGTCACAGGCATGTTAATTAATAAATGCCAAGCATATTCCAAAAGCAAAAATAAAGAATTATCTTCTCTTTTGTATATCAGAACTCTGCTCTCCCTGATAACATGAAACAGCACTTTGTGCTCTCTGCATTGTCATCTGTCCTTCCCTAACACCCTGCTTGGAACAGCTCACTAGGGGATACAAAGACTGATGAGATCAAGACACCTGAATAAGACACAGAAACCACAGCAGGGAGATACAGCAAGCCAATCACACGATGAGAAGCTCCTGCTAAGAGAATAACATGGGTACATACGTAGATCCATCTCTCCAGAGTAGAAATGTCTTGCCCACTTTAGAAATTGTTTTGGTAGCAGCTTTTGAATTAGAGCATTCCAGTGCACATCTGCTTTTAGTTACAGAGAGTTTGCTTATCTCTTCTATAACCACAGGCTATGCACCACAATTGTGGGCAGGAGTAGAAAGAGATACAAACTTCTTTTTTATTAAACATGCAAAGTGTTCATGACATGTCAGAGTGCAGCATTAAACACGGAATCTTCAGTTGGGATCTCCTAAAGTAACTTCTTAATGAAGTAATTATTTACCAGCATGTGGATAGAGTGAGGAAACTCCCAAGGGTATAAGCAGACATCTAGGAACTAGCAATAGTGGGAAGCTGTTTCGCCCTTAGACCTAATGGAGTGAAGGGAGGAGGTGGAATGTGGTCAAGAGCAGAGTATGAAACAGGAGCTGCCCCCCGGCTATAGTCTCAGGGTTGCCACGTTGCCAGACCTGAAGATGGCCTGAGTGAGAGGAATAAGCACTTGGTCTTCCATTTCCCACCCTCTTCCCTTTTCCATGCTTTCCATCAGGCTACCAGAGCTGAAGCCAAAGAGGAAAGGATCCCAGTCAGTACCCTGGGCCATCAGCCTCCAGGAAACACAGAACAGGAGAGGGTAAGCTAGAGAATGGGGATGGACAGTAAATGTTGAGAAGCCAATACCAGAGGGAGTGACGCCTTCATCTAATTAAATATTATAGAGAAAACATAAAGCACTTTCCGCTTAAAGCAATATTCTCCTGAAAGACTAGAGGAGATCAGAGTCCAAGTACCAAGCCTGCCGTGGGTTTGCTGAGAAGCTTCAAAAGAGTCCCGTAATCCTTTGTGCTTCAATTCACAATAATATTTTTACTTACTATTTTTTTAATAAAAGGGTTGTTCAGATATATGTGATAAGATTCGCAATAAGCCATGCTTCTTCAGGGCAGGATGAGGTTTAAATCCAGGACTTCCTAATAGTGAATCTCATAATGCTGAGAAAGTACAATGTAAATTCTCGTGTATTTTGGACCTGTGAATTTCATGAACTTAAACTTGAACATACTTGAAAAAACTTAAAAGAAAGATTCAGCTGAAGTTAAGATGTTGAATAGTGAAGCCCTGGGTTTGGAGGAAGTTGGGTTCTATTTTCAACATACCTATTAATGGTGCCTTTTGAAATTCTTTAGATTTCCAAACGGTGTTTCAAAAGGTAATTTGGGTTGAAGTGGTTGAAGTTACAAGTGGGCAAACACAGCGGAGTGTTCCCTTTCACATAGGTTTCTATTCATCTACAAATGCCTTTGGTCTGCAATTTGCCTTTGGAAAATGCACGCAATTTTCTCTGATAAACTGAAAATTCCAGCCTCATGCTGCTCTTTTAGGGGAAATCATGAGGCTCCTATAAGAATGGGTAAACAGAGCTGCAACTTGTCAAAAGTACTAACATTTGAAAAATTAGAATTACAGTAATTTGATACATCTATTTTTAAGGGTTCCTGTGAAAATAATCTCCTAACACTATTTAATTCAAAAGGTTTTAATGCTTCAGTTCTAGTGCTTTGGGTCTACCATGCAGGGGCAAATATATATCCAAAAGAGGGATAAAGAACTCCTGAAGAAAAGCAAAGAGAATAAATAGCATCCTGTACCAGGGGTGTTGGAGGGGGATTCATGGTAAGGGAGGCCACATGGAGCCTTAATGTACCCTGGACATCCCCCTAAATACGGCAGAAATAAGACATCAAACACACATGGCAATGTGAGAACATTTTTCCTTCTCATCTCTAATTTTGTTTCATGTTTCTTTCATTTGGAACTCCCCCTTAAAAACTTGCAGGTTTTGAATACATTAAATATTAAATATTTTAAAATATTTTTACTTTGGCCCTTCAGACATTCTTTCCCTTGTTGTTACCTGTGTAGTTGTTTTCTTCTATAGATAGTACTGAAATAAAACACGACACATCCAAAAATGAAAATAAATGGCTAAGGCATAAATCTTTCGGAAATACTTACTTGATTGTTTTAAATCTGGTCACCCAAATCTTCACAGGTATGGGATTTCTGGCTAAGGAGGTTAAATAAAGCCATTCCTGTTTCACTTCTTACCCTAGGAAACTTGCTAAAATCTACAAAAGCAACCACAAAAAATCAATGAGACAGGTCTATCTTCACCACAGTATGGATATGTTCCTAACTCCAACGCTCTGAAGATCATTTTCCAAATATAATGGTACTGGGCACAAAATGAGGTAGAAGCCTCAAAGTGCTAACTCAGGTCTTCAAGATTCAGATCTCCCTAAAAGAGGGACAATTGGAGGGAGTAACAATGGAAGGAGGAATGAGGGATGCAAAGGAAAAGTAGGAGATGTTCACATGCAGACCTCATTTAAAAATAGGTAGAGATGAAGAAGGAAACATTCCCAGGTGTCATTTTGCGTCTTCAGCCTACCTCTGGCTGGGAAACTGTTGGGAAGAGGAAAAGGGGAAGAAGGAGCAGAAATCATGAGATCTTAAAAAAAAAAAAAAAAAAATCCTCACATGAAGGTTTCTGTGAGCCACACCAATTCACTCTGGAATCACACCTAAAGAGTTGTGTTCCTAGGACAGGGGACAGAAGCTCTCCCTATTCCAATAAGAAGACATATCTGTCTCTAGCTATCTAACTACTCTTCTGCTTCTCTGCCTCCACATCCATATCTACCTCTCCTGTTTATTGAATACTAACTGATTTAATTCTCTTTCATTGAATTGGGCTTCCTTTTTTGCTTTTTAAGGTTTTGCTTCTCCTTTCTGTTTGCTTATTTTTTTTTTTTAAGTAGGCTTTAGCCTCAGTGTGGAACCCAATGTGGAGTTTAAACTCATGACCTAAGGATCAAGAGTCAGATGCTTAACTGACTGAGCCACCCAGGTGCCCCAATATTTTGCTTAATTTTTAAATAAACGTAAATTATTGCTTAACTGAAATGCCACATAAAGGAACCAAGCAATTTGAGTTTTTAATAAGGCCAAAGTCATTAATTAATGGCTTAAAGAAGACAGAAGAAATTGGTGATGACTAAAATCATAATTCCATATTTTTAATTCTACTTGAATATATATGTATATGTATAATATATGTATATATATAATTTGTGTGTTTGTGTGTGTGTGTGTATGCATGTGTGGCGGAAGAGAGATTCTGCCTCTCTGGTGGTATTCTTGGTCATGTTGCTGAAGGAATAGTTTGTGTGTTCTAGTTTCCCTTCAGAGCTTTCTTAGTTTGTGGCATGCTGTCTTTTGCCCTTTCTGTGGGGAAGAATTCAGCCTAAAAATGAGTCTCTCACTTATTAAACATGCATTCCTTCATTAGCACGTTAACCATTTAACTTTGAAAGTAAGAGATTTTTTTAAAGATTTTTATTATTTATTTGTTTGTTTGTTTATTTATTTATTTATTCAGATAGACACAGAGAGAGAGGAGCAGAGACACAGGCAGAGGGAGAAGCAGGCTCCATGCAGGGAGCCCGATGCAGGACTCGATCCCGGGACTCCAGGATCATGCCCCAGGCCAAAGGCAGGCACTAAACTGCTGAGCCACCCAGGGATCCCCAAAAGTAGGAGATTTTACTGTCATCACTTAACCATCATCTCAAATCCAACACTGAGTACATAACATCACCATTCCCAAGATTACGTTACCTGGGTCCTAATTGGCCTTCATTTACTCTTAAGCATAGATTTATAGAATGAGCCTAAAGGAAAGAGAAGAGGGGGATGGCTCACCACTGTTGAACACCATTCGTGTGGCATGCCATGTTTCAGTACTTCACATTTCTCATTTCACTTAGTTCAAAACCAGTCTCTATGAAATATCATTGCCTCTGTTTGATAGATAAGAATATGAAAACTTGGGATCCCCTGGTGGCGCAGCGGTTGGGCGCCTGCCTTTGGCCCAGGGCAAGATCCTGGAGACCGAGGATCGAATCCCATGTCGGGCTCCCGGTGCATGGAGCCTGCTTCTCCCTCTGCCTGTGTCTCTGCCTCTCTCTCTCTCTCTCTGTGACTATCATAAATAAATAAAAATTTTAAAAAAAGAATATGAAAACTTAAATGTGCTAAATAACTTGCACGAGGAGTCTGAACTAATCAGTAGTAAGCCTGGGATCCTAGCCATGACCGCAGGCTCTGAAATCTTGTTTCATTCACTGCACTGTGCTAGTCCAGCTGATACTATATCTCCTCCAATGCTTCATCTAATGTATCAGGAAGCTGAAGCCCAGAGCGGAGAGAAGTCTTACACAAGTTCACAAACCAAGCCTCCCAAGTCTTGTCTTAGTGCTTTACCACTCACCAAGGTATCTACCCCACTGCCCCCAGCAGGTAGAGCTACAACCAAGCCCTATGCTGGCCCCACCAGAGCACAGATGCCTTTACTGATCCATGAAGCTCCCTTGGTACCAGTGCTCTGCCTTTTAATCTTTGGGTCATCCTTGTGCTTGTCTATCTCCCCAGCTCATAGGCATGGTAGTCACGCATAGTTACTAGGTGCTTTCTAACAATCATACTAGTACAGCCCAATGATTGGATATAAGTGAAACTTAGCACTCTCTCATAACGTAGGTACCAGGAAATTATAAAATCAAGTCCCAGACCAAATTCTGTCACATGTACAAATATTAACAAGCAAGAGTGCAGCCCCAATGAAATCCCACTATTCTATTTTGAGACTGAATATGCCTTGCTTGGAAGATTCTTTGAAAATAAATCATATAATATTCAAAGTGCGTATTTCAGCAAATCATCTCTTGGAATGCTATGACCAATTCTTTTCTAAACCAGCCTCTAGACACAAGCTCACTGATGAATCAAGCCATCCACGTTATCTCTAAAGGGTATATGGTAAGGTGGACACTAGATTTTAGTGCTCTGTTCCTTAAAAAGCAAGGATTATTTTCAAAATATCTTACTTTATCCACAAATACTGAATACCAAAAATTATTCAGTGGAAGCACATTTCTAACACCTCCTATTTCTAATCAACAACCTTTCTAATATCTATCAAGCTTTCTAGTTAATTAGCAGAGCCTCTAATATCATTTGGTGAGAAAACAAATAGAATGCATAGGTAGGCACTTCTGCAGTGTGAGCTTTCTGATTTAAAGCTAGCAGATCTCCCTGGCATGATTATGGCAACTGACCAACCCAAACATGCAATGGAAACTTGCTAATATACACATTTATACTACATGGCCTGAGATGAAGTAGTTTAAAGTACATTGTTGCTTAAGCATTGGCTCACCACCTCCCCTGGCTTGGAATCATTTGTTCACATAACTGCTTCTTGCCTGTCTTTTTTTTTTTTTTTTTTTTTTAAATTTATTTTTTATTGGTGTTCAATTTACTAACATACAGAATAACACCCAGTGCCCGTCACCCATTCACTCCCACCCCCCGCCCTCCTCCCCTTCTACCACCCCTAGTTCGTTTCCCAGAGTTAGCAGTCTTATTTCTAAGATAGTTCTCTGGCTGCAGTACAGGTGTATTTCCAGGATCCTGACCTCACCACTCTGCATGCTCCCACCTTGCACCAGTCCGAGGCCTGGGGCTACAGTTCTAGAGAATTTCTGGACTTGCCTGGCCCTACTTTCTTCTGGCTACAATACACAGGATGTATTCCAAATCTGTGTTTTTCTGTCCTATTGGGACAAGGAAGCTTAAAACTTCAGGCAGGCCTCTACTTGAACAGGCACGAAACTACCTTCTAGAGGGAGGTTTACAGGAAACATTTGTTCATCTGTCTTCATTATCTGAGCTTCAGTGGCAGTTCACCTCTGTGACTTTATCATCCTTCTCAAGCCTGATATCACCACCTCCCTTCCTCCCTTTTCTAATAGTGAACGTTAAAACACTGGATAGTCCCATCTATTTGTCACTCTTGATAAAATAGAATTCTCAAAATATGGGATAAAAGATATGTTTGGTGGCTCTGAGACCAGGTGAAAATCTGCATCAAATAATAACTATTCAATTTTCGAGAAAAAAAAATGATACTTTAGATATCAGCAAATGAACACAGACCACTTTTCAGGACTATTAAACTTCTGAGCTTAAGATGAGGGTCAACCAGACAGGCCAGATCAGTGATCAGCAGAGTGGGAGCTGGGACAGCCCTTTCTGAAGGGACAGCCTGACACAGTTGAGTCCCCCCTCATCACCACCTCACCAGAACAAAGCCCAGCTTACTTGAGTTTACAGTTTTTCAACAGATGTACATAAGTTTGGTTTTTAATATGAAATCTCATTATTTTAAAATGTTTTGGAGTGATTTTAGTTTCATGAAATGCTGTTCAAATAAAACATTACGGTTGGCCTGCATCCCATAATGTAGCTGAAACACTGGGCTTCTTAAAGAATCTTTGGTCAGTAAAAAGGTTGAGGCATCCTACATATGAGAGGAGATTACTGGGCCACTCTATCCAGGCAATAAAACGTGTTTCATGAGATATAGAATTTAAATGTTTTTTTATAAAGTTATTTTTAAAATTGATAGAATCAGGATGCCTGGGTGGCTCAGTGCTGGAGTGTCTGCCTTCGGCTCAGGGCGTGATCCCGGAATCCTGGGATCGAGTCCCACACCAGGCTCCCAATAGGGAACCTGCTTCTCCCTCAGCCTATGTCTCTACCTCTGTCTGTGTCTTTCATGAATAAATAAGTAAAATCTTTTTAAAAAATTGTTAGCATCTTCTAAAAGTCTACTCTATGAAAGACAAAACAGAGAGCTTCTTATGTAACATAATTCTCCCAGCAACCCAAGAGGCAGATCTTATTACTTCCATTTCACAAATAAAGAAACTGAGAAACTTTGAAAGGTAAGTCACTTTTGCAACATGCTGTGCTAGCACTTGAACAAAAGTTGTGTCTGAGTCTATGCCCTTAACCCCAGATCCTTCTCACTAACTCCCAGTTATTGAAGTAACCTTTGTTATTGGTATTTGCTCAACCAGTAATCACTACCATGTGCCAGCATCTTCCCCCTTTTCTCTTATTCCAGAGAGAACATTATATATTTCTGTCATGCCTGGCCATGAAGGGAGGGGCCTGGTGATAATATTAGTCTCTCAATTATCGGAGCTAGATCTATACATAAGAAATTTGGGAGGGGTTATTTTCATGTTGTCTCTTTTATTTAAACTTTTTTTTTCATACTAGGGCCTAGAACGAATGGTGTCTGCTTTAATTACTTCCTTTAATGTGAACCTATGAAAATACCAAAGCATTCCCCCAAAGGGTAGAGGAATTCCCAATGGTGTAATCATTTGAATGAATTCAGGAATCTTTGCCTCAGTGTTGAAGAAGTCACTCATGCTCCTATTGCATGGCTAGAAGTAACTGTGAAAACAAACAGAGGAAGAAGGCAATGTTGAAATCAGAGTACTAAACTCTCAATGGTAAGATTTCAGTCATCACTGGGGTAGCAGGAGACATGTTTTACTGAGGCAGTGCCTCTTCCTGACTCCTCAAATTATTCCATTAAGGGGTGGGGGGGGGGGTTCTCTTTACATTGAGGCATGTAAGTGGAGAAGAGCAAGTAGAGAGAGTCTAAGAGGCCATACGGAGCACAGAGTAGGGCAACAATGTTTTAACTGAGCATGTCACGTGATTTCATAGAAAGAGAATTTGGTTATGGGTCAGAGGAACTGACTCTACATCTCTCATTAACTACTACATGACCTTTAATAAGAACTCAGTTTTCTTTCTGTTCATTGAGAGCAAAGGATATACAATTTTAAAATATATAAAATAATAATGGTGAGGCACTGGGGGGGCTTTCATGATCTTAGGGTCCTAGAATCAAGCCCAGTGTGGGGCTCCATACTTAGCGGGGAGTCTGCTTCTCTCTCTCCCTGCTCTCCTCTCCCATCTCTCTCTCTCAAGTAAATAAGTAAAATCTTTAAAAATAAATAAAATAACATAAATTAATAATAGTAATAACAGCTACATCAGTTGAAATAGCAAGAATTACAAATTGCCTATCACTTCGTATGCATTGCCTAATCTTAATGGTAGGCATGAAAATTATGTATCAGTCTCCCTATTCTTTTTTCATTGAAGTATAGTTGACATACAATATTATATTGGTTTCTGATGCACAACATAGTGATTCAACGTTTATATACATTATAAAATGATTTCCAGAATAAGTCTAGTTACCATCTGTCACTATACCAAGTTATTATGACTATATTCTCTATTCTGTACTGTACTTCCCCATGACTTATTTATTTTGTAACTAGAAGTTTGTACCTCTTAATGTCCTTCACCTATTTTGCCCACCACCCCAACCTCTTCCTCTCTGGCCACTACCAGGGTGTTGTCTGTATGTATGAGCCTGTTTCTTTTCTTTTTTCTCTGAATTTTATTTTATTTTATTTTTTTATAAATTTATTTTTTATTGGTGTTCATTTGCCAACATATAGAATAACACCCAGTGCTCATCCCATCAAGTGCACCCCTCAGTGCCCGTCACCCAGTCACCTCCACCCCCCGCCTACCTTCCCTTCCACCACCCCTAGTTCGTTTCCCAGAATTAGGAGTCTCTCATGTTCTGTCTCCCTTTCTGATATTTCCCACTCATTTTTTCTCTTTTCCCCTTTATTCCCTTTCACTATTTTTTATATTCCCCAAATGGATGAGACCATATAATGTTTGTCCTTCTCCGATTGACTTATTTCACTCAGCATAATACCCTCCAGTTCCATCCACCTTGAAGCAAATGGTGGGTATGTGTCGTTTCTAATGGCTGAGGAATATTCCATTGTATACATAGACCACATCTTCTTTATCCATTCATCTTTTGATGGACACCGAGGCTATGAGCCTGTTTCTGATTTGTTTTGCTTGTTTGTTTTGCTTTTTATAAGTGAAATCATACAGTATTTGTCTTTCTCTGTCTCACTTATTTCACTTATAATAATACCTTCTAGGTCCAACCATGTTTTTGCGAATGGCAAGATCTCATTTTTTATGGCTGAGTAATATTCCTATGTGTGTGTGTGTGTGACTTCTTCCTTATCCATTCATCTATCAATGAACAATCAGTTTGCTTCTGTATCTTGGCTATTGTAAATAATTCTACCATGAACATCGGGGTACATATATCTCTTTGAGTTAGTGCTTCTTTTTTGTTTTCAGATCAATATCCAGAAGTGAAGTTGCTAGATCATATGGTATTTCTATTTCAATTGTTTGAGAAAATTCTGTATTATTTTCCATAGTGGCTATACCAATTTGCATTTCTACCAACTGTGCATCTCCATATCCTCACCAACACTTATTATTTCTAGTCTTTTTGAGACTCTAGCCATTCTGACAGGTATGAGATGATATTTCAATATGCTCTTGATTTGCATTTCCTTAATGATTAATGATGTTGAGCACGATTTCATGTACCTCTTGGCTATCTGTATGCCTTCTTTGGAAAAAAATGTCTATTCAAGTCCTCTGCTCATTTTCAATTGGCTTGTTTGTGTATGTATTTATGCACATTGAGTTGTGTGCATTCTTTATATAATTTGGATACCATACCCTATTAGATATGTCATTTGCAAGTATCTTTTCCCGTTCACTCGATTGCCTTTTCATGTAAAAGCCTTTCAGTTTGACATAGCCCTGATTGTTTATTTTTGCTTTTGTTGCTTTTTCCTGAGGAGACAATATTCCAAAAATCTAGAACTAAGATTGATGTGCAAAACTTTACTGCCTATACTTTCCCTTTTGTGATTTCAGGTCTTATATGTAGGTCTTAGTCCATTTCACATTTATTTTTGTAATAGTGTAAGAAAGTGGTCCAGTTTCATTCTTTTGCATGTAACTATCCAGTTTCCTAGCACCACTTTTTGAAAAAAAACTATCTTTTCCCCATTATATTAGTCTCTTGTTTCATTCTTTTCTACTTTATAAGGGATTAAGTTACAGGCCCGTTAACAAATGTTAACTACAGATCTCATCATCTTTCCATTCAGCTGGCTATTAACATTTATTCCAGCTCTTCGTAGGGTTCTGTTTCCTCCCCCACCTACCCAATGTTCCTTTTATTTCTGTGGAAATTTTTTTTCTTCCTGGGAGTCATTATGGTGTTCTGGAAAGATGATTGATAGCTATTTAATGAAGTACAGAGTACAGATCTATAATCCCAGGATATATATTTTTTTTTTCTTTGGTTCAGTACTAAGAACAAAGTAGGTACCCCAAAACTTTTTTGTTCAGTTTTGATTATTTAACTTAATGCAAATAACACCTTGATCCACTCAGAGACAAACACACTTGAGTGCTCTTCAGCTGTGGTTGCTCTATCTCACTTCTTCTCTGGCCTATTTCCAGCCTTATTTTGCTCCTTCCAATAGTTTTTATTCTAGAATCTTCTGGATGACCATGAGTTTACAGCATAAACAGCTTCATGCAAGAACAGGGTGTCACATCACAGAAACTGTACAGGTGTGCCTTCCCAGAGCCTTTAGCGCAGACTAAAATATCTGTGATAAAATGTTCCAGATGGAAATAAATCCCTCAAATAATCAATAAACAAGGACTGGTATTGATCACTTCATAGGATGAAAGGCAATTTGTGGTCCATGGTTTGAGTCTCTCCCTGTCATTCATTTATTTTGTAGAAGTCACAGCAATTTAAAAATATGCTTTCACTTAAAGTAATTAAGCAAACACACACACAGGCACTTAAGAAATAATGACACTTAAACGGTAATGTTCTTTTTTTTCTGATGATTTCAACAGCTATTATTCATGTATATTTACATAACATTGGGGAAATAGCTTTGAAATGTCTACTTTGTTCTTCATTCATGTGTTCATTAGGAAATGAGAAAAAGAGATGGATAGATTGATAGATGATGGATAGATAGATAGATAGATAGATAGATAGATGGAGTAGACAGTAAAGGCTACACTTTGTGGGGTCATAGAGTAGATGCCAAGATCAGAGTAACTGGCTCAAGACTCTATTTCCAGTCCCCATTTCTCACACCCTCCTCTCCAGCTGCTCTCAACACTCCCAGTCTCCTGAGCTTGTCTGTGCTTTCACTAGGAACAATGCATTGCCACTGTTTCACCTGCAGTGCATGAGGGATGCTTGTATTTCATTGCCCCAGCCTTGCTTTTTCTTTTGACTAACTGGTCATCTTTCAGGACTCGATTTAAAGTGATCTGCTCCATTCAGGATCTCTTCATGTCTCAGCCAAGTGTAGTGCACCTCTTCTAAGGATTCACAGACATTAGCCGATCCTTTGAGCAGTGACTCTACTGTACATGTTTCCTTGTCTGGGTTGATGTGAGTGACTTACCAGCAGTGACTTGGAGGGTATCATATTCTTTTACTTGTTTTGTTTCTTTTTACCTTGGGATCTAGTTATGACTCAAGCACAGGGAGCAATCTCTAAATAGTACTTGTTGAGTAAATAAAGGAAGGAATAGTTAAGGAAATCATACTCTAAAAAGTTAGTAAGTAGCAGGATGCAATATGACAAACTCTCTCAGCACCCATGGAGGGAGCATCCAGCCCAAAGCATCAGGGAAGGCATTGCTCCCCTAACTTCACTCCCATCTTATCAAGTAAGCTGCTCACCTCCATCCCTCAGGAACAGGCTTAATACTGATTTCTGCTCCAATAAGAAATGCAATGTAAAACAAAATGTATAAAGAGACAATCATGTTACAGAGGGACCTGTGGCTTATGGGGAGGAAGGAGAGGTCACACAGAGACTGTTTCCGCTGTCTAGTCAGAAAGAACCTACTGCATCAAAACATGGGGACAGGAAGAGGAAGAAAGGCATGATATGCTACAGAGGGGAGAAAAACAAGTTTGGAGTGTGGCAGAGGGGCACAGGGACAGCACTTAAGCTGGGTATCTGTGTCCTAAGGAAGAAGAAGAAGGTCTTTACCACCCATGAAGATTGTACTTTTGGCTATTTCCAGCTAAGAACATTTCTGAGAGGCTACCCCATGTTTCTTCCTACTTGAATCAGCTAGCTCTAACCCCAGGTCAGGTAGAAGTCAGGACAGTATAAGGTTAATATTAAGAATATAAAACAGGATTTTTGCTACAGGAATTCTACTACTCACTCCTTTTCAGTTTCAGAGGGAGGAAATTATATTCGCATAGATACAAGGACAATAGACGAATGGAAATTGAAAATCCAAACTAACAAACTCACAAAACCATTTTCTCCTAGCAGCTGAGTCAGAGCATAATTGCTTCACTGGGACAACTCTGGGTGATCTTTTCCCAGCAGCCTTCCAAGCTTGGCTTCAGGAATATGTTCCTACTGAGAACAAGAGCTAGATGTTGGAACCATCTGCCAGGTAAATGGCGCTAGGACTAGCTACTTGGACATCTTGTTTCCAGCACATTGAGGGTCTAAAGCAGGAAGTGCACATTTTGCTGGGCTCTCCACAGATAGGCTCCACCCATTTGCTTTATTCCTGGAGCCAAGGAACACAAGGGGTTAACTACCAAAACATTCAGGAAGAGCCATCACAAGTGCCTGGAATAAGTGACAGGAAACTGCCACATGAGAACGTAGAGCCATTTAGCCCAGAAAAGAAGTGCCTATCTTCAAATGTGAAGCCACCATGTTGACAAAAGGCCACACTACCTTGTTTCTACAAGGCACAGAGATGGAACCAATGGCTAGATTCACAGATAAAATATTCAGTCCACCTATTAGAAAGAAAATTTTAGGTGTGCCTGAGTTGCTCAGTCAGTTAAGCAACTGACTCTTGGTTTCAGCTCAGGTCATGATGTCAGAGTTGTGAGATTGAGCCCCAAGTAGGGCTCCATGCTCAGCAGGGGAGTCTGCTTGAGATTATCTCCCTCTGCCCCTCTCCCTCCCTTGAGCTCTCTCTTTCTCAAATAAATAAAATCTTTAAAAAAGAAAAGAAAAAAGTAAGTCTTGACAGTCCATAGTGAGATAGACCAGCTTACAAATATAAGATCTTCATACCAAGGAAACTAGACATACAACCATGTTACGTAAACCTCCCTATATATCTTCCTAAGACATAGTAAAACATCTGAAAATGATTCAAATAGACAAAGGAGGGGACTTGAGTATAAAGAACAGGTACATCTATTTCAGGCCCCATATTAAAAAAAAAAAAAAGAAAAACTACGGTATTCCTGGGTGGCTCAGTGGTTGGGTATCTGTCTTCCCCTCAGGGCGTGATCCTAGAATGCCTGGATCAAGTCCCACATCGGGGTCCCTGCATGGAGCCCACTTTTCCCTCTGTCTATGTCTCTGCCTGTCTCTCTGTGTCTCTCATGAATAAATAAAAATTTTAAAAAATAATCAATCAATAAATAAATATTTAAAAAAGAAACAGTAGAAAAGGAAAAGTATATTTACTGCCTCAACTATATTAAGAATCTATTATGAATAAATACATATTTAATTTCAACACTGCGGGAGGTACATTAGATCAATTAGTCAGAACACAGTTCTCATAAAATTTACAACCCAGTAGAAGGAAAGCATGCTCATAAATAATGATATTGCCATGAAGAAAGTGACATATATGCAGTGCACATAAAGTCCTCTGAGCATTAGACTTTCAATAAGAATGGACAAATCAGCCTATGTTTTAGTTATAGTAAAAAAAAAAAAAAAAAAAGAAAAAAAGTTAAGACACCTGAAATAAACTGCTTCTCATTTCCAAGAAAATAATGAGGGCCGAAGCAGGATGGATCAGAGAAAGGAGAAAGAAAAAATTGAGAAAAGTGTTTTGTGTTCAATTTCTTTCATTCTTAAACTTTATTGACTCTCAGGTTTGGGCTGGACACACAGAATACATTTTTGGAGTTATTCCAAATACCTTTCAATGAAAGGTTGTTTTTATTTAAGGTAAGACATTTACAGAGGAAATATTAGAAAAATTAAAATTAAAATAAAAACAAGTCATATATAAAGAACCTATAACTCCTGTTATTCTGTTTATGATAAAAATACAACTTTTTCAGTGCATATAAGTATAAATTGATGTGCATGTATATGCATATATATAGATACCATTAATACTGGATGATGAATAATTCGAAACATTCTTCTTTGTGAGCAAGATTCACACATGGTACAGAAATTCTTTTCCGGGATCCCTGGGTGGCGCAGCGGTTTAGCGCCTGCCTTTGGCCCAGGGCGAGATCCTGGAGACCCAGGATCGAATCCCACGTCGGGCTCCCGGTGCATGGAGCCTGCTTCTCCCTCTGCCTATGTCTCTGCCTCTCTCTCTCTCTCTGTATCATAAATAAATAAAAAAAAAGACTTAAAAAAAAAAAAGAAATTCTTTTCCATGCTAATAAAAACACTCGGTGACATCACTCTTGGTGTCTCCTTCCTTTGTTGGATGCACTATTATACATTTTTAAAAACCTCCTTATAGGAGACTTAATTCTGTCCAATGTATTATTACAAATAATGTGACAATACACATACCAATAAATAGGCATATTTCAAATTATTGTATTGTAAATTTGTTTTACATGTATACTAAAGTGTAGATGAGTGTCTACTTCTGCACACTTGGAAACATTATTTCTATTACATTTTCTTTAAGAATCTGACAGGAAAAAGGTGGTATCTCCGTGCTACACAATTTACTTTTCTTTATTTTCAAATAAGATTCAATGTTCTTATATACTTATAAACCATAAATCAGAGGAACTTATTTCTTGTTTAAAATCATCTCCTTATGAAATGTTTTCTTCTTCTTCCTTATTGATGGGAGCAGGTTTACACATATTTCTCAGCATTGATTTTTTTAATACTTTTAGACTTTCTTTTGTTATTCAAATTCACTTAAGTTTTATGCAATTAAAACTGTTAATATTTTCCACATGGCTTCAATTTTGGTTTTATATTTTGAAAAGTTTTCTCCAACCACCCAAATTATAGATATATTACTAAAATATTTTGTAATTTCATCATTTACATTTAAATATTTAGGACATTTGGCATTTATTTATTTTTTTAAAGATTTTATTTATTTATTTTTGTAAGACAGAATGAACAGAAGCTAGGGGCGAGGGGCGGAAGGAGAAGCACTCTCCACTGAGCAGGGAGTGGATTTCAGGACCCCGGGATCATGACCTGAGTCAAAGGCTCAGACGTTTAACCAATTAAGCTACCCAGGTGACAAACATTTGGCATTTATTTTGAAGTTATGTAAGGCAGAGCGCCCTATGTAATTTGTTTTAGACAATTAACTCATTATCCAATTATAAATTATTGATTTCATCATTTTGTTCTAAATTGAGATTATTTATTGGACACTCCTAATATCAGGCACTGAGAATAGAATAATGAGGGGAAAAAATGGACAAAATTAGTTTTCTCACACAGCTTACATTCTAGTAAGAGAAACAAGTATTAAATAAATTCTCACTAAAATATTTATAGAAAACCATGGGGAACACCCTGAGTGTGGAGACTAGGTAAAGATTAAATACAAACCTTGGAGAAAGATGTGGGGAGAAAAATAATTTTACAGAAGAAACAAGATCCAGTTCAAAGGTCCAGGGGTGGGCTGAAGGCGCCTCATTGCAAGAAGTGAAAGAAATTCTCAAAAGGCTTGAGTATGGAAGGTAAGAAGCCACCTACATTTTTAAGTACCAGTGTCCCTTTCACACAAGGCACAGCTAATCCCACATCCCTTTAAAAAGAAAGATATCTGCTATTCTGTTTTCTCTTACAGAGAAATTTGAGAACCATTTTCTAAATGTCAGAGAAATATTTTGATTAGAATTTCTTTTAATTGAAACATTAAACTGTGCAGGAATTTTTTTTTTTTTTTTTTTTGGTATTCAATGGAGTGATTATTTTTAATTGAATGAGTTAAAAGGGTTTTGTCTTAGATTAAAAGCACACTTCTTTTGCCTGCATGTGCATATACGCAAGTATGTGGGGGATTTTTTTTTTTTTTTAATGTGACTTGGTTTTCCAAGACTTATCATGAAGACTACTGAGCAGTTAGTTTCCAAAAAGGAATCTTTGCCTTTAACTTGTTTTTCTGTGTTCCGGCAATACATGGTTTGTAGATTCAGTGTGACAGCCAACCAAAGTGATATCAAGAAGTAAGCTTATGCAAGATTCAGAGACTTCTTTATAAGGCATGTGGAACCATTAGATGGGAGAGAGCGGTGCTATTGTCCAATTCATTTAGATGAAGCTCTCCTAAAGGAACATCAAGTACAGCTTAAGATGGATTGGACTTTTAGCACAACATTTCCATGGATAATGGTCTAGCCTGCCTATCTTGAGTGACAGGTATGAACACAAAAACTTTTAGAATACTAAGCATTTTTAATTAATGAAATACCGAAATAAAAATTAAGAAGTTCTTAAATTCACATATCCTAATCTCTTGGTACCAGATATTTGGTTAATCCAAGACTTATGTCATAGCAGTACCCTAACAAAATAAATTGGCTCTTAGGGGAAAAAAAATCCACAATTGAGTCTTTCATATAATTTTTATTTTCTATTTTTCCTCTGATCTTTTCAGTTTTCTTTTTTTCACAGAGCTACTAAGAAGTGGTTAGCATGCTTTAATGAACCTTACAGTTAAGCATAGTCCGAGAAAGTCAGAAAGTCATGTAATAGACAACATTTCTAGACTATCAGTCATCACCCCAATGTGATTAATTTATTATAAAGTGATCTGTATGTCGTATTGTTTTTCCTATTGGTGTTAAACAACTCCCAAAGTGTGTCTTTTGAGATTTGCCCCCAGGAGGTAGCAATTGCTTGGCATGTAAACAGTAGGGACAGCAGGGCAGTTTTCCCCTCTTCTAAGGGAACAGATCTCAGACACAAAGATGCAGTACTGGCAACTGAAATTTGGTAGAGCACAATGAAGGGTTGGGGGACTATGGGGGTGGGGGGCACTCACTGTGTCAGCTACAGCCAAGACGAATCTTCCTACCATAAAGAAAAAATCGCTTTTAAACTGTTTTACACTTTCTTTCAACCTATCTTTACTACAAATACTATCCATGGAATTTATATTCTTCATATTGTTAAAATTGTTTCCATAATTTTCATGGCCATATAGTGTCCTTTTGAATTACTTTACTAGAACTCATTTAGCTGTGTTTGCCCACTAGTGCGTCATAGCAAAATGGTGTGCTGGGAACACCAGGTGAGCTGCCCAAGTGTGGTCGGTTTTTACTGTTAGTGTGTATTTTCCTGTTAACTAAGGATCATACCCTTCAGCAGTGTCTGTTAGACAGAGCAAGGAGCTGAATGCAAGAAACTGATTAACCAACATCAATCCGATACTAAAGAAAGATCATATATTTATTAAAGCACTTGGGGATTTTTGCCTGAAGACTACAAGAGAAATGCACAGCAAGAAATAAACTCCTCTCCTCAAAAAGGAATTGAGATAAAGACTGATCAAACAAAAAGCATAGGAAATACTAAATTAACCAAAACCTTCAAGATGGCAGTGTTCTAAACTACAAAGACACACTTATGAGTTGAATATGAGTAACTGAAATATCTTGCTGCCATGCGTTTTCTTCTTTTTCATTGGCTTCAGCTTTGGAATTGATAGTATAACTTCCAGTTTATGGTATATAATTCTCATCAATTCATGGAAAAGCTCATTCTCTCTTATGTGCTTTTCACTCGTCTCATTCTGGGTCCTGTCCTACTCTCCCACACAGGTACCTAATCTGCTGTGTTTGTCACATGTCCTTGGATATGTATAAAACCGTATGAAAATACAGTGGTACCTTTGTATGTGTTTTTAGGTTGCGCAAATGATATTGTGCTATGGAAATTGTGTGTGTGTGTGTGTGTGTGTGTAATGCTGTAGCTTTATGTCTTCTTCATGCTGTTGTATATGCCCCTAATTTATTGCTCTCTAATGTTGTTACAGTAAATGTATCCATCATATTTTATTTATTTAGAGATGAACACATGAGATGTTTACAACCAATAGCTACCACAAACAATGCTGAGAAGAATTAGCTTCATACATTTTTTTTTATGAACTTTTTGGAATGGGGTCTCAGGGTAATAGCATATGTACATATACAATGTTGCTATTGCCAGTTGCTCTCTAGATCAGCTATACCAGCTTTATCCACACTGCCCACATCCACACCACGCGCGCCCATCCAAACTAATGTTTGGTGTGATTCAAACCTCAATCATTTTCTAAAAGATATGTTCTAATAATAGTAAGATGATATCTGTGTTTATTGTTGCTGACTACCTATATACTCTAGATGTTTTTGCTTGTTCTTTAGGTTTCCTTGTGTTTTGGTAGATCTATAGTAGGTCTTCCATATCCAAGATATTAATCCTTAATTGATTTCAGTTGTTGCAAATACCTCTGCCATGTTTTTACTAATATTGTCTATATTTTCCTTCTTTACTGAATTTCTGATGTTTATGTAATGAAATCCATTCATTCGTTTTCTCCTTAGAATTTTTGGTTTGAAGGTCAGGAATGTTATCTCCTTCCTCCACCTTTCCTCCACGCCCCAGTGATATTCTCCTTCTTTTTCTTTATTTAGTTTTATAGTTTTAAAGATTTGTAAGCACTCTAGATTTCACATTTATATATTGAATGAGAGAAATCCAATCCACTTTGCTCCATTTAGTGGGCTTATATTTTTGACATTTTCATGACTGGGTTGGCATGCCAGGCCTACCATATATCACATCTGCCATACACACATGGTTATGTTTCTGAGCTTTTTATCCTCATCTCTCAATTTCAAATCAGTAGTATATTGGCCACATAAAGCTCCAGTGGCTCTTTAGACTGCATATAGATGTGAATATATATATATATATGAATATATAAATAAAGATTACTCTGACTTCAGAAAATGAGCTTAGAAAGCTTCATTCTGTGTTCCTACTTCCTCAAAAACATTTATTTATTGAGAGAGAGAGAGACAAAAAAAGCATGAGTGGGGGTAGAGGAGATGAAGAGGGAGAGAAAGAATCCCAAACAGACTCTGGACTGACCACAGAGCATAGAATGGGGCTCGATCTCATACCCTGAGATCATGACCTGAGCTGAAACCAATAGACAATGCTCAACCAACTGAGCCACCCAGGCACCTCTCCTGGAAAAACTTTTTAAGTTAATAAATAACTACTCCTTGGAAGTTTGTAGAACTTATTGGTTAACTCCTTGCTGACCACTCTAATTGGTTTAACACTTCATGAATGCTTCATGTTATTTCCCTGACAGTTTTTGACATTTCAGGTTTTGTAAGAATTTGCTATTTCATCTAAATTTTCGATGTATTAGCAAAGAACAGCTCATAATATCCTTAATACTTTTCAAAACCTCTTTAGTGTCTTACTTAAATATCTTAAATAGAATTTTGAAGTAGCTCTATTATTATGATTTCCAAATTGTATTGCATTGGGATCAAAGAGCTTAGTCTACAGGATTTTATATCTTTGAAATTTATGAAACTCCATTTGTAACCTCCATATGGTAATTTTTGTATTATTTGTGAATTCAAAATATTTATTTTTGGTGGAATCCCTCCATCTACACATGCATTATGCATATCTGTAATAAATTAATTGGTTTAGATTTTGTAATAAATTTATTTTAATCTGATTGTGTGACCTGTTATTTTCTGAAATGTGTATGTTCAATTATCCAACTACAATTATGAGGTTATGTATTTGTTCTCTACCTTTGCAAGTTGTTTCATACATTTCAATTCTACAAACTTAGGTTCCTATATAGTTAAGTCTGTTATGTCTTGATCTGTTGTTCCTTATTATGTTCTCTTATGCTGTTTTTAAACTTTGTTTCTATTTTTACTGAGAAAAATTTAAAAATATTCTCCAGATTGAATATATTGAAAACAAAACTCAACAGAGCACCTGGGTGACTCAGTCAGTTGAGCATCTTACTCTTGGTTTCAGCTCCATGATATCATGGGATCCCAATCATGGGTTCCAGTCCCACATGGGGCTCTTCACTCAGTGAGGAGTCTGCTTCTCATTTCTCTCTCCCCCTGACCCTTCCCTTGCTTGTACACTCTCTTTCTCTCCCTAAAGGAAATAAATAAATCTTTAAAATAAATAAATAAATAAATAAATAAATAAATAAATAAATAAATAAATAAATCTCAATACCCTGCCAATAGTTTTGCTCTTGAGGTATCTGATAAAATTTGATTCTTACAGAAGTTATTTGGAATCCTGCTTCATCGTTTAATCTATCTAAATTTCACTATAATTTCAAGAATGTTCTGGGGTTTCTTTTCCTTATTTACTCTGTGGCCCCTACAAACTCCATCAATATAAAATCATCATCCTCCATTAATTATGATTTTTTCAGCATAATTTACTCAAGTACCTACTTTTTCCTCCATTTCTCTTATATTGTCTAATGGGCCTATTATTTTAAAATTTCTTTTATTCTGTTTATTAGTTTGTATTTTATATTTCTTCTCAATGCTTTCTGGGAAAGGGATCTGCAAATCATTGCTTTGTAAAGTCAATTCGTCACCATAAATCAATTCTCCTCTTTCAACTATTAAAATTTTCTTGATTAGTATTTTAATTTGATTCTTTTAAAAGGAACTATTGGAATTTTTTCTCATTATCAATATTACCCCTTCTATTTATGGGTTTCATTTTAATTCTCATTTTTAGTAGGTCATCAGATAGAAGTTAGTTAGCTTATTAACCTTCTTTTGGGGTCTGTGTTTCTTTATTTTCCCCTGTGATCCCATAATTTCTTGAGGCTTTCAACCATATTAAAAATTGCTGTATTCCCAAGGAGAAGAAGCAAAATCCTAGGCTTTAACATACACCATATTTGGACTTTGGGACAGGCCTGGGCAAAGGGGTATCTCTGTATTGGTAAAAGGACACATCCTAAAGTGTAAATCTAATACCTTTGCCACATCCCCCCACCCACAGCCCTGCTCCTCAGGGGACATGCCTATGCCTCTTCTTTGATTTGTGCTGTTTGTGTAATCACCTAGCCCTTGGAGGTATGTGTTATATGAGTGGGCAAGGATTTCTCAAGTGTCAGCTCTGCTACCTAAATTGATTGAGATTTACTTTCTGCCAGCCATTATCACAGGCTGCTCTGTTGATAACCCTCACCACCTCAGAAAAGCATGCAGATAGTGCTGCTATTCCTGACCAACCATGTTGGGTCACAGATTGGGCAACAGTCTTCTGGGAAATGCTAGGGGAGAAAAAATCACAATAAGCAGGGTTTGCCAACATACTCTCTGAGCACCCATCAGGATCATTTTTACTCAAAGCTGCTCCTTCTCTCTCAATGAGACTCCATTACCTTCTGCATTCATAATATTTTCTCATAGATTTTGCATGAGTTTCTCTCACCTCTGTTTTCCTTTTTGTCTTTTGCATCAAGCATCCCAACTTTTAGATCAGTATGCCATATCCTCTGGAAGCAGAGCTCAGGAAAAAATTTTCATCTCCATTTCACATATGAGACAACTGAAGTTTGGAATTTAAATAATTTGTCCTCCATTACTGAGCCAGTAAGCAGCAGGGGGAAGCAAGAACTATTAGATTTAACTGCAAATCTCATGTTTTTCCCTGGAATTTATATCATATAAGTTGCAAGATACAGGAATCTTTTCTCAGAATATCATTACATTTAAAAAATCACCTTGTTTTTATGAACTCTGGAGCTAGAAAATCATTTCAAAATTTCCCAGAAAAATCAAACACCTAGAAGATACTTTCAGTCCCAAGGGTTCATTTCTACTTGATGGAGATGAGGAAAGGCTGTTGGGTAAGTGTAAAGATATTTCTGAGTCCCACTTATAAAGACAACTCATGTAGAAACCACATACATAAACCCCATAAGTAGACACTGAAGTATCCTAACTTAGAACTTCTCTAGTGACATGCACAGAGCAAATGGGAATCAGTCATTGCCCTCTGCCATCAGAACACTGGCTTTCCTTTCATGTAGCGTTTTTCAATGCAATGCCCTAAACAGCAGCTCTTGAAACAATACAGAACATTTAATTTTTAATCACCACATAGTTTGTTATGGGAGTGGACACACTAATGCCAAGTACTAAAATATCAGCTAGTCAAATGGAAAATACCACCTGGATTGTCATCTCCTTTAATATTTTTTGGCAACATTAAAGAAACTTTCTGGGATGTTTGTTAATTTTTATGGGGTTGTGTCTTCTTATTCTTGTGCATTTTAATTTGGGGAGAAAAATAGTTATTTGAAGGCAAGAGGAATTACTTTGACTAAGTCTTGTAATTCAAGTGGAAGTGAGCCTTCTCTTTTTAAGGCACTATGATAGGTCTTTAGTGTCAAAATAAAGACTTTTTCCTGAGGGTCTGTAGAGCAGTTGGATAGTCAACAAAGCCTCAAGCCAACAGCCCTATCATTTCTCCATCCTGGATAACTCATTCTGTATAACCAACACTCTACAGCTTTTGCCAAATCATGTCACCAATCTGATAGAATAAAGTTAAAAATGGAGCTTATAGTTGAATATAGGATTCAAAGCAGAGATGACAAATCTATTTACTTTTTTATTTGGGTGAAAATACGGCCATAAAAAGAAGGGGAGGAAAATGCTAAATGGAGCATCCTGTGTGTTAATATTTTGCTAATTATCTTACATTTGTAACTCAGACAAGTTGGTACAAATCTATGATGCTATTAACAGAAATTAGCTTCCCCCTCAAAATGTCCTGATCTTTTTCTGACACTGCTGAAGGGAATGGTATCACAGGCTCAGGAAGAAAGTCTTCAGGTATCCCACTCCAGCCTGTGGGCACCGCCACCATCAGCCTCTAGTTGATGAATCTAGCAATGCTCTGGGGTCAGAATCCTCTCAGTGAGGACTACACTGTCACTGCTACTCTGGAAATTGGAGATGGGACATTCTTTTTTTCTGTATCATGTTTTACCCTAAGCATAAGTATGGTTTTTACCTGCTTCCTGACAGATAACTGACATCAGATAATAACTCTTTATGAAAATTGCCAGAACTCTTGTGAATCATCTTCTACTCAGAGACTAACTTATTCCATTTTCAAGAGGCAGACACCCATGATGTCTTATTGGGAACCCCTCTACCTCATTCCAGGCTGCTTCCACAGGTCACAGGAAACATCTCCCAAGACCTCTATATTTCAGAGCCTCAATGTAATAAGAGGATGAGAGCTTAAAATAAAATAAGAAGGATTCACCATTTATTCAACATTATATAAGATACTAGGCATGATTCCATAGAGAAGTAATTCTAATATTTTTAACACTTGAGGATGGATATTATTATCTCCCTTTTAACAAATGGGAAATTTCAAGGAAGTTAATGGCTTGCCAAAGATCACATAAGACTCAAGTATAGTCAACTCCATAGTCAATACCTCCAAGTACATCATCTTGCTTTCCTACAGATTATAGAGATCACAGGAATACTGCTGAAGAAAGAAACTTGCAAATATATATTTTGTATAGTCATTTAATAAAAACAGAACATCCTTCATGAGTTTATCTTCCTTTTATGACATGTTGGTCTGGATTCCCATTACCTAGTGAAAAAAAAGTCTAAAAATACTTTGAAAAGTTTACAACCCTATTAAAAGGCAAGGTATTATTATTAATAATTTTAAAGTTTAATGGTCCCTTGCATAAAGAGTATTTTTATTATTTATTTTATTGAATATTATTAAAGAATTATTTATACCATGATCTCAAATCTGTGTTGTTAGTGGAAGAAAATAATATGGATTTTCTGATTACTTTGCACATATTATGAGGAGAGCTATGAACTATGCACACTCCAAAGTTGATTGCCTAGAGATCCTTTATGCAAAATGTTCAAGGACTATGTACATGATTTATACAGAGTTAAGCCTGTAGAAACCTCTTGCTATTGATAAAATGGAGCAGTAACCTGGCTTTGTTTCAAGAATACTACATATTCATCTATATTGTGAATATATAGTGAATTAATGCTTATAAATGCATGTATAAAACATTAAAAATTATTATTAATGAATTATGCCAGTGACTTAAGTGGGGGCACCATTAAAATAATCCCAGCTACCATTTATTAATGGTATTTTATGTGCCAGGAAATATATTAGATGTTTTATCTCCATCATCTCACTGTATTTCCTTGGATGGTTGGATGTGGAGGCTGAAAGAAGTAATGTACTCAGAGACATACGTCTAATAGTTGTGTAGTACAGAGAATTTGAATCCAGGCTCATTCACATCTGAAATTCCTTCCATTTAGCTAACAGCCTCAGAGTTCCGTATATGCTGTGGACTGAACCAAGATCAAAAATGCTCACTTCACCCAAAGCTTTGACATTTATGATTTTTTGACCCTCATAGCATTCTGTTTTTCCCTCAGGATAACTATGCAAAGTGAAACTTCCTCTCCTAGACTACAGGTACTATTTCCTTTCGTGTACATCTCTTTCTTATGAACCTCAACAATATCCTGCTGAGTCTAAGCCTATACCTAGGGTGATTCAAGGTCAGTCAAAGGTACAGAATAATTTGGGCATGTTAAACTGAAATCCCTTTCTTAGGGTTTCTCAAAGATTATCTGGTCTAATGGAAACTTACTAGAATAGCCTGTCCAAATGCACTGCCCCTGAAACAGAGTGAAATTGTAAGTCATATGTCAGACTAAGGCTGTCAGAGCCAGAAGGGATCTTAAGAAATTGTTTTGTAATTTGTTTCTAGAAGTGAGGACTTTGAATACATTTGAGGCAAATAGATGGCTCCTAGTAATTCAGCACAAAGGCAGAGCTGGGAATAGATCCTTCAGACTTTCAGATTTACAATCTTAATTCTAATGAATATTCATATTTTTCATATTAAAAAAAAAACAGGAGAGGTGCCTGGATGGCTCAGACAGTTAAGTGTCCGACGTGATTTTGGCTTAGATCATAATCTCAGGGTCATGAGATGGAGCTTCACATGGAGCTCTGTGCTTTGAAAGGAGTCTGCTTTGGATTCCCTCCCCCCACCTATGTGCACATAGGTGCACATGTGCTCTATCTCAAACAAATAAATAAATCTTTCTTTAAAAAAAAAAAACAGTAAGGTGTAAGGAAAATATAAAAATATGTATATATTTATCATCCAAAATGCCCCTCATCCTCTATCCCAAGCCATACTTCCCACCCCAGACATAGCTGCTATCATGAATGTAGGTGTGTGTACTCAGTACATTTTATGTTTTTCATATGTATGCATATGTCAATGAACTACATGAACTGAGTTGTGATTCTCATTTACATTAATGGCATCATGCAGTGCATTGTTACATTCTGTAACTTATTAACTCAAAACTGTATTTTAGTAACTTGTGTTTATACATAGTGACACGTTTTTATCTGTTTTAACTGCTCTATACTACCAAATGGTATAAAAATATATCAGTTTATTTAGCCATTGCCTCACTGTTGGAAATTTATTATCTCCTCCCTGCCTTTATTGTGGTCTCAATCCATGCTGCTTAGGTACCTATGTATCTCAAAGCATATATGATTTTGTTTTGCTTCTTTCCATAATTTATAAGAAAAAATCAAGATTTGGAGTACAGTCTTCTATTTCTTGCTTATATTTTTAAGAGTGAGCCATGCTGACTCACAAAGTTATGTTTTATTCATTTTTACTCCTATATAGTATTCTGTTACATTAATACACACAAATTATTTATCCATTATTATTGATGGACATTCAAACGTTTCCCACTTTTTCCTATTATGAGCCATGGTGCTGCCAAAATTATTATACATATATTGTGGTACATATTGTGGTTCTTCCTAGAGAAACATTATAAGTTTCTCTAGGAAGGGAGCTGATGTGATACATGAAACATTTACGTTCGACTTTTGAAGACTGAGAAGTAAAAACACTGTAAGAGTTTCTCTATGCCACATGCTCAGCAACATGCTCATTTTTCTCATGTTAAGTAAAAATAAAATGAGTCATAAAAATATTAAAATTCCCATTTGTCAGGATTCTTAACTTCTGCCTTTTTAATAGGCAGAAAAATGCTTCTCATGGTGGTCTTAATTTGCATTACCCAGCTCATTAAAGATACTGTGTAGCTTTATCTGTATTTATTTATTATTCATGCTTCTGGGAAATGTCCATGCATTTGGTTCAGATTTCTTCTTATGGAAGTTATGATATATTTTTCATACAAATTTGTTCCTAACTTTTTCTTATTGTGTCTAAATTCATGAAATACTGATTATTCACCTAAATGAAGTGGGAGCATAGCAGATTTTAAATAACATTATAGTATCTTTGCTCTTTTCCCATGAAATCTTTCCTTATTATTTTTGCCTCACATTTTATTTCAAATATTTTTATTTTCCTAAATAACTATGTTTATTTTGAATTCTTTTTAACTCTTTTAGTAAATTTTACCACATGCTTTGCTCATCATATTTTTTCCTCTTACATTCCACTTGTATTTGGATTCACTTAAAATCCCAATGAAGTGTTTGCATGTTCATTTTCAGGAAGTTGAGATTCGTCAATATTTGAAGATATCTTTATTTTGCTTGAGCTACTGACTGGGCATCTATTGGTAGGGATAGTTTACATCTACTCTCAGATGATACATTAATATTTCCATGCAATGTGTCCCAGATGATATTTTAATATTTCCATGCAATGTATACCAGCCACAGCACTTGAGGCTCATGCTGCTGTACAAGGGGAGCTCTCTCAACTACCGTATATTGGGGAGATCCACTGTGTCCTAAAGGAGGAGTTGGCAAGTCAAAAAATGGCAGTGGTGAGGTTAATCTGAGGCCCAGGCTGGGGCAGTTTAACAATTGGCTAGGAAATATCTGACAACTGGTATTGCCACACCAGCACAGACCCAAAGAATGCTTCCCATGAACCCTTTGTTGATCTAGTTCTTTCCCATTGGTGAAAACTTTGTTTTTAACCTTAATGGTTTCTGTTAATCTTTAACATGCATCAGTTTTTCCATGATGTGTCTAAATGAGGGGCAATTTTGTTTACATTGTTTAGTACTCAGAGTGTATTTTCCATCTGTAGATACTTGTCTTTCAATTCTAGAAAATAATCACAATCATTTTGAAAATACTATTACACTCTTTCCTTCTGGAATTTACATACAGGTGTGTGTTGGTTCTTCTAAATAGATATTCCATGCACCTTTCTTCTCTTTCACGATTGTCATGATTTATCAATATATATTGCATTCAAGAAATATTCACTGCCATTGTCCATCTTCCAAATTTACTCCTTCTGTCCAGCCAAGAGTTTATCCCATCAATTGACATTTTTCCAATTTCAAGAACTTTTGGAATTGTTAGAATTTCCAATTAGATCTTATTTCTCTCTATTTTGACTTCTTATTGATGTTTGTAGATATTATTTCTTTCCTACTATTTAAAGATTTCATAAATATCTATTTTAAAGTCATTTTGAAATTGTCCCATCACTTTTAATTATCTTCTTCATTATGTAGATAGTGGCTCTGCTTCTTCATGTTGAAATTCTAATTGGTATAGGAGAGCAGGTGCCTAAGTTTAAAAAAAAAAAAAAAAGAATAAATACCCACAAATAAACTTTCATCTGAGAACAGATAAAAGATAAACACGGTTTGATTCTAAGTATGGAATATACAGGTTCTATTCCATGTGATTCATCTATAAATACACAGTTCAGGCAGTACTCCTTCTACCCCTACTTCCAGGTGATGAGTGAGAGTATCATGATGTGATCCCTTACCTGCAACATGGCATTAGCCTACTAACTTTTATATCCTCTCCCTCCCTCTTTTCTCCACACAGCCAGAATGGTTTTTAAAAACCTAAAAACAGAAAAAGGAAGCAAGATGGCAGAAGAGAAGGGGTCTTTGTTTCATCTGGTCCCCAAATTTAGCTAGATAACTATCAGGCCATTCTGAGCATCTATGAATTCAGCCTGAGAAGTAAAGAAAGAATAGTGGAAACTCTACACATAGAAAAGAGACCACTTTTTGTAAGAGGCTTGAAAGCCTCCAGGGAAGAAAGACCTCACTTGGCAAACTGCTTACACTGAGCCCAGCCACCTGGCAAGGGGTGGTACAACTCCACCCAGACAAAAGACATCTGAGAATCAGTGCAGCAGGCCCCTTTCCTAGAAAACAAGCTGGAAGAACAGCTGAACAACAAGTATACTGACCAAGCAGGAAAACTCCAGGACTGAGAGAAATAGTATATAAAACTCGAGGTGTCTCTCTTATGGTTCATTTATCTTTCAGGTTAAAATTTTCCCATATTCTTTCTTTTTTCCCACCTCAACTAGTTTGATATTTTATCAACTCTTTGTTTTTAAGTATTTAAGTTTTCTTTCTCTTTTAACTTTCATATTTTACAATCATATATTATAGATATATTCTTCATTTTTGGCTTCCTTTCACCGTATTCTATTTTACTTTTGTATATATATGTTTTGCTTTTAAAAAATAATGACAATTTGGGGATTTAGTAACATACAGACCAAAATACACTCAGAACCAAATGGGTCACTGTCTTGATCCACTCTGTGAGATTATATTCTCTCACCTCCGCCATTGCCCTCCCCCCTTTTTAATTTGTTTTTCTTTTCGTTGTCTTTTTTCTTTTATTTTCTGGTCCCTGACCTCTTCAGATTTGTCTAGTGTGCATTTTGCTCATGTTGTGGTTGATATTTTTGACTCTGCTCATTCATACAGCCATTCTCCACTGGACAAAATGACTAGACAGAAGAATTCACCACAAAAGAGAGAACCAGAAGTAATACTTTCTGCCACGGATCTAATGGATATGGATTTATGTAAGATATTGGATATAGAATTCAGGATTATAATTATAAAGTTTCTAGTTGGATTTGAAAAAAACACAAAAGACCAAAGAATCTCTTACTGCAAAAATGAAATCTAATCAGGCTGAAATTAAAAATATTCTGAGAATGCAGTCTAAACTAGTTGCTCTAACAGCTAGGTTAAATGGGGCAGAAGACGGAGTAAGTGACATAGAAGATAAGTAGAAGACAAGTTCATGGAAAGGGAGGAAGCTGAGGAAAAGAGAGAAAAACAACTAAGAACCCACGAGAGGAGAGGCTCCAAGAATTAAGTTATAGTTTGAAAAAAAAAAAAATCCGTTATTATTGGGATTCTGGAAGGCATGGAGAGAGAGAGAAACCAGAAGGTATAGTTGAACAAATCAGACCTGAGAACTTCCCTAATCTGGGGAAGGAAACAGGCATTCATATCCAAGAGATAGGACCTCTCTTAAAAATCAATAAAAACTGATCAACACCCCAGCATGTAATGGTAAAGCTTGCAAATTTCAGAGATAAAGAGAAAAATCCTAAAAGTAGCTTGGACAGAAGATTGCTAACATATTGCAGGAGAACTATTAGATTAACAGCAGACTTATCCACAGAGACATGAGAGGCCAGAAAGAGCTGGCATGATATATTCAGGATACTAAATGAGAAAAACACACAGCCAAGGGTACTTCATCCAGCAAGGCTGTCATTCAGAATGGAAGGAGAGATAAAGATCTTCCAGGACAGACAGAAACTGAAACAATATGTGACCAACAAACCAACCCTCCAAGAAATATTAAGGGAGATCCTGTAAGTGAAGAGTGAGCCCAAAGAAACAGAGACAATCTGCAGAAACAGTGACTGTACAGGGAATACAGTGGCACTAAATTCATATTGTTCAATTGTTATTCTAAATGTGAATGGGCTAAATGCTCCAGTCAAAAGACACGGGGTATCAGACTGGATAAGAAAGCAAGACCCATCTATATGCTGTCTACAAGAGACTCATTTTAGACCTAAAGACACCTTCCCACTGAAAATGAGGGGATGAAGAACCATTTACCATACAAATGGTTCTCAAAAGAAAGCTGGGGTAGCAATTCTCATATCAGATAAATTAGATTTTAAACCAAAGGCTGTACTAAGACATGAAGAGGGACATTATATCATACTTAAAGAAGACCTAACAATTATGAATATTTATGCCCCTAATGTGGGAGCAGCCAATTATATCAAGTAATTAATAACCAAAGTAAAGAAACATAGATAATAATACAAGAGGAGACTTCAACATCCACTCTCAGCAAAACAAACAAACAAACAAACAAACAGATCTTCTAACCAAAAGGTCAACAAAGAAACAAGAGCTTTGAATGACACACTGAACCAGATGGACTTCACAGATAAATACAGAACATTCCATCCTAATGCAACAGAATACACATTCTTCTCAACTGCACATGGAACTTTCTCCAGAGTAGATCACATTCTGGGTCACAATTCAAGTCTCCTATGGGTTTTTTTTTTTTTTAAGATTTTTTTTTTATTTATTTATGCATGAGAGCTATACAGAGAGAAAGAGGCAGAGACACAGGCAGAGATAGAAGCTGGCTCCATGCAGGGAACCTGACGTGGGACTCGATCCTGCATCTCCAGGATCAAACCCTGGGCTGAAGGTGGCACTAAACCACTGAGCCACTGGGGTTGCCCCCACAAATCAGGTCTCAACCAATTCCATAAGATTATGATTATTCCCTGCATATTTTCAGACCCCAATGATTTGAAACTAGAACTCAAGCATAAGAAGAAATTTGGAAAGAACTCAAACACTTGGAGATGAAAGAGCATCCTACTAAAAAATGAATAGGTTTACCAGGAAATTAGAGAAGAATTAAGAACATTTATGCAAACTAACAAAAATGAAAGCACAATGTGCAAAATCTTTGGGTTACAGCAAAGGCAGTCCCAAGAAGGAAGTACATTTCAATACAAGCCTTCCTCAAAAAATTAGAAAAATTTCAAATACACAAGCTAACCTTACACCTACAGGATCTGGAGAAAGAACAGCAAATAAAGCCTAAATAAAGCAGGAGAAGAGAAATAATAAAGATTGGAGCAGAAGTCAATGAAATAGAGACCAGAAGAATAGTGGAACAGATCAATGAAACTAACTAGGACCTGGTTCTTTGAAAGAATTATTCAATAGATAAACCCCTAGCTGACTTATTAAAAAGAAAAGAGAAAAGACTCAAATTAATAAAATTATGAATGAAAAAGGAGAGATCACAACCAACGCTAAGGAAATACAAATGATTTTGAGAACATATTATGAGCAATTATATGCCAAAAAAATTAGGCAATCTGGAAGAAATGGATCCATTCCTGGTAAACCTATAAATTACCAAAACTGAAACAGGAAGAAATAGAAAACCTGAACAGACCAGCAAAGAACCAGCAAAGAAATTGAAGCAGTCATCAGATCCTCCCAAGAAACAAGAGTCCACAGCCAGAGCACTTCCCAGGGGAATTCTACCAAACATTTAAAGAAGAAATAAAACCTTATTCTACTGAAGCTATTTCAAAAGATAGGAATAGGAAGAAAACTGCCAAATTCATTCTATGAAGCCAGCTTTACCTTGACCCCCAAGCCAAACAAAGACCCCATCAAAAAGGAGAATTACAGGGGATCCCAGGGTGGCTCAGAGGTTTAACACTGCCTTGGGCCCTGGGCATGATGCTGGAGTCCTGGGATCGAGTCCCACATCGGGTTCCTGCATGGAGCCTGCTTCTCCCTCTCCCTGTGTCTCTGCCTCTCTCTCTCTCTCTGTCTTTCTCTCTCTCTCTCTGTCATGAATAAAAGAATAAAATCTTTTAAAAAAGTAAAATAAATGTGAGGCAGGAATCCATCAAAATCTTAGAGGAGAACACAGGCAGCAACCTTTTTGACCTCGATCACAGCAACTTCTTGCAAGACAAGTCTCTAAAGGCAGGGGAAACAAAAGCAATAATGAACTACTGGGACTTTATCTAGATCAAAAGCTTCTGCACAGCAAAAGAAACAGTCAACAAAACTAAAGGCAACCTATGGAATGGGAGAAGATATTTGCAAATGACATCAGATAAAGGGCTAGTATCCAAGATCTATAAAGAACTTACCAAAGTAAACACCCTCAAAAAAACAATCCAGTCAAGAAATGAGCAAAAGACCTGAACAGACCTTTCTCCAAGAAGACCTACACATGCCCAACAAGCACATGAAAAATATTCCACATCACTCTCTGAGTCTGGGGTTTTTTAATGAGTATAGTGGTCTGGTGCCTGTGTCCTCTTGGGCATCCAGGAAACCATTAAACCAAAAAAACAAAAATGAGGTCCCAGGTGTTATTCCTTGGAGCTAGAAGGCCTTGGCTTGGAGTTGTCTAGTTGTCTTGCCGGTGGTCTGGAATATGCATATGATAGCTTTCTCTGGTCATTCTCATCTGGTCCTTCATAGATGCTATTATTCTAGAGAATCATTAAACTCCTTGACCCTTACAAGAAGGACATAAATGAGTTGCATTACAGGGCATGCATAGAGTGCAGTGGGAGTGTAGGTCTTAGCAAGAACAGAAGCCCAAAAAGAAGAATGGGGAAAAAAAAGTTTTTTCTCTCTTAGGGTCTATCTCACTATGAAGAGAAAGCAAGACACATTAAAGAATAATGTTGTAAAGAGTGAGAAGAGGGACACCTGGGTGGCATAGTGGTTGAACACCTGCTTTCAGCCCAGGGCATGATCCTGAAGTCCTAGGATTGAGTCCCACATCAGGCTCCCTGCATGGAACCTGCTTCTTTCTCTGCCTATTTCTCTGCCTCTCTCTCTCTCTCTCTCTTTCTTTCTCTCTCTCTCTCTGTGTCTCTCATGGAAAAAAAAAAAAAAAAAGAGCTGGGGGAGTGTATAGGGTGAGCTATTCAGAGGAGGGACCTAGGAGGAGGTCATATCAGAGCAGAAACCAGAAGGAAGCAAGGGAGTGGACCAGAAATTGATCCCAAGTTCAAGTCCAAGGCTATAACAATCTTGGTCTTCTTAAAGACCAATGCAGATAGCCTGAGAAAGTAACACTAAACCAGAAGTCTACTTCTCTCCCTCTTCTTCTCCCTCTACCCTCCCCCTGCTTGCTCTCTCTTCCTCATTTTCTCTCTCTCTCAAATAAATAAATAAATAAATCTTGGAACACCTGGGTGGCACAATCAGTTAAGCATCTGACTTTGGCTCAGGTCATGATCCTGGGGTCCTGGGATTTAGCCCTATGTGAGGCTCCCTGATCAGTGGGGAGTCTGCTTGTCCATCTCCCTTCGCCCCTCCCCCTACTCATGCTCTCTCTCACTTGTGCTCTCTCTCTCTTTTGGGTAAATAAAATCTTGAAAAAAAGAAATACCCTTAAATTAGAATATATGTGAATTCATGAGCAGTGGCCAATGGGCTGGTCAATTGGTGAAGGGCCTGCATAGAGAACAATCAGAAGATTAAGGACAAGGTGGTCTGAGGTGGAGACATGGGAGTGGGCACAAAGTATGAAGACCTTTGTATTGCCCATTAATGCCCAGCAGAGAGCATCCACCATGGAAAAGGCACTAAATCATAAGCTGACAAAATGTCTCATCCACTTGACATGGGCCAGCCTCTGGCACTGGGCATTCAGTACTGCTGGCAACAAAAGTAAAATAGCTGTTTTGACAGAGATAGAGGTTATGCATGGATCTATCTGCATGGATTCCTAACCGGAGCTAATCTAGCTTCCTTCTACCTTGTTCTCAAGTATAATTTCTTCTTCTAGTGATTGGCATGGGAAAATCCACTTTCTTCTGATTTTATATCCTCTCCTAGAGCAAAGTGACCCAGTCTTGTGAACCATTACAAAACAGATGAATATATAAGTTCACACTGGTTTTTCTCTAAATAAGGCATCTCACAAATGGATAAAGAAAATGTCATTGGGATTCAGGAAACGAGAATCCTTTTTGCTAGAGGAAGCATAACTGAAGGAGCTAGCGATTTAATTGAATATTCAAGAACTTGCAACTTGCAGGCATATTGTTTAAATTGACATTTGGATTTCATTGTTCAAAATCTGTGCCCTGGCTCTGAGTTAGAGCATAACCAATGAATATGAGTTAAAGCACTTCTGAGACCATGACTATAACTGTTTTCAAAACATTCAGATCTTGACAAAGTGTCTTCAGAACTTTTTCACTTTGGGCAAAAGAAGTAATCAATTTCTTGACATAAATAAGTGACCAGCAAATACTCAGTGACATCTTCTGACTTTCCCCAAATTAATGACTTATCACCTAGTTTCCAGTCTGACTTTTCCTGCTTTGAGCTGTTAATTTCCTCAACTATTTAAAGTCATGCTTCCAGGTATCAAAGGAGTTCAGTATTCCTTTAACTTGTGTGTTCAAGTGATGAATGTCTGAATGGCCATGGAAGATTTTAATACCATGACATTCTAAGAGTAGAGAAGGTGATTATTTTTGAGACTGACTACACATATTAAGAGTTCATCTGAACACAATCATTTTCAAACCAATCAGTATCCTTTCTCAATGTCTCCCTATGTTAATATTTTTTCCAGGTCTCTGGAAATTTTCACTTCACGGCATGTTGTCAAAAGAGAAATATTCTCCCTTGGATGTGCATCCATACTGATGGCACCTCAGGAAAATTCAATTATTAAATAAACTTTCCTGTCACAGCCAAAGCCATGACATGAAGTAAGTACTGGTTCTATAGCTTATTAGCCCAAACAGGACTCCTGAGTAGAAGAGGAACTAGTTTCAATACAGCCTTCCTGAAATTCATAGGCAGAAGAAGACCCATAATTGGTTTTCCTATTTCCACCTGCCAAGTGGACATCATTGGATGACTTACAAGTGCTTATCTGAAGCTATGAAAATTCAGTCATTATCACATCTGTCCTCCCCCTACCTTCTCATATCCAAATAGCCATCAAACCTTGCCATATAATACCACTTTCATTTTTAAATTCTCCCCCCTCCTTTTCCATCCACATGGCCTCTGTCTTATTAGTCTGTGTTTTTCTTTAGCAACCTCATTTGTCTTTCTGTCCCTGGCCCCTGTTCCTATGAGACCTTCCTCTGCCCAGCTAACAGGATTTCGTTTCCAAAACAGTAATTGTGGTGATATCCCCAGTCTGGAAATGCTTAGATGGCTTCCAATCACCCATAACAATGAGGAACAGTCAAAAGGGCTCTTGGCAATGAGGCCTCAGGCTGATTTAAAGCCTCCATTCTGCTGGTTCCCACAAGACAGTCTCTGCTTGAGCAGGACAAGATGATGATAGTGACCCAATGTCCCTGATCCTTCCTGCCTCCATTTCTTTACAGAGTGGTGCACAGCTCTCTTCCACTCTCACGATACACCCCATCTTTCAAAAACCCTCCAGCCTGTGAGATCTTCCCTGGGACCCACAAAGAAATCTTTTCTTCTGTACTACAGTGGCCATTTGTACTTATTCTTAGAGGGCTCGGCACAGTTCATTGGGACGGAATGAAACTTGCCTGTGTGACCTGATGGCAGCTAGGATAGTTATGCAATACATAGCTCTTGCTCCATAAATCCTTTCTGAATGAATGAATAGGTGAATAAAAGAATGATTGTCACTAATCTTGCCTTCCTCTGTTCCCCTTCACCATCTCTAATGCAAAACAAGATAGGTGAAATTTTCAGGGGTGTGTCTCTAGGGTCTTTATACCTTTGTTCCAGCATGACATGCTAACATCCCTTACTTAGGGTCCGGAGTTGACCTTTCATCTGGTCTCCAAATCACTTTGCCAATACTCATGGCCACTTAAATCAACCTGTTTATCTAATAAATTATCCTTCTCTAACACTTTTATTTTATAAAATATTGAATAAGTGATCAAATATGAATTATTCTACCAAGAATTTTAAGCATTTAAAATTCTTTAATATTTGCTTCAATTTTTTTAAACTAAAAATAATAATTTTTAGTAAATTCTAATTCAGTGTCATACCCTGTGTCATTCTCCTTTATTTCCTTCCTATTTCTCCATCCTGGTCAGAAGCAACCTCTATCATGAGTCCAACTCATTTTTACAGTTTTACATACACACACTAATTTTTGAAAAGGATGAATTGCACTGGTTTAACAAATTAGCATACTTAATGCGTATGGTCCTTTTAAATTTATATAAATGTGATCGCTTGGACAGATTATGCTGCATTCAAAATATGCTCTGATATCTATCTTTATACAATCATTGGGACAAATTTTTCCCATTATCTGATACATAGAATATTATATTGTATTTAGTATTATATTTAAATATTTAATTTGTCTTTTTAAAGAATGTTTAGCCCACGCATTTTTTTTCTGTTTACAAGTATTTCTGCAATAAATATTCATGCACCTGTACCAGAATTTATATTTATACATACGTTTTGTATGTATGTGTATTCTCTATATATACGTGATCTTTATATATGTATTCTTTGCATATATATTCTTTCTTTGCTGGATCCTTTTTTATTTTAATAGATATTAAAATTTGTCCTTCAGATTTTATACTAGTTTACATTTCCATCAAAAATTCTAAATATCATATACATTCTAAATTGATTTTCCTAATCATACTTCCTGTCATTTTGTTGATGGTATCTTTCTGTGATTGTTTTCATTGTTGTAAAATGCTAATTTTTATGAAGTCAGGTAACATAATCTTTCTTTCTTTCTTTGACTTTTTTCTTTGACTTTTTTCTTGAAGAATATATTCCTTACCTGATGCCATAATTATACTCTGTTTCATTCATTCCAATAATTTTGATGCTTCCTCTTCCATATTTTGCTTTTAAATCCATCTTTAATTCATTTTATTTTTGCCTGTAGCATGGTTGGTAAATATTTTTATTTAGAATTATAATAGTATATTTAGCACATGCCATATACATTTTGGGGAGATGTCCTTAAATCCTTAAATTTTCATTAAACACAGTTACACAAAAAAAGAAAATAAAAAACAAAAACAAAATAGAAAAAACAAAAATACATTTACATAAATATTTAAACCGACATGCATTAGTTGACATATAATGTGTGTTCCAAAAGACACATATTAAGTTTACAGATTGATAAAATTTTATCACCAGTCTGATCAAAAAACGGAACAGTATAGTAAAACAGAACAGTATAATAAACAGAAGTCCTCCTCAAATCCTCTGAAACTGATTATCCCCACAGGTAAATATTTCTTAATTTGTAACACTAAATGTACCTATAAACACAGTTCATATAAATGAGCTAACCCAACTATTAAAAAGGAGATTCTTAGATTGTAAATAAATAAATAAATAAAACCAAATCAAAATTAATTAGCTATATATTGCTTAAATAGCATATAAAAATAATAAAATTATTTGTGTAAGTTTATTAAAAAGAAAAAAGTAGGTGTATTCTAATCAAAATGAAGTTATAAAATGTTAATATAAGAAATAGAAATTAAGAAAAATTTATACCAAAATTTATCTATCCTACTACAGATAAACATTTGTGCTGTTTCCACTTTAGATTCACATAAACATTGCAACTATGAGTATAAATATATAGATATGCCTATTTACCTACCTGTATTTTTTCATGAATATGTACATGCCATTCTTTGGGGTATATGCTTGGCAATGGAACTGCTGGTCATACAGCATATAGTATGCGAGCACTTAGCTTTAGTGCATACTATAAGATAGATTTCCAAGGGACTGTACCAATTTATACTCCCACCAGCAATATGAAAGAATTTTAGTATTAAAAAATCATCACTGTTTTGCTTTTGTTTTCAACTATAGTCATTCTAATACATAGGTAATAGCATCAGGTTGTAGTATAATTTTTATTTCTGTGATAACTAATTATGTATAGAACATTTTTGTGTTTGCTAGCAATTTTTTAAAGATTGTTTATTCATTTGAGGGAACCCTGGGTGGCGCAGCGGTTTAGCGCCTGCCCTTGACCCAGGGCGCGATCCTGGAGACCCGGGATCGAATCCCACGTCGGGCTCCCGGTGCATGGAGCCTGCTTCTCCCTCTGCTTATGTCTCTGCCTCTCTCTCTCTCTCTGACTATCATAAATAAATAAAAATTTTTAATAAAAAAAATAAATAAATAAAGATTATTTATTCATTTGAAAGAGAGAGAAAGTACAAGCAGGGGGAGGGGCAGAGGGAGAAGCAGGCTCCCCATTGAGCAAGGAACCAGATGCTGGGCTCTATCAGAGACCGCCTCCCCCCTCCCTTCATGACCTGAGCCAAAGGCAGACGCTTAACAGACTGAGCCACCCAGGGACTCCAGTGAAATGCCACTTTTCTTGTTAAAAATAAAATAAATGCTTCCTACAACTCAGTACTAAAGGAATAATTTTGTTTTAAAGTTATGAGTTTTGTACTTTCCTCTTTTGAAGAGTAACTAGTTGTATGGCATCAATGCATGCAGATAGCTTATGAGAAGAATTCAAAGATGTCTTAGGTGAAAATGACAGGAACTGCTCCTTGTGGCAAACGCAAGCACATTGGGAAGAGAGAAAGTTGTGGTCCTAAGAGCCTTCCCAAAGCCAGACTGCTTCATTAGACCTCCAGGCACTCACTCAGTTTTGAACTGAACTCTGAAATGCTCCCCTTCCTCCCTGCTGGCCCCAGCGTCAAAACTTCGATTCCTGCAATTGTCATAGTTGCCACAGAGGTCATTTGTACCAATCCAAACATGAAACAATACAAAAATCATGGCCTATGGAGTTATAGCCCTGCAGGATAAATCTGGGTGTCACCACCCACCAGTAAACTCACATCCTGCCTCGTCTCAGAGTCCCTTCAAGAAAATGAAGATAGCACATATAACCACCTATTGTAGTAATTATGAAGAATCAATGAGACAATGTGTGTGCAAATGGGCCAGAATGTGAGGTGTGGCCTCTAGATACAGCCTGCAGAAGCAGTATGTAGAGGGCACTCTTGAGTGGCTCAGTGGGGTTAAGCCTCTGCCTTCAGATCAGGTCATGATCCAGGACTCCTGGGAGGGAGCCCCATATCAGGGTCCCTGCTCAGTGGGGAGTCTGCTTCTCCCTCTGCCTCTGCCCCTCCCCCACTCGGCCCCTGTGTTCTCTCATGTGCTCTGCTCTCAAATAAATAAATAAAATCTTAAAAAAAAAAAAAAAAGAAAACGAAACAGTACGTAGAGAACTAAGCACCAAATCTAAAGCATAGGCAAAATCCAAGACATGCCCCTAATGTTGTCATTAATAACTATAGAACAGTATATAATTGTTCACTGTTACAATATTCTCACTAAGTTGCATGTCACCGTTGCAGAGACCATGCTAATCTCCCTATCGTCCCAATTTTAGTATACGTGCTTACCAAAGGGAGCACACGACAATATTCTCAATAAGCATAAACACCTAACAGGTTTTCCAAAAATTCTGTTTAAAAAAAAAATTATTTACTTATTCATGAGCGACACAGAGAGAGACGCAGAGAGACAGGCAGAAGAAGCAGGCTCCCTGCAGGAAGCCTGTTGTGGGACTTGATCCCTGAGCCAAAGGCAGACGTTCAACCACTGAGCAACCCAGACGTCTCAATTTCTTTCCATTTTAGAGGAATTAGCTTTGAGAGAGGGGGTTGGTATACATACTGCAATGTGCAGGCAACTGGCGGAACTCTGAAAGCCAGCCAGGAAACAGACTGTGGAGAGGGCTGTATACTAAAGCCTTAGAGTGGCCCTCAGATCAGCTAGAAAGGGAATCATGTATTTTCGTTTCCATTAGACTAATCCTTGTACCAGTGCTAATATACAAGCCACTTAGCAAATTTATTTTAATTCAAACCATAATGACATTCAGCCCAACATTTTACAGAAGTTAACAATTCTCCCGGCAAGCAGCAGCCGGCAGTTTCTGCGGCGCTAATGTGCAGCTAAGTAGTTTGGGCCACTCAGACAGCTGGCCCAAGTGAAACAGCTGGAAAAGCACGGCTATTAACCTTTTGTTTGCAGTGAGAGGTGTCCCTACAGACGCCAAAAACGTTGTGGTAGACTGAAATACCTCCTAGTAGTTCGAACCACTTTTTCTAATTGCAGGTAGTGGTGTTATGTCTTCTTTTCCTCATTGTTGGGAAAGAGAATCCTGTCTGGTTTTTCCTATTTGATCTGTGTAATTTGTGTACACTCCATGACATTTAAGCTTACTAATACAGGCAGAGAAAGTCTTTATAGAAACACATGTGTACCGTATCTAAAACCAAAGAAGCAGTGTCTTAGCCAGTGAGGACATCTGAGGAAAGGGAAATTAAATCAAAATTCGTTTTATTATTTTATTGAAAGTATAGGGCCACAGCACTAATAGCTGATAGACCAAATCAGATAAATGTTAGTTATTATTTATTTATTCCCATTTTTTTTAATGTTCACTGAAATTTTGTTTATGGAAAAAAAAGGAAGCATGAAGAGCTTGTGCACATTGTCTAGAAAAAAACTTGAAACCTGGCCATTCTGAGGTTAGAACCCAGGCCGTCTGCATGGACCTTCCGTACAACTCCCTAAATACATCAGATTCTAGGAGTGCCTGGGTCACTCAGTCTGTTAAGCAGCTGCCTTCCTCTGGGGTCATGATCTCAGGAACCCTGGATCAGCCCCACCTTGGGCTCCCTGCTCAGTGGGGAGCCTGCTTCCTTCTTCCTTCTGCCCCTCCCCCCTGCTTAGACATGTGGGCTCTTTCTATCAAATAAATAAAATCTTTTAAAATATCTATATCAGATTCTAATTCTTGCCTGGAATTTTTTCAGATCCAATTGAATTTTAAAATGCTCCATATAAACTCCATAGGGGTAGTTTTGTTGGGAAGGTTAAGTTCCAGATATTTCTGGATATTTTGTGTGTCTTGGGGGATATTTGTTCAGAAAAAGTTACAGATAAATAAATGATGATATCTACCTCAGCATCTTACGTGGAAGGCTCTTGTGTGTAACAGTCCTGGTCAGATACATTTAAAATTGCAAGTAGTAGTAAGAATGCAAAGTGACCAGGAAAAGCATCAGAGCATGATATGTGGGGAGAGATAGGCAATGACAAAATTATAACATATGGAGACTTAAGGTTTATGACCATTTTTTCCAGTTTAAAAAGGAAATCCATCACAATATTTTAAACAGGTGGGTGTTGATAACATGACTTAATTAGTGTTTTGAAAGCTATGTATGGCTGCGGTGTGAAGAAAGGATTCCTGGAGGAAAAAAGGGCAGGAGGTGAAGGTATCTTGGATTACACCAATGGCTCGAGGAAATAAATCAGTAGACTGGATAATGGATTTGGATTTAGAGGGTACAGAAGTAGACTTATTGGAGAGGACTCTAAGGGTTCTGGCTTGCATAGTAGGGTGACTGGTAGTGTTCTCCATTTATCAGGGACCATGGGAAGAGGATTGTGTATGAAGGGAAGTCCTTGAGTTCACTTTGGGACATAACAAACCTGAAGTACATTTGAGACAACCAACTGGTGATGCAAGCACTCAACTGCATGAATTTTTTTTGTTACACAGCAAAGTATCCTAGGATGGAGACATTTACTAATAAACAATTCTTATTTGAAGTCTCTTGCACAATTAAGATTGCTTAAAGAAAGAAACCAAAACAGACAAGACAGAGATGAGTTACTTTATTACATGTTATGCCGAGGAGCATTACTCAACTTCAAAAAGCACCGGTCCTTTGGACTATATTGTAAATGGGCCCCTCTGAGTTATGCAACTTGACAGCCCTGGACAGAAGTTTGAGGACCCAATGACTAGGGGAGAGAAGGATAAGCTTATCAAGTGAGTGCATGTAAAGAAAAATAAGAGAAAAACATGGACCAATTATGGCAGCAGAAGGAAAGAAAAAAGAGTATTTTAAGCAAGGCAAGATGAGAAGCTACAAAGGTGGCTGAGACATCATCAAGTGTGGTGATGATATAAAAAAGGACATGGAACTTGGCAACACAAAAGTCATGAGAATTCTTAGCAAGAATTATCTCAGTGGGATTATAGAGGTAGAAGCCAAATTGGAGTAGGCCAAGGGGTAAGCAGAGGTCTGACTGCAACTCTCAAATCTCATCACACTCTGAATTCTCTAGTAATGTTTACCTCCTTGCAGTGAACCTCTATCTGTCTCAGCCTCTCAAATGAAGTGTGAGTTCACTGATATTAGGACCGTATCTGATTCACCTTGGCATGCCTGTCTCATAGTACTAGTCAGAGTGGGCCTCCCAAATCACAAATCAGATCAGGTCTCAACACATCTAAAATGTGGCCCCTTCGCCATCCCATCACAGTAGTCTTTATTCTCTTTCCCTTTTTATATATTTTTTCTCTTTAGCACTTAACACTTTTAAGCAAACTCTATATATTATTTGTCCTACCTATTTTGCCTCTTCTCCATTAGAATATAAGTTCCATGAGGATGGAAATGTCACATGAGTTTTACTGCTGTTTCCTCAGCTCCAAAACAGTATTCTAAACAGAAAAGCATTATTTGTTGAATGAATAAAAATTTCTAGTGCCTAATACGGTGCTGTATACATGATTGACCTATGACAAATTAATGAATAAACGTTTGTGTTATGACCAAATTGCATTGTTAATTGCTAAGATTGTATTGAATGAAAGGATGCAACTGATTCTTTTTAAAATCTATTTGCTTGTCATTCGTTTTGATATTTATCTGTAACTCTTCAAAATTGCAATATAGTCATTATGGTAAAATTCTTTGCAGCAATTTGAAACTTCAGGGTTTCAATGGCCATCCGTATCAATCCTGAACTTAGATTGATGTAGTGCTATCTACTCATCTGAATCCAATGCCTTTCCTGAAGCCTCAAAGTAAAGAAAAATGTTGTTTCTTTGTTTTTTTTTTAAATGAATTTCCCTAGTAACAGCACTGAAAATATGGATTGTACAAGTCTAAAATTCTTTTGCTTTTAATCTTATTCTAAGTATGAGCCTGACTTCTTTAAATTGAAGATAATGCCATAGGCTGGGCTTGACTGAAAGGGGAGATTAAACAATTGGGTGAAAATGTTTATGGTATCTTTATGTCCTTCACTGATGTTTATTTCAAATCGAGTCACTTATTCCTCCAAAAATTTCAACTTACCAGGGTTTCATGTCATCTTTCTCCCCAAAGAAGATAAAGACCAAGTTGTTGAGCCATATGTCAGTTGACTTCATAAATTTATGACCTGTCACCAAGTATAAGTATGTGAAAATTGTCATAATGACAGAGATTAGTCTGTCCAGGGCAGAGGCGAGATCTTGATGCATAACTTCTAAGCAGAATAAACTATTCTCTCTGAGGAGCTTGGTGAATGCTTTTAAGAAATATGGTCCACCAGTGATACTGTCAAAAGAACAGCTAGCTGTGTTTTTGGAAAACAAAAAAAAACCCAACATTTAATGATGACAGGTCTGAGGCACAGCAGCTGTGGCTCCCCTGAGGCCCAAACACTACAGAAAATGTGTACTGAGAGTACATGGCATGTCCAAAGATCATGGTGTAGGTTTCATGTCTAAAGTGAAAAAGAAAAAAATAGTGAATTCATTCCTCTGGGACAGATTTCTACTTCCCTGTCTTTTATCTTATCCAAACTAAGATAACCTTATCTGAACTCAAATAACCTAACTTTTTAAATTCATTAGCATTCATGATAAATCCCTTTCAGAGCCTAAAAGGAAGGAAGCAAGAATTGTACTCTGATCCCCAAAACTGTTATAAATAGAGCAACTAGGGATTCCTTATCTTCTATCATTATAGAGACAATATCATAAATATCACCATCTATAGATTTTTTTTTTTTTTTAAGGAAACAGCTTCTTTGCCAACTTGAAAATCTCTATGGTCCAGCCAAGGCACTCGTGCTTCCCAACAGGAATCTCTGATATCAATCAGCTCATTCAGGCTGGACCAGCCCTCAAAGCCCCAGGGTATTTTAAGTGAAATGGCTTAAGGGAAGAGCAGTATTATGGTGCTATCATTTGTTTGCTCTAAGGCCCATTTGGTTATATAGTGATATCACTTACATGTGTTTATCCATAAGAAACCTTTTCCCTGAGGTAAGTCATTCACCAAAGGCCTCTGTCTCCTGCCTAACTAGAACATTTCCACAATGAGAGTACAGGTAGTAGAGTCTGAGAAACCTCCCAAACCTGGTTTGGCCAGTGACTATCTGTGTCACACTGAACAAATTACTTGAACTCACTGGGCTTCAGTATACTCCTTATGGAATAGGAATAATTAATAATTCCTACTTAATAAGGTAGTTGTGCTAAGTAGTTGAGTGAAAAGTTCCAGGTTCAACTAGTATGACAAGGAAGCCAAGAACACTCAAGGGAGAAAGGATGATTTCCTCAATAAATGGTGCTGGGAAATTTGGATAACCACATGCAGAAAAATACAACTGGGGGGCACCTGGGTGGCTCAGTCAGTTAAGTGTCTGTCTTTGGCTCAGGTCATGATCTCAAGGTTCCCTGTGTCTATACAGGGATCTCCCTCCTCTCCTTCCCCTTACTCATGTGCTCTTTCTTTCTTTCTCTCTCAAATAAACAAAATCTTAAAAAAAAAAAAAAAAAGGCAGAGGACCCAAATAGACATTTTTCAAAAAAAGACATCCAAATGGCCAACAGGCTTGTGTAAAGATGTTCAAAAGTACTCATCATCAGGGAAATGCAAATCAAAACCACAGTGAGATACCACCTCACACCTGTTACAATGGCTGTCATGAGAAAACAAGAGATCACAAGTGATGGCCAGGATGTGGAGAAAAGAGTTTCCCTACGTACCGTCTGTTGGTTCAAAAGCTCCTAGGGAGTTTACCAGGTGAAATCTGAAATTGGCTCCCTTATTCAGAGGGCAGGGAGAGGCCAGAGAAAGAGATAGGTAGGTAGCAGTATTAATTAATAAGTAAAGGAACTTATTTATGAGGCTTGTCATGGGTGGCTGCAAGACACCCGAGTAGATCTCTACACCTACCTGCCAAAATGTAAAAATTTATACACAGACCTCAACCTGGGTTCAATCATGTATACCGTCCAGATGATCTCAGCACTACATCACTATCTCAAAGCTATACTCTTGGGCAGCTTCTGGTAGTGGAGAAGGCAAGTGGAAACCACATTCCAAGTGCAAGAGCCTCAGATTACCCAAGTCTACCTCACAGGGCAACCAGTGGCAATGTCTTCTCCATGACCGTCCCCAATACTGTACCTTTTCTGACCAATTCTTACAATGTCACATCTCCCTCTTCACCAGTGTGTCCTGAGTGGTCAGCAAGGGGTTCACTAGGATGGAGGTGAACCATGTGGCCATGGTTCTTTGGTGGCCATGTGGCTGCATTGAAGGCAGATGTCACAAGGACAATACAAGCACATCCAAGAGAAAACACAGATTAAGACAACGATTCCCAAAAATCAGTGACAGCTTGTTCCAGTAAGAACCTCATGATACGAACCACTGATTTACTAGATCTCTTAAGCCAGGATTCAGGATCAGTCAGGACATTCACCTATATCCTCATGTGATTTAAAAGATGATACATTAGCAGATCCATCAGGTGTGGACACACAATATTCTGTTTGGATAATGGCACAGGTATCTCCTGCTGAAGCAATATTAATGTCAAAGTCCATTGTATCTTGGAGGACAGCTTTTCTCATTAGAGATATTTTAGTGTAGCTTTGTTGGCTATGATTTGGATGCTAGCTGAGTGAATTTAGTAAGAGCTTCTGTGTATGCTATGATGTCTTTTAGGACAATGGAGAGAACAAAGAGAACAGCCAAATGATTGCATTGGTGGGAAACAGTGTCCATCTGACCTTGAGAAGGGAGAGGTTGGTCGTGTTAGGAACTTGACCTGGTTGTATATACCATATATGTTAGCCAGCAGGCATAGTGTTGTCAGGCATGAGAAAATGTACTGGGGACAGGACATGCCAGACCAGAACTCCCACCATCTCCCCTATTTCATGGTGCATGTTCCATTCCAGATATAGCGCATTCCAACAGGTCCAGCTTATAGCGGGACAACGCTTCCCAGCATAGTCTCCCCTTCACTCAGGGATGCAAAGTAACTTAGCCCAAAGGAGCATCCCACTGCAATTTCCAGTAGAGAATTCCTTTCCCAGATGTGATGGGGCATGGTGTTCTCAGCAGCATAGCACATGGGCCACAGTGAAAGAGGGAGCAATGACTGTTTCCCATGACTTCCATACCTTTACCACATTAGGCTCCTCAGTAGGGATCTACAGTTTGGCACATGGGGCAACAGGCCCTACTGCTTAATTATTTACATGTATTGAGGCCTAAATGGTACTTTAGTCCATCCATGCAAGGTGGTTTTACCTGTTAGTAATTTAATCTGCTATTTTAATATTCCATTCCCCTTTCTACCAAACCAGGTGCTTGCAGGTTATAAGAAAGATGGAACCTTTATTCAATGTCATGCTATTTTGCCTAATCTTACACATCATAACCTTTGAAATGTGACCTTCAATCATAGTCTAGTAGATAAGGATTTCTACACGTGGTACTCAACTTCTGTAATTCTCCAATGACGGCAGACTGGTTTGTACAGCAGCAGGAGACAGCTTGGATTAGGCCAGATGCCATGTCCACATAAGTCAGGGCATATTTAGAACCCTCACTTGGAAAGAGGCAGCCAATACAATCAATTTGCTAATCTCTTACTGGTTGAGAACTCCAGTTGAAGGCCCCAGACTCCTTTGGCAATTGCCTTGGGAATTGTTCAAAACACACCGGACATGGGGTCACTACTAACCAAGTCACAGTATTTAAAGGGCAACCCAGCATTCTTAGCAATATTCCATCTCACCCTGGGCACCGTGGTAGCTACTATGTCTATGCACCCAATCTGCTGCATCTACTAAAGGGTCAGATGCTAGGGCTCATATGGGAACTAGGGTACCAGCTTCCTAATTGCCAGGAGGATGTCAGTGCCTTATGAGCCAGGACACGGATGACAGGGAGGACTGCCTTAGGCTCTTACAGATGGACCAAGATATCTTTCTACCTATCCTGACCCCACAAGGGCTTATTCAAGATCATATACCCTTTGGCCTCCCATTGTCTAAGCCATAGAATTCATCCATTTAGAAAAGCCCAATGTCAATGCAAAGGGTTAACATCCTGGGTTCATAAGTCACCACCAGCCAGACTGGTCTGAGCTCATCCCCCACCTACTACCCCCACCCCGACCCCCCACTAGCTGCTGCATTGCTTGCTGTGTGAGAGGCTCTGCTCTACCCCGAGGAGAATAGTGTATACTGCTAGCAGCTGCAGCTCTACTGAGGTATATTGGGTTTCTGCCCTCTTCCACAGCTGGGACCAAAATCCTTAGACATTTTCCCCTGTGCTGTTTCTGTCACAGCATCTGATCCATACCTTCCTGAGTCACAGACACATCTAACTCAAATGACAGCCCTGCTTGGGAGATGCCCAGAACTTTAAGTTGTTTCACTAAGTCACTCAAAAAGGACTCTGGCTGTTCTAATCATCTGTCCTACACATGTTTTGTTTTGTTTTGTTTTGTTTTGTTTTGTTTTTTTGCTTTGTTTTGTTTTGTTTTTCAACCAGGGCATAAAGGACAGAGAGACACTGCATAAGGTGGGAATCAAAAGTCCTCAAACTCCCAAAATCTCAACAAAGCTTGCACTTCTTTCACAGTCTTAGGGGTTGGACAGGCTTGCACTGTACCAATCACAACTTCTGGAATGACACGCCTTTACCTGACCAAATGACTCTTAAAACCTTATGGTGATGCCTGAACCTTGAACTTTGTGTTCAAGATGCCATCGAGCAGAGGCAAATCTTCACATGTTAACATTGTATCATTGTAAGGGGCCATTTTACTAAAATGTGGGGAAGCAAGGAAGGGACAAGTATCCAGTTACCATCGCATGACATACTGTCAGGCTCTGCAGGTAGCCTTGCGGAAGCATTTGAAAGGTTCATTATTGTCCCTCCCACACGAAGGGAAATTGATCCTGGTTATCAGAAACCTATCAAAGTCTTTTCCATGAATCTCCTTGAAGATGAAACACTTTTTTTGCAAGACCGCTTTTTGCCAAAGCATCAGAGTAAAACAGTAACTGTCTCAAATGACAAAAGACTAAAAAATGGCCATCAGTGAAGATCTGATGAGAGCCCTCTGGAATGCCATTGATATAGGAATTTGGTTATTTCTGTGACATACAGTTTTTAATTGACTGATAAGACTGTGCCAGGGTATATCAGATTTTTAGAAATTTCCTAGAGTTATGCCCTAATGAAAGTAGCATCACTTCTTATTTGACAATGTTTCTCATGAAATACAACATATACTACATAATTGTAAAAACTTGGCTCTTTTAGTAGAGAAGGCTCAGTTTTCTTAAGTAATCCAACACCCATTAAAGACAAAACACAGAATTTTTGTTTTCTAGATTACATTAAAAGAAAGAGAAATCTTTGTTTACAATTTCTTATTAAGAGTAGGTAAATAACCTAAGAAAACTTTGGCTTTTTAACACAGAGAAAGCCAAATTCTAATTTTACACCAGTGTACTTTTGACATTAAAACCCACCTCCTTTTAGCTTACATAAACCCATTCCAATCCTAGCTTGACTACACATAAAATTCCTTTTTTCAATATCCTTCTTCCACACACCTGCAACTTTCTTTCTATATTCATTCAGCTGTTATTTCAATACTCCAGCCTGAATCAGGTTCCCCTCTATGTGGCTAATGCTGTTCGCTGCTATCTGCGATCTTCTCGAGGTTCTGCACAGAATTTGGGGCAACGGAATTCTGGCAGCAGTCTGTATTTTAAAAAGTCTCTCCCCCTCCTCCTTTTTTTTTTTTTTTTTTTTGGTGTGTCTTCATTCTCTGTGGGTAATCTTTTTTGTTTATCTCCCGGGTGTTCACATTTCAAAGACGTGATAAGATTTACAATTTCAAGGGACAGAGAAAGAATGCAAGTTTCCTCCCAGAAGTCTTTTTGGGGAATTGTTATTGCAAATGTTCCTTTATATTAGGGCCCAGAAAGAGCATGAGGCATTTTTTCTATTTTCTCATCAATTACCATAACATCCTCTTCTTCATTCTTTCACCACTTTCCCAGAAATTCCATCTCTCAGGATTCTAATCAGACTGCCACAAGTACCTGGATCTTAAGACAGCTTGCGTCCCCCTAGTCTTACAGAAAGGCAGCTAAGGCCTTTAATTTACTATCCTGCCCTCCCAGCTTGTCTGCCAGCCCCAAAGCCAGCAGAGCGGTGGACACTCAAAAGCTTTTCTCTTACCTGAGCGCTTCTTCCAACTTTGTAACTTGAACTTCAGCCTCTAGTTGGACATCCACGGCCAGCCAACTGTGCAGCCCTGTGCTTCCCTTCTCTACCTCAGCGTACTCTGCGCAGTTCCACAAACAAGCCTCTAAATCAGTCAACATTTTTGGGGTGTCCCCATACTCACACAATACTCCTCAGGCATCTAGCATGTGAACCACGGACCACCTCTCCTTACATAGAGGTTACAGACCATTTCCCCTGTGGATGCCTCTTTCCAAAGGCTATGAAACTTAATTAAGAGGCTTATACCAGCCACCCTACCCCACAGAGAGGTCAATGGCCAACTCAGGATGTTCCCCCTCAGATGTCTCATTTCCACGGACTGTGTCTTTGATCTCCTGGCTGGCTCACGAATGTTTGGTTTACAAACTCTGAGGGAGCTTCCCAGGTGTGGTCTGCAACTGGCTTCCATGTGCACAGGGCAGAGAGAAACCAGTGAAAGAGGCAGCCACTCCAGATTGGTAGCAGCAGACTTTATAACCAAAGAAACTTACACACAAGCCTTGTCTTGGACGGCTGCAAGAAGAGTAGGTCTCTGGGCCCATCTGCCAAATCTTCAAACTTTATATAGAGGTTTCACCTGGGTTCAGCCATGTATACTGTGCAAGTGTACTCAGCACATATCACTACCTCAAGGCTATGTCCTTGGGGCAACCTCTGAGTAGGGGAGTCAAGTGGAACTCATGTTCCAAGAGTAGGAAAGGAGGCGAGGAGCCTCTGTTTGCTGGGGTCCAGGCTCAAAGGTCAAAAAAAAAAAAAAAGTCACATCTTCTCAATGATCTCCCTCAACACTATTGTTAGGAATATAAATTGGTACTGCCACGATGGAAAATAGTATGGAGGTTGTCAAGAAATTAGAAATGCAACCATTGTAAGATCCAGCAATACCACTCTGGGGTATGTATCTAAAGGAAATGAAAACAGGACCGCAAAGAAATATCTGCACTCCTACGTTCATTGCAACATTATTTACAATAGCTAACATATAAAAACACCTTAAGTGTCTATCAACAAATAAATGGATTGAGAAGATGTGGTTTATATATACAATGGAACATTATTCAGCCATGAGAAAAAAGTCATGGGATGACATGGATGGAACTTGAGGGCATTATGCTAAGTGAAATAAGTCAGACAGAGAAAGACATGTCCTCTATCCTCTCACTTATGTGTGGAATCTAGGAAAGTTAAATATAGAAAGAGAGAATAGAATGGTGGTTAACAGGAATGAGGGAGTGGGGAAAATGAGATGTTGGTCAAAGGGTAAAGCTTCCAATTTTAAGATGAATACATTCTGGGAATCTAATGCACAACATGGTGATTATAACTAATAATACCATATTATATACTTGCAATACTTGCAAGTTGCTAAGTGAGTAGATCTTAAATGTTCTCACCACAAAAAAAAAAAAAATGGTAATTACGTGAAGGGATAGAGGTTTTAGCTAATGCTGTGGTGGTAAGGAGTTTGCAGCGTATAAGTGTGTCAAGTCAACACATTGTACACCTTAAATTTACACAATACTAAATGTCAGCTATTTCACAATAATCTGGGGAGAAATAAATCATAAGTAAAGGGGGGCCTGAACAGAGCTAGAGCTCAGTCGATAGCTGTGGCGTTCTCAAAGTCAGGCTCCCAACTACAAGATTATGGAATTCTCTCACATGAATTATCATATTGGTGACATGACAATCCAATAATGAAGTGGACTCCACAGCTGACTTGTAAAAATTAAAATCCTAGTGCCTAGTGTGAGCAATAGCATCAGATTATTTGAGAAGAGCATAGATGCCAGGCAGTAACAACTCTAAATTAGTTTCCACTTGACTAAAGTTTTTTGATCTCTATTTGTGAGCCAATTTTGAGAAAATGTTAGACTCATAAAGATCCTTTCTTGCATCGCTAGAGATATCTTTTTAATCATTGAAAAATTCATGTGTAGCATCTCTTCTTACAATATGTTACGATAACACACTGTGAAATGTGAATCTAAAGCATCAGGTAATTTGTAATTCAGCTCTGGGAGCCTATTGAGGGAGAGAAGTTTTGGAAGCAGACTGCCTACGATCAGGCCATCCAGAATCACAAGTAAAAAACAGCTTGTTGGCATTTGGATTCTTATTCTGAACTATTTTATATTCCTAATACTTACAGAAATGAATAGAGGATTAAGAGAGGTGTCTATTTTTGTCTCTTCATTGCCACCTCAGAATTATATTTAAACCTTCAGAATCGGCAAAGACCAAATTCTCAAAAATGTATAAAACAAGTACAAACAGTCATCAGTCCTCTACTTAAGGGATGCCTACTGTGTGCAAAGATGTGAAAAACTGGAAATACAACAGTAAGTAGGAGAAACAGTGTACCTTATGAGGGGCTTACAGGCTAATGTGAGATCACAGTTAATGTGAAAGAAATCGAGTAGTGCTCAGGTTATAATTCTCGTCTCAAAGTGACCGTTTATTCTAATCATGCCTAGATATTCCTTTAGTAAACAAGATTCATTCTTACTGTGATGTGCAAGTTATACTAAGTTAAATATGCTGCATTTGTCAGTATGGGATCCGTGTAGCCGCTCCTTCCCTGACAAATAGTAAACAAGATCAGTAAGATTATCTATCCTGTCTCATTCACTGAGGATTAGAATTGTGATCTTCAGCACAAACTGATCACCTCTGTTCCCTGTTGCAGCACTCCTTGTTATTGTGACGGGGGAGGTATCTTCATCTTATTTAGAAACTACTTGTCTCTTTTGCCACTTAAAAATGTCAAAGCTGACTTCCTAAAGCCTCATTTTTACCAGTGGCTCTCAAAGAGGGAGTGGTTCTGGGACTAGCAGCCCTGGCATTGGCGGGGAACTTGCTGGAAATAGAAATTTGAGGCCCTATTCCAGACCTATTAAATCAGAACCTCTGGGTGTGGGGTCCAGCAATTTGTGTTAACAAGTTGTGCAGGTGATTTGAAGCATACTGAAGCTTGAGAACCATCATTCCAATCCAAGGTCATTCCCCTGGAGATCCTTCCAAGATTGTCATTCACATTTCCTAGAGCTACACAGTCCCTTGAGGTAGTTAGTAGTCAGTGTGGCTTTGCAGCTTTTGAAATGGGGCTAGTCCAAACTGAAGTGTACTATGAGGGTAGAAATTGTCCAGACTTCGAATATTTCATTAAAATATATATATATATCTAAGTAATTTTTTGATCAATAAACTTTATTTTTTAGAGCAGTTTTGGGTTCACAGTAAAGTTAAAAGGAAGGTAGAGAGATTTTTATATACCCTTTGCTCCCACATATGCATAGCCTCCCCCCACCCCCATTAACAATATCCCTCACCATAGTGGTACATTAATTATAATCAATGAATTAACATGTTATTATTATTTGAAGGCCAGAGTTTACATCAGGGTTAGCTTTTGGTGTCACACATTCTATGGATTTGAACAATTGTAAAATGACATTTATTCACCATGATAGTACCATACAGAATAACTTTACTGACCTAAAGTCCTCTGGGCTTCACCTGTTCATCCTTCCTTTCCCCTGAACACCTGAAAACCACTCATCCTTATACTTTCTCCGTAGTTCATAGAGTATGTGGCATTTTCAGATAGGGTTTTTAGACTCAGTAATATATATTTAAGGTTCTTCAATGTCTTTACATGACTTCAAAGCTCATCTCTTTCCAGCACTGAATACTATTTCATTGTCTGGATTAGCACAGTTTATTTATCCATTCATCTACTGAAGAATAATTTTGTTGCTTGGAAGTTTTAGCAATTAAATATAAGGCTGTTATAAACATTCTTATGAAGGTTTTTATGTAGATAACGTTTCCAAGCCATTGGGGTAAATACCAAGGAGTGAGGTCGCTGGGTCATGTGGTTAAGAGTATGTTTAGTTTTGTAAGAAACTTTCAAACTGTCTTCCAAAGTAGCTGCATCATTTTGCATTCAGGCCAACAATGTACAAGAGTTTGTTACTCACATCCTCACCAGCACTGGGAATTATCTGTCTTCTGGACCATTCTAATAGGTGTGTAGTGGTATCTCCTTGTTGTTTTAATTTGCAATACCCTAATGACATATAATGTGGAGCATCTTTTCATATGCTTACTTGTTATCTGTATATTTTCTTTGGTTGAGAAGTCCGTTCAGGTCTGTGGCCCATTTTTAATTGGGTTGTTCATTTTTTTTATTGCCGAGTGTTAAGAGTTCTTTGCATAATTTGGATAGCAGTCCTTTATCAGTTGTTTCTTTTGCAGATACCTGGCATATCTTCTCATTCTCTTAACCAATAATATTTTTTCTTATTGATTACATATTGACATGATTGAATTTCTGAGGTGTTGGACTAGATACAAAACCATATTGAAATTGGCTTTACTTTTTAATCTTTCCCTAATGTGGTGACTAGGTAATTTAGAAGTTCATATGTGGTTTACATTTTTTGTCCATTTTATGTTTCTATCAGACAGTGCTGTGCTAGAGTCTTACATTTCTTTTTAGAAAAGTCTCCCATTTCACTGTGATACATGGTGCAGAAAGCAATCCTAAGCAATAGCAATAGGAGTTCTGAGATAAATACTATAGTAATGAATTACAATGAATTGTGAAAAACATTGAAAAGAATTTATTTAAAAAAATATATTACTATATGTTACGTAGTCAAGAAAACAATCCTGAAAAAGGAAACACTTGCCCTAAATCAATTCTACTAGCAAATGTAAATATTATCACTTATACAAGATTGAATATCTGTTATGACTGTAGCCTCATACCAGGAACTAGATGTTAAACACTGCCTTCATTTCAAAACTCATATGTTCATACTCTGTGTTAAAATGACTGCTTAGCCTGAATATGTTGGACATAAATGTCCGCCTACCTTTTCAGACCCTCTTGGACTCATCTGTTTCTTAGTACCAGGCCCTCTTGCTTTGCCTTAGCAGTGACCAGTCATCATGGAGACATGAATGAAGAGCTCCACTCTGGTGCCTGGGAACTGGTTTTCCAGGCAGCTGCCAGCCTAGCCAGGCAACACAGTCCAGAGCTACTGGGAGAAAGAGAACTCCCCTTGGGTAAATTTTGATCAATGAGAAACAGAAAATGGCAAGTGTACACAGATTCGTGCCTTCTTTTTCTCCTCCAGCCTAGTAGCCCAGAGAGGTGTCCTTCCACACTTCGTCATTCAGCAGAAGCCATAGTGCTGGCCACTCCCCGGCATTGCATCCTTGCCTGTTCTCACAAACATCTGAATCCAAACACAAGATGAAATGCTAGGTGGGTCAGAGAGAAGGGAAGCATAAACAGGTTAATGAGCTGTGAAAAAGCAGTTGGGGTCATGAATCAGAGGCCTCATTACATAGAGATGATGTGCGGAGTCAGGACAACAAAAGTAAATTTCTTCAGTTAAAAAAAAGAAAGCATGTTTAGTTCAAATGAAAGGATTTTTTTTTCATTTCCATGCCATATGAGGATGACTTGTACTCTGTGCAATATAAGGGTTATTTCTGAAATATAGTTAATTTCCTGCAGTTGAACGAAAATAGCTTCTGTAAGTAACAATTGACTCACTTTTTTTACTACATATTTAGAGGTAAAATGAAGATCCTCCAATAGAAAGCTTCTCTGACTTATTCTTAGGTCACCTCCTGCTAGTTGTGAATGTGACAGAAAAGCTAGCTCATTAGTGCTCTGTAGATGCTTGTGTGGGAAGACTTAGCATCCCATTTTACTTAGCTGTTTGACATTTTTCTCTCTAATGTGTAATCTACTGAGAGAAGCTAATCCTCAACTCATCCTGCTCAGTGGGAAGTGAAGAAATTGCTAATTATCCCATCGTGAATCCACAAGTACTATAAAATTTGGTTTGGGTGTTTTGTATACAGCATTAATGAACTAACACCCATTCCTCAATGCAGTGATCTAAAAGTAGGATGTCTACCGGATACTCGCCTTATATTTGCATTGGGCAAAAAACTAGGAATATAAAGGAAAATTGCCTTCACATGTTCACAAGTGGCTGGGAAACAGTACTGTCACATTTCTACAGGGGCAAAGGTAAAGGAAACTTCTGAGAACAGACTCCCACAAATGCCAGGGAAGAATGTGATATCCCAACATGAAGGACTCCTAAGAGAAAAGTCACAATCTGGCAGGCCCTTTGGCTGAATTCAGCTCACAGACAGGTTGAATTCAGCTCATTTGGTGTTTTTATAACAAGAGCTAGTTGCCAAAATTTAAAAATTGGCAGGCTGCACATACAAATGCAATCTTTATTTCTGACTTCCTTTGAAAAACAGGTCAATCTAGCATACCGGTCCCACGTTCCATGTGGCTTCTGTTGGGTGGAGCAGGGGAGCACGATCTCCTCAGTTCACCTCTGTTCCTCCCACCCCAAAACTCCTTCTCTAATTCATTTTACGAACTCACCACCTGTTAGGATTCTCAGTTAAGAATTTTTCTACACTTCAATTGCATCTGACATGATAGTCAGATTTTTAACGTGGGGATATTCTGGGACAGTGGTTCCCAAGTCTGAGCACACACTAGCATCACCTACAGAGCTTTAAACGCTGCTATGAGGCCACTTCGGCCTCATAGTCACCAAGTCCCCCACCTCTTGGGTATAGCACTCAGGCATAAGGGTTCCTCAGAGTTCTCCAAGTTATTTCAATATGCAGCTATGGTTGAAAACCATTGTTCCTGAAAACTTTTCAAACTCCTGAAACCTTTTTCCACAGAATTTGACAACCAGGTAATGCCTTATCAGGAGCAGGAAGACAGCCGATGGGATGGCAGACAAAGGGGCAGGCAAAGGGGAGACAGAAATTGGTTACGTCAGGGGTTTGTAAGCTGGTTGCACATTAAGATAACACGGGGAGCTTTGGACAAAAATCTCCTGTTGTGGCACCACTGCCAGTTCCTGATTTGAACGATCTGGTTTAGTACTCATTCATCAGTTTTTTGCTTTTTTTTTTTTTTTAATTGCCTGGTTTTTCTAGGAGAAAGCTAGGATTGAAGACACTGGTTTAGAGCACTTAACTACAACATAGAGTACTTACCTGGGTAGGAGTTACTTACTCACCTAATGATGAGCAAACAGACAACTAGATACCATTGAACAAACCTGCCTTTCAATAGATCTCATTTTCTTCCTGTGTGTACATCTGACCTTCAGCTCACTTTAGCTTTTGAATTTCCATGAAAAGTTATCACGTCTCCAAACTTAGAGGGTGAGTTTCTAATTGAGAGAGTCTACAGTATAATTTCATTTTTAACATATATTTTAAATGCCTACCAGCTGCTGGTTTCTATCTTGCTTCTTGCTCTGTCTCAAGAACCTAGTGTGGAATCTGGCACCTGGTAGACTCCCAGTAAATGTTTGCTGCATTTAGAATAGAGCCGGAGACTTTTCATGAATTCTAACATCTGCCTCTAAATTTTCTCTTTGTTCATCCTTTATTATAAAACAAATACCACAATACGGTCCTTTTCCCTTAAAATAATTTCCTCAAAGTTTTAAAATATAGACTTATCTCAGAAAGTTATTCACTAATTTAAACTTTTCTTGGGGTAACTGCTTTCATTATTCAACAATCCAGCACCCTTGTCACCAGCTCATAGTTTCTTCTCTTTTATCTTCGTTTTTGAATTTCTGGTTCAAATTGCAGAGGATCAGAGCTTTTGCCAGACAACTTGAAGCAGCATGGATCAGGTAAGGAATAAATTTGCTGTCTACCATCAGGGAAACAAAAGTTATATGGAGGAAAGCAGGAAAAAAAAAAAAAAAACTATACATAATCAAAAGGAGGCAGCAAAGTTACAATCAGGAGAATACAAACAGAAAGGCTGAGAAGATGCAGACAAAATCTCATGCATGTAATAGAATCAGTAGAAATGTTCAGAACAGAGACAAAAAGTAGTGACTTCCTGGTGATAGACATGGAAACCTCCCTAAGCCATAAGAACATAGACAAATGTATTGTTTATCATCATCTAGGGTTGGACTTTCCTATTTTATAAAATTCCCTCAAATTAAACTTCTTCAGCTCCTAGACTGTATCATTTGGAAATGATATCCTACCTCATGTGTGTGAATTTTGTCTCATATTGATGAAAGCAACACTTCTCAAATATCCTCTAGACTGCTGACCACAGTGGCAACTACATATAATTGTCTTTCTCCAACTCATTTATGGATTGGGCTCTGAGGCAGATTGTATTTTCTCCAGAGAGCTCAAATATCTGCCATTCTACATGTTCTTGTTAAACTTTTCCATTCCCTTATTGAGAAATGGAGTTGACTTTCACTGTCCTTGAGTCTGGGCAGATTTGTGACTTGTTTGTAAGCAATAAAATACGCTAGAAGTGATTCTAATGATTTTTTTAAGGCAAGAGATAAAAAGTGATGTAGCTTCCACTTTCATCCCTATGACACTTGCCTTTGGAGCTCTTGAAATACCACATAAGAAGTACAACTACCATGGGGCCATCATGTTTTGAGGCAGTTCAAACTAGTTAACACAGAAAGAATACCTGGAAAAAAATTACATAAAGAGAGAAACATGGAGGCCCCTGGGTAGCTCAGTCAGTTAAGCGTCGGCCTTCGGCAGACTCAGGGAGCCCTAACTGGGGTCAAGCCCACATAGGGCTCCCTGCTCAGCCTGGAGTCTGCTTCTCTCACTCCCTCTGTTCCCTTCCCCCCACCACTCATGTTCACTCTCTCTCTCTCTCTCTCTCAAATAAATAAAATATTTTTAAAAAGACAGACAAAGATGCACAGCCGACCCTGCTGCTCCCTCTCTAGCCACCGATGACTAAAATTGACTGAGAGATTCTTAGCCATAATTATACAGCCATGTCTTTCCAGAACTATTAACCAATAGAACTGTGAATTTTAATAATAAAATAATAGCCGTTGGTTTAAGCTACTAAGTTATAGAGTAATTTTTTTTTTTTAACAATAAGAAAAACATTTTTATTCCATGGCTCTTTCTTTGGATACAAAAGTCCCTACTTAATCAGCAGTGTGCTTGTAAACAACCAGTTCTCAGGGTTGAGGAGGTGGGATGAGGAGTGGGGGGTGGGGGGGAGGGAGGAGCCCTAATTTGTAGTACTGGCTGATTACCTTGTAGTTTCAAGCTACCAGCCAAGATATCACTGAAAGTAGAGTTGGAAAGACTTACAGTGGCACATCATTATGCTTTTTCCACCATATGGACACAATAGGTATAAATAGCCTCAAGAGTATAGGTCATCATCAATTGTAGAAAATAATTTGGAAGAGGTGAATTTTAAGTTTATCTGTCTTTGTTTTTTATACAGGTAATTTTAAATATATACAATTTAATGTTTAATGATAGCAGTGTCCAACTGGCAGCTTACAGAATTCCTGAGAAGTTAACTGTCGGCTCCAGCACACCCCTGTGCTTGTCCTTCTCTATTACTCTGATCCTCAGCCCTTCTGTAAGTGCCAGCACTTAGGGAAACATGTCAAATGTCAGGTAAGATCTTTTTGGTGCGTGCTGTGCCTCCCACTCAGCATCCATCCCATTTAGCCTCCCAGCTTGCCCCAGTGACTTCCATCTGATTATCCATAATCATCAATATCAAAATCCATTTCCCAAATTAATTTACTAGGACTTATTATAGTATGCCCCAAAGTACCTCAAATTCAGTTTACAAAGGGTTGAAGTAATCATCTTTCTCATCATCCCTTTTCCCAGTTCTTTATCTTGTTTAATAGCATCATGAAACCCCTGGTCCCTGAGCATGCTTGAATTCCACCCTCTCCATGTCCAGGCATCATGAGATCCTGTTATTCCAAGAGATTCCTTTTATCCTGTTATTCTTGTTATAGCCCTCAGATTTCATAATTGTGTTTACTTCTCTCTGCTTCAGATGTGAATATCATAGTCTGGGTATTGATGCTTTCTTGATAGATCACTGTAACAGCATCCCAACCTCTGGGCTTCTACTTATCCTTCCTTCACTCTGACCTCGGGGTTCCTTTCCTGACCATGCTGTTTCTGTGGGTTGCTACCATTCTTCCAAGATTGTGAGGAATAGTAGCACGTATCACAAGCATTTCCACTCCGTAATTTTATTGTCCACTGGAAACAAACAAGAGTAGGCCCCCGGGGCACACACAGGGTTTATATATACACCTTTATATACACAATGTCTTAACTCAAATTACAAATTTATTTATTTATTTATTTTAAAGATTTATTTATTTATTCATAGAGACAGAGAGAGAGAGGCAGAGACACAGGCAGAGGGAGAAGCAGGCTCCATGCAGGGAGCCTGACGTGGGACTCGATCCAGGGTCTCCAGGATCACATCCTGGGCTGCAGGCAGCACTAAACCGCTGCGCCACCGGGGCCGCCCTCAAATTACAAATTTAGTCTGAATTTTCCTATTGACCAGTACTTACCCTGATTGTGGAATTCCACTACAATTTAGGTCATTTAAATTGTTCATAATCCATTTCAGAGATATTTCTCCTTTGTTTTTTTTTTTTGTTTTTTTTTTTTTAATTTTTATTTATGATAGTCACAGAGAGAGAGAGGCAGAGACACAGGCAGAGGGAGAAGCAGGCTCCATGCACTGGGAGCCTGACGTGGGATTCGATCCCGGGTCTCCAGGATCACGCCCTGGGCCAAAGGCAGGCGCTAAACCACTGCACCACCCAGGGATCCCGATATTTCTCCTTTGTATCTGTACTCTCTAGCAAACCCAGCCAATGGAAATTAAAATCTATATGAGAGATATTTGCTATGGTCTAGAGATTAGTCTTAATTTTTCTCCCTGATTACACTATGAGATAGAGCTATAGAAATACAATTATGGGCACCCAATTTAATTCTTGAGAAAAGATTCCCTCAGGAGTTTTGTCACTTTGATCAACCTTAATTTATAACAATAGAACCATCTGGGTTTGATTTCTGTGGACACCAAATTAAAAGAAACTCAGTTAGTTTACCCACACTTCACCTCTGAGCTGTATCATTTCATTTAAGTGACAGTAGCTGCATAAGCAAAAATATATTGGATTTTTTTATTAACCCTAATTCATATACTCAGTATTTTAATCTTAATCCTAAAGTACTTAGGTTCAGCATGAGTTGCTAAAATGAATAAAATTCATTGGATCATAAAAGAAGATAGAAAAGTTAAATGATCTGAAATACATTTTATATGAGACTCTCATTTTTCAATAAACCTTCAGAAAACATGCCTGTATTCTACAAGAAGGGATATATTGCAGACACATTGGAGTTTTCAATAACTTCTGATGTTCACAATGGATTATTTAGATGCTTATAACCGAAAGAAAATGTTTTCCATCAAAATATGCTGAATTACATTTTCTAGGGATATTTTTCCAATATAGTCTTATACAGTGGGGGAAAAAGGGCTTTAGAAAACTATCTATCTTGAAAAGAAAAACAGATTTTACTGTGAGATCTTCATGTTCTTCACTCCCATATAGAGAGTTTTTCACTTCTTTAAAATCTGGCTCAATATAGACAGCTACACACAAGAGTTGTTTTCCTCTTCATGATGCCTGCCTCCTGACTGCTATTTTGTACTTGTCAACCACGTCCCAATGTTGTCAGCCTCCCATTTGTCAAAGGCACAAATGCCACTTGCAAGATTTTACCACTTCACCTAAAAAAGAAAAGATGGCATTTCCACACAACTGTCACGGGATTTCTTGTTACGCCACTTTGTTTTGATTATTTCCCATGCAGAATGGGATGGATCTTGAGCTTCAGATAGAAAATAAATTGCAATGAACTATTATAGAGTATTACTTGGATTTTCATAGTGTGCTGCTTTACCAAGATCATTTATGCATTCATTCATTACCCATCCACATCTTCATGTAGTATTTATTTTAATAATGGTTGAAATTTATTGAAGACTTACTCTAAGCCAGACCCTGTGCTCAGCTTTTCACATGTTATCCCATATATATCCCCTTATAATCTTAGGAGAGGTTGTACTTAGTACAATAATAGTACTTAGGTACTATTATTTTTTATTTTTCTTTTAAGATTTTATTTATTTATTCATGAGAGACACAGAGAGAGAGAGAAGCAGAGACACAGGCAGAGGGAGAAGCAGGTTCCATGCCAGGAGCCCAATGTGAGACTCAATTCTGGGATTCCAGGATCATGCCCTGAGCCGAAGGCAAACGTTCAACCACTGAGCCACCCAGCCATCCCTAGGTACTATTATTATATCTATTTTCCAGAGGAATAAGTTGAGGTTAAAATGCTTTTCACGTGGGCCAAGATTTCTTTCTCTGTACTTCCCACCATTAGCTTTTAGAAAGAAATATTCATTCCTAAAACTGGTAGAGAAGGTGATTTCCAACTTCTGCAAATACAGTTCCAGATTTAGCAAACAAAAACATAGCATGCCCATTTCAATTTAAATTTCAGACATAAACTTTTTGGTATAAGTATGTCTCGTACAATATTTGGGACATATATTTAAAAATTATTCATTGTTAATTTAAAATGCAACATTAAATAGGCATTCTGTATTTTATCTGGAAATGCTATTTATAAAGCTAGTTTAGGCTTCTAAAATTGGATCCCATATATCTTACGTAAGCAAGGCTTATCCAAACTCCTGCAGGTACAAAGCCATTTTCCATACTGTAATCTTAGCTTTGATTCCAGACACTCTGTGGAACACGCAGAGTGATTCACGTGTCCCCATTGGACCTCACCTGCAGTGCCCTGCAGGCCCCCACCTACCAAAACCTAGACCCCTTCTCTCGGCAGGAGGAGAGATCTTTGCTTCTGGGTCTGTCTTTGCGCAGTGCCATGTATCTGCTGTGTTGTCTACAGTTTGGGTTCCTGACCCTGCCAGCCCCTCCTGCTGTCCTTGGAGACCTTTGTACTTCTCCAGCCTGACTGGTGGCCACACTTGTCCAAGCCTGTCCCAGAGTCCACATTGGAGCTGTGGGCTCTGTAAGATACCATCTCATCATTCCCTCAAAACTCTTAGGAAAAAACGTATCTTTTCTATGCTGTACAGAAAGTCTGCACACTGAAGAACTCAGGGCACCAGGGTGAAGGGACCATGACAGATTCAACATGATCAAGAAATAGGAACATGGAACCCAGCAGGGACAAAAATAAGAAGGACTGAGAAGGTCCAACTTCAGCATAGGTGGAGGTTTGAAGTATAGACAATGCTGACAGATAAGAAGAGCAGTACTGCCCTCCAGTTGGTCCCTTTTGGATATAAATGTCTTGAAAAACTCCGGATACATTCTTATTGTTGGCAGGACTAGTAGGTGATAGAGTACCATTGGACTTTCTTCTGCCCCACCAACATGATGACTTTCTCAGATTCCCCCTGAATCTTCACCATGTAAAATGAGCATGCGCTGAAATTCATTTAATTTTTAGAATGAGTTTTAGGTTAATTCAAAGGAAAGCAATACCTTATTTATCAATCCATAAAATGCAGTTACATGACCTTACATGCTCCTACCTGTCAACACTGATCCCTTACCTGGTATTCACTTATCCAGTATGTAAAGTATGTAAAGTATGTCAGATATAATATGATATAATAATAAATCACATTGTACAGGAGCTTGGACTAGAAAAGACAAAGAGGCAGACTCCAACATCAGCTCCATCACCTACTATGTGATTTTGCCTGGATGGAATCATCTCTGTGAGATCACTTTTTTCCCTTATGTATGAAATGGTTTGATACCCACAGAAAAGGGTTGTGCTAAAGATTTTTAAAAGTGCTGATTTATAATTGACTGAGGGCTAGTGAGTTCTTCAGAGATACTGGTTCTCTTCCCTCCTCTATGTTGGCGATAACTTCTTCTTGCATTCAGGTTAATTAATTTTAATTTCTTATATGAAGGAAATAGTACACAAAGCCCTCTCTAATGGACCATCTGTATTTGTATAGGAGAAAGACTAGACTTAAAGACAGGAATCTTGGGTTTGAGTCTTAAATTGACCAAATACTATCACGGGTGGAATAATTTATCTTAATGTTGTGCCAAAATGTGAGCATAGGAGACCCTTATCCTCACAAATACTTAATTGTCCTTAAAACTGCTGAAGAAAACTATTCACATGTCATTACAGTAACATTTGTGAAATCACTTTGGTCATATCCATCACATGAATTTCTGAGCATCTTTATTTTTCAAATAGATTATGTGCCACAACAACTTGTGATCATTAGCAAAAGAACCCAAGCACAGGCCAGTCAAGATCAACCTAGAACAGCCAAGTGATCAAGGTGGTTTTAAACTCTAAAAAATATAATAAATGATGGTTTTTAGGTCTTTAAGACTGGAATGGTTTGTTATGCCACAGTAGCTTCGTGATATGCTGTTTTTAGAATCCTAGCCCATCTCCTACTGATCCTCAGATTTCCCTAATTCTCCTGGTCCAAAATCATTTCTCCTTCCTCTGAAGGTCTATGGAACACAGAATTCTTACCACAAATTCACAATTAATCCTTGGAGTACATACATATATTTTTATATCCCTAATCTGGTGGTAATTGCCTTGTTAAGAGAATCTAGTGCCTCTTTAAACTCACCAGATCCTCATACAATGCAAAGAATATATATGTTTTGTAAGTGTTTCTTTCTTTGATTAGTATACTTTTTTTTTTATTATTCAAACCCCATCTGATTTTTTTTTTTTTTAAAGAAAGATGGCATTATATGTGCTCCATGGCACTAGCTCTCAACAATTCTGATTTAATTAAATTAGGGTGAGGCCTGGGCAATGGTATCTCTTAAATTTCTCAGGAGATTATAATGTATATCCAGGATTAAGAATTGCTGCTTTCAGCTTGGCTCTGAATGGATTAAATCCTTAAGAGACTTTCTTTTAAAGGTGTTTACTCTGCCATGTTCATTTACTCCAGGTAGAAATCACTGACTGCCCCTTATAATCTGCTCAGGTTTTTGGCTTATTGATATCCTCCGGCTCCAGCTATTTCTCCATCTACTCTTGTTCCTGAGCAGAGCTGCATGAACCCTTGGTTCTTTTTATACTTTAAATACAAACAAATCCTTTAAAACCAAATTGATTCGGCTGGGGAAAAAAATAGCACCAAGTGGAATGTTGATATTTTTATAACTTCTATGTGAACAATCCATATTAAATGATTAATATCATTATACTGCAATTTATATCTAGTGCCAGCTAATGAAATAAATTAGTTTCAACATCAATTCAACCTGCTTCTCTTTCTCAGATATTCTTGTTAGCTTCATCCTGAATGTTTTTCTATAACAGCTCCCCTGCCATACTGGCTGCACCATTGCTGGACTGTTGGCATTGATTACTGAAAAGTCCACTGCAAGAAGGAGGAATATGCAGGGAGCTGGTTACCATGGTCACTTTATAGTCAAGTTGGGAAAAAAATATTGACAAGATATATATTCCTTTTTAAAAAGAATATTTTTCTTTTTAAAAAAATTGGAGATCCCTGAGTGACTCAGCAGTTTAGTGCCTGCCTTCGGCCCAGGGCATGATCCTGGGGACCCGGGATGAGTCCCACTTCGGGCTCCCTGCATGGAGTCTGCTTCTCCCTCTGCCTGTGTCTCTGCCTCTCTCTCTCTCTCTCTCTCTCTCTCTCTATGTCTCACATGAATAAATAAATAAAATCTTAAAAAAATAAACAAAATAAATAAAAAATATTTCATTTTTAAGTAATCTGTACACCCAACATGGGGCCTCGAACTCACAACCCCAAGATCAAGAGTCACATGCTCTGGCAACTGAGCCAGACAGGCACTCCAAATTATAAATTATTCTATTGTCTATTTATTTTCTAAAGGAAATGTGTATTTCTACCCCCACACATTTTGAAAGGCCCTGATAGATAAGCAAGTTCTAAAACCATTTTCAAGGATGTAGCACAGAGGACTTGATTTATTATATTAAACAATAACATTACATATGTTGCGATACATTGCTGTACTTACAGTGTTTTCTCATTCCCTATCTTGAACCTTCAAGGAAGTCCTAGGAAATCAGAAATATAGATATTTAGCCACATTTTATTAATGAATAATTGATAATTAAGTCAGAGGGCTTCTGCAAGTGACCTCAGACTCCTTAGTGGCAGAATTGGGACCAGACTTTCTTTTTCCTGATTAGCCTTCAAAGCCAAGAATCAGAAACCAAGAATGACATGTTTGGAGAATCTGAGGTATGCAGGTTGTATAGGAGGGAGAGAAAATTTCACGTAGAAAGAAGCTGTATCATCCATACTCTCAAACACTGAAATGGTAAATGTGACTATAAATGTTCCACTGAATTGGCTCTACTATCAGAAATGCCAACATGTAAGGAAGGTTCCCATTTACCTGACCATGTTATTAAATAAATAAGCCATTTCTCTCATGAAGAAGTCATTTAAAACCAACTGCCCCAGATGCAGCACATCCTATTAAACCAGTATGTCTATAAATTTAGGCAATGAATCCCTCAGAATGTGGCATAGCATGGATCCATGTTACCGGTCACATGAGGAGTAGATTCAAAGACTCTGGGAGAGCAGAGTCAAAGGGGCATTGAAATAACATCCTTAGAGTAGATATTCATTGAAACAGGATGGAAAGATGGTGATGCACCAGTCAGTACCCCAAGACTTCAAGGAGAGATTGCGGCCAATGTCTTCTAATCTACTATTTTGTGGAGAATTGTATGTCAATGGAATGGAATAGTGTAAAGAATATCGACTTTGCAATCAGAGATGCAAAATCCCTTTCATCATTATATTAGTTGAGTGACATTGAAAAGTTGTTTTATATATCTGATACCCTGGGTTGTCATTTCAGAAAAACATATATAATCAGGGGTGCCTACTCAGGCACCTGAGCTGTTGGTTAAGCATCCAACTCTTGATTTCACCTTAAGCCATGATCTCAGGGTCATGAGATCAAGCCCTGAGTCAGGCTCGGGCTAGACATGGAATCTGCTTGAGATTTTCTCTCTCCCTCTCCTTCTACCCTTAGCCTCTGGCTGCTGGCACATGCGTGCTTAATAAGTAAATAAATACCTACATATATACATACATAAGAAAAATATATAACTGATGAAATAATTTAATATATTAAAAACTCCTCTAGAATATATGATACAAAATATATAATATAATGAGTGCTCAAAAATAAGTGTTTGCCCTGTTTCCTTCCTCCTCATCTATTTCCCCTAATAACTATTACAATCCCCAAATCTTCTAAGTTTTAAACATTTATCTTTGTGGAATGCTTAACAGTTCAGAACATGAAGTCATACATAAGTGGACAAATCTTGTCTACTTATAACTGGAACCTTGAGCAAGGAATTTAATCACACCTTATTTCAGGACTTTCTGAATTCTTCATTTATAAAATAGTACCTACTTCTTTGGGTTGCAGCAAAGAGTAAATGAGGAAGTATAGGAAAAGTCTTAATGCGTGGCTTATAGCAAGTACTCAGCAAGCTCTCTAGTCGCCCATGTTATTATGTAGTGTTATGTATGCCATTCACCACCTATGGGCTCCCTGGGTTTGACTAGGGCCCCTTACCTGTGGCAGAGCACCTTTGTCTCTGTCTGCTAGCATCTGTCATCTGTCAGTTCCACCCAAGATGGACACACCAGCCTCCTACTGACTGAAGCACCACCATACCTTCCCACTAAGCATCTTCGCTCCAGGCAAGCCCATCCTGGTGATTTTAGGCTTCTTGGGTATCTCCAGGTGATGGTCACCTTCATAGCAGTTTGCAAGATGAAGTTACATACTTCACCTTTCACTGATCTCATATGTAAAATGAACTGGCTCATTTCAGGTCTCAAAGTATGACGATGGTCATGTTTAAAGTGGAAAGGATATGATTTGAAATGCAATGCCATTATTTTTCTCTTGCGCATATTCTTTTTTTTTTTAAGATTTTATTTATTTATTCATGATAGTCACACAGAGAGAGGCAGAGAGGCAGAGACACAGGCAGAGGGAGAAGCAGACTCCATGCACTGGGAGCCTGACGTGGGATTCGATCCCGGGTCTCCAGGATCGCGCCCTGGGCCAAAGGCAGGCGCCAAACCGCTGCGCCACCCAGGGATCCCATCTTGTGCATATTCTTAACTGGAACCTCTGTCTATTTAAATATTGATGATATATAGAATCAGCATGTAAAGCCTGTTCAAAGTCATATATTAGATGTTTTATTTTAGAGATTATTAAAACAAAAAGACATATTTAGCTATCCAAATTTTTGAAGCTAAGCCAATTTTGAGGAGTCTGACAAAATCACAGATAGCAGGTATCATTGCTAACATTAAAATAGTCAATCAAACCCTCAGTTATAATGTTGTTGTTTTAATTGTCTCTTCCCTGCATTTTGTTCTGGTTTCAAGCACCCTCCAGCACATGAAATGTTTATTCATTTTTGATACTCATTCACAGTACCCTAAAATTTCAGAAAATTCCTGTCTCACATCAACTTTAAAAAATACTTGATTTTTTAACTCTTTCTTAGATTCCTAGTAGAACTGGGATTTAGTGATTGAATTAGAAGAGATAACAGAGGATTTGTGGCCTGATTCAAATCTCTACTTCTTTCCTTGTTAGCTCTTTGACCTTGGATGCATCACTGAATCCTCCTGAGCCACCTATCCCTCAAAATGTTGGCTCTGAAGTTTGGCTAACATAGCATATGGGACCAAGCTCTCACATGAGGCCCTTAGAAAACCAAGAGAGAGAGAATCCAAGAATATATTTTTGTCTGGATTGGGGAGGGATTCTAGGTCCTCAGCTTTTCTCAGTATTCAGCAATAGCCCCCCCCAAAATGATTATTTGTCACAAAATAATACTACATATGTTGATTAGTTTTCTTTCCATTCAGCTGGTATTACAGGTACTAAAGATATTCACACTGGTTTTTCATTAAAACCCAAAGTTCAGGATTGGTAGTCATATGTGATTTTGATAAAGTTAATTTTGGCATTTGACAGCTGTCATGATGCTTAAATCTTGAAAGCTCTAAAGATGGAATAATAAAAGGGAACTTCAGTGCTAAAGTGGAAACTACTGACCTACATCTAAGGCTTGAACATTTAGAATTTGTGAACACATAATGCTACCTAATACTTTAAATTTTGTTTCTCAATTACTTCTCATTCTTCTTTTCTATCATGGAGGACCAATACGTGGCTTCTGGGAGCTATCTCTATCCACTTCACAGAGACAATACTGCCAAATGCTATTTTCTCTTCTCTGTTTCAAAGCTCTCAGACACACATTCTCACACCAAATTCTCAAAACAGTTGCTAGTTCATCAGCAGGAATCGAGACAGGGTGAGGAAAGTCAGACCCAGGAAGGCTAAGAGAATTTCATGAGATCAGAGAATGATTGTGACAAGTTCGGGGCTAGAACTAGGGTCTTGATTTGGCCAAAGGCAGTTCCAGTCAACACATTTTGAGCCAGCATAATTATTAAATAATCCCCCTCATCTTCAAAGGGAAGATGGACTGATTCCATGATCACCTTAGCTGGAAAACACATCTCCTGGGTCTCTGTCTCATGCTTGTTCCACTGTACCCAGCTGGGTTTCGATACATCCATTACTTCAAGAAATAAACATCGCATCTCAGCTACTGGAGAGCAGAGAGGAAATAACCCTGGAGGGATGGGGGGTTGAAAATGGATTCATTACCCCCTTGGCACTTACAAAATGTCTGTTTCCATTTCTTTTTTTTTTTTTCTTTTTTTTTTCTGTTTCCATTTCAAATTACTACCAAGAGTATTAATTTTTCAGACATCATGCTGAATGACGTCCCGAAGTTTATTTTTTTCTATCAGTATTTCTCCCAAAAGCTGCATTCTAGAAAAGTCTAAATCATTATTGTAATCATAAAAAGATTTTAAAAAATCAGCATTAATTTGTACTCTCTGGACAGTTTAAGGGTTCAACTGAATTCCATTAAATTTGATTTCATTATTAATAAATATCAAATGTTTTTATCAAGCACTCAAAGAGTTTCATTTCAGCTTTGTGTTTCCTTTAAAATTTGAATTTAAATTTAAACCATCTGTTCCTCATGAACACAACACATCATGCTTATCGGTCCAGGCTAAAGGTTGCAAGTTGCATATGCTATCGGTCCGGGTCTTATTAGCATCTGGCTCATGAATGTACATAGCAAATAGCTCACCGTGTGAAATGGAGCCAGGCAAACCATCCTTCAGTTCAGTTAGCAAAATGAAGAACAACTCAATACTAAAACCTTTAACACGCAGATAGCTCTTCATGTTTTCTGCATTTGTTTGAATCATCTAACATCTTTAAAATGCAAACAGGCCAGGTGCTACTGAAGTCTTCAGATATAGAAATCAGGCTCTAGTTCTCTGGTCAGTCTGATGAGTAGGTTCAGCCAAAGACCACATAAAGAGAGAATCCACTGTCCTTCTAACAACACAGGTTCCTTCACTCTTGGCCTTCTTTTTCTTTATTCCTGCACATCAGTCATTCTTTCTGAAGCTTTTCTGTTTGTCCAGTGGGGTTCTCCAGCATTTCTTCTACTCATAGAAGAAATCTTCTACTTCATGCCACCCCACCTTCTCACTTCATGCCACCTGAAGCCCTGTTCCACTCCTTCTGTGCAGGCTGTACAGGTAACTTCCAACTATGGATGGGGATCCCTGAAAGGATCTGGCCACCTAGAAATGAGGAACCTGTCTGTGGGCACACAACTTCCAGTCTTGTGGAGCACTTGGACAGAGGCCTGCCCTGAGCAGCTCTCTCTTGGTGCCAAGAATGTCAGAGTAGGGATCCCTGGGTGGCGCAGCAGTTTGGCGCCTGCCTTTGGCCCAGGGCGCGATTCTGGAGACCCGGGATCGAATCCCACGTCGGGCTCCCGGTGCATGGAGCCTGCTTCTCCCTCTGCCTGTGTCTCTGCCTCTCTCTCTCTCTCTGTGACTATCATAAATAAATAAAAATTAAAAAAAAAAAAGAATGTCAGAGTATCGGACAAGATGGAGCCTCTGACCTCACAAAACTTCCAGCCTCTTTGGCAAAGCAAGCCTTAGGAAAAGTAAATTTAAGTATGAGGTGATTCCACCATTCTTTGAATGCAAGAAAGCAGGGCATCCCATAGTCTATAGAGCTGGGAAGGTCTTCTTTGGAGAAATGACATGTAAGCTGAGATGTGAATAAGAATGGAAGTTGGTCAAGAAAAGCCAGTCAGGGTTGTGATAACTCCTCAAGAAATTACTTGAATAATAAGATGAACTGACTCCTTCTCAGTCAAGTCTTTCAATATCAGCATTGCCTTATTGCAACACCTTGCTTTGCTGTCAACCAGCCTCATTGCAGAACTTCTGATGCCATAGATCCTGTTAAGTACCAGCTCATTCCCTAAGGGATGAGCCACAGTTCCAGCATTTTTCCAGAATGTACTTCTGTCCAGAAAAATAAGGTATAAATAACTTAAAAGACATTTCACACATTCAAGTCAGCATGGATGGCTACCAGGGGCTGTTAGTTAGCCAGGACAGAATGTGAATGATCATAGCAAAAGAGTTCAGGGATGCAAGAAGCAGAGATCTCAGATAAGAAGCCTGCATGAGCAGAAAGGCCTGTGTGAGAGGGAAAGATTGATGTGCAAAGGACCCAGGATTGCAGGGTCAGTGACCTGGAATCCAATCCCCTATGTCACTCCCTCACTGAGACACTAAGAGCAGTGCAGGCAAAGCGGTCCGTACTGAGGATGGCACTTGGTAGTGTGCTCTTAAGTGATAGATCTATTTATTATCAACAGTTGTTAGAAGGCCAGACCAAGTTTAAGAGCCATTCAGACAGGGAAAAGCAACATGGATCAGGGCTCTTCTCTCCCCAGAAAAGTTAGAAGAGGCACGGTGGAAAATTCCAGCGACCCACACTCAAGCTAAAGCAGTAGCACAGGCAACTCACACTTAGCAGCAGCAGTGAGGGTCTCCTGACCCCATATCCATGAATTCTGCAGGTCCAGCACCCAGGATTCTGTAGCTACCTCCATGCTCAGGGCTGGTGACTTACCCTCCACTTCTAGGCACCAGCTGGTCTGAGAAGACAAGGCAGTAATTAGAATAATTAGGACAAATCATTGCAATGAATTAATGAATCACCAGCCCCACCCCACGCCCCCAGCACCATGGTGGGTTTAACAAAGAGCGTAATTCCTAAAAATGCTACAGATTAATAAACATTCTGTGGCACGTCCGGGTCCAAAGGACACTCCAGTAAGAGGAAAGCGACTTTCTCTGTTCCAGATTTGGCTGATCTGGTTGAACTGATTTTTTGAGGATAAGATCCTGGAGGTTAGAGGCCCTAGCAGCAGGAAACATTACAAATGCAATCATTTCAGCTGAACCTCAGGCAAATGTCCTCTTTCTCAAAAAAACAAAAACAGAAACAAAAAACAAAAAACAAACAAACAAACAAAACAGTGTTCATGGTCCTTCACTCTGATTCCTGAACCATGGGAAAGATTCTGATTTCTTTTATTTTTTTTTAAGATTCTGATTTCTTGGCTGACATTGTATTCTGATGTGTGGTCCCATTTCATTCATCAGGAAGCAGTGGGTGTAAAGCACCAAGAATATACAACTCATAGCTGTGATAGAGGAACACTAGGTATATTCTATAAGGTTTTTTTTTTCTATTTAATATAGTAATCATATTAAGAGATGTTATCTTCATATTACCAAAGAGAAAACTGAGAGTCGGGTTGATTGCATATAAACCTTGCCCAAGGTTACACAGAAAGGAAGCAATGGAGAGAATTCAAGTCAAGGGGGCTCCTGAGCTAGTATTTTCCCCCACATGTGTCCATGTGTCCCTATGACTAGCTCCATCTTGTTAAGAATCAGCAGCCCACTGCATCTCTGCTTTGGGACATTTGCCTGAGAAGTAAAGCCTCATAAATTAGGGATTGAGGTATGGAGTGAAACATTCAAGACTCTGCATTTGGAAGATTAAAGAAAACCTCCAACTATATCTGAGTGTACCTTAAATTCTGCTCCTCCTAACTTCCGAATTCCAAAAAAGTCAAGACACTCCAAGCTATGGATGTTCAATCTAGAAAATTAACTCTGAGGAAACAAACCAGAAATCTCTCTCTCTCATTCTCTCTCTCTTTTTTTTTTTTCCGGTTGTGTAGGCTTAAAGCAAGGACATCCTGGACTGACATCTTTGGATATCAATCATGTCGGAAGGCCAGCAGGGAAGATAGAGCCTTCAGAAGGCTTCAAGTCAGTGGGGTCATCGCCGTGCACCTTCCAGTGTTAGCAAGTAACAAACATTTTCAAGGTGGTGATAAAATTGGAATTGAAGAGGGCTGACACAGATAACGCATCCTTCATGAGGACAAGCTCATGTTCTGTGATCTAGCCAACACCAGTGTGTGAAAGACAAGCTTTAAAAAAAAAAAAAAAAAAAAAAATCACTTCCAGTTCCTAATGACTTTGGAAGAATAGCATAATAACCCATCAAATCATTTCCAGTGATTTCCTCCATCAAAAACTTAGATAATGCTAGTGAAAGAACTAGCATTATCTAAGTTTTTGATGGAAGAAAATATGTTAGGATTTGAAGCCAATGAGAAAGAATTCTTGAGATGTCTTTGGTGCAAAAAGGTCGTTTTATTAAAGCATGGGGACAGACCCTGTGGACAGAAAGAGCTGCACTGGGATCAAGAGGAGTGGCCCATTATATACTCTTAAATTAGGAGGGGATTAGGGATAGGGTAAAGCTCTAAGGAATTCTGGAAGCAAGGTTTCCAGGACCTTGAGGGGACTAGCTATTGTTGGGAAAAGGTCATTTATTACTGTCTAATAAAACCTTTCATGAGACCCTTCAGATGTATATCTGTGGCCCATATGCTTGGGGGATGAATGCCAATAGGCATCTTATGGCAGTAGAGAATAAAGGAAATTTCTAAAGAAAAAAAAATTTTTTTAAAGAAATTTTTATATGTTAAAGTAGGCTTACAGGATCCTGGGGTTGGGCTAAGGTTACCTGTTGCCCTTAGCAAACTATTAACATCAAGACAGCTGAGTCCCTAGAGGAATGTCGCTCTGCCTGTTTCAAGGTAGTAAGGAAATTTAATAATTTGTCTTTTACCTTTGTTTCTCACATTAGTTTTCTCATTTAAATCCTATAAAAAAGCTGTAAAGCAGGCAATATTTATTCCCATGATGAAGGAAAAGAAGAAAGAAAAATAGAGTCTTGCAGAAATCAAGCAATGCTAACAAGGCCACAGTCACAAGCTGTTAGAATGGAGATTCACGAGTGGCTTTAATGATAGAATGAAATCTGTCTGTAGTATGAAGATGTGTGTACATGTATATATAAAAATATATACTTTGGAGAATGCAATGCTTTTAGTACTTTTCAAATCATGCCACCTTCCTATGTCTAGATTTATGATGTGACCTCCCAGCTACCATCCCGAAAGGTGACTTTTAAAACTATAATTGATAAGTGAAAATTTAAAACCGTAAAGAGGCCTAGAGATCTTATTAGTTAAATTATTCTTCATTTTATACAGAAGCACTCAAACCCCCAGGGTGCTGCTGAATTACACAAGACCCACAGCAAGCTAGTGGCTGAGCCAAGACTTTCATGGAATGGGCTGTAGTCCAAGCTCAGTGTTTATCCTGTTTTTAATACACTGCCCCATAGATGGCAAAGCATTAACTCACCTACACACACACACACACACACACACACACACACACACACACACGAGTGAAGGGAAGCTATTTTTCACCCCAGATTACATTTCCTTTTATTGAATCTCCACTGATTCTTCTGGAACGCCCAGGTATTCACAATATTAGCATCCTCACTGAGGGGAAAAAGAAAAGATGATTAAGAACAGAAAGGGGAAAGAAATCCAGGATAACTCCCACTCATATCTGCTGCTTTGATACCGACAGCATCCCTTCCACGCTCCCTGCCTACTCCCCTGCGCTCCTCCTGAAGAAAACCATTCTCTGCCTGCCTATTGCGGTGGATCCCCTGAGATCCCTGCAGGGGCCCCAGTCGTGGTCTGGGGGTGGGGGACGACCTCACCGAAAGGAGGCCTCCCCCTCCCCGCTCCTTGTCTTCTGTCTGCCAGCTCCGGCACTTGGGGGATCACAGAAATTAGAAGTATCTGCCGTGGGCCCCAGGCCTGTTCCCCTCTGCCCCTTGCTTTGCTCTGCGTTAGGCATTTGCTTGCGCTTATGCTCTGGCTCTGGCCGAGGCACAAGCTGGTGCTCTGGGCGCTGGGCCGCACCCGAACTGTAGCCCCGGCCTAGCAGAATGCTGAGCCCTAGGCAAGAAAGTCCTGATACAGCTGCTGGTTAACTCTGCTGGGACTGGGGACTCAGCCCTCCCCAGGCAGGACACACTAGATTGCCTCACAGCTGCTTTGGGTCCCTCTCAGTGCTGCACGGTCTCCTACCCCAGGACCAAGGGCCCACTGTGCAGCACATATGGAAGGGACCTCAACCTGAGGCTTCCTTCGCCCCGGGAGCACAGGCATCCTTGACGAAGTTACTTCTCTGCTTTGGAGCTCATTTTCTTTCCCCCTGAAATGCATATTTGGTCCAGGGAAATAATTTTAGATATGAGACCCATCCCCCAAGAAAAATTTCTAAGAAAGCCCTGCACTCGGCACTAACGCAAAGTATTCTGGAAAACAGGCTGGGTGGAAGACACGAAAAATTGCAAGAGCTCTGAAATGCCCTTAGAATCATGTCAGAAGTGAGGAACTGGTTCAGAGACTGAGATATTCTCTCTTCCCTCATTTTATGTTATACTTAACCTAACATTTGGAAAACAATTTCATATATAAATCTTGACTATGGAAACTTCTGATCAAAAAGTAAGGCATTCTCTGACCACCAATGTAACATTTGCAACCATATTCCCATATCCACTTAACTCTGACACATTTTTATAGTATTTATTATTATCTGACATTATATTGTGAATTTATTTGCTTATGTGTTTATTGTATGTTGCCCTCATCAGCCATACTCTCCATGGAGATCAGGATGCTGTTTGTTTTGTTCAGTTGCTGTTTCTTGAACTTTAAATAATGCCTGTCACGTAAAAAAAAAAAAAAAAATGTATTGAATATATGTCTAGATTTCATGGAATTTGATTGGAATTCTCCTTTGCCCCATAGCTTGTTTATACGTATAGCCAACTTAAAGTCTGAGCAGTGAGATGAGGATGTCCTTGCCTCTCTAAAAAGTTCATTTTCTTTGAGGGAAAAATATGAGACTTTTAATTTCCAAAGAGTACCAATTCTATACATTTTATTGCCCTAAAAAATAATCATCCTCTTCATAAAAAGGTTAAAAACACAAGAGTGATCTCAGTGTACAATCTGGTAGAAGAGTTGACAAAGGCAAAGCAGCAGCAACTCCCTGGCAGGCTGCCCAGTGGCCAAGGGTGGGCATGACCAGGGAGCATGAAGCATCCAAGGCTAAACTGAACCCAGGGAAAATGGAGCTCTGTAATCAGCAACAAAAAGCAGGCAGCCGCAGGCTTAAGCCTCCTAAGAGCTTTGATTGCATCCAAGTAGAGTAACAATTTGGAAAAGTGTGAATTGCCAGATTATTAACACAATTGTTCAAAAAAGAGCTGGGTGCTCTTCGAAGATGTCTACCCCCTCCCAGGGGTGATGCTGGGCTTTCCTTGTGGAGGGGCATTGTGCCCTAGAAGGAGGCTAGGCTTGCTTGAAAGCTGTTAAATCCCAGCTCAGTTCTACTACTCATTTGTTCTGGATACTTCTGCAAATTAGCTAACCTCATCTGTAAAACAGAACTAGGCATAGCTCCCTGGTAGGGGTTTGGATAATTGGAAATAATCTTAACAAGGCATCCAGAGCGTTATTATTTTCCATCAACTATTACTATTACTATAGTTGATGTCAAATTAGGAGGTATGATTTATATATTAATTTCAAACAACATAAACAGGCATTCCATGTGATCATAATACAACATAAACCAAGGATGAAATGCAAACCTTGTAAAAACTGAATATATATGTCATTGCCCATAATATACAATGTAGGGGAGAAAATATTCTCTCTCTATGCCTTTCCTTCCTTTTCTCTTACCTTTTGCTTCACTTTTCATATTGACAGGAAAAGTCTTTCCCTATTTTTTTCATTATTTGATTGACAAATACTTATAGCAGCCTCAATATATGATCAATGATATTAACACATCCCAAATTTGTATTAAGTGTATTTTAATTATTGAAAATATCTCCCAGTGAGGTTTCCACTTAAAATTTCAAGATGGCAGCTCAATCATAAAGTACCACACAATCCTTTGATCATATTTTTGCTTTCTCTATAGAAGGCAATATGCTTAATGGCTAAAATCATGGGCTGTGGAATTGTTACTTCTAAGCTATGTGAATTTGGACAAGCTAATAATCTTTAAAAATTTGGTCTAACTATAAAATGGTTCCAATAGCCCCTATCTCTTAGAAATGCTATAAAAGTAAAATCAAATAACACATATAAACCATTAATATAAAGCTTGACATATCATAAGCCTTCAACAAATGTTCACTGCTGTATTGTTTTCAGTATTATTTTATTATTCTTTCTTCTTTTTCTGTTATCAAATACTACAAAGTAGGTGTGCCTAAGTGGCACAGTTGCAGTTGATTACAAATCAGACTCTTGGTTTCAGCTCAGGTTGTAACCTCCGGTTGTGGACTTGAGCCCCGTGGCAGGCTCAGCATAGAGTCTGCTTGAGATACCCTCTCCTTCTCCCTCTCCTTCTGCCCCTCCCTCTTGTGCTCTGTCTCTAAAATGAATAGATCTTTTTTTTAGAATACTATAAAGTAGGTGCTGAATAAATGGTCATATCTTTTTTTAAAAACTGGCAGAAAACAAAAATTTTTACTTTTTGACTTAAGGTAAATAATGTGGCCCTTTAGTTCACAACATTTGGGAAAATATTGTTAGTTCTAAACACCATTACATTTCTCAAAGATGATCTTCAAAGAAATAAAGCACAATAGTGTCTACATAATAATAAATGTCTGGGTGTAAAGGATAATGTTAATGATATATATGGATTTTCCCGAACACATTAGCTCATTCTCCTGAAGATAATTATGTACTTTCCTAATGTATAAAGGCTTAGCTTGTGGAGGCTGAGAAAATTAAGGCCATTCCACTTTAAGTTCAGCATTAGCACAAGTCCAGCCATCCCAGGCCCCAGTGAATAAGAGCTGAAATTTACCTTACTTCAGTTACAGGAAAAAAACAGCTTACAGCTTAATGTCCTAGAAAGCCCCATATTAGAATGAGAACAGAGCTCAATGCCAGTGGCAGAAAGTCCCATATTAGAATAAGAACAGAGCTCAATGCCCTTGAAAGCCCCATATCAGAATGTAAACAGAACTTGAGAAATTCCTCCACCCCTTCTGGAGGTCCCCTAGACCAGCCCATAAAACTAAGCTGGAACCCACCTCGGGGTCCAAGTCCCTGCTCCGCTGTGTCGGGTATACTTGGACCCAAGCTCAAGCTTGTAAATAAACCCTCGTGTGTTTGCATCGGTGTTCACTCCTCGGTGGTTTCTTGGATTCGCAATCTTGGGCACAAGAAGCTATTGTAATTTTTTAGATCCCATCACAACGCAATCATGATCCTCAAGAGGTATCTACTCAAAATACAAATTTCCTCCTAAAAAGCCAAAACTATTGATGTAGTTTTTGAATATAATAAGTCAGGTTTGGTGGATTGAGGTCCAGAGCCATCAACCAAAAAATAATTCTTGAGATGTCTTTGGTGCAAAATGGTGGTTTTATTAAACCATTGGGACAGGATCCATGGGCAGAAAGAGCTGCTGCCCTTGGCTTGTGAGGGGTGATTGATTATATACTTGGGAGTTGGGGGAGATAAGGAGAAGGGAAGTTTTCAAAAGAACTTTCAGTTGCTAAAGAGGACCTATAAGATATTGGAGGCCTTGTCATAATCAAGCTAAGGTTATTTTTCACTCTAGCAATGCATTAAGATTGTTGGGAGCTTCTTGGAGGAATGTCACACACATCCCACCCAGGAGTGTGTGTGTGGGGGGGGGGGAGTGGTTTGTGGGATATCGGCTTGTGCTTTGTCCTCAACTTGCCTTCTGCTCCCTCATCATTATGAATGACTTTTATGAATCAAAACATTCATAATTAGTTGAAGATCCAAAGATGTGACACAAAGTTTGGGTTGAGAGTAGATAACCCTCCAGTACCAAGATGTCTCTTGATTGTTCTAGGATCACAAAGGCTGGAGTAAGAAGTGCTCTTACCCAGGAGGTATAGAGCACAGGGGTTACAAACATGTACTGTGGCAGCCAATAGACTGGGCTTTGGGTCCAGTTTAGCCATCTGTGAATTCAGTCTGCACCAGTTACTGAACACCATTAAGCTTCAGTCACCTCAAACATAAAGTGTCGTTAACAATGCCAACTTCGCAGGGGTATTAGGGACATTCAATGGGAAAAAAAAATGGGTATAAAATGCTTGGCACAATAGCAGGGCTAAGACTAGAACCTTGGTGTCTTTCCTGTAAAATGATACTTGTTCAAAAATGATAAGAGAAACGTCAGAAATAGCTGGGTACAGTATTTCCCAGAAAAAAATGCCACCTTTATTGAAAGTTGAAAGATATGTAACAAAAGCTGAATAAAAGATAAATGTTAAATGTTAATACTGAGTATCACAGACATCTAGCACAAATATGGAAAACAGTCCATTTCTCTTTCAAGGTCATGATCCTTCTGGTGGATTTAGTTGTTTTGTTACTGGTGATGAGGTCTTATTTGTTTATTTCCTTTTGTTGTTGTTGTTGTTCTATTCTGTTCTATGAAAGGTTTCTATATCCGAAACAACAAGACTTAAGATTCACTGATTTTGCCTTTGCTTCTTAGGCTCTACTGAAGAACACTTGAAATAAATTACTGTCACAGTACCAGAAAGTATGACCAGAGTTGCAAAAACAAATACCCAGATGCATTGGCAGTGGTGACTCCATGAAGGAGTGTGAAGCCACATATTCCCTGGAAGTCTGCTCTCTGGCTTTTCTCCTCTTTTCTTCTTGGTGTCATCTTACCAGGACTCCAGTATCCAGAGCATCAGCCACAATCTCTGACGCTGAGTTAAAACTCATTCTATTCTGGAGCTTTCCTGGGCAGCCAAACACCATCTCACACGCAGTTCTTTCTGCCTATGGGTCCTTTCCCCACGCTTTCATAAAACTAAGTTGGGGACAAATAGGGTTTGGCAGCTTTAGGTAGGGGGCCACGGAAGCAGACTCACAAAAATCCCCAAAATGTTGCGGTTTAAGGAAACCAGAGATAAGGGAGCAAGCCAGACCACCTTGCCCTAAGGTAACCAACAAAATCATCAGACTAAAATGGAAGAGAGCCATTAAAGATGTTATCACAAGTTCCTACTCAAAGGTGATATGATGGATATGTTAAAAGAATTTAACATATTTGGTGCAAAATGGATCAGGTTCCCTGATTAGGCTCTCAATAAAAACCAAACCTACAAGCCCTCCATAGCAACCCTGTCAGGACCCTTGTCACTTCTGAGAGCTTCTCTGTATCTCTGCTTCATTAGCTTCGTATCGCTTTTGCTCACTCTCTGTTGTCTTTGAGATTCATTCTTTGACTCCATGAGACAAGAACCAAGCTCTCCCATATTAAAACCATTGTGCACCAAAGACGTCTTCGAGAGTTCTTTCTTGGCCATCTCACCCCACCAAACCTCACCTATATTCCAAAACCACATTACTCTGGACCTTTTCTATGCACCCCCACTACCCCCATGAAGGATTTAACATTTCATTTTGTTGACTCTCAGGAAAAGCCTCGAGAATATCTTCTTCATACCACTTACCTCAACGCAAATGCCTCCCAGGTCAGGGAATGTGCTTCCCTTCTACGCACAACTAACAACAAGCAATCCCTCATGCTGGAGGCAAGGGCCACACCCCACCCTGGCACTCCCTTCAGGCCCAAATAAAGCACACAAAATATTCAATAGTTTTGTTTTTGTTTTTCTCAGCATCAGGGATTTTTTTTCACTGAAGAGTATCCCTTGGGTGGGGGGGGTTTCACTGCAAAGGATCTCCTATAGGTTATGGATAGAACAAATCTGGGTAGGCGGGAATGAACCACCAACTACCCTCCCCCCGCCCCCCGCCACCCCGAAGTGCTCCAGAGCAAAACTGAGACTACACTTTCTTCTGCCATCTTCTAAAGATGCTTCCCTGGTTCATTTTTTGACAGAAAAGAAACATTTCCCAAAAAGAAGCAACACTTTGTAGACACTGCTCTCTAAATCCACATTTAGGGGGAAAAAGCAAAATACACACAATAAATTTACCTGACTCAGCAGGGGCACCATCTTGCTAATGAACCCAATTTGCATGACTAATGAAAATACTTAACCTCTCCTTCCAAGCAGTTTTCTCACACATTTGCATAACTAAAATGACTGTAATGCAGCCCTTTTCGGGACCAAGGGAAGAAGTATTCCAAAAACATCTCCTGTGGCCCTCAGGCAACTGCCAAACTACAGAGCTTCAACAAACATCAGAGAGTCTTATTGAATACTCATCCATTTTATCTCAAAACCAATAGTCAGAAAAAATCTTGCTGTCCCATAACCCTTCCTGGTGCTAGATAAAGTGGGAACTCATTCAGCAATGCTATCAAACACTTACTGAGAATTATAATGTCCTGTTTTCTAATCCAGAGAGAGAGAGAAAAATATATACCTGGCATAATTTTGGCCTTGAGGGGTTCACGTCTACAAGAACCAATAAAAGAGAAACACAAAGAGCAGTAATTCACAGTAGAAAACAATTGTCACAGCAGAGATTAAAAAGCAATGATTGTTCAAAGGAAAAAAGAAATTACTTTGTTTGGAAAATCAAAAAAAATCTTCAAGACTAAAGGCATTTGAATTGGGGTTTGAAGTATTGAATAGGTTCACAGACATCTTGATAGAAAAGTGGATGAATGTTCAAGATAGAAAAATCCAACATGATCAAAATTATGAAGCCTAGAAAATATATAAAATGAACAGGATATACTAAATTGGCTTGTCAGTTACTGGATAAAAATTTTTAAAAATGGGCACCTGAGTGGCTCAGGGGTTGAACATCTTCTTTCGGCTCAGGTCATGATCCCAGGGTCCTGGAATCGAGTCCCTCATTGGGCTCCCTGCAAGGAGCCTGCTTCTCTCTCTGCCTGTGTCTCTGCCTCTCGGTGTCTCTCATGAATGAATGAATAAAATCTTTTTTAAAATGTTTTTTTTTTAAATAACAGAAGTAAAAAAATAATAAAAATGTCTTATGTAAGTACCCAAATACCATTCAATAGCTTTATATAAAAATAATTTCATTTTATTTTCACCAATTCCTACTAAGGAAAGGCAAATCTTAATATCCCTACTTTTCTGAGAGGCACTGATAGCAGAGAAATCAGGTAACTTGTCCGAAATCTCAAGTTAGAGGCTTATCCTGACAATTCACTGACCTCACTCATATAGACTATTTAGTAGAATACCTGATAATTAATGAGCAAAAGATTGTAGCAAATACTGATTTTGTTGGTGTAACTGAGCCAACGAGAATTCATGCTCCTGATGCTCAGCAAGCCAACAAAAACGGACAGCAAGCTTTTGCAGGGAAGGAAGATAAGCTACTAATGGTGTGACACCACCCAGGAAAACCGGGAGCCAACACTCAAAAGGTCCTAAACTCCTGGATGGTTTGTAAGTGAGGGTTTTTACTGGCAAATTTGGAGCAGGGGTCTCCTGAGAAGGTAGACACCCTTGACTGGTCATACAAGCATTCTGAGGCTGCTTGGTAAAGTTTCCCAGAGGTCTTTTCCATCTCAAGAGACTTGGTATCTAAAAAATATGTTTAGTCTTTTCAGGTTTCTTTTTTGTTTGTTTGTTTGTTTTTTAAGATTTTATTTGAGAGAGAGAGAACACAAGCAGGAGGATCAGCCGGCAGAATGGGAAGGACAAGACTCCCCACCAAGCCAGAAGCCCAATGTGGGGCTCCATCCCAGGACCCTGGGATCATGACGTGAGCCAGGCAGAAGCTTAACCATCTGAGCCACCCAGGTGCCCTAGTCTTTTAAAGATTTCATTAGGTCTCTAGGGTAGTACTGATGAACTACTTGTCCCACAGATTCCTTTGATGATAAGCAAATGATTCTACCTCTTAAGCCTAGGCCTACATGTCCCTTGGCAGGTTCAGCCATGCCTGGGGATGATATTACTTCTAAAGTTCGCTCTTTTTCATCTGAGTGACAAGACAGATGCTTGAGTGCTGGCTTCATTAGTAGTAGCCAACTTCAAAAATCAGAAATTCAGAATCTTTCTGAAGGCTAAGCTCTTCCCATAAATGTACCCTATTTCTAATTAAATAAATATATATTTGAATCAAATGTTAAATTCTATGAATTAATTGAAATAATTGAAATACTTCATCAATGTATAGCTTCTAAATGACATTGGTCCTGAGGGATTCAATACTTGAAATGAGTATTGAGAGTGTCCCTCTCTTTGATAAAGACTCCAACTCCACCCAGATGGAGACACAGGCAGGGAAATCATACAAGAATGAAGTCAAAACCCAGCAACCCAAAAGGATGTCTTCCTGTAAGGTCTGCGGATGGGTTGCAGTGGACGTGGATTCTGCTGCCACCAGTTCCGGGTCCGCCCATATGCCACGTGTGCTAAATAACTCCTTGCAACCCACTCAGTCAGTTTTACCTGCTGTTTCCAGAGGGATAGCTGGATCACTTCCCTTTTAGCTTTGCTATTCTCAAATCCTGTCACACACTATTGGCTTTGAGTCTGTGATTAGGGAATATGTTTAATGTTAGATGTATGGCAAATAGTGCTTGCAATCAATCACCATTTGGGGAATGATGTTTACCCATTTCTGTTTTGTAGTTGAGGAGATATATATATATATATATATATATATATATATATATAGTGTGTGTGTGTGTGTGTGTGTTTGTATATATATATAGAGAGAGAGAGAGAGAGGAGAGAGAGAGAGAGAGACACTGATCAAATAAAGAGTAGGATTCTAGTCCTAAGTGAGTTCTTCCAGGCTTGAATTCTCAACGACCTGCAAAAGTATGCAAATTGCTCCTCAGTTTTCCCTGAACAAGGATTAAATTAGTAGGTATTGTAAATAACACCTCACAGAGCAAAACCAGGCTGAACAAATAGCTACATTTGGAAATAGAGACAAGAGATGATGAAATGAAATGCAGCATGAAAAAATGCTCAGAAATACAGCTGAGAAGGACATAAAACAGCGCATCAGCAATGTTTATAATGCATTAAGGGAAATGAAAGGAAATCATGAGACCATTTGTGTATATTGGCCTGAAGAATGGAGATGGGCGAGTTCCTCTAGACAGGCTCCTACATTTAGTATCATGCAGTGCAAAAAGCACAGGACCAGGATTAAAGAGACAGGGATGCTGGTTTACAACCTGTCCCAGACTACTCATTAGTGATAGTAGTTCTCTCCTGGCTCAGTTTCTTCATCCAGAGAATGGAAAACCACACCCATCTCCAGGTTTTTATGGGAATGTTACCCACATAAGGATAACATTTGTCATTTGTAAACTGTGTTGCCAATTTCAATCATCACCTTATTAGATACAGAAAGATACTTGAAGCAATGTTATTATTGTACAACATAATAATCATGTTTCATATAAAGATTAAAACTCAATGAGGTTATGGTCACAAAGTAAATATAACAAGCGCAGTTTAATGATTCTGGTGAATGCCAGGCTTCATGTTTCTTTGTGCTGTATTTAAACTTCACAACGATTCTACAAGATTGATGAACTTATTTCTATTTATAAATGAAACTCAGCTTGAAGGAGTGGAGTAATCTTCCCCAAATCAAACAGCTCTTAGAAGTAAAGATGTGAGTTAAAACCAGGTACTCCTATTCCAGGGCTTATAAAAAGGATGAACCAGTATATCTAATCCAGTAATATCATAGTAATTAAGTGTCTTACTACCTGAAGTAAGAAACTATACCAGTCTAAAAGGGCTGCGTGTACAGGGAATAGGGAAAGACACAGGTCAGAGAAGGTTTTGAGGTGCACATCTATAATGTTGCACGAAGGAAATCTCACTAAGTGTAAATCCCAGACCCTAAACTTGGGAACACCACACAGCCTTACAGAACAACTTGAAGACAAAAGCCTGACAGCAAGTTAAAACCAAAGTCCTCAGAACACTAGAGATCAAAATAGGGGAAACCAAGTTTGGTCATCACAGACAAAGACCACACGCAAGCCATAAATTTCAAGGGAAAATATCCCGTCAGAAATCACTATGATGAAGGGTGCCTGAGTGGCTCAGTTGGTTAAGCATGTGCCTTCAGCTCAGGTCAAGATCCTGGGGTCCTGGAATAGAGCCCTGCATGGGCTCTGCTCTCTGTTCAGTTGGGAGCCTGCTTCTCCCTCTTCCTCTTCCTCTGCCCTTCCCCCTGCACATACTCACTGTCTCACAGTCTCTCTCAAATAAATAAATAAAACCTCTAAAAAAATCACTATGATGAAATAATTACCATAAAAATGCTAAAGTATCTAGTGGAGAGTGTGGACACCAATATATGAAGAAATGGAAAATTTCAGCAGAGAGATGGAAACAATAAAAATAGAACAGATGAAAGTATTAGAAGTGAAAAATATAATAAATGAATTAATGTATTGAGCTTAACAGCCAACTATACAGAGGAGAGGAAAATATCAACGAACTTGAAAACACATCTATGGAAACTATCAAAATTGAAACACGAAGATAAGAGTGAAATATACACAACATCAGAGATCTGAGATATAACATCAAATACCTAACACATGTGCAATTAGAGTTTCAGAGGGAGAGGAAGGAGAGAGCAAGACCAAGAAACATTTGAATGGATAAAACCAAGAACATTCTGACCCAGACAGGAGCAAAATAGTGGCAGCTCTAACCTCTCATCTCCCATGGCAACATTGAAGAACATGCAGAAATTACTAGAACTCTGGAAAACAGTCAAAAGTTTATAGGAGACAAACTAACATCAAAGCAAAAAAAAAAAAGGCACTTCAAAGTGATAGGCATGTCTTGTGACAATTTGATTTGCCCTTAGCCTCACTACTGCCCCACCCCTGGTGCAGCACTGGCCTTGGTCTTAAAGCAGTGGTAGCTTGAATTCACCCTGTGGCCCCTTTTCTGTGGTTCTAGATAGAGAAAGATAATTTGCAAATATTATGTAACTTCTAACCTTCCTGGGACTACTTGAAAGATGATGTGAGGGGCTCATCTCTGTTTCACCTAAGTCAGACTCAGACTAGAAAAGCAGTGAGTATTGGAACACACACACACACACACACACACACACAAACCAAACCAAACCAAGTAAAAAAAACCCAGCAAGCCAAACTAGCAATTCTTAGATTTCTATGGCTAAAGATTATGATCAGGCTACACAATAGGCTGCATGAGATCCAAAGCAAAAGCCAGGTAGACTTTCTTTGGTAAATTAAGGCATTCAGAAGTAGCCGTGTGTGGTGGGGAATTTAGAAAGCCACATGTATGCCCAGGGCAAGATGCATGATCAGTAAAAGCCTGATAAGTTTAAGCTTTCACCTTGGACTAATGCCTAGTCAGTACAAATGTAGCTAAGTGCTGAGCCACTGGGAGAGGTGGGTTCTCTCTCTTTGGTTTTCTGCTTATTTTCTTCATCTTTCCTTGTTTTATAAATCAGTGAAATAAAAAATTGTTGGAATTTTTTTTTTGAAGATCTGAAAACTGGAAAATCTTACAAATGAAAGAGAGAAGACACACATAACTAAAATCAGCAATAAAAGGAGGGACATTACTACTAACCTTACAGAAATAAAAAGTATAAAATAATACTAGGAACAGCTGTATACCAACAAGTTTTATGTCTTGGATGAAATGGACATATTCCTCTAAACACACAAAGTAACTGCTGACTAAAAATGAAGTAGAAAATCTCAACACACCTATGATAAGAGTGAATCATTAATAAAAACACCTCCAAAATAAAAAAGCCTATGAGCAGATGCCTCCGCTATCAAATCCTACCAAACATTTAAAGAATAGTTAGCAAAAATTATTATTTATGAAAAAAAGTATTTATTTATTTAGAGACTGGTGGGGAGGGAGCAAAGGGAAAGGGAGACAGAAGGCAGGCACCATGCCCAGTGCATAGGACTGATGTGGGGCTCCATCTTACAACCCTGAGATCATGACGTGAGCTGAAATCAAGAGTTGAACACCTAACCAACTGAACTACCTGGGCTCTCCGGAAAAAAAAAATTTGATAAATTCTCTAATTCATAAAAAAAATGGATGAGAAAATGTTTCCTTATTCATTCTATGAGGCAAGTATTACCCTTATACCAAAGCCAAACAATGACACTACATGAATATAAATATGCTCATAAAAATAACGTGAGAGATTTTTACCTCCAGAAGACCTGAATTACAGTAAATGTTAAAAGAAATCTTCACATCAGAGGGAAATGGTACATATACCTGCAAGGCAGAATAAATAAAATCAATAAAGAAAATATTTGTGTAAACATAAAATAAATATTTTTAATGATTTTAGTGACAGAAAGAGAGAAAAAGATTTTAAAGACCGATGACCATAAAAACAAAAATAATAACAATATATTATGGAATGTGTAATATTTGTAGAAGTAAAATATAAATAACTGTTGCACAAAGGGCTGGCAGTGGGATAAATGGAATTAATCAGTTGTAAGATTTTCACAATATATATGAAGTAGTGTGATTTCGAAGCAGTATTATATGAAAGCAGACTGTGATAATTTAAAGATGTGTACCTTAATCTCTAGAGCAACTAGAAAAACAAAACATAAAAAGCCAAATATAAAAAATCAGTATAAGTTATAAAATTGAATATTAGAAAGAACCAACACAAAATAATCTGAGAAAGAGGGAACAGAATAACATGGAGAAACTTTATAAATAAACATAAAACAAATGACAAGATATTAGACTTAAACCCAATATTACTATAATTATAAAAAATGCAAACGGACCAGGACACCGGGCTGGCTCAGTCAGGAGGACATGCCACTCTCCATCTCAGAGCCATGGGTTTGAAGCCCATGTAGGATGTAGACATTACTAAAAAAAAGTAGTAACAATAATAAGTGAACTTTAAAAAGAAATGCAAATGAACTAAAGTTCCTCTGATGACCAAGATAAAAATAACAGGAACTGATTTCCCTTCCAATGAAAAAAGCTCACAAAAGTTGGACAAAAATCCATAAAAGAGCAATATTCAAGACACTGGACATCCAGCAACAATAGATTGTGATCTCTGATGGACAGGAAACAAAAGAAAGAAGTCCTAAGATTTTCCCAGTTTACTGTCTTGAGGAATTGTCCAGGTCATGCTGCAAGGAGAGGAAATCCAGGTGGAGCTCTGCTGATTCCCTAAGTTGAGGAGAAAGAGCTGAGTGAGACATGACCAGGATGCCCAGAGTTGGTCAGAGAGGAGAAAGCTCTATGCAGAGATGAAGGTCTCTAAATCTGCAGAATGCCTCCCTCAAGAATTCAGCAGAGTATTACCAGCAAGTGCATGTGAGGAAACTCTCAAGGCAGGAGAAAGGATATAAATTAAGTGTCAAGCACCGATAAGGAGCCAGAAATAAAAACACCTATTCCCACCAATCTGACTGGAAAATCTCATAATTAAAGGAGCATAAGTGGTGTCCCTGAAGCTGGTAACTACATGGGTAAATAAATAATATTTGAGACACCTGAGTGGCTCAGTGGTTGAGTGTCTGCCTTTGGCTCAGGTCGTGATCCTGGGATCTCCGCATCAGGTCTCACATCGGGCTCCCCCCAGGGAACCTGCTTCTCCCTCTGCCTATGTCTCTGGCTCTCTCTCTTTTCTCTCATGAATAAATAAATAAAATCTTAAAAAAAAAAAAAAAAAAGATTAGGACTACATGGGCCACAGATGAGACCAACAAAGGAAGGCTATAAGAATCTGGAATTCTGCAAGCAGGAAATATGCTAATAACATTAATTGATCAGGAACTTGAACTTTTCTTGAATGAAGAGGGATTGACAACTACAAGCATGGCTCAGAGGCTGGCAAGGCTGATAAGGCTTCCATGGGCTTGGTTGCCAGACCTCTATGGGCCTAGAAGGCAGAGCCCCGGGGGATCCCCAGGTGGCTCAGCGGTTTGGCGCCTGCCTTTGGCCCAGGGCGCGATCTTGGAGTCTCGGGATCGAGTCCCGCGTGGGGCTCCCTGCATGGAGCCTGCTTCTCCCTCTGCCTGTGTCTCTGCCTCTCTCTCACTCTCTCTCTCTCATAAACAAATAAATAAATCTTAAAAAAAAAAAAAAAAAAAGGCAGAGCACCAAGACACAGATAATTCACAATCATTTAAGCCTAATGGAATTTACCACACTGGGTTTCACACTTGCTTAGGGTACATGAATCTCAGGGGGTCAGAAGGTAGACTGTTGTGGATGGAATATGCCCCCCTAAAAGATATGTTGATGCATCCTCAGTACCTATGTAATCTTATTTGGAAAGAGTCTTTGCAGATGTTATTAGTTAAAATCACACTTGAAGCAGTGATTGGAGCCATGCGGCTATAAACCACGAGATGATAAGAACTGGCAGCCAAGAAGAGGGAAGGAAAGATTCTTTTCTAGGGCTTTCAGAGGGAGCATGGCCCTGCTGCTACTTTGATCTCAGACTTCTAACCTCCCGAATAGTGAGAGAATAAATTTCTCTTGTCTTAAGCCTCCCAACTTTTGGTAATCATTCTTAGGAAACTAACATAACCACCTCAAGAAACCCCCTTTAATTACAAATATATAAATATTGGCAAAATAATGGTAAAAAGCATGTCATAATAACACTGGCCAAAAGATACTGGAGTGCCAATACTAATATCACAAAAAAATAGATTTCAGAGCAAAAGAATAAAAGCTGTTTCATTAAGATGAAGGAGTCAATAAATGAAGAGAACATAATAGCTTATGTTTATGCACTCGGTTACAAAAGATATGAAGCAAAAAATGATAGAAGTACACAGAGAAATAGAAAAACTGACTATTATTGTAGATTCCAATGTGTTTCTTTTGCTATTGATAGATTGAAAACTAATAAAAATATAGGAGATATTAAAAGCTATTAGTCACCTTGCTATAATTAGCATATACCAAAACCTCCACCCAGCAACTGTGGATTACACTTAATTTTCAAATGTACAGGAACATTTTTCCAAATTATGTCATATTCTGGCCCATAACACAGTTCCCAATAAACTTAAAAAGATTCGAGTTGTAAAAATTTGATTTTTTTTTGCAATATAATTAAATTAGAATCAAAATCAGAAAAAAATCTCTGAAATATATCCAAATAATGGGAAATTAATAGCACACTTCTGAATAAATACCAATATGAAAAATAGTACTTTTAACTGAGTTGAAAATGAAACACAACATATAAGTAATTCTGGTATGCTGCTAATACAGTATTGGAGAAAATTTCAGCCCTAAATCTCTATATTAAAAAAAAAAGAGTGGTCTCAAAATTCTGTCCTCAGAGTTTGCCAGAGAAAGCATTTTCAAAAGAGCTAATTAAAACCAAAGTAAGTAGAAGAAAGAAAACAATAAATTTCAGAACAGATGAAAATGAAATATAAAACAGAAAAATAAGAGAAAGTGAAAAAACTCCAAAGGCTAGTTATTTAACATCAATGAAATTGATAAAATGTTAGCCAGACTGATGAGGAAATAGAAAAAAGGTACAAATTAACAAAGCAGGAGAAAGAGAAGTAATGTTACTATTGACTCTAAAGATATTAAAAGAATAATTACAAAATAAGTCACCTCTATGCTGATACAAGTTATATGAAATACACAAATTTCTTGTAAGACACAAATTACTAAAGCACACTCAAAAAGAAACAGATCATTTGAACAGCCATAAATTTATTCAAGAAATTGTACTGGTATAAAGAATGCCTTAGGCCCAGATGACTTCACTGATAAATTAAATCAAACATTTGAGGAAGAAATAGTATCGAATCTGTACAAACTCTTCAGAAAATTGAAGAGTCAAAGGATATCTGCTGTCTTATATGCCAATGAGCCAGTATTACCTTGATACCAAAACCAAAAATAGATATTACTAGAAAAAAGAACTATAGACCAGTATCCCTCATGAATACAGATGCCAAAATTCTAAACAAAATTGTTGCAAAATGATATCCAACAATATATAACAAGAATAGTACATGATAGCCAAGTGAATTTGTCCCAGGAACACAAAATTGGTTTAACATTTCAAAATCAATCAATATATTTAAACATCTTAAACTAAAAAAGAATTATTTCAACATATGGAGAAACACCATTTGGCAATTCTAATACCCATTCCTCATAAAACCTCTTAGCAAATTAGGAACAGAAAAGAACATCCTCAACCTGATAAAGGGCACCTAAGAAAATCAAATCGAATGATAGTAATATCAAATTGAATGATAAAAACTAAATGCCCTGTGCCTAAGATTAGCAACAAGTCAGAGATATCTGTTCTCACCATTTCTATTTAATACTGTGCTGAAAGTTCTAGCCAGTGCAATATGGCAGATGTCATGAATGAAAAGAAGAAATAAAACTGTCTTTAGTCACTGATGACCTCAACTTTGTAGAAAGTGTAATGTACTCTGTAAAAGAGCTATTAGAATTAGCAAGTTTGTCACAGCTTCAGTTTTATAAATACAAAGCATATAAAATAAAATGCTATTCAGACATACCGGCAGCAAATAATAGAAAATGGGAAATTTAAAAAGTAGCATTTGGCATTCAAAACACATCACATATTTATGGTTAGACCTAACAAAATATATGGAATAACTATATATAAAAATCATGGAAGCTTTTATTGTAGATATTGCCAAGTTAACTTTAAAATTTATACGGAAAAGTACCCGATCCAGGAGACCCTGGATTTATTCCCACGTTGGGCTCCTGGTGCATGGAGCCTGCTTCTCCCTCTGCCTGTGTCTCTGCCTCTCTCTCTCTCTCTGTGACTATCATAAATAAATAAAAATTAATAAAAAAAAAATTTTTAAAAAAGGGATCCCTGGGTGGTGCAGCGGTTTGGTTTGGCGCCTGCCTTTGGCCCAGGGCCCGATCCAGGAGACCCTGGATCGATTTCCACGTTGGGCTCCTGGTGCATGGAACCTGCTTCTCCTTCTGCCTGTGTCTCTGCCTCTCTCTCTCTCTCTATCTGTGACTATCATAAATAAATAAAAATTAATAAATAAAAATTAAAAAAAATTTATACGGAAAAGTAAAGAAACTAGAATAACCAAAGCAATTTTGAAAAAAATTTAAAAACTCAAGTTTGAGAAACTAATACTACCTGATTTCAAAACTCATAGTAATCAAGACTGTGTATTGGTCTCTATGCAGACAAATAGGTCAATGAAACAGAATGGAGATTGTAGAAGTAGACTCAAACATTTAGCATCATTGATTTTCAGGGAAGAGTCAAAGGCTATTCAGTACACAGAATGGTCTTTTCAAAAAATGATGCTGGTAGTAGTAGATACTCGTATACAAAAGAATACAAAAACCAGAAAAACAAAAACACAAATAAAACTCTAACCTATTCTTTGTGTCTATTGGAGGGTATCATCAAGAAAGTGAGACCACCAGTTGCTCCAAGAGCTGGATCCAGATGATTGGAAGCTCCCCAGGCCCTCCTCTGTTCTTGGAATGTATGTTCTACTTTCCTTCCTGGCTCCTAGAAGCTGCTCCAAGGATACAACCTTAGGATAGAAATGTGATGTTGAGGCCATCTGGACTGGGTATGAGACTAGGCCCACCTAAAACCTCTTTGGAAACTTTTAAGATTCTGGTGGACTTGTGCAGAGGCAACCCAAGACAAGATTTTTATATACATTTCCCTGCTTTTTAAATCTGTCACATACCAGTCTGAAGTGGTCTGCTCTTTCCTCCTTCTCTCCCCACTCTCTTCATATGGGGATAGGTTTCAGATGACACTCAGAAAACTCCTGGGGAGATTGCACACCAACAGTACCAGTACTATATACAAAAATTAACACAAAGTGAGTCGTAGTTCTAAATATAAAAATAAAAACTAAAAAAAAACACCAGAAGAAAACATGAAGAAAAATATTTGTGGCCTTAAATTAGGCAAACATTTTTTAGATATGATACCAAAAGCCCAATTCATAAAAGAACAAATTGATAAATTGGAATTCATCAAAATTAAAAAATTTTGCTCTTTGTAAGACACTGTTCAGATAATAAAAAAGCAACTGAAATACTGGCAGACATTAATTTTAGGATTTACATCCAGAATTATCAGGCAACAATGAAACTAATTTTTTAAATAGCAAAATATTTTAATAGGTCCTGCTCAATAAAAACAACCATAAAGATAATTAATAGGCATTCCACAGACCCAGAAAACAATTTGCAGTACACGTACCATATCTGACAAAACACTAATGTCTAGAATATACAAAGAACTACTTATGCACAATAAAATAATGAACATCCCTCCCAATCAAAATGGCCAAAAATATTTGAACACTTCACAAAAGAAAATATATACAATAAGACAATAATAATATAGAAAAGTGACAAATATTATTATCATCAGAGAAATGCAAATTATATCCCCAATGAGATATGATTTCCTAGTCACTGCAATGTTCCCCTTCCTCGATAAATAAGGCTACTTACCAAGCCAAATGTTGACAAGAATGTGGAGCAAACAGAACTTTATTACATTGCTGGTTGAAATTGTGAAATGGTACAACCACTTTGGAAAACAGTTTGGCAGCTGCTCACAGAGTTAAACACACCTACCCTAAGACTCAGTGCTTCTACTCCTAGGTATTTTTCCAAGAGAGGTAAAAACATGTCCACAAAAACTTCTACAAGACTAATAGAGCTTTATTCTTAATGGCCCCACCTACAAATGAGCCAAATGTTCATAACAAGAGAATGAGTAAACACAATTTGCTGCTATATATTCATTTGATGGAAAACTCTTAGCAATAAAAGGTTGTCAACTAACAACATATGTGAAAACATGAATGTGCAAGATGCAGACATTCTCTTGATTGAAAACAGACACATAAGAGTTCATATTTTAGGGGCGCCTGGATGGCTTAGTCAATTAAGCATCCAACTTTTGATTTCAGCTCAGGTTGTGATCTTGGGGTTGTGAGATTGAGCCCCGTCTTGGGCTCTGAGATGCCCTACCCACCATGCTCTCTGTCTCTCTGTCTGTCTCTCTTTATAAAATAAATAAATAAATCTCTAAAAAAAATTTCATGGGCACCTGGGTGGCTCAGGCCTTGAGCATCTGTCTTTGGCTTAGGTTGTGATCCTGGGATCCTGGGATCGAGTCCCACATTGGGTTCCCTGTGGGGAGCCTGCTTCTCCCTCTGCCTGTGTCTCTGCCTCTTCTCTGTGTCTCTCATGAATAAATAAATAAAATCTTTTTTAAAAGTTCATATTTTATAATCTCACTTAAATACACTTTAGACTAGGTGAAACTAACCAATAGCAGAAGAGATTGCCTGGAAAAGGACAAAAGAATACTTCTGGGGCTGGTGGAAAATATTTTAAATATTGTTACAAGTGATGATGACACAGGTGTATCCTATTGTAAAAACACATTAATCAGAACACTAAACTATTCATTTTATGATATGTAATTCATACCACAACAAGAAAAAAGAGATGCAGGTGAGAATTAGCTTTTTTTTTTCTTTTTTGAGAATTAGAGAATTAATAGTAGTTTTGATAAGTAAATTTATTTCTTTTCTCCATCTGGTAAAAAGTTAATATTGGAAACTGTTTTAAGCTGCAATGTGATATGAGCAAGAATTTACCCTTGTTGCTGCCAACCATGGATATTTTGGAATTGTTTGTTGCTGAGTCTTAATAGGGCAAGTGATCAATAAGCAGACCAAGTCTTAACTTATTCTAACACATATTGCCTTCCCATTTCTGCTATCTTTAAAATCTCATCATGTTCAAAACTTAAAGCATGAAATTAATCAATTACCTATAATGTCTTTTTTTAACTTGTTATGTTGACTAACTCTTTTATTCTTTCTAGTGATACTATAATATTCTACACATGAGAAGTCACATCATAGGGAATGTGGAAACTATGTTGGAAACTGAAAATATGGAGCTCAATGGCTTGTGCTTTTTTGAAATAATAACTTACAAGGGTGACCATGGCTGGAAATCGTGACTATTTTGATATTTGAGGGGATAGGAGAGACCACTCTCTTTCTTTTCTTGATTACCAAAGGTTATAGAAGGAAAGAAGGCTTCTACAATCCATAAGCCTTCTACTAACACTCTTAACTCCTGGGAAAATGTTGAGGGTTAAAATGGGAAGAAACAAAGGGCTTTAAAACTAACATATATTTACTGAACATTGTGTACTTGGCCTTTTGCAAGTTGCTTTAAATACATTATATCATTTAATCTTCATTAATCTTCATTTAAACCTACAAATATGTATATCATTTCTGTTTTAGAGATGAAGAAATTAGGCTCATGAATTAAATATATTGCCTATTTTTTCACATATAGCACTTTAAGAGCTCAAACCCAGGTAAGTCTGATGCTGAAGAGAGTGTTCCACTGTGTTTTCTGTCCTTATTCTTCCCAGAATGTCTAGGGCTCCACTCCCTGAGTTATTACAGCCTTCTGACCTCCAAACCACAGTCCAAGGAACAGGAAGAAAAAGTGTTATTTGATTTGTGGTAAAGACAACATATCAGATTTGTTTAATTGCTTCTTCATTATTTAGCTCTCAGAAATACCATCTATTAATCACCTGAGAGTTAATCATACTAAATTTCATCCATTAAAAACAGAAGCCATTAGTCAGAGAGCCAACAGCAAAGACAGTCCACATGAAAAGCAATCATCATCTTGGATGTGGGCCAACATTTCCCCAGCTGCCTGTTGGCTAATGGTACCACAGTAAGAGCGCACTGGAAGGACGTGGCTAGGAGGAATCTGAATTTTTATTTTCCAAAAAAAAAAAAAAAAAAAAAAAAAAAAACCCAAAGCATAAAAAGGAAAAAATGCATTTTGGTGAAGTTTTTAAAAAAAATGTTCTTTTTGGAATTTCTAATCACCTTTGAGTTTGCTGTAGCCCACTGAAGATTAAAAATGCATCAAAAGTGATCTACAAGTTATGAACAGGTGCATCATCACAAGGAAGAAGCTGTGGGCGATGAATGTGAAGAACACAAAAACTCTCAGATACAAGAAAACCCCATTTTCCTTTTATTCAGTAGCATTATTTGGATAATAAATGTATTTCTAAGATGACTGGCATTGATATTCTTAAAATGTATATACAACATTATATGACATACTGTATCACTCAATCCTATTCCTCCACCTTCCTTCAAAAATCTAATTGGTTTTGAAAGTATTAAGAGAACTTCTTCAGAATAGTGTTACTAGGTATAAGGCAATTCTAAAATGCAATCCTATACACACATTAGCAAATGCCATTCTGGGATTCCACATCACGCGACAGTAGTCTGTATGGTTGTGTGAAGGGCTCCAGAAGACCCTTCACTGGGACGCCTGTGTGGCTCAGCAAATGAGTGTCTGCTTTCAGCTCAGGGTGTGATCCTAGAGTCCTCAGATGGAGTCCCACATCGGGCTCCCTGCATGGAGTCTGTTTCTCCCTCTGCCTGTGTCTCTGCCTCTCTCTCTCTATGTCTCTCATGAATAAATAAATAAAATCTTAAAAAAAAAAAAAAAACACTCTTCACCTACAAGAAATCTTTTCCACAATAGGTTCCCAAACCATGTGCTTCTTCTACTACTCAAGTAACATGTTTAAAGTACCTATCATTCTTCCACCTATTGATCTTGAGAATATACTTTAGAGCTGGATTTTCTCAAACTCTAACACTGGGACCAACTAATGCTGAATTTGAGGGGGAGTAGAATCTAGGGGGAGTAGAATCTAGTACAAAATTTGAGCAAGCTTCACAGATGATTCATCTGCGCACTTATGTCTGAGAATAAATATTTACATCTTCAATATCTTCATTTTTATCAATCATAGCTTAGCTTGTATGGTTTTCCTCATCATCTTTCCTCAAAAATGCTTTGAGTGAGTGAAGTAGTCCTGTAATATTAGATGGAGCCGAGGAAAAGGGAGAAAAGGAAACTGAGAAATGTTTTTACCAATATCCCAGCTTTTCCTAGTTATTAGCATCCTGTGTGTCTAGAAAGGTGTTCTGATGACTTAGCCTAGTACATAGTTATATAAGGAAAGAAAATGGAAATTTAGGAGGACAAATATTTACTGAGCTTTTATATAATATGCCAAAAATTTACACATTATCTTATTTAATTTTATCAATAATTGCATACTTGTTCTTTTCTTATTGTTTAGATTGGTAATTGCTGAAGATCAGCGAGGTTTCATATTTTGCCTAAATTCATGTAGGACTTTAATTCAGAAATTTTTGTTCTTAAAACTATTTTTTTCATTATTAAATTCTTCTGTCTCTGTAGGCATACCTTCTCATTATTTTATAAAGGTATAAGCTGTGTCTCTAAGGGGGTATTAGAGATATTCAGAATATCTAGATACCAGTAATATCTTCATACATGAACATCAATGAACAGAAACACAATAAGCAATGGACAGAAATCAATGGACAGAAATTCCACATCAGCTTTTCAGGTTGCCATTTGAATTTGTGAGCTGAGTTCTTGAGTATGGTGATGCCATGCCAAACTAGGACTCGCCAAGACAGGAGAAGTTGGTAAATGTGGTGAGCACTGGCCTTGTAGCTTAGCATAAATCCCAGGGCTACTGCTCTTGGGAGGTTTGCAACACAGCAGGTCAATATTAGCTCCACCATTCAGAGCTCACCCCTTTTCCCTTAAGAAGTTAAATTAGAATGTAAGATCCCTCTTCTCCCAAATTGGTTCTAACAGATTTTCTAATTGCCTCAATGTTATTTTTCTCTAGATACCCCTGGGTTCCATTCTTAAGGTTTTTTGATCTCAGGAAGAAGATCCTTGACTTCTAAACACCCAGTAGTCCCCACAGCACCACCAATGCCATACCCATATCAGACAACCAAATAGCTTATTATACAAATAATCTTTTGAAGCAAGTTTGTGACTTCTTTATTATTGACTTCTCAAAGCACAGCATGAAATCTGGACCCTAATAAGTACTAGCTCTATATGTTCTTTCATTCATGCAACAGATGTTTATTAAGAACCTTGATATCAAAAGCTATGGTGGCACTAAGGCCACAGGCATGAAGAGTCAAGATGGGGTCAAGGGGAGAATGTGCATCAACAAGTCATGATTAAAAGGATGGACTGCAGCATTTGTGACATGTGAAGTGCACATTCCCAGACCCACTTCATCTGAGTTTTCCTTGGAGTGACTGGAATGGGGCAATCAAGTTAATTCTTACATCAGGCAAGGCTGGGTTATAGGGCAGAATCTTGAAGATCAACTAGGAGTTTTCCAAGTAGGAAAAAAAAAAAAGGATCAAAAACCAGTTGGGAACAACTGCCCCTTAACCAGGCAATTGTTTAGAAATATTCTCCACCCAATTTCCTTCCTAGCATTCCAGTTCATGACACATGTATCCCTAAGGTAAGAAGTAGAATGTGGTTCTAGCCTGTCAATTTTGACAACTTTTGACAACATCGACAATCACCAGATGCTTCTCTCTAGCCTGTCAGCTCAGTTTCTGGTTCTATGAGGAATTCTGCATGCTGCCTTGTTGCTGGAGCCTCCTGACATGCCTCCCACATGGCTTACCAGGTAGGCAAAAACTAAAAACTAATCCGCTACCAGACAGATGAAAGACCAGTCCAGAAAAGAATAGCAAAGAAAGCAGATGATGGCCGGCTCATTCCAGGTCGAATCCCTGCTAGCTTGGCAGCTGGCAGTCACTTATCAGGAAAAAGATTTTAGCTACATCTATGATAGGAGAGAGAAACAAAATTATGTATATTTTATGTTGAGCCATTGTAAAAGAAGATCCAAGTAGTTTTGGAGAAAGGCAAATTGTATTAAGGGAGAAGGGGGCAAAGGTGGGGGAAGAGAGAATGAGACAGAGAAACTTCTCACTAACCATTTCTGCTCAGCAAGAATAGCCAAAACAGGGCCTTATTTCTGCCATACCAAGTGAAATAACCTATAAACAAGGGCAGGTGTTTGAAATGCTAGTTAAAGGAGAATAATTATGATGTAAACTAATTCCTTCTTGCAACTGCAAAGTTAAGCCAGTCTCCTTACAGACACATCCTTGCCTTCCAAGGGCAGTTGTGTTCAGAGGTCAAGGGAAGACAATCTCTTAGAAGTGGAATTCCATTTTTGACTATAGGTGTGTAATTAATAACAACCAAACATCCAGGAAACAAATTCATGAGACTGTCTTTCTCTCCTTTTTCCTCCCTAGACCAAGCACTTCCTTCTCTCAGATGACAGATTCCTCTTTCAGCTAATATGAAGACAATCAAATTTTATAAGTGTTTGCTAGTATTACATTCTTTTAAGTCTGCCTTTGGTCTCCTGGTCAACTAACAGACTCAATCTAACTCTGTTCAAATTCTGTGGTGTGTTTCAGTTCTCCTAATCTTTGGTTCTTGCTCCAAGGAAGATTAGAATAGGTTTTAGAAATGAGAGAGAAGCAATACAATTGAACAGTCTGCTGTGATCTGTCCATTTCAAATATTTTGTGGTGCAAACAGAGAACAGTAAGAGGAAGAAGTGGATCTCTTTCAAAGCAGCATTCTAAATAGTGTATGACAGCCAATTACTGAAACTAGCTGGGACTTTCTCACTTTTTACTTCAAATGAGAATGAAAAAGAGGCAGAATTCTTACCCATAGATAGCTTCTTTGATGAGAATATTTATTAGAAAGCACTAGAACTGGAAGAATAGGGGATCCCTGGGTGGCTCAGCGGTTTAGCACCTCCTGCAGCCTGGGGTGTGATCCTGGAGACCCGGGATCCTGTCCCGCATCAGACTCCCTGCATGGATCCTGCTCCTCCCTCTGCCTGTGTCTCTGCCTCTCTCTCTGTCTCTCTGTGTCTCTCATGAATAAATAAATAAAATTTTTAAAAAAAAAAGAACTGGAAGAATAGAATTATAATGGAATTACACAAATCACTGTATCTTTGTCCTTTATGGAAACCGGTTGGTCTAGATGTTATTAAGTATTCAGACTGTGGCAATAGATATTAAGCCACTTTAAAAAAGAAAATCTGGAAGTCACGGGTTGATGTGTTAAATATTTGAAAAGTATCTGGGTGAATATCAACATGGGAAGATTTACACCAAAGCAGAGAGAGAAAATAATAAAATAGTTTCTTCACCAAAAATCTACTTTGGAAGATCTTTCTATAAGAATATAATTGATAATCCCCTTGAAGTAGAAGTTAAAACCCTCAAGATAACAGCCAAGAGGACACAAAGAATGGATAGATAGTACTCCGTGAGAAAATGAAAAGAAAAGAGAAAAGAAGGAGGATGGAGAATGCGAAAGGGGAGAGAACAGCCCAGGCACATGTTCTGAAGCTGCAGATAAAATGGCAGGGCATGGCCAATAGACTCTATTAACCACTTAGGAGGACTTTGATTGTCTTCTGTATGAACACCACCTCCTTCACCTTCTCCTTTTATTATATCTCTAGTATAAGTAGCAAAATACAAATGCTTGTGAGTAAGGATATTTTGCAATATCATAGAAAAGGCTTTTTTTTACATATGGGTTTACTAGCACGAAACTCAAGCATCATGAGAAAAAAAAAATCAATTAATAAATTTAAATTGGCACAAGCCAGATTCTGATCATCCAAAGTTCACCATGAAAACAATTGTCTCCTCACTCCACCCTCCCAACCACGCTTCAGTTTCTATTGTTAACCATCAAACAGGAAAATAAAACATGGCAAGATATCATTGAATATTGAATGTTAAAATATTCTAATATTGCTCTGAAGGGCTGAGGGGCTTCAGAAGTCTGAGTTATGCTGTCCTGGATCTGAACCAGGCAGATACAATTTCAAATCTTTCTGTGTTTTGGCATAGCACTGATTCCAGACAACAAAAACCTCTGGGTAGACACCTCTCAAGGCCTCATAAACTAAGAAGGAGAATCTAGAATGGGAAAAACCATGTCTTGTTTGGCAAGATGTTTAACCTAAGCCTAAAACAATTTTCTGAATGAAATGACCTATATGGACTCTAATACATCACACATGATCCTGACCTTGCCTCTGAGAAAAATATTGGCCAACAGATACAAATATCTATAGAAATAGAGATACAAAATTATCTCCCCACATGGGCATTCATTCCGTATTTATTGTTTTTATGAGGCACGCACTGAGTCAGGCTTATAAAGGTACACATTAAAAAAAAAAACCCTTTCATTTTAAATGGAGAACAATTGAGATAAAAAGTAGTATTAGTTACCTTCATTTTGTAAATAAATGTTCATTTGTTGAAAATGTGAGTGGAAAACCCGAAGCTTGAAACTCTGTCTCTGACCATAGAATCTACCATCTTATCATTATTCTCTACTCTCCATTTTTCATACACACAGTGTCCTGCACATGTTCAATCTTTCCAGTAATCAAATTTGTTTCTCAAGTCAATTTGTGATGTATATTTTTAATCTATATATCTACATCAGTCCATAAAATGGTTCAGTATAGCAATTCTCAGCTCTGTGCAGAAAAAAGACAACTGATATTTTAAGAGGCAGTATGACATGTGGAGGAAAAAAAGTGTTTTTCAGGGTTAGCCAGATTTGAATTTGTGTCTATATTGGGCTGCTACATAATTGAGTGCTCTTCCTGGATGTGTGACTGACTTGTCTGAGCCCCTCTTTCCTCTGAGGTAAATAGGGCTTAACATGTTTATTTTTCATTATGAGTAGACACTCACGTGGATGTATCATAATTTGTTACCAACATTTTGATGGAACTGTTTTGATGGGAGATATTTTAATTCAGCCTGAATAAATAAAATCAGTACAAAAATCCCCCAAACAAACAGGAAATACAGGGTCTTTGCCCTGGAGGCGTATTTGGTTCTATCTATTATAATGAGTTGGTGGCACATTACATATCCTCTAGCTCCCTGGACTATATACTTTGATTCCTACCTACATCACCCAAGATGTGCAGTCCTCCCTTCTCTGCACTTGCTTTCTTGCCTGGATTTAGCACCTCATCTGTATCAATCTGCAGTGTCAGCCAAATGCCTTCTGCTAGCCTTGACTCTCTGGGCCTCGCTCTTCCCATTCTCCCATAGGGTATAATTTGTGAGCCAACCCTGGCTATATCACTGGGTATTTCTTGTAGCTAAATCATAGCTGCAGGTTATACCTACTTGCATTTTATTCTTCACCAATAAACATTGCCAAAGGATTGAAATTTAAAATTGTGTTCCATTTCTCTAAAGTCTTTGCAAAAATCAACTCCTTTGTTCTTTAATAAATAGCTAAAACTCTGCCTCATTGATATGTCTGTGTATAAAAATAGCAAAAAATCAGTTTGGCAATGAAATATACTTGTTTATTTGTCAGTCAGTCTGGCCAAATTTCCTCCAGGGATATTCATTCTAATAGTCCCATGTTTTACTAGTTACTGCTGATCAGATGAAAAAAGCTTATAGTCTCTAATCATTGGTTAATACTTTCTCTCCACTGAACCATATTAGAAATGTTATTTTATTTATAGTGGCACTTAGATATTTCTGATTGCTTTAATGTCTGACACACGAAGATTTTTCTGGTCTAGTATAACATCAGACATCTGGATGAAAGCTTAACATTTAAGTAATTTAGCTTCATATTTTCAATTATCCTCATGTTTGACATCTTATGGAGCAAACAGCCAGATGTGTCACTGAAGATTTCACTTTTGAACCAGATGTTCTAGTATCTACTAGACATTTTTCAAATAAAAAAAAAGTTGTTTTTCTTTTTTTTTACTTTTCTTAATAAACAACCTTTTCCCAGCCTATTATGTTCGAATTACTCTATTCTTTACTCAACAGAAAATCCAATTTCCTTGAAGCCGGTTAAAGCAAAAAACAAAAACAAAGATAAAACCTCATATTCTTTTCACTGCATCTTTTCTTTTCCAATCATGGTAATGATTCTATGACTCTAACCAACTGATGTAATAACCAACTGACGAAAGTCTCCTCTGCTGTGTGTTGCAAAGAAATTGACTTGGAAAGATGGCTGCTACATGAAAGCTTCGCCCATATCATTTCAGAACACACTTCTTTACAATGTTGAGTATTCAAATCAAATATTTATTGGAAAACTACTCAGTTCAAGCTTCTGTGACAAAAATGAAGAAACTTGTAGAATTATGTAGCACCTTTCTCTCCATCACTGAATTTAAAAGATAGTCATACGTTTAATTGGCAATCCAAGGATTGTCTTAGGATTGGAATTTTGTTTCAAAAGTGAAAACTGATTCATATTAACCCCCTGATAAGGATTTATTGGAAAGATTTACTGAAGTAAAACAAACAAACAAACAAACACACAAAAAAACCACAGAGCAGGAATTTCTGCTGTGTCTAGTGGGAACTAGAACCTTTCTGTCTCTCTTTCTTCCCTGACCTCTCTTCTATCTCTGAAGGTACAGGATTCCTGCTGACTTGTGCATCTCTTGTCACAACTACTCCAATCTCAATTCTTCAGAATGACTCTTCCTAAGTCTCTAAACTACCCTCCCATAACTTACCAATATCGGCAGCTTTCATTTATGTTTCTGTCAACCGTATCCATTTATTTCTATATGATATTGCAATCCAGTGAATAGATCCAATTCAATTTCTCAAGAAAGATTATCTGAAAGGCTCAGTGCATGCCATGGGTTAGTTCCACTCTCTGTCAGGTTTCTATCCTGGAGTAATCAGTCATGACCAGAAGATTGACTTTATGTGGCACTAATGTAGCAGGCCTTCAAGAATATGTGGGGTGGAAGAAATTTCTAAGAAAATGGGCATGCTGGGACAGTCAACAATGACTGCCAGCTGACTCAGAGACAGATGCCCCAAATATTTTGATCAAGACTGAGAAACTTAAAAGAAACCTTACAGATCAAATAGCCCAAACTACCCTTTTATATAAAGGGGAAAAAGGACCCGCAAGCTGAAATAACTACACATCAACTTTATTACTATTTCTGTTTGATATATATTACTTAATGATTAAATAAAATGTCAAATAAGTTACATATAAGATATTAAAGATAACATATAGATTGTGAATATAATCATAAACACTGCTCTATTCACATGGTTTAGTTTTCTGACCCTGTTTTTCAATATTTTATTTTTGAAAGATTATTGTTAATTTTATCTGATGCAAAGAGCTAGTCAATTAATTAAACATCCAGCTATGACCAAGACTTATTTTCTAAATTTTGTACTATTTTTGGACATACATAATCTGCATTAAAAATGTCTGAAATCAGGATAAAGAAAATATTACTCCATGAGACCTAGTGTTCTCTGTTACCTGTTCTCTGCTAGTATATGACCTTGAGCAAGTCCATTACTTCTATAAGTTTTAGTTGCATTATCCATCAAGGTTAATGTGTAATGGCTTCTCTATTTATTCTACATTGAAATGCCTCCATCAAATCAGCTCCTTCAAAACTGTGATGACAAAATATGATATATTCATTGTGTGTGTTCAAGAATATATTTGAAAGTATACCCCAAATGATTCCATACCATATAAAAGCTCTAGGCTCGTCACTTAGTAGACAATGTCTACCAAAGAGTAGTCATTATTAGCTCCATTTGACCAATAAGAAACTGTATTCAAAGAGGTCCCAGAAAAAAATACCCATTTATAAAGTAATGAAATATAAACTCAAATGCATTTTTGGTCAATTCCAAAGATTATAATTTTTCACATTCCATATTCTCTCTCTCTCTTTTTAGAATTTTATTTATTTATTCATGAGAGACAAAGATAAAGAGGCAGAGACATAGGCAGAGGGAAAAGCAGGCTCCATGCAGGGAGTCCAATTCGGAACTCGATCCCAGGATCCTGGGATCCTGAATGCAGAAGTCAACCACTGAGCCACCCAGGTGCCCCGCCATGTTGCCTCTTAAAACATCCTAAGCATGTCTTATCTTTCTTTATTCTATAGTGAGACAAGAATTAGTCTAATATCAGGTATGAGGCAAAAGAATCTACTTTCTAACCAGCTGGGTAAAAATAATTCCAGAGAATCAACCAAAATAATATTGTTTGTAAATGTTGATTAGGTTTTTTCTATCAATTTATATGAGAACTTTCCCTTGTGCCAATGTTGTGCCTTGTGACAACATTTTATCTCCATTAAATCTATATTTGTTAATTTATAAGATTTTAACTAAAAGAGTAGGGAAAAAAATCAGAAATAAAATAAAGTTCTTTTCAGTAGAACAAATTGAGAAAAGCAATAATCAAAGTATACACTTGGAGTCAGTACATCTAATCATTTTGATTTGAAGTTTCAGCCATAAATGAATGACTAAATGATGAATTACCCTATGCATCCTGTTCATGCCTAAAAACTACTTAAAAGGAGGGAAAGATAGATAGAAAGGCCACTTATGTTAAAGTAATCAGAGGGTAGCCGTTTCTGAATCTGAGAAATTATAAATAGCATTGCCAAACAAGAATGGAGGAGAAAGAAATTTGAAGGCTGAAGATAATATTCTTTTCTTGTGGTTTTCTTTTAATTTACTTATGACAAGACTTAATGTTCTTTTTCTTCATTTCATTAATGTTACAAAATTGATGTTGATTCCTTATGTTTATGATATATATGGAAAGCTTCATGACATAATCACAAGCAAATTAAAAAGAAGCAAACAATATTTCATTGTGAGTGTTGAGACCATCTTTTCTAGGTGTTAATGAGGGGATTTGGCACATATAAATGTATTGGAAAATCATCCATGACCAGCTACTTTCCGACAAGCCTGATCAGGCATGGTAGATATGTGCTGCTAAACACAATGAATGAATGATATGATGCTTAGCCCAAGGTAGGCTGGGATTCAGACAACCTGTATGGTGATTGAAAAAAAGCCATGGTTTTATTCTGGAAGTCAGGGCCAAGGGTGAAGGAAGACTAAGGCCCGAAATTTGGGAATGAATAATGATTTGAGAATTTGGGCACACTGATAACATAAGCAACAGATATGAGGTGTTGAGACAGTTCAGAACAAAGAACATAAATGCAAAGATAGAAGTTCGGTTGATCCTTGAACAATGTGGAGGTTAGGGCCACTGATTTCCTGCCCATTTAAAAATCCCTGCATCGGGATCCCTGGGTGGCACAGCGGTTTGGCGCCTGCCTTTGGCCCAGCGCGCGATCCTGGAGACCCGGGATCGAATCCCACGTCGGGCTCCCGGTGCATGGAGCCTGCTTCTCCCTCTGCCTATGTCTCTGCCTCTCTCTCTCTCTCTCCCTGTGTGACTATCATAAATAAATTTAAAAAAATTAAATAAATAAATAAAAATCCCTGCATCAATTTTGACTCCCCCAAAACTTAACAAACAGCTTACTGTTTACTGGAAGTCTTGCTGATAACATAATCAATTCACACATACTTTGTATGTTAAATGTATCGTATACCGTATTCTTACAATCAGATAAGCTGGAGAAAAGAAAATCTTATTAAGAAAATAATAAGGAAGAGAAAATATATTTACAGCACTGGGCTGTATTTATTGAAAAAAATCCATGTATACGTGGACCCATGTAGTTCAAATCCATATTATTCAAAGGTCAACGGTAGAGTTTTCCTTTAGCATCAGACCACATAAGTGTGCCACACTTGTAGAATAGGGATAGCTTATGGAAATACTACAGGAAAAAAGAAAGTGTGATATGACATTTATTTACAAAAACATGCATATTACAAATGTTGAGAGATAAAATCCCACTTTATTGCTCATGTGTCCTTGAAACTGCTAAGTATGGAGAGTCAGCATTTTCTCATCACTATTAGTAGCTCTTAGTACTTTTCAGTAGCTTGCAAGGTTGATATTATTATCTTCTTTTCTTTCTTTCTTTTTAAGATTTTATTTATTTGAGAAGGAGAGAAAGAGTGAGCATGCACAAGCAGGGGGAGGGGTAAAAGGAAGAGGAAGAAGCAGATTCCCCAGTGAGCAGGGAGCCCAAAGCAGGGCTAGATCCCAGGACCCTGAGATCATGACCTGAGCCTAAGGCAGACACTTAATGGACTGAGCTGCCCAGGCACCCCCATTATCCCCTTTTCTGAAGAGAGAAACAAGGCTCAGAAAATAGCCAACTGAGTGAGGAAATTCAAATTATTTGGTTATAAGCATGCCATGTTTTTATTTGTCCTAGTAAGTACCATTAACTGCTTTAGGTGAAACCTTTCTGTAATCACCAGATAGTGGGTTTAACATCCTGAGTTCAAAAAACTAAGACTTCCAGTTATTTGAAGAGCTATTGCTTCTTAAGTCTCACTGTTGTTCACTTACAAACTTTGATCTCATTTCCCATTCAAAAGTCCCAGATATGGGGATGCCTGGGTAGATCAATGGTTAAGCATCTGCCTTTGGCTCAGGGTATGATCCTGGGTCCGGGGATGGAGTTCCACATCGGGCTCCCTGCAGGGAGCCTGCTTCTCCCTCTACCTATGTCTCTGCCTCTCTCTGTGTCTCTCATGAATAAATAAATAAAATCTTTAAAAAAATCCCAGATATCATTAGCCTTGTGGCTCTAGCAACTTGGCATGGAGGGAGAGAGGCTTCTTTTTTGTGCTTCTTCACCTTCTCTTCATAACCTATCACCCTGGTGTGGAGCAGAGGCATGAAGAGAGAAGAGATAGATCCTTGCTTCATGGACTAGGCAACCGGCACACTACTCTCCTTTCTACAGTAACATTGACTATCTCTTGAGATGCATGAATTTGTATTTACTATGTCCTCTCCATGCACAGTCCATTAGCAAGGAAGAGCCAGTTTGAGCTCAACTTTTCCTTATGCATATCTCAGCCCCTTCTTGCTAGTTTCATATAGTCAATGATGCCACAGACACCAGTAAAATCAGCTCAAGCTGTTCCCATAGCAGACCAGGGCCCCACCAAATGAGGGGAATGGTTGCCCACCCCAACTGCCTCACTTTGCCTTCCAGTCCCACCTTCCCTCCACACTCCAGGGTCAGGCATTCTGATGGTCTAGTGATTCAGAATATTCCAGTAAGAGGTTGACTAGAGCTTGTCGTGTTTCTACTCTAAGACTAATTCTAAGAATCACTGGAAAGAAGGGACACAAAAGGAGAAATGATATGCAAAATTTTAAAATATTGTTTACATAGAAGTATTGCTTACCAATGATTTTTGTCATAGCATATTTCAATATTATTTGAAAAAGAATAATTTACACATAAATATCACATCAAGTATATGAGATCAGTGTAGCTGGAGGAAGGGACATTGATTGTGGAAAGTGAGATTTATGCTGGCTCTTGAATGTTAGGTAGTGTATAGATATTGAAAAAAAAAGGAAGAAGGAATTGGTGAATAGGGTTGAATATTGAGGTATAAATGCCTACTGTGCTTACTTAATCATTGGGGAAACAATATATAATTTTAACCAGAGAGAGTCTTTTGGAAGTTATTTTTTACATCCTGGTCTCTATTAAAAACAGACTAGAAAGAAAAAGTAAATAATACTTTTTAATAAGTTGTTCCCACTGATTTCCACTAAAGACTTAAAAGTTGTCAGACATTTCAGTATAGCATTTGACCTGTTCAAGGACAATTGTCAGCTATTACTTCTAAAGAGTTAATTAAAAAATAAAATTGAACTATTTGCACATTCATATTTTAATGGTACACTATTGGTTAAAATTAACTTTATAATACAGTTGCCATGAATTATTTATTTCTAGGATCCTTTTCCCATGACTTTTAAATTCTTAGTACAACAAAAGTCAATGTGGATATAATTCCAGAGGATATGATACAGTGGTTTGGTTTAAGCAGAACATATAAAAACCTAAAAGATAATTTTATTCTGTTAGCAGCACTGTTTTGACAGAAGTTTCTCAGCATCGAGGATCAGGGGAAGACAGAGGCTACCATCATTCCCAGTGAAAATCAGAGTCCCGAAACATCACGGCTGACATTGACAATGAACTCTTTAGTCCCAAGCCAAAAGCTTTGGAATCACCTCTGACTCCATCTTTCTCTTATATCTCATATCTCATATGACTTATCTGCAAACCCTATCAGCTCTACCTTCGAAACATATCCAGTATCTCATCACTTTTCACCACCATGGACTGAGCTATCATCACTCCATGTAGGGACAACTACAGTAAACTTTTAATTAGCCTCCTTGCTTCCAACTCTGTCTCCCAACATTCTTTCTGAATACAAGCATCAGGGTTATATTTTTACCTCTTAAATCAAATCACATCTCTCTTCTTGGAGTCCTCCAATGGTTTTGTATCTCACTCAGAACAAAGACTAAGAGACCTTGATATTGTTTCCTTGTCACCTGCTCTGATTCCCCATCATGTTCTCCTTGTTCCAGCATATCTTGGGCTTTATCTCCTCCAGCTCTCCAGCTCAGACACTGCTCCAGCAACAGTGGACTCTTAAAAACAAACATCTGCCTTAAGTATTGCTCATGAGCTGGGCTTTCTGTCCAAAACATTCTCCTCCTAAGTATTTACCCAGTTCAATTTCTTAAGGTGTCTGCTCAGATGTCATATTAGGTGAGGATTTCTCTGACATCTATGGCAAAATGCTCCCTCTCTGACATTCCCCTGAGCATCCTTACCCTGAGTGATAGATTGCATTGTGGTCTCTAACTGTTTACCCCTTTCCTTAGTAGGATAATACATCTTAATATAGCAATACCTTGGTCATGTGACATTGCCATGTCACCCAACATGGACCGAGTAAACCCCCCACATTCCCAATGATTGTAGACTTGCTCATGTGGCTTGATTTAGCCAATAGATTGTGGACCCAAGCTAGAGTTTTGTGAGTCCTCTTTGAGTTTCCATTCATCTTCTTATGTTTCTATCATTCTCCATGAGGAGAATGTACCCTGGAAGGCTGCTAGTACAAGGGGGAGGAACATGGTTGGGGCAAATATGAACCTGGAAATCAACCTTAGGTCACTCATTACAGCCAACTACAGACCTATGCACAAAATAACTATGCACAAAATAACAGTATGTTACGTGTAAAGTGTAAACCACACAATTTGAAGATGCTACATAACCTTGTTATAACAGGGATAGTTGACTATTTATCTTAGTTTGTTTATTCATAAACATCTAATCTGTAACATGCTGTATATAGTTATCTCTTTTTATTTTCTTTCTTCACTGTTGGTTTATTACTCTATTGCTAACACCCATGATAGCACCAAAGATGTAATAGGCACTAAATGAATATTTGTTGAATGAATGATTTACATGAATAGATTCAAGAATAAGATTGTGCCCTTTTGAAGAACACCAGGGGAATCAACAACTTAACCTTAAGTCCTTTAACTTTGGGACTCTGAGATTTTTTTGTTACCAAATAATATGGACAAGGGGCATCCTGACAGTATCCTTGAACTTTCTCTATCCCCAGAAGCCACCTTCCAGAGGAAATCCAATTCCTCAGCCTCAAAGGCCCTAAAATCTAGATAATAAATCATTGGCACCATTTTTTTTTTCTAATTACTAACTACAGAGCCCAAAAGACAGTCCAATACAGTCTTTGAAGCCCATATGGAGGAAAGAACAAGAGTGTACTGAGACTCATGGGTGGAATGAGGTTGGGTTAGCAAGGGGTCAGATATAATTAAGGCTGGGGATGTGATGCAAGCACACCAGCAAAAAACTAAAAAAAGTCTGTTTTTAGTATCACAGCTTAAACAAAGGAAAATTAGTACTTAAATTATCTGTAATTAAAAAAATGGTGATAAAACAGACTGTTCAAGATGGCCCATGACAATGACCCAATGACCTTGCTCTAGAGAAAATTGAGACCCAGAAAAGAGAGGCGTCTGACCCATGGTCATGTTGCCAACCTTTGGCAAAAATGGGCCTGGAATCTAACCTCCTGACTCCAGTTCCTGTTTTTCTGCACAAAGGAAAGATCATTCAGGGCCCCCTATCTATTAGCTTCCACTTTCTTCTAGCTCTACAATCATAATTTTGTACTACCTTTTTCAGTTCTGACTCTGGCCTACCATGATCATTTATATTCATGCTTTCAGCTAGATAGGTAACATTATCCGAATATACTCAACATGGCAGGTGGTTTGCATATATTACTCTCTTATATTTGTGACAATTTAGGAACATTAGATATCATTATTTTATAGACAAAGACTCTGATGGTCAGAAAGATTAAGTAAACTGGCCAAGGAGACATAGCTAATAGACGGTAAAGCTTGGCGTCAAGCCCAGCTCTGCTTGATACCTTATTTTATGATCATTTTACTAATCCATGCTGCCACTTGGCTGGCATGCTTCAGAATGCTCTGCCTTCTGTGTCTGCCTGGCTTTCCCCACTGTTTATGCTTATGATAGCCATGTACTGTGCTTCCTTATGTAGGACTCTCTGAACCTCAACTCTGAGTGCTCAGCCAATATCCAGTTGGATTATCCCTAGAGCATCTGCAGAGAGAGAGGAATTTGAGTTATCTGCTGTTTCCGGTCATCTGTGCATAACTTTATTTCAGAGTGGACACGCCAGCTTCTTGCAGAGCATTGGGCCCCCACAAGTTGCTTTTAGCCCTGTATTCATTCAGATTCTTTTGCTGGCATACTCTGTATCTTCCCGATTTACTACGGAATCATGGGTCCACTTTTGCTTAAAATTGTCATATGCCACACACACTTAGTATCTCTGCTTGTTTTCTTTGAAGATTTTATGTAGGGAAATGTCTTTTCTCCAAGATCTCTGGAGTGAGGTAACAAAACTATCATAGAAAAGAAAAACGCTGTTGGCAGACGTAGGCCAAGAGGTGGGTTGTGATCTGCCCCAAATTAGGTAATAAATGTGTGCATTGTCTGAATATAAGTAAAAATAATAATAATGCTGACCTAAAATCAGCCTGCTTTTTATTATCACCACACTTCATTGATTATAAACAATGTCAGAGATAAAATATTCCTCTTGAAAAAAATATTTTCTTAGCCTGTTCTAAAAATGATTTACAATTTCTGTTAAGTTTTGATATTATATATGTATCAAATGAGCATATTTTTATATTATTTATCTTTTAATAAATATTGTATTCTAAAACGAAGTTAATTTAAGAACTTCATCTTATGCAGTCAACAGCTGACACACATGTACTCAGTTGCAGGTGGTTTTTTTTATTTTGAGAGTAAGATGGGGAAAATTTGGAGTAATTTGAGCACACTTTGCACACAGTTCACTCAGGGTGCAGTTCATGTCTGCATGCCTGTAGTACTGCATGTTCTTATATTTAAACAGTAAATCAGATAGCCCAGGAACTATGAAAAGGAAGGGATAGAACCTCAATGACTTCCATTCTGCCATTCTTTGTGACCATTTTAAGTTTCTGTTTCTGTTTATTTTATTTTTTTAAATTTTTTTTCATTTATTTATGATAGTCACACAGAGAGAGAGAGAGAGGCAGAGACATAGGCAGAGGGAGAAACAGGCTCCATGCACCGGGAGCCCGACGTGGGATTCGATCCCGGGTCTCCAGGATCACGCTCTGGGCCAAAGGTAGGCTCTAAACCACTGCACCACCCAGGGATCCCCTGTTTCTGTTTAAAAGGTAAAACTGTCAAGCAGAATGCCAACTGTTGTGTAATAGTTTTGTTTGGTAAGTGGCAAGTTTAAGTCTACATGCAATATTTATATTGAATGTTCTCTTTAAATGTTCCCCTTTTTAAAAAAGTTATTAGTCATTTTAAAATGAAATAATGAATCAAAAAATTATCTTTACTGGTAGCTAAATAATTATTACTGAAACTACTGTTGTGTAGATAATGGAGAATGTAAGAATGCTCCTCTGCAGGTGTTGAATATGTCAGATATAGCCCTGTCTAATGTTGCAATCATAAGCAGGACAGCTTTAAAAAAAAAAAAAAAAGCAGGACAGCTTTTCTCATACATTTACCAAGGCTGGTCTGCTTCTCCTCCCTATGCCACCAGTTGCCTCTGGCTCATTTAATTCACAACCTTTCTACCAAAGAGCCAAACCTTGTTCAGCATGAAGACAGTTTCCTACATAAGTGTTCTCAATAAGCAGAGGGAAAATAAGCCAAGATGTGCTCATGAATACAAGGAGATCCATTGCTATAGCAGGTTGGAAGATAAAAGGCAAAAAGCCCAAAGAGATGGTTGGACATAAATGCCTGTTAGACATTACAGTAATTTCATAGATAACATCTTTACAAGTGTTAATTAAGCCATAACACTCCAGAAAAGGGAAAAGAAATAATTATTATCTGTTTCACACTGAAGTTAAATAATTGTTGAAGACCATAGATTGGTTCTGATCTTCCCCACCTTCACCATCAAGGTCCCTTTGGAGCATGAGAAGTGGAAAGAACGTGATGTGAGGCACACACTAAGACCAAATCTAGGAGGCCAACCCAGACTCAGCTCTCACTTGCTTCATGAATTTAAGCTTTTGTTTGCTGATTCCAATATCTTTATTTTTTAAAAAACTAGAAACTGATGCTTAATACAGAGACTGCTCGAAGGGATTAAATTGTAATGGATAACATGCCCAACATGACACACAAACCCAGCAAATACTACTTTAGTTTAAAAGTGCTTTGAAACTTCATTTTTGAGTTTTTCTCCTATGGATACCTCTGAAGATATGAAGGGAAGAAAAGAAGGTTTTTAATCCATATTTGGAAATTTATGGAGACATCAAATATGTTGCATTTTCTCTTCATTAATTTAGCCTGGCATATTTCTTCCGTGTTTGTTCAGTGAGAACAGACACATACCTGGAAAATTGTTCACCAAGGACCGAATTTATTTGTGAGAACTACATTCATGCACACACAAAAGAAAAACAAAGCAAGCTTAAAGTGCCATGTTCACATCAATCCATCTCCATTGGGTGGCAGAATTTTATGATGGTACGCAAAGATGTAGGCGATATGCTCATGATTCATTTATTTGGAAATCAATTAAGTGTAACTCCAGACACAAGTCTCAGAGTATTGTTCCAGGCTGGAAAGGATGCCTCTATTAGCATTTAAAGAGGACTTGTTCTCCATACAGCATCCTAAACCAGCAATGCTTAACCTAGATTTATCTATTAAAAATATCTGTTAAGCTTATAAAAATATTGACAGCTGAATCAAATTGCAGGCTTCTATAGATTAGAATCTCTATGCCTCAAATCCAAAAATTACATCTATATTTTCTAAAATGACATGGACTTAGTACTATTTTCCTAATCAGATAAACATGGACGGTATTGAATTGTCCCACACCCTTTTGTTCCATTTTTAATTACATATGTGCCTTGCTTTAAACATAATTTAAAACAATTTAAGGAAACATGCAAAATTGGAATAAAAGGTCAAGGATGGAGAGAAAGTTCAAACAAATATGTGGATCAACGTGAAATCAAACAATATTTTAAGTGCTTCCTGGAAGCTAAAGCACAAAGGTTAATGAAAATATTCCCCAAATTTGATCATTTTCCCCAAGATTGTCTATAATCTAATTAAAATCACAGAAGGATGTGTGTGTGTGTGTGTGTGTGTGTAAAGTGAAAAGCTAGTTCTAAAATTAAATGGAAAGGTAAAGACTCAATAACATCCAAGATACTCATAAAGAAGAGCAAGTGAAGAGGATTTTTCTCCCCCTGGATATGAGGATTTAAAACAATGGTGGAGCAGAATATAAAGCACTAGGATGAGCCCAGGAATTTATGTTCATTTGATTTTTTACAAATGTAGCATCATGGAATAATCTGGGAAAGTTTTGATGTGAAGCAACATAGCTTCTAGAACTAAAGCATTATAGAAGACTGTTTTCATAACTTAGAGAAATATTTTTTAAATAGGAAATAAGTGGAATGCAATGATCTTAAATCTCAATCAACTACGCAATATTAAAATTATAAATTTCTTGTCACCAAAAGAGACTATCAAAAGAAGAAAGGCCAATGGAAAAAGTGTAGTACAGTATTTGTCATATATATAACTAACAAAAAACATACACATCAAAACCTAGAAACCAAAGAACAATCCAGATGTGATCCAGATGAGAAGTGGGTAAGAAATTCAAATATGGACTTCAGAAGAGAATGCAAATGGCCAATAAACACATGAGAAGATGATCAAACTCATTAGCTATCAGAAAAACACAAATTAAAACTATACATCCATCAAAATGCCTAACGGTGAAAGGCCTGATAGTATCAAGTGTTATAAAGATATAGAACTGGGGATGCCTGGGTGGTTCAGCGGTTTAGTGCCTGCCTTCAGCCCAGGGTGTGATCCTGGAGTCCCAGGATCGAGTCCCACATCAGGACCCTACATGGAGCCTGCTCCTCCCTCTCTCTGCCTGTGTCTCTGTCTCAATCTCTCTCTCTCTCTCTCTCTCTCTCCACCCCCCTCTGTGTGTCTCTTGAGTAAATAAAATCATTAAAAAATATGTAGAACAAAAAGGACTCCAACACATTGATAGTGGAAATTCCAACCGATAAATCACATTGGAAAACTGCATTGTATAACATTGAAGGTATATGTCCTAAAACCTAATCATTCTCCTAAAAAAGCCGCTACAGAGACATGCATGTGTGACCCAGGAGAATTATTGATGAATGTTTACGACAGCCTTACTTGAAGCATCAGAAGTTAATAACAATCCGTCTCTCTGTCAATATCAGAGTGGATAAATATTGTAGTGTAACCATGTAATGAAAGGATTGACGAACTTTTCCTACAAAGGATTTGGCATCAAATATTTTCAGCTTTCTGAACTACCTGATCTCTGTCAAAAGTAGTCAATTCTGACATGTTTAGCCATAAACAATGCACAAATGAAAAAGCATGGTTGTGTTCCAATAAAACTTTATTTAAAAAAATAAGTAATAGAGTATATTTGACCCACAAGCCACAATTTCCCCTGATGCAGTTGATAGCAGTGAAGGCAAATTATAGCTCTATATAAAAACAGAAGGAGCACTTGAGTGGCTTTGGGTGCTGGCAGTATTTTATCTTCTGACTCATCTTTAATTTCGTGTTCATATTATAGCAACTTGCTAGTCTGTATATTTTTTTTGAACTCCTATATTTGTATTATACTCAACATTTTAAACTTTGCATCAATTCTTGCTTTAAATCCCCTGCTTCCCCTACTTCTCTGAGCATATAACATTGATTAGTGGTCTTTTTATTTAAGGCTGAACTACTCTTAAAATACACATCAGTCAATGAGTTGAAGCCATACGCCGACATTCTGAGTTCTTCATCCCAAAATAGGTAGAAGTAACTGGGAGTCCATGCATGAAGAAGAGATCTAGACTCAGTGCTTAAGGAGGAACTAGACCAGCCCTGCCATCTACGAAAAAGTGGGGGAAAAAAGTAGTTACTGAGGAGGAAGCAGAAGGCTAACTGAGAACAAAGCACAAGCTGACATCTTGCAAACCATCACCCCCACTCCTAAGTGGGATATGTGTGACATTCATCAAGGAAGCTCCCAACTGTCTTAATGTTATTTGACATTAACTTGACAATGACAAGGCCCTCAGTATCTCACAGGTCCTCTTTAGCATATGAAAATGCTAATGACAGAAAAGCATTTCTGTCACATGCTTTAATAAAACCACCAAATGCACTAAAAATGTCTCAAAAAAATCTTTCTTGGCCGTGGGCTCTGGACCTCACCCCACCAAACCTCACCTACATTCCAAAACTGCATCAGTTACCACTGTCTGAGCTGCTTCATGCAACCTGCACAACTAGGATGGTGAAAAATAGCTGACAAAGCCTGATAATCAGGACCTTACAAAACACCCGCAGGATCAGGTGATTAACTATGGTAGCACTGAGGATGGAAGTCCGAAGTGCCACTCTAAACCCTGATTCTGGGGGCTCAGTGGTTGAGTGTCTGCCTTTGGCTCAGGTCGTGATCCTGGGGTCCTGGAATCCAGTCCCACATCAGGCTCCCTGCAGGGAGTCTGCTTCTCCCTCCGCTTACGTCTCTGCCTTTCTCTCTGTGTCTCTTTAAAATCTTTAAAATAAAAATAAATTTAAAATAAAAACCCTGATTCTTGAATATGTCTGAACCACTAAACCACTAAACAGAGAGAAAGGAGGACACAAAGGGAGTAAGGGAGAAAAGGAAAGAACAGCTTCTTATAAGGAGCATACAAACTGTGATTTCAAGTATCCAAACTGGATAAAGTTGGGCAAAGAAAGACAGCAAACTGATTGTCAGAAAATTAATTAAATTAATTAATTAATTAAGAAGAAAAATAAAAGTCTAAAGAGTAAATCACTGAAAGTTATAAAAATCAATATTATTTTTTTAAAAACCAATAAATTTAAAAACAAAAATGACAAATTTGACCCAATGGAAGGGAAAATAAAGGAGAACTATCCATTCTTCAAGTATTCTTGGAAAACTGAATATCTACTATCAGACTCTTGTTCTTGGTACTAGAAATGTAACCATGAATAAAACAGAGAAGTCTACTACTACTAACTTATATGAGGGAGGAAGTCAAGACTAAAGGGAGGAAAGGAAGGAGGAAAAGAAAGAAGGAAGGAGGGAAGGAAACTAAGAATAAATTTTTCTGTAGTAGGAAAAGCTATGAAGAGAAATGAAGAAAAAAAATGATGAGAGATGAGAGAAGAGTCCTCAAATAAGGCTTTAAGAAAAGGTGTCCCTGAGACAGTGACATTAGAAATGACCAGAACAAAGGAAGAAACCCAGCCAAAAGAGAAATCTGGAAAAGAAAAAGTATGACTCAAACTAAAATCTTCAAAAGATGATATAAAATCTAAAGTATATTATAGGGAGCAAATTGGAGTACCATGCAAAATCCCATCAGAAAGCTAACAAGAGGGATGCCTGGATGGCTCAGTTGGTTAAATGTCTGCCTTCAGCCCAGGGTCCCAGGATTGAACCCCTCATTGTGCTCTCTGCACCGACCCCACCATTGTGTTCTCTCCCTTTCACTCACTCTCTCTCAAATAAATAAAATCTTAAAAAAAAGAAAGATAAAAAGATAAAAAATATGAAAAGAAAGATACAAAACAGAAGTATAGACCAAGAGACTTTACATCTCCCTAATACAAATTCCAGAAGTAGATAATGAAGGTAATGACAGAAAATCAGTATTCAAAATAAGTTTTTGACTGAGAATTTTCTGGAATTTATAAGAATCATGGGGTTTAGATTGAAAGAACATGCTGAGTATAAAAGTGATAAATCTAAGTAAACCTAAAATAAATACATATTACTAAAACTGAAGAACTTCAATGATATTTTTAAAAAACCCTACAAAATAAAACAAAAACAAAACATATTTGACATTCTATGGAGAAAAGATAGATTACTTACCAGTGAATGATACTTAAAATGTGCATCATTAAGTCAAATAGCTGCCTTATCACCAACAATAATTGTCAGGATAAAGTGAAACAATTGAACCAAAGGGCTTAGAGAAAACAACTGTCAACATAGAATTCCCTGTTAAGACAAACCATCAGTCAATGTAAGGCCAAAATCAAAACAATGTCAGATATAAAATACGAAGTAAGTATATACCTACAGACTTCTTACTAAAATAATGAGTATCAAATGAAAATTAGGAGTAAACAAATTTAGTCCAGAGGGTTAGGTTGGTGAGGGAGCGAAGAAGGGAGAAAGAATTTCTTTAAAAGTAGCTCTTCTGGGAGTACCTGGGTGGCTCAGTTGGTAAAACGTCCAATTCTTGATTTTGGCTCTGGTAATGATCTTAGCGTCCTGGGATGAAGCCCAATATCAGGCTCCATGCTCAGCATGGAGTCAACTTAAAATGTTCTCTCTCTACCTTTTCCTCTGCCCCTCCCCACACTTGCATTCTCTAACTCTCTCTAAAATAAATAAAATCTTTTTTTAAAAAACAAACAAGTAGGTCTTTTGAACAAAAGAAGGAATCAAGAGTACAAAGAGAAATACCTATATAAAGGACCAAATGAGTTTTTTAAAGTAACCAAATAAGTTTATAGAAATTGAAAATATCACCAACAATATTAAAAGGACAGTGAATATATTAAACAGCAGATTATATATAACTGAACAGAGAAGTAGCAAACTATAAAAAGATCTGAATAAATACCCAAAACACAAAATTGATGTAATAAAAGTGAAAGTAAAATTGAGAAAATAGATGAGAAAGAAAGATAGTTAATGTGCATTTACTCAGATATCCAGAAGGAGAACATCAAAATAAAAAATAAGAATTTTAAAAAAGGATCAAAATGATATAATGACTAGGAATTTCTCAGAAATTCTGAAGGAAGTGACTCTGAAGCTTCAGGAAATCTAACATAGTCTAAATATTATGATGAAAGAGAAATTCACATTTTTTTAAAAGCCAGAAATCCAAAACAACAATGACAGAAACATCAGACATGACTATAACAACAAAGAATATCAGGAAATAGTGGAAGAAAGATCATCAAGTGACAGGATAAAATAACTGTCAACTTAGAACAGTATGCCTAGTGAAACAACCTTTCATGAATGAGGGAAAAACAGTGACATATTCAGGAAAAGTAAAACCAAGCCAAACTGAAACAAAAACAAAAATAGAACAAACGGCATACACAAACAAGTAAAATATACACAAGGATATATTACCAAGAGGCAATTGGCATAAATATCTAATATGGACTGAATGGTGTCCCCACAAAATTCATATGCTGACACCCTAATCTCCAATGTCACTGTAATGCTTTTTTTTTTTCACAAATGAGGACTTCAGAGAGGTAACATATATAAAGCAATGTGACTGTAAGCAGAGAAAGCAGAGAAATTCAAAAGCCTTTGAATTCCAACCCTATATTAATACCTATATGGCACTGAAAGTAAAAATGAGAGCAAACACAGAAAATTGGAAAGAAAATATTAAATAACAAAGAAAGGTGGCACAGAGAATTTCAACAACATACTATAGACCAACTGTAACAGACATACACAGAACTCTCAACCCAACAGAATTTTCACAAGTGCACATGAAACATTTCCTGGGATAGACCACATAAGAGGCCACAAAACAAGTCTTAATGAAGTTGAAAATATTGAAATCATAGAAAGTATCTTTCCAATCATAATGGATTGAAACTAGAAGTCAAGAGCTAGTGGAAAACTCAAAAATCCACAAGTATGTGGTATTTAAATACCACAATCTTAAGCAACCAATGAGTCAAAGAGGAAAGTAGAACAGAAATTAGAAAATATCTCTAGGGATCCCTGGGTGGCGCAGCAGTTTGGCGCCTGCCTTTGGCCCAGGGTGCGATCCTCGAAACCCGGGATCGAATCCCACATCAGGCTCCCGGTGCATGGAGCCTACTTCTCCCTCTGCCTATGTCTCTGCCTCTCTCTCTCTCTCTCTGTGTGACTATCATAAATAAATAAAAAATTTAAAAAAAAAGAAAGAAAATATCTCTAGAAAAATCAAAATGAAAACACAATCTACCAAAATTCATGAGATGAAGTGAAAGCAGTAGTAACAGGAAGTCTATAGTGGCAAATACGCCCATTAAAAGAGAAAGAAAATTTCAAAACAGCAATGTAACTTAGCACTTTAAGAACTAGAAAAAAAAGAACCATACTAGAAAAATAAGACCATACCTAAGAGTGTGTGTTTAAAGAAGGAACTAAGCCCACAGTGCCAGGTATGGTCTGATTTGTGTCTTACCAAAGTTCACATGCTGGAACCCTAATGCCCAGTGTGCTGGTGGAAGGGGGGCGGGGCCTTTGGGTAGTGATTAGGTTATAAGGGTGGTGCCCTCATGAACAGGATTAGTGCCCTGAGGAAAGAGTCCTGGTAAGACTTCCTTGTTCCTTCTGGCAGGTGAGGATACAATGAGAAGTCTACAACTTGGACAACAAGTCTACAGCTGACCATGCTGGCAATTTGAGATTCATCTTCCAGAGCTGTAGGAAATAAATGTTCTTTTGTTGAGAAGTCACCTGTAGTATTTTTTAAAAATATTTATTGATTTATTTATGATAGACATAGAGAGAGAGAGAGAGGCAGAGACACAGGGAGAGGGAGAAGCAGGCTCCACGCTGGGAGCCTGACATGGGACTCAATCCCAGGACTCCGGGATCTTGCCCTGGGCCAAAGGCAGGCATGAAACCACTGAGCCACTCAGGGATCCCCACACCTGTAGTATTTTTGTTATAGCTACCTGAATGGAATGAGCCAGAATATGTCAAAAGCCTTAATACTGATCCAGAGGTTTTATTTACTGCTTGAAAAGTGAACATTTATGTTCTTATTATTACTTATTCATGTTTTCTTTATGCATTATTTTTAGTTAAATAAATATATTAAAAAATCTTACAGAGGGAAGGAGGGGGAGAAGAAATTAAACCTAAAGCTAGTAGAAGAAAGGAAATAATAAAGACTAGAGCACAGATGAATAACCTAGAGAATAGAAAAATATTTAAAAAGTCAACTAAACCAATAACCCTTTCTTCAAAAATATCAACAAAAATTGACAAACTTTTATCTAGCTAGATTATAAAAAAGGAGAAAAGAATCAAATAACTAAAATCACAAATGAAAACAAAGACAGGGAGTGGCTCAGTTGTTTAAATGTCTGCCTTTGGCTCAGGTCATGATCCCAGGGTCCTGGGATAGAGTCCCACATTGGGCTCACTGTTCAGCAGGGAGTCTGCTTCTCCATCTCCCTCTGCCACTCACCTCCTAGCTTGGGTTTGCTCTCTCTCTCTCTTTCTCTCTATCTCAAATAAATAAATAAGTCTTTAAAAAATTAGAGATATTGTATCAATGTCACAGAAACAGAAAGTATTATAAAAGTATACTACGGACAATCATCCATCAACAAATTGGAGAACTGAGGTGAAATGGACAAATTCCTAGAAAAGTATGGTCTGCATGGACTGAATCATGAAAAAATAGAAAATTTGAATAGACTTATTCTGGTAAAAAGATTGAATCACTAATCAAAATTCTCTCAAGAAAGTAAATCCTGAGACCACATGGCTTCAGTGGTAGATTCTACCAAATATTTAGTGAAGAATACCCATCCCTCTCTCACTCTTCTAAAAACACTGAAGAAGAGAGAATACTTTCTAACTGATTTTATAAGGACAGTATTACCTGAAACCAAGTCATACGCAGACACAAGAAGAAAGAAGTCAAACCCTAATACCCCTTATGAATATGATACATTATTGTTTTGAATCATAACAAAATATTACCAATCCAAATCCATTAGTATTTTTAAAAGGAAAATATACCATCACCCAGTGGAATTTATTCTGAAATGTAAGGATGATTCAATACATAAAAATCAATCAATGTAATATATCACATGAACATATGAAAAAAATGATCATTTTAACTGATTCAGAAAAGAATATTTGGCAAAATTCAACAGCCTTGCATAGTAGCAACACTCAAGAAACTAGGAATAGGTGGAGATATAATAGCATAATAACCTCAACATAATAAAGGCCATATTTGAAAAAAAAAACAGAAAATTATACTGAATGACTAAGATGAAACAAGACAAGGATGCTACTTTTGCTGCTTCTATTCAACATAGTATAGGATATCCTCATCAGAGACAGTTGGCAAGAAAAAGAAAAAAAAGGCACGTAAAATTGGAAGGAAAGCAGTAAAATTATCTCTGCTGAAAGATGACATAATCATATTGTGTAGAAAACCCTAAGAGTCATTACACACACACGCAGAATTTTAGAACCAAATGAATGATTAGTTGCATTCCCATTCACTAAAATGAACAAGCTAAACAGGACACTAAGAAAACAATTCCATATACAATATCATTAAGAAGAATAAAATACTTGGAAATAAGCCTGACTACAGAACTGAACTATTGTAAAACTAAAACTGCAAAATATCACTGAGAGAATTTAAGAGGCTCAAATAAATGGAAGGACATATTGTGTTCACAGATCGCACTTAATATAGTGAAGATGTTAATACTAACCCAAGACATCTACAGATTTAATGTAATCCCTATCAAAATTCCAATGACTTTTTTTTGCAGAAACAGAAAAAAATCCATTAAAAATTCATATGGAGGGATCCCTGGGTGGCGCAGGGGTTTGGCGCCTGCCTTTGGCCCGGGGCGCGATCCTGGAGACCCGGGATCGAATCCCACGTCGGGCTCCCGGTGCATGGAGCCTGCTTCTCCCTCTGCCTGTGTCTCTGCCTCTCTCTCTCTCTCTGTGACTATAATAAATAAATAAATAAATAAATAAATAAATAAATAAATAAAATTCATATGGAATCTCAAGGGATTCTCTCTGAATAGGCAACCAATCTTGAAAAAGAAGAACAGGTAGAGGCCTCACATCTCCTGATTTCAAAACTTACTACAAAGCTACAACAATCAAGAATGTGTTACTGACATAAAGATGGACGTATGGATCAATGGAATGAAATAGAGAGCCCAGAAATAAATCCTTCTTTATGGTTGAAAGGTTTTTGACAAGGATACCAAGACAATTCAATACGAAGAGACTCTCCATTAAATGGTGCTAGAAAGACTGGATATTCATGAACAAAAGAATAAACTTGAACCCTCACCTTACACCATATAAACAATTAGCCAAAATAGATAAAAGATCTAAATGTAAAACTATAAAACTCTAAGAAGAAACCTGGGGGAAATTGTTATGGCATGGTAGTTGGAATTTTTTTTTTTAATTTGACATCAAAGCATGTGGGCAACAAAAATGAAAATAGATAAATTGAACTACCTCAGAATTAATAACATTTATGAGAGACTATGGGCCATTATGGTGACATAGGAGCCCTTTGAATTTTCCTCTTCCTACAGACACACTGAATGAGTAGCTACACATGGAGCAAATCCCTCTGAGAGAAACAGAGAAACTAGCTAAGTGGCTACTACATGTTGGGTAGTAGAACATACCGAGAACATACCCACGTTAAAACGAACAGGAAGTCTGAGACATACTATAAAGCCCACACATGCCACAGCACCTTTAAATCAGGAAGGAGTTCCCCTTCCTCCAGAGAAGCAAAGGATTTGGACTGTACACCTAATGCCCTGACTTTTGAGATGCCTACTCAAGGGATGGACCTCCAAAACATCTTGCTCTGAAAACCCACTGAAATTGAATTCATGAATTCCATAGTACTCTAGCAAAGAAGCCATTCTTACTGAATGTGCAAAATTTCCATGCAGCTATCTTCCCAGGACTCAGAGCAGAGGCAGCCGGCAGAAATGCTCATCTTCAGCTCATCTTCATTATTGCCTGGTAGAGGTTTGACTGCACACTTTACAGGCTGCTCTTGAAGGTTCAGCTTCTAATTAGCATGTATCCAGGTGCTGACTGTAATCATCATCAGAGCCTAAAATCACAATGCCTTGGGTCAGTCCAAAAATAAAACCAAGTGACTAGGGAAGCCTGGGTGGCTCACTGGTTGAGCGTCTGCCTTCGGCTCAGGGCTTGATCCCAGAGTACCGGATCGAGTCCCATATCAGGCTCCTAGCATGGAGTCTGCTTCTCCTGTCTCTGTCTCTCTCTGCATCTCTCATGTATAAATAAATAAAACCTTTAAGAAAAAAACCCAAGTGACTAGTATCTACCTAGAAGGAGCTTGTCTATGCATCTAGTGCCCCAGCTTTTAAGGCTGCCATCTGAGGAATGGGCCCCAAATCAACTACCTCTGATGGCTGAGAGCAATTACATCCACAAAATCCATAGGACATAGCAAATAAAGAAGTTTCACATGGGACCCTATGGCTTTACACCTGGGGTCAGCATTGACGGAGCATGCAAAATACCCATCTTACCGTTCGTTTCTCCCTGAAAGTGGAGTGAATGTGTATTTTCATAGTCACTGTCTATGAGTCTGGCTTCTAATTTGCCTATGTCTAGGTGCATGTGACTGCAATCCTCCCCATCGGGAGAGGTAGATTATGACATGAAAAAAGTAAAATGGGGGGATGTAAAAATGCGTAATTTGTACATACACTTGAAGTTGTTGCTATCAACCCAAAATAGACTGTTATGTTTTATTTAAACATTGCATAACTACCAGACAAAAACTTTTAGTAAATACACAAAAGATAAAGAAGAAAGGAACTACAAAACAACCAGAAAATAATTAACAAAATGGTAATAGTAAGTCCATAACTATCAATAATTATTTTAAGTGAAAATGGACTAAATTCTCCAATAAAAAGACATAAGTGGTTGAATGGATAAAAAAGCAGGACTCAACCATACGCTTCCAACAGAGCCTCACTTCAGCATTAAGGGCATATATAAGCTCAAAGCAAAGGGATGGGAAAAAAAATATTTCTATGCAAGAGGATTTTATTTTTTTAAAGCAGGGATAGCTAGACTGATATAAAACAAAATAGACTATAAGCTGAAAACTAACAAGAGATGAAAGTTATTATGTAACAATGAAGGGGTCAATTCATCAAGAGAGTATACCAATTGTAAGTATTTATGCACCCAGTGGCAGAGCACATAAATATATAAAGCAAATATTAACGGATTTGAAGAAGGAAACAGACAGCAATGCAATAGTAGGGGATACACTACTTTCAACAATGGATAGATGATTCATACAGAAAATCAATAGGGAAGTATCAGACTTAAACTATATTTTAGACCAAGTGGACTTAGCAGTGATTAAAGAACATTCCATCCAACAGCAGCTAAATACACATTCTTCTCAAACACACATAAAACATTCTCCAGAAAAAAAAAAAAATTCTCCAGGATAGATCATATGGTAGTCCACAAAAAAGTGTTATAAAATTTAAGATTGCAGTCATATCAGGCATCTTTTCTGACCACCATGGTATGAAGCTAGAAATCAATTATAAGAAGAAAACTGGAAAATTTACAAACATGTGAAGATTAAACAACATGTTCCTGGACAATCACTCGGTCAAAGAAGAAATCAAAAGAGAAATAGAGGCCCCTGGGTAGTGCTGTCTGTTAAGCAACGGACTCTTGGCTTCCACTCAGGTCATGATCTGAGGGTCATGAGATTGAACCCCGTGATAGGCTCTGGGCTCAGCACAGAGTTAAGTTTCTCCCTCTCCCTCTGCCCCATTGCTCTCCCTCTACAATAAATATATACATCTTTAAAAAGAAAGAAATATAAAAAAATCTTGAGATAAATGAAAACCACTGACGTATCACATACCCTATTCAAGAAACGTATTATCCCATCATATACGCAGCTCCCATCCACATGCAAGGAAGAATTATCAGAATATGTACAATTACAAGGGCAGGGAAAACTTGGGGATCATCTTTCAAATTCTTCCTTCTACAGTCCTCTCTCTGGTCCCCGTCGAGTCTCATCCTTCCCAAACGCAAAATACATCTGTCTCACTGCAAAGTTCCCAGGACTCTTGTCTCATTACAGCATCAGCTCAAAGTAAAAGACTCTTATAACCTATCATCATCAACTCAAAGTTCAAAATTTTATCTATGCCTCAAATCTAATTTTAATATTGTTGTGGACAAGGCTTTAAGATATAGCTGATTTTGTTTACTATTTTTTAAAATTGATTTGTGGGAATTATTTATAATTTCATTTTATATATGTATATGTTCAGATATCTCCTCTCACTTTTTTGGCTTCTCTGAACTTTTAGAATGGAGTATTTTGATAATCAGGGACTTTTCATTATAATGTAACCAAATATATCAATCTGTTTATTTATAACTTATATTTTTGTATTTAAGAAATATATTCATACCATGAGTTCACCAAGATATTCCCCATATTTACTTTAAAAATTTAAGCCTTTGCTTTTTACATATCTTGATTTTGTGTATGTTGTAATGTACACATCATTTTCTTTGTTTTTCTTCTGTACGGGTAATATTTTTTCCCTCCATTTATTAGATAGTCCATTTTCTATTGATCTTTAATGCCATCTCCCTAATGTATTAAATTTTTATACATGCATGAATTTGTATTTAAAATCACTAGTATTGCTCAATCTGACTATCCTAACACTTTATATTGACTTCATAACATTTTTTGCTATCTGGTTGTGTATGTTCTCTTTCTCTCACTCTCTTACCCCAGAAATGTTTGGCCATTCTGCAAGGTTCATCAAAATTGGTCTATGACCAATGCTTTAAGACAGTCATTTCCAAAGCATATGTTCCTAGGATGGGCAGCTTCAATATTAGCTAGAAATTTGTTAAGAATACCAATTCTCAGGCCCCACAACAGATCTAGTAAATTAGAAACAGGGAAGTGGACTTGGAAATCTGTGATTTGGCAAACCTTACAGGGGATTTCAATGAATGATCCATTTTGAAAACTAAATCCATCCTGATCACCCACTATAGTCTTGGACCCCTGATTCTTGATAACATAAGGTGATTTACTAATTGTGAATGTTAAACTGGCTTAATAGAGCTAGAGTCAATTCATGTTTCAGTTGTGTCCTGGTCATTCACGAAGCCACCAAAGGAACTGGTACTCTCCTGATTATCAGATACAATAGGTATGTTTTCCTTTTCTTTTTTTTTTTTTTCCTAAGATTTATTTATGTATTCAAGAGAGAGAGACAGAGAGAGTGAACAGAGGGAGAGGGAGACAGGTAGACTCCTTGCTGAGTGGGAGCCCGACAGGGATTCAATCCCAGGACCCTGAAATTATGGCCTGAGTCAAAAACAAGAGTCTTAACTGACTGAACCACCCAGGCACCCCAGTAGTACATTTTCTCATCCTTACAGCTCACCAGTTTGGATTTCTCTATTAGTCTGAAGTGCAAGTCTGAAATGCACTGCCTGGAAATGTGGCAGGCATAAGGGTACCATACACCTGATACCATTTGATCCCTTATGAGTGTTTTCCCCAAAACCACTGCTTCAGCATGTCTAGAATAAGCCTGGTCATTTGCCTTTGTTTATGAGACACTTCCTTATTTCTTACTGCTTTGTTTTTGGATATCCTATAAATCATCTGTTTCTTTGGGGTCTATGGAAATTCTTACTAGCTTCCTTGCTAACCTCTTTTATTAGTTCTAATTATTTGCCTAAAGTGTTTTTCAGTTTTTAAAAATATAGTTAATTACATCATCAATGACTAATAATTCTATTTTTTCCTTTCTATTCCTTATACATTTCAATCATTTTTCTTCTTTTACTATACATGTTAAGACAATGGAGATAAATACTTCTAGTGTGTTTCACTTAGAATAATATTTGCTGTAGGTTTTCTGTAATGTGGTTTATGAAGTTAAAGAAGTACTTCTATATTTCTAAATTATTAAGGTGGTATGCATAATCTTAAATCTTATCAGATCATTTTCCTCATCTTAAATATTTTCTAATTGAATTTATAATTACAGAAAATAACTTCCAGAGATTTTCTAATACTGGCCCATTCTTGCATTTCTGAGATAAAAACAGATTTCTCATCATGTATTATCATTTACAAACACAGCAGAATTTGTTTGGATATTTAATTATGATATGGTTCCTAAGTTTATGAGAGTGTCATCTTCTCTTACATTGCCCTTGTCTCTCTTTCCAAATTTCCATTATCTGCATAGAATGAGTTAGAGCACATTTCCTATTTTCTTGATATCTGAAAGACTTTTTATGTGTTTTGAAATCATGTGTTCTTCAAGGTTTGAAATGGTTCATTTGTCAAATCTTGAGAGTCCATTGTTTGATTTGTTTAAAGTTTTTAAACCAAAAATTTATTTGGTTTATTTGATTAGTTTAATCATGTTTATGGTCATTTAACTCATTTAGTGATTCTGTTTTTAGTTATCTTAGAATATTTGCTGCATGGATGCAGTAGCAAATTCTACTCTTGATTCCATTATCTGTTGTCTTAGGGGACCTCAATCTGGAGTTTGTTGTTTTTGACTCTTCCACACTTGTTTTCTTGTATATTTGGTAAAATACCCTCAGCTCCCTGATGCTTCTCATTCTGGAACCATTCACCTCTGTCCATAGGTTTAATCATTCATTCTGTAGGCTAATCCCTTTAACTCTATTTACAAAGTGTATTTTCAGTTGTTCAATGACTCTCCATTTCTAGGGCTAAAAACTTAATCTTAGCCAACCAATATCTCTCATCTGGATTTAGCAGTAGTCAATAAATGAACTTGACTTCTTGGCTAGATATTGAGAAAACCCATGTGATTTTTTTCCTAAAGAGTGGGCTTAGAGGTTCAGTCTTGCTTGCTCATTATTCATCCAGACATATTGGAAACCAGCAGTGACGGATGAGTGTTTGCACTTTGATGGGAAGATGTGGCACATTGCTTGGACATAGTAAAACGGTGGGGGAAATTTTCCAGGAGTAGATTAAAGTGATCTGGAATTGATGGAAAGTCTGAAATTGAAGCAAGGTAAAAAATAGGAATGATAAATTTTAGCTATTCCTTAAGGAATTGATCTGTAATTGTATAGCTCACCTTGTCCAGGTCCCAAACCTATGCATGGTCTATCACTCTATAAGTATGGTAAAGTTCTTCAACCACAGAATGGAAGAATGCACACAGTAGAGATCCAGTAAATGCCGAAAGATAAGAATAGCAATATTAAAAACAGCCTGTATCAGGGACACTGTTCACAATATGTTGAAAACAAATCTGGAGAAAAAAATACAACCCTATTCATTCTACTTGAGTGTACCTAACCATGATAAGAGAATAATATTAAAGGCCATGGATGTCAAATGACAGAGAACATTCAAGCTAGCACAAATGGCATAAGGAAAAGGGTAGTGGCTTTTGATTTAAGAGATTCTGATTCAAGTCTTGACTCTGCCATTGATTATCTATATTAGTTTGATAAATATATGTAACTTCTTAGAACCTCAGCTGTATCATCTGTAAAATAAAAAACAATAGTAATTTTAATACATGACTACCAACTCTATTGTGATTAATAAATAAGAAACTTTCCACCTTACCTGATGTCATAGGCACCCCTCCTGTTCCTTAGTTCCTCTGAATTTGTGTGTGTGTGTGTGTGTGTGTGTGTGTGTGTGCATATACGTAAGTATGCCAGATACGGACCTGAGGGCTGCTGTTTATTATATTTAGAAGGTAGGGGGAAGGAGTGTGTAGCACAAGAAAGAGTACTTTGTTGTTTTTGTTTAGAAATGTAAACTGCACTAGTTTCAAACTTTATGTTTCCCAGTCTCTGTTTGTATTTTAATTTCTTCCAGGCTATATGCATAATTAGATTCCTAAATGTTCAGAATAGTCTTCTAATGGCAAAGAAGGAAAAATGTTTTAGCAGCTATAAGAAAATGTTAGTGAGTTTAATACCTAGCAAATCCCACCCTCCTTTTAACTTTCTAACACTTCTGGCACACATAAAATCAGCTTGAGAAGTAGAAAGGTCTCCTCACATAGGTTCCCAAGGAGTTTGACCTTGATGCTCCACTCTCCTGATTAAATGTTTGCACTGAATAATGAATCTTCCAAGAATCAAGCTCCTAAATGGATGGGACACTAATACTGCACCATTTTTTCTTCCTGTGTGGACCACCATGAATCTCAAGGTGACTCTTTCAGAATGGAATAATTTATTGTTGCTAAACATTTACTAGAAAGGTTTGGATCAAAGCCATTGCCTGGTCTCACAGGAGACTCAGGAAGGGTTGGTTGTTCTCCGCATTTTGGCAGCCAAGCAGCTTTGCCTCGGTCCCACTGTGGGCTTCTTGCCCTAGGTGAGTAATGTTTTTCTGGGTACACTCAACTCTTAGTCATCCTTCAAAGGATCTCAGTGGCCCCTGAGTACCAGGATTATCAGTGAGAGACCAAAGACTAGTCCTATTTTATTGAACTTCAGAAACTTACATAAAACATCTGATTTTTTTTTTCATCAGAAGTTGACTCATGCTGGAGATAGAATAAAAAGAAAATGTAAATGTGTGGAGTGAGTGAAAAGCTGACTTAACCACCAGATCTAATATATTCATATTCAGTACCTGCTAGGTGACCTGCGCTAGAAACCAAGATGACAGAGGCAAAATCAAACATATCCTGTCCTCATGATGTTTGCATTAAACTGGGGATAGGAGGAACAGAATAGCTAAGTACTATATAGCTATTGATATTAGATTAAGTATAGTGTGTTTTTCACAAGGACTCAATTTCTAGATCACTAGGACAAGCTCTAGGATGCCTGCCTGGGACTTGCATCACTAGCTCTGACCCTTAGTGGGGACAGTGGAGGCAATAGTTTTGAGAGACTGAAAGCAGGGATCATGGTTTTCAGTGGCAACACGCAGTCTCCAGGGCTGGGAAATACCACCTCCTTGACTTAGCTGTAGCAGTAGCAATGCCCCACCATGCTGGGTCTGTGGTGTTTATTGACCGTGGTACTTTATTCCTGCCTTGTATATAAGTCTGGCTCATTAGCATTTCCCAGTTTCATGAGCAACGCAATACCCTTTCAGTAATATGTTTGCTATTCAAACAAAGTGTAGTCAATTTCTGTTATTGCTAGTTTTCTTTTACTTCTTTCTATTAAGAACTCTATCTGATGAAAACACTCGTGCACGCACACGTGCGCATGTGTGTGTGCTGTGTAAGCATAAACTCCATATACAATGTTAAAATTATAAAAGTGCTAAAATTTTAGAGATCTATTAGAATACAAACCATGAAAGCAGGGCTGTATAGATACATTTCTCTGTTGCACCACCTATTAAATAAATATTTGCAAAATGAACAAGTAAAGGAATTTATCCTTTTTGTCTCTCATGAATAATTAAATAAAATCTTTAAAAAATTCAACTGGAGTAAATTTTATTTTATTTTATGTTTTTAAAGATTTTATTTATTTATTCATGAGAGACACACAGAGAGAGGCAGAGACATGGCCAATGGAGAAGCAGGCTACCTGCAGGGACCCTGATGTGGGATTCGATCCCAAGACCCCGGGATCACGACCTGAGCCAAAGGCAGATGCTCAACCACTGAGACACTCAGATGCCCCTCAATTGAGTAAATTTCAAAGATCGTATTGGCTTTCTTGAATGATTTATGAATCGGACAGCATCCATCTAGCAAACTGGAACAAGCTCCAGAGAACTGTACAAAATGAATGATTTTTATAGGGAGAAAGGGATGGGACAAGGAAGTTATATAAGGAAGTTATTTTAGCAAACCATTGATTGTTTGTGGCAACAAACAATTCTTACTTTCGTAGATGGTAGGTTTCTATCAGGCAGATTACCACACTAGTGCTGATCAGGTAATTCTAGATTGACTGGTTTAAGATTCCATTCCTGGGGGAGGCTGAAACTGCAATTAAGTAGTAAGTCTTGGTTTGGTGATGTGGGACTTAGCACAAGTGACTTCATTTTGGGCCCGTTGTCTCTTTTTTAACAACATAATGGCTGAGATCTACCTTTCTCTCTGATTGCCAATTTCTTTGGCACTGAGAAATGTGCTTTTACTTATTGATTTTCACCTAACTTTGACTACATTTGAGAAAAGGCTTGTCAATAGTGGAGAAACTCATTCTGCAGAAATATTTATTCTGAAAAACATAATTTAAGACACAGCAGCATGTGCACACACATCCTGCCTTATTCATTAATACCTGTAATTATATTTTAGATGATTGCGTATTATCTCACCTCCAGTGGAAATGAAAGATCTGATGACTTGACTTGATTTAATTTGCGGGGAGAGGAAACCTCATTCCAATTCTGTGACAGGGGGTTTGTTACTGTTTCATTTAGAATTTTAGGATGGTTCTAAATTCTAGAATTTTAGTGGTGGGAACACCTTTTCCTGATGGTTTTCTAGATTTTTAAGATGCTGGGCTCTAGAATTTTAGGCTCTAGAATTTTAGGATGCTGGAGTCACCTTTTCCTGATGGTTTTCTTTGGGTTTAAAAACACCTACTATGGGATCCCTGGGTGGCGCTGTGGTTTAGCGCCTGCCTTTGGCCCAGGGCACGATCCTGGAGACCCGGGATCGAATCCCACATTGGGCTCCCGGTACATGGAGCCTGCTTCTCTCTCTGCCTATGTCTCTGCCTCTCTCTCTCTCTCTCTCTCTCTGTGTGACTATCATAAATAAATAAAAATTTAAAAAAAAAAACACCTACTATGTAGTGTTAAAAAGGAGAATGCAGGGCTCTGTGTCGGCTAAACTCCACAACGGCAAATGCAGACTTAATACCTAACCCAACTGCAGTCCCAACTCCCAGGGAAAGGAAACTTTAACCAATCAGCTTGAAATGACCTGGTCAGCACTAGTGTGATAACCTGCCCAATAGACCCCTTCTGTCACCTTTAGAATGACAACCATGTCTGAAACAGTGAATTCTTCGCTAGTAGTTTGCCTTTTCCACCCCCTTTCTGCTTTAAAAGTATGAAAAAAACAACTTTCCTTTTCTGTAGGTTGGCAGGGCTTCTTTCTATTGCTAGATGGATGCTGCCTCATTCATGAATCATTGAATAAAGCCAATCTGATCTTTAAATTTACTCAGTCAAATTTTTGTTCTTTAACAATAGTAATTTAAATTGTCATAAGGTATTGCCTTGCCCAGGTCATGCAGTCTCTCTTTCATTGTACTTTAACTAAACATGAACAGATGACAGAAACTAACTTAAAGCTTCCTAGAGCCAGACAGAATTGGAGATATCAATGAGTTTAATATTGACTTTAACATCTGAAGAAGCTGATACTCGAAATGGAAGCAAATTGCCCAAAACCAGACTGTTAAGCAGCCATAAAGCTTGACTGGCTCCTCGTTCTCTACCTGGCCCACAGCTCTTACCAGGTTTATTGTCTGGTGGCTTTTTACCATGAACTTTGTGAAGAAAATAGATGCCCAGTATGAACAGGAGATGATGAGCCATGGCACAGGAGTGAATTATGAATTTGCCAAGGATATTTTCAGATAAACCTTATGTGCGGTAACATCAATGGAAACAGAGGCTACATATATACACATATTTATAGAATTTTGAATTATATCTACCTTTCACTTACTATGAAGTGGGAGCATCTTCATTCAATGGTGTCTATATCCATGCCCTACTCTTGTAACAAATGAGGTTCCTAACATTTTCTTGGGTATATCTTCTGATTTCTGATATAAATGCCTATGCCTGCTTTCCCCATTGTCTAGATTCCTCCCACCATTCCCCTTTTACATCTGCTTATTCATCTTCCCAGATTAAAATCATTTGACACCTATCCAATGGGGTCTATCCAGATCTCTCTGTCCCTCGACATGCTCAGATTCTACTTAGTATTAGAGCTACAGAGTATCTATCTTAGGTCAGCAACCCTGAAACCACCTAGCATTTATGTAGCCAACTTTCAGTACCAACTCTGTTCCTCACACTGTGAGTCACTTACTGAACATTCAGCAAGGTTGCATTAATGAAGAAATAAATGAATGGCATCTGTAAGTCCATCCAGGACCATTCACTGGAGGGCAAATCCTACAAAATCCAAATCTGACAAATCCTAAGAAGCTTCTCTCTGTACTGATATATTTGATGTCCCTTGCCTTGGTTCCTCCAGTATCTTAAAGCAGCAAGTTTGTCCTATGCCATAGGGTCAACCCTACATAAAAATTGGCTTCCCGAGCCCTCCTAATGTTTTCAGTCTCCAAACTGAACTGTAGAGCACAATTTATCTTATATTCAACTTGCTACATACTTTCCATCTCTTTGATTTTGAATGCCATTCCTTCTGTCCTCACTTACTACCTTTCTTCTGTATTCAGACGTAATACTTAATCTTCTTTTTCCAAATCTGAGCAGAACCTTCCCTTCTTGACTATCCTATGACTGCCTTCTTTATATCCCTTCTGAACACCCAATAGCTTATCACAAGCAACATGTAATTAAAAGAACTCAATTTCTACCCAGAAAACTTACCATCCATGACAACACTATGTGCCCAAACCATGCTTTTTCTCTCCCTAGTTGAAACCATCATTGCTTAGGCTGGTGCTAATGCCTGCTCCATGGCAGACACTGTCCTGTTTTTTGGGGAATACAATGATGCATGAGACACAGTCCTTGTGTTCGAGGACCTCATGTATAAAGTGGTTGGTGTGAATGTAAAGAGGTAATTACAACCATGTGAAGACACTTAACCTTGGAAATCAGGACAGTCCAAGATTGAACCCGGGTACCAAACTCAAATTGGGATGATACCAGAGAAGGTTTTCTTCAGCAGGTCATGTTTGAAGTGAATTTTAAAAACAAAGGAGCAATTCATTATAGAAGCTGCAAGAGGATGAAAGTTGTCTGACACATCTTTGGATCTTCACAAAGCATCCAACACAAATGTCCAACAAAAATTTGATGATTGAATGAAGGGTAAATCTATATAAGCCCCTAAGCTTCAATTGCTACAATGCTAGCTCAAATATAAATTTATACCTCACAGTTATGTTTCTGTAATGATCTTCCTGCTTTTAGTATCTCTTCCTATCCCTTTCCACCATCCATCCTTTGGGTTTATATCTGATTAATCTCACCAAACCATCATGTTTTTCATGTGGAGCCCCAGAGCTTATTCAATAAGTTCCAAACTTCATAGCCAAACATCCCAAGCCCCCATACTGAGACCCCAATCTACTTCTCCAAACATTGCTTTTCTGCACAAACCATCCGCAATGGTCATTTAAGTCTACATCTTTTCCCTGAGGTGCAGTGTGCAGTCCTTCAGAGGGTATAAAGGTCCTTTAAGAAGTCTATAGAGCAGAGGAATAGATCAGTGAAGAAAAGGATGAGCAGAGTCCAGGGAAGATTTTCAGGAACCCAAGGGCCAGACCGTGACTGGACAGAGTAAAGGAGGAATTAGAAGGACCAGCACAAAGTGTGCTCTTTGTTTACTCAAATTATGTGGGACCCTTGAGTGTGCCAAACGGATCAAGGACAAGGTTTTGCAAATTTTCAGGACTTTTGCAAAATGCTGCAAAAGGGCATTTTCCCTTTTTATATTTGTAGCTGTATTCCCAGTGTCTGAAACAGCAAAGGCAGCATGAAAACACAAATATAATAGAGGAGCAATATGTCAACTATTTTCATCCAAGCCAAGAATCACTGGAATGGAGAACAGGGGTTCAGGTGTTACAGACTTTGATGATTCATTCTGTCTTGGTGTCTGCCTTCTTGTGCTAACAACCCCTCTGTGCTATTTCCTGCACCTTCACCCCTGTGAGTACTGGCATCTGAAAGAACCTTAATTTTTCTGCCAGTTGCATCAACTCATTTGCAAATGTGGAACTTCAGCCTTTATTAATTTCCTTCTTTTCTGTTGTTCTATAATTGAATTACAGTATGGTCTGTAATCTGTCTCTTCATTCTCTGGCATTCAGCATGGTGCAATCATTAAAATTGTTGGGTAGGAGATGGCCACATTTTGTAGATCAGTGAATTCGATAAAGGTTTAGTGCACAGGCGTGAGCATGCACACACACACACACGTACACACAGCAAATTTCTTTCCGAAGATGATTGTATAGTTTGTATGAAGACAATAAAAGAAGCAGTAGACCCCAAACATCCCCAGATTCTGGGTCCCCATTGTGCTTGATATTTATTCATTCTAAAATATTCAGTTCACTGTATTGCGCTTTTATCTTTACCTTTCACCACTCCCCCTTCTCTTGACTGTGAGCTCCTGGAAGGTAAAGGATAAAACTCCAAGGACCAACCTATTTATGGCATGTCACAAATGCTTAATAACTGGGCTTAATGCTGTCTGTGTCATAGGCTAGCTACTCCCTGGAATTGAAGACTAGATATGATCTAATAATTAAAAATGTCTAATGTAGAGACTCCAAGCTCTTATTTTATAATCATCCTTTCCCCACATTGTTTAGGGTTTTAGGGAAACTCTAAATTATTTTAAGAAATTTTGAGAAATAAAAGTTTCTCAAATTAAAAACAGAAAAAAGACCTAGGACCCATTCAATTCTATCTGGGCTAATGTGTGTTTTTACAGAGACCAATATCCAGGACAAACACCAAAAATGTGTCCCTATGGCCTTGTTGGTCTGCAGTGTGTGTCACTCACACACACACATACACATACACCGCCTTGCACAAGACGGTGGGTCTCTGATCAGCAATACTGGCTTTCTACATATCCGGCTGATTTCAGGAGTGTGTGCATGGAACAGAAGAAAGCTCACTCTGAGCTAGATTCGTGTCCTGGCCAGAAAGATATTAAAAAATATCAGGCTCATTAGTAATTAAGAATATGTAAATCTTAATAAAATGACATGCCATTTTGTTTGTCAAACTGATGATTAAACAAACACCCAGAACTGGTAAAAATGGGAGGTCATGGGTGCTTTCATGTTCTCCTGGTGAGAATGTATTTTTGAAAGGCAACTTGTACACACCCTTTAACCTGTAACTAATCTGAGGAATTTTTCCCACAGAACTCCTCATGCAAATGCATAAAAATGTGTCTTCAAAAATATCCATTGCAGGATGGTTGAACATCAGACAAAACAACAAACTCAAATTAGTCTGGATAAACATCAATAAAAAAAAGTTTCAATAATTCATGATGTATCCAAGTGAAGACTATTATGCAACTAATAAAAAGAATGAAAAAGCCTTCATGGATACACATGTATTATTTTGTGAAACTCAGGTGACAGCACAATATGTGTAGACTGATATCTCTCTGTATTTGTGTGAGCATATATATTTCTCCATATATATTTCTGGAAGGGAATCCACTCAATTCTTTACAGTTGTTGATTATAGTTATTCTTGCAATGTAGGTTTGAAGGAGAGGTAGACAGTACAGGCACTTTCATGGATTTATTTCTTTTTTAATGGATTTCTTTATATTCTTAATGCCATGAAAACATGGGAGAAGTTTCTGAAAATTTTCTATTATATACACATGTCTATTTTGCTTTCTGAGTCATAGACCGATCCATAAATTGGCCGAATATTAGGGGTGCTTTAATTTCCAAGAAAATATTTGAATAATAATGTGATTAGGGCGTTAGAAAGTTTTCTCTACTCTTTTCAGTCCAAGAATATTAAAGCAGGGATGCCCGCGTGGCTCAGTGGTCGTGCAGCTGCCTTCATGTGATCCCAGGGTCCTGGGATTGAGTTCTGCATCTGCTCCCCACAGGGAGCCTGCTTTTCCCTCTGCCTGTATCTGGGCTTCTCTCTGTGTGTCTCTCATGAATAAATAAATAAAACCCTAAAAAAGGAAAAGAATGTTAAAGCAATAGGTCAGCACCTCCGACTTCCAGAGAGAGATCCCTGGTAACAGTGTGATGGTTTCTGTTTCCTGCTTTCCTATTTCTGCAGCTGTCAAATCAAAACCATTCAGAACCTCCCTAATGAGTTTGCTAGCTGGCTCCTGGGGCCACACTGTGGAGACAGAGATATCTCTTAATCTCTCCCAGTCTTGGCAAAGACCACTGATGTTGCCAGCTACAAATTTTTAGATCATGCGAGATTCCTCCAAATTTAGTTTAACGTATAGTTTTGATGACAGTAATCACAAATGATAATAATTCTGTAAGTTCAAACAAGACTGCAGAAAGAGAATGAATACAAAAAGCCAGAGAATAAGACAAAAATACCCTATGTCTATGTATTTCGTACATATAATTTTATTTTTTTATCCCAATCGGAGAAATGATGTGTGTGTTTTATAGTGTTAAGCTACAAAAATTCTACTGAGTAAATTCTAAAGATCTAATTGGCTTTATTACTTGAGTCATGGGAATTACCCAACAAGTACAGGAGCTCCAAAGGGCCACAGAAAATGGGACTTTTTAAAAGTCTTTTTTGAAAAGATTTTATTTATTTATTTATTTATTTATTTATTTATTTATTTATTTGAGACACACAGAAAGAGAGGCAGAGACATAGAGGGAGAAGCAGGCTCCCTGCGGGGAACCTGATGTGGGAATCAATCCCAGGACCCTGGGATCATGACCTGAGCCAAAGGCAGATGCTCAACCACTGAGAGCCACCTAGGTGTCCCAAAAAGGGAAGACTTTTAAGGGGATAGAGGGAATTGAAAAATGGAAATTCTTAGCAAAGATCCATTGTTTCAGGCAAGGCTCCGCCTTCCTAAGAGAACGAAAAGGAGTCTATCAGTCAATTTCCTAGTGATGTCCAGGAAATTCCCTTGTTGACTAGTTAAAGGTTAGGTTAAAACTTCAGTTAGAGTAGGTATTAAGTCTTAGTTTACTGACTTGGGGCCTTAATCTACAGGGCACCATTTGGGACTAGCAGTTGTCTTTTTAACAATTGAGAAGGAAGTTGAGACTGAGAAGAACTCCCAAGTCACACAGTTCATAAGTACCAGGATTAGAATCTAGGCTTGCCTGACCCCAAAACCTGTATAGTTTCCTCCAGAACATGTTGCCTTTCAAAGCATTATGATTTGGTGAAGAAAGCTAGGGAATTTGCCTTTTCAGTCTCCAGGCATTTTTCTTAGAACCACCGATTTTTATTTCAGTCACCTGGGTGGTTTCTCACTGGGTGGCCAGGACTTCTACCTGTCTCGGTTGTATTAGGTGGGGCTGATTCTCACATGGATGTTGTCCTATAAGCCCTAGAATTTCCAGCCCCAGGCTATAAAATCACAAATATTAGGCATCATCATTATAGAGAAAACACTAGTTAATGAGAACACAACGAGGAACAGCTTCAGCCAACCCAAAGTGTTGGCTCAGAACAATTTAGAAACAGACAAAAGATTGTCCAAATGTGGATACAGATGCACATATTTCAGAGATCGACCCACACCATGAAATTTCCCTGTACATTCTTGAGTTTCCTGTCATCCAGGCCAGTGAGGCTGTTCTGGCAGGTGAAGCCACACCACAGTTTGAACACTGGACAAAACTCAGGTTGGATTTTGAAAACCTGGCCTGGAACTCAATCTCTTTATTCCTTATAATGGCTACATATGACTTAGACCCCGTTAGCCTCAGTTGCTTACCTGTAAAATGGGGCTGTTGGGTAATACTGCCACAAAGAGTTTGCAAATGGAGATGTTTATTTTAAAATCCATACACAATATACTCATCCACAAATAAATTCACAAAATCAGTCACAGACAGTGGTGAGCGCCTTTTAGGTGCCATGAGGTTGTGCCCTACACAAGCGGACCAGAGCAAAGGGAGGATTTCATTCCAGGTTCCTGGGGACACAGGGACACAGGATTAGTGGGAGTTAGGAGAGGCAAGCAACAGGGGGAAAAGCAGCTGCAAGTATTTTGGCCTGTAATACCTGATCATTACGTACGGGTAGTCATGACTTCCTTCGTAACACATAAAATCCTTAATAAGACAAAGAAACATCTAATCATGATGGCCATGTCACACTTTTCCATGAGGCAGGGGCAAGAAGCAATGGGGGCTTGATTTCAACTTTTTTTTTTTTTAAATGCCAACATTTTAATAGGAATTTCAAGAAGGAATTATTTTTAAAGTAATTCAGCTTAAAACTTTAACTAAGAAATTCCACTAGCCAAGGCCTTCATTTGTATTTATCAAGACATTGCCAGAATGACATTTCTGATTTTGGTGAAAATACAGTTGAAGGGAAATCGGCCCCAGTGACATAGGACCAGTTTGCTCAAGTGAAAATTAAATCCAATCACCATCCTACACAAAATACATGCTATGTTTGCAATATTCTTTTATCTGTGGTGGGTTTATATAAAAAGTAAACAAGATATTTTACAATCCATATTTAGTGATGTGCTTATACAATTAGAGACTTTTATGAATCATCTTCATTATGCATTTAAACAGTTCGTAAAAGTTATGAGTCCAATGTATTCACCCCTTTTTGTTGTTGTAAACCTTTAACTACAAATGCACTGAGAACAAAGGAAGGAAAATGTGCATATTCTGGCGGATTCACACCAGCCCCTGCTTCAATTATGCATGAATTAACAGAAATGAATTTGCAGCGTTTTATTTCTTGGTGTAATGGAGCTCAAGTATTTCATAAAGTGTAACCGTACAGCAAATTCTGGGCCCATTTTAGAATAATTAGCACATTGATGTTACTTGTGTAGTTAAAAGGAAATGTTAAAATTTCCCCATTGTAAGCATTTTTTGAAGGCTCACTCTGTTCTCTAAAGTGAGCCATCTTTCACTCAGAAGAAAGCTGGAAGCTCCATCTTCCCTGCATTTCATCTTCTTCCTCTTATACCTCGATTAAAAATACTAGTGCTTATTCAGACAAGTTTTAATTATGGCCTGGAGCAAGTGGAAGAGCCTGAGTAGATGAAGTAGGTAATTTTTTTAAATGATGCATGTGCCTCAAGTTGGTCTGGCTCAGTCCCGTGAATAATTAAGGCTGAGCTAAGGGAGACCTAAAATCTGTAAGTTCAAATGTCTTCATTTAACATTCTCACCAAAATGTGACATCCTCATATCTCTTCCCCCCACCCCTTCAGTAAAAGGAAAGTCACCCTCTGGAGAGATGGAAGGAACTAACATTGACAGTTTCTGTGCTCTGTTAGACCCACTACTATGTGAGGTTTATCATATTCCTTGTTCTCTGAATGCTCACACAGTTCTATGAGGTCAGCAATGAGCACGGTCATCTCTGTTTTGTAAATGAGGATAGTAAGGCTCAAGAATGTTAAGTAAATTTCCCAAAGTCACACAACCCCACCAGAGCAAAGGGAGGATTTCATCCAAATTGGTTAAAGTCCTTAGTGGTTCAGTTGGCTAAGAGTCTGCCTTTGGCTCACTCAGGTCATGATCCTGAGGTCTGGGGATCAAGCCCCACATAGGGTTCCCTGCTCAGTGGGGAGCCTGCTTCTCCCTCTCCTTCTGCTCTCCTCTTATTCTCCCTCTCTCTCTCTCTGTCAAATAAATAAATAAATAAAATATAAATTAGTCCAAGTCTGGACTTCATCTTGCTACATCTGTCCCAGCCCAAGGTGACTGACGATTTAAAGTGCCAGAGGCTATTTGAGTGGGTTCGACAGAAATGGCAAAATGAAATTCTTTTAATTTAATTTACTAACGTTATGCATTGTGCAGAAAAGGTTGTTAGAGACACTAACAAAGCTGCAATCTCCTAATTCTGGAGAATATTAGCAGGAGATGGTGGAGGACTTCAGTGCCAGTAAACAGAGGGGGAAACCAGGGGAAACCTGCCAAAGCCCCAGGAGCTGCTCTCCATTATCGCTGAGACCTGCTGGCGAGATTTGCACTATAAATTGTTTTGACCTGGTAGAAAGAGCTTCCCAGATAAGATTTTGATGTATGAAACTATAGCAAACAAAATAAAAAGTAAGAAATTTGTGATTGTTTTTAATATCCATTAGCAAGCATTTACTGAATGACCAGATGACAAAACTATTCTGGGCCTTGGGAATAAAACTTTGAAATAATTGGATGGATCCTGTTCTTACAGAGCTACATGAAGCATGAGAGACAGAGGAGCAAAGTAGATACTTTATAACCTAAAGAGACACAAGTAAGGCAAGCATCTGATGATGGATGCTGGGGCTGGCAATTTTGTTTTGTTCACTGACATACCTTGAGCACCTAGTATCTCACACAAACTAGGTGCTCAAGACATACAAAAGAGAACTAGGGAGCATCTAGGAGGCACATTGCATGCAGATTTGGTGATAGGTGGCTCAGGAAAGCAAGTAAACATTTCTGAGAGGGAGTGATATCTAAAGAAAAACCAAGAAGAGAAAGTAGGCTGTGAGGACACATTTGCAAAGCTCAGCCAGAGAGAAGAAAGTCTGGGCATCCCCTTTCTTGGAAAAGCAAATACTTCCATAGTCTTTGTATACAGGCTGCAGGGCCCAAGTGCAGAGACTAGAGAGGCAGAGAGTGCTGGGAATCCTTATAGCAAGGAGTGTGGCCCTAGTGAACCCTCCGTGGTAGATTGCTGGGTCTCTGGACTGAGAAAAATCTAGGGGATTAAAAGCAGGACTTTTCAAAATACATCCCAGGATTCCTTTCTTAAAAAAAAAAAAAAAAAAAAATTAGAAAATGCTGGGATATTCAGTTTCTGTTTTTTTTTTTATTTATTTCCTATAAGATGATATGTTTTATAAAAGATCAGATGAAAATATTGCATATATTGCTTTTAAGTTTATTTGACCACAATTAGTAACTTCAGAATCAGTTTGGGAAACACTGGACTAAGGCATTGCATAAGATCAGCTATAAGGCTCAAATCTTGTCCCACTCACTGGTCTCATCTAGAACTCATTCACCCATCTAGGTGGTTATCTATGAAGATTATCTACTGTGGTTAGGAAGAGCTCTGGACACACAGATGCCCACAAATCATACATTGTTCTATTATACTCTACCATGGGTAAATCTCCATATCTTGGTTTGAGTTACAGATTTCTTCATATCCACTTCTAGTTTCAGATCATTACTGAGAATAGATTGGCTAATCCTACTCCATAGTGCTGGAACTGCACCTCTGTATCTAATTCTTACAGAGTATCCTTTCAAATGACTAGAACTTGCTTCTGTATGTTCTTTGAATATACTTTTTTTTTTTTTTTTAACCAGGGATCCCCATTTCTGGTTTCTATAGAATATCTTTCCATAGTATATACTCTTCTTTTTTTTTTTTTTCCTATAAGATTATTTATTTATTTATTTATTTATTTATTTATTTATTTATGAGAATCACACAGACAGAGGCAGAGAAACAGGCTCTCTCCTGGGAGCCTGATATGGTACTTGATCCCAGGACCCCAAGATCATGACCTGAGCCAAAGGCAGACACTCAACCACTGAGCCTCCCAGGCATCCTGTGCATACTTTTCTTGCACTGAGTACCCTGTAGAATTGAGCCTCTTCATAAACCAAATGATGCTGAAGCACAACCAACCTTACCACCCATCTCTGCTTACAAAACATTGACCATCATCCACATTTGGAGCCTGGCACTTTGATGAAATCAGAAATCTGAACTCTGGTCTTCCTGGTCTGGCTTTATTCTCTTTCACCTCCAACCCCTACCATGTTGTCAAAAGCTATACCACTTTGAAGTTAAAACACCCTGAACAAACAGAAGAGGGAAAATAGGGACAAGTAATTACTAACATTCCAACAGTGTTACTGCAAACAAACAAATTAGTTTGTTTTAAATATGCAAACTGTTGGCAAACTACTGCAACATTAGTTTTTATACATTTGTTGACTCTCATTTATTTTACCCCTTTCATATTATTGCCACTGGGTGGCCAGTTTCCACATGGGGTGATAACAACCCCACTATCCTCACACTGAAATTGCCTTTTCATGAGTGTCACTTTCCTTGGGCTCCCATAGGAGCTGACTTAGCTCTCTTCAGTCACAGATGGTGATCTTCATCTCTTATCTTCCCTACTGAAAGCTTTTTATACTCCTTATTCATCAGATTTCTTTAAATAGGTTTTAGATAAGCTTCAAGGCCACATTTTGGGCATCTGATAAAAATGTCCTCGAGGGCTTGCTTTTTGTTAAATTCCTGTTAAGTCTAATAAATATTGAGATTATGGCTAGAGTGTTGGTTTCTTTAGCCACATTTAATTTAAAATTCACAGACACACACACTCTTACATACACAGTTTCTCCTTACCACTCTCATGCTCACTCAAATCTATTTGTTTTCAATCCTGTGTTGCAAAATTCTCAAGGCCAAAATTGCCAACAATGATGTGTAGAATGTAAGACTTTATTTCTGGGCCCTGACTTTTATAACATAAGGCTTTGTTAGGTATTTATTTATTTATCTATTAGTTATTTTCTCCATGGTTTCCCTGAGGATTACAATTAACATGTTGATTTATAGCAATTTAGTTCAGATTAACACAGACTCACTTTCAGTATTATATAAAAAGTTTACCCTTTCATAGGTCTGTTCTTATCTACTTCATTTTGTTGTTGTCTTACAGCATACATCTTTGCCAATAGAACTATTATTTTATACATTGTTTTTAAAATCGAGTAGGAGTGAAAAAATGAGTTACAAACATAAAAATACATCAATACTGTCTTTTTCACTTACCTATGTATGCAACTAAACCAGTGCTATTTTATTTCTTCATATGGATGCCAGTTACTAGTCAGCATTCTTACACTTCAGTTTAAAGGACCCTGTCAAATTTTCTTTTAGAATGCATTTTCTAGCCACAATTTATTTGAATTTTTGTTTATCTGAGAATGTTTTATTTTCTTGTTAATGTTTGAAAGCTGGCATTGCTCAATATAGAACTCTTAGTTGAGACAAGGAAGTGAGTGGGGAGTTGGTGGCTTCAGTTAAGCTGCTAGGACTAGCCATGCGCTCTAGGCCATTCTTTTGCCAGAAGTCTGCACAGAAATTACTATTCCAGATTCTCACTATGAAGTTCTTCCTTCTGTTTGCTACTATCTCTGGAATTTATTGGGAGGAAAGTTGATGACCCAAGAAGGGTTTGAAAATTTTGGAGTTCCTGGTCATAAGACCATTAGGATTAGTACTAAAACCCTGTCCTAAACTACTCACAGTTTCCAGTTTGGCAGCCACGGGAAACCATTGCTATAGCAAGCTGCCATAACACCACACAAGACAGAATTTAATTTTTCAGTAAATCAACTATAGTAAATATAGGCAGGCCATTACATAAATCTTCAGAGTTATAGTCTTTTGAGCATGCCCAGATGTACAAGTCAGGTGCACTTGCTGCACGCTGAAACAAACACTAGTATTGAACTCCATAACTAAAACACATCTCCAAAGTCTGTCAAGTATGAAAAAAATCTGTTAATCCTACATATAAATCAAATAAGCAAGCTCATATTAGTGTAAGACTGTAGAATATACGTGGACAATTACGTGTAGTTGATTTGTGTGAATTGGAACTAGAAGAACCATAAAATTCAATAAATATTGGCTTAATAATGAGAATGTCTATGCAGCATTTCTTATTTCACTATGTTGACCTCTATAATTATAGTATTCAATGAGGTAATGTATTAAACAACTCCTTTGACTTTTCTGTCAATGAATTGGCAACTTCATAGAGAGGAAAAATTATTCAGCCACATTGTCTTCTTTAATTTACACAATAAAACTATTAAATGGGTGTTATTCTTTCTGTTTGAGGTTCAAATCATTTAAGGAATTCATGGAACTTACAGAGTTGTTAAGTGTCAGAAATCAAAGCGCTATTGTCTTACTCTTTCTAGGAAATCATACTGTTCTCTATGACTCTGCTTAAGTGTTCTCAAAAGAACTTCCGTTACATCTCCACCCTCACAGTTGTTCAGAGGCCTACTTATTCTTTTCTTGAGAAGAGGAAGCTGGAAAGGGAGGTGGGTAATCTGACTAGGAAGAAGAGTCTTACCTATCCTGGACCCTGGTAAGAGTGCACAAGATTTCTATGCATAAGACAAGTTGCATCTCGTCCTTTGGTGTTTATTTCACAAATAAGTAGAATTGCCATGGTGCTTCTGAACTTCTGGCCTGTACTTCAGCTAGCTAAGGATCTGCTTTCTGGCCCAATCTGTACACTGTACCTTATTGGGCCTTTTCTTTAAATGGGGAGGGATAAAAAATAGGCAGTTTGGACCTCAGACTGGAGTCATGCTCTCTCATCTTTATCTCAATAAAGCTGATATCGCTACCCTCTTTTGGCCATCAGTTGTTTGAAGGTATCTCCAATATTTTGAACTCAAAAGAAAGATGTGTATTGGGATGCCAAACTCCAACAAACCAGAGGCCAATTTCTCAGAATGCAAACCTTCTCCATGGTGCTCCAAGACCATCTACAACTTTAAAACCATGGGCTGATTTGCCAGTACTTATAAAGAGAATTGAAAGTTTTACATTTCTGCAATCCCAGATTTCCTTTCAATTACTGATAACCAACGAATGTTTTAGAAGTACTAAGAGGCAGCCCGAGTGGCTCAGCGGTTTAGCACTGCCTTCAGCCTAGGGTGTGACCCTGGAGACCCAAGTCAAGGGCTCCCTGCATGGAACCTGCTTCTCCCTCTACCTATGTCTCTGCCTCTCTCTCTCTCTCTCTCTCTGTGTCTTTCATGAATAAATAAATAAAATCTTAAAAAAAAAAGTACTAAGAACAGCTTCTGACATATAATATACATGTGTGAAATGAGTGAAGGAGGAAGTATGGTGAAAAGCAGACCAAGATTGATGCATAAAAATGTTTACCAGAGCATCATATACTGAAATAAAAACCATTGAAAATAAAGGTCTTAAAAACAGGACATTACTAGGTCTTATGATTAACATCTTATATATACAATAAAATACACAGCCAAGGATTTGCAGTTATTAAAATATAATGATGTTAGAAAATAGAATTGATATAATACCACCAAACCAAATTGTATATAAAATTACTTTAACTCCATTTCAGTACCATGTAAATTAGAAGTATCTATGGGAAAAGTATAAACATATAGAAGAAGATTCTGAAAAGTTGGAAATCTGAGTTCACATTTCCTACTGCTCCTTCCCAAACCCCTCTCTGGAATAGCAATTATCAAATGGAACTCTTAGCAGATAGATCTGTAGCAGATGGCCACATAGGGTGTTCATGGCAATGAGTTGCTTTGATCAGAGTATTAAAGGCCCAAAACCCAGCCAACGTTCTTCCCACTAAGTCATTCACTCTGAAAAGTACTGTATTCACATGGGGGTGCGGGTGTGTGTAGGGGGTGACACCTTTTCCTTACTGACCCCAAGTGGTTGCATATGGCAGACTCACAGGGTACTTTGACTTGAGTAGTTGCACCAATTGAGAGGTCCTGACTGTCCTGAGGTTGACATGAGGGATTACAGGTATAGGTCTTCATTTTCCATATTATCTGATGACTGCTGATGGATCAGCTCTACATCTAGAAAAGCAGGTTTGCTTCCAGTGGCTCAATCATCGTTCAAATTCCTTCTTGACAGGCATGGGCTTAATTGGTTAGAAAAGTAAAGATGGGATATATCAAGAGGCAATATGATCAGAATCAATCAGTTGTGATATAGTTTGCTTCACATAATCATCAGCAGGGTCCATTTTCCATCCTTATTTGCCTGGGGTAAAGTTGGGGAAATAAGGTACTGTTGCCTGATGCTTGAATGCATTCTGCCTACGTGGCTCCAATTATATTTTTATGATTTATATTTTTTAGTTTCTTTTTTTTTATAATTTCATTTATTTATGAATGAGAGACACACAGAGAGAGGCAGAGACATAGGCAGAAGGAGAAGCAGGCTCCATGTAGGAAGCCAGATGTGGGACTCAATTCCAGGACTCCAGGACCATGACCTGAGCTGAAGGCAGGCACCCAACCACTTAGCCACCCAGGCATCCCAATTTCTTTGGCATATGAAATGATACAAATTATTCTACTCAAAAGACCCCTGTGTCTTGTCCATTAGTGAGTTCAAGCAGTCAATAAGACTGTGACCCAAGAATCTCTATCAAGCCTTTAAGGAGATTTGAGAGGAAAGACCTCCTCTAGTACTAGCTACATTCTTGTGGAAAATCACTGGTATGCTTGGGACCCATATGTAGCAAATAATCATAGAGCAAAGCCATATAGCAAATTCCTACCCCTTATTTTGACACCAAGAAAAGCAAACAAAGAGCTGCACACAAAAATAATGAATACACTTCATAGCGTGCTGTGACTTGAATGGTTGTACCAATCAAGTAAGGAGAAACCAGGGATGGCAGAGAACACTGCTGGAAAATGTGACTTGACACCTGCCAAGCTCTGAATTATGATCTGGAACCCAGCTAGCTGCCAATTTAATAAGTACTTACAAATATCTATCCAATCTGGCACACAAAGGACACAATAACCATTCTAGACAGCTTTGGGGCAATAGCTCATAATTTTAAGAAGTACATACCTTATACCATTAATTAAGTACATTAGAGAAATTCTCAAAATATTTGCACAGGGAGAGATGTAACACATTATTTTCAGAATTGTTGGTATCAGAAAATAATCATAGAAATCAAAACGTCCACCAGTAGTTGAAAGATAATTAACTTGTTGCTATTCTTTCAGTATATCAGTTCAAAATAATAAATTAAACTGGCAAGCATAGATAAATGAGTTAGATGTACATGTGTCAACATTGATATATCATAAACATAACACTGTGTGAAAAGTTGCAAAAGAACATATTGTATGATGTCAGTTATGAATATTTAAAAAACACATAAAATAGTACTAAACAGACATAAATATATTGTGTAAATAATAATACAGCTACAGAAGGCCACACACTAACCTCAGTAGTTACTTTTGGGAGGAAGGACAGGAATGGAAAGAAGAGGGCTTTCAAGCATACCTGAAACTTTCATTCCTATAACAAAAATAACATGGAATAATTACAGAAAAACATTAACATTTTATAAATCAGAGTGGTGAAATTGGATTATTTTTATTTTATTTTTCTTCTAATCAACACTGCTTTGATTCAACGTTCTTTCTCCACGTGTAGACAGATGCAGTCTCCCCGTTACTCCCCTGTTGGAAGGCAGTGTGTTATGGTAGAAGTCCTGTAGAAATCAGAGAGGCTTCATGGCACTAATTGTTTTTAATCATGGGAAAACAAATGTTGTACAAGGCATGGGGTCTGTAACTTAATAGGTGTTAATTCCTTACCTTTTCTAATACTTAATTTTGAGATGGCTAAATAGATCTTGAGAATGAGCTACCCATACCTATTTTTAGACTGTGGTGCCCCTATATGGAATGTTTTCCTTTATTTTTCTGTGTTGTGGAAGTTTGAGTGCTGTGCAATGTTGAACAGCCTTTAAATAACTCAAATCCTTTTTCTCTCTCTCTTCCTCTCTTTCTTTCTTTCTTTTCTTCTTTCTTTCTTTCTTTCTTCTTTCTTTTTCTTTTTCTTCTTTCTTTCTTTCTTCTTTTCTTTCTTTCTTTCTTTCTTTCTTTCTTTCTTTCTTTCTTTCTTTCTTTCTTTTCTTTCTTTCTTTCTTCTCCTTCTTTCCTTCCTTTCTTTCCTTCCTTTTCCCTTTCTTTCTTTTCTTCCTTCCTTCCTTCTTTCTTTCCACTTGTTATATACAGTATCATTTCAGCATTTAATCCTTCACATCCTCATTATTACCATATAAGCATCCCATGCCCTGCCTCATTATATGTTCCTGGAAAACTCAATATGCCTCACTAACCCTCGGTTTCTTGGCCTTTAAATTTAGAGGTGTTGTAAAAGATCATTCAATTCCTAAGGGACTTTTGGCACTAATATTTTACAATGTCAGAATCCTATTAGTATATAAATTGTCTTCTGAAGTAGAAAGGGATATTACAAAGTTACTTTCACATTCCACAGAGCTACAGCTTATTTAGAACGGCAGGTGGGAAAGAGGACAGATAAAACTACAATCTCCTAGAAATCCATCAAAATTTCTTTGATGGAGAAGGGTGTTTTCCATTTGAACAAGCCTATTCTACATTGCAGTGTGCAAATGTGCATTTAACTGGGGGATAACTGAAAAACATACTTATGATAAAAATACACTTACTGTCTGAAGAACAAATACCATAAATACATATGTGATACTGAGGAAATAGAAGAGATGAGTGAGGAATTCTTCTAGGTAAGACTATTAACTATTAATACTATTAACAAGGGGAAGCAATATATGTCTGTTAAAACTGGGTCATGGCTTTTGTGCATTGCAGTTCTATTTTAGAATGCTGCTGTATACTATCAGTGTAAATAAGATTTCTGTAAAGTGTAACTAAGTTACAGACAATTTCTTGTTTATTGGTATTAGTAGCTACATTGGATTTGAACTAAAAAATAATTTTTGTTACCTCTTCCATTCTGTAAACCTTGAAATACCTATGCTAGAAATGAAGAATTTATCAAAGCAAGAACATTTTATTTTATTTTTAAAGATTTTATTTATTTATCTGAGAGAGAGAGAGTGAGAGTGACAGCAAGCATGGGGTGGGGGAGGAGAAAAGGGAGGGGAAAGGGAGAAGCAGAATACCCACTGAGCAGGGACCCCAAGGGCTCAGTATCAGGATCCTGGATTGTGACTTGAGCCAAAGGCAGACACTTAACAAACTGAGCCACTCACGCGCCCCAAAGTGAGAGCATTTTAATATGCCTTTAGACATCATTAAATTGAGTCAGGTGTTAAGTGGCAGATCCTAGTTCTAAAACTTTTTTAAAAGTTTGCTAATCACTTAGCATTATACACTCTAGGCCCATCCATGTTGTTGCAAATGGCAATATTTTATTTTTCAGGGGTGAGTAAGATCCCTGCGTGTGTGTGTGTGTGTGTGTGCACATACCACATATTCTTTATCAATTCACTTATGGGTGGATACTTGGGTCGCTTCCATATCTTGGCTATTGTAAATAATGCTGCAATAAACATAGGGGTGCATTTATCTTCTCAATTTAGTGTTTTCATTTTCTTTGTGTAAATACACAGTAGTGGAATTATTGAATCATATGGCAATTCTATTTTTTTTTAAATTTTTTGAGGAACCTCCATACTCTTTTCCAGAGTGGTTACACCAATTTGCATTCCCAAAAATGGTGCATAAGGTTTCCTTTTTTCCACATTCTCATCAAAACTTGTTATTTTTTGTGGTTCTGATTTTAGCCATTCTGACAGGTGCGAGGTGATATTTCATTGTGATTTTAATTTACATTTCCCTAATGATTAGTGATATTGAGCATCTTTTCATCTATCTGTTGGCCATGTGTATGTCTTCTTTGAAGAAATTTCTATTCAGAAACTCTGTCCATTTTCCAATTAGAGTATTTGTTTTTTTTTGGTTGAGTTGTATAAGTTGCAAATATCTTCTCCCATTCTGTAGGATTTTTTTTTCTGTTATTATATATCTAAAACTAAAATAATACTGTATGTTAATTATACCTCAATAAAAAGAAAAGAAAAAAGAAGAAATAAAGTGATTAAAAATAAAGAAGCATTTTATAAGTACTTAAAAATAAAAGAAATTTGCTTCTCAGAGCTTAGGCTTGAGTAAACCATGCAGATAGTCAAACCAAGAACAATACCACTCATTTTTCCAAAAGGCAAATAAGACAATCTCATTAATATACCTCATATTTATGTTTTGGAAGAAGTAAGAGTAAATAAAGTTGTTGGTAGGAATAAACAGTTTACAACGTTTATAATAAGGTGCCGAAAATACATATGTTTGCCCATATTCAAAAGCCTAGTTGTTATTTTTAAAGATTTTGTTGATTTATTCATAAGGGACACACAGAGAGGCAGAGACATAGGCAGAGGGAGAAGCAGGCTCCCCATAGGGAGCCTAATGTGGGACTCGATCATAGGACCCCAGGATCATGATCCTTGCCAAAGGTAGATGCTTAACCACTGAGCCACCCAGACATCCCAAAAGCCTAGTAGTTTTAAACTAGCTGAACCTTGAGGCTAAAACTGATTATCACTATTGTAAAATTAACTTCTGATATCAAGAATACATCTGAATGAATGAGTCAGCAAACTGATAGAGTAGGTAGTTCCAAACTCCAGTCCCTCCACAAAAACATCAAAACTTCAACAGCAATTGCTGGAATTTACTCTGTCAAAACTCTGGAAAACAATCAAAGATTTATAATAACCAAATAAATGCTGAGTCAAGAAAAAGGCAAATTAGAATGGTAGCAACATTTTGTGGTACTTTCACTTGTCCTTAGCCACCTTTCTCAGCTATCAAGTCTTAAAGATGGTACCCTGTATTCCCACTGTAGAATTTTGGTTCCTAATTCCAGATGGAGCTGAACAGATCTTATTTGCAAATTATTGCATTTGTCAGTTCTAACCCATCTGCTGGCTCCCTAAAGTCTAGAAGGAAAATCTAAGAAACAGTTTATTTGGTAAACTAGGAGATGCGAAAGTAACTGTATATATACTGCTAAGTTTAGAAAGTCATGTTCAAAATAAAAAATACAAAAATAACAGAGCCAAAGAAACAAAATGTTTGATTCTTTGAAAATATCAACAGAATGAAATAACCATTACCCAGAATAACTTAAAGAGAGAGAGAGAGAGAGAGAGGTTACAAATATAGATGTGAAAGTGGAGACACTACTACCAACCTTATGGAAATTAAAAAAGATTATGAAAGAATCCTATGAATAATTCTTTGCCAACATATTAGATACCATAAATCAAGAGGACAAATTCCTAGAAATACATAAAATACCAAAACTGACTCACAAAGAAGTAGGAAAATCTGAATAGACCTATAACAAGCAATGAGATTGGATCAGTAATCAAAAACTTCCCCACAAAGAAAAACCCTGAACCAGATGGCTCCTCTGGTGAATTATAACAAGTAAAGAGTTAAAACCAATACTTTCCAATTGTTTTTAAACAGAAAAGAAGACTTATTAAATCATTCCATGAAACTACATTGCCCTCATGCCAAAGCCAGATAAAAACATTACAAGAAAAGGAATTATAGAAAAGTATCTCTTATGGGTGTAGATGCAAAAATGATCAACAAAGCACTAGCACACTGAATTCAGGAGCATATAAGGATTATATACTATAACCAATAATATTTATTCTTGGAATGCAAGGATCATTTGTTATACGAAAACCAATCAATGCAATGTACATTGATTATACATTAAATGAAAGAAATTAAGAAAGAAGTGAAGGAAAAAGCATTGGTTGATCTAAGTTTATGTAGGAAAAGTATTTGACAAAACCCAATATCTATTCATGATAAATCACACTGCAAACCTGAAAAAAGAAGGAAACTTCCTTAAATTAATAAAGGCCATATGTTATGAAACCTAAGCTGACATCATACTTAATAGCGAAAAACTGAAATATTGTTCTCTAAGATCAGGAACAAGACAAGAATGTCTGCTTTTGTCACTTCTATTCAACACAACACTGGAAGTTCTACTAAAAGTAACTCACAAGAAAGGTAATAAAAATCATCCAAATTATAAAGAAAAAAAAACGAAATTACCTCTGCAGAAGACATAATCTTACATGTAGAAAATTCAAAGAATTTCACCAAAAAAAATCAGTTAGAACTAATAAATTCAGTAAAGTTGCAGAATATAAGTCAACATGAAAAAAAAATCAGTTGCTAAAATAATGGCTAACAAAAAACAATATGAAAAAGAATTTTATATGACAATTTACAATCGCATAAAAATAATAAAATACTTAGGAATAAACTAAAGAGGTTCAGAACTCATACACATGAAAACTGAAAGCACTGTAGAAAATAATTGTTTTTTGATAAGGTATCTATATAATTTTATGGGAAAGAGTAGTCTCTTCAACAAACAGTGCTAGGAAAGCTGGATATCAACACACAAAAGAATAAGTTTAGACCCAAACTTATGCTATATACAATAATAATCTCAGAATAGATTAATGACCCAAATAAAATAGCTAAAATCATAAAACTCTTGTAAGAAAATAGAGGGAGCTCTTAATGCCATTGGATTCTTACCAATAACACCAAAGAACAAACAACAAAAGGCTACAACATAAATTGAATTTAATCCAAATTTAAAATGTCTATGCATCAAAAGACACTATCAAGAAAGTAAAAAGAAAAACTATAGAATAGTATAAAATTATTTTAAAACCATATTTATGATAAGATCTAGTATCCATAATATATTAATAAATCTTACTAGTCAACAACAAAAAGATAACTCAATTTAAAAATAAGGAGAATATGCTCAAAGATATGTAAACAAGCAAAAAGCACATCAAAAAATACTCAATTTTGGGTCACCTGGGTGGCTCAGCAGTTTAGTGCCTGCCTTTGGCCTAGGGTGTGATCCTGGAGTCCTGGAATCGAGTCCCACATCAGGCTCCCTGCATGGAGCCTGCTTCTCTCTTTGCTTGTGTCTCTGCCCCTTTCTCTCTGAGTCTCTCATGAATATCTAAATAAAAATCTTTTAAAAAAAGTACTCTATCTCATTAATCATTAGAGAAATGCAAATCAAAATACAATAAAGTGCCTCTTCACACACACTAGGAAGACTAAATTCAAAACACCAGAAAATAACAACATTGGCAAGGATGTTCCTGAAATAGAAACTTCATAGATTACTGATGTACTGTAACATGGTTCAGTCACTATGGAAAATAGTTTGGCACTTCTTCAAAAAGTTAACATCCAGTTACCACATGACCACCCTATTATGCATTTACATAACCAAAATAACTAAAAACAGCTACTCAAACAAGTATACAAACACACATTTATAGCAGCACTATATATTAGTCAAAAGATGGAAATTGCCCAAATGTCTATCAACTGATGAATACATAAACAAATTGTAGTATATACATACAATGGAATATTATTTAAACAAAAATAAGGGAAATACTGATGTATGTTACAATGTGGATGAAGCTCAAAAACATTATGAAAAATGAAAGAAGCTGGAAACACAAGACAATATATTGTATAATTTTATTTATATGAAATATCAAGAATAGTTAAAACCATAGAGACAGAAAACAAACTGATTGGTAGTTGCCAGGAGCAGAGGAGAGGAGGAAACGTGGAAAAACTATAAAATGGGTAGTAGGTTTTACTTTGGCTCTTTGGAAATGTTCTAAAACAATATAAAGATGGTGGCTGTGGAGTATTTTATGAATGTACTGAATATCATTGAATTGTTCACTTTTAAATAGTTCATTTTATATTAGGTGAGCTTCATCTCAATAAATTATACTTTAAAAAGGAATAATCCTGGGACTCCTGGGTGGCTCAGCAGTTCAGCTCCTGCCTTTGGCTCAGGGCTTGATCCTGGAGTCTCAGGATCGAGTCCCACATCAGACTCCCTGCATGAAGCCTGCTTCTCCCTCTGCCTATGTCTCTGCCTCTCTCTCTCTGTGTCTCTCATGAATAAATAAATAAAATCTTAAAAAAAATAAGAATCCAGAATTTTATTTTTTATATATTAATTTTTTATTTTATTTTTCGTATAGTAAGTATTTTTCTTACTCAAGGTCAAATCTCAGTTGACCATGTATGTGTGGGTTTACTTCTGTACTATGTATTCTATTGGTATATATATGTTTCTTTGTTTTTCCTGTATCATACTGTTTTAATTACTTGAGGCTTGTATATATTTTGAAATCAAAAGTGTGATGCTTATAGCTTTGTTGTTTTCAGTATTGCTTGGTCTATCTAGGGACTTGTGATTCAATATGAATTTTAGGATGGATTTTCCTATTCTGAAAAAAAAAAAAGAGGTCATTAGGATTTTTGATAGGGATTGCTTTCCATCTACAGATTACTTTAGATAGTGTTGACATTTTTACATTATTAAGTCTTCCAATCCATGAACATGGGGTGTCTCCTTTATTTATGCCTTCTTTTGTTTATTTCATTAATGGCTTGTGTTTTTTAATGTAGAAGTCTTTCATCACCTTGATTGACTTTATCCTTTAGTATTTTATTATTTTTGATGCTATTAGAAATGAGATGTTCTCTTAACTTCTTTTTTTTGGATAGTCATTAGTATATAGAAACACAACTGGGGTGTTTATTTGTATGTCTATTTTATATTCTGCAACTTTACTAAATTTATTTATTGATTCTAACAGTTTTTATCTTGTCTTTAGAGTTTTCTACATTTAAGATTATCACCTGCCAACACAGATAATTTTACTTCTTCCTTTCCAATTTTGGTGCCTCTTATTTTCATTTCTCACTTAATTGCTCGGTCCAAGACTTCCAGTACTATGTTTAACAGAAGTGGTGAGATGGGTCATCCTTGCCTTGCTCCTGATCCTAGAGGAAATGTTTTCAGGTTTTCACCTTTGAATTTGGTCTTAATTATAGTGAGATAAATCCCTTCTATACATAGTTTGTTGAACGTTTTTATCAAAAAAGAATGGTGAATTTTGTCAAAAGCCTTTTCTGCATCAATTGAGGTGATCATGTGACTTTTATTCTTCATTCTATTAATGTAATATATCACATTAATTGATATGCATATATTGAACTATCTTCCATCCCAGGGACAAATCCCACATGATAATGGTGTATGTTCCTTTCAATGTGTTCCTTTCAATGTGTTGTTGAGTTCAGTTTGCTAGTATTTTTTTTAAGATTTTATTTATTTATTCATAGAGATGCAGAGAGAGAGAGAGAGAGAGAGAGAGAGAGAGAGGCAGAGACACAGGCAGAGGGAGAAGCAGGCTCTATGCAGGGAGCCTGACGTGGGACTCGATCCAGAGTCTCCAGATCACGCCCTGGGCTGCAGGCGGCGCTAAACCGCTGCGCCACCGGGGCTGCCCAGTTTGCTAGTATTTTATTGAGGAGTTTTGCATTTATTTTCATCAAGGATATTGGCCTATAGTTTTCTGCTTTTGTATAGTCTTGTCTGCCTTTGGCATCAGGGTAAGGCTGGCCCCATAAAATGAGTTTGTAACTATTCTTTCTTCTTCAATGTTTTGGAAGATTTTAAGAAACATTCATATTAATTTTTCTTAAATAATGCTATAGACCAAACAGATCTGCAGACATAAAAAGTATTCTTCACAAGAACATGGTATATTGGGACGCCTGGGTGGCTCAGCAGTTAAGCATCTGCCTTCAGCCCGGGGTGTGATCCTGGAGACCCGGGATCGAGTCCCACATTGCGCTTCCAGCATGGAGCCTGCTTCTCCCTCTGCCTGTGTCTCTGCCTCTCTCTCTCTCTCTCTCTCTCTGTGTCTCTCATGAATAAATAAATAAAACCTTTTAAAAAAAGAATTAAAAAAAACATGGTACATTGTAGAAGGCAGATGACTGTTTGGTTCACAAAATAAGTGTTAATAAATTTAAGAAGATTAAAATAATAAGTATCTTTTCCAACTACAATTGAATGAAACTGGAAATCAATAATAAAAGAAAAACTGAGAAATTCACAAATATGTGGAAATATGCAGCTAATGCCTGAACAACCAGTGAATTAAGGAAAGACTCAGAGGGAAATTAGAAAATGCCTAAGACAAATGAAAATGAAAACACAATATGCCAAAACAAATGGACTGCAGCCAAAAAAGGTTAAGAGGGATGTTTAAGGCAATAAATGTCTATATGTTAAAAAAGAAGATCTCAAACAACTTGATTTTATAATTCAAGAAACTAGAAAACACACTAAGCCCAAAGTTAGCAGAAGGAAAAAAATAATAAAGATTTGAGCCAAAACAAAGTCTATAAAATAGAAAAAACAATAGAAAAAAATCAATAAAATGGAGTCAATTTTTTTGAAAAAATAAATAAAATTGACAAACCTTTATCTAGAGTAAGAAAGGAAAAAGAAGACAGATAAAATTGTAAATGAAAGAAGAGACATTACAAACGATGCCAGAGAAATAACAAGGATCATAAGTGATAAAATTATGAACCATTATATACCAACAAATTGGATAATCTAGAGAAATGGAAAAATTCCAGGAAACATACAACCTACCAAGAATAAATCATGAAGAAACATATAATCTGAACAGACCAATAACAAGTGAGAATATTGAATGAGTATTCAAAAACCTCCCTAAAAAGAAAAGGCCAGGACCAAATGGCCTCATTGATGAGATCTTAATTGGTTTTCAACATAAAATTAACTGCCTTCACAATCAAATGTAATTATTTATGCAGCATTTTTTATTTGCAGTAGTAGTACACATTTATACTTCAACTACATGAAAGTTATCTATGTATAAAGTATGTAGAAAATTTTCCACTTTATTTTTTTTTAAGATTTTATTTATTTACCCATGATAGACACAGAAAGAGAGAGGCAAAGACATAGGCAGAGGGAGAAGCAGGCTCCATGCGGGAAGCCCAATGCGGGACTCCATCCTGCGTCTCTGGGTCACACCCTGAGCCAAAGGCAGAGGTAAGTGCTCAACCCCTGAGCCACACCCAGGGGTCCCAAAACATGCCCACTTTAAATTACAGGTAGGAGTCTTCCTATATATGGAAAAGAATATTTAGGTATTAGCAAATCTAAGTTGTATGTGTTATTTATAGTATAAATGGCTTTATTGTATTTAGATTGATTGTAATCTATCTGATCACAGAATCATCAAAATCACATTGAAGTAGACATTCAGCCTTTTGAGGATTGAAGTAGAAATCAAATACCTGATTCTAGTCAAACAGCAAGGCCAGTGCCAAGCTTTAGTGCATTCCTAGGGAGTGTTTATTTACCTACATTGTAAAGAATAGTGTAGAAATTCTTCATGTGTTGTATATCTTAAACCTGAGTCAATCTCTCTTGACTTCAAAATTATTTGAGTAAGAATGTCTATATATTATACTTTTTAAACAGATGGGTTTTTTGTTTCTTGGTTGATTAGTTGTTTTTTGTTTGTTTTTTTTTTTTTACTGAACATTTGTGCTATACATAGAGATTTATATACTGGACTAAAAATATCAGGAATAAATCATATCAGGACTAAATAATATCAGGAATCCATAGACTAAAAGCAATTTTTTTAAAATAGTAGAGAACTTTTTAAAAATTTGAAATCACAATATTGGAGAACTTACAAAATTTATAGACTAAATTCTTTGGAAAAGATTGCCTGGATTATAATTTTAAAAAGAAATTTCAGTTAAGTGCCAAATCAGTAATAAAGCCAAAGAGATCAATAATGGTTTTTAAATATATGCTTGTCACTCTCTTTTGCCTCCACTAATAGCTGGAATTGTGCTCAACTATGTGGAGAAGAATTGATGCTTTCTGTAGCCTAAGATATTACTTTTTTAAAAGATGGATTTATTTTCTTTAAATAAAAAGGATCCTGAAAAAATTCAAATGTCCTGAAATGAATGAGTTGAGTTGGAAATTAATAATGAATGCGTGCTTGAACTGTGCATCAGCCATGCTTTAGCAAGGTGGTCAGGATTTTGACAAGAAAACTAAGAAAAAAGAAAAGGAGGGAAGAGATAATAAAAACAAAACACTTTAAACAAAAAAGTGCACTTCAATTTTCAAAAGTCTTTCCCATCTTTGTCTACCTCACTGTGACAACCAAAACTCTGCCCATCTATGTACAAGAAGTTTTCAATCTCACTGTGACAGCCTTCAATCAATGACATTGAAGACAAGTATATTAAAAATAAGACTATTTGCCTTTCTCTGTGCAGATTTGAAGACCAATCACAAAGTTCCTGCATTATAGGGTCATTAGTGGTCAATGTGAAATGAACTATTTAGGGCAAGCTGTTAAGAAAAGCATTTGCTCCAAACTACCCAAAGTTATATTTAACTGCTATGTTCAACATATAAAGACATATTTTTTGAAGCTTCAAATACATTGAACATAAAAACCCTGGGGACAAATACCAATACCTTTGCTCATTATGATATACTTCAACCATTTATAGCCAAAATATATCTATGGACACTGAGAAGTGGTACTAAAACATCTCTTCATCTTCTCCGATTGATGAGATTCTCAAGGACAAAGCTCTTCAAAATGATTTGAAGGAAAAGTATCAAATCTCATCTACTTTATCTGCAAAAGATATTTTCTTGACATTGGAGCTAAAAAGTTCTGCTAAATATATGAATGAAACCCTCTTCACAGCTATAATAATAGGTGCTATCTATTGTGAACTTAGTACGTGAACTTAGTATGTGTCAGACATGAGTACCTGCTATCAACCATCTGGATTCTCAAAACCTCTAAGTCTCTTACACATATTATCTCACTTAATTCTCACAGCATCACTATAATGCAAAGACTAGTGTTACTTTTTTCTCATGGGAGGAAATGAAACGGGTTAGGGAATGTGCCAGAAAAGACTCAATCTGGAAGTGGTAGAGCCAGGACTTGAACTACATTTTCTGATTTCAGGATATAGTCAGGGCATATCTATATCTCTTCTGTATCCACCACTGAGCTTAATCAACCACTGCTCAGTCTTTGGCAGAAGAACTTGAGCTGAGCTTTTTGAAAGATGTGATTCTATTGTCCCTCATTCTTCCACATGCATGTTTGAAGCCATTATTTTGTGCTGGTGATGACTCTAAGTAGCAGCCCAGACTTCACCATTTGAACAGCAAAGTAACTTTTGTTTAGCTAATTCACTAAAGGCCCTCTCTCTCTCTCTCTCACTCTCTCCATCATTCTCCCTCACCCTGCTCTCTTTTCTTTCTCTTCCTCTCTCTCTCTCTTCACACACATACACACACACACACACACACACACACACACCATCTCCTTTCACCTCTGACAACTTCTCCTCTTAGTCTGGCTGACCTACATACTCCAGGCTTACTGGACATGTTGCTATTCCTCAACTCACCAGGTGTAATCCTACTTTAGGGTTTGCTGTGTTTTGAATGCTTTTCCCTGGATATTCCCACAGATATCTCCTCTTGACTTCTTTCAAGTCTTTGCTCAAACATTACCTTCTTAATGAAGGCAATGCTGACCTCCCTCTTTAAAATTGCAAGTCTAGGGATCCCTGGGTGGCGCAGTGATTTGGCGCCTGCCTTTGGCCCAGGGTGCGATCCTGGAGACCCGGGATCAAATCCCACATCGGGCTCCCGGTGCATGGAGCCTGCTTCTCCCTCTGCCTGTGTCTCTGCCTCTCTCTCTCTCTCTCTCTGTGACTATCACAAAATAAAAATAAATAAATAAATAAATTGCAAGTCTACCCCCATCCAACCCTTCTATCTTCTTTAATTTTCACTTTTTCCATAGTATTTACCACCTTAGACTATATTCTACATTTAGTTATCTAATGTGTTTGTGTATATTATCTGTCAGAATCTGCTAGAATATAAACTCCATTTCAGGATTTTTAATCTGCTAAATTCATCGATATGTCCCAAATATGGTCAGTGCTCAGTACACACTTGATATTCAGTAAATATTTGTTAAATGATTATATAATTTTAGAGGGGAAAGCTTTTAACAACAGGAGTTTTATCCCTGTTTTTCTGTTGCCATTTTATGAACCAAGAAAGGTCCTTTTACCTCCCTTGATCAAAATTAATTTATTCTATAAATATCATTGTTCTTTATTTTAGAAAATTTTAAAATTTCAATTGATATTGAAAGAAAGTGCCATATTGATGTTCAGTAAAAAGAAATATGAATACAAGAGATTGAGAAATACTGCTTTAAGTCCCACTGGCACAATTCTGGCCATGTAGCAAGTGCTCAATAAATTCTGGTTGAATGAGTGCTCATTAAGTACTATGGGGTGCAGAGAAGAGTAGGAGCCACATGTTGAATAGTAATCACTGACAAAAGTTCACATTAAATTTCATGTAGGAAAATTGTGTTTATTGAAGCAAGTCATAAATAAAATAAGCTAAGGCTTCTAAATGACTAATGATGACCATTTGGGATCCAGACGAGCCAAAACGGAACTCCAACATACTAGTAAGTTTGTAGAAGCTATTAATAAACACGATGTCATTTGAAGGTTCACTGAGAAATATGGAATTATTAAAAGGTTAGAAAGCCATGGTTTTCTGAATAATCTAAAGCCATCACTTTCTAGCCCCAAATTCACTCTCTCTGTAGCCTTTTTTTCTCATCACTTCATCCTTGCATCTTACTTTTTAGGTATTTATTCCAAATCCTCAAATGTAGCTTGATCCCCCAGATATATACATTAACTTTTGTAATATATCCTGTAAGACTGACCCCAAAGTTCACTTGTTCTTCCATGCTTTGAAGACCCCTCACCTGATCTAGGTAACATGTCTCTCCTCTTTGCTCCCACAGCACCTGTCATATTATTTATCACAAGAAACTGTAATCACCCTTTTATTTGTATGTCTCAGCACCACTAGATTATGAGTTCCCCAGGCACAGCTGTGGGTTTTATTTCTGGGCTCTTAAAGCAGATCATAAGACCAGACACACAATCCATGCTCTCTAAATGGACCTCGATTTTTTTTTTTTCTGTCTACAAACACATCATAAGCACCTTGAGGACTGGACTATGTCTCTGGCACCTTTGTGTCTACTGTAGTACTTTACATAAAGTCTAGTACACATTAAGCGCTCCTAGAATTGGGTAGACATTATTACTATTTGACCAATGTAAAATAGTATGTATGTATGTATGTATTTATTTATTTATTTATTATTTAAAAGATTTTATTTATTCATGAGAGACACACAGAGAGAGGCAGAGCCATAGGCAGAGGAAGAAGCAGGCTCCCCGCAGAGAGCCTGACTCAGGACTCAATCCCAGGACCCCGGGGTCCAGCCCTGAGCCAAAGGCAGATGCTCAACACGGAGCCAACCAAGTGCCCCAAGATAGTATTTATGAGGATTATACTCCATAGAGCTGTCAAGGATTAGTTTAGAAGGAGGACACAAAGTTCTTAAAAAAATTAACTAGTATTCTTGAGCCCTCTCTTACTTTTCCTGAGAAACTCTTACTGGTTAAGAGTTGAGCCTTATATCATTTCTTCCAGGAAGCCTTCAGAGACTCACTTTCATTTTGCTTCCTAGATTCATTGCTTATCTGTGCTCCCTAGCATTCTACTGCATGATTTTAAAAATATTCTAGTGAAGGGCAACAATGAACCATGGATACTGATGCACTGTTAACTGAATTACTTTCCCTCATTTTATACTGAAAATAGTTTCTAAATTCTTAAAATTCTCCACTATGTTGGCTTCCATGGTTCTTCGCCTATATTTCTGAATTTCCTTCTAAGATTCTGCTCAGGTTATTTCTGTTCCTCTCAACTGCATCTTCATTCGTTCCATTCTTTCATTAGCTGCAAAAATAATTATTGAGATCTACTAATGACAAATGTTAAGCCCTATTGGAACATTTCTCTGTGCCCTACCCTTTTACTGGCTAAATAAGAATGTATTTACTTTATAGGAGAACCCAACTTTGGTCCTTGCTCTCTGTCCTCCTGGCATGCTTCTGTCTCAGGAAATGTGTCCAGTCTCATGATATTAAAACTCACTTATATGTGGAAGACACCTGAGTCCTAATCAGCCTTGATCACATTCTTCAGCTTTGACTCCACATCTCAACTTAAAAAAAAAAAATCCCGGGCAGCCCAGGTGGCTCAGCAGTTTAGCGCCACCTTCAGTCCAGGGGGTGGTCCTGGAGATCTGGGATCAAGTCTGGCATCGGGCTCCCTGCATGGAGCCTGCTTCTCCCTCTGCCTGTGTCTCTGCCTTTCTCTCAATCTCTCTCTCTCTCTCTCTCTCTCTCTGTGTCTCTCATGAGTAAATAAATAAAATATTTTTAAAAAATCCCATTAAGATGATTGTCTCTCATACCAAATTCAAAGTGTTGTTAGATGCTGACCTGATGCCAGGACACAATAACCTCAAGCTCTCTTTAAAAGAATTGTGGCTTCAATGTTTCTTAGCATAGAATGTCAGGAATAAGACTTTATGATGGAAAAAAAAGATTATTCATTTTTAATATATTTCTTAATCACACCCTGTCATCCATGTCCAAAGAGTTCACATAGTTACATAAATATAAATACACATAGGCGTATACACACCACAAATCACTAAAGATAAGTAATCATCCCAATATGAGTGGAAAAGAAGCAAAAGACAGTTTCCATTTAATACTGATGAAGTTTTTATTGGCCTTCCATATCATCCCATGAGTGTTGTGTCCATTCTTCTTGTATAAGAGAATACTTTGGGTTACAGCAACATTTAGTTTGTTTTGCAGATTTTTCAGACCTCTTATTATTTTTACATGCTTTCCATCTTCCACTTACTCCTTAATTAAACTCATTCTTATTTATGGCTTTAACTACAGTTTCAATTTCTCATCTGAGCATCAGATACAGAATCTGCCTACACTATGTCTCAACTAAGCATCTGAACTTCACTGCAAACTTAAATATCTAAAAACAGAACTCTGTTTTCTATCTCATCTCTCTATATAATTCTTCTCCAGTCTTCTTCCTCTCAATAAATTAAGTCAAAGCCCAAGAATGTGATCAAGGCTGAATATGAATGTAGGTGTCTTCCATGTACAAATGAGTTTTAAAACCACGAGAGGAGACACCTTGTCCAAGAGAGAAGCATGACCAGAGAATAGAGGCCAGGGCACAAAGTTGGGTTTTCCTATAAACTTGAACCAATTTCTCAATCAGTAGCCTAGGAGACATCTTTGATTTTCTCCTTTCTTTTACATCCCATTTTTTGATCCATCATCTCATTCTGTTGACTGTGTCCTCAAATATATCATGAATCAATTCTCTTCCTAGCACTTCCTGTTATCACTCTAGTACCAACCACTAATTGTCCGTCATCTCAACTATTGAGAAAGCCTCCAAAAAATGTTCCCCAGAGTCCACTCTTGGCTTTCTACTGTCTCTTGTCCACCCTGGAGTCAATATGGTACTTTAGAAATATAAACCAGTTTATGAGGCTCTTCTCACCATTCTACCCCCATTTAAAATTATAGCACTTGGAACAAAACCCAGTCTTTCTGCTCTCATTTCTGTCCATTGCTCAATAAGTAACATCCACACTTCTTGTCATGATTCAGATATGCCAAATTCATCTCATCTAAGGGCTTTTCACTTATTCTTCTCTCTATCTAGAATATTCTTTCCCACTTTCATGACAAGGTACATCTCTGCTCAGACATCACCCCTCCAGAATTTGTCCCTGGCCATCCTGTCAATAATAATAGCATGCCCTTCACTTTGCTTTATTTTCTAAATTGTATTTATGCACTTACATGTTATCTTTTGATCCAATATTACATATATGCTTTATGAAGGGTTTTCCTTATCACTTATATCTAAAGCAATGCTTGCTGGAAAGTCAGAGGTCAAATATTTGTCAAATAAATGTGCAAAAGAATAATGTAAAGCATCACAAGCATGGAGAAGCCAAAGGAAGCATCTGGTAGGTGGGCAAGACCAGGTGGGTGCTGGGAACACTGAGCTACTCCAAGTGGGGCAGAAACATGTAGAGCCAGAGATCAATGTCATCCATTTTATAGAATCAAAATTAAAGAAGCTTCTTCATGTCATAGGTGCAAACACTGGAAACTATCAAGGTATATATAAAGACACAGAAAAAAAAAAAGAATTCAGGAAGATTTTCCCAGATATTCATTATTTTGTCCTCTGAGCTATATTTTGGGAGCAGTCCCAGAGCAAGATACAAAGTTAGGTCAGACCAAAATGCCTTGTCACTTGATCCCCCAAGACATGTTGGTCAGTCACTTCTTACTGGCTGAAGAAGGAGTCTTATCAGTTCAAGTTAGATCTACTGAAATATTTGGCAGGTTCTCTTTCATGCACAATATTTTTTTCATTCAACTCAACCATTCCAATTTCGTTCCTCATTCATTTTTTAGCATAAATAATTTTTAACAGTATTACAATAGCACTCAGTATTGCAATTATGATTTGTTTCTATCAGCTCAATAAATGCCTCTAAGTTGAGGAGATCCTACACAACGCTGGTCATAGGTTTCTGAGGATTGACTGCTTTGAAAGTCTGAATAGTATTCATGTATATCACCATGACATTTCTTCCTTGGATACCTGTATTAATTTCTTAGTACTTACATAACAAATGGCCACAAATTTGGCAACTTAAAACAATAGAAGTTCATTGTCTCACAATTTTAGAGGCTAGGGCATGAAATTCAAAGTGTTTGGTTGGTTCTTTCTGGGGATTCTGACAGGGAATCTGTCTGTGACTGAGCTTCCAATGACTTCTAGCAATCCCTAGAGTTCCTTGACTTGTAGCTACATAATTCCAATATGCCCTTCTTTTCTCTGTATTTGTCCTTCTGTTATAAGAAGTTCTCATTGGATTTAGGGCCCACCCTAATATAGGATGATCTCAACTCAAGAGATCATCTGGATCTGCAAAGAAGTTCATCTTGATTACATCTGCAAAGAAATTTTTTTCCCTAAGTAAGGATACATTTATAAGTTCTTATTTTTTTATTAAAAATTATATTTATTTATTCATGAGAGACAGAGAAAGAGTCAGATATGTAGGCAGAGGGAGAAGCAGGCTCCCTGTGGGGAGCCTAATGTAGGACTCGAATCACAGGATTCCAGTGTCCCTACCTGAGCCGAAGGCTGATGCTCAACCACTGAGCCATCCAGGTGCCCCACATATACAGGTTCTAAGGTTAGGATATGGATATATCATTTGGGAGGAGGTGGTGATCACTGTTCAACCCACTATAGTACTCAAAATGCCAAAAGACTAAATCCAAACTTCTTCCCATGACTTCATCTTGCTGTCCCAGCCTCATTTCCTAGTGTCAACAATGTGCACAGCTGTGTTTATGGGTAGCACACAAAACTCCAGTGTCCCTTCATCCAACACTGCCTGCTGCATCACTGCAAATTGCCCAAATGACTCTTTCCAAGAAGGAGATACATGATTGAACTGATGATCCCATCTCCCTAAGAGACCATTAACACAATGGCTTTTTGTTTCTATTTCCATAGGAAGCCCAAGCCTTGTTCCTCCATTCACTACTCTGTACGTTCCCTAATCAGATTCAAGCTCCAATGCCTACCAAACTCCTCAAAATACTTCCTCTGAAGTTTAAACTTTAGGAAGAGTAAAATCTCCATGTTATATATTCAACCCCTTCACTGAACAATCCCTTTACCTTGTATTCTTTATTTCTATATAAAGCTGGTTCTTCCCTGAGGTCATACTTCTCTTGCAGCTCGCTCAAAAGGTGCTAGTTTTCTTATTTTTCTGGGCCTGGGATAAATGTCCTCCTTGATCTCTGCTGCCAGTTCCAGAAAATTACTCTCCTCCTCCCTATATCTCTCAGTCTTTTGATGCATATACTCTTAGATTTTACCATGCACTATTTTTCTTTGTTGCAATTTTCTGTCTTTCTGATCTTCTCATTTTTTGTAAGATTTCAGCACCTGCATTACTTGTTGGTTTCCCCACTACTATTTCTGCTACCATTTTGGCTACTCAAAATCCATCTAATGTTCTGGTTCCTCAGTTTCTTGTTCCTTTCTCCTCCAAGCATCTTGTCTTATACCCCACCTGCCTTCCTCAGCCATTCCATCCTCTTCACCATTTTTCAGACTTTGACCTTCCCAACAACTGAAGCAACACAGAAGCCCCAGTCAAACACACACTCTTCGGGCTAGCAATACTAACTCTCCCACCCCACTTCTTCTAGCTCTCCCCCTCTACCTCTCCAAGGGGGATCTTGAATCCATCAATACTTCCACCGTTTACCCTCCATCTTCCTTCAGGTGTCACTTCTTTCCTATCCAGCTCACAGTCTCTGGTCTGTTATTATTATCATCACTTCCAGCATATGCCATTCTCCTGGTTTATTATTCCCTCCATCATAATCACCTGCAAAACCTCAGCCATCACTTAAATCCAACTCTTGCTCCTCTCTCCTGAACTCATGCAAACAACTTAGGCGGGAGAAAAATCATAGCACAGGCTGCCTAGACTTACTTTAAATTTATGACCTAAACTCTATCCAAGAAACCTATTATGTTTGGCCTGCCAATTTACTCTCCCACTCTCCAAAACAACCATTTCTCAAGTTTTCTTCACTCCTCCAAATTCCAAATGCCTTCCTTCCTCCTCCTTATTTTTAGCCGATGGCCTTGTTTCTCACTTTTCAGAGAAAATAGATGCAATCAGAGAACATCGTCAATCTCATGGGACCAAATCTATTAAATTCATCTGTCCTCATACATCTGACAATAAATAGACTTTTCCACTTGTGGCCCAGATACCACTTAGTTTCTACAATTTCCCATTTTCTTTTACTCCATCAACTATTCTTTCTCTAATGGATCATTCTCATCATCTTGAAATTCTGACTCATAAATACCAGCCAAAAAAATAAAAATAAAAATTCCTTTGATTTCATGTTGCTTTCACCAGTGACCCTATCATTTCCCTCCCCTTTGTGGCAAAGTTCACAGCAAGTGTTGTTTACACTGTTTCCACTGTCTTACCCCTCAATCTCTTGAGCTCACTCCAACTAGGCCTTTATTCCCATCATTCCTCTAAACTCTCTTGGTCAAAGTTGCTAATTCAGTGGTCAACCCTCAGGTCTAATCTTTCTTAATGGACTCCTCACAGATTTGACACAGTTGCTCTCTCCCTCCATTTGAAAACAATTTCTGTAGTTGGCTTCTGAAGTACAATCCCTCCTGCTTTTACTTCTACTTCCTTGGAAGATTCATCTGCTACATTTTCTTTGTATCCCATATCCCATTTAGGATATGACCAGAGTTGGAGTTCCACATGAAATGTTGGAGTTCCACAGGGCTCAGTGTTTAGACACTTCTGATTTACAATCACACCTATGTGAATCTACTAGCTGTGCTGGAAAAATGATCCATATAAACTGATGACCCCTAAGTGTTTATTTCACCCTTATTTTATGCTTGCACTCCAAAATTATCTATTCAAAATAAAATTATCAATGATCTCTTTGAATATCTCATTGAAGGCCTACTATGCAACTCAAGTTCCATGTGTTCAAAATTTAGATTCTTGGTTTGCCTCTCAAGACTGTTGTTCCCCAAGTCCTCCTCAACTTAATAAATGGCACCACCACCCATTCAATTCCTCAAAGAATTTTAGAAGCATCCTTATTTTTTGCTTTTTCCTTCATCCTATCTAATGCATAAGCATAACATGATTCTTCAGTATACAACCAAATCCTGACCACTTCTTACCAATGCTGTTGCTACCACATGAGTGGTGACCATCACTATCAGCTGTACTGTAGAAAGTTACTAAATACTTCCCTGTTTCTACACTGCTTTCTCCTATCATCCATGCAACAGCCAAACTTTAAGAATATATAAGGCAAATCACGTAACACTGTTTAATCTTACTCCAAGTAAAATTCAAATTCCTCTTCAGTGGTCCCTAATGTTTTACCTAATCTATCTCAGTTTCCTCTCCAACCTTATCACATGACAATCTCACTAGTTCACTGTACTCTATTCAAATGTGCCTGTGCTCTGTTTTTTAAATACTTGAAGCATGGTCTCAGGTCCTTGGACCTGCTATCCTGGTATGTTCTTTCCACTGCAGTGGACACACATATCCTTTTCACTCCAGCCTCTAACAAATATCATTTGCTCATTGTGGCCTCACTTAACACGGTTTCCAAAAACCTTCTCCTCCCCAATTCCTTGTGCCACATCCTTCATTTACTTTATTTCATAACACTTATCATTTGTTATCCTTATATTAATATTTTAAGGATAGTTTTAGGTTACAGAAAAATGCCAAGCTAATATAGAAAGTCTTCATACCTCTCTACATCTATTTTCCCCAATTATTAACATCTTACATTAGTATAGTACCTTTGTCACAATTAATGGAACAGTATTAGTATACTATTATTTCCTGAAGTCCATGCTTTATTCATATTTTATTAGCTTTTATTTCACTTTCAGGATCCCATTTAGGATATCACATTACAGTTTTTTGTCAGGTTTCCTCAGGCTCCTCCTAGCTGTGATAATTTCTCATACATTACTTGCTTTTGGCAACTTTCAAGGTTTTCAGGAGTACATAACATATTTTGTAAAATATCTGTTGGAATTTGTCTGATGTTTTTTCATGATTAGGCTAGGGCTACAGATTTTGGGAGGAAAAGACAACAGAGGTTAAAGTACCATTTTCATGCCCTCATATCAAGGATATATACTGTCAGCACGACCTATCACTGTGGATGTTGACCTTGATTACCTGGCCGAGACAGTGTTTGTCAAGTTTCTCCATTGCAAAGTCACTCTTTCCTCACTCCTCTCCATATTTTAGCCTTTGAAAGGAAATCAAATTATATTTCACTTCCTTGAGGGCAGAGTACATATTAAAGTTTTAAGTCAATAGATGGATTTTCTCCCTCCTTCATATACACACTTAAGTAAGGAGGATAATTCCCATTGCCTAAAACAGCTCTCAGTAGAGCTCCTAATGCACATAGGTTCTTACTAAGAATTAACCAACTGAATGAATTAATTTCCCACCACATGTACCTATTCACGTGTTACACTCTGCACAGGCACTTTCACACATGTACCTAAAAATATCTTCTCCCCCTTCCCCAGATTTCTAAGATAAGTTTTCACTCATTCTTATAAATCAGCTCTTCATAACTGCCTAAATTTAAAGGCAAATTTATATATACAAAGTATTCTAACGTTAATGTATAGCTATATTATAGTACATATTACTCACCATTCCAATTCTTCAGATCTCAGCCTGCTGACATCCCTGATAAGCTCCTTCAGACTCCTTTACCTTTGGTGAACCCTGATGCCTAGCACTGAGCCTGGAATATTTCCCAGTGTCTGCTGATTGAAGGAGACTAAACTAGATGGATGGATGGCTTGGACCTTCATTTCACACAGTTGACTTTTTCTAGCCTATTCCAGGCACCTCACCCGAGTCATCTGCTCAAGAATTTAAACCCTTTCTTTGGATTTTAATACCCCAATGTGGAATGGCTGATTCTCTCCCAGAGTCCACATCAGAGCCTTGTTGTTTCATAATCAGTAGGACCTTCATCCTTTCATGCCAGAAGCCCTAAAAGGATGGGGTTATGAGCTGAGGCCAGGGCAGAATGAAGATTGAAGAAAATGGTAGAGAAGGAGCTGAAAGTCCAAATCAGCAAGTCCGTGCAAAAGTTTAGCAGTTTCATGGTCAGGCACATCACATGAAAGAATCTGGAAGACTATAGGGAACGTTTACATAGGGTAAACATTCTATCACAACTACTTTATGGAGGTAGGTTGCATTTCTCAAAGTCAGACTATCCAATTTTATTGTACATGGGTCTCAGCCTTCCATTGGGTGGTCTGTGACACTAGATTCTGGATGAGGACTGAGAGCAAAAGAAGCTTCCCCAAAATAATGACTTAATACGAAATCACATATGACACCTGTTCATTCCTACCTGCAGCACAGACCCCAGAGATCTGGTAATGTTCCAGATGTCTAGAATAACATGAGTATTGACTATTTTCATGGATTACAAAATATATTTTTCTGTATTTACTTTTCCATTTTAACAACTTTTCTGATTATAAAAGTAAAAGTTCTCATTCTAGAAAATATGGAAACAGAAAAATAGAGAGGAAACAATAAACATTTACCCATATTTACCCACTTTACAAGAATGAGTTAATATTTTAAGGTGTATCCCTTTCTTTAAGTATTTACAGGCACACTGAAAATGGTTTAAATACATTTATATGTATAACTTTGTACCATGCTTTTTCCAGTAACATAAAATAACATAATTTTTGCATCTTAAAAAAAAATCTTCTCAAGGACCAAATTCTGAATGACTGTGAGGTTTCATATCATCACATGATTTCCCATGATTCCTATTTGCAGCAGTTCCAATATCTTATCATGATGAGTTATGTTATCATTTCACCATTGCTCCAAGTTTGGCCTCAACAATAGGGATAAGCACAATAGCTTGAGGAAAAATAGAGAAAGGGTGACTTCACCAGTTGGAGAGGCCCTAGAAATTCTCCCCTAAAGAAATGATAAGTTAATATAATTGACTGGATGGATAAGTGGAGGGAAATGTAATCTAAAGAGAAGGGATAACTAATCAGAGGAAAATACAGAGGCTTAAAAATGACATTCATTTCACACTTATTAGCTTACAAGTTTTTTTTTCAATTTTTAAAAAATTGGAATATAATTGGCATATAACACTGTACATTTAAAACATACAGTGTGTTGATTTGATGATCCATTTATTTATTGACATATGATCAACCATCCTAGTGCTAGTTAACACCTCTATCACGACACATAATTATTATTATTATTATTATTTTAATGGCAGGAACAAGTAGAATCTAGTCTTTTAGTAACTTCAAACCTTATAAACTTTGTTTTTTATATTCTTAAATAATTTTTATGGTTAGAAGCTCCCTTTCTTATGTTGAGCAAATTCCCTTTTCAATGAACTTTCATGACTGGTTCTCCCTTCCACTGAAGCACAAAATATGGGCAGCCTGGGGGGAAGGGGGGGTGAGGAGGAGTAGGGTGGTAGGGGGTGGTGGGGGTGGTGGGGTGGCCTCAGCAGTTTAGTGCCTGCCTTCAGCCCAGGGTGTGATCCTAGAAACCCAGGATGGAGTCCCATGTCAGGCTCCCTGCATTGGAGCCTGCCTGTCCCTCTGCCTGTGTCTCTGCCTCTCTCTGTGTCTCTCATGAATAAATAAATAAAGTCTTTAAAAAAAGAAGCACAGAATAAGTCTGTTCCTCCTACAATATGCCCATATTTTTTGTAAAAGTCCACAAGTTTATTCCTAGATAAAGATCCTTATTAGAGTGAAGGAGCTTCAAAGATCATCTCGTTCTGTAAATTAAGAAAAACTAGGTCCAGAACAGTATGTTCACCAACTACCACTTCCCCCATCCCCCACAATAGTCGCATACATACTTAGTGGCAGCCCTGAATAGATAAATCAAATCTCTACCTTTCAATTCACCTCTCTTTCCAGTCTGCTACTTTCTCTTCTCTAGGATGAATCTTCCCAGTTCCTCCAAGCATTTGTGGTTCAAGACTTTTCCTGCCCCTTCTGGATCTGGGTCACCTTCTTCCAATTAGTCCTAGCAGTCTTTCCTTTTACCTGTGTTCATTTAAAAAAATTTTTTTATAAGATTTTATTTATTTATTCATGAGAGACACACACAGATGCAGAGACACAGGCAGAGGGAGAAGCAGGCTCCCTGTAGGGAGCCTGATTTGGGACTGGATCTCAAATCCCAGGATCATGCCCTGAGCCAAAGGCAAATGATCAACCACTGAGCCACCCAGGCATCCCTACCTGTGTTCATTTATACAAAAAAGATGGAATGTAGACATTTTTCATAGTTGATTTATACAACACAGCTCAGGGAATTCTCAAGATCTCTTATTAAATGACAAAAATTTAATTGAGTGATTTAAAAGATCAAATTGGCTTTATTGAACAATTCAAGGATGGGCAGCATCCCAACTGGTAAATGGAAAGGAGCCCTTTACAGTTATAGGAAAAGAAAGTTCTTTAAAGGCAGAGAGGAAGTTGGAAAAGGAAATTATTAGCAAAGAATGCACTGTTTTTTTTTTTTTTTTTTTTTTTTTAGAATGCACTGTTTTAAGCAAGGTTCTCCTCCTAAGGGGAAAGGAAGGGACCTATTAGTAAGTTTCCTACTGCTGACCAGGAAATTCATCTGGACTAGTAAGAGGTTACATTCTGGGGAGCTTTGAAAATGCAGTTAGCTTAGGTATTAAGTCTTACTTTCCTGCAGTGGGGCCTTAACATAAGTGACTCCATTTTGGGCCTGTGATTTTCTTTCTAACACTCCTGATTTGGGGTTTAACATCCTGTCTCCATAGATAAGAACACTGAGGCTCTAAGAGGGGCAAGACCTTACATAGTATTATGAAGATGGTAAACCATGAAAATAGTATTTAGCCTCTGATATGCCTTTAATTTTTTCTAATTCAAATTACATTTGTCCTGTTTTTGTTTTGTTTTAGAATCTTCTAATTATAGTCCGTCTCCCAATTTCAGCAATTGTTCCCCCTTCCTTACACATTCTGACACCACATATAATGTGATCAGTCAAGTGAGCTCTAGATAATTATCCATGGTCAGATTATAGCAATCATTTAAATTCTTCCATTAGCCATTAGCACAAACACACACTCTAGATGCCTGTATCTTAATGCTAAAAAATCTGAGGTTTTAGCATGCATTTGATTCCTCAGGAATTCCTTTGTTTTCCTAAATGCCTTGTTGAATGGGATGAAAGACAAAGATAGCCTGCTGCCTGCCCTCTTAACACTAGGTTTCCAAATGGACTCAACAGGGAGATTACAAAGGGTTAAGCAGTAAATTTGTTTAATCAGTGGGTAAATACCAGGTTTGTTTGACTTTTAAATTAGAAAGTGTTGTCAGCCTTAAACACAAAAGCATCGTGAGATGTTTGGTAAAATGGTAATGTATTACTGATTATTTTAATTCAGAAGAAAGCCACAGTCTATAATTAAATGTTCTCTGCTTAACACATTTTCCTGTTGACTTTCTCCCTAAAAATAAACAAGAAAAAAAAAAGTGGGTAGGAGATTGCAGACATTCCTGAAGACCACTGGGACCAAACTCACAGACTTATTGCCAGCACTGCCCATTTAGAAAGTTCTAAAATCCTGTGTCCTTCTAGTGGGGAACAAGCCTAGCTGAGGACAAAGCACAAACTTGCACCCTGCAACCCTGCACCCCCCACTCCTGGGTGGGATTGTGTGACATTCCTCAGTCACTCTTGGCTGCCCTAAAGCTAAGAGAAAGGAAAAACAAGTAGTTAACTTGTAGAGATCATAGTTCTACAGACATGAGTCTCCCTCAGTTTACAAAATGTATTAGTGATTTACTAGAAAAAAGCATTCTTATCAATAACCTAACTTTCAGAAGGAAACTCCCAACTATCTTAATATTAATGCTTTACTAGAGGAAAAAACAACCTTAACTTGACAATGGCAAGGCCTCCAATATCTTGTAGGTCCTCTTTAGCACACAAAAGTTCTTTTGAAACCTCCCTTTTCCTTACCTCCCCCAACTTTCAGGTATATAATCAGTCACCCCTCACAAGCCCAGGGCAGCAGCTCTTCTGCCCATGGGTCCTGTCCCTGTGCTTTAATCAAACCACCATTCTGTACCAAAGACATCTCAAGAAATCTTTCTTTGTCTTTGGCTCCACACCTCACCTATATTCTAAAACTACATCACTTCTTCCCTCGACTCATGAAGACAATGGCAGATTCAATTCATATTTGAAGATATTTCTAAAGTCACAGAGTAAAAGACATTGATGTTTTTAAATATAGTACAGGTGAGATATGCATTATGTATATAACCATTGAGCAGAAAGTAAAAATATGATCCTGATTCATTGCTAGTCCGGTTTCTAGATGAAATCTATGTAACACTGAATCTCACTCATATTGGCTCTGTAGTTTAAAGATGCAGTTTGGTGCAGTGGGGGAAAACAGGAGCCAGGATGATGATCACAAAGGTGTGACTATAAAATAAATCCCTGATCTGAGGCACAGGCCACACACTGATTCCGCGTCAAGATGTCTCAGGTTGGCATGAGACTGGTTCATTGACTATCTCACTCAAAAACTTCATTCAATTTCTCCTGGATGTCAGGCCCTTTTCTATCTCCAAAGATGGTGAACAAGGAAGTCCCAATCCTGCCCCCAAGTGTTGAATATTCTGGAAGAAGGAAGGTAGAGAAGAAGAGAGAATTCCAACAATTAAGCTATTTTCAAATAGTGTCAATTACTGTGAAGACCAGACAATAGGCTGATAAGATGGAAAGTGATTTATGGGATGTACTATATTAATGACTGCAATAAATATGAAGAGAGGATTGCTGCTAGTATTTTTTCTAGAAGGGGATATATGGGGAACTACATGGAAAAAGCAGCATGTTAGCTGTCCTTTGAATGATGGGTGTTCATTCTTTGTTTTCCACATACAAATAGGGCCCTAATAGCACTGGATTATTGGAGGTAGTTGTTCTATTTTGCAGGGCATAGGCATCTCTCTCTCTCTCTCTCTTTCTCTTTTTTTAGAGAGAAATTGTACATGGGGAAGGGGCAGAGGGAGAGAGAGCATCTTAAGCAGGCTCCATGTCAGGAGCTCAAGGCAGGGCTTGATCTCCTGACCCTGAGATCATGACCTGAGACAAAATCAAGAGTCAGACGTCCTAACTGGTCTCTTTGTTTTCAGCTGCCTGAAAGATCTTTCTAAAACATGGATTCTCAAATTATTTTGACCACAACCCTCAGCAACAAAAACTTACTTTATGAACTAGCAACCACGTATCTCAAAGCAATACTTACTTGTATGTAAAATGTATTTTAATATTTTCTCTTTTATTCAACTTGCTTCTACTTCATTGAGGAAACATTCTGATCTGAGCATCTAGTTTAATTTCATGATCTTAATTGGTTTCAAGCCTTGTGTAACCCCCTGCTCTAAAGCAAAAATGTCTACGGGAGTTCCCTCTTTAGTCTTCGAGGCCCCCTATTGTTTTCAGGATAAACTACAAGCCTCTAAGCAGTGCTTAAGATTTCTATATTCTGGCCCTTGTCTTCTTCCTCCCCATCACCTTTCACTGTTTCCAGCCTCATTACTTCTATTCCTACCATATTGAATTAATTTGCAGTTTCGCACTCCTACCACCTGGTGGCTCTCCACACACCACTGCTCTCCATGATGCAACCCCAATCTACCTCCACTACTACCCCTCAGATGACTGTCTCTGGGCCTCCTGGCTTATTCACACTTATTCACACTTATTCACACAAGCCTGAGGTCATACAGAATTCCTGCACGAAAAAATCTTCCTCCATATCTGCTAGTCTGGACTTGTTTTCCAGCCCATATCCTTTCATTTTCCTCTGAGTGTACTTCTAGGGAAGCCCCCATAGTATTGCATTATAAATTCACTGTCTGTATGTCTGTAGAGTCAACGCAGGGTCTGAATTTTTAACTTATGTATTCTTGATTCTTGGGGCCCAATAAGCATTCAACAAATGTTTGATTATTGAATAAATAAGTAAATAAATAAGTGCTTCAGTTAATGGGCAAACAAATGTAATAAACTCCTTCCAAGGTACCTATTACCTCTTTATATCCAGAAAATTTTTCCTAGTTATTTGTGAATCATCTAGAGATTTTTGTAACCCCTAGTAGTTTCTCTGCTTCCTGAGAGCTGACATTGCCAGACACATCAGTGAAGAATTTGCTGATCAGCATGTTTTAGCTTAGTGGGTACTCTTGGATTCTATGGTTGGGGGATAACTTTCCAGAAGATCTTATCCCCAAACAGTCCCAGTGACTGGATAATACATGTTGCCTTCTATGGAGTTAGTGAAGAAAGTTGACCTGAATGTCCTTGTTTTAAAATATTTGGGGTGGGGGGAGGGAGGCACTCAGGTGCCTCAGTCAGTTAAGTGTCTAACTTTTGATTTTGGCTCAGGTCATGATCTCAGAGTCCTGAGCTTGAGCCCAGTGTCAGGCTCTGTGCTCAGCACAGAATCTGCTTGTCCTCCTTCCTCTCCTCCTCCCCCACCCCCACCTCCCTGCTCTTTCTCAAATAAGTAAATAAATAAAATCTAGAACATAAATAAAAAATAAAATATTTTAGAGGGTTCTTGTGTCAGTGGCAATTATCAGAAGACTGTGGTTTTCAAGTCCTTGGTATAGCTAAGAGTGAGGCCCATTCCTGCACATTCAGTAACTGATAAGAAGTACCCTGTAGGATTTTTGAATGAACAGTTCTTACACAAGGAAGGTTATATAACAGTAGGGCATGTGGGTTTATCAGATTTAAGTATCCTGGAATTATGTGTGCTGAATTTTCCAAAACATGGATAAAAATCACCAAGTGTTTATATAAAAATCCAAGTCACTGCTTTCTTAGAAATAAGATTATGCAAAAAAGCACCTTTATTTTCATGTGTACATGATCATCCATACTAATATGCTAATGCATAGGCAAAATTGTTGCTTTCTTTTCTTATTAACTGAGCAAGAATTCTGTTAGGGACTTTCCCAGCTGAAGAGACGGATAAAATGGTGGTGTAGCACATTCTAAATTCTTTGCTTACAAACTTTGGAAAGCAAAGGAATTTTATTCTTTGTGCTTTGAGATCAGCTTATCTGGGAGCATTAAAAAATAAGTCATACAATGCAAAAGATACCACTCTTGCCTCTTTGGGAGAGAATGAAAGAAAATTCTGGGGATGAGAATGACTCTGCTGGGCTCCATTTTTTGCTCATCAAAGCTTACAAGAGTCAAACCTGACAAAAACAACAGCCATTACTCATCAGTTGCAGTGGCTATGCTTCAGTGAGATAGTGCCCTTTGACCCTAGAACATTTACCCTCCTAGCAGCCAGTGACTAAGTGGAGCCCAGCAACCATGAATGAGGAAGAAAAATCTGGGGAAAATGTCATTTTCTTATGCCAACCCTCCTAGTCTCTATTCATTTAAAAAACAAAACAAAACAAAACAAAACTGAGGCACCTGGGTGGCTCAGTTAGTTAAGCATCCGACTCTTGATTTCAGTTCAGGTCATGATCTCAGAGCTGTGAGATCGAGCCCCATGTCAGTCTCTGTACCAGATGTGAAGCCTGCTTAGTATTCTCTCTCTCCCTTTCCCTCTGCACTTACACCCGATGCCCCACCTGCATGCTTGGACACTCTCTTTCAAAAACAAACAAACAAAAACCCCACTAAAACAAAAGCATGCCAATTTGTGGAACTTCACAATTTTAGGTTATTCCTCCCACAAAAGAATCATTTGTGATCTTTCTTAGATTATTAAAAGATTATAGCAGCAGTAGGATAATAAAAATTGCATTAGCTTTAAATTTATGGATCCATACCAAATGTGTTTCTGCACACCAAATACAGAGGAAATGTCAGTGGATTTATGTATCACCACTGCTTTTTTCTTTTCCATAAAGATGAAGCTACTTCTCCAATATCATCAAGACCACACTTAGAGATTTGCTTGTATTTCTCTTGTACCAATTAAAACAAATCTGTTAATCAAGAATGGCTTTTTGAGCACAATGGATTTTGGTGGAAGCCATGTGGTGTTGTCCTCTTGCCCCCCTCCCCTGCCCCCTTAGAGGCTCACAACCAGTGAAGGATTGATGTAGGAGAACAGAGGCCTGGTCATCTGGCTGAGATCAACCAAGGCTGTCATAGGACCTGTGTCTCTACTAACTTCTTCTCTGCCCACTTCCATTTCTTTCCAATCCCTTTTGCAGGGGTTACCCTCAAAAGCCTTTCCAGAGAACCCAACCTACAACATGGAAGCACAGTAACTTCTGTTTGTTGTTTGTCAGATTGTGATAATATGGCAAAACATTGTTGTTTGCCGGATAGTGATAATACGACTTGTAATAGATTTTCACAGTCGAACATATATAAACTTCCTAGCAGCTTAGAAAATGTTAAGACTTATCGATTAACCTTTTGACAAAAATGGAAGCTTGAATTGTATGCCTAGATCTTTCTATATAGTTTGAAGCTACAGAATCAAATAGAAGCCATGCAATTGGGGCTCAGGATAATGCTATGATTAAATACATACAGCCTACGTACAGTTCTCTTATCCTACCCTCTCTGTGACCTTGGGTGAGTTAATCAATTTCTTTAAGACCAAGTATGCTCACTAATGAAATAGGGATCTTAATAATACTGTCTTATAATAAGGAACTTGTGAGGACTAAAAAACACAGATACAGATAAAGGGTTCACAGTGCGTAGCATACCATGAGTATTTGAGGAGTGTTCTCTCTTAAACCACCCATTCATGTGGAGTAAAGCCCAAAGCCCTCAGTGCCCACAAGGCTTTAAATGAGCTAGCCTCCCACTGCATCTCCAGCCTTGTCCCCCTACCACCCTCCTCTCACTACTGTTTCTACCACACTTGACTCTTTGATACTTTTAAACACACTTGTACAATCTTCCTTTATGACTTCTGCACTGATTCTTCTTTTTCCTGGAGAGGCTATCCCTCACCTTCTCCAGGTCTTTGCTCAAATACCACCTGCTCAATAAGACTCACTTTTACTTCCCTGTATAAAATTACAACCTACCCTGACAATCCTGATACTCTTTACTACCTCATCAGTTTCTTTTCCTCATTGCCATATCACTTTCTAACAGCTCATGCATGTATATACACACATATATGCATATATACATGTACACACATACACATATGTACACACACATATTTTTGTTTTGTTCTTCTATGAAGGCAGGAGTCTTTGCCTGTTTTGTATACTCTCTCATTCTAACTTCCTAAAAGTGAGTTAGGTACATAAGTGGCCAAAAAATGGTCAATAATTGTTTCTTACTTAAAAGGATAAAAACAAAAAACTTCCAATGCGTATCATATCTGTTATTAACAAACTATTGATGTTGCAACCAGGTGAGATGATCAAATCATGTATTGTGTAGTCTTTCTATAATAGGCACTGTCCTAGTGGAAGGGAATATGGGAGTGAGGAATGAATGGTTTTGCACCCAGGTAGCTCATTGTGGGGCCAGCTGTGCTAGACCACCAAGGAAGTTTCTCCTGCTGTCCTCAGAAATTTTACCTATCAGTCCAGTCTAGAATTGCACTTAGTTTAGTTGAGGAAAGTTATCTTGTCCAAGGCCATGTCCCCTTCCTAGGGGCAGCTTGTATCAGGTCTACTCTGAAGGACCATCCCAGTTTCATAGCTCCTGATGAAATCAACTGAGGCCACCACTGTGACTGTAGTATATAGCACAACTTCTCTCTCTCTAGTCAATCCTACTTCCTTTCATTTTCCCATGCAGTTAATGTTAAGATCTTCCCCAATCAATTTCCTCCATGCTAATCTCCATTCCAGAATCTGTTTACCAAGAAGTCCAAACTGCAGCACTCACATTATATTTGTTTTTCTGTTGTTGTGTAGCAAATCACTACACACGTAATAGTTTGAAACAAGACAAATTGATAATCTCATAATTTCTGTGGGTCAGTAGTCTGGCATGTTTGCGCTTGTTCCTCCATACAGGGTCTCTCAAGACTGGTATTAAGGTGTTGGCCTACCATGTTCTCATCCGGAGTGTTTACCTGGGAGGTGATCTATGTACAAAGTTTCAGGTTATCACCAGAATCCATTTCTTTGTGGCCTAGAATGAGGTCCCACTGTCTTGATAACTGTCCATCAGGGACTGCTCTCAGTTCCTAGACTATGCTCCCTTGCCCTGTGGCCCTCTCTCAAGGCTCTTTCATACACTCAACTTTTGTATCTCTGATTTCTGGAAGGGCCCAGTCCCTTTTAAGGATTCCTGAAATGAAATCAGGCCAACTCAAGCAAATTCCATCTTAAATAACTCAAAGTCAGTTTATTAGTAAACTAATCATGAAAGTAATACCCATTGTATTCCTAGATCTCATCCACATTCAAAGGAAATCATATACTAGAGGTAGCAATCTCGTAGCCATCTGAGAATTTTGTCTACCACACATATACTAGTAAAAGAGAGAAATAATTATGATGTATTCTGAGCTTTGAGGAAAATTCATAGTACAGAAGTAATGCCGTGATTAACCTAAAGTTGAGCAGATTCCTCTATAAGGAAAGATGGTGTTTGCTTAAGAAAGTTATGATAAAAGAGATAGCATGAGCCAAAGCTTAGAGATAGTTCACAGCATGATGTTCCTAGGCCTCCCACTGAGAATTTAGAACCCGTTGAACATCTGATATATCTATGACCTGCAGTTGTGCATTATGAAATATACAAGAAAATATAAGACCTTAAGAGACTTCACATTTAAATTTCACATGATTTCTGAAAAAAAAAAAAAAAAAAAAAAAAAGATCTATAGTCAACAATTATGCCCAATTGGTATGAATTCACAAAAGGGAATCAACTACTTGGGGATCCTAGAGGTCAGAGAAAACTTTATTCTTTGAACCTTAAATAGAGGAAAGATTTGTGTAATGATGGCTGGCAGGAAGGTGGAGGTCTGCATTTCAGGCTGAGTTAAAAACAGGAGCAGATTCAGGAGATAAAAGGAGGGAAGTCAATAGTTCCGAAGGAGCAGGAAATCAAATAGGTTACTAGCCTAACGAAAATCGAGGATTTGTACTGAGAAAAGGGTGATAGCAGAATTTTTATGAAAGTTGGACCATATCCAAGAAGACTTTAAATGTCAGACAGAGGAGCTAATATGTGATGGAAAGATATATACAGAGCTCCTGTAAAGTCTTAAAAAAGGAAGCTATAGGATAAAAACTGTATTTGCGCAATGAGTTTGGTGGAACTAGGATGGGCCATTTAGCAAGTGAGTTTTAGTGGTCATCTAATTTCAAATGTTTTTAACATTTCTAAAATTTTTACACTAGTTTAGGATGTTTGAGATGTTGGAGTCTTTCTTTCTAGCTATATATCACTGCCACATTGCTTGTGGTTTACTGCTATTATTATATCCTTTCTGTCATTTCAGTGGGATTTTTGGATGAAAGAGAGATAAACACATATGTCTAGTAAGGCTTCTTGAGCCATAAACTTTGTATTTTTTACATAGTTAAAGTTATTCTCTGTACATATTTTTTGACATTTCACATTTTAATTTAAGCATTTCCTATGCTATTTTTAAATAACCTCCATAAATATGTTTTTGGTAGTTGTATGCTCTTTCATAATACAGTTGTACTATAATTTACTTAGCTTCTCATGGAATATTTAAACTATTTCATCCATCTATCTACATATCCATCTATCTATTAACTTGCTTATTTGCTTTTATATATAAAACTGCAATTCATGGGTAAACATTGAAGGACAAAACTATGACGGAAACTCTTCCAATTACAAAATAAACTTTAGAGAAATGTCAGTAGTAAATATTAACTAAGAAAAGCTCTACCATATTGTTTTTTAAACTCTGAAATTTTAGGGCGCCTGGGTGGCTCAGTGGGGTAAGCATCTGACTCTTGATTTCAGATCAAGTCATGATCTCAGTGTCCTAAGATTGAGCCCCTACTCAGGTTCTGCACTCAGTGTGGAGTCTGCTTGTCCCTGTCCCTTGGCTTTTCCCCCAACTTGTGTTTTCTCTCCCTCTTTCTCTCACAAATAAATAGAATCTTAAAAAAAAATAATAACATAAACAAATTTTATGAACAAAGAAGGAGATCCAAGTGAGAGTGAGACTTGATACAGATCTTAGTATCACTTGCACTTCTGGAAGATTATTGCAGAAAGAAGAGACAGCTGAAAAGCCTGAGTAATTTGACCAATATCTCCAACTTGGGGAGACCTAAATTGAAGACATAAGAAGACATCTCAGAGAAAATTTGAGAAGTTGTTTTTTTTTTTTTGAGAAGTTTTTAAACATAGCAAAACTCTTCTAATTGACCCATCATCTCATCAAAAGTAAAGAAAATTACAGATAATTTTTGTTTATTTTCTAGAGCCCTGTGTTGCACTGAGGGAACCAAGCAAAGCTCAGGTCAGAACTTTACTACACACACTCACACACACATGCAAGGACACGCACCCACTTGTACACATATGCATATCCAGACATGCACACAGACATGGACATCCCTAAGTAGAGTAAATCACCATGCAGACAATTAGCAACATTTACATGAAGAGAGCACAAATTCTCCAATAAGTGTGGATTTAGCTGCAGCTACATTCTCCCTACCCCACATTCCAACCACCCATGAATTTATATTAAAGAGTATATAGGATGAAGTATGAATTATAGCTCAGAATGAAAGATATATAAATGGCTTTGCATTAACAGAATTCCTAGAAAGTAAAATTGCCCATTTGGAGCATTAATGAAAAAAAAAAACCGTGCAAACTTAAAACAGAAAAAAATAGTCAAAAAAGAGAAGAAAAGGAATGTAGAATACAAAAATAAAAGACAAACCCAATCTAGATGAAAGCACAATGCAATGAATTAAAGAAAATTTCCAATTAGGGCTTTAAGCTATAAGTGAACTTTATGAAAATAATTAAATGGAATAAGATCTAAAATATGAAATAATAAATAATAGTATCTACTATGATCTTCTATTACCAAATAGTATCTACTATTCTATTTTCCTCATGACCCACAATAAACTATTCATAAGCCAACAACAAAAGCTAACATGTATATAGACATTATATTAACATAAGCAAAAGAGAAAAGAAATGCTTTTCTCAAAATGTTCCATAAAACCAAAATTCTGAACATACAGACTACTGATTAACCTGTGTTCCACAATTACTGTCAAACAGAACATTTTCTTAGCTTAAAACATCTGCATTTGGTTAATGATGACTTTTGAGTTTTCCTTGAGTAAAATACTATTTTATTTCTTTTTCTATCTAGTGAGTCCTTTCTGTGGCTTTCTTATAGCAAGTAGAAAGAAGGAAGGAAGGAAGGAAGGAAGGAAGGAAGGAAGGAAGGAAGGAAGGAAGGAAGGAAGAATTGAAACCTCTACTTTGATGAAAATGAAATTGCTTACAGTTACAAATGGTGATTTTTCCAGACTGTTTATTAAGATTTCACAATACAAAGCCAAATCTCATCAATGGCTCCCCTTCACAACTATATTAAATACTTTGAGGCCTACATTATGAAATAAATGTTAATACCCCATTGTACTCTTTTTTTTTTATTATTAAGTAGCCTTTTATGCCTAATGCAGAGGGCACCAGTGCAGGGCCTAGACCCACAACCCTGAGATCAATACCTAAGCTGAGATCAAGAGTCAGATCCCTAACTGACTGAGTCACCCAGGCACCCCTACCCTGTCGTACTCTTTTTTTTTTTTCCTACCCTGCTGTACTCTTGATGAAACTAACATACAAAAAGGCTAACCCACTTGGTCAAAGTTAAATAGTCAATAAGGACAAACCCATGACCTGAAACGGGTCTGTTTGACACTCAAGTTCGTGTTCTTCTGATCAGTGAAGTCAACAGGATTTGCCTTTCTCTCCTAGTTTTCTGATGACACACAGGCTTCTGGGTAACATTTCTGTCAGTGATGACTGCTCACAGTTGTCTTAATGGGGTTATGTCAGCCCAACAAGTAGGGACATTGAGCAGGCACCAAAATCACATTAAATGTAATTACAAAGACACCGAAAAATTCCCATATTTACTCCCAGAATTCTCCCTTTAGTTCTGGATTTGCCAGCCCTTGTTCTCCTTTCATGAGAGGGGATGTCTTGATAAATAAATTAATGGGAATAATAATACTACATTATAGGGGTGTCTTAATAATTAAATTACCAAATACATTTACAGCTATAATAATTTTTCCCTTTCTTTGCTCCCAGATTTCACAGCAGGATTCCTACAAGAGCTCGAGAGCTCCTGGCAAATGGACCAACAAGAGTCTGGTGTTTCTCATTATTTACTCCATATTTCAGAAGTGTTGACTGATTTTTTTTTCTATTTTTAACATATGGATTAAATAAATCAATGGTATCTTTCCTTCTGCCTGCCAGCAAAGTGTACTTATTTGAGGGCAAGTTACAAAGACCAATGTCATCCTATATTGAGTCCAAAGACCTATTCTAAGCTGTGTACTTGCCACAAGTTTAGAAATTTCAAGCATGCCTAAAAGGCAGTGGGATAAGCCATTAGAGGCTTATTTGCAGGAAAAAACAAGACTCCTTCTGGAAAAGAAGTCAGCAGTGGGAAGTGAGAGTTTGGAAATGCTACTTGACTATGGATCAGTGTCAGTTGGAAACTTAATGTAAGATATGTTGTCTACTAACCAAACTGGTCTTTGTCCCAGCTTCTACAGATCCTCACCAGAAGACTACAGTGAGAGGAACACCATTAAGCTATGTGGAAATTGAGAAGATCTTTTTTTGTAAAACTTTATAAGCTCTGAAACATCATGATTGTGTTGCATGTAAAACAAGATGATACCTCATGTGGAGATGACAACTTTCCTCCATAAACAGGAGATTTTGCAGCATGTGGACATATAGAATAAGACCAGAAAAATTAGTCATGAACTGATGGCAGAGGACAGTGGGCATTTGGGTGTCAATACATAGGCTGGAGGAAAGATATAGTGGAAGACATCATGATGGCAGCCACAACAAAAAAGGGAAAATCTGAGGAATGCATGGTTGGGAGAACAGGAGTTACAAACACACAATGAAATCCCATGGGGATGTCTGCAATCAAAGGAACTTGAGATGCTGTAGAGTGAATGAAGGTAGAGACCAAATTTTATCTTGTTACCATTTTTTACCCTATTTATCCCCAGGTGAGGGCAGCCTAGAAAGCATGCATTTCAATAAATTTATTGCTCTCCATTTTCTTTGTATGTGGCCTTTCCCTTTGAAAAATAGACTCCTTAAAAACAAACAAACAAACAAACTGTAAGGAATTATTTTATCTGCAGCAGGGCTTTAGGTGGCTCAGAGCATGGAAGATGTTTGGTCTTCTGAGGAGACTCTCCGTGTGATCTCTTTCTTAAAGAAAGATATTAAAATACCTTTAATCTGGTTCCATGTTGAAAAGCATGAAATGTGACCTCAATACAAACATTGTACTAGATTTTCCTGCTGGCAAATAGGTGGCAGCTATGAGGGTTCACAGCTTCTCAACCCAACCATATCTTATGGGAAAAAGTTCCGCCTAGACAACATCTTCTTCCTTGGAGCAGGATGCAGAAAACAATCATCTGTTTTCAATCCTAAGCTAGAGAGACATAAAGGGAAGACGAGCCAATATTATGGCAAAACATAAACGTCCTCCATCCATTTTGATTTAATTCCTATTTCTTTCTGTCACTCACATCTAATCCTCATGGGGCCTAGAATCAGAGCTCACTATGACATCGTTTCCAGACCATTCCAGCCCAAATTGGCCTGGCTCTCATAGGAACACTAGCAGCCATTCATTTGTTCAAGCCATGACCCTGATTATAACCATCATCTATTAATTTGTGTCCAAAATTGTTCTTACTTGACTGTTAACTCCTCAGTATTAAAGGGCTGTGCTTACTTTTCCCCAAAGTCCCTTGTTCACAAATAAAGGGTGATTCATTGATTCATCATTAGTCAAATTAGTCAATGTTTCGGCCTTAGTGCAAAAGTAGAAATGAGCAAACTTCTCAAGAATGAGCTAGCTGCTCCTCCACAGTTCTAACTACTTATTTAGAACAACTGGTTTCTTCAAATTCTAACTTGTTTCAAACTTTGTGTTCAGCACTCTTTAATTATTTCTCTGAATCCTTTTGTTTTCCCCTTAGCATTCAACAACAGGGCTTGGGATATGGAATGCTCCTCCCAGCTTCTCTCAGATTTTCTTCTGCTTTCAGTGTTCACTACTGCAGAGAACCCAGAGCTACTCCTATTAACATGTCAACGACATCAAACAAAGAGCTTCCTAAGTAGACACTTAGGGGAGATTTCTAGTGAAGGGAAAATTGCCATAATGTTGGTAAGTGGGTGAGCTGCCACAGTGGAGGGGAGGGAATTATGGGCGAGAGGATGTGCCCGACTAAATGCAAAATCCATTAAGGTGCAGTGCAATTAAAGACTATTCTTTGAAGTGCTCCCTTTGAAAATGGGCTTCGAGAGTGACTGAGCCAAGCACCCCATCTTGTTCCTGGACAGGTATAAAGGACCAGCTTTGGATGGGAGGAAAAGACAGCAGAAATCACCACCCTTTGAAAGTGAGTGAGATCCTGGGCCCTCTCACTTCCCCTCTCTCCTTTCATTCAGGTCCCTTTCTCCCTCTCCACCTACTTCAGTCCAATGTAATCAGTTCTAATTGTTACCTCCACCCCCTCATGTGAGGAGAAGGTACGTATTCTTACTTTTGTTCTCTTTCCCTGAAATAAGGTTTAAACCCCAAACCATCCTATGTAAGTGTTGTTGGTTTCTATTCCTGTCTAGTTTCTGGGCCCCAACCTATGTTCTTGAAGGAAAATTAGTAGGAAGGAGGAGGCTGGTGTTTACTAATCACCTGCTCTAAGATTAATATTAAGCTAAATGCTTAACATGTCATCATGTTCAATTCTAACAAGAAATTTATCTCCCCCCTCCACAGGAAGTAAAGCTATAGATTTTAGGCCTTATGTCTTTCTACTATTTGTTCCCAAATATGTCCCTAGTAGTCCTTCCTATAAGCTAGTTACTTTTTCTGCATATTGTTCCTCATCCTCTCACCTTTACTCAGCACTCTACAATGTCCCCTGTATCCCTGTCAGTTTGGACATGGGGCCGGGTCCTGGTGTAATCCTGTTGTTGTATTATGAAGAATAATGCCACCATTCTTCATTTCTTTTCCAAAAACCATCAATTAGATTTTAAATCAACAAAAAAGTATTGAACAATTGCTAGGTCTTATTTCATTATGTGCTGGGAATATTTGGAATACTCAGATTTATCCCTGGCCACCCAGGAGATAACAGGGATGTGCAGTCAGGTAAAAGATGTCAAGCAGGTACAATGGCAAAAACAAAAGTGGAGGTAGGTTCTATAGGGCCAGAAGCTAAATAATTTGGGGTGTGCTCTCTAAAAAAACAAGATAAAGTTGCAAATACAAAATTTGAATATCAATGATAAAAAATATAAATACAAATTGTAAAAAAATGAATAAAAATGATAAAATCTAGAACTGACATATTTCTATAATACCTTTTCTCTATGTTTTCAGCTGCAAATTCTTTGCCTCTTTGTATGACATTTATTTTGTAACATAATTATCTATAAAGAGAATAGAAAGGTAATTCAATATTTCTTCTAGAGACTAGATCCAGGTTACCTTTTCTTATGTTTCGATAGTTTAGAAGAGTTTCTGTCTGCTGTACCCATTGCTATTGGTAATGCCAAGTAAATTTATAGGATTGCTTTCAAGTTTAGGGAAAATATATCAAGCTTATTTGCTATATGATATGCAATTTGCAAGAATTTCCCTAGACTAGCTTCCAGCTCCTCACTTATGAAGCCTTGTTTTCACTTAGATACATACATACTTCTCAGGCACTAAATGACACCATGGATTCTGTGCCTTTTGGCCATGATGCTGTTTGATTCAGCATGGTGAACTGTTGGACTGCTCCTAGAACATGTTTCTATGCTATATACTAAAATGCTGATTGAACAATTATAAATATATCAAACTAAATGTATTTCTGACTCAATTTCCCCTTAGTTAGATCCTAAAAATGCCCATGTCGCTCCAACATCACTCAATAAGTGGGGAACAATGACAGGTGTAGTTGGAATGCAAAGAAGTGAAAGAGAACTTCGACTCCCTCCATTTTGACCTCAGTCTGTACTTTCTAGTTAATTAAGTCCTTCTTTTCAACTTATCTCTGATTTTGGGCAAAAGATTTGCTGGCAAATTAACCCTGGGTGGGAACCGACTCTACCCCCTCAAGCGATAAAGACTGCCCTGGGCTAGCAAGTCTCCACAGGACTGACCCAGGACAATGATCTACCTAATCTGTACCTACCCACCTGCAGGTACTTACAGACCTTTGCCTCATAGTTTCCTTAATATAAACCTGGAAGCATTTGAGGAACTTTGGAGACAGTCTTTGAGACACACTAGTCTCGTTGTTGACCTCACTGAAATCAATTCCTTTCTGGTTTCACTACCACTAGTCTCTCTGCCTTTGGATCTTGTCAGCAGCAACTGGCTGAATCCGCTGTTTGGGACCCTCCGAGTCAGGAGCTCTTGAACCCCTGTACCCTGGCTACAGAGGCATAACTTGTATGGAAAAGTACAGCAGAAGGAATATAGTCAATAACATTGTAATGTTTGGCAAGATGGTGACTACATGCATCTTGGTGAGCCTGGAGGAATGTACAGAATTGTTGAATCAATAGGTTGTACACCTGAAACTAATATAACATCGAATGTTAATTATACTTCTTTTAAAAACAAAAAAAAACTTCTTGATTTGTATGCAATTTAAAAAAGTATTCATCGTTGCAGCGCTGGGCTCCTGGCATGCAGAAGCTACTTCTCTACTCCCAGAAGTGCCCTTTGAGGCACCCAGGACAGCGTGTGGGCAACTGCACTGGTTGTCCTGCTATCACGGGGGAAGGAGGATGCTCTTAGGTCAGGCTGTGGAGGCATTAAAGCTGAGACCCACGGGGGAAGGAGGATGCTCTTAGGTCAGGCTGTGGAGGCATTAAAGCTGAGACCCAGCTGGACTGTGCCTCTACTCTTCACCTTAGCACTCTCCTCTCTTTCCCAATCAGTGGCTCTGCAGGCTGTGATTTCTCTGTGATTTCTCACTTGATCTCTTGGGAAGTTCTCAAAGCACACACTCCCAGCTTGTGTGTCCAAAAAAAGGAAAACACACAGTCCCTCAGCTCCCTTCTGCTGTCTTGCTATGTTTCCTTCTCATTATGGTACCATTTTCTAATATTGCTCTTTGATTTGTGGCTCTGGTCTGGCTTCCTTCTGAGGATTACCGCTGCTTTTGCAAGTGTTCTCAGTTTGAGTTTTAATTCTTCCCACATTGGGAGGAATTTCTCTAAGGATCGGTTTCTGCAGCCAGTTTGGAGGTTTGACCTTTCTTTCAGATTCTGTTCTTTCTTAACACTAACAGGAAGTTGAGGAATTTCTGTGCTTCATTCTCCCTAGTTGGAAGCCTTGCTGATTGTATTCAAGGCTTACCTCCCTCCTTCCCCAGGCACCCAGCTCATTGCGAGCAAAGGACTGTTTCCCATTGGAAATTCAAATTCAGAACAATAATGAAAAGAGGACTTTGGAAAAATGGAACAAAACAAAAGGGAATAAGAGGGTCGTTCTGAAATCAATAAAAGCAATAACAGAATGTTGGAAACTTAAGATTCAGTTCATGGGCTACTTTGCTGCATTGCTTTGCTTCTTTGTTGCTTTGTTCATCCATAAATGCCCCTTTCCCCCAAACCCCCCACACACCAGAGGTATTCTCTTGAGTATCTTTCTCTGATTACACAGGTGATGTTATGAGGCACATTTGAACGCTGCCAATTTTTCAGGCAATATAGTCACTGAAATAAAGGAATTCTCACTCTTAGCTCTAGCAGGTATTGAGAGAGAAAGTCACTGCATCTTTTCAGGTCAAGAAGACAGGACTAAGACCAACCAGTACACCAATGAAAACTGCTCAGACCTATCTCTACTAGTGATATGCTCTCAGGCATTAAAAGTGATCCAGCAGCTCCTGGGTGCTAGCTGTCAGGAATACTGTGGAAGGAATTTCTGTGGGGAGAAGGAAGTATAGATAGGATCTGTCTTAACACATAAAGATTCTCATTTTAAGGTATATTGAAATCGAACAAAAATATGAAACAAAATCTCAAATAAAAACTCTTTAATTTAATAAACTACAACCAAACCCTAATATGTATGTTTTATTCAACTATTTAAAAATTGATGTTAAACACACATGCATGGATCTGACTAAATAATGTTGGGATTAGGGTAAAACTTCATCTTTTTCTTAAATGATTAAATGGAATGACAAATTAACATAAAAGTCTTAAAACTAAATCTGAGCTAAACTAATATCCTCTATTGAATCCTCAGTTACTGTAAAATAAAAGACATTAAGACTTAGATGATGATGTTATGTGGTTCTAACTAACGGAGAAAGTATATGAAGGTCTGACAAAAGGCCAGGTGCAAGGAAAGAGTGAAATTAAAGTTACTTCCCCTCTCCTTCCCCTTCCTTGATTATTTTCTTGGGTTATGAGGTCTTTGGGTATGACCTCAGTCAATTTCTGTAATTCCATTTGTCTATCTGGTCTACACCGGAATAGTATTTCTCCTATTCCCAGATAACGTTTCCTCAGAGATTCAAGCTCTTTAGGTATAAAATCTATCTTGAAAATGGAAAATGCTAGATATCATTTGATAGAAATACCTTCTACACTCATGCTACATATATTCAGAACTTGCAAGTGTACTTGGCTGGCTTTCATGTTGCTCACATTGTTGGAAGTCTGCTGAGACCATGTTGAGAGAGATGGAATAGTTTGGGCAGAAATGGGTAGGTTATAAAACATAAATGGTGGGACAAAGGGGAAAAATAAACTTTCTGTACAGCACAAGCCTAAAACAACCACAAAAGGAAAGTCTAGATAACATGTCTACAGAGTCCTCTCTGCCCTTCAACTCACCCATAGTACCTGTCCTCAGACCTGGGGCCTGTGTAATGCCTGCTGTGGCTGCCAGGGGTCTCCTACACAGAGTTAAGTGCCTGCCTGTGCATTCCTTTACCACAAGCATTACTGGAGCACCGGGGAGCCTGATGTTTCAGAGGATAGAGGATGTCTTCATTGATACCTGACTCACTCAGGGTAATTGCCCATGCTATTGCAGCAGCATGGGGTAGTAGTAAGAGTGATAGATGCAATACTTAACATGTGCCAGGCACTGTGCTCAGCTACTTACATGTACCATATCCTTTTAGTTATACTTGGCCTCATTGTTGTCCCATTTTCAGATATGCAGCCTGAGGCTCAGACACCACAAGCAATTTGCCTGAAAATGGCCATAAATGGCAGCATAGGATGGCAAATTTGAGTCACTGTGGCTCAAAATTATTCTACTAGACCATGCTCTCCATGGGAAAATTAATACAGTCCAGCCTCAGCATTAAGAGTTACTAGAATTCAACTATGTCTATTTATTTCTACTTGACTTTTCCCCGCATTGGATCCCACATCTGCACAAATCACAAACTATCCTAAAATTGGTTGTAGAAGGTTATTGTGTCAACTGACTGATTCTTCTCAAGAGGGGGCAACCTCTCAATTTCTGTCTCGTACATAGCAACAATAAAACCTGAACAATTTGCTTTCATGGAGCTAACTACTAAAGCCTTTTCTTTTTATTATTTTGCCTTTCTATCTAAAATATTTTATATGAAATTATCATGTGAGAAGATAATTGGAAAAGCAGCAGAGGCGATCTTGAAATGTGCTTGGAATTAACTTTTGGTAAACAACTATGGTAATAATAATACTAACTAAGCAAACACCTAATGAATGCTTAATAAATGGAAATTAGTCATGGGTAAACATCATTTTCATTGAAATATGACATCATTTTACTAACCATACTGTTTTTATAGCTTTGTTTTAGTAAATGGAAAATCACATAATAAGTTTAGCATTTTCATGACTTCATTTCCAGCTTACCACTCCTACCCGTTTTTTGTCAACCCCAAATTTCTCCTACCACAAATATGTGCAGGTACGTGAGGAATCCTATTGGATAGGGGGAGCCAGGTGATTTAGGGTCTGTCTTCATTTTACTATTCATGTAGTCTTTTTAACTGTTTAAATTCTCCATGACCTAGTTACTTCTTACACAATGGCGATGTATTTTCTGTCCCAACTCAACCAAGGATATTATGAGGATCAGCTGAAATGAAAGTGACTTTACACTTTAAAGGAATTATACTGATAGGAAGTGTATTTCTAAAGCAAAATAAATGAGCAAAGACAAAGGACATGACCATATATTTCTAACCCATGCTCTCCAGCTATACGTAATGGTTATTAATAATTCAACCAGCTCAGAATTGTTATATTATTTACTCCAATATAATAGAGTGTAGAATAAGAATAAGGTCATCTTTTATTTGTTCTTGTAAATAAATGGAATTCATGGTTCCAGTTGATTATTTCAGGTGAATGTTCCAATAAATGTCTATGGGCCCACAAATCCATTTAGACATTCAAGCAATATGACAGATTTATAGCTTTAAAAACAATCTCATTTGGATAATTAGAAACTATATGGAAAGTTAAATGAAACATCAAGGTTTGAACATTTCTTTCTAACTGGTGGGACTATTAGTTATTTAAAAGCATTTAACTATCAAATATAGATAGGAATCTGCTATGTGTCACTCCTGAGTCTTGAAGCAGGTGCAAGGGGAAACATGATGAGCAAAAATAGCTCCTGGCCTTACAGGATTTATGACCTAGTGGACAACAATAAACATTAATCAGGTACTCTTACATATTAAGGTAAAATTGCAATAGAAAATTTGCTATAGAGAGAGGTGCATAGTATTATGAGAGAGACCATTTAATTGGAAGATTTGGTTTAGTTGGAAAGAATCAAGGAGTCTGTCTCTGAAGAAGCGACAATGGATTCCAGCTCTGAAGAAAGGATTAGGATTAACTATGTAAAGAAGGAAGAAGAAAACAGCATATATAAAGCTCAGGAAGTAGGTGAGGGTGGTACGGTTTGAGAATTTCCTGGAACTGAAAATCAGTATGCCTGGAATAAAGAGATGGAGAGACTAATGAAAACAAAATCAGGCCAGAGACAAAACAGAAGACCAGATTATACAGAGCTTTGTATGTTATACTAGGAATTTGGGTTTTCTCTTAAATATAATGACAAGTCTTTGAAGTGAGTAAAGGGTTATAATCTGAAGGATGTTATGATTGGATTTGTGTCTTTAAAAGTATCCATCTGGCAGTCTGACTACTGGATTGGAGGAGAGCAAGTTTGTGTACAGAAGACCAATTTGGATACTATAGCAGCTGTCTGAACTTAAAATGATGGTACTTTGGAGTAGGGGGTTGTACCAGGTAAGATTGGTTTATGTGGAAATAACAAACCACCCCCAAATTTCAAGGACATAAAAAAAATCAAACAAAAGTTTATCTGTAGTTAACTCAGTGTCTACCATGGGCCAGGTGACTGTCCAGGGTAGATGTCCCCAGGCACAGTATTTCAGGCCACTTGGACCTCATGGCAACTACAAGTGCTTCCATAAATTTCTGTCAAAACAGAGAGATTGGATAATTGTACACTTCCTCAGGGAAGTGACCATGTAACTCCTACCCACATTTTATTAGGAAAAAATTAAGTCTCTTGTGCCTTGCCTTACTCCAGTGGGTAGGGAATGCATTATACTGGAAGGAATAAGCTGGCAGGTGATCTGTAGCCTGTTCTCTAACCCAGTGGTTCTCAACTGGGTGCAATTTGAACAGGAAGAGAACATTTTGCAATTTAGAAAACAGTTGAAGTTGTTAAAACAGCATGTTTGCTCCTGACATCTAGTGAGTAGAGACCAGAGATCCTGCTAAAAATCCTACAATGCCCAGGATGGTCCCCTTCCACCTCCTAAAAAGTTACCTGACCTAAATCCTAAATGTCAGTAGTGCTGAATTTGAAAAATCCTACTCTAGTTGCATGGATAACTGAAAATCTGATGCATGATTATATATATCTTCCTTGCACAAGGACTATATAGAAATGTATGGTACCCAAGTACTAAAGCAAGCATCTGTATTTAAGATGGCTCAACGAGTAACCTAGACTTGATGAGATGTAGCTGTACTGGGTTATGGGTACTAATCACTTATTCCTGACAGAGCTACGTACTTTGCAAGGTATGAAATGTTAAAGATGCCACAGCTGATGGCTTCCCTGAGATGATGATGTCCACACCCTCTCCGCATCTTCTGTCATGAAACAGTCATGCCCAGCAAAGAGCAAAATTGAGAAATTGGAAACTGTCTGGAGGTTATGCTCTCTATGCTTTTGCTAAACATGCTTACCTTTCCTAACTTGTACATCTCTTCTTACTGCTATGTGAATTTTTTTGCAGAGTGAAGCCTATTAACTCTTGTGAATGGGGTTATCTTTCCAGGCCCAAGAGCACTGCCCCCTTTTGGGGAGGGCACATAGCAAGAGAATACCAACTCTTTGTCTATGACAAGTGATCGTCACTGAGATGAAAACAGTTTTGAAAGACATTCAGGAAATGATGCAAACACATTTGCTCTTTCCTTGTATCTAGTTTGTACCTTTGTCTTTGCCATAAAAGGCTGGATTTGGTGCACGTACCTTTCCTCCTCTGTGCTTCAGCATAAGCTGGTTCCAGTTCCCTTGGCAGTAATTGATTTAGGCTGGGCATGTCATATAATTCAGGCAAATGATATGTAAGAGAGAAGCCACTGTGAGGCTTCTGGAGAAATGTTTCTGCATTCTTAAAAAGAGATATTGAAGAAGAGATGGCCTTTTTTTCCACTGGGCATTGTTGAATTTATATGTGAAACTGAGAGGTGCTTCAGCAATCTTGCAACTATAATAGAAATAGTCTAAGGACAGGGCAGATGCACTAATGATAGCAGAGAGAAAAGTGAAGAAAAATATTGGTTCTTGGCATATCATTTCTGACTTAACCAACCCTGGAGTTCTCTCATACTGAGATTTCTTATTAGTTGACATTTTAAGAAAATATTTCATTTTAAATAATTTTAAATGGACATATTTATCTGGTAGGTGTAGTTAAAGCATCTAAAGTGATACGGAATTGAAAAATCTATGGGACTATGATGGACTGGAGATGAGGAGCAAAGAACAGAATACTTAGATTTCTGGGTGGTGACAAAGGGTATATGGTCACCTTAGTAGACCCATGAATCCTAGAAGATTATACGGTTTGATTAGGAATATTGTAAATTTACTTTTGAATGTTTTGAGTTTTAGGTGCCTTGAATAATATAAGAAGAGATTTCAAGAGGGCAGTTATATATATATGTCTACAGTTCAGAGAAGAGATCTGGAGTGGCACTATCCCTTCGTAAGTTATCTGATAATTCATGGGTATGGATGGGCCAACCCAGAGAAAATTCACAGATATAAAAGCCTAAAGCCAAGCCTTTAGAACTTCAACATTTAATATCAATGTCCACATAGAGAAGAATGAGTCTGTGAACATGGCTTGGAGGAGTAGGCAAAACGCAGAAGGAAACCAGAGTATAGTGTGCTACAGAAACCCAGTGAAGAGAGAATTCCAAGAAAGAGGGAGAGATTCACAATTGCAAATGCTGTAAGAAATAAAAAGATTAAGAACCAAATATTTTTCTTTAATTTAAAAAGATTGAAAATGAGAATTTGATTTTTAAAAATCCTCATATTTGTATAGCATAAACTTTTTTCACATGCATTGTCTCTTTTGAGTCTTGTGACAGAAGTTAGAAATGGACAGAATCGTTACTGTTAAATCGCCTTTGCACAGGGATGGCTACACATAGATCCCCTAAGAGATTTGACCCATGTGGTAATGGAGTCACCAGACTGGAAGTCAAATTCAGAACTGACTCACTCCCAGCCCAGGGCTTTTTCCATACTGCCCCCAAATTCTACTACAACGTACCATCTTGCCAACAATGTGAAATAATTCAGAGTTCCCTAGTAGGAAAAAAGACAGAAAAGTAGATATATATTAAGTACATAGTAGTCCAGGTACTCTAGGCCCTGCCTTACATGAAGAACAGGTGTCCCTGAGACTTCTTTCAACCATACATCTGCCACATGTTCATCTGGGTAGGGAGAGAGCCAGCAACAGATACAGTAAGACTTCCAGAGACTGAGAGCTGAGGACAGAGGCAAGTTGAATGAGATATGTTTATCATTTCTAGTAGGAGGAGGGACTTCCACTATTTAGTGAATCACATTGTCCCCTTTGGAACCATGGGTTACAAATGCTCAAAACAATTATGGGAAACAGGTATTGATACATGAATTAGTTCGCTAGGACTGCCACAACATAGTACCACAAACAAAGTGGTTTAAACAACAAAATTATATTGTCTCACTGTTCTAGAGGCTGGAGGTCTGAAATCAAGGTTTCAATGGGGTCGGTTCCCTCTGAGGACTGTGAGAGAATCTGTTCCATGCTAGCTTCTGGGAGTTTGCTGGCAATCTTTGGCATCCCTTGGTGTAGAAGCATCACTACAATTTCCATCTTCCATCACATCACATTCTCCCTGTGTGTGCCTGTGTGTCCCAATTTTCCCTTTTTATAAAGACATCAATCATATTGGATTAGTGTTCATCCCGATGACCTCATCGTAATTGGTTATATCTGAAACAACTCTCCTTCCAAATAAAGTCACATTCTGAGGTACTGGGGGTTGGGACTATAGCATATGATATTTTGGCGGACACTATTTAATTAATCCCTGACAATGAACTTCTCCTAACAGCGAGTAAAGTTGAAGTATATGGTTGGCTATGATATAAATATAAACATAAACATACATACATATATATGTTTACATAGACTGATACATACCCACAAGTGCAAGTGTGCATGTGTGTAAGTCCCTAAGACTCCTAGGTAGTGTAACACAGAACACATGGTTTATTACTCACATGAAAAATAGTAGCCAGAGCAGCATCTTGCATAGGTTCTCCGTCCCCTGATCCCTTCACGGTGACATAACAAGGGCAAGATTTTAGGTGCACATGTACACACCTCAGGAAATGAACCATACTGTTAGTAGACTGAGCTTGTTCTCTTTACATGTGCCCATTCTACCCTCCAGAGAGAGATTCCTAATTATCCTGAAATAGAAGTAATTCTCCTCCAGGGAAGAAAGGAAAAGCATCCCTAGAGTTCTTATTCTTGAACATAAGTAATATCTCTGGAGAGGGGAAGAAGAGGGCTTTATGTATCCTACCTTGGGATTTACCAGGCAAAGAGAGTCTCTATATCTCTCTGGAGGGATACAGCTTCTGTATCCCTTTCCAAAGATATTTGCTATTCAAATGTGCCTTTTGCTCAGAAGGACTGGACTCTGCACGAACATGAGAAAACCAACAGGAACTGTCACATAGCAGTTCATCATCAGGGCTCAGTTGTAAAGTTGATGTAACTAATAACTAGGATGATGTTCCTATTGAATTTTACATACATCTTTTGAAGGATTTAACACATTGCATTTTAATAGCTTATTTGCATATCTGCTTCCCTATTCAATTGTAAACTTTTTGAAATCCTAGACTAAGAATTCCATTTTAACATCTTCAATGACTGGTAGAGTACTTGGTGTTTATAAGCATTCATTTAATTATTGTTTAGTTAATATCTGAAAAGAGCTTTTTCCTATACTTTGTTCTATAACTTATGTATATTTATTGTCACACTTTGACCTTTCTGACTTGAAAGTTTAAAATGTAATAACTTATCCATCATTTGTCTTTCTTCAATGGCTTTATCATTTCACTACTTCAAATATTCTTAAGACTTTTTAATCTTCAAGTTTCTTTCATTATTTACTTTTTTTCCTACATCGGCTCTGTTTCTTTATCTTCTTTTTATTCCTCTTTAATCTCCTAGGCCAAACATTCAGGTTATTATTACAAATGTTCCAGGTGCTTAAAATTAAGTTAAATGAATTATTTTTTATTGAAGAAAATGGTATTTTTCAAAATCCAATTAACCTGCTCATTTAAATGGCTCTTGAATATGAAGAGATATGTTTCTCTTCCAAATTAAAAAGAATTGAAATTTTATTTTAACACTATAGCAAGTTTTAAATAACACCTTGAGAAATCTCATTTTTATTCATATTTTGGCTAAAGTATTTATGAGTCATAATCTTAAAAAATACTTCATGTATATAGAAGTCTATATAGAAGTGACTGTGACTTAGGAAGGATGAATACTTACCATTTACATCAACATGGATAGAACTGAAGTGAAATAAGTCAATCAGAGAAAGACAATTATCCAATGGTTTCATTCATATGTGGAATATAAGAAACAGAGCAAAAAGTCACAGGAGAAGGGAGGGAAAACTGAATGGTAAGTCATCAGAGAGGGAGAAAAACCATGAGAGACTCTTAACTACAGGAAACAAACTGAGGGTTGCTGGAGGGGTGGTAGGTGGGAGGATGGGGTAATTGGTTGAGGGGCATTAAAAAGGACACATGATGTGATGAGCACTGGTGTTATACACAACTGATAAATTATTAAACACTGCATCTGAAACTAATGATGTGCTATATACTGGCTAATTGAATTTGAATACAATTAAAAAAAGAAGTGACTGTCACTTGGCAAAATAAGTAGTGATTGGACACAGCTGCATGGGCTCTGTCACCAGCCTATTCACCAGGTAACAGCCTATCTGTGCTGATTTTCTTTCTATGGTCATGGTGTGTTGCATGGAGATGTGAGAAATGGAGAGATAAGATTTCATCCTTGCATATGCAACTACAAAGTGCTAAGATGCTTATTTATTTAAAAAACATATATTTTTATATTTCTAATTTGGAAACTTTAAAAGATCTTAAATATTGCTTATTCTTAAAGGACTATAATAGCATTCTAGAAATCCAATAACAAATAGAAAGCTACCAAAAACTAATGTCAAGTGATTTACAAGCTAGCCAAAATAGGATTAAAAAATAAAAATAAAAGCAAAAGTGGAGAAGGTTTAGAAGAGGCCATATGCTGTGGACTTTTTGTCAATGCCTCAAACTCAAGAAGCATATCTAAAGGAATAAATAAAAAGGATATACTGTTTTGAAGTATAGCTTAATAAGCTTTTTAGTTTAGTTATTCACTCAATTTGACCAAAAACATCATATTAGTTCATGCATGAGTCAGATTCTTATTCCTTAATTGTAGTTGGAGAAGGACAAAGTAAATATTTCCTATATAGAGTTAATAATTTTCACTCTGGTTCAAAGGCAGGGTAAGGGTTCAACTCTAATGTCTTACTTGGAGAAAGACCATTGAATATAATGCATTTATCATCTAAAAGAGTGGGGAGATCCCTGGGTGGCTCAAGCGGTTTAGCGCCTGCCTTTGGCCCAGGACCTGATCCTGGAGTCCCCAGATCGAGTCCCACGTTAGGCTCCCTGCGTGGAGCCTGCTTCTTCCTCTGCCTGTGTCTCTGCCTCTCTCTCTCCCTCTCTCCCTCTCTCTTTCTCTCTATCCTTCTCTCCCTCTCTCTGTGTCTTTCATGAATAAATGAATAAATAAATCTAAAAACTAAAAAAATAATAAAAGAGTCAAATATGCTTTCACCAAATGAAAATAATTTCTGCCTTTCAGATTTCATAGATATTTACAGATAATTCAAGTAGATGTCTGGCATAATGCCTCACCCATTGTCGTTGTATATGTTTGGTAGCTACTACTTGTTGATCTCAATAAAAGTACACTAGTATGCAGCCCCAATCCTTGCGCTTTGTCTCCCAAATAAAATTAGCATAACTAACCCGGTCTCTCATGCACAAATTCAGTAGCAGCACAGCTAGTGGTATTTTGTGTGCTGTAGCTGACCTCTGTCCCAGTTTCTTCCTGTAGGAAGCCCCTAGCTTCCTCCTCCTGGTTCATGAACTGTTAGTTGTTTTGTTTTGTTATTTTTAAGATTTTATTTATTTATTCATGAGAGACACAGAGAGAAAGGCAGAGACATAGGCAGAGAGAAAAGCAGGCTCCATGCAGGGAGCCAGATGTTGGACTCCATCTCAGGACCCCAGGATCATGACCTGAGCCAAAGGCAGGCACTTAACCCGCTGAGCCACCCAGGCATCCCATGAACTCTTAGTTAAAGAAAAAGACTAGAGGGCATTAGGCTAAATGAAATGAGTCAAACGAAGACAAATACAATATGATTGATTTACATGTGGAATGTAAACCAAAATAAATGAATAAACAAAGAAAAAGGAGAATCGGATCTACAATACACAGAACAAATATGGTTGCCAACAGGAGACAGTTGATGGGGAGAGAAAAACAGGAAGGGGAGTAGGAGATACAGGCTTCCAGTAATAGAATGAATAAGTCACAGGGATAAAAGGCACAGCATAGTGAATATAGTCCATGGTATTATAATATGTTGTGTGGTGACAGATGGTAGCTACACTTGTGGTGAGCACAGCATAACATATGAGATGTTGAATCACTATGTTGTACACCTGAAACTAATGTAACACCATGTGTCATTCTCAAATAAAAAAGTAATGAAAAAGACAGAGACTTTCATTCTACAGAGATAAGGTTTAGCATATGTCCTCCTTGGGAAAACAGTAAGCCACTGAGACACAGGAGGGAGGAGAGTTTGAAATTGAGGGATGGGAGAGAGAAAGGTTACCAGACAGAAAAACTATCAAATGCGTTCACATTGCCCATTCTATACTTTCCTGGTCTTGATAACTAGAAGAACATGTTCTTGTGCATGAAGATTATATGAAATGCTTCTGTGATAAGCCAACGGCTGAAGGGGAAAAAATGAATCTTTTTTTATTAAGACCATTACAGTTGTCCTAATATTTTATGTATTCTAAATCAGAAATTTTTAAGAATTAGAATTTTTAACAAACTAGAATAAAATTAAATAGATTAGAACTTACTAGGTTTCAGTTCATGCAGCTAGCATGAATTATTTTATGTATTATAAACACACACACATGCATGTATATATATAATTGAACAATGAGGGCAGCCCAGGTGGCTCAGTGGTTTAGTGCCGCCTTCAGCCCAGAGTCCCACGTCAGGCTCCCTGCCTGGAGCCTGCTTCTCCCTCTGCCTGTGTCTCTGACTCTATCTCTCTCTCTGTGCCTCTCATGAATAAATAAATAAAATCTTAAAAAAATAATAATTGAACAATGATCCAAAACATATTCATTCTGTGTTTATCAAAAAGTTTGAAACCCACTCTTTTAAAGTATTTATATTAACTCAGAACAGAAATTTTTTAATAGTTTGGTATGAATTGTTGTTGTTGTTGTCCTAGGCAGTAGTTGCTTCATTTTAAAAGACACGCAACTCTGGGTCCTGGAGCTTCTTTGAAACATGATCCTAAAATGCTGGATGTTTGTAAGCAGATGATTAACTCTTCCAAAAGGATTCCCATCATCCATTGGCAATACTGGTCCCTTCAGCAAGAATTACTGGCTCCTTCCAAGGACAATTACCATCCTTCTACTTCTTTAATAACATGTAAGAGCCAGGGTTCACCCACAAAAAAAGCCATGTTGATAGGAGTCACTGCTCCAGTAAGAACACAAAGTTGGAACTACCTGCAATCACACTATTTCACTTCAAGGAGCCCTGGATGCATGAAACACTTGGAAATATTTCATCTCTTTTCTTGACCCTTACTTGGAGGTGGACTTAACTATACAGCTAATAAACTTAATCTTCAGGGCCCCTGGCCTGATAAGCTCCTTTCAAGGCCTTGAACCTAATTTTGAATTTAGATTTTTGTATTATTGATGTTAAAGGTGGTCCCAAATTTGAGCAAGCTTCAGGCCTTACAAAAGCTCGATCCACTTCTGCACTAGAACTGAGCAGAAGTACTAAATTAAAAAGAACTTGCCTTATACTTATTTGAAAGCCACAACATCTATGGTATTAAGAGTTTTATGAATATCTATAGTAAGGAAAAGGCTTTTCGGAGACAGACTGACCTTGTTGATGTTGAACAAGTCACTCATTGCTCTGAAAATCTATTTCCTTAATAGCCAGATAGAAAGAATAACACATGTGGTAATTTTAAGGGTTACATGCAACCGCCACAAACATGATAATGACTCAATATTAACATACTCCTCTCCACCCTGCCCCAAACTCAGGCTGAAATAGGTCCACTGTAGATCTGAGTGACTCACTGCTCCTCAAACCCTCTTCTGCCAAGGTGCCAGTTCAGCAATAGGGAGAACTGAATGAGAGGAAAAAAAAAAAAAAAAAAAAAAACAGACAGAAAAAAGAAAGATAGTGAGAGAGAGAAAGAAAGAAAACAAAAAACAAGAAAGTAAAAGAACATGCATTCATGTCTTCCACCCTTAATTCCTGGCCATGAAGCTCCAAATGAAGGCTCTGTTTCTCTGCTAAAGTGAATGACTTGGTAAATTTTAATAATTCTCTAACATGCAGATATATAAAAGCATTATAGTGCCTGAAATTTAAAAATGCCCCATTGGCTGTGTCCAGTCACACCAAGAACATCTGACCATTTTAATCCATCCAGAAAGGCTCACCATTGCCTATATCATTGGAGAAAATGGATGCTTGGCACCACGAGGCTAACACAACTATGTGAGTGACTAAAATTCAATGTTGTCACATATTTTTGTTTGGCTATTATATCAACCTCAAAGTCCATCCTTTATATTAGCAACATAAGAAAGACCTCAAAAACACTGGGGCATTTCTTCCTGCAAAATTGGTTTTAGAACCCTAAGAAAATAGGAAACAACAAGAAAATGAATGTTATTGTGATAGATTCGGTGGGGCAGGCTTTGTTCTTTCTTGTACCTCCAAATTCATTCCAAAAATCATGAAATACTATCAGTTAAGGAAGGCAAGTTGAAGATGGCCACGTTATAACTGATGAAGGGCTGCTAAATGTTTAGATAGCGATCATCAATTTTCCATCATTGGCAGACATCTTGCCTGAGAGCCATTTCATAAATTCTCCAGTGTACTGCAGCCTGAAGAAAGCTGTTGCTGGACAGCATTACAGATTGCCAGCTGTGAAGAGCTTGCCCCACCCCTTGTCACAGCTCGGGGAGTTTGCATGACAAAAGAATAATTGAATTGGTAATGCAACGGTACACGACATAGATCACCATTTTGCAACAGGAATGTTTAAGTCATGAATAATGAAGTGATTTCCTACAGAGTAATTTATGGAACAGGTACATTAGCAATGCAAGCTCCCCTAGGTGTGCAAAGGAACTCACCTCTGACCCAAGAGAGCTCAGTCAGGTCTCTCAGCTCATTTAAGTCCCTTCCTTTGGGACTTCCACTTCAGGTGGGTAGCAGGTAGCAGGTGTGAAAAAGGGGGATTTTTAAAAAAATTTGTTTGTTTTTTTTTTTTTTTTTTCATGCTCTATGGCATCTGGCCACAAGAATAAGGGAGAAGTTTGCTAAAGCAGCTTAATATTAAACATCAAGTAGCTGCCAAGGAATCATAACTTCGAATCATTTCTGACCTCTGTTGAATTTGAATCGTTATTTCTGGTCACATTGCTGAATGTAAACCACTCAACAGTGAGTGCTGCCAATAGGTTGGCTGCCGGGAACCGATCTGTGGAAAAACAGACTACACTTCACCCTCAAATATAGAAAAGATTGTTTTTTTCTCATTTACCAAATATATATCTCTAAGCTCTTCATAAGAAAGACTTCATTCGAATAATAAGAATTCTTACTTGTTATGAAAAAAGGGTCCGGAGGAATTGATAACTACTTTTACATCAATAGAGAAACCCTCTTGGAAGAGTATAGCAACAATGTAGACAACAAGAGAAGAGGCTGAGAGAAATAGCACTGTCTTAAGAAGAACAGATAATGATTAGATCCAGACAGGAAGATCTAGGAGAAAGTCCATTGGATTCTCTTGCCACCTAGGGGCTGTATTAATGGGCAGGGAAAACACAAGTGAACCAATCAAAAGAATTCTGGTCATTAGTATAGTAATAGTAAACATAGTTGCTATTTACTCATTTCTTACAGTGTATCAGGGGCTGTGCCAAGCATTTGTATACATTCTCTTATTCAATCTTACCAAGGGTAGATCATATTTTTGTTCCCATTTTATAAAGAAGGCACTAGAAGATCAGAAAAATTAATTAATCTATAAAAATCAACCAATGGCTGAGCTGGAAAGTAATCCCAACTTGGTTTCATTCCAAAGGACCAAAACATTTTTATTAGGCCAAATGAAAATCTAGTGAAATATACTACAGAGAAAATAATTTCTTATTTTAACAAGCCTGAAGGGAGATTCTTTCTGTACCAAGTACTATGTAGTTACCCTGCAATACAAAACAAAAACAAAACAGTCTCTGTATTAAAATTGCTCACTATCTAGTAAGGGAAGCAAAGTGATAAATAAATAACTCTAAGTATGCCTTAATTTTCATGTTCAGTGAATAATATACCAATGTAGGTTCCTTAGGTACAAGCAAAAGAAATGGACTCTGGGTAGCTAAAACAGAAAGTGATTGGACTAAAAAAAATAGAAAGCAGTTGTACTGGTTGGAATAACTAGCAGTAGATACGGGAACAACCACCTCCCTAAATCACCATGCCTGAATCCTGCAAAGGTTTGATTAATGCTTATATCTCTCTAATACAGGTGGAGTATCCAGTGATCCAGTAATTTAAGCTACTTCCATCCCTTAGTTTTGCCAGAGACTGTCTTTAAGTTTAGAGAAGGAAAGAGGATACACATTGGTTTTTAACTCCTTGGCCCAGAAGCTAACAATGTCACTTCTGCTCAGAGTATATTGGCCAGATAAAAGCCACATGGCACAAAACGACTGCAAGGAAGGAGGGGAGAGGCAGGGGACCATGTGGTATACTGGCGAGCGCTAACTCTCAGTGGTTTGGAGAACTGATGGAAAGACTAGAACAGAAAGCATGGAACACTCCAGGGAACCTGGCTCTCTCACCAGGAAATCTCTATTAGGGTGAATGAACTCTAGCAGTTTTTCTTTTTATACCCCCTCTACTCAGACATTCCCCTTGCCTAGAGGAAGATAGAGCATCTTGGCTTATAGCCCACCATGACTGCCTGTGAAGCAAGAGTTAATCTCCAAAAGGAAAACAAGGAGGAATAAAAATTATGAAGTAAATAAGAATTCCTAAGTAAATAGAGGGAGAGGGAGAAATGCTCAAGACAAACACAGAGCAAAAAAGAAATGTGCGACTGGTATAAGAAGTTTCTCACAACGTTTGGCAACGCCAGACTATTAAGTCCAAAGGACATACTGTAGGAGTCTGGAGATACTGGACAATGGCAGATCATAATGTCATTTGATCATTCAGCTCAATCAGTTAGTAAGAAAATGAGTGCAAACCAATGGACAGGACTCCAGGTCAGTGAATTGCCCTTTGCACTGCTAGAGCAATTTTATTGTTCCCACAACCTGAGGATTGGAGAGAAATCACAAAGAGAATGACACCTATGCCCACTTTTTGCCAAAACACACTCATGCATTCACACACCCAAGTGTTCACAGACACATTCAAACTTCATATGTGACACACACATTCATTCACGTACTCACATTTTCCACCTCCACTCACTTACACTCACACACACACTCATACACTCATATATACTGAACACATTCACACATCATGCAATCGCATATGCCCAGCACATTATTCATACACACAATCACATATGCCCACATGCCCACATTCACACACTTACACAGTCACATGTGCTAGCACACACATACATTCACACACTACACAGTCACATATGCCCCCCACACAAATGCTTGAAAGGAGGTGTGAAAGCAAAATAGACTTAAGAGTGTTCAAGGTCATTACTACATCCAAAATTTAATATTGACAATCATGGAAAATTTGGAAAAATTTAAATGGAGATGAAAATTATCAAATAAACTCAAAATGAAATGACTCTGGAATCAGCTATTTAATGAATAAAGGGAGTGGTGGAAGGCCTTGAAAAAAAAATCTAAATGGATTGTTCTTTTTTCACTACGTAGTGGTATGACCTCTGTTGAGTTGCTGGAATATTCCTAGATTCAGGTTTTTCATTGTTATCAATATGAGAACAGTATCTTTTTCTTGTTGTGGGCTCTAAATGAGAGTATACGAAAGTAATTTAAAAATAATGTACATTCTATTTCAAGTGGAATGGAACTCTCATCCATTTGTTCTAAAACCTAAAATAAACTTGAGCACAGGCTCTAATAGATATGGTTCTGAGAAACAGGATGTAGGAGAGAAGTGGCAGCCAAGAAATTGAGAAGGCAAAGAGTTCCTATGCCCACGTCCAGGCTGCACTGGGTTACTACCTAGCAGTGCCAGATCGCATAAGGTACCAGCAATTGGTATTTTGTAGTCAGACTGATCAGTAATAATTCATTGAAACTAGAGCAAATCAATTTGTAAGCATTTAGTTTCTGAAATGATATTTCAAAGTGCAGTAATGGCCCTCACTGATAGCAAAGGCATAGTTAATTTAAACTAGTTGCAACCAGATCTTATACACAGGAAAATACACAAATAAATAGAAATGTTTATCCAAAGAAAATAATACAAAGTGCCAATTATATAATTATCATTAGGTAATGGACCTATACCTATGCTGAGTGAAACACAAGAAAAAAAAATGGAAATGTAGGTTTGCTTTACTTAAAAAAACATCAAGTTAGACACAAAGAGGAAGTTTAAAAAATTGCTAATCAGAACAAATACTAAGGAGAAAGAAGGTGTCAAGTGAAAAATACTGCAGGCTAATGGAAAGGTGGTTGTACTCTTGTCCCACTAGTGGAAAGTTGTGTCTTTGGATAAGTCATTTGATTGTTTTTGGTCTCAAAACCTTAAATAATTAAATTTAAGTGGTCTGCTAATAGCTTATCTTTTCTCAAAACCTATTCTTCACCCTGCCTAAATTTCTTTGAATGAATGCCATCCTCCTGCACAGCTGGAGTCAGACCTCAGAGCCATCTTCACTTTGCATCTCTTCTCTATTCAAGCCTTTCTGTTGATGGCTTGGCTCTCTCTTGATCCCTCTTCTATGTTTCCACATCTCATCTCCACTGGTATTTTTATAACCTCCCCTCTGGGCTGTAAAAGTGTCTTGGGCCTGGATTCCTTGCCTTGGATGGCTCTTTAGTTCAGTTTCTCTGGGTCACTGCTTTGTGGAAGTTTGTCCTTCTGGTACAGAGCTCTGGTTATGTTCAGTTACATGAGAGGAGATTTCTCTGGCTTTACCAAATAAAAACATGCCTTTCTATTGATAAATTTAGAACTAACTAAAAACTTGTTCCAAAATATCTTTCTAATAGTGTATCTGAATTCCTGTTTTTCTTTTTTTTTTAAACATCATTTGACCAATTTATTTTTTATTTTATTTTATTTATTTATTTTTATTTATTTATGATAGTCACAGAGAGAGAGAGAGAGGCAGAGACACAGACAGAGGGAGAAGCAGGCTCCATGCACCGGGAGCCCGATGTGGGATTCGATCCCAGGTCTCCAAGATCGCGCCCTGGGCCAAAGGCAGGTGCCAAGCCACTGCGCCACCCAGGGATCCCCTGAATTCCTGTTTTTCTTTGCATTCGCTATGATCCACCCAAATTGATACATTGATTTCTTCTAAATATTCCCTTTAGATATCAAATTCTGGAAAAGATGGAGTAACAGGAACCATAGTTACCCTCCTTCCAGAAGACAACTAAAATACCAGACATGATATATATGACAATGGTTTTTAAGACAGTAGATATTAAGCAACAAAGGACTGTGATCTCTGAAAGCTAGAAAACAAATGAGATGGGCCAACATATGTACCACTTTACTGCCTGGAAAGAATTTCAAGGTCACAATACAGAGACAGGGAATTCAGGTGAAGCCCGAATGTATCCTGGAAATGAGATGAAGCTGGGAAGCTGGAGAAGCCAAGGCAACTAGGTACAAGGTGGAGTACCAGTAAGGATAGAGCTGCATTCAGAGTGTTCCAGAAATGTACAAAGGGTCACCCTGAAGTCTTCAGCTGTATATTGATCAGAGTATATGTGGGGAGAAATCACGGAGGCAAAAGAAATAAACATCCCTAAGAATTAAAGGAAGCAATACCTGGAGGTCACCCAGAACTGGGAATAATTCTTGTTTCCACTGGCCAAAGTAGAATCATGATTTCAGGGGCAGTGGGCAAAATACTCAGAAAGATTTTGTCTCAGGAGTGAGAAAAATGATTCCTAGACTAAACACTGCTCTTGTCCTGCCAAACAAAACTCAAGAGTAAGATGTGCAAAGACAAAACCATGTCTGAGTAATGTAACTGCATTCCAAAACAAGAGTATCTATAGAACTTCAGAATATCCATCATCAAACTAGGTAAAATTTACAATGTCTGACATCAATAAAAAATCACTAGGCATGTACAGAATCAGGAAAAAATTATGCATGATATACAATTGTGGAATAAAATCAATCTCTTAAAACTAACCTAGAAATGATTAAGATAATGGACTTAGTACACAGGGTCAATATATGTTATTAAAACTATAACACATATACTCAAGAAGCTAGAGAAAATGTTAAATATGTGAAGAAAAAGAAGGAAGATATTTAAAAAGATCAAATTTGAACTTTTAGAAGTTAAAACTGTGATGCCAAAGATTAAAAATACACTGGATGAGTCCACAGCAAATTAGACACCACAAAAGAAAAGACTGATAAATGTGAAGATGTGACAGGAGAAATGACTCAAGAGGAAACAAAGACAAAAGAAAAAGACTGGAGGGAAAAAAGACAGCATCAATGAACTATTGGACAACTTCGAGCAACCTAATACATTTGGAGTCCCCAAAGGAGAGGAGGGGGGGCAGAAAAAATATTGGGAGAAAAAATGGCTAAACATTTCCTCAATTTAATGAAGAGTATAAGCCCAAGCAAAAAAGAAACAAGAAAAAAAATTATAGTATTGCTTATCATAAGCAATTTGCTGAAAACCAGTGATAAAGAGAAGAATCTTAAAACCTGCCAGAGGAAATTATGTATCACATACATAACAAACATAAGAATGACTCCTCGCTCCTTTTCTTCTGAGAATTCCGATGTCTTACTTTAACTTCCAGTCCAGTTCTGTCTGAATGATACTTCCCTACTCCCCTGCAGGCCCTTAAAAGTAAAGAGTAGAAATGAAGACCTCTTTGAGAAGTTGAAATGAGGGCCAAGCCAGTTTTCAAAGCATGGTCTAAAAGGATATAGTAATGGCAAGAGTTAGCCTTATTTTGCATGTCTTTTCTGTTAACCTAGGCATTTCCTTTTATGAGGGCTCTGTTTCTCATGACAATATTCAATCAATAGATGTCTTAGGAGTGCCTACTCTGTGCAAGGGATCCATCTAGGTCTATTATAATTTGCAGCTTAATTAGAGACAAGACTACAGCTGACATGTAGCAGAATGGGTACCAGATATCAGCTTTGTACTTGTTTCTGCCAGTCATTTGAACTCATTTCCTCCCCATGTGGTCAATGAGCAAAGTGGAACTGAGTGGGGCCTGGGGTCCTTTGGCTATAAATATTTTACATGTACTGCCTCATTCCTATCACTTAGGTGTTTTGTTTGTTTTGTTTTGTTTTGTTTGAAGATTTGTTAGTATAAACTAAATGTGCATAAAAGAATAGTGGTAATTTTTAAAACTTTGTCCAAAATCACTCAGTGTCTGCATATATAAAATATGATTCTGAACACTGGAACACAGATGAACAAAGCAAGATGCCTCTCTCCAAGGAGCTCAGAGTTTGAAGAAAATGATTTGCCAATTGCAGGAGATAAACAAAGCTGCTGGAATTTAGGAAAATGGAAAAAAAAACTGAAATTAGAGGTAACTTTGGATTTAATCAAAGGAGATGTATTTATATTTGCAAAAAAAACAGGTTTACATTTTGAAAAGACACTCTTGCTGCAGTGATCCTGAGCAAGAAAATAAAAGATTATCTGAAAATGAGTCCCTGACTTAGTCATGAATTCAAGACATAGTAAGAAAACAAAACTCCAACATACGATATTTGTCAAACCAGGTGATATGATCATCTAGAAACACAGTAAATGATAAAAGTGTATGAGAATTTCATATCCTCAGCATTGTTGATATGTAACATTAAAAACCTAAAAATTTAGCTGTAGTTCAACCTCCAAAGAATTAAAATGTGTACAAAATGTGTATAAAATGATGGGAATGCCCTCAAGTGCCCCTGTGAATCAAAACCCTCAAAAATGGGGTACTATGATTCTTCTCCTTACTCCTAGTGTGCATACTTCAGTGCCTGACTCCCTTGCCAGACATTGCAGGCCACAATGATCATTAATTACACATCTATTATGCACAAGGTATGGGGGGTACAAAGGTGAAATAAGTCTACTTTTCCAGAAGATCAGAGTCTACCAAGGATGATGCACAAGTATTGCAACCCATTGATGTACAACCAGGGAAGAAATAACTGCAGGCCCACAATCTACTTGAAACCTTTAGTACAGTTTTGTTTTGGAACCTGGAACTTCTTGATTTTAAGAATAGATAATGCATTGCTTACATGACTTGAAGTATATGATGCCCTTTGTCTAAGGCAGCACTCAGTAAGCAAACACATTGATGATTCTTCAGGGAATCTGTGAACATTCACGCTAAATGTGCTAGAGACTATAAATAGGACCACATCTGCTCAGTTCATATTTGTTCCCAAAAGACTTCAGGTCAGCTCAGGTTTCACCAACCACCAAATCAGTTAACAGCATCAGGGATTTTAGAATTGAGGATAAAGGAATGAGTGCCTGAATTAGGAAGTACAGTGGGAGGGATTGATTAACTCCCTTAGATTTATACCTTCACCTGCTCATCTGCATTGTAAATTCAACTCCAAATTTCATGAATTCCATTTTTCTTGTAACTCTCTTAGCCTATAGAATGGTCTGGAACTGGGTGCTTAATAATTTCTTAATTAACAAATCTAACCAACCACATGGCACAGTCTCAAAAACAAATGGTTGTGAGAAACACTTACTAAATAAAGTTTAAAACCAGAAATAATTCCACATTTTATAGTATATTTAAGACTATTCAAAATGCATAGAAATATTCTGGAAAGAAGTGATACAAATACAGTCACATGTAACTATGATGGTGAAACTATGAATACTTTTCTACTCCTTTGGATGCTTTCCCCAAGTTTCTTTAATAAACATACATTTTTAAATAAACTTGAAAAAATTCTGGAGTTTTACTCAACTTGGAAATGACTTTACTTCTGTATGTCTCTACCATGATTTTTTAAAAGATTTATTTGGTGATAATTACAAATTTTGTAATTTGTTTTGGGGAATTTCATATTCTTAATAAAGTGATTAACGGTTTTTAAAGCCCTGTGCATAATTTCTAGCTTCAGCACTAACAAGCTTTCTCATGCTGTACTTCTGGCAATGGGAAGCATGTTTCCTGTGAGTTTTATACGAGACAGAGTGATTAATGCTGTTTTTGGTAAGGCCGAAATGTGTGGCAACAACCCAAATCTTCTCACTCTGCATATTCCATACAGTGAAAGGGAAGAAAAGTGTCTGTTGCTTCCTTATTGAAGTCACTAGCCTTGAATTTAGGGTAAAGCAAATATGTATATTAACAGTTATAGGACTTATGTCAGACATATGTTTAATGCAAAAAAAAAAAAAACCCAGTCGTATGAAAACTTTATGTCATAAGGTTTTACATGACAATTTTTTTTATTGTGGTAAAATACACATAACATAAAATGTACCATCCTAACGACTGGTAAGTCACGACTTAGTAGCATTAAGGGCATTCACATTATTGTGAAACCATCACCACCATCCGTCCCTGGAACTATTTCATCTTGCAAAACTGAATCATTGCATTTGCTTAGCCTAACTCCAAATATTTGCATTAATTTAAAAAGAATTTTGTATTGCAGTAAAAAAATGCAAAATATACCATCTCAAACATTTTTAAGTGTACAATTCAGTGCTATTAAGAACATCGGTATTATTGTACAACCGTCACTGCCATCCATCTCCAGAATTCTGCTCATCTTGCAAAACTGACAGTCTACCCCTTAAACAGTCACCTTCCATTCTCCCCTCTTCCCAGCCCCTGGAAACCACCATTCTACTCTCTGCCTGTATGAATTTAACTACTCAAAGTACTTCATATAAGTGGAATCACACAGGATTTGTCTTTTTGTGATTGGCTATTCCACTTACCATAATATCCTCAAGGTTCATTCAATTTTAACAGGTGCCAGAATTTACTTCTTTTTTTTTTCAAGTTTTTATTTTAATTCCAGCTAGTTAGCATACAGTGTGATATAAGTTTCAGGTGTACAATTTAGTGATTTAACAATTCCATGTATCACCCAGTGCTCATCATGACAAGTATCCTCCTTAATCCTCTATTTAACCCACGCTTGCATCCACCACCCCAAATCATGGGTATTTGTCTTTGACTTATTTCGACTAGCTTTATACTCTGTAGCTCCAGCCATATTGTTGCAAATGGCAAAATTACATTATTTTTAATGGGTGAGTAATATTCCATTATATATAAAAATACAGATTTGAAGAGATACATGCACCTTAACATTTAAAGCAGCATTATCAACAAGGGACCAAACAATGAAAAGAGCCTAAATGTCCATCGACTGAAGAATGGATAAAGATGTGGCATATATATACACATACACAATGAAATATTACTCAACCATCAAAAAGAATGAAATCTTGGCATTTGGAATGACGTGGAGAGAGCTAGTATATTACACTAAGTGAAATAAGTCAGAGAAAGACAAATACCATATGATTCCACTCATATGTGGAATTTAAGAAACAAAAGAGGTGAACATATGGGAGGTGGGAAAACAGGGAGAGGGAAACAAACCATAAAACATACTTAATGATAGAGAACAAACTGAGGGTTGCTGGAGGAATGTGGGTGGGGGATGAGCCAGATGGGTGATGGGTATTAAGGAGGGCACTTGTGATGAGCACTGGGTATTGTATATAAATGATGAACCACTGAATTCCATTCCTGAAACCCATATTGCACTGTATGTTGACTAATTAGAATTTAAATGAAATTTTGAAAAAAGAAAAATGAAATGTCTGCTCATGTCTTCTGCTTTTATTTTTTTTTTTAAGATTTTATTCATTTATTCATGAGAGACACAGAGAGAGAGGCAGAAGCAGGCTCCATGCAGGGAGCCTGACGTGGGACTTGATCCTGGGTCTCCAGGATCAGGCCCTGGGCTGAAAGTGGCGCTAAACCACTGAGCCACCCGGGCTGTCCTGCTTTAGGGCATTTTTAAATTCAGTTGTTTGGTTTTGAGTTTTAGGACTTCTCTGAATGTTTTGGATAGTAATCTCTTATCAAATACATGATTTGCAAACATTTCCTCTTGTTCTCTGGGGTTTTTTATGATACACAAAAGTATGGGTTTTTTTGTTTTGTTTCATTTTTTAATTTTTATGAAGTCCAGCTCATCTATTTTCTTCTTTTCTTGCTTTTGTCTTTGGTGTCAAGATGGCATTGTCAATGCAATATCATGAGTCTTTTTTTCTGTCTTTTCTTGTAAGAATTACATAGTTTTAGTTCTTATATTTAGACATTTGATCCACTTTAAGCTAATTTTTGCATATGGTGTTAGGTAAATATCCAGCTTTATTGTTTTACATGTGGATGTCTGGTTTTCCTATCACCATTTGTTGAAAAGACTGCCTTGTTCCATTAAATGGTCTACTCTATTGTAAAAGGAAAACCATCATTTGACCATATTTGCAAAAATTTATCTATTTCTGGATTCTCTATTTTATTTCATTGGTTTGTAAGCCTATCTTTATGCCATATACCATGTTTTGATTATTAAGACTTTGTGACAAGTTTTGAAATCAGAAAGTGTAAATCCTCCTTTATTATGCTTTCTCAGTGTTAGTTTGGACTATTCTGGGTCCCTTGAGATTCCATATGAGTTTTAGAGTGGATTATTCTATTTCTTAAAAAAAAAAAAAAAAAAAAAAAGAACAAAAACAGAAACCTTTTGGAGTGTTTTGAAAACAGATTGCTTGAAATCTGTAGGTTGCTTTGGCTAGTATTAATATCTAACGATATTTAGTCTTCCAATTCAGGAACTTAGGATGTCTTTCCATTTATTTATATCTTTAATTTCTTTCAGCTATGTTTGTAATTTTCATTGTATAGTTGTCCACTTACTTGGTTAATTACTAGGTATTTTATACTTTGTAGTGCAATTGTAAATCAAACTGTTTTCCTAATTTTCTTTTCAGATTGTTCATTGTTAGTGTATGTAAATGCAACTAATTTTTGAATGTAGATTTTGTATCCTGCTACTTTACTGGAACAGTTTATTAGTTTTATCAGTATTTTTTATAGAATTTTTAAAAGATTTTATTTATTCATGTGACACAGAGAGAGAGAGAGAGAGAGACCATAAGCAGGAGGAAGAGCAGGCAGAGGGAGAGGGAGAAGCAGACTCCCCACTGAGCAGGGAGCCGGAGACCACCTCAGGACCCTGGCATCATGACCTGAGCAGCAGGCAGACACTTAACCAACTCAGCCACCCAGGCACCCTTTTTTACAGATTCTTTAAGGTTTTATACACATAGGTCATACATCTGTAAACAAAGATTATTTTACGTCTTCCTTTCCAATTTGGATACTTAAAATTTTTTTTGACTAATTGTTCTAATGAGAACTTCTAGTACTATGTTAAATGTAACTCAAAAGCAGACAGTCTAGATCTTAGAGGAAGAACTTACAATTTTTTGAAGTTGTTGTGTGTTTTTTTTTTGTATTTTATCATAGTAATCCTTTCAATAGACTCTTGGATTCAGTTCAGCAAGTATTCTGTTGAGAATTTTTACATCAATTCATTAGCTTTATTGGTCTTTAGTCTTCTGATAGAGTCTTTCTCTGGCTTTGGAATCAGGGTCAATGTTTCATAGAATGAGTAAAGAAACATTCTATTCAGTTTTTTGAAAGTTTCAGAAGGTGTTCGTTATCCTTTAGATGTCTGGTAGAATTCAGCAGTGACGCCATCAAGTCCAGGACATTTCTTTGTCAAAGATGATTTATTACTGATTAAATCTCCTTAGTATTTATATGTCTATTCAGATTTTCTATTACTTTGGCATGCAGGCTTTAGTAGGTTTCACATTTCTATCAATTTGTCCATTTCACCTAGATTATCCAATTTGTTGGTGTACAACTGGTTCATAGTATTCTTTTACAATTCTTTTTATTTCTATAGAATCAATACTAATGTGCCCCCTCTCATTTCTAATTTTAATAAATGAGGCTTCTTTCTTTTTTCTTTGAAACTAGGTATAGATTTGTCCATTTTTTTGATATTTTTGGAGAACCAACTTTGGTTTTCCTGAATTTCCTTATTGTTTTTTTTTGCTCCATTTTATTTATTTCTGCTCTAATGTTTATTATTTCTTTCCTTTTGTTAGTGAAGGGTTAATTTGTTTTTCTTTCCTTAGTTCCTTAAGTTGTAAAGCTATGTTGTTGATTTGAGATTTTTCTTGTTTTTTTTTAATGTAAGTTTTTACAGCTATTAATATGTCCCTGAACATCACTTTTGCTATATCCCACAAGTTTTGGTTTGCTGTGTTTTTGTTTTAATTCATCTCTAAGTATTTTTTAATTTTCCTTGAGATTTTTGTTTATCCACCATTCATTTTGAGTGTGTTTTTTTATTTCCACAAATATGTGAATGCTGTGGTCTTCCTTCTGTTATTGATTTCTAACTTCATCCTGTTGTCAGTTAAGATATTTTGCCTAAAATTTATCTTTTTAATTCTTCTGAGACATGAACCATGGCCTAACTTAGAATCTATGGAGGATTTACCATGTGCACTTGAGAATAGTGAGTATTCCATTGTTGGATAGAGTGTTTTATATGTGGCTTTTACATTTATTTGGTTTATTGTATTGGTCAAGTCCTTATTTCCTTACTCATCTTCTGTTTGGTTGTTCTGCTCTTTATTAAGAGTAAGAATATTTGACATAGCATTTTGTTTTGTCCAGTTCTGTCAATTTTCACTTCATATATTTTGATCATCTATCCCTAGATGAATAAATGTTTGTAACTTGTATCTTCTTGCTGTATTGAATATTTTATTAATATATATTGTCCTACTTTGTCTCTTAATTTTTTTTTAAATTTAAGTTCAATTTTGTCTGATATCACTGCAGCCACCTCAGCTATCTTTTGGGTTATTATTTGCATGAAATATCTTTTTCCATCACTTCACTTTCAACCTATTTGTATGCTTAGATCTAAAGTAATTCTATTCTAGATGGCATAGAGTTGAATACTTTTTTTGAATAATTTTTTTAATACATCTGACAACCTCTATTTTTGATTACAGAGTTTAATTCATTACATTTAATTATTCTTGGAATTTTCTGTCATTTTGCTAATTTTATTGTATTGCTTAAAGATTTTTTGTCACTTATTTCTGTGCTACTGTCACCTTTTGTGTATAGTTGATTTATTATAGGGAAATATTTATTCTCTTCTTAATTCCTGTTGTATATATCTTATAACTATTATATTTGTGATTACTATGGGGAATACATTTAGCATCCTAAAATTATACCACTCTAATTTAAATTTATACCAGCTTAATTCTAATAACATTTAAAATCTTTGCTCCTAAGCAGGTTGATCACCACATGCTTTTAGGTATTAATGTCACAAAATTACATCTTTATACATTGTGTGTCCAAAAACACAGACTAATGATTGGATTGTGTATGCATTAGTTTTTTATATCAAGTAGAAAAACAAACTGTGGAATTTCAAACCAGAATGACAATATTATTAGCTTTTATTATTTCCCATGCATTTACCTTTACTAGATCTTTATTTTTTCATATGACTTCAAGTTACTGTCTGGTATCCTTTTATTTCAACCTGTAAGACTGTTTTTTAGCATTTCTTGCAGGGTGATTCTAGTAATAACAAACTCTTAGATTTTATCTGGAAATGTCTTAACTTCTCCCTCACTATTAAAGGACAATTTTGTTGGATATAGTATTATTGGTTGACAGGTTTGTTTTTCTTTCAGAACTTTGACTATATTTGACCTCCAGAGTTTCTGATGAGAAATCTGGTAATCCTATTAAGTATCCCTTAACAAGTCACTTCTCTGCTGCTTTCAAGATACTCTCTGTCTTTGGTTTTTGATAGTTTGATTATAATGTGTTTCAGTGTGGATCTCTTAATTTCACATTAATTGATGCTCATTGAGCTTCTTAGAATTTTATATTTGTGTCTTTATCAAACTTAGGAATTTTTCTACCATTATTTCTTAAAATAGTCTCTCAGCCCCTTTCTGTATCTCTTCTCTTTGTAGGACTCCCACTATGTGTGTGTTGATTCATTTGATGGAGACACACGTAAAAGGAAAATACACTATCTCCTTTTAGAGACAGATTTTTATCTACATCAGTAAGATCTGCTTTAATTAGATTTTCTATATCCTTACTTATTTTTTATCCTGCTGCTTCATTATGGTTGGCAAGAAATGAATCAAAATATTTCACTTATCAGTATTTTTTCCCCTAGATTTATCTTTGCATCACTTATAGTATTTGCTTAAAATATTGATAAGAGTTATGATATTGGTGCATAAATAATTAACACTATGATATAATTTTTGTGAATTGAGTCCTATAATATGCTGAAATGTTTTTTGTTGTCTTGTTTTAATTCTAGCTTTCTTAAAATTTATTATTACAATTTACTTTGAAAAAGATTTCAACATCTTTTTTGTTTTTATTTTTACTAGCAAATTTTTGCCATCTTTATATTTTTAATGTTTCTGAGTTATTTTTAGAGTTTCTTTACACAGCATAGAATTGGGTTTTATTATATGATGCAGTTTGAGAATGTTTATCTTTTAGTAGGGAAGCTTAGCTCATTTAAATTTATTGCTATGACAGATTAAGATTAAGAAGAGCTCTGTTCTATCATTATATTTTATATTCCAATTTCTGATATTATAGGATATGTGCATATATCCTGTATTATACATGTATTTACATATATATAAAGTTTCAAAATCTGGTCTCTTTTTTGTGAGAGGGACATATATTTCTTCTAAATTAAAAAGATTTGTATTTTTTTTGCAGTGATTATTTTTATAACTATAACTTCATATATTCTTGTGATACAATGTTAATTATCTTTCCCTGTGTCCATACTCTTCCCTCCCCCCCATATTGACTCTGATCAATTGATTCTGATGGTCACCATATGACTTATTCAGCTACTGGGACATCAGCAAACATAAAACAATCTGAGAGACTTGAAAAGCACTTGTGTATTGGTGTATGCCTTCTTTTTTATGCAAAGCTGGCATGTTAGGAAGCCTGAGGTAGCTTAATGGAGGATGTGACCATATGGAATAGCTAACAGTAGACACAGAGTCTTTGATTAAGACCAACAGATGAACTGCCTAGTTAATCCCAGCTCAAAAGGCTGACAGATCTGTAAGCAAAAACAAACAAACAAAAACTGTTTTTTTTTTAATACATTAAAGTTTGGGTGGATTGCTATGCTATGCTGCAATAGATAAATTTATAAACCTATATTTCTTCAGACACTATTTATTAGTTTTCTAACAGGAGATAAGATGAAATTAATATAGATGTTTTTCCTCCCTCATTTCACCACCAAAAGCTAATAATTTAGGTTTTCTCAGTGCTTACTTTTAATATCAAATATATTTAAAACTCTTTTATTATATGTCTGAATCTTTATTTAGGTCCTCTTTTCTGCTTTTTTGAATCAAATAAGGTCCAAGAGAGTTCCTGCCACTTAACATTATAGGCTTTTAGAGGTTACTAGCACTAGAAGAGACAATATATAGAAGACAGAATAGTTTTGTCCCATCTGCTGTCACCTATATATACCTGTACTTGATCATCAATGATTTTATTTCATTGTTTTTCACTCTGTTTTGTGGCTTGATATTTTAGCTCTCTTATAGTTAAAAAAATATAATTTAATTCTTGTTTGTCATCTTTTATGCAGCTTTTGGATGTGTTATTAATTAAAATTTTTAAAAGTTTGAAATTTTCAATTAAGTTTGGAAAAGTAAGGATGAACAGCTACTGAAGAAATTAGGTTTAAAAAATTGTTATAATTTTTACAATTTTTCAATTGTTACAATTGAAAATGTTCAATTTTCAAGTCTGAACAATGAGATGCAAAAATTTCAAACATAAAGAAAAATGTATTCTTACATTTGTTCCAATTCTCATAAGGACAATCCAAAAGGTCTTGCAATCTTACTATTAACATATGTTTCAGAGTGTCTACTAATAGGACCTTGCTTTTCATCTGATCATATTGAACAAAAATATGCTTTTTTCTTCTCTGTGTCCATACTTTTGTGTGGCCACCCCCATGACTCCCAAAGAGTCATGACAGTGGGACCAGGAGAGAGAGGGGAGTATACAAGGTGGTGAGTCCTGAAGTGTCAGTATCCTTAAACTAAAAGCCATGGCTCCCGAAAAACAACAGAAAAGAGCAAGTTTCAAGTCATCAGCTAGTCATGTTAGTGGCTCTATTGGATAGTAAGCACTTGTACCCAGCTACAAAGTGTTTTGTGAAATTGGCAAAAATGGGAAGTTTAAGCCCATTAAAATTAAAAATTATTGTAGGGATAAAACAGATAGTGCTTGGGGGAAAAAAATAAAAGCCAGAAGACTAGAGTTGACAACACAAGTATAGACAGCATTTAGTCAATGGATATGCTGATTCTTTTTTACTGAAAAGTTTCAAACTTAGTCTGAATTGAGTTTTTTTCATTTGGTTTTTATGCATAAAGCAATCATTTGGCCTTTAAGAGAGCTGAATTCCTCCTTTCCACAATGAATCATTGCCTGCTAAGCACTTACTAGTTTCTTCTCAGAATAACACCATATTTTTTTAAATATGAGACTTTTGTTTTCTTTTTAGCTAAACATTATTTTTCTGGTCCTAATGCTTTCTCAATGGACACCATCCTACTCAGGCACTGTTTTATGCTCTAATAAAAAATCCTGAGAAAAAGCCATAATCCTTATCCTCAGGCAGTTTATGGTCTCCAAGAATGTTAACCACGGAACATACAATTACATGTATAAGTAGCAATGTTATAAAATAAAACGTATGTGATTCTAGATCATAGCTTCTAAATTCATGTACATTACCTGTATTTGCCTACACTCAACCCAGTATTTTATTTTCTTCCTTGTTTCTCTCATTTCCAGTTTTTGTCTCAAGACCTTGTCCCTCAGTCTCCATTTGGTTGTGCACTGATTTGGTTTTGGCTTCTTAATTCAATCAAAGTGTGTTCCTTCCTTTCCCTGTCTATCCCTACTTAGTATAACCACCTGATCTCTCAGACACAGGTTTCTTACCATAAGTTATAGGACTCTGTGATATCAGCGATGGAGACTTTGAATGGACGTAAAAATTATGGGAGTGAAATAAAGACAGTCTCACAGTCTATTAGACTTAGAGTGATATGGAAAATTTCTGAGAAATGAAGAAATGTGAGGTTTCAGACACAACTAAGATGTAGATAAATAGGATCAAAGAGGTTTTTTTTTTCAGCTCAAAACTCTCATTAGCAAATTAATGGAATGGGAAAGCACAAAGCATGCATAAAAGAAAGCTAGTGAATAAACTAATTTGATAGAATAAGATTTTATGTAAAAGATTATGTGATAAACTGCAAATGAAAAATAAAGTGGAACAAAGTAATTTATATGGCTTATTTTACACTGCCTGATATAATATCCTAAGTATGTGTACACACTTATGTATAAGAAAAAAAGAAGAAAACACAGAAATTTTGACAAAATTATTGTAATAAAAAACATAATACAAATCTTTGTACTATTAGCTTAATTAATGCTACTTGCATCTTCAACCTAATGTAAAACTTGAAAACCAAACAGACCTTGATTTGCTAAAACAAAAAGGCATTGAATTCATTTCTATACTACATTTATTTTAATAGTTTACTTAAAGAACTGACTTTAACTATCAGCAACAAGGAGAATAAATTTTTCAAAGTAAACCAACAATGAGAATAGGAATTCACAACATTTTTATGATTGGTATAACAGTCTCTGGTATTATATAACTAGCATATTAACTTTTTCTTTCTACAAATTTCAGTTCACTATTATGACAAAAACTCTTTGATGATCTGTGCCCTTGTCAGATGTTTTTCAAAGTTCATTAGATCTTCCTGATTTTATTTATTTTTCAAGTGTCCACTATAAAGAACAAGAACAATTTTTTTTTTACCATTAGATGTTACTATGTTATAGAAGGATAGTCTTACAAGTGCTGTACATATTCTCACGTAGCGTGATATATGAGAGCTACATGTATACCATTATATGTGTATTGCTTTTTGTGCCTGAAATTTCAGACCATTATATTTTTCCCTTTTTCTAAGTAAATAAGTCTATTTAAAAGTCTCACCTCCCATAGAGTGGTAAGAAATCAATCCCTGATTATCCATCTAATCAGAAGAGAAGGTGTAAATGGTAGAAGAGATTCACATTTATCAAAAATGAATAGAAGAGGCTTCCAATTTGGATCCAGATGCAATATTATGCTGTAGCTGCCTGTGCTGTTCTGACATGGTGTTAGAATGGACACTAACTAGAACAACACTTAAAGGAATACTTACAAGACTGATGATGGTGGGGTCTCTTTAAGGGAGAATGGTGGCTGGAAGAGGGACAGAGCTAGGGATCAACATGCCTAAGCGGAGCCTGAGACCAGCTGAAGCAGGGCACCTGTAAAAGCTACACCTTTTGCCTCCTGACAGAGCACTCTGAGCAAGAGCTGATGCTATGTGAGAATGTTGGTTGGCGTTGCTGGCCAGATAAACATTCACAATATTGAGTCTTATAAACAGGTACATATGTGTGTCCCTCACCTGAAGATTGACCATGTCCATGTCCTTGGTAAGAAAAGTTCAGTGGTGCCACCTGGAGGCAGGAAGAAAATGCCATAATCAGGCAAAGAAAAGAACAGGTGTACATAAGCCAACAAGTGTGTATCCACATAATCTTCCTTTGGACCAGGCAATCAAAACTAAGGTTGGGTGTCTTCGGACAAGAGAAATCCCTTGGTACATGGGAGAAACATGCTTTGGGTACAAATAAGTCATGGAAAATGAGGTGTTTGAGTCCATACCACAATACTTAATTCAGACATTTGTCTTAATCTCCAGTATCCCATTTTACCACAGGAACAAGTCTAGACAGCAGATGGTTTAGAGGGAACAAACATAAACTTGGAGCAAAACAGTCATAAGGTATTGACGTAGGTCAAACATTGTGGTGGGGTGAAGCAAAAAAGACCCATCTCTAATAGAAGGAAGCACAATGTGGCAGTTTGGGGAGGTATTTAAAAAAAGCATTATTAGTATTTTTGGAATTTTTTAAAAAGCATTTGCAAACATTAAGGAAGAAAAGCTGATGAATAAATAAGAAACGAGTAGAGATATTGGACATGAAAATAATGTTTTCAAAGTAACTCATGAGCAAAAATTGTTTGTCTCTTTAACGTCATTATCCTAATTTCCCAATGGCCCATAGTTTCCACTGAGACCTGTGTGGTTCTTAAAGAATATATGGCCTTCAATAAATAAGCAACATTTGTTGGCTCCCTAATCACAGTAATTGATTTGTGTGTTGGTATGTAACCTAAGGTGGTCAAATCAAAGTGACTATCAGGATTCCTGCAGGAATTTGGGAAAAACAGATGCTTCTGAATTGCTCTGGACAATGTGGTACAAGACCTAAAACCATTGTTTTTCTACAATGATGGAAGTAAGTCCAAGCACAAAGCCTACAAAACAGATTAGAGCTGGCCATGTTCATAATATAACTGAAGACTATATTTTAGTTGCATATGCCATTAAATTCCTTTCCATCTATAAGATGAAATTTTTTTTAATACTTACAGATAAACTACTAAATTGATAATAACGGGATTTACGGGAATCACAAACTAGATGGACTCATAGAGCAAATTAATGAACTGAAAAATAAGATTTAAGATCTTTCCAAAGGCATCATTAAGAGTGAAAAATATGAATGATAAGCTTAAGTGCCAATCTGTCTAAAGAGAAGAGTAAATAGGAACAAAGTTATAGTGATTTATTTTAAAATAACTATGTATTTTTAAATGATACTAGATTGTGATTGAAAGAGTTTATAGCTTCTCTCCTACAAAGTCATACAAAGACCCAGAATGTGTATGAGGCAGAGATTTTGTCTGATAAAACTTTGAGGAGAAGTGTTACATAATGTGTTAAACGATTCCATAACAAAACAAGAATGGGAATCAAAGGTAGGCGAAGAAATCACCATATTTAGTTGAACCAGAGATGATATTAGGTGATATATCATTATCTCATGTACCAAAAAAAGAAAAATATTAAACTATGGCAAGATATAAATGTTGCTTTTTTAAATGGGTCTTAGAACATATGAAATATAACTGGGAGATTAATATTTTTGATAGTGAAAAATATTCATAAGGAACTCCTGTAACAACCTGAGATCAAAACTTCAAAGTCAACATGATGGCTCAGGGAGGTTAAAAGTAGCTTAGTTACAAAGCATAATAAAACTATAGCTTTTCCCACAAAGAGATGACCTCAATAATGATAATCTTCAGTAATTGTGAAAATCTGTACACATATAGGCCTTAAAAATTAGGTGTTACTATGAAAAAAATTTTAAAAATGTATAATTAGAAAGCAGCAGCAGAAAAAAAATGATCTATGTAGCAATAATTAGAAAAAGAAATAAACAGGGACACCTGGGTGACTCAGTGGTTGAATGTCTGCCTTCAGCTCAGGGCATGATCCTAGGATCCTGGGATCGAGTCCCATATCAGGATCCTTGAGAAGAGTCTACTTCTCCCTCTGCCTATGTAATAAAATCTTTTTTAAAAATTTCTAAATTTGAGAATGTTTTTAGCTATTTATTTGATACTGATTTTTTAATTGGTTGGACTGTGATGAGAGAAAATAGTTCGTCTTTGAAAATGTATTGGGATTTCTTGCAGGGTTTTTTTCAGTATTCCACATACTGGAGAGAAATATAGAATCTTAAAGAATGGCACAAAAATTACAAACCTACCAGTTAAACTCCACTTGTTAAGCATGCTACTCAATTCCTTTATAACCTAGAATAATTTTGAGACTGATGTCTTTTGAGGCATGTCTGTGCATGTGTGTTTGTTTGAATTCCAATTACATTTGTAGATTATATACTTTTCTATTACTTATCATATAATATATAGTTGAAGGGAAGATAATTATGTGATATATGATTATGGTTATTGTATCCACTGGTATAAATTTTTCCTTTAATCATTATGCACTGATCCTTTTTTTATCACATTTTCATTTTTATTTGAATGTGCTATTTTGTCATATTAAAATGATCAGCTTGCATTATTTTAACATCTGTTAGCTATCCCTTTGTTTTTTACTTTTTTTGTTTTCAACCTTCCTGTGATCTTTTCTCTTCCTATTTAAAAATACACATTATTAATTCTATTTCATTAAAACTTATGGATGTATGCTTTAATAAGTGAGTAAATTCAGTTATATATATATACCAAAATGACAGGCGAATGTGAACTTATTTTGTTATCTTCCTTCATATTTTGTGGTTATCATGCTTTCTGTTTTTACTTTTAATATTTTATTTATTTATTCATGAGAGGCAGAGACATCGGCAAAGGTAGAAGCAGACTTTCTGCAGGGAGCCCAATATGGGACTTGATCCCAGGACCCCAGGATCACACCCTGAGCCAAAGGCAGATGCTCAACCACTGAGACACCTGGGCATCCCTTAAATTTAGAAAGTTTAAAAGCATACTTCTATTTAAGCAGTGAATTAAAGGCGAAAATATAAGGAAACTGAAGTACTTGGTGCTAAATAAAAGTTAAATTTCAAAATATCCAAATGTTTAGTTAGTGGGAAAAATGATACTTATTAGAAAAAAGTAACAAAAATAAATGAGCTCATGTTTTTGCCTCAAGAAATTAAATAATAAACTTAAGCTGAAAGACACAAGAAAAAGAATCAGGGCAGCCCAGATGGCTTAGCGGTTTAGCACTGCCATCAGCCCAGGGTGTGATCCTGGAGCCTGGGATCGAGTCCCACGTCCGGCTTCCTGCGTGGAGCCTGCTTCTCTTTCTGCCTGTGTCTCTTATGAATAAATAAATAAAATCTTAAAAAAAAAGAAATAAAAAAAGATGATACAAATTTACCAAGTAGAGAACAAAACAATAAGAATAATTATAAATATATAAGATAAATTTATGAAATGAATATGAATAAAACATAATAAGTAAACATTAACCACAGAAAGAGGAAGAAGTCACCAGAACAAGAAAGAGGAGGGAGAGAGAAAGAACTCTCCACAAATATAGAAAAATTTTAAAAACTATTTTGGAAAAGAATAGGCCACAAACAAAACATCTATTTAACATGGAAAAATATATAGCATAAGAAACACACTAGCTGCCAAAATTGGCACAAGGGATAGAAGAATTAAATAGAAAAATAACTATTAAGAAGATGAAATTGTCAGCAGTCTCCCACCTCCTTAAATCCCCAGGCCTAGATGGCTTAAGGTGGATTTCCCCACACTTCAAAGAACAAAGTCATACAAATGAGTTGTTCCCAAAACTAGAAAAAGGCGGGGGGGATTCCCAGATTTTTAAGTGAAGCTAAAACTATGCTGACACGTGGGTCAGATAATTAAATTCAGAGAGATTTTTTTTTTAAATGAGCACATTTTTCTTTTGAGTAGAGATGCAAAAATCTTAAGTAATTTATTATTCAACCCCAGAGTATATTAAGCAAAACATAATTTTATATCTATGTTACTTGATCTCAGGAATGTAAAAACAAAGAAATAATTACATGGCTATCTTTTTATCTCACCAAATTAATAGATCTAAGAATAAAACACCAAATCACAATGTAGAGAGTAAAAAATATTTGATAAAGTTAATATATATTCACAAACTTAAACTATCTATATATAAGTAGAAATTGAAGAGAATTTCTTCAATTTGACAATTTGTGTTTTTAGAGACATCACATGTAATACAGAAATTGAAGAGACATTTCATTTAAAGTAAGTGATATGAAAAGAATGCCTACAAAAAGAGAAAATAATTATCAAGATTGGAAAAAATGAAATAGAGTTACTGTATGTGCAGATGATATGATCACTTACAAAAAAGCAAAACTGACAAAATATTAAAGCTAATTAAAAAAAGTTCAGTCAAATTGCTAGGTAACAAAACATCAGAATTATTTCTCAACTCCCAGAGTAAAAAAAGAAGAATAGAAAAAGAGTAATAGAATACTATACACAATACCAACAATAAAATTAACAATATGTTACTTAGGAACAAACTTAACAGCAAGAAAGAAGAGGGTAAGACTTATATAAGTAATTTTTAATCTATTACTATAAATGAAAATCTGAATAATTAGATTATACCATCTTTATATATGAGAAAACTTAATGTTATAAAGACACTAACTCAATCTCCATCCATAAATTTATTGCCCTTTCAATAAAAATATCAATAAGATATGTTATAGATTTGAAAAACTTAGTTTTGAAAAATACATATAATAATTGAACATACAAAAATAAAAAAGCAATTTCTCTAGACTGACTCTACCAAATAATCAGACACTTTTAGGTCATGATTCAAACAATACATTTTTGACACAAGAATTAACAAAAAGACAAAAATAACTAATCTGAACATATATATACACACACACATATATATGAAATTTTGTATATATATGAAAACTTTATTAAAAGTATTGTATCAAAAATCACTGAGGAGGACAGCTGCTTCTGTGTATTCTACAGTACGTAGGTGAAAGCTATTGTTTTTACTGCAATAAGAGCCAAATCAAAATATAAAGTTCAGAGACATAAATTCATCTATGTCAACAATAATATTAAAACCAAATGGGTCAGCTATTCCATTCAAAAGCATATTGGCAGAATGGATTTTAAAAAGATCCAGCAATATACTATCTACAAGATACACACTTTAGATTCAAATATATGAACAGACTGAAAGTAAAAGGATGGAAAAAATATATCATGGAAACAGAAAATACAGTATCCCCCTCCCCCCCCCCCTTATCCATGGTTTTGATTTCTATGATTTCAGTTACCTGTGGTAAAATGTGGTCAGGCATCATATGATCTTCCTATGACATGTCATAAGAAAATCAGTAGTAACTTAATACTACATCACAATGCCTATGTTATTCATCTTATTTTATCTCATCACATATGCATTTTATCATCTTATATCATCACAAGAAGAAGGGTGAGTACAGTACAAGATATTTTGAGAGAGAGAGGTAACATTCACATACCTTTTATTTTGGTACACTGTTATAATAGTTCTATTATATTATTGCTATTGTTAATGTATTACTGTGCCTAATCTATAAATTAAACTCTATCATAGGTATGTTTGTATAGGAGAAAACATAGTATATACAAGATTCAGTACTATCCATGGTTTCAGGTATCCACTGGTGGTCTTAGACCATATCCACCATGGATTAGCAGGAACTGCTGTACAAGAAAATTGGAGTAGACCAGCCCGGGTGGCTCAGTGTTTTAGCGCCGCTTTCCACCCAGGGCCTGATCCTAGAGACCAGGGATCGAGTCCCACGTTGGGCTCCCTGCATGGAGCCTGTTTATCCCTTTGCCTGTGTCTCTGCCCCCCACCCCTCTTTCTCTTTCTCTCTCTCTCTCTCTCTCTGTCTCATGAATAAATAAATAAAATCTTTTTTTTTTAAAGAAAATTGGAGTAGCTATAATAATTCCAGACAGAATAGATCTTAAAACAAAACTATGTTACCAGAGTATAAAGGATATTTCATGGTGATAAAGGTCAATTTACCTAGAAGATGTAATTATAAATACATATGCACTCAACAACAGAGCCCTGATACACATAAAGCAAAAAAACTGACAAAAACAAGTAAGACAGAGAATTCAACAATAGTAGTACAGACTTCCAATCAGATCTTAAGTCATGAAAAGAACAACTAAGCAGAAGATCAGAAATAAAATAGAGGAATTGAATAACACTTTGAATCAACTTGACTTAACAGATATCTATAGAACCTTCAAATCAACAATAACAGTATTAATGTACATTCTGCTTAAGAGCACATGGTACATTGTCCAGGAAAGACCATATGAGAGCTCAAAAAACAAACTTCAATAAACTTAAAGAGATAAAGTTAAAATAAAATGTTGTTTTTGTTTTTTTTTTACTACAATGGAATAAAATAAGGAGTTAATAATAGAAGGAAATTTGAGAAACTAAAATGTATGTATAAATTAAATGATACACTCCAAACAACCAATTAGTTAAGGAAGAAATTAAATGGAAAAATAGAAAATATTTTGAGATAAATGATAAGAAAATCACAATATTCTAAAATGTATGTGATGCAGCCAAAGTAGATTGACATATATATTGATTGTTCTAAATATTTATATTAAAAAATAAGACCATAAGCAATAAACTAACCTTAAATCTTAAAAAAATAGAAATTAAGCCTAAATCAAACAAAAACGAAAAAGAAAATAAGAAGTTAACAAATTAATAAAACAGACACTAGAAAAACAAGGTAATAATAGAAAAACAGGGTAATAATAGTAATAATAATAAAAGTATTGTTCTAGGAAAAAAATTAACAAAATTGACAAACATTTAGCTAAGTTGACCAAGAAAAAACATACAAAGACTCAAGTCACCATAATCAGAAATTAAAGAGGGAATATTATTAACAACCCTGTAAAAATAAAAGGGAATTCCCTTATAGGGAATGCTGTGTTCAATTTTATCCCTATGAATTAGATAACTTAGATAAAATTGGCAAGTTCCTAGAAAGAGATAAACTACTGAAACCAAATAAGAAGAAATAGCCAATGTGAATAAACAAGTAAAAAAAAGTAAATTAGTAATCAATAGGAGGCTCCAAAACAAAATCCTAGGCACAGGTAGCTTCATTAGTAATTTCTACTTAATTCTTAAAGAATAATTAGCACCAAATTCTTCACCAATGCTTGCAAAAAAAAAAAAAAAAGAAATAGTAGAGAAGGTAAACACTTCTCAAATCATTTTATGAGGCCAGTATTGTCCCAATGCCAAAACTACACAATGATATAATGAAAAAAAAAAAAAACAAACTACAAACCAATATCTCTTATGAGATATGGATCACAGAAATCTTTAACAAGACACCAGCATACCAATTCTGGCAATATATAAAAAAGAATTATATACTACCACCAAGTACAATTTATTCCAGAGATGATGCAAGCATGGTTTAACATCCAGAAATCATGTCAATAAAATAATAATCAAAAAGCATATAATCATCTCAATAAATGTAGAAAGTATTGGCAAACACAACCCATTTTTATGATAAAAACACTACACAAAGTAAGAATAGAAGGGAACTTTGTCAATCTGATAAAAGTTATCTGTGAAAAATCCACTTTATGTCCCACTTTATGGTGATAGTCTTGATGCTTTCCCCATGAGATCAGAAACAAGGCAAAGAAGTCCGTTTGTGCCACTTGTGTAGGTAGGTGAGAAAAAAAATTAAAAGGCATCCAGACTGAAAAAGAAGATGTAAAGCTATCTTTATTCACAAATCACAATGCAATGTATGCGGAAAATCCTAAATAATCCACTAAAAAATTTAGAACTAATAAATGAGTTCATTGAAGTTGCAAGATACAAGGTCAATGTATACAAATCAGCAGTATTTCTATAACTTGCAATGAACAATACAAAAACGATACGAAGAAAGTTATTCCATTTTCAATAGCATCTAACACAAAATACTTAGGAATAAAATTTTAAAAAGTGCAAGATCTATAACTGAAAACTACAAATATTGCTGTAAGGAATTTTAAAAAGATCTAAACAATAAACAAAATATCCCATGCTCATGTATCAAAAAGCTTATATTGTTAATACTACACAAATTTATCTACAGATTTGATGCAATCCCTATCAGAATCCTAGTTGTTGCCAAGCTGATTCTAAAATTCATATGAAATTTCAAGGAACTCTCAATTGTCAAAACAACCTTAAAAAAGAAGTAAAATATGTCATAAAGGCAAAATATGTCAGGGAAGGGAAAATAGAAATATCTATCAGAAAAGTTTTAATGGTTTAGGAAGTAGGAAAGATACTAATTGAGGAGAAAGTTTAGTCAAAGTTATGTTGCAATCTGTACAGTGAATACTTATATATATATATGTACATAAAATTAAGATATATATAATATATATAAGAATTTATAAGATTTTATAGAATTACAAAGTTAATTTAGGTGATAATATGAGGTAATAAAAAACCATTGAGTTGTTAAAAGAAAAAAGAGAAACAAAAGGAACAAAGAAATTAAGGCACAAGGGATGCCTGAGTGGCTCAGTGGTTGAGTGTCTGCCTTTGGCTCAGACTGTGATCCCAGGGTACTGGGATCAAGTCCCACATCAGGCTTCTTGCAGGGAGCCTGCTTCTCCCTCTGCCTATGTCTCTGCCTCCCTCTGTGTGTCTCTCATGAATAAATAAATAAAATCTTACAAAAAAAGAAATTAAGGCACAAATTATAGATAGAACGAGTAAATGACAATTAGTAAGATGAAAGACTTAACTCCAAATATATAAGTAATTACACCAAATATTAATGGATTAAACATGGCAAATTAAAGGACAAGATTGCTAGGCTGGAATAATTAAAAAGTACCTAATTCTATGTTGTTTACAAAAGACCCATTTAAATATAAAGACAGAAGCATGTTAAAAATAAAATAATAGAAAAACAAATACTGTGAAAGTACTAATTGTGCATTGCTGAGAAGAACGTGAAATGATACAACCACTAGAAAAACAGCTAAGCATTTTCTTTGAAGTTTAACATTTATCTAGTATATTAACAAACCATTTCATTCCAAGGTATTAACCCAAGAGAAATAAAAGCTTACATCCATATAAATTTTATACAAATGTTTATAGCAGCTTTTTGGTAAGAATCAAACCTGGAAATAGCACAGATACACAATCAGATGCATAGATAAACAAACTGGTATATCAATACAATGGAATGGTATTCCTCAATGAAAAGGAATGAATTATTGATACAGGCCGTGTCATGAATAAATTGTAAGGTAATTCAACCAAGTGAAAAAAGAAAAAGAAAAGAAAAGAGAAAAAAAGCATTTCTATAAAAATCATACGTATTATACATACATACTGTATGATCAATACATACTCTATGATTCCATTCATGAAGTTTATAGACTCTTTTAAAATAATGTGAGAAAATAAAATCTATAGGAACAGAAATCAGATCAGGTTGCCTGGAAGTGGGATGTGAGAATGGTGGACAGGGAGATCCTGCAGGAAGAGTTACCAAAATGTTTGGGGAAACTTTTAGGGGTAAGGGATATATTAATTATCTTGATCGTGGTGATAGTTTCATGGGTATATATATCCACCCTTCACTGCATTGACATTCATCAAATTGCATAATTTAATTATGTGCAGTTTACTGATGTCAATTATGCTTCAGAAATACTGTTAAAGAGGAAATATTTCTGATTAAGAAATGTAAACACAGTTAAAGGAGGGATAAAACACAATAGTTAACCCTGCTTCCTACTGATAAAAGATAAAGAATATGTGTCAGGTGGCAGCATGTGTATATATGTATATCTTATAAATTATTTAGGGAGAAAAAAGAAGCCAACCATATTTTTAAATTTTTGAGCAAAGATGGTAATGGTGAAACCCAAATGGCTCCTAACATTATGAAAAAAAAGTTCCACCTCACTAAATAAGAGAAAATTTCATTTAGAAGAAATAATATATAATCAGTTTACAAGTGATCAGCTTAGTAAAAAAAAAAAAATACAAGTAAAACAATTTCAAACGCTGATGATATGGGAAACCTTCACCCTCTGTTAATGGGAATGAAAATTGGCCATTTTCAAAGAAATTTGGAAGAATTTTCTTAAATTATAAACATTATCTTACAGCATTTCCACTCTTGAAATATACTATTGTAAAACCTTCCATTCGATACACAAAGAGATATTTATGTGAAGATTTATCACAGCCTGATGTGTAATGACAATGAGTGAAAAACAACTTAAATAGGAATGAGGGGATAACATTTGTGAATTATATCCAAGTGGTGAGGTATAATACAAGCTAAGGCAATAACTAGGTCTAAATATATATTAAGATGGATAGGTCTCAGAAACACTGTAAGTGAAAAAAATCAGAATTACAATACTCCTTAAGAAGAACACACCCCCAAAAAACAATTACTGTATATAGTTCATAAATGCATCTATGCAAATCATTATATGGAAGATGGAATGGAAGGAAGGACATACAGTGAGTACCAACAGTAGATGTCAATGCAGAAGAACAAAACAGGTGGAGTATAGAATTGTGAATAAAGAGTACAGAAAACCAAATTTTAAAAACAGAATAAAAGTTTGGGGCTCCTGGGTGGCTCAGTAGGTTAAATGTGCAGCTCTTGCTTCTGGCTCAGGGTATGGTCTCAGGGTCATGGCATCAAGCCCCACATTGGACTCTGTGTTCAGCATAGAGTCTGCTTGAGACTCTTTTTCTCTCTCCCTCTACCTCCCACCCCCAACTTGCTCTTAAATAAATATCTTCAACAACAACAACAAAAACAAAATTAAATTAAATAGAAGAGAGTATGAGCTTAGACCAATGATGGTGATGAATCATAATATAAGATGAAAAATCAACCTGCTGTGAACCTGAGACCTGAAATGAGTAACTTTCTGAAAACATTATGATATATATTTCCTTCCTCCTTTCCGGCCATCCTTCCTCCCTCCCTCCCTCTCTCCTTCCCTTTCCCAAAATGAAGTGTGAGTTCTGTTACAGTATTGTTATGTCAAGGATACAGTTGGTACAAAGATGTAACAAGGCAATAAAATGACTACTTTACTTAGAGCATTTTTAGGAAGAACCTCTCAAATTTATTTAGGTGACAGAGCACCATTGAGTCACACCACTTTCTATAGCAGATTATAAAATATTAATTTATTGAATTTCATCATAAAATTTAGAAAGCATTTCTACAAGAAAATCAGAAAATTGACCTAAAAAGAGCTACCTGGATATTTGATTAGTACTTTCAAAGTTTTTTTTATTAGCATTTTGTATTAGATGTTAATTTGTATATGAACTTGACTGGGTGCTACTATATTATGAGAAACTTAAAAGAAAATATTCTTTCATTTGTTATTTTCTCTAAGCATAGAAAAGAATATCTTTATTCTATGTGAGCAGAGGAATTCATCTATCTGGCTCTAGACCACCTGTGATTTATGGATAAACAAGTATGTGTTTTCCAGTATACAACAGTTCTTGAAATAATTGCTGAGTTTCCATTCTAAACCCAAATTCACAAAACACAGTACATTTCTCAAAGGAGAAGATCTATTTGAATCAGATCACAAAACCTCTGGAAGGAAGTGGGTTATTGTTTAAATTCACATGCATTTTCTACAGGTCTAAGTCCTAGGAATAACTTAAATTTTATTTTGGATGAAATTTAAAATTCACATAATTTTTATACATCATAAAACATTGTTCTTATTTTGATTTTTTTCTACTATCCAAAATATTAAAACTATTCATAGGTCCTGGGGCATACAAAAACCAGCAGGGGGGCAGAGTGACCCATGGACCATAGCTTACTGACATCTGTACGGAACCACAGTGCTATCCCATGGCTATTGCCTTTCATGGTGACTATATAGCCTACCTCTCTTCAAAATGTTTGCTGTGGCAAAATCCTGTTGGTCTTTCAGATTCAAATGCCTACACAGTCATAGTTGCATCCATCCCCTATCAAAACAGTATCAAAATTTGGGCGTCCCAAATCAACGCTCTATCTCTCTTCCCTCACTCTTTCCCTGAATTTCTGTTTCTTTTCTCTCAGGTCTTTCTTACATCTTTGCCTCTATGAGCACATTTCAGAAATTCTCAGCAATTCCATCTTACCCAGCATCACAGTGGCTTCCAGCAGGGCAAAAGTGTTGTCTGCTCAGGCGATACTCCATACTCGTTTGTCTTGGTCTTGCTCCATAACCTGCTTTTTCTCACTTATCAAGGTAACTTTCCTTTGTGCATACCTAGTTCCAGAGTTCAAAGAAGGGGGAAGTACGTAATTATACCATGTCTGTCCCAACTCAGCAAGTTTTCTGATCTCTGGACTTCGTTTGTCATGTTGCCAGCTGGAGAGGAAGGTGTGGCCCTGGTACTGAGGCTTTGATAGATCTCAGCAGAAGAGTACATTCCTGGGGACTATGTTTCATCTCAAGTGTATGACTGAACTAATCCCTAGGTTATAACACAACTCTCCTTTTGACACTTGGGTATAAATATTACAAGACATACATTAAAAATAACTTTCCCTTTAGGCGAGGATATTTCTGACAACTGACTTGGATCTGCTTTCATGCAAAGGGAACTGAATTTTAGGGAAGGCTTTTGTTCAGGATTTAAGGGCTGAGTATATGCCTCTATCTTCTGGGCTCCAGCTCTGAATTGGATCTCTCTCTGAATAAACTCTTAATTATCTTTCTACTGAGCTGTAGGCTCATTAATAATCCACTAGTTTATGCAACCACTTAATTCCCTAAGGCTTTGATTCCTTGAAAATGCACACTGAATACCTTAAGTATAATGTCTGTAAAAGGAGATCATGCCAGGATATGAAAAAGAGCCATGCAATCAACTTTAATACACCTACTCAGATACCTTGTAAATGTATCAAATATCAGGTGAACAAGTACACTGGGGTGTTCTAAAACCTCAAATCTTTTTTTCAAACAATCTTATTTCTATCTCATGTACAACTTTTGAGGAACCGCTGCTCTCCACACATTAAGACTGATGCATGAAGTATACAAAGAGGTGGGTAACTGAGTGAAGACAGGAGATGGAACACTGGGCTGCTGTCTTTTCAGAAAGCCCATGTGGCTGGTGTGTAAACTGCAGAAGCTTCACATATTTTTAGGTCAATATAGGAAAATTTTTATTGTAACTCTAATAATTACCAAAGATGTGTTTCCATGTGTGTTACATGTTTTAAAATGCTTTAAATGTATTTTGATCACACCATTCATTCAATCAGTTTATTCAATTTCTGGAAAATTCTAGTCCTTGTTGTCAAACCAATCAACCAAAAGGGCTTAATTTTTTAGAGAAAACACCTGACTTCATTTTTAAAAGTCAGATAAACTTGTTAATATGCACCCCCTCCACGAACTTCTGGCAGTTGGATTCTAATCCTGAGATGTTAACTAGCTGGCTGTGGGGTGTTGCCTTGTCCTGGTATTTCCTGGGTGAAAAAAAAACCCTCCTCCTCCAAGGGAAAGTCCTTTTTTGGGGTACCCAAGAAGTGTTTTTACCCAGGGTCACAGCGTTGTAGTAAATTCTAGATAACTGAGAGAGATGCTTGCAGCCCCCTCTCCCACCATCTTCCACTCCCCACCCCCAGCCCCAGCCCCAGGAGAGAGGGAAAAGCAATTAGAAAAGGAAAGTGAAGAAAGAACTGGCAGATGGAGTCTCAGGCCAATTAATCTTAGAGAAGAGTACAGGTGTAAACTGAAAATCTAAAACTCAAAGCTCTTATAGCCACCCTTGCTCCCTGGAAAACATTCCTGTCCTACAGGGATATGTGTGCCCAGTTTAAAGGCACTGATCATAAATCTTTAAAGAAGGCAGGACAAATAACAAAATAGGAAGACACAAGACAAGATGGCAGCCACCAAAGAAAACCACCAAGTCCTTCAGCCCCCAAGTGCATCAGAGAGCAAGCACCTTGGTGATATGCAGGTTTCTGTACTTACTGTGCATAGCAGACAACTGGCAATGGGGTGCAAAGCTTCTCCTAAGTAATCAGAAGAATGAGAGTACAACCAGCAGAAAACAGACCCCCTGGAGATAGAATGGAAAGAATGTTCCTGGATTGTTCCCTGTAGTGGCATTTCCAGTGGGCCCCAGAAAATCTGCATATCTAAACCGAAAAGAGAAAGGACCTCAAACATGAACATGGTTGGGATAAGATGTTTTGCCTAGACATTCTATCTCTTTATGTCATCTATTTAACTATGGCTTGAAACATGTTTTATGGTACTTTGCCAAAGGCTTATTGTAGGATTGCTTGTGTCTCAGATATGCTCAGGAGTTAAGAGGAAGTTGAATAGGCCACCTGGCAATGCTTCATGACACTAATCAGAGGGGGGAAATATTGAAAAGTCACTTGCATGGCCGTGTTGCAGCTGCATATTTTGTGGCTGTCCCTTGGCTGCGAGGACTCCTTTTATCTTCCAAACTCGCACACCACCCTGTGTACATCTAAGGGCTGTCCTCAAAAAGTGCACATATTGGAGTTGACTGTGCACTGTCTGCTAACCCAACTAGACTTTGAGCTCCTTGGAAAGAGAGAATGTGCAGTTCTTTTCTCCGTATCCTCCATGAAATCCATTAGAATAAGTAAGCAAGAACTTTGGCTTATATGGTTCAAACAAACAAAGCAAAACAGCCCTGCTGACTATTCCAACTTCCATCAATACCGTCTGCCCAGTGGTGACTGGTTGAAGCCATTGGACTTTTGTTCTGACCCTTGAGCCCTATTCATACTCCTTATTGTCCAAGGTGTCCCTTCTGCCTGGTATACGGGCTGCTTGTTCTTCAGGAGCTCAAATCTCTTCCTTCAAATCTAAACTCAGACATTACTTTCCAAATAACCATCCCCAACTACGCTAAATTATGGAGACTTGTCCCCAGTCTCTCACTCTATACCTCCCAGTTGGTTTCTCTTATTCACTTACAGCTCCCACCCTGTCTGCATACACACATACCCTAGAATGTGAACTCAGGCTGGAGGGCCCTGTTTGTCTGTTGTCACTGTTTTATCCCCACTGCAGCATCTAAAACAAAGTAAGTATCAATAAATATTGTCAAGTGAAAAAATAAGTTATCAAAAGCTGGACAATTCAAGAATGATGTTTAGAATAAAAATATGAATGAATAAAATGGTGTCCCAATTTCATTCCTTGTTTCCCCCCCACAAAAAGCATTTTTTAAAGAAGAAAGTCTTTCTCTGTTTATCCATATCATAGGTTATCACTGTAAAGCCTAAAATCACCGGGTGGTGGGAATCTTTGGGGAAATGGAAGCTTCTCAGAAAATGAGCTTCAGACAAAATTTAATCTAAAATGGCATTATAAACAAAGGTCACATTAAATTACTTTGAAATCAGTATAACACATTATTCAGTAAAACCCCAGAACCTACTTAACAAAATATCAATAAATTGGAAATATAACAAGGCCTCATTTTGTAGGACTCATATGTGCGGCTTACCAACTGAGCATGAATTTGCTTTGCCTTAAGAAAGTCAAAGCTATGAGCAGACGTTTGCAAAGCTCCAGTTGTGTACAAGGCCCCAGACAAAATACAAGTGGTACAATTACAAGGAAGAGACCATGTGCCATCAGGAAAGGAAGAAATGGCCAAGTATGGGGAATGGGGGTTGTTTGGGAAACTTTACAGAGGAGACCATCCATATCTGTGTGATGATCTACATTTTTAAAGATAAACAGGGAGACAGAAAGTGTACCCCATACAAGGTAAAGGAAACAGGCCTACAAAGGAGGACTACTGAAGTCAGACTGCACTGGTGCCGAAGTACATTATAGCAACAAGTAAAGAGAACTGAAAAACTGAATGAATAAATGAATGAATGAATGCATGCATGAATTAATGAAACAAGATCTAAGCCACTCAACTCTCATTTATAAAACAATCAGATATAGTTACCAGGCAAGAAAAAAATTCTTACTATTTGATTTAAGATTTTCAAAAACAAACATTGAGGAAAAGAAAGTTTTTGAGTTCAGCCTAATTGCACACTTAGCCTAAGTCCCTAGTTTATGAAAATTCTTTCATAATTTTTAAATTTTGGAATAATATTAGGTTTATAGAAAAGTTATAAAGACTGTACAAAGAGTTCCCCTACATCCTTCACAAAATTTGCAACAGTGTTAACATCTATATCGGCATAGTATATTCATCAAAGTTAGGAAACCAACATTGGTCCATTATTATCAAGGAAACTGCAGATTTTACTCAGATTTCACCAGTTTTTCCACATCGGCCCTTTCTGTACTCTAGAATCAAATCCAGGATATCACATTGCATGTGGCCAACATCATATTTTAAATCATAACCCTACTGCTAATAATGATAGGATTACAGTTATAAATAAAAACTGAAAAAATGCATGACATAGCACAATGAATAATAATAACCTACTATATTTAGTTTTTAATAAAAGGGCAATGTACTATACAAAACCTATTTCCTGGTAAAACATAACTAGAAAATTATATTTTGATTATTAAATTTATCATTGACTTTCATTATAATTTCAGAATATGTCACCCTCCTTACTGAGTGATTGTCAATAGACAGTGGTTTTTAACACTTAGTTTTAATTTCCCTCTTGTCATGCCCTTGAGCAGTTAACGATCTATAAACATACCCTTATTTACATTAAGATGTTGATGTGGCTTCCACCTTTTGTAATATTTTCTTAATCTATCACCTTTGGAAATCAGACAGCTGTTTATAGGGTTTTCTAAGAATGTGTTCTCAGGGGAGATATGTTGATCTTATTTTCACCTAGAGTAAATCATGCTTAATAGAATCTTCTCATCCTATAAGATAAGCTCCCCATGATTTGGGCAAGTGAATGGACCTCCTCACAGCTCATGCCAGAGAAAGAGAGAAGAGTGAACTTGGTGAATCAGTCCTACCAAGTGATGATGGCAATGTAGCAGAAGAAATGGAACAAACACATAATGTGAATATCCTATTCTACTTAAATATATTTCACCAAGTATAATGACTTTGATAACTTTGCTCTCTTTCCTTATTTTTTTTAAATAGAAGAAATAGGATGTAGTAAATTCAAGTGCCTATCATTATCCTCCAGTCTCCTCTCTTTCCAAACATCTGCCCCAGAACAACTATTTGGAGCTTTGCTTTTGGTTTTATGATAGCACCTAATTTCAATACTTATGTGTGATGTATGATTAAGGCAAATTGCGGCACATCACACACACACACACACACACATTTTTCAGTTGGCTCAAGTACAGAGTTAACTCACATGAAAGAGCATATGTATATAGGTTGCAGGCAAGGTTTGTGTCTTTGCTCAATGACCACATGTGATTCCCACTCACCTGGCCCTCAAGCCTCCTCTTCTTGAAAATAAAAATGACAAGAAAAATAATGCATACTTAGCAAAGAGTTAGAACTAAATAAAGAGTGGCTTTAATTACTGAAGTGTCCTTATCAGATTGCCTGCAAAAACATCCCTTGTACCCATCAGGATAGTAATCTTACTTTGGTCTACTTCCCAGAGAAAGGCTTGCTTTTCTCTCCATCCTGGGTCTAGTAGGGGTGGATGAGTTGGAAGGAATTTTCTAAACACAGGAAAAAGAATAAATAAACCTGTCAGGAGAAAAGAGTACAATCTATTAAAGGTTTTGATTGTCCTATTTGTCATAGAGAAATAACAGATGCATTAGTGCACACAGCACTTATAATTCAGAGATCATCGTTACACCAAATGACAAATGATGTTACTATAATTTACCATTTGTCTTTTTTCACATAGTTAAAAAACCATAATTACAAGAAATTGTGACAACTTGCCAATTAAACAGACTCATTCACCCACAGATGAAGCATGCATCTTTGCATTTTGCAAATTAAGTTGGGGTGTGTGAGGAGGATGAGAACCAAAGTTGTAGTACAGTGATTTATGAGCCTGAACAGGTATACATTGAAAGTAAAAGAGCTTCTACCTCTTTTCCAGATCATCTAAGCCACTTGGAAAATATCTCGTTATAAAAAAGCAATAATCTTTTAGTTTTCTTCTCGATTATTTTCAGACTTCACTACAATCTCACTTGTAAGGTTAATCCAATCTCATCTTTCTTTCTTCTACTTTTATTCTGCTGTGGACAGCGATCTAATATAAGTTTAAAAATGAATTAATCTTACTTACAAGAAGGAAAAAACGGATTATAAATGTGTGTAAAACAACTAGACACACTACTCTGTAAGAAAGGAAGGGGATAAGCACCTCCTTATGGAAAAATGGGATAAAGAGAGGAAAAATTCCAGAATATAGCAACACATGGCCAACACCGGTCAGCTGACTCCCAGCCCTAATGAGGGGAACAAAGATAATAAATAGAAAGATCTGTGGTAATTCTGGTCCAAGTGACTTTGGGACCCAAGAGAATGAGAGGAACCCTGTTGGTAGGTGGATCTCAACTTTGTCCATGTGTTCACAAGCATTTAAGGAGCTTATAATATATGTCAGTCACTGGAAGGAGAAGCTTCCATTTACCCATAGATAGATGATCCCTTTACTTAGAATAAACCACCCCTTTAGTTGCATAATGTGAAATAGAGAGCCATTCCTTTTCCTATCTCTTAAAAAAACAATGGTGAAGGGGTGCCTGGGTGGCTAGTTGGTTTAGTGTCTGCCTTGGCTCAGATCATGATCCCAGGACCCTGGGATCAAGCCCTGCATCATGTCCCCTGCTCAGAAGGGTTCTGCTTCTCCTTTCCCTCTGCCACTCCCCCTACTTGTGCTCTCTCTCATTCTCTCTCTCTAAAATATTTAAATAAATAAAATATTTTAAAAGAAAAAAGAAAGAAAGAAAGGTGGAATAATCCTAATGCAGATGCTTTAGATTTGTTTAGTAAGCTAAAGTCCTCATGTGCATTAAATCTGTGCCATAATGGGTAGTGTGGTTAAGTGCACAGGTTATAGAAACAGCAGGTAGAGATCCCATCCCAGTTCCCCACATCCTAGCTTCTGTCATGGGAAAATACACCTAGACTCTCTTTACTTCCACTTTCTTACCTTAAAATCATGCTCATAATAGTACTAATTCATAAGACTCTTGTGAGGATCCATGAGTTAAGATGCGTAAATGCTTAGCATAGTCCTTGCCCATGGTAGATGCTCAGTGTTAGAATTTTCGTTGCTAGGTTGGAAGGGGTATTTCTTTACCTTCTTTGTGTTTAGACAGCAAAATTCCCTAGATCCTTTGGAGATAGATCTGATTGGCAGAAATCATTGCAATGTGGGAAATGAGCATAAATGTAGCCTTGCTGTCTGTTAGAGTGTGTGATTTGCCAGCCAGAAGTATGAAAAGTGCTAATTCACTTTAAATTAGATAAAATCCAAAAAGCAGTCTTCATTTGCACACAGAACAGAGTGATAGCCAAAGCATTGATGAAAAAGAGTCCAAACACACTAAATTCATCTTCGTATTTTGTGAAGATAGGATCATCATCGACAGCACAAGTTTCTACTTCTTTGACACTGATGAAACTGGAAATGATAATTTAGGCAGGGAGCACTAGCATATGAGGCTATAGAATTCCCATTTGTACTAGCTCTACTTCTCTATGTAGAACTATTTCAATTTCCCTTGAAAAACAATGCAATGCAGTTTCACTTTGAAACTTGGGCTTCTTGGCATATCCAGGCACATTGTTTCCTTTAAATCTGTTCAAACGTATCATTTGACACACCCAGAATCTCTTTGCAGTTGGTATTGAACTCATTAATTAGCAAGCATAAGTAAGTAAGTGAGAGAAAATAAATTTGCTGTTTAGAATGTATTTCGCCATGTTCTGGCAAATATTCCAGAAATATTTTTCATTTTTCAATGGAAGAAGGTGATATATATGACTGGATGGACATATGATTCTAATATACCATATTTCATGAGTCTTACTTAATGCAGTAAGGGGAAATAGTACCTTGACACAACCTTAGGAGTGCTTTAGGAAACGCTTGGGAGGATATTTATAGAAGTTTGGGGTCTGGGCTCAAGTGGTATTAGACAGATCTTTCAAGGCAAAAAATTGATTGCTATTGGGTCTGGCTCATGAAATAATCACTTAGGACTGGCAGCACAGTGAGATGAAGTCTTGAAGTAAGTCTGAGGAATAAACTATGTTGGATAGGCATACTAACGAGTAAAGCATTGGCCCAGACAAATTGGTTTGCAGAGACTTCCTGAAGCAACAGCAAAGTTATTGATTGGTTTTCACCCTCAACCTTTTGAGAACGATTTTTTTAGAATAAACAGTTAAGTGTTGGGGACACAGGAGGCCTTAATCTTCTTCTCTTTTCTTTTTTAAGATCGATTTTATTTATTTGACAGGGGGAGGGGGAGAAGGAGAGGGAGAGAGAGAATCTCAAGCAGACTCCACACTAAGTGTGGAGCCCAACACGGGGCTTGATTTCGTGACCCTAAGATCATGACATGAGTGGAAACCAAGAGTCAGATGCTTAACTGACTGAACCACTCAGGCAACCCTAAATGGGTATCTTTTTACAGACTCATAGACATCAGCGGCTGACACAGCCCAGTTGGTTCAAATCATACTTCTAACTGTTCTGACTGATTGAACTTATAATAGTTTTAGTTTAGGTTTTTGGACAATGGCTTAAATCATGTTTGTTTTAGCATTCAAACAAGGAGCTCATAGGAAATCGTAACTTCAGTATCCCCCGTACACCCAGTCAGGAGGGGCTTCTGCTATGGAGCTGGCACCCAGAAAGCCCCCACTTTGACCATCCTCCAGTTCAACTTTTCCTCATGGGGAGTCAAGAGGAAACAACTATAGGAAGCTGCTTTCCTTCCCCTCTGCTTTTCCCATTCCATATCTCTTTTGCAAGTGAGTAGCAGTTCAGGCAATTTAAATCTAGATGTCTCAAACAGGCTGGGTTCACTCTGTTATAATTCCTCAGGGAGCTTTTGCTTCTTTCTTGGAACCCTCCATTTTTAACATAGTTTTCTGGGGGAAGACACAGCCAAGGTTGTGAATTCCTGAACCAAAGAACAGAAATGAGTAATAATTCAATACTTCTCAAGCTGATTAAGGTCACAGAAATACTAAACACCTCTCTATTCTTTCCATGACACCATAAGGAGTGTTGGAGTTTAGATATTCATATTCAAAATAATTACATAGGAATTTGGGACTACATTTTACTAGAAATAAGTAGTAGCAAGTAAAAAGGGATTTAAATACAGTTATGGTAGATTTTTTTTAATTAAGAAAATTATTCCCATTAACTTTTTCACATTGAAAGTTGAAAGAGGTGGGGAAAGCTATCCGTATCTGAATGTAACATTAGACCATCAACACTTGTGCAAAAGCAGATGAGAACCACTGAGCTAGAAAGAAACACAGCTGGCAAGCTGAGTCTGTGTGACTGCCTAATTAGCAGCTGTAGGGGATCACATTTGCATTCTAACAGGAAGTATTTTGCCATAACTTAAAGGAGATATGGAAGTGGAAATTACTAGATCTTTGTGAACACATGGTAGGGAATTTTTTTTGAGGGAGTTTCTGAGACCGCTTTGTGCTCATGGGTAAGTCAACATCCTTTTGCCCTTCATTAGGCTGGACTCTATTATAATTGGTATTTTTGATATACTTTCAATTCTTGCAGGATGGGCCAGTGTATGTGTCAATAACAAACAGCCCTAAAATCTATGTGGCTTAATACAACAAATATACATTTTTCCCTCACACGAATGCCCAGTACATATCAGCCAGCAACTCTGGTCATCGTAGTTATTCAGGCAGAGATCAACTGCAGTTCTATTTTAGAATATGCTTGTATGATTGTGGTAGGAGAAGGACCATGGAAAATCATGTACTGGCTCTACAGTTTCCATCCAGAAGTAACACAGTCCCCTTGCATTCACATTTTCTTGGCAAAAGTCAGTCACATGGACACATATAACATCTGCCATGTGCCCAGAAAGAAGAAAAGAACACAGTATGTGGCAACAGCCCTAATGCTGACCTCCAAACATTAACTTAGGTTTGGGAAGTAGACATTCAAACCCTCAAATCTAATCTCAGTCCCAACAATAAATGGTAGACAGCCTGAAAAATACTGAGACAAGTGCCCCTCAAAAAAAAAAAAAAAAAAAAAAAAGATGCTTGCATTATCCCTCTGATGGTTTGTACAAATGGGCTGGGTTAATTTAAAAGGGCCAAAGCAGGTAAAACATTTTCATACTAATCTGTCCCCTCTTTTAAACAATGCTCAATCCATTCCTCCTCTGTGGAATGTTCTGTGACTATTTTTAGCCTGCATCATTCACTGATAGCTCAGTCTACTGCCATATCACCAATCATTAGCACACGGTTTCTCTTTGATAAGCACATGTTAAATGAATGAATGCTTGTTAAGTCAGAGTGCCAGAGTTCAGCATTTTAATTCTCTGTTCAGTTAATAAATGTACTTTTTGTTTTCCATGTTAGACTCTAAGGTTCTAAAAGGCATAAAACAGTTCTTATCTCTGGAACTCCACAAAATACCCAGGCCAAGGATGGGCATACAGTAGAACCATAAGCCTTTGACAGTTCATTGATAGACTAAAGAAAACAAACAAACAAACAAACAAACAAAGAAAAAACTGATGGATGTGAGATGAGCTTCCTTTGGTCCATCAAAGAATAGATGTTGTTGCCATCGAGAGCACATTGCTTACTCCTTCCACTCAACCTTGCCACACAGAGTGAGTTGGAAGAGTGCTGAATAAAATGACATTTGGCTGGACCCATTTGAGGACAGTCATTAATATTGCTAACAGTTCCATGTGTTAGACTTGGCGCAACAAGGAAACCAGATGCATCCTCCCAGGCAACCCGGGGGCCCTTCTGAGGGCTCCTCCAGGCCAGGCACACTGCATCTGCTTTCATTCAGACAGCCTGGCTACTTGGCTCAAGACAGAGCATCTGTGGCAAGAACTAACACTCTCTCAGCGTGGCTCCACTTCATGAAAAATGAACATAGCTAGGGGGTTGAGTCCTGCCGCCAATCTGGCCAACAGATGGTACATTCCTGATGATAGGTGACAGCCAATTGAAAGATAATCTTGACCTGCTTCTGCAGTCCCAGGCTGAGTTAACTAAATTCAACAAAAAAGCATACATGGTTGTGTGCCAGTCTTGTGTCTAGCCTTTGGTCAGGAAAATGGGAGATCAGAAAAACAGAAAAAAAGAAATAAGGTACCCTTTGGCAAAGACATGATAGTAGAGTTGGACTGCATGTAATCAGAGCAGGAAATACAATCTCATGAGGTCAAGAGGTAAGCATTTTTTTAAGCTTTCTGATAAGAGATTCACAGATATCATTCCTTTTAATATTTGCAACTATCCCGTGAGCAGGCACCCATGGCTCTACTTTACAGATGATGAAACCAAAGCTTAGTGGTTACCTGGCTTCCTCAAGATCTAATAGCTGATAGGGTCAAGATTTAAACCTCTGATTACAAAGAATATGTTGTTAGAGTATGTATTAGTTGTGGAGGGTCACTGAATGTAGAAAAGGCAGGTTTAGAGTGTGACTAACAGTAAGAGACATTAACATCATGCTCACAGGACACCTCGTTCCCTTCTAAGACCTTTTCTATTAAAAGCTCATCCAAGTTTTATAGCAACTCCATAAATTAGGCACTAATGTAGCTTCCCTTAACAAATAAGGAAGCAAGTGTACAGAGAGTTTAAGCACATAGCCCAAAGTCACACAACTTAGTAGAAGACTAGGGATTTGGACCCAAGAGAGGATGGTCCTTTTTGCCTACTACACTACATTAAATACTACTGATAATGTTCACTTCTTATTCCCCCCAAAATGTGACCAGGCCTTTTCATGAGGGGATTATTGATTGCTTTATCTGTCTTGGTACAAAGCAGAAGTTCCCAAACTTCTGATTATCCTCCCTGGCCTTTGTTTTCAAAATCTAGAAAGCTATATTTACAGCTGATCTCCCTCAGACTTGAAAACATAAGTGTACATATTACTTTGTTAGGAAATACCAATGTCCCCAGGGAAGAGTGGAGATATCGACCTTACCTTGCTGGAAGTCCACAGTTTTAAAATTCAGGTGTGGTCAAAGTTTATGGATGATAAATAGATGATGGCTGGATGGCTGGATAGGTGGATGGATAATGTTTTCACTTCTGGCCTGACTAGGAAGCCAGTGTAAGGGTGGGGAAAAACCCCACAGATGAAAAGGTTAGTGACCCTTTTCCTAATTCAGCACTCAGGAAAAATGGTAGGACTTCTGATAGCAAGATGGCACAGCAGAAAGTGTGGGCATGAGGAGAAAAGGCTCCTAGTATCATTAGTAATCTCCTTGTACAAGTTTGACACAAAACTAACAACACTGTCCACCTAAATGGATCATGTAAATTTGGACAATTAATATATTCCTGTGACCATTGTGCACAGAAGACCAGAAGACCTGAACCAAATATTCTGGAATGTAGGAACCCCTAGGACTTCTAAAATGATTCTCAAGGGGGGACATTATATTTCTTATTTATTTTGACAAATAGGGGCTTAGAGTCAGATTTACTTTGACTTCAAACAAAGTGATAAAAGACTCTTGGACTTAAGTTAATTAAAATCCTTTCAGTGTGTATATAAATTTAAATTCTGCAGCTTAAATATTTGGTACACTATTAGCTTGAGTATCTGAAAAATGTTTCCTTCCTCTTTTCTCCAATCCAACAAGAAAGGAAGAAAGAAAGAAGAAGGAAGGAAAGAAAGAAAGAAAGAAAGAAAGAAAGAAAGAAAGAAAGAAAGAAAGAAAGAAAAGAAAATAGAAAGAATAGCAAGGCTAAAAAGATTTTTGATGGCAGATGTAAAAATGAATACCAACTGACTTTCCAAGTAATGGAATCAGATGTTTAGTTTAGCAGGATTCTGTTGTGTATCTAATTTTTCCATTAAGATTTTCATAGACAGAGACCCGATAATCACTTTTGCAGAGAATACTGACGAGTTGTACTTGCTTGGTTGAAGGGGAGGAAAATGAATATGTGCATTTAAAATTTTTATGATTACATTTTTAGTGAAGGGAGGAGGATGACTATAGTTTCATGACTGCTTTAATGCAATTGGTTCCACATAGAGGAGATGACATGTTGAAATGTGATGAGTAAAGATGTGCAGAATGCTTCCCCAGTAATTGGATTCAAGCAACAATAACACTGGGCATTGTCAAGTCCTTTACAGCTTTTTTCAAAAGGTCTCTTCTTTTTTACTGGGAAAAAAAATGCACATAATATAGAACATCACAACCTTACCCAACAGTAAAAAGGGAAATTAAAAATTATTTCACCTAAGTGCATCTGCATCTGGATCAAGCACATGCTAAGGTTTATACAACTTCTAAAGGTGCAATTTCTTCTCTTCGCTTCTTTCCATTATAAAAGCACAAGATTTTAGAGCTGAATGGAACACTTCGGGAGTAATTTTAGTGTAACATTCTCATTTTAGAGATAAGGAAATAAAGGCCTAGAGAATTAAACTAACATACCTATGGATGTATGGTAAACTGATGGCAGAAACAAGGCCAAGCTTAGAACTCTTGACACGGATTCTTAAATAGTCAAGCAAGAAAGGGTCTGATCAGTAGATGGTGGGTAAGAGAGGTCAAGTGAAGAAAGGGTGCTATAGTCTAAATGTTCACACCACCCCCAACCTTCATGTGGTAAAATCCTAACCCCCAAAGGTGACAGTATTTGAAGGTAGGGGCTTTCAGTGGTGAATTAGGGCAGTGTTCTTATAAAAACAGATCCCACAGAGCTCTCTGGCCTTTTCTGCCCTCTTAAGATAAAGGAAAAGTCTGTGGCCCACATAAAAGCCTTCACCTGACCATGCTGATGCCCTGATCTTGGACCTATATCCTCCACAACTGTGTGCAATGAATTTCTGCTGCTTATAAACCACCCAGTCTGTGGTATTTTGTTACAGGAGCTCTAACAGAGGAAGACAGAGGGCTTCAGTGAACAGGAGCCAATCATCTCGGGGAAATACGGAGAACAGCAGAAGGGGAATGATAGCTGATGGGAGGTCATTGGCCATTGTAAGCAGATCATTGATGGTCTTTTTAGTCAGGTATCTTCCATTTATTGGGGGTAGAAAACCATCTAAATAATCTTGAGCTAAAAGAAAAATTTAGCTGTAATTCCTGTAACTTGGCTTTGTTTCAAGTACACCTGGATTCAGGTGCCCAAATGACCATCAGTGCTGTCTCTGAGCTATTTCTTAGCTCTGTGTTGGTCTCATTCTCTTCTATATGAGGTCTTCCTTGTGGTGAGGAAGAGAAACTCCTGCAAACTTCTATTCATACCCTCTCAGTTTAGCGACCTCACTTGAGAAAGAATGCCTGTCTTCTGGTGTTCAAACACTAATCACGAGGCAGAATATTAATTTGTCCTGTGTAGGTCATATGCCAACTCCATATTCAAGAAATTGGTTGGTGTGGCTGGCCAGATATAGGTCACATTTCAGCCTTATAGCTGGTGTGACACAGAGGGGTTTTATGATTCACTGACTGACTGGGAGCCTAGTATAAGATTATAATATCTTAAAAGGAAGGGGATTTATAATTGGAAAAAAACAGGGAAGAAACAAACTAGCAATAATAAAACAAAACAAAACAATAACTTTAGTTTCCCTTTGGAGACCAGCAAGCTCATACATCCTTCTCAAACATTCAATTTCACCCAACAAATTACAAGTATCTGTGTACGATTAAAATCATGTTCAACACTTCCCAGGGAGTTATAGCCATTAAGCCGCTTCCAGATGTTACATACTCATTTCGTGTCATAAATCCATGGGGCTTTCAATACAAGGGATATTCATTCTACCTCCATGCCTATTGAAATCCTATTTCAATATTATGTGGTCTATGAATACAATAAATGATCAATTTAATCATCTGAAGTATACCAATTTAAAAATGATAGGAAAATAAGATAAAATCCAAAATATTGTCATTTAGAACACAGAGAAAAGGGACTAAAAAAAAAAAGTCTTTGATACACAGCACATACCTTATACTCTTAGACAAGAAGAGCAATATCTCCTACACTAGTGGGGGAATGAGATCCCTGGGTAGTCAATCTGGCTGCCCCACTTTTATCCTCTGGCACATTTCCCTCCATGGTCTTACCTAATAGAGGAATAGAAATAATTGAAACTTTAGAGATACTATAGCTTTAAGAGCCCAGTTCCTGTAGGCATAATTGTAGGTTCTTGTGGTTGCCTTAGAAATAAGAAAACACATACCCTTAATTGACAAGATTGTGTTTCTCTGACAATATAACTACTTTTAAACCATGGTCAACTGTAAGGCTATTACATTCCTATGAACTCTCGTTACTAATCCAACACTGAGATATTTTTAAAGACATGATCTATGAATGTAGTTTGCAGCCTGATGGATTTCTTTTTATTTTTTAAGATTTTATTTATTTATTCATGAAAGACACAGAGAGAGGCAGAGACACAGGCAGAGGGAGAAGCAGGCTCCCCATGGGAAGGCCGATGCGGGACAATCTCTGGACCCGGGATCATGACCTGAGCTGAAGGCAGATGCTCAACCACTGAGCTACCCAGGCATCCCAAGGTAGATTGCTTCTGATAGCAATAGTCCTTTATTCTAGGTTGTAGTGGATCCCATAGGGGTACCTCCAGAACCCCTTTGTCTGAGGCTAAAACTGGCATTCCCCCACTGCTGAAAGTTTTCACAGCTAACGGCTTTCCATTGGGTCCATCTCTGGAACTTTCCCTCAGCTGAAGAGAGCTGCCTTGCACAAGTTTTGCCACTTCTTGGGTTTAGCTTACATCCAATGATTGGTCAATGTAGAGGTATAAATACCCATCCTTCCTGTCCAACCTCAGATAGCTCTGAAGGGCCAATCCAGCTTCCTAACTTCAGATAGGATTGACTGAAGACTTTATTATGACTGTTTCACTCTGTACAATGTTCATTCTTCCTGACCCTGCTTCCTTTACCCCACCAGAAGTGTTGATCCTGGAAGTCTTCTCTACAATATATTTCCTGCTTGCAAATCCCCATCTGAGAGTCTGCTTCCCAGGGAACCCAACCTATAATAAGTGACACCAGGAGTGGCCTGAGAGAAGACTCTGGGTTTTGGAGATTAGTCATATCACCTGCAGGCTGAAAGGTAATGAGGATCCCCAAATTATGGTTGGTGGAGCATAGATGGTCCTGGACATGTAGGAAGAGCATAATTAATAAAATGTTTCCCAGCGATAGACTAAAGCCATATACTAGAAGAAAGGAAAGCATTGACACATGAATGAACCAGATAATTGATAAGTTTTTGCAAATCAATAATTATAAGGAGTATGGAACTGGACAGATATTATTGTGGGCAATGAATGGTTTCAAGATAGAAATAAAATGAAAGGCTGTGGTGATTAGTCATTGATTATGGTCCAGGGTCTTCTTAGCAGCTTATAAAGAGACTTCCATAGTTTACAGTGGGAGAAGAGAAAAAGCTGAAGGTAGAACTCAAGATTTAATTATAATAGTAACAGAGCTCAAGAAGAGGTTGAATTTTCAACTTTAACCAATCTGCTATGACAAAGTCATAGTTCTTATTAGAAAGAAATGGAGTCTAGGACAACCAAAATCTTCCAAGTTTTGGGAGGGCTTTCTATCAGGGTTCCACTAGAAAAGCAAAGCAGCAGAATATACATATGTATGTCACTCTGGTGGGGCATATATACATATAGAAATATATATATATGCATATGTATATATGTGTGTAGGTATATATGTGAGATTTATGGCAAGGAATTGGCTTACACAGTTGAATGCAGGCTAAGCAAATCTGAAATCCATTTCCTGGGCAAGCCATTATGGAAGGTAGTCTGGAAGCTCTTAGGCAAGAATGGAAACTGCCATTCTCTGGTGGAATCTCTTCTTCCTAAGAGAAAACTCAGCTTTGTTAAGGCCTTTCAACTGATTTCAATTAGGCCCACCAAAATTATGTAGAATAATCTCTTAAATTCAACTGCTTGTAGATGTTACTCACATCTGCAAAATGCCTTGATAGCAACACCTAGATTTATGTTTGATGGAATAACTGTAGACTACAGCTTTGTAAAAGTGATACTTAAAGTGGATCTTCAGGGCAGCCCGGGTGGCAGAGCAGTTTAGCGCCACCTTCAGCCCAGGGCATAATCCTGGAGACTCAGGATGGAGTCCCACGTCGGGCTCCCTGCGTGGAGCCTGCTTCTCCTTCTGCCTGTGTCTCCGCCTCTCTCTCTATGTCTCTCATGAATGAATGAATGAATAAATAAATAAATAAATAAATAAATAAATAAATAAATAAATCTTAAAAAAAAATAAAACAGATTATAGATTGAGTCCTTAGACCATTATATACTTTTCAAAAACAGTTCCAGACATGTTCTTGGACTCTGTTGGAGATGGAATTCCTAACCATGGGACAGTGACTATGTGCCAAACCCATCATAAGACAGCATCTTTCAGGGTCATCAGGAAATAAAGTCAGGAGAACCCCTCAGATTAAATCTTAAGATAGAAGTATACACCATCATTTGTTGAAGAGACTGGCTTTTCCCCATTGCATGCCTTCTTTGTATAGATTAATTGACTATATAAGTGTGGATTTATTTCTGGACTCTCTATTCTATTCTATTGATCCATGTGTTTATTTTTGTGCCAGTACCATACTGTTTTGATTACTACAGCTTTGTAATATATCTTGAAATCTACTATAAACCTCTAGTTTTGTTCTTCTTTCTCAAAATTGCTTTGTCTATTTGGGTTCCTTTGGGGTTCCATACAAATTTAAGATTGTAGATTGCTTTGGTTAGTATGCACATTTTAATAATATTGGTTCTTCCAATCCATGAGCATAAAATACCTTTCCATTTGTTTGTGTCATCTTTATTTTCTTTCATCAATGTTTTCTAATTTTCAGTTAAGTTTATTCCTAGGTATTTTATTATTTTTGCTGGAATTGTAAATAAGATTGGTTTCTTAACTTCTCTGCTACTTCATTATTAATGTATAGATATGTACCAGATTTCTGAATATTAATTTGTATTTGTATCAGTGACTCCACTGAATCCATTTCCATTCTATACGATCTCTTCAACAAATAGTGCTGAGAAAACCAGACAGATACATGCAAAAGAATGAAACTGGACCTCTTTCTTACACCACATACAAAAATAAGCTCAAATGGATTAGAGACCTAAATGTGAGATCTGAAACCATTAATCTCCTAGAAGAAATATAGGCAGTAATTTCTTTGACATCAGCTGTGGAAAATTTTTTCTAAATATATCTCTTCAGGCAAGGGAAAAAGCAAAATTAAACTATTAAGACTACACCAAAATAAAAAAGTTTTGCACAGTGAAGGAAATGATCAATAAAACAAAAAAGCAACCCATTGAATGGGAGAAGATATTTCTACATGATATATTGAGAAGAGGTTAATATTTGAATTTATGCAACAATAAAAAATTAAATAATTCAATTAAAAAATGGGCACAGAATCTGAATACACATTTTTTCCAAGAAGACATACAGATGGCCAACAGACACATAAAAAGATGCTCAACATCCCTGAAATCATCAGGGAAATGAAAATCAAATGAAAATCAAAATTACAATGAGATATCACCTCACACCTGTCAAAATGGCTAAAATCAAAAACATAAGGAACGACAAAGTTGGTGAGGATAGGAAGGAAAAGGAACCATTGTGCACTGTCAATGGGAATGCAAACTGATGCAGCCACTGGGGAAAAAGTATGGAGGTTCCTCAAAGAGTTAAAAATAGAGCTACCATAGCTCTAGTAATTGCACTACTATATTTTTTTATTGGAGTTCGATTTGCCAATATATAGCATAATACCCAGTGCTCATCCCATCAAATGCCCCCCTCAGTTCCCATCACCCAGTCACCCCATCTCCCCACCCACCTCCTCTTCCACTACCCCTTGTTCATTTCCCAGAATTAGGAGTCTCTCATGTTTTGTCACCCTCTCTAATTTTTCCCACTCATTTTCTCTCCTTTCCCATATAATCTCATTCACTATTTTTTATATTCCCCATATGAGTGAAACCATATAATGATTGTCCTTCTCTGATTGACTTACTTCACTCAGCATAATATCCTCCAGTGCTATCCACGTTGAAGCAAATGGTGGGTATTCATTGTTTCTAATGGCTGAGTAATATTCCATTGTATATATAGACCACATCTTCTTTATCTATTCATCTTTTGATGGACACCGAGGCTCCTTCCACAGTTTGGCTATTGTGGACATTGCTGCTATAAACATTGGGGTGCAGGTGTCTCGGCAAAAACACTAATTTGAATAGGCATTTGCACACCTATGTTTATTGCAGCATTATTTACAATAGCCAAGAAATGGAAGCAACCTAAGTGTCCATTCATAGATAAAGGGATAAAGAAGATATATATGACATAGATGATAGATCAGACATAGAAAAATATCATAAGATTTCAGTCATGTGTGGAATATAAGAAACAAAACAAACGAATAAGCAAGTAAAAAAAGAAACAAAAAACAGATCCTTAACTACATAGGACAAACTGGCAACTGCTAGAGGGAAGGTGGATGGAGGCTGAGTGAAATAGATAAAGGGAATTGAGAATACAGTTATCTTGATGAGTACTAAGAAATGGATAGAATTGTTGAATCATTACATTGTACACCTGGAACTAATATAACACTGTGTGTTAATTACATCTCAATTTTAAAAAGATAGAAGTGGTACACTCAGGGTCATAACTAAAAAGTAAGCTTCATGAAAATATGTCCTAGACCTCTGTGCTAACCATCAGTATTCAATTAGCACCTCTCTCCATCTATTCATATTTGTGACCACATTGCAGGAATTGGGAGAGAGTTTTAATACCAGCTATAGAGAAGGTAAATGGCAGAGCTTGATTCATTAATGGGGCAGGTTGGTATATAAGTAGTCTAAATGAACTGTCTCTATAGCCCCACTCAGGAGTAGATCTAAAAGGCATAAATGAAGGGAAGGTCTCAAGAATTTGTAATAGTCATCTACTGCTGCATAACAATATTACTACAACCTCAGTTTCTTTAAACAATATAGATTTATTATTAAACAGTTTCTGTGGAAGGATCAGGGTATGGCTCAGTCAAGGCTCATGCTTAGGTTCTTGCAAGGTTGTGAGCAAGATGTTGACTATGCTGCCATCTACTTGGATGCTCAGTTCAGGAAGAATCTATTTCTAAGTTTACTTAGTGTTGGTAGCATTCAGTTCCTTGTAGGCTTTTGGACTGAGGGCCTCATTTCTTGGTGGCCAGTGGCCAGTGGCCAATGGCCACAGGCTGCCTTCAGTTCATTGCACATTGTCTTTTCTATATTCAGCCTACTGCATAGAAGCTTATTGCCTCAAAATCAACAAAATAGAGAGTTCTAGTAAAATGATCATTATAATAACATAACCACATGCATTTAACCACATACATCGCATCACTTTCGCAGCATTCTATAGTTTAGAGCCAAATATAAGGTGAAGTCCTTTACAGAGTTATATAATAATCCCCCCTGCCAAAATTCATGTCTTTCCCAGAATCTCAGTACATGATCATTTTAGAAATAGATTATTTTTCAGATGTAATTGGTTAAGGTGAGATAAGGTCATACTGCAGTAGAATAGGATCTTATTCCAACAAACTAATTTCTTTAGAAGAGAAGAAAAGCAGAGACAGACTTATAGAGATGATGCTGTGTGACAACAGATCCAGAGATTAGCGTGAGGCATCTATAAACCAAGAAACCCCAAAGATTTCAGGAAACACCAGAAATGTGAAGAAAGACAGGTAACAGATTCTTCCCTAGAATCTTTAGAGAAAATATAGCCCTGCTGACACCTCAGTTTCAGACTACTAGCCTCCAGAATTGTGGGAGAATAAATTTTTTTTTAAATTTTTTTGAGAATAAATTTTTATTGTTTTAAGTTACTAGTTTATGGGCATATGTTACAGAGGCCCTAGGAAACTAATATAATCCCAGACTTAATGGGAATGGATTATGCAAGTGCAAGAATTCTAGGATTGAGGACCATGATGGGTGGTCTACTAGAGTTTACTCTCTGTCTTTCAATGATGCACACCTTTCCACATGCAAAATACATTCACTTCCTGCTGATGTCCTCAAGAGTCTTACTCCATTTGGGCATCTGCTCAAATCCTAGAATATCATCATCTTTATTATATGTATGTAATATATATATATATATATATATATATATATATATATATATATATATATATATATATACGTGTGAAGGATCCCTGGGTGGCGCAGTGGTTTGGCGCCTGCCTTTGGCCCAGGGCGCGATCCTGGAGACCCGGGATCGAGTCCCATGTCGGGCTCCCAGTGCATGGAGCCTGCTTCTCCCTCTGCCTGTGTCTCTGCCTCTGTCTCTCTCTCTCTGTGACTATCATAAATAAATTAAAAAAAAAAAAAAGACTGGCTTCATAATACGTGTGGATGTGTATATATATGTGTGTGTCTATATATATATAGACACACCTATATATATATGGATATATGTGTCTCTCTCTATATATATGGATATATATATAGACACACATATATATGGATGAGACTCCTTCACTGTAGTTACTCTCAATTTGTCTATATGTAAAACTAATGAGGTGAATTATCTGCTCCCTTTCCACACACATACACACACACACACACACACACACACACACATACCCCTAATGTGTATGGAAAATGGACAGTACAAAGGAATCACTGAATCACAGAAATTATGAAATCCAGCCGGGAAATGTTAAGATTTCCCATATTTTTTAAAACTTCTTTTAATTTAAATTAAATTATCCAACATATAGTGTAGCATTAATTTCATGTACAGTGTTCAATAATTCATCTGTTGTGTAGAACACCCAGTGCTCATCACAACATGTATTAGATTTGAAGACCTGGGAATCATTCTCTTTGGTCCTTGGTTCTGCCCTCTGGGCCAGTGCTACCCCTCAGTCATTCTTTTTTAAGGAAAGGCAGCACATGGGTGCTTCTGAGTATTTTTTATCAATCTGCTTCCTACTGGTACAATTTGGGGATCAACAGGCTTCTTTTCTTCTGTCCCTTTCAATCTTAACTGACAGTCCTTTTTTTTTTTTTTTTTAATGGAAATCATTTTCTCAAATACTGTGTGGGTCTTCTGTGAACTTCCTTGGATTCAGTCCATTAGACAAAAGTTACACACACAGACCTTTTACAGATAACCTCCTCTCTTCTTTGTGTTTCTGCTACAATGATGAAGAACAACACTCCTAAAATTGCTCGTAAGCTTACTAGAGGGATATGATTTTATTGAGAGGTATATATGTATAATTCACATCCTTAATCTCTTGAAAAGGACCTTTCTATGAATCAATATTACAAGACCCCTTCACTATGTCTGTAATCTTAAAAAGAGGCTGTATAATAACACCCTTGGTTTCTTTATCTATACCAGGGCTTATCTCTTATGAACTATGCCCAGAAGCCATTTTCAGTTTTAGCATTTTACCATCTATAGAGGTTGAAAAGTGGCCCAATGTTAGAAAGTATTCAGAATGGGGCACCTGGATGGCTCAGTGGTTGAGCATCTGCCCTTGGTTCAGGTTGTGATCCTGGGGTCCTGGGATGGAGTCACACATTGGGCTCCCCATGGGGAGCCTGCTTCTCCTTCTGCCTCTGTCTCTACCTCTTTCTGTGTCTCCCATGAATAATCAATCTTTAAATAAAATAAAATATTTTTTTAAAAAAGAAAACATTCAGAGTACTCACAGATAGTAGTAAATGGCAAGGCCGATTATTCAGGGAATTGAAGGAGAAAGACTGGAAGATAAAGGACACGAGGTCTGAGATAAAGTCATGTGGATGAACACACAAAGTAGGCACAGAACTGAAGATGTTTGTGCTATAGATAACACCCACCAGAAAGCACCTACCATGGAGAAGGTACTAACCTACTATGACTCTCCAGCTGACACTAGCCAGCCGCTGTTATCTACTACTCCATTACTAACTCAATGACAGCATGAATGATGTAAGGGCTTATACATTGTTTTACCCAAAACACAGGACTTCGCCTAATACTGCATCAGAAGAGAAGACACATTTTACCCTAGGAAGTATGGCAGTGGGCACGTGACCTTGGGATCCACTGGTTCTTCCACAAACTATCTTATTCAAAAATTTCCAGCCTGATACAGCAACTGAAAGCTAGGATATAATATCCTAAAGCAATAACCATATACAGTGCCATGTTGCCATTGGATAAAACACATGGGTCCTCAAATCAAGGAGTGGACACAAGAGGGGTTACATTTGCCATCATTCCTGGTTACATTCTAGTGAAACTGTACCTCCCATTCCCACTACTCTGGGCTCTGTGGTTTAGAGCTTCTTGTTCCTAGGTGAGGAATAATTCTACCAGAAGACAGCTAAGTTTTGTTGAACTTCAAGTGATAGACAGTTGCCTCTTAGTCACTTGTGACTCTTTTTGACAAGAAATTAGAAGACAGGGAAAAAAAATCAACATCCTGATAGGATACATAACCCTGAGCATCAGAATGTTATTATCTAATGAAGGCAGGGGATTCCTCAGATGATCTAACTGATATCTCTTGGTACCCACATATCCAATGTTGATGGTAAATAGAAAAGTACAGCAGCAAGATCCAAGAAAGGTATGATGACCAAAGCACTCAGAAATGTAGATCTAGTCACTTCACCAGATAAAAGCACTTAGACTAACATAGGTCATGACCAAGGGCAAGGAAAACTTTAAGGAGTGGTGCAGGAAAGAGATCAATAATTTTATACCTCTGAGTCTACTGGCAATGCTAGTGGTTCATCCCAAAACCTCCTTCTCACAACAGGAGATGTGGGTAAGACAATGCGATCAACTCCATTTGAGTCTGTATGACTCATATACTAAATTTTAGTGGCAGTTCCTTCAGGATTCATGGGGATCCTTTTCCTGAGAAAAACTAGTACTTTTTATTAGAGAATTAAGGGGACTCTGGCTATGGCTCTGCCACAGATGGACACAAATTCCATCTGACTTAGCCCTTCCTAATCTTACAACCACAAATTCACAAACTTACTGTGGTTTCTAATGTCTTCCCCTACTTTTGGCAATACTCTGCTTCAATTGGAAACCTCTGCTTGGACTTCATTTGGTTTGTGGTTGCTATCCATCATTGTTCTCTGAACTCACCCCTGCCCCCACCTCATTCTAATGCACAGGACACCATCCCCCAGGCCTGAGAAATCATAGTATCATTTTCCCTTGGACCATGTGATTCAACTGAGTTGTATGTGATGTGATCTAAGCAAAGTCAAATAATGACCTCCCAAGGGACTGATATATATAAACACTATAAAAGAATCCCTCTTTCTTTTTTTCCTAGTATTGTTCTACATGAAATACATGCCGGTAGCCATTATTTTATATATACCTATATGAACTGTATGTAGATAATTTCTCTCTCTCATTCTCTTGCTCTCTCACTCGTGCTCACTCTCTCTCTCCCCACTCTGTCACTATATAACTTTTAAAACCACCCTTCAACTTCCTGTAAAGTTAAGTAAATAAATCATTTTGTTTTAGTTAAATTAGCTTACCTGATTGCTTGCAAGTTATGAAGGCAAAGAATAAATGAAGTAATAGTTTGGAGATACCCTTGGCACATAGAGAACCCAGAGAAATGACAGCAGAAAATACCAGGGCCCTCCCATATTTATTCTCCACCATTTTCCCCCAGATGTGCAGTAATTAAAGAGCCATGTGAAACAGTTAGGGGGTACAAGTCAAGTTAGTTGTGCCTTACCCTCTAGCTGTTTCTCTCAAAATACCCTATGTCAGAAACCACAATGAAAGTCTTTAAATTGAATGCTAGGACTCTCAGTTTATTTCACAGGCTGAGTTTCCAAGGAAATAGCCTTTGAAGAGATTTGTGTGTAAGGAATTTATTGAGGAAAGCTTGTAGGTTCAACAACTGTTGAAGTAAAGAAAGCAGATTAATCAGAGGGAGAAACTGAAATACAATGTAGTCATAGGAGAGATTTCAACCAATTTTTTAGGGAATTGTTGGGCTGGGATCATTCTTCAGAACTGTCCCAAATTAAGCAAGGGAGCCAAGTGTTTATACTCCACATCAGCCAACTATATACCTCAGGGAACTAGGAAAAGAAGAACAAATTAAGCTTGATGTGCAGGAGTTGCTCAAGTAATTTCTGGATTTCTTTCACAGGGAATTGCTCTGTGAGTAGCCATAGATTTGATCTGTCTATGGGAAGAAGTGAGTTCAGAAGATTCCAATGTCCACATCTTAGATCAGAACTTTAGGAATTTCAAACCTTATCATAATACATGCTTAATTTGGTGTCTTTGTTCCTTGTGTATTCCCAGATATCAGTTAGAAAGATATTTATCAGAAGATTTGATTGGGCTAGATGTTGAAGATGTAGTGATTTCTTAGCCAGGAACAAGAGTGGAAAAGAATTTGGTCCCAGAAATTGAGTGGTATTATAGTGAAAGCCTAAAAATATGTAGTGTTGGCTTTAGGATTGGGTGTTGAGCAAACACTAGCAGGGCCTTTACAAGACTTTTGGTGGAAACATAATGAGACTCAAGGAGATTGTTGGTGAAGAGTTAAGAGAAAGTGGTATTAAAAGTTGAGCAGTCTCTTATTCCTGCCCTATCACGCTGGAGAGGCTCCGAGACTCTAGGAGACAGTATCCACTAAACTCCCAGACAACAGCCAGTGTCAACTTTAAATATGTGTGTGAGCCATCATGAAATACTCAAGAATGCTGCCTGATGCAATTATATATAGGAAAGTTTTCAAACTGAAACTTTTCTTTTGGTAACCAGCCACTTTTCTATTTAGATTCATTATCTTGGATTTTCATGCCAGGAAGCCAACGTCTGAAAAAATGACAATTTTTCTATTGTGTACATACTTCATCTTTCTCATATTGACTACAAGAGCTAAAGTAGTGTTAAGTAAAAGTGTGCATAACAGATGTTCTTGTCTTGTTCTTACATTAATAACAACGTAAAGAAACTCCATTAACAATAATAATCGCTCCATGATTATTATTATGTGTTATGGGCACAACAATGGTATATCATAGTGTTTAAGAGCAAAGATTCAGAGGCCAGATGTATGAATTTTTTTATGCACAATATGTTATTAGTTTCAAGTGTACAGCATAGTGATTCAACATTTACATACATTAAGAAGTGATCAGCGTGATAAATCTAGTTATCATCTGTCACCATACAAAGTTACTACAGTATTATTAACTATATTCCCTATGTTGTACATTCCATTCCATGTCTTATCTATTTTATAACTGAAAGTTTGTATGTTTTAATCCCCTTCCCCCATTTTACCCATTTTCTCACCTCACTCTCTTCTGGTAACCATTTATAAGTCTATTTCTGTTTTGTTTATTCGTTTGCTTCATTTTGTTTTTTAAATTCCACATATAAGTGAAATCATATAGTATTTATCTTTCTCTGTCTAACTTATTTTACTGAGCATAATACTAAATCCATCCACATTGTTGCAAATGGCTGTGTGTATGTGTATGTGCATGTCTATACACATATATGTTATATATATACACACACACACACACCACATCTTCTTTATCCATTTATCTATCTATAGACACTTTAGGTTGCTTCTATATCTTGATTGTTGTAAATAATACTGCAATGAACCTAGGATATATATATCTTTTCAAATTATGTTTTTGTTTTTGGATAAATACTCAGGAATGAAATTGCTGGATCATATGATATTTCTATTTCTAGTTTATTGAGAAACTCCACTCTGTTTTCCATGCTGGCTGCAACAATTTACATTCCCACTAGCAGTGTACAATGGTTTCCTTTTTCTCCACATCCTCACCAATACTTGTTATTTCTTGTTTTTGATAATAGCCATTCTAACAGGTGTGAGGTAACATCTTTTTTTTTTTAAGATTATTTTATTTATTTATTCAGAGACAGAGAGAGAGAGAGAGGGAGAGATGTAGAGACACAGGCAGAGAGAGAAGCAGGCTCCATGCTGGGAGCCTGACTTGGGACTCGATCTCGGGTCTCCAGGATCAGGCCCTGGGCTGAAGGCAGGTGCTAAACCACTAGTGATATTTTTCTTGAGTCTCATTCAGGAGACTTGAGCCATGTAAAATACACTCGTGCCCACCCCTGGATCTCCAGGATCACACCCCGGGGCTGCAGGCGGCGCTAAACCACTGCACCACTGGGGCTGCCCATGAGGTAATATCTTATTGTGGCTTTGATTTGTATTTTCCTGATGATTAGTGATCATTTATGTGCATCTTTTCATGTATCTATTGGCCATCTGTAGATCTTCTTTGGAGATTAGTTATTCAGGTCTTCTATACATTTTTTATCAGATTGTTTGGCTTTGATATTGAGATTTTTGTGCTCTTTATATATTTTGGGTAATTGTTCTCATCAGTTATACTATTTGCAAATATCTTCTTTCATTCAGCAGGTTGCTTTTTCATTTTGTGGAGGGTTTCCTTCACTGTGCAACAGTTTTTAGTTTGATGTAGTCCTATTTGTTTATTTTGCTTTTGTTGCCCTTGCCTTAGGAGAAAGACTTAAAAAAAAAAATACTGCTAACACCAACATCCAAGAGGTTATTGTACATGTTTTCTTCTAGGAGTTTTATGGATTTCAATCTTACATTCAGTCTTTAATGCATTTCAAGATTATTTTGATTATAGTGTAAGGAAGTGGTCCAGTTTCATTCTTTTGCATGTAGCTGTCCAGTTTTTCCAACACCATTCATTGAAGAGACTGCCTTTGCCCTGTTATATATTCTTATCTCCTTTCTTGAAGATTACTTGGCCTTATATGCGTGGGTTTACTTCTGGACTCTGTATTCTATTCTACTGATATACATATTTATTTTTGTGCCAGAACCAAACAGTTTTGATTGGTAGCTTTGTAGTATACTTTGAAATCAGAAAGCTTCATATCTCCAGCTTTATTTTTCTTTATCAAAATTGCTTTGGCTATTTGTGGTCTTCTATGGTTCCACACATTTAGGATTATTTGTTCTAATCTGTGAAAAAATACAATCAGTATGTTGATCAGGATTGCACTGAATCTATAGATTGTTTTGGGTAGTGTGGATATGTTAACGACGCTGTCTGGATTTTATTCCTATCTGTGCTTCTACAGTCTGTTCAACCTTGGGCAAATCATTTTACCCATCTTCGGATTCCTCATCTCTAAGATGGAGATAACAATAGTTCATTTAGCTCACTGAGTTGCTATAGAAATTAAATTAGTGAGTAAACTCCATTCCTTGACCCTTACTAAATGTTATATAAATGTCTGTTATTATTGTTTATCAAGTGCATGCTATGTCCAGACTCTCTGCTAATAGAGAGTCTTAATATATTGCCACACATAATGTTTACAACGGTCTCTATGATGTGTGCACTATTTTTCAAATATTTCAAAGAGTGAATCTGCCACACCAAAGCATTAAGCAACTTCCTTAGATGCTCAAGTGTAAACAGCAGAGCAATTTCTAGTTCGTGTCTTCTCCTGATGATACAAGTGGTATGCTTTCTGTTCCATGCCTAGTATTTTACAAAAGCAAAGAGAAATATCATACATAGCTCCTGTCTTCATAGGTCTTAAAACTCCTGGAGTCACTCAGGACTGCCAGTAAAGTACTAGGTATGCAGAATTGCTGGAGAGGAGAGAAAGGATCATCCACAAGGCACTGGGCTTAGTCCAAAGTACTAAATTTTGAATGTTAAAGAAAGCAGCTGCCTTGGATTTCCCTGAAGAGCAGTGAGCTGTCAGGTGCTAATATTGCATCAGACAAAGGGCCTAGGTTATCTCCCTGCAGGGATCTGATATTTGACCTCAGTTTGCTTTTCTTCTGAAGTCATAATGAAAGGCTGCAATGAGGATAGCCAAAGAAACGTCTGGCATGGAAGGTTGGTTCAGCTGAATAAATTGCAGTGATTAGGGAATGAATACTTTTGGAGACCTCTAAAATAACTTTTCCATTTTAATGGTACTTTATTTAAGATAGGCTTTCTCTTCAACCTTGACCTTCTTTATGACATTCAATTTCACATTTTCTACTGTTTTCTTGATGGTCTCATAGGTAGAACAAAAATAAACTGTATTTCAAATGACTTTAAATTTATTTTTAAAAAGCTATAAAGGTATACAGAGTGTTTTCATACACCTCTCATTTTGTTCTCCCCATCATCATCTTTGATTACATGGTATATTTGTCAACACTAAGGAGTGCTGGTCAAGCATCCTGTAGAATTTCTCCCAGTATAAGTCTGATGCTTTTTCTCATGATTAGACTAGGGTGAAAGCCCTTCTGGTCATATCATATGATGGGGTCATTGTAACTATATGACATATCTGGTGATGTTACTATTTTTCCCTTTTCTTCCCTTTTCCAAACAAAGAGTATTTTTGAATGACTTTTATTTGCAGATTGTTTAGGAAGGATTTGAAAAGAGGGAATTTCATTAAAAAATAGTTATAATCTTAGTGTGTGTTTATATGGGTGTGAAGTACATAGTTAGCTGTAGTTAAAACAAAAACAGGAAGAAGAAATGAGAACAAAATCAATAGAACCTAGTGATTATTTTGAAAGGAATTGGTTAAAAGAGTGATTTCAAAGTTAGGCATGCATGATAAGTTGAATGACAATATCAATGACAATAAGGTCTAGATGGGAAGGTAAAAGTGGACGATGATTTGAATTTAACTTGGATTTCCATTTCAGACATTTTAATTTCCATGGGGAAATAAGGGGAATTACAACTGGCATCTAGGAAATAGAGGCCAGAGATGCTGCTAAACATCCTATGAAATACAGGACAGTCCCCTTTACAAACAAGTATTGATCACAAAATGTCAACAGAAGAAATGTGTGGGAAATATCAGAAAGGGAGACAGAATGTAAAGACTGCTAACTCTGGGAAACGAACTAGGGGTCGTAGAAGGGGAGGATGGCGGGTGGTGGGAGTGAATGGGTGACGGGCACTGAGGGGGGCACTTGACGGGATGAGCACTGGCTGTTATTCTGTATGTTGGTAAATTGAACACCAATAAAAAACAAATTAAAAAAAAAATGTCAACAGTGTCAAAATTGGAAACCCTATCCTGCAATCACATTGCCCAGCTATGCATAAGGCATGAAGTCCCTGCTATACTTGTGAATGTCAGCTAGAACTTACATAATTGAACAATCTGCAAGCTCAGACCTTAGGAATACTGTATAACATGTGAACAGGAGCCTTTCTCCTATACCTATGTGGATGCCTCTGGCATGTCTAGATATGTTATCTGTCAGTGTCTGAAAAAATTGAAATATTTTCTTGACTAATAAATTAGCATAAGATTTTTTTTCTTAAACCAGGTAACCCTAAAGATGAGATTATGTCTACAAATGCTAAGAAAAAATGAGTTCTTAGCATAGACATTATCTAATTAACAGCTAACGCTGACATCTACTTAACACTCCTATGCACCCTCTCCATCCTTAAAGGCCAGCCTTCATTTACACAGATGTTCACATTCAGTCCTGAAAATATTTATCTTGTCAAGCTATGAAATTTTTGAAAAGTTATTTTGCATATCTTTGGGCATTTGAGCCTCAGAGAAAACATTCAAGCCCAGTGAAGGGTCCATTTGCCAGATACCACTTCACCAGGCGGAAGGTAAAGTTTGCCAAACACCATGTTTCTCTGAAAATTATCTAAATAAATAATTTCTCCTGAACCTTCTCAGACTTTAATGTACCACTTTTCAAGCTGCTCAAAAGAAAAGACAGCCAAACAAGAGAAATTTAGTTAGGGGAAAAAATGTAGCTTTCAGAATCAGAAGCTGGTAAACTACTTTCACATCAGAAGTTCAATTTAATCTGAAAGGAAAACAAATCCATCAATGTCTATTCAACTTGCTCACAAACCTGAGGGACATTCGGTTTCCCCCTAGTTGAATCTGTATGTTAGACGTTATTTGAGTCTTTCTGTTCCTGAAACACTTACTTTAAGGTATACAACGTAATTGAATTTTGCATTCTTTTTCCTGGTCTGCATATGTCTACATTTTTCAAATGCTCCTCAAATTTTTAACTGCAGTTAAAATGTCCTTAAAACAGGAGAGTGATTTTTTTTTCTTCATATGATGACATTCAGTAATACCAAGGAATCAGGTCAATGTTCTTGACTGGTTTATAATGAGCTTATCTGCTTCTGATTCAATGGCTTTCCCTCTCCTTTATGGGCTGCTGGAAGCTCTGCCATGGTGGAGTCCCTCACCAATGCCCAGCCATGCTCAGGGGATAATGGTCTGATGGAAGCACGTTATAGGGAGGAGTAATTTTAGGGATGCTTCACACAAAGACCAACTTTAACAGCCAAGCCAATTTGAATTTAACTATTTCCCTAACGATATAAGGCTGCATAGCTTGGAAACTTCCATTTTATGAAGGAATCTAGGCCAACCCTCAAATGAGCACCAAATATTTGACTCTACTCCAGGGGAGAGGAGGAACTTCCATTGGTCAAACACCTATACCTCCTAGGTGCCACACACTGATGGGCACTTTTAACTCCTTTCTACAGATGAAGAAGCTGAGGTTCAGAGAATTTAGTAACTAAACCAATGCCACACAGATAGTAGGAAGAGTTAAGATTTTCTCCAAAGGCCCTTGATTTCTTTCCTTCAATATAGTGAATGATAATTGCTAGGAGGTCCAGCCATGATACTTAACAGCAAGAGCAATTTTACCAGTATTAAGGAAGATAGAGAAAAATGAACCTGATTTCTAAATGCAAGAAATCCAAGGGTATAAAGTGTTTTCGTTTTGTTTGCTTGTTTGTCTGTTGTTTTTGTGATCATGCTCCTCAGTGGGGAATACCAATGTGCCTGGGGTAAGGGCTCTGCAGTCAGCCAAGACTGCACCAAGCCTTGGCTCTTACTCCAGAGTACCCTTGAGTGGGTAGGTGATCTAAGCTCCCCATAGTTCACTGTCTTCATTCACCAACTCATAGTAATAATTCTGGTTATGTGTAGTATTTGACAGTGTTAAAAGAAATAGGGCTCTGAGTGCTTCTAGAACATTACCAGGAATATAGAAGCCACACCTAAAGATTACACTCAATCATGTCCTTTCCTTCTCCACATGGTAGGCTAAGACTGGAAAGCTTAGCCAGACCATTATGAGTCCAGAAACCCAGAAGAATCAGTTACCATATCTGGCAAAGCCTTTCTAAGAAGCCCCAGCAAGCTCACCCAGTTCCCATTTTAACTCTGTGCCTCCTTATCCTTTCAGGAATTAGTAGGAGCTTAAAAACATAAACACAAAATTAAGACAAACAAATGCACTGTGGACTGGAGATTAGGTGGAATGTCAGCCAAAGAGCCAAAGTGGGACGAGGCATCCTTCCACGTTGTGAGGCAGCTGTGGTTCACATTTCCCTCTATTACAGACCCTGTGGCTCTCCTACAGGATTAATAGAACTTCAGTGAATCTCTGATGGATCTGATTTTTAGAACACGGGAGCGGGGTCAATGCCTCAGACGCACTGTGCTCATTTCCCGTCCCTGCTGACATGTTTATCACAGATGCCAGCCAAGTGCATGGAGGGCCTGGCTAAGACTATCTGGGACCCCACTTCCTCTACTCTGCTCCCATGAGTTTTCTCAGAGATCCAGAACACTTGTCAAAAGAACTTCTTATTTTCTGGTCAGTAAATTGTACCAAGTCTTCTAAGTAAAGTGAGTCCACACTGTGGTAAGCCTTTGCGTGGTTCCAGTGATCCCCACCTCCTAGGATTTGTGCCTTTACCTACTTCCCTTCCTTTGATGGTGAGCTGGACTCATTGACTTGCTTCTAATTAATAAGGTACGGCAGAAGTCATAGGATGACATAGCTGAGGTTAGGTTACAGAATGACCATGGCTTTGTCTAGGGGCACCCTTTCTCACTCTCTTTCTCTGGTTCTAATAGAAGCTACTGCCATTTGTGAGCTGCCCTATGGAGTGGCCCACTTGGGAAGGAACTGAGGCACTCAGTCCAGCAGCACACAGGAACTAAATCCTTCCACAACTGTGTGAGTAAGCTAGGAGGTGGGTCTCCCAAGTCAGGATAGCTGATGAAACCACAGCGCCCACTGACACCTTGAACACAACCTTGTGAGGGACCTCTGGTCCCAGGCATCTAGGCCAGCCACACCCAACTTCCTGACCTACCCAAACTGTGATGTAATAGGTTATTATTTTAAGCCATCAGGCCTCCTAAGACTAGCTAATACCTAAAGATAGCAAACAACTCATCTGTGAGCATGAATTCATATGCTAACCAACCAATCCAGAGCCTGCACACCAGCCAGGCTCTCTACTGAGTTATACTCTGGGCCCCAGCTGCCAAATCACTCCAAGGCCAAGGACCAGACCACTAGGGCCTGCCCCTATTCCCCAGAGGCCGCTGAAATTACCCAAACTAGCCAGTTCTAATCCTGTGTATTCTGTATTGCTCAGACCTTCCTGTGGAAGCCACAGTAAAGTCTCCTGCCCACATTTTCCTCCTAGTCCCTCTACCTTTCATAACATCCTTGGTGTTTGCCCTCATGGCCCTGCATGGCACTGCATGCTATACCCCTTCTCCTTGGAAATGTGAGCAACAAACCATCTTTCCAATGGCAAAGATAGTTGGGCTCACCACAGGTGAATAATAATAAAATTACTACTGATACATCCTAAAATATGTCTGAATGCCAACGTACCTGGGAATCCTGTCCTAGCAGTAAGGTTAACATCACTGCAGAGAGGGGTGCCCAGGTGGCTCAGTCAGTTAAGCAGCTGACTCTTGGTTTCAGCTCAGGTCATGATCTCAGGGGTCATGAGATCTCAGGGCTCAACACTCAGCTCAGAGTCTCCTTGGGATTCTCTCTCCCTCTTCCTCTACACTTCCCCCTGCTCTCTCTCTCTTTCTAATAAATAAATAAAATCTTTAAAAAAATTTTTTAAATAAATTACTGCAGAGAAGGAGACTATACCTCATGTGCACATCTAATCCTGTCCTAGTAACAGAGCTTATCTTAGGGTGCCTAGGAACCATGGTTAGGGACACGAGGAGACAAAAAGTGAGGAGTGGGAAAGGAGTGACACAGGCATGAAAAGCAAGTACATACCTTACCTTACCTTTCATTTGTCAAAGTCATGGACAAATGAAAGAAAGGGAAAGGAAATCACATTTACAAGGCACCTAGTACATGTTGCCATATATTGTATTAGGGGTATTCAGTTATGTTAATTAATTCCCATAAAAATCCTAAGAAGTGGGTACTGTATTATTTTTATTATTGCCATGTTGGAATCTAAGAGTTTAGATTCCATCTAAAACTAAATGAAAGCTAGGAACCTAAGAATTTAGATACCTTGCTCATGTTTATAAAGATAGGCAGAGGACTTCAGCGATCTCTCTGGTTTCAAAATCTATGCTTTCCCTTTTACCTCATGAGGTCTAAGGTCTATGGGCAAGACATTAGCTGCTGTTAACAGGGTTTTGCTCTCTTTTGATGTTCTTTGTTTCTTCAAATGACCCCTTTTCATTCTTTTACCTCTAAGTTTATTGGGGTTCTTCTAATCCTCAAGAAATCAAAACCATCTCTGCATCTCATTCTAACCTAAGCACCCTATTGGTGATAACTTTTTCTACATGAACAGACCTAAGCTCGTACATCATACTTTTTAATTAACAGATCCAGTTAGGCTGAGAACTGTCCTAAAAGGAAGTTTCTCTTGGCATATTACATTTGAGTGATTGATTGGCTTCTTCATTGGAGATGCTGCCATCACCCTCCTTCCTGACTTAGATAAAACTAAGTGGTTCAATGTAAAACCACTTCCTGTGGTCAGCCTCCTTATCGGCAGCCTGCGAAACTACTTTCACTTGAAGGCATCACCTTGCCTTGTTTGATAATGCTCCTTTATTTAGCAGGGAATGGGCTTTCTAGAAGCAGGCAAATTGATAGGAACCTAAATATAATAAAGCTTGAAGTACAAAAACACAGAAAGGATTTGGATACATAAACAATCTAACAGTCTCCATATATTAGTTATGTGATCAATCTGGTTTTGCTGTGTCTAACTGCATCTTAATTAGGATATGACCACAGGCAAGGTTACTATGTTCAGCTTCACTTTCCTCCTAGAAGGCAGAATGATAATTATCTCATAGAGTTCTTTCTAGGAATGAATAAAGCACCAGCAACATGGCTTCCTGGAGTGGCCCTCCACAAGCATTAGTAGAATGCACCATGACATTGGACCATCAGTCTTCAAGTCCTGACTCCACCACTCATGAACTATTTGTCTTTGCCAAGTTTCTCAACCATGCTGTGTTTTCTACTTCAATTTCCTCATAAGTAAAAAAGGGTGGTGGTGGTATAGTAATAGTTTTATAGAATTGTTATTATAATAAAAAGAGTTAATGTATGTGAAGAACTTGGACCTGCACTGGTTATAATAAGTAACATAATATATATTCCAAAATTGAGATATAATTCATATAACATAAAATTCATTTTAAAGTATACAGTGGATGTCCATTGACAGATGAATGGATAAAGAAGAAGATGTGGTATATAGACACAATGGAATACTACTCAGCCATCAAAAAAATGAAATCTTGTCATTTGCGATTGCATGACTAGAACTAGAGGGTATTATGCTAAATGAAGTAAGTCAATCAGAGGAAGACAATTCTCTATGATCTCACTCAATTGTAGAATTTAATAAACAAAACAGAGGATCATAGAGAAAGAGAGGAAAAAATAAAACAAGATGAAATCAGAGAGGGAGACAAATCATAAGAGGCTCTTAATCATAGGAAACAAACTGAAGGTTGCTGGGAGGGAGGAGGTTGGGGGGATGGGGTAACTGGGTGATGGACATTAAGGAAGGCAGGTGATGTAATGAGCACTGGGTGCTATATAAGACTGATGAATCACTGACCTCTACCTCTGAAACCAAGCATGCATTATATGTTAATTAATTAAATTTAAATAATTTGTTTTTTTAAGGGAAGGAAGGACAATGCATGACTTTCCTAAAGAAATGGATGATTGGAATGCCTGGGTGGCTCAGCAGTTAAGTGCATCTGCCTTCATGCTCAGGGCATGATCCCGGAGTCTCAGGATTGAGTCCCACATCAGGCTCCCAGCATGGAGCCTGCTTCTCCCTCTGCCTGTGTCTCTGCCTCTTGCTCTCTGTGACTCTCATGAATAAATAGATAAAATCTTTAAAAAAAAAAAAAGAAAGAAAGAAAGAAATGGATAGCAGCTAAAGGAAGAAGATGAGTTAAGATAAAAAAAATTTTACTCAGTGAGATTAAGATTTTTGCCTTAAAATGCATCAAATAAGTATAAGTGGAAGGAATAGAATTTGAACCCAACTTTGTTTGACTCCAAAGCTTCTGCCTTATTTAAACCTACCTGGACCTTAGAGAAAAAAATTGTGTAAGCTATCTAAACATAGAGTTATAGATGATTTTTTAAAAGTATACAATGGAGAGGTTTTTGATATATTTGCAATGTTGTACAACCATCACTATGACCTACTTCCAAAATATTTCCATCACCCCAAAAGGAAACCCGTATGTTATTAGTCACTTCCCCCTCATTCCCTGGTGACCAATAATCTACTTTCTCTGTCTATGGATTTGCCTAAGTGAACATTTCACATCAGTGGAGTAATACTGCAGCAGGAGAGCTAGGTCCTTGTCTCACGGAGCCAAAGAATGAATCTGGTGGACAAAGGAGAGTGAGTGATGCAATAGAAGTTTGTTAAGCAGGGATACAGAGAGAGCTTTTAAGAGTGAGAGGGGTTCCCACAGCGTTGCCAACGTGGGCCTGCACTGACAGTCTTTTATTTAGAGCTTGTGGCCTTATCAGTCTTGTGATGTCTTAGTTAGAGTAAGGACTGGTAATGACGTCTATAATGGCTTACTTCTTTTTCACGCTCTGGTTCTTCTTTGTTAGTCACGGATGACTGCCGTTAAAGATACCCTCCCACAGCTAGGACAGGGTGGTCTGGCTTGATCCCTTTTCTCTGGTTTCCTTACACCTCAGCATTTTGGGGATTTCTGTGAGCCTGATCACATAGCCCCTATCTCTCTCTCCCTAAATACCCCCATCTGTCCCTTATTCAATTTGGTGTCTAGCTTCTTTTACTTAAGCATAAAGTTTTCCAGGTCTTTCTTCATTGGAAAGAAGTTGTATGTTGTAGCATGTTGTACATGTTGTACATGTTGTAGCATGTTGTAGCATGAATCAGTATTTCATTCATTTTTATGATTAATATTCCATTGTATGTGCATACCTCGTTGTTTATCCATTCATCGGTTAATGGACATTGGTCTGCTCCCCTTTTTTGGCTACTTTTTCCCTCCTAATCAGTTTCAACACCATCATTGGAAAATTAATTGACCATAGATATATAGGTTTACTTCTGGACTCTCAATTCTATTACATTGGTCCACATATCTGGTTTTCTGCCGCTACCACATTCTCTTAATTGCCAAAGCTCTGAGGTAAGTTTTAAAAGTCAGAATTGTAAATTTTCCAACTTTGTTCTTCTTTTTCAGAATTATGTCTAGTTAAAAGCGCTTGCATTTCCATATGAATTTTAGAATCATCCTGTCCACTTCTGCACACACAGCAGCAAGAACTCTGATAGGAACAATATCTATACATCAGTTTTGGGAGTATCATCACCCTAATAATATTAAGTATTCCATGAATACAAGATGCCTTTCCATTTTTTTAAATGTTTAATTTCCTTCACGGTGTTTTGTAGTTTTCAATGTACACCTTTTACACTTACTTTGTTAAATTTATTCCTACATAATGTATGCCTTTTAATGTTACTGTAAATGGAATTATTTCATTTGCAGTTTATCCATTGCTAGAGAGGACTACTACTGATTTTGGAGGGCCTTAGGGGGACTTGTGAGCTTTGTTTCAAGTTTTCATTTAAAATCTAGTTAACATATAGTGTAATGTAGGTTTTAGGAGCAGAATTTAGTGATTTATCACTAAATTAATACCCAGTGTTCATCAACACAAATGCCCTCCTTAATACCCACCACCACCCACCACTTAATACCCCAAAACCCATCCCCCTACAACTGACTTTTGCATATTGATAGGCTATCTTGCGGCTTTCTTAAACTCATTATTAGCTCTAGTAGTTTTGTGTGTGTACTCTTTGGGATTTTTAATGTCTAAGATCATGTCGTTTGAAAAAAAGAGATAGTTTTGATTCTTCCTATCTAACATGGGTACATTTTTTTTTCCCATTTCTTGATAATTACCTTTTCAAGTGTTTGGTTCACTTACGCTAATGTCATCACTAGTTAGGAAATATTTCTGCTCTTTTGCAATTTTTTTCAATAGGTTTTATGTCTTTTGTTGTTGCTCAATCCCTCTATCATTGTCTTTTTTGTGTTAAATTTAATTTTTTTCATTTTCTTAAGTTTTCTTTTTTAATTTAAGTAATCTCTACACTCAACTTGGGTCTTAAACTCATGACTTTTGTGATCAAGAATCACATGTTCTTCCAACTGAGCCAGCCAGGTACATTTTGTGTTAAATTTTAAATTTAAATTCATTAGTATATCATTTTAATTCTCTCATCATTTCATTTGCTATAACTTTTAGTTATTTTCTTGGTGACTGTCCTGGGGATTACAACTAACATCTTAATTTATAGTAATCTATTTCAACTTATTTCAATAATACATGTCTTTATTAATATTCTCTATTGGCAGACATTGTTTTTATATATTTATTTATTTATTAAAAATAGTTCCCTTTAATTCCTTGCAGCTATTTAAAATAGCCGATTTAAGGTCATTGTCTAGAAAGCACCACGTTTGGCTCTCTTGGGGGCAGTTTCTATACACTGTTTTAGCTTTCTGGTTTTATTTCTGGGTTTGTTTTTCCAGTGTCCAATCCATAGTTTCTTATTTATTTGCATGTCTCATAATTTTTTTGTTGGAATCCATGGGCATTTTGAGAATTATAATGTGGCAACTCCGGAAATTAGACTACATGCCCCCCCCCCCCACCAAGTTTGTTATTAGTTTATTTTTTTTAGTATCTTTTCTGAATTAATTTTGTATTCCTTTTCAAGTGTGCCATTGGTTTCTGGCCTATTACCTCAGTGGTCAACAATGATGGAGCAGACATTTCCTTAAACACCTGAAACAAACAAAAACAAACCCAACAAAAACCTTTCAGCCTTTCTCAGCAGGGTTCTGTGTGCATTTGGGGGGGCACTTCCTTAACACTCTGCAGGGGAATTATACCTAGAGCTTAGCCTTGGCTTCCTGGTCTACAAAGAGATTCCAGATCAGCAAGAGGCCAGAATATAGGACTTTCCCAGCACTTTCCTGAGCTGCAGGAACAGACAAAGGCCATCGAGATTCCCAAGAATAAGTCAAAGTTTTTAAAGTCCTTATAGCTATCTCATTCCCTAGTTTATCCCCCACAAGATTTTTGGTTGGTCTATTGTTTGTGCCAACTTTTATCTATTGCTTCAGGCAGCAGCAACTAAATCATGAGCCCGTCAATATTTTCAGCAAACACTCCCTAGGTAGTGGCTTTAGCACCGGACAAATTCTGAGTCGGATGAAATAAAAGACAAGCCTTTCAAGCCAGTTTTCCAGGGAGCCACCAGACAGCTCAGATTGCTGTAAGCCTTTGGCTGATTTCCAGAGATTAAAAAAAAAGAAAGTTGATTCTCTGAGAGGTCTTACTAGTTTTTTTCATTGCCTTTATGGAAGAACAGATTTTTCAAAGTTCCTTACCCTGCCATTTTCATTGACATTACCTCACATATGATATTTCTGTAATGATTGTTATTATTAGTATTGAATTTCTTTTCCCTAGAGTGGGGGGTCTCTCAGGTGAGAAGATTTAAGGTGAGACACATGATCTAATTCATAACAATCTCACATTATAAAATACAAGGCTGATGTGAACATTTGGTCATCTCCAAACTGGTCCACACCCAACCTGTCATTTCTCAGGTTCTGTGACATAATCTTGTGTCACACAATTTCCCAGCTAAATAAAGAAATAGTATCAACTGGGACTGGGTTGGTTGATAGGATTTCTCCTCAACTTAAAGAAATTACAGTGGTCCCTTTTTTGTTGACTTAGTCTTCAGGTACTTCATTCAGAGTAGTTGGACTATGTAGTTTATCCAGATGGAAGCAGAGCACGTAATCATAACATTCAGTATGGAGTGATCCCTAACTAGAGCCAAGCCACCTGCTTGGCATCTAAGAACTATTTTTAATAACTATTGTTAAAATACAAAATGCCTGACTTCTAACAGTATAGATTAGTTTTGTCTATTTTGAGGCTTGTTCTTTTCCATCTCATTTATTTTTAAAAAACAATGTTTGGGAGATCCATCCACACTTTTGCAAGGAATTATGGTTTGTTGGTAGCATAGCTGTGTAGTACTCTTTTGTTTAAAAATGCCACATTTGTAGCACCTGGGTGGCTCAGTGGTTAAGCAACTGCCTTTGGCTCAGGTCATGATCCCAGGGTCTTGGGATGGAGTCCTGCCTCAGGCTTCCTGTATGGAGCCTGCTTCTCCTTCTGCTTGTGTCTCTGCCTCTCTCTGTGTGTCTCTCATGAATAGATAAGATCTTTTAAAAAAATAAAAATAAAAAAATGCCATATTTGTTTTTTTTTTTTCCAGTTTGATCCTATTATGAATTGGGCTGCTGTATTCATTTGTATACATTTCCTTTGCGAAACATATGCACTACTTTACCTTGAATATATATTCAGGAGTGGAACTGTTTAATCTGAGGGATACATACATTTTGACAGTTTTTCAAAGTGATTTGTTTTACTTTCACTTCACCATCAGCAATATTTGAAAATTCCAGTTGTCCTAACACAAAGTATCATCAAATTTTTTCTTGTAGCCCTTTTGATGAGTACATAGTTGTGTTCCATTGGTATTTTAACTTGCATGTCCCTAACTCCCAATAAGGATGAGCACCTTTTCATATATCTTCTTTTCTAAAGAGTCATTTCCATACTTTTGCCCAGTTTTCTATTTAATTGTCTATTATTTTCTTGTCAATTTATAAGAAATTTTTATATTCTGAAAAGAGTACCTTGTTGCTTATATGTATTGCTAGTACTTTTCTCACTATAAAGTTTGCTTTTCTTACTCTTAATAGAATCTATGATACAAAGAAGCTCTTAATATAGTGAGTTTCTAAATATACTTCTTTATTGTTAGCATATTATCATCCTATTTAAGAAAGATGTGCTCACTTTATTATCATGAAGATAATATCTTTTAGAAGTTTTATCATCTAATCTTTTAAATATAAATTTAGAATCTGTCTATTGCTTTTGTGTAAGATGTGAGAGAGGTAGGAATGAATGTTCATTTCTTTACACATATGATATCCAACAGATCCAACATCACTTCTTGATAATTCTGCAATTTTTCTGCTACTATGCATTGTCACCTTTATCATAAAAATCAGTGTGCCTGGGTGGCTCAGTCAGTTGAGCATCCAACTCTTAATTTTGGTTGAGGTAATAATCTCAGGGTCATGGGCTCTGGGGGCTCAGCATGGAGTCTGCTTCCCCCTCTCCCTCTGCTCCTCCACTCCCACCCTCTCTCACCTCCCCAGCCCCACTCATGTTCTCTCTCTGTCTCTCTCTATATATATCTTAAAATAAACAAGTAAAATATTTTTTAAAAATCAGCATGTGTATATGTGTGATTTGTTTCTGAATGCCCTTTTCTATTCAGTTGATCTGCTTTCTACCCTTTCACAAATACCACAGAATTTTAATAATTATAGATTTATATTAACATATTTGATAGTAACTTTGTTCTTTTCAAGATTGTCCTGGGTATTTTTGGTTAGGTGTAATTCCATATGAATTTTGTAATCAGCTTGTCAATATTTGCCAAAAAGAATAGCTGAGGTTTTGGTTTGGATTCTTTTGAATTTATAAAGCAATTGAGAGGACATTAATATCTTTGTTTAACCTTTCAATCTATAAACATGGCTTATTTATTTATTTTATTTATTTTTTATCATTTATTATTTATTTATTTAAATATTTTTTACATTTGTCTCAATAATCTTGTAGTTTGCTGGTATGTAAATTTCAAACTTTTTTCTTAGATTTACTCCTAAAAAATAAATGTTGTTTGAGAAAATTATAAATTTCATTAAATATTGTTGTTGTTTTTAATTTCTATCTCTATTGGTGATATATAAAATATTAAAAGTTTTGGAAAATATTTCCAGTTTTCAATTCTCTGGAGGCTTTTATGTTTGGTTGCTGTTATTTTCATTTAAAAGTTTAGAAAAATTTCACTTGTGGTCATCTGGGCTGAAAATTATGAATTGAATTATTTCTGGGTCTTGGACTTCTCAGGTTTTCTATTCTTGTTTTAGTTTTTGTACATTGTGCTTTTAAGGAATTTGTCAATTTCAACTAAATTTTTAATCTATTGGCATTTAATTTATTTTTAGTGTTCTTTAATTATATATACAAGGTATTGGTAATTTGTGCCATCTCAATTTTCTTCTTGACTAGTCCTGTCACCATTGTGCCAGTTGTATTAATCTCTTCTCAATACCGTTGAATTTTTGTGCCTTCTCTCTATTGTATGTCTGCTTCCTTTTTAAATTCATTTCTCATCTTTAAAATTTCCTTTCTTCTACTTTCATTGCTTTTAGTTTTGTTATTTTAGAAAACTTCTTGACATACATTTATATAACGAATTTTCAGACGTTTAGTTTCTCTAACATGTGATTTAAGGTTGTATATATATTTCTCCCAAAGCACAATTTTTGCTTTGTGCCATATTTTAGAATTCACTTCCATTACCATTGTGACTTCTTCTTTAATCTTTGACTTACCTAAAAGTTTTTTTGCTTCATTTGCATAACTTCATGAATATTTTAGATTTCAATTGTTATTATTATTTCTACTTTAGTTTCACTGTTGTCAGATAACATTCTCTGTAAGTTTTCAGTCCTTTGAACTCTGTTAAAATTTCCTTGTGGCCCAACATATGTTCAATTTTGGATAATGTTCTATGGACATATGAACACAATCTGTATTCTATTATTGTTCGAATTGTCTATGTATTCAAATGGTCAGCTTGCTCTGCCAGCTAATGAGGGGTTGCATTAAAATGTTCCACTATGATTATAAATTTGTCCGTTTCTCTTTTAAATCTGTTTCTGATTTATATAGTCTGAAACTTTTTGTTAACCAGGTGCATTCAAATTCAGAATTTATATATATATATATATATATATTCCTAGTAAGCTGACAGTTTCATCATTATGGAATGTCTTTCTTAATCCCTGGTGGTACTTACTTCATGAAGTCTACTTTTTCTGACATTGATGTACTTATACTAACTTTCTTTTGGTTAGTGCTTGCTGGATTTATCTCTCCTTTAGCCTTTTACTTCCAAGCTTTCAATATCCTTATATTTAAGTTGGATCTTTTCCAACTTAAATAGAGTGACTTTTAGAGTGAATTTTATTGTTTAAATTCACCCTAACAATTTGAGTTTCTAGATGAAATCACAGTTCCTCAAAGAAAATATGTTTAGGCTTGGGGGTGGGGTGGTTGTTAGTGAATGACCTCCTGCATCCCGTTAAGGATTGAGATGATTTACGACTGGATTTTAGACAGTCTATTTTGTTGCTGTTGTTTATTTTTCCTCTTGATTATATCCGTTTCAAGATACCAGCCAAAAGCCTGGAGTATTTACCTGAGCCTCTTCATCTTAGAAGGTCCTGAATTCCAATTTTTGACATTCTGGACCTTTGATTTGTTGAACGTTCTGCCCATAGTCTCACTTAATTAGCTTTTGATGGCTGTGCCATGGCATTCAAGGTAAAGGGAACAGCATGAGCAAAATCACATTGGCAATAGAGGCACAGGGCATTGTGCGTGGCAGGAATACAAGGGAAGAAGCAGAAGGTAAAGAAATTTAGACAGATTGAGTTTCGAATGGACTTGAATGCCATAGTAAACAGTTGGAGTTTTGTATGATAGGCTGCAAGCCAAGGCTATTTAGTGAAGTGAATCCCTCTGGCTATTGTTTACAACTCTTTCAATGGGCTGGTCCTCTAATAGTTATGGACACTTCTCCTCTCCTTCCTTACAGAAGACTCAATTGATTCAATATGAAGAGGAACATGATGCTTTTAGGGCAAGCTCTTTTGAAATTTAGTCAAGATGGGAGGCACTTCCCCATGTCAGAGGAGACTTTTTGCACACACACACTCCCAGACAGTATGTGACTGACTGATACCCAAAGGGAAAGATAATCAGAACTGCTTTTTAAAGGTTGAGATGTGAAATCCATGAGTCCTTTCATAATTCCGTTCTTGGCTGTGATAGATTAAGTTTTGAAGTACATTTACTACAAAAAGCAATCATTATCAGTAAAGTTGAAATGAAGAAACCTACACACACCATGTTCTGAACAGCAGGATTTTTTTTTTTATCTTTACCACTTAATTATTTTGCACTCAGTGTTTCTCCAGGGTTGGAAATCGTCATTTTATCCCGCAGATATCTACAAGTTGGTTTTTTATATTGATTGGGTTAAAATCCCAAAAGTCATTCAACCTACTGCCAAGTCTTTTATTTTAGACAGGTATAAATGAATTTTAATTGTTTCTGAAAATATTCTTTTTAGTAAAGGAAATATTTTTAAATTCTTCAAATACATACATGAGTAGAGATGTTTCTTACATTGACAATAAAATCCTTTTCCCTACCAAATTACAAATGTAACTTCCTATTCATACTCTCCCTTAAAACAATTTTAAAAGACTCTTTCCTAGGTGATACAAAGGACTTAGGACTTATAAGTGACAAGCTATTTTCTCCCAGGGGAAAATTAGTAGAATTGTGTCCTTAATGTTTGGTTCTGTAGCTTCTGATGACAAGGTTTCTCCACCTCTGGACCTCTTCAAGATTGGAACAAGAGTTTCTATAAATGTTAATCTTCTCTATGCCTACCTTTATTTTTTAATCATAAAGTCGGCAAATCATCTTTAAGAATGATTAATCCAGGCACTCTAAGCAACGTGACAAGTGCACAAAGACAAGGGACAAAGGAAAGTCTGTTGTGACATAGGTTTGAGAGAGACCTGGTCCACATCAAAGAATATGGATTAGAACAAAGGGAATAAATCAAAGGCATTCTGAGGAAGGAGAGACAGAACCCACTATAGTTTCTCTGCCAACGACTGATGATGTGTACTTAGATACATAGATGTACTCACATACATAAGCTTCTGTGTTAGACAGACAGGGTATGAGTTCTGATGCTTATCTCTGGGTCTCACACAAGCTTAGCACAAAACAGGATGCTCCATAAATATTTAAATCACTAATTCATAAATCAGTTAAAAGGATGAATGATCGCAGCATCACAGTTTTTTAATTAGCTATTTCTAGTTTTAGATTTAAGCAAAAATATTTACACAGGATCCTGAAACTTTGTCATTTATAAGTTATCCAAAAGAATTTATAATGTCTTTCCAAAATTAAAAAAGGGAATCTTGAACAAAATGTTCTGCCTTATATTCAAAGAAATGTCTCAAGATTCCCCAAAACGCTTTCTTAGCATCCAGAAAATCTGCAGTCCAATACAGTCTCCTCTTCTGAGAATGCCAGGTCTCTCCTTGACTAGATCCTTGTTCCATGAGAAATGAGTTAGCAATGCCAACAGCTGCTTGTTTCTAAAAATTCTTCCTGCCACTTTTAGAACAAATTTCTTAAATCAGTGGTCAGTATTTCCTGACAAACATTGCTTCTCCGAAGATGATAAAATGGGGAAGAAATGGGCTCTGCAGAAAGAGAATTTTAGAAATTCTGAATGAAACAATCATCAAGTCATTTCTTTCTCCACCAATCTCCAAGACACATTTCACATTCTAATGTGCAGCAAGAACTCTAGCACTGCTTCCCACCCATTTACTTTGAGAAGAACATTCTACTGAACAACACTTCATAGAACACCCTTAGGGAAACCCTGCTCTAAGGATTTCATGCATAATTATCTCTCAGAGCTTAATAAATCTTGATGAATAAACACTTTATATTCCCTTATACCATGTAAGCTACTCAAGGACAAGCTGGAGTCAGGCACTTGGTTAATGGTGGTTAATTGCCAACTAAACAGCTAATTTACTGATTCACCCACTGACTAACTGACAAGGCGATAAAAGCCCAAGCAGCTGTACTTGAGAGAGACCAGCAGTGAGGTAAGTGAGAAGCTGAAATTTCTAAGGCACCTGAGGCAATTTTATTGGCCTGAGTGACATAGCCACTTCCGAAAGTTTGCCTTGCTTTCTCTGTAAGCGTTGAACTGTCGTGTTAAAAATCACTTTTTTGTGTTGTGAACTATTCCCTGAAGCAAGTGGAACATTCCACCTTAAGGAAAATTTCTGGAGGAAGTTTTTTTTTTATAATAAATTTATTTTTTATTAGTGTTCAACTTGCCAACATACATAATAACACCCGGTGCTCATCCGGTCAAGTGCCCCCCTCAGTGCCCGTCACCCATTCACCCCCACCTCCTGCCCCTCCCCTTCCACCACCCCTAGTTCGTTTCCTAGAGTTAGGAGTCTTTATGTTCTGTCTCCCTTTCTGATATTTCCCACACATTTCTTCTCCCTTCCCTTCTATTCCCTTTCACTATTATTTATATTCCCCAAATGAATGAGCCCATATAATGTTTGTCCTTCTCCGATTGACTTACTTCACTCAGCATAATACCCTCCAGTTCCATCCACGTTGAAGCAAATGGTGGGTATTTGTCATTTCTAATAGCTGAGTAATATTCCATTGTATACATAAACCACATCTTCCTTATCCACTCATCTTTCGATGGACACCGAGGCTCCTTCCACAGTTTGGCTATTGTGGACATTGCTGCTAGAAACATTGGGGTGCAGGTGTCCTGGCGTTTCATTGCATCTGTATCTTTGGGGTAAATCCCCAACAGTGCAATTGCTGGGTCATAGGGCAGGTCTATTTTTAGCTCTTTGAGGAACCTCCACACAGTTTTCCAGAGTGGCTGCACCAGTTCACATTCCCACCAACAGTGTAAGAGGGTTCCCTTTTCTCCGCATCCTCTCCAACATTTGTGGTTTCCTGCCTTGTTAATTTTCCCCATTCTCACTGGTGAGAAGATATTTGCAAATGATGTATCAGATAAAGGGCTGGTTTCCAAGATCTATAAAGAACTTATTAAACTCAACAGCAAAGAAACAAACAATCCAATCATGAAATGGGCAAAAGACATGAACAGAAATCTCACAGAGGAAGACATAGACATGACCAACACGCACATGAGAAAATGCTCTGCATCACTTGCCATCAGGGAAATACAAATCAAAACCACAATGAGATACCACCTCTGGAGGAAGGTTTATTTGTATCTGGCTTCCACCAGTTCGCCCCCTGATGGCTGAAGAAGCACACATACACCTCACCTGCTCAGGGAAACTACTTGTCAGTGAGTGGAGAAGTCCTTACAGTGAGGGGAATCCAAAGGTGACAGACTACCCGTGTGCAACACTCAGAACCCCAGAGCTCTTCTCTATGCCTCCTGACCCCAGGCCCTTTTCATGGCCATTTGAGGGAATTCCAATGCAGGATGTCCTGTAGAGCCCACTATGGATACAGGCTGTGGAAGGGAGTGTGAAGACAGAACCTCACATAGAAGGATTCAATTTCTTCCATTTTGTTCTTCCCACTGAAATCTCCACTGTGCCCCTATAGATCCTGGTCTTGCTTCATTTTACAAGGTAAGTTCTGCTTCCTGAAGGCAGAATATTTGGGAAAGAAGGGTAAAGGATGAACACCAGAGAGGCCGCTGGTGCTGAGACAAGCTTCTCTACTTGCCACGAACTTGAGGGCTAATGCTGCTGGGAATTTGAACTGCTTCTCCTTCTAGTTCTTCCTTATATTTTTCTGTAGGTAAAAAAGCAATGGACTACTCTTTAATGGAATCCTTCTTGAATTGTTTATACTTTTCAATCCAACATAATATATTCAATAATAAACACAAGTACAACATTCTAATGACAGAGCCATAAAATTTCACTGTTGATGCTAACCTTTCAGTGTCTCTGTGAGATGGAGTAACTTGAATGTTCACGCTAGGAAAAATTTGGTCACCTTCTAGTAACTTTCTTTGCTTGGATTAGCTAAGAGAAAATGCCCCATGGACATCCAACAGTATTTCTTCCCAAAGCTCCCCTATTGCCCCGTAGGTCTCAATGGCTTAACTCCACCCAGGATACCTTCTGCTGGAGCGCCCTAGAATGAGCACACTCATCTTCCTTTGCTCGCATAATAGTAGCAACTAACAAGCATGTGTATGGAATGCTATGCTAAGTGCTTTACATGCACCATATCATTTGGTCCTATAATCACAAACACTCTAAGAAGTAAATATTATCCCTTATCTGTAGGTGGGAAGACTAAGGATGTACAGATCTCCATTTGTGCCAACACTGAAAAGTATAACTGCAACACCATGCTTTCTCTTTTCCAAGGCTCAGTTATAAAGCACCTATGTATGTCTGCTCCTCCACTTAAATGGACCCAAGTTTTTCTACTCCTATCCTCAAATTGACTCTCTTTCTGATTATAAAAAACACTTGGCATTTTAGAATTACACATACATGATTATAAAATATATAGGCTGGCATGCACCTTAGCAGCCCATCATGCAAGCAGAAGTTCCTCATTTTTACACGAGTATTTGATGTCCAGCAATATGAAGGTCATCATCCAAAATCATGGCAAGTCTTCATATCTTTAAATTTCACATGGAGTTCTTTATTCCGCTGTACTGGGCCAGGATTCCTATTCACTACATAACATCTTAAAAATTTATTTTAAATAGTATCTCCTTGCTATGGGCATCCTCCAACAGTTGCAAGGGGTGCTAATGCCTTAAATTAGACTCAATAAATATAGAGTGCCTTGTACTCTTTGCCTAGGTTTCAGGAACATAGAGTGACTCAGTCTGCAAGTAGCCCTGAATTAAGTCAATATTTCATTCTATTACCTTCAATGGGATTCTCATTTCCCTTCCTAGAATAATTTAATTTCTCCCACTTCTCAAATTAAATGATACCTAAATGGCTTAGTGTCTTCGTTCAAGAACATGGGGAATGTATCTTTTACTATTAGTGGAGACCATTAGCTTCAATAGATTGCCCTCTCTCTAATATCTAGTACAGAACTAATGCTCTCAGCCCCATGATACAACTCACTTCCATGGCTCTGGATAAATAAGAGCAGGATATCCACAATGTTTTTTGACCAGGCATTTAAAGAAAGTGTACTGCGGAAAAAGAGAAAAGCATTAGTGACTTTTAGAATTGGGTCATTTATAGAAATGTTTTTTATTATTGTTGCCTATACTGTAGTTCAATATTACATTAAGGGTGACAATGGCACAATCTGAATTTTATATATTAAAAAAACTGAAAAGCTATACCTCATTAGAAATTCAAATAAAAAAATGATATCTACATTCATGATAATATTAGCTAACATTTATTCAGTGTTAGGGATTATTCTAAGTACTTTGCCGGCCTTACCTAATTTAATCTTAATGAAGTGAGTAACTCGCCCAACATCATATGGCTAGTAAGTATTAGAGCTGGATTCAAGCCCAGAGAATACAGAGACCATGATCTGAACCTATACCATCTTGCCCTTTGAAGCCAAACAAGACTGAACACTACACCACACATTCTATCACATTTCACCACCCAGGACAGATAAGTAGGACTCAGCTGTGCATGGAAAATTAATACAGACAATTTAAAATATATATAATGTGTTCATGTTTTCTCTCAGACTACAGAAACACACACAAACACAAATAAATTGAAATACTAGGAAATTGTAAGTGGCATCAGTGATCTCTCCTAGTTTCAGGTAATCGACCAGTGAATCAGTCAAAAAATATTTCCTGAGTACCTCCTAGGTACTGGGATAAATTGCCAGGCCTCTCAAGAGATCATGCTTCTTACTCTTCAATCTGAATTGATAAGTGTATCATAACACTTGGGATGTGGGATGTGGGATCAAGATATGTGTGCAACACGTTACAGCTACTACAGGATGTGCACTTTGGTAGGTTATTGATGATGGAGCTTGCAGTTGTTAAACACATCCCTGTACTTTCCTGAAGCATCTGATTAACTGAAGATGGGCTAAACAGCCCATTGGGATCGAAGTTCAGCATCAGCCATCCTAAAGTGTTGACTAATGCCCCATAACTCCCAATGTGTAGGGTTCTCTGATAAAGTTGAATTGGAAAACAGGATTTGGATATGAAGGCAAAGTGAGGTTTTCAACTAACTTGGCCCCCAGTCTAGTCTTTGGGCCCCATCTTCAGAAAAAAGTTTTAGCCACAAAACAAATTAATGAATACATTGATTCATTGGGCTTTAGCCACTCACCACACCCCAGGGATCAGCAGAATGGAGAGCCAAGGGAGAGAAGCTGAGCATCCCAGTCTGCTCTAAGTGATGGGAACTGACCCCTACATGTTTTTTGCCTAGTGAGCTAGATTTCCTCACCCAACTGAGATGCTGGCAGCAAAAGAGGAGGATGGGATATGTTTCCTGCTTTTGTGACAGTTTCTTAGGGGGAAGTGAACCATCAGATCATCTCTCACAGCCTTCTTCAAACAGAAAAAGAAATCCTTCCTCTTATCTAATTGAGGAAAGAGATTGGAGAAAGCTCTCTAATCTTGAGAAATAGACCACTGGGGAGGGAGGGGGGGGCCCACAAGCCCACAATTGCCATGCAGTGTCATAAGGCTACACTGCACAAAAGAACTGCCCAGCAGACACAGCCAGCTCTCACTGGATGGAGGCCCAAGGTGACTTGATTTCAACAGAGAAAGATACTTTTGAGGGGAATCTCAAAGATCTTGAAAGATAAGAAGATATTTACTGACCATGCAGATGAAGCAGGAAAGATTATTATAGAAAGATGGCATGATGAGAAGAGGCCCAGGAGACAGGGGTGTCTAGGCTACAGTCAATGTTTATACCAGAAAGGGGAGTGGGGAGGGGGTGCAGAATGATAGGTGGCAGAGGTTAACTGGAACCAGAAACATCAGCAGGGAGCCTGCACCCCATCTTGCAAGGCAGCAGCCTCCCCTCTAAGGCCCAGAAGGGAGAGTTTTCTGGGATCTGTCAGGACCACAGTACTGTGGGGGTCCAGGACCCAGCAAGTAGACAATGATGGGAGTCCTGCCTGCATTCATCTATGGCAGCTACTTTTTATTGGACTTTAAAATAAGTAGACTTTCTTAGGAACAAAGTATTCTGAAAGTTAAAAAAAAAAAAACAACAACAACAACTGGAAATCACTACAGCATGGACCAAGGATCCAGAACCTTGTGTATAGCTACTGATTTTAGGCATAGCTTGTGGTCAAATGGAGTATCTGTACCTTGGAGACAGGAAGTGCCTTTTCTTTCTTTCTTTCTTTCTTTCTTTCTTTCTTTCTTTCTTTCTTTCTTTCTTTCTTCTTTCTTTCTCTCTCTCTCTCTTTCTTTCTTTCTCTCTCTCTTTCTTTCTTTTCTTCTTTTTTTTTTCTTCTTTTTTTTTTTTTTTTTGTAGGCTGCGCACCCAGCCCCAGGGTTGAATGAGATCAAGACTCCCATGCCTAACTGACTGAGCCACCCAGGTTCCCCATTTATACTTTTTCCTATGAAGGACTTGGTGCTGTTCACCACACACAATGCTTATTAAAACAGTTCCTTTCCAACATCGTCGTGCCCTTCCCAGGATCACTTAGGGGCAATTCTCTGTCTCAACAGCCTGTCAGTGCTTGCTCCTTTTCTTCTCAGGTTTCACCTCTTGACCTCCTGCTCTCACATAAAAATCCCCTCGTCCCAGACTCTTCCCTCCTACAGAACTAGGCAGACACTAGGGCCCCTGTGCACCAGGACCTGAGCGCCCACGCCCCCCACCCCCCCACCGGTCCCTCCAGGCTGCAAACAAACTTCTGTGCTGCTCTGTCCAGCTGAATGTCAGGGAGCAGCGGGGAGACAAGAGCCAGCAGTTGTTCTGTCCTCTGGAAATCAAGAGGAAGGAAAAAACGGCTAGGAATGGAGTGAGAAAGCCCATAAAATAAAACCATAATACTGTTGCAAGTGAGATAAAGGTAAATGGATTTCAAAATGTCAAATGACAAAAGGATAATTTCCTTTCCAGTTTTCAGTTAGTACAGTTTAGTTGCTGCCAAGTTTTAAATGTTTCCGACTTCATGAACATTTCTACTCTCGTATTAGTGGTTATCAATTTATTCAAGTTTATATTAATATCCTCATAAATGTCAATCAGCATCTTAAGTGATGTGAAAATTTTTTGCAGATAGATTCTATCTTGGGCATAATGACTGTGCATTGGCTCAGTTATAAAAAATGCTTAAAGCTCTGTTGAGGGGCAGTGTGGAGGCGGGGCCCCTACAAGGTGAAGATGGCAGGTAGATACTAAATTCTTCAATATTCCCTGTTCATTGATCTTTGTGGATATTTAAAACGTCCAAATCACAAATGATGATGATACTCTGAATACTTAGCAAACTTTTATTGGGTTTCTATATATGGCAGGTATTGTGTCATATATGTAGAAATAGGTGGGGAGAGAAGAGACTGACTCTCTTTAGACACTCTTTAGAAAAACAGATTATCAATGTTAAAGGTATTATGAATGCTTAATGAAATGTACATTAACTTTCTATTGCTGTAACTAATAATAATTATTATAATAAAAGGCAGTGTTCATGTGTCAGGTGCTTCGCAAGCATTATTTTAATTTGGGGCTAGTTATTACTATTCTTAATTTGCAGATAAGGAACTTGAGGTTCAAATAAGTTAGAAGATACTTCTGAGACCATATCACAAGTTAGAAAAAAAACCACGACAACGATAACATTTTAACCTAATACTCTCTGACTGTAGACCTCAAGCTCTTCTACTGCATATTGATGCCTGCTGAATATCAACAAAGTAATGTTCAATTATCACATTTTCAAGATGAACTAGATCCATAAAGAAGTCTGTATAAACAAATGAGCAAATAAGACTACAATGTGCATTTTCACAAATTTTGTCCAATTTTCTTTTCAATGTCTGAGCAATGCATCGTTCTCAAGTTCTTTAAGGAATAAGGTCTTTACAATATACTTGACTGATTCGTTAAAGATCTCATTTTATTTTGTTCTCATTTTTTCCCTTTTTTTATTTTAAGGGTTTTACTTATTTATTCATGAGAGACACACACAGAGAGGCAGAGACATAGGCAGAAGGAGAAACAAGCTCCCTGCAGGGAGCCCGTTGTGGGACTCAATCCCAGGATCTCAGGATAAATACCTCAGTCAAAGGCAGATGCTCAACCACTGAGCCACCCAGGTGCCCTTTTTCCCCTGCTTTATTTAGCTCCTAGTAGAGCACCAGATGCACCAGTAGCTCTGAGGAGCTAAGGATTCTTAAAGCACTGGCTGCATTGACTATAATCCCTTGTGACCTTGATGCCAGTTCACGTGTCAGGCTTGCAGGGCATGGCATTGTGGAGTGATGAAGGCACAGTCTCTGCCCTAGAGATGCTTAAGGACCAGAGAGCATAGGAGGAGGAAAATGACGAAGTGCAAACAGCCTGCTTCGTCATATCAGTAATGTGGTAGAAGTGCCAGCAAGGTCGGGGGGAGTCAGGAGACTGAGAGATTGATCTCTACGGGAGACTTGGACAAACTTCAGAGAAGGTAGTCACTAGACAATCCAGATAGGGAAGTAGGGGGCATGGCCATGTTAGTTGAAAGAACACTATACAAAGGCACTCAGTGTGAGTGTGTGTAATGTGTTTGAAGCAAGTAGGTAGTTCCATTCACTAGGAAGAAAAAAATGTGAAGGGGTGTGGTGGAAATCAGGATTGGAGGGAACGAATTCAATACCACAGAGTTTAAATTTATATTCGGCAGGAAGTGGAATGTGGGGAAGGTTTCTGATAAGAAATGCAAGACGGTCAAATGTTTGTTTTAATAACTGGCTAAAGAATAAATAAAGGAAGTAAGAGTGGAAGCACTGAAGCTAGATTTTAGCAGCAGCCCACGGTCAGAGATGGCTCTATTTGGACAGGGAGTCAGGCGTGTTGAGGTTCTCCTGTTCCTTCTCCATATTTGCAAAGAATATACACAGAAGCCTGCCTCCCTATGATGGTAGATGAACGGGTGGATCTATGCCATGCTCTTCTCCAGTGCCAAAAACTCTCCCCTCATCTCTTTTCCCCTTTTTTCCTTGAGCAGGATTTCGTGTTTTCTGAGAAGATAGTCGGTGAGCTTAAATGAATAGAGCCCTTGGTACTTTCCCTAAAATGTTAGACGCATCCCTTTCTGAGACAAAATGGAGAAGTCTTCAGAATGATTTGAGAAACTTCAAATATGGCCTCAAAACAATAAGGAGATGTTCAGGAACTGAAGACACATGAAACAATTTCTAATACAGCACTCATGTTATAACCACATAGCATGATTAGTGGATACTAGATTCTTCAATATTCCCTGCTCATTGATTCATTCTGGATAATGAAAATGTCCAAATCACAAATGATAGTAATATTCTGGATATTTAACAAATTTTATTGAGTTTTTGTAATGTGTGTATTGAGTTCTGTATATTCATTGTGTGTGTATACACACACACACACACACACACACCATTTTGTGTTTTTTAACAATGAGATGTATATAGCTTTATTTAATAATCTGTAAAAAGTCATACTCTGGCAGCGAGACACATTCTCTGTCTCAGTAGATACATTTATATAGTGCTTTCATATGTGTGTATATCTTAAGATATTATTGAAATTTGAATTTTAGTTATTGAAACTTGAATTTAGAATATTATGAATTCTATATATTAACATTATATATTATATATAATTCCACAGGAGGGCATAAAGCCTCATGTACAAAGGCTTGCAGGCATTAATGAAAATACGTGATATATTAAAACAATTTCAGAGCAAGTCTTTCGAATAGCAATGTTTTAAATAATCAAGCTTTGTGAAATTCAGTCCTTTCTTTCCCTAGAAAGGCAGTTTAGCAATTTGGCTACTCATATGATGCTTCTCACATTTCAAATGTGGAAAATCCTATGACAAATTATTAGAATTATAATGGACTTCAACCTAAGCTTCAGAGGGAAAAAAAAATTCTGGCTCAGACTGAACTTCCCTCAGGAAATGAAAACCAGAATCTTCAGTTTCAGTTCAGATTAACAGGATTAATAATAACAAAAACATCACAGCAACAATAATAACCAATTAGCCAATTCGGGACAGAGGAGTATAAAATACAGGTTTTAAGTGTCTCCAGCTCTGTAGGATGCAGGAAGGGGATGAAGGATAAGCAATGATATACCAACATTTTTACTGTGGATCTGAACTAAATTAAGTCTTTTCATATATTATCCCATTCAATGCTCACAAAAGCCTTGTGAGATACTGCAGAGTTTATCTACCATGTACACTGGAACTGTCTCTGAATTGCCCAGAAATTAGTTAGATAGAACTAGAAACACTGCCCTCATTCAGGAAAAGGCTGTGTTTTCCTACAGGTGCTCTCTGGTCCCCAAGTACAGAACAGGTGGCATTTCCTATCACTCTCCTGAACAGCTGGCTTCTAAGCTGTTCTCACGTTGTAATTACATACATACAACACCAGGTGAACTCACAGAGCAATGTGTCGCCCACAGTTAAGGTCATTCTTGTGCTCTTCCCCTAAAGGGAGAGCAACAGACCACAGGATCCCTTCCCTGGAACGTAGCCACGGTGGGTCCACCAAGTCCCAGCCTCATCACGCAACCCTGCAGAAAGCCAGGAGACCGGGAAACTCTGTGCCTCTTCTGGCTGACCCTTCACTTGTAAACTTCCCTAGCATGACCTGTTGTAACTATACCGTGTGTCATTAGTGCCTGAAATGAAATTAAGTAACATTGAAAAATGGTGCAGAAGTGTGAAAGCTATGCTACAAGTTATGGTGTATCTTATTTCTTTCTTGTCTTTTTTTTTTTTAGATTTTATTTATTTATTCATAAGAAACACAGAGATAGAGGCAAAGACACAGGCAGAGGGAGAAGCAGGCTCCCCGCAGGGAGCCCGATGTGGGACTTGATCCCAGGACCCCGGGATCACACCCCCAGCTGAAGGCAGATGCTCAACCACTGAGCCACCCAGGCATCCTTGGTGTATCCAATTTCAAAGTGACTCAGGTTAGTAAGATTAACCTATCCAAAGTCATATTTGTGTTAAATTGTGGGGTTAGAAACTTGACCAGGATTTGTCAACTCACAAGCTAGTGGTTGTCTTCACAACCACTACTTCTACTTCTAAGAGCAAAATCAAGACCACTTGCACCATTAGGTCCATGGTGCTTAGGACTATATCAGTTTTAGGGAGCCTAAACTCAGATTTACGGAATCATTACCTCTGGTGGCAATGATCCCAAATTTGCAATTCTTAATAGCCACCCCATGTGATCTCCCAAGGCACTCAAAAGTTTAAGATGCATTGCTTTATAGAACTTGTCCTAAACTTGCCACGAGAACCCATGTGTTTATGGGGCACAGGCCACACCACCCATCTTCTCTCTGAATTGAGGATGTCACAGGAAACATAGTCATCTGTCAGGAGGGAGTCCTTGGTGAAATCTAACATCCTGGCATCCGTAGCAGAGAAAAGAGAAAAGGAGATTTTTATAATATCACAAGGCTTTTTACCCTATAAGAGGATCTACCTGAAGCTCTTAAGATAAGTGATTTCTGACACATGAATTCAAGGAACTTCCTTGAGTTTGATCAAGAGAATTCCAAGAAAGTATATATACCCTCCTAGAAGGCTGACAAAGGTACCATGGGCTATTTTGAGCCACACTGAGGCAGGTAGGGAGGAGTTACAGTAAAAGTTTTAAGGGAAAGAACCATAGTTGTCTTCTTCCTTCCCTGGGAAAGTAAGCAAAGTTGTTGATCTGCTCCTATCATCCAGGGAGAACCAGTAGTGACACTGACAAAAATGTGGGCCGGATGCGCATTGAGGCAGGAAGGGTAGACGTGGGCAGGAGATTTACTAGTCTGAGGACAGTACTGTTCATCTCATATTTTATTCACTTTTCTCCTTCCTCTCTAGTCTCACAAGAGAGAACTCGGGCTTCACTTCAAAAGAAGCATGAGAAGAGACTTGCAATCGAGAAATGTTTCACCTAATTCATCAGTGTTAAGCATGCCAAAAACCAGACCTTCCCACGCACTGTTATAAATCACTCTGCCTAGAACAATAGGAAATATGCTATTCAAATGCAACACCAATTACTGTGAATTCCAAACGACCAAGCAAAAGTCAAACGCAAGCCTTGGGGGAGATATAATTTCATGGGACTTTTTGAGGACCTATAAACTTTGAAAAATTAAGTTGGGCATAGCTAGCATGGTGGAAAACCAAATAAAAGATGATTAGCCACTAGAAAATAATCAAATAAAAAATACATTTCATTCATTCTGTACAGTACCTGGCACACAGAAGATGTTTGGTAATTTTTCTAAGGAATCCGTGAATAAATTCCAAGACTCCCAGAGTTATTACTGCAAATCTTTGATATGCAGGTGGGTTAGCCCCCACTTCCAATAAGAAAATACAAGATCAGTGACAGCCCATAGGGTTATCTGTCTTTATTATGGGGCTGGCCAAAAGCTCTCACATATAATGGCTAAATATAGTCAATCTCTGGTGATTTGCCAATTTACTCCCATATTACTTGGTTGAGTTTTTTCTTTTTCTAATCCATTCCTTAAAAAGAAGAATATGGCATTTTCTCCCTGATGAGTGACTAATTTAGAAGACAAAGTGGAGGTGGTTGTGTCTGTGTTTGGGGTAATGAAATTTCAGTAAATGGATTAATGAGACTTCTCCTCAGATAGCTATCAATAGCCATGCAATATTTAGGTCAAGAACTACACACACTCTAAATAGGGAGCTTGTAGAAGCTTAAATGAGGTCTCAGCATCAGTAAGGAATGTTGTGTTCCACTATAATTATGTTATCAAAGTGAAAGATGGCTTAGTGAAAAATGGCCATAAAAATGAATTGCTAGAATCATGTATTTATGAAAGAGGATATATATGGATTTCTTTGTTTACTGACAGTAGGAGAAATATTGGATTTCTATTTTGCAACCTTTAAAGTCTTTCAATTGCAAAGGATCTTTCTCTTAATAACATTGCTGCCAAAGTTTATCAGAACATCTCATAAGTGTTTCCTTGACCAGCTAGTTGTATGCCCCTGCTTTTACTTCGAATTTCAATGTATTAACTTACTGAAAACAAGATTGTGTGATTATATTTTTTGAGGTTCCTTTTCCTTATTTAATTTCATTTTACAGATGGTAATTAATAGTCACATGCCAGGAACTGATCAATGTTTGTTAACATGTACATGCATACACACACACACACACACACACACACACACACACGGTTATTTCCCAGAACAATGCTAATATTATCATCTCTGGTGATAAAGAAACAAATACATAAATAGGATCAAAATTTTTAAGACAGTTTAGTAATATTGTGGTATGAAAATTCTATCTCGATCTGGTATGTAACCAAGCACCTTCTGGCCTTTCCCATCTCTTTTTATTAAAATTCAAAATGTGCTTCCTTACGTGTTTTATGAAAAAACAAGTAGTAAAGTTCTCCTAATTCTTCCCTCAAAACCACAAGCTGTTACTTGGTTAATATTTGAAAACTTCTACATAAGATACATGCATACATGTTTACATATGCATATGCATGTGTATATACATATGCAGATGTGCATATCCATGGATGTATGTATATGTGCACGTACATACGTACATATATAGACAGAGAGGGAGAATTTCTTGAAGTTTGTTTCTCACACAACAGTCAGAATGAACTTCTAAGTTCATTAGAAGTTGTGCAGATCCTAAAAGTGGTTTAGGATCCTTGTGCAGCCCTAAAAGTGGTTTTCTGCTGCACCCAAGTATCTTATCATGTCACCATTCTCCCTCCTGATCAGTAGTATCACCTGACTATCATGGGTTCCCTTCTGCTCCTCAAACATAAGAAACCTTTATCTGCCCTGGGCCCCTGACTTGAATGTTCTTCCCCAGATCACTGCTCGGCTAGTTTATTCTCCAACCTGAGATTCATTCAATTGCTGTATCCTCAGAACTGCTCTGAGACTAACAGATTCTCTTGTCCATGTCACTTAGAGGTGCCCCCTGGCTACTTTCAATCACATTATTTTGAATATTTCCTTCACAGCAATGCAATTACCTTATTTATTGTTTTTATAATGTTTCCCCCCACAACATGAAGTTAGGGACATTGTCAGCATCACCTCTAATATATCCTCACCTGCCCTGGCACATAGTAGATGCTCAATAAATGTTTGATGAGTGAATAAATGAATAAGAAATATTCAAAACTCACATTATCATGGAATAACTTGCATTTTTCCCATGAAAAATGAATCATAGGAACAGCCCTATGTCAGCACAGAAGGAGCTCCCTTATTTCTCGTTGATGACATGGAGTCAGAATATGGACAGTTATCATTAAATTATACATATTCCTATTGATAGATGTGCAGGCTCTTTTAAATTTCCTACTGTCAGACACTGACATGAAATATACAACTTTGTATTTGTGTTTGAATATACTTAGCCAACTGTTTTCCTACATGATAGCTTTCTAAGTGTGAAACCGCAACATCAGGGGATTTTAAATATTCATACATTTTTAAACATTCAAGTTGCTCTCAACAAATGCTGTCAGAACTGTGATGAGTTGAGATTTTACCCTACTAACAAGTCAGCCCACCACAGGTTCACCGATGCTGGCAGAAGACATGAGACTCCTTGGTCAGAGACAAAGGACTTTGCTGCTCCCGTTACAACAGAAAAACACGTTTCCTGTTCATCTTGGTTCGGCCTGCCCCTCGCCTTAAAGCCCATAGCCCCATAGAGTGGCCCAAGTGAATTCTGCACGTGCAATGGAATTAGTAAACTCGTCTTTTAAAGGGACCACAGCAAACCCGCTCAACTTCTGAGCTGGAAGGAGACATTACTTTTTATTATCCTGGGGAGGAAACAAGTCCATCCTTTTCCCCACGGGGAGACACGATGTTTTCCAAAGCAGTTTGCTCTCTAAACATCCTTGAAAAAATTATCTGAAACAGAAGCTATCAGTGGGTCTGTTCACAAAACTTACAGAAATGCAAGAGGCCCAGGGAAAACTGTCTCTCACAATTTACACTCTTACTAACGGCAGAATCCAATCTTGGGAGTAAGGATGATTAAACTCAAGTGTGAGAGGAGTTGACCAGCACTTCTGACTATCTATACAGGCAAATCAAGAGGACATTTAGAATTTTGAGTGGTGGGTTTGGTAAAGGTGTGCAATCAATTTGGGTACTTCCCCAGCAAATGGAGTATGAAAAATTGCCTGTAAGAGTTTTACGGAATAGAAATGGTCTACCTCATATCCTCCAATATCCCATTCATCAAAATTCAGTCACAGGGCTTTCCCTAATGGCAAGGAAGGCTGATAAATGCAGTCTTACATGTTTCCAAGAGTAACAAGAAACAGAATTTGCTGAACACATGGCTTTTCTAGCCATTTAGAGTCTATGTGATTAAAGTCCCATGAGATTTTTCCACATACTCCTTCCATACCAGGTTTTGCACATCAGGACAAATTTATCTTCTCATTTCTGCAATCAAAAGCTCTCCTCTTCAAGAATCCATTAGCAAGAAGTGAAGATATGTGTGCCACAAATAGAGGAATGAGAAAACAGAATAAAAAGAGACCTCACTCAAAACTGTGAATTTTTCTACTCAACCTATCAAGTTTCCTGAAATTGAAAATAATGGTTGGAAATTACTTTTAATACTAAGAGAAATAGGGCAGCCGGGTGGCTCAGCAGTTTAGCGCCGCCTTTGGCACAGGGCATGATCCTGGAGACCCAAGATCGAGTCCCATGTCGGGCTCCCTGCATGGAGCCTGCTTCTCTCTCTGCCTGTGTCTCTGCCTCTCTCTCTCTCTGTGTCTTTCATGAATAAATAAATAAAATCTTTAAAAAAAATACTGAAAGAAATAGAAGATATTACAAGCTGGTCATTGTCAACTGACACTTTATACATTAAGCCCTTCCTGCTTAAAAGTCTTCTAAAGGATATAGAAGTAGGGCTCTCTTGCTCAGTTTTGAACTCTATTTTATTTATTTTTATTTTTTCCAACTTTATTGAGAAATAATTGGCATATAGCCCTGTGTAAGTTTAAGGCCTAAAGCATAATGGCTTGATTTACATATACCATGAAATGATTACCATGGTAGGTTCAGTTAACATCCGTTTTTTTTTTTTTCATATAGGTATAATAAGAAGAGAAGAAAAGATACAAAAAAAAAAAAAAAGAAATCTCTCCTTGTGATAAGAACTCAGGATTTTCTCTCTTACAACTTTTCTATGTATCATACAGTACTGTTAGCTAGAGTCACCATGTTGTATATTATGTCCCTAGTACTTATTTATCTTATAACTGGAAATTTGTACATTTTGACCATCTTCTAATTTCCCCTCCCTCCATCCCCTCTTCTGGTAACCACAAGTCTGATCTATTCTATGACATTGTGTTCCTTTGTTTGTTTGTTTGTTTGTTTAGATTTCACATATGTATATAATCATAGAGTATTTGTCCTTGATTTATTTCACTTAGCCCAATTCCTTCAAAGTCCATCCATATTGTTGCAAATGGTAGAATCTCCTTGTCCTGTTATGGCTGAATAATATTCTGTATTATATATATATATATATATATATAATACAGAATATTATATATATATATATGATGTATATGTATATATCACAAATTCTTTATCCATCCACCCATCCATTCATGGACACTTGTTTCCATGTCTTGACTATTGTGAATAATGCTGCTGCACATAGATGTGCAGTTAGTGGTTTTGCTCCCTTTGGATATATTCCCAGAACCTTAATTGCTTGATCATATGGTAGTTCTATTTTTGATTTTTTGAGAATCCTCCATACTGTTTTCCATAGTGGCTATCTCAATTTGACATACAATCCTACCAACAGGGCACAAAGATTCCCTTTTCTCTACACCCACACCAGCATTCATTATCTCTTTATCTTTTTGATACTAACCATTCTAAGAGGCCTGAAGTGATACCTCATGGTGGTTTTAATTTACCTCTCTCTAATAGCTAGCAATGTTGCACATCTTTCATGGACCTGCTGGTCTTTTTATATCTTCTTTAGAGAAATATCTATTCAGGTCCTTGGCCTATTTTTTAATTGCACTATTTGTTTTTATGTTATTGAGTTGTAGGCATCCCTTATATATTTTGAATATTAAGCTCTTATCAAATATATAGTTTACAAATATTTTGTCCCATTTCCATAGGTTATTTTGTCACTTTCTGCTTGGTTTCTGTTGCTGTGCGGAGCTTTTTAGTTTGATATACTTATTTTTGATTTTGTTGCTTATGTTTTGGTGTCATAACCAAAAAATCATTACCAAGACTGATGTCAGGAAGATTTATTCCTATGTTTTCTTCCAGGAGTTTCACGTTTTCAGATCTTACACTTAGGTACCATTTTGATTTAATTTTTGTGAGTGGTGTAAGATATGGGACCATTCATTCTTTTATATGTGAATATCCAATTATTCAACATCATTTATTGACAAGACTTTTTTCTCCATTGGTATTCTTGGCTCCGTTGTCAAATTTTTGCTGACCATATATGCTTGAGTTTATTTCCAGGTCTTCACTTCTGTTTCAGTGGTCTATTTGCCTATTTTTATGTCAGTACCATACTGTTTTAAAGACTATAGCTGTATAATATAGCTTGAAATCAGTAAGCATGATGTCTCATGCTTGGTACTTATTTCTTGGGATTTCTTTGGATTTCTGGGGTCTTTTGTGGTTCCACACAAATTTTAGAAGTGTTTTTTTTCTACTTCTGTAAAAAATGCCATTAGAATTTTGATAAATACTGAATTGAATCTGGCTTTTGGTAGTATTGACATTTTAACAGTATTAATTCTTCCAAAGCATTATGTATGATGCTTATTTGTTTGTATCTTTGATTTCTTTCATCAATATTTTATAGTTCCCCAAGTATAGATCTTTCACCTCCTTAGGTAAATTTATTGCTAACTATTTTATTATTTTCAATGCTATAAATAGATTTCTTTATTTCTTTTTCAGAAATGTTGTTAATGTATAGAAATGCTACTGATTTGTGTATTTTAATATTATATCCTGCAACTTTATCAAATTTGTTGGTTTAGTCTTTAGGATTCTTTATAAAAATATATAGAAATATATAACCTACAGAGATAATTTCATGTCTTTCTTTCCAATTCTGATACCTTTTATTCCTACTCATTTGATTGCTCTAGCCAGGATTTCTAGTACTGTGTTGAATTGGAGTGCTGAGAGTGAAACTCTTCTCTTGTTCTTGATCTGAAAGGAAGTTTTCAGCTTTTCATTGTTGAGTATAATGGTCATGTCATATATGGCCTTTATTGTGTCAAACTATGTTCTTTTATGCCTAATTTATGAGAAGTTTTTAACATGAATGGATATTGAATTTTGTCAAATGCTTTTTCTGAATCTATTAAGATGATCATATGATTTTTTTCTGGCATTCTATTAATGTGATATATCACATTAATTGATTTATAAATGCCTAATCATCCCAGGGATATGTCTCACTTGATTATGGTGAATGATCCTTCTAATGTGCTGCTAAATTCACTTTTCTAGTATTTTATTGGAGATTTTTGCATCTGTATTTATCAGGGATATTGACCTGTAGTTTTTTATTTGTTTGTTTTTCTAGTGGTGTCTTTTATCAGTTTTGATATTCAGGATAATACTGGTCTTGTAAAATTAGTTTGGGAGTGTTTCTTTTTGATTTTTTGGAAGAGTTTGAGAAGGATTGGTGTTAATTCTTCTTTAAATGTTTGGTAAAGTTCAACAGTGAAGCCATTTGATCCTGAGCTATTCTTCATGAGAAGATATTTTATTATTGATTTTCTGAATCAATATAGAAGATCTGAATGATTTTCTATATTTTTTCCAATTCATTCTTGTTAAGTCATATGTTTCTGCAAATTTTCCATTTCTTCTAGGTTGTCTGGTTGGTTACAGTATAGTTGTTCATAGTATTCTTTTATGTTCCTTTTACTTTCTATCACTTGTAATGGTTTCTTTTTATTTATAATTGTACTGATTTTGGTCTTTTTTCCTTTTTCTTTAGTCTAACTAAGGGTTTGGGTTTGTTGATTTTATCTTGCTAAAGAATCAACACTTAGTTTGGTTAATCCTTCCTATTGTTTTCCTGTTCTCTATTTTGTTTATTTCTGCTTTCATCTTTATTATTTCCTTCCTTCTGCAACTTTGGGCTCAGTTTGTTCCTCTTTTCTAATTTCTTGCAGCATAGAGTTGGATTGTTTATTTGGAATCTTTCTTCTAATTTAGGTGTTTATTATTCTAAATTTCCCTCTTAAAACTGCTTTTGCTGCATTCCACAAGTTCTGGTAGGTTGTATTTCCATTTTTGTCTCTCCTCTCCATTTGTTTGTTTCTCCTTTAATTTCTTCTTTGATCCATTGGTTGTTCAAAAGAGTGTTGTTTAATTTCCCCATGTTCATGAGTTTTCCAGTTTTCCTTTTGTTATTGATTTCTAGTTTCACACCATTGTGATCAGAGAATATACTTGGTATGACTTCAGTTTGCTTATATTTGCTAAGACTTGTTTTATGTCATAACATAAATGGTCTATTTTAGAAAATGTTCCATGTATGTTTAAAAAGAATGTGTATTATTTTGTTCCTGGACAGTATGTTCTGTATGTGGCTGTTAGGTCTATTTGGCCTATTGTGTTGTCTAAATCCAGTTTCCTTATTGATTCTCTGTCTGGATGACCTATCCATTGTCCAGAGTGGGTATTAAAATCTCCAACTATTAGGGCACAGGGGTGGCTCAATTAGTTGTGTTCAACATTTGATTTTGTCTCATGTCATGATCTCAGGGTCATGAGATTGAGCCCCACATGGGACTTTGCACTCAGACGGCAGTCTACTTGAGATTGTCTCTTTCCCTCACCCTCTCCCTCTGTCCCTCCTCCCCACACACTCATGCATGTTTGCTCTCTCTCTCTCTCTTTAAAATAAATAAACAAATATTCAAAAAATAAATAAAAAACAAAATCACCAACTATTATTGTATTACTGTGTGTTTCTCCTCTAGTCTTTAGTTTTGCTTTATATACTTAAGTACTCTAATGTTAAGGACATAAATATTCTCAAATGATATTTTCTTGATGTATTGGCCAATTTGCCATTATATAATGACCTCTGTCTTTTTTTAGCATTTAAAAAAAGATTTTATTTATTTATTTATTTATTTATTTATTTATTTATTTATTTGACAAAGAAAGAGCACAAGCAGGGGGAGCAGCAGAGGGGGAAGGAAAAATCAGGATCTCCACTGAGCAGGGAGCTGATATGGGGCTCCATGCCAGAATGCTGGGATCACAATCTGAGCCAAAGGCAGACATTCAACTGACTCCACCACGTAGGTGCCCCTCTTTTTTACCATTTTTAATGTAAAGTCTATTTTGTATGATGTAAGTATAGAGATTCTTATTGTCATTGTTGTTACCATTTGCTTGAATGTCTTTCCCCATCCCTTTGTTCTCAGTCTATGTATGTCTTTAAAGCTAAAGTGAGTCTTTTATAGGCAACATACTGTTGAACCTTTTTTTTTTTTTTTTTTAAGTCTAGTCAGCCTTTCTTCATCTTTTATTTGGAGAATTTAATTCATTTACATTTAAAGTAATCATTGATAGGTAAGGAATTACTATTGCCAGTTTGTAATGGTTTTCTGGTTGATTAGTGGATCCATTCTTCCCTGTTTCTTATTTGCTGTGTGTGTGTGTGTGTGTGTGTGTGTGTGTGTGTGTGTGTGAAGAGAGAGAGAGAGAGAGAGAGAGATGTCTTTTGGTATCAGTATGCTTTGTCTTCTTTATTGTGTTCTTTTGTGCAATCACTACAGGATGTCCCCTTGTGGTTACAATGAAGCTTAAATAAAATATCTTCAACCTATCACACCCTATTTGAACCTGATAATGATTTGACTTCAAAAATTTCATAAACTACACTTTTATTTCTTCTTCCCTTCACATTTTCAATTATCTTTGTTGCAATTTACATGTTTTTTATATTGTGTAGTAACTAAAAACAAATTATTGTAGTTGCTATGTCCATTTTTTAACTTTTAGAGTGTGCATGAAATATGTACCATTATTACCATATTATAGAATCTAAGTATGACTACATATTTACCACTACCAATGAAGTTTGCACTTCCTTTTTTGTGTTTTTATGATGTTAATTAGGAATCTTTTACTTCTACTCAGAGAATTAATATTAGCATTTCTTGTAAGGCATGTCTGGTGGTAACAAACTTTCTCAGCTTTGATTTGTTCCAGAAAGTGTTTATCTCTCCTGTGTTCCTGAAGTGCAGTTTTACTGACTATAAAATTCTTCATTAACAATTATTTTCTTTCAATATTTCAAATATTTAAACCTCATTCTCCTCATGACAAAAAAATTTCTGTTGAGAAATCTGCCTATAATCTTATGAGGGTTCCCTTATATGTAACTACTCTCTTTCTCTTAATGCTTTTAAATTAACTTCTTTGTTTCTGACTTTTGACAATTTAATTATATGTCTCAGTGCAGCTCTATTCAAGTTCAACCGATTTGTAGTCCTTTGGCCTCATGAATCTGAATTATATTCCTTTGAATATAATTTCTGTCCCTTTCTCTTTCTCTTTTACTTCCAGAATTCCCATAATGTGAATATTTATTCGATATGTCCTATAATTTTTATAGGATTTCTTCACTCATTTTCATTCTTTTTTTTTTCTTTTTGCTCTTCTAACTGGATGCTTTCTAATATACTATTCTCCAGATCATTGATTCTTTTTTCTGCATAATTGAATCTACTTTTGAAGTTGTCTAGAACTCTTTAGCTCAATTATTATATTTTTAAACTCTAGGGTTTCTGTTTGAATTTTTTTCAATTATTATTTCTTTGTCAAACTTCTTGTTTTGTACATGTATTATTTTCCTAATTTTGTTTAGTTGCCTATGTTTTCTTGTAGTTCAATAAACTTAAGAGCATTATTCTGAATTCTTTGTCTAATAGTTCATAGATCTTTAGGATCAATTATTGGAACATTATTAGATTCATTTGGTGGTGTCATATTTACTTACTTTTTCATAATCTTGACTCTTCACATTGGTATCTGCATACTTGAGTAATCAGTTTGTTCTTCCAGACATTATAGGGTTCCTTTGGCACAGACAGTTCACCAATCAGCTGAGCTTGGATTGTTGGCCCTGTCTGTTGGTAATGTTCCTGGGTGGAAGGGGTCTGCTATTATAGTTTACTTATGGATGAGGAAACAGTTCATCCTTGTCTAAAGACAAGGATGAGGGGTGTATCACTAAGAACAGTTGGACAGGACTGCTAACGTGGTCCTTTACCCAAGTGTGGTGGTAGAATGGGTTCTGTGGTTGCCTGGGTTTTCTGGTCAAGTTTATAGATAGTCAGGACTTGGTACTATGTTTAGTAATAGATGGAGTAAGAATTAGATTCACTGTCCTGGCAGGGCAGCAGAATATGATCCAGGACCTGTATAGCTCAATGTTCAATGACCCAAATCAAGCCAGAGAACACACTGAATTCTCTGATCAGATGAGGCCACCAGTTTCTCTCTGATTATGGGGGAAGCCATGATCTATGCTTTCTGTTCAAATGCAACTGTATGTAGGCCTGTTGAATGGGCCATGACTTTCCTATATGTGCTGTCCTTGTTTAGACAGGCGAAAGCCTGATTTCAGCAATGAGCAGAGTTATGAATTAAAGCCCCTGTCTAGTAAGAAAGGCAACTCTAAAACTGATAAAGCTCTTTGCGTGTTGTCTTAACCCAAGTTGACCTATACCCCAAGTTCCCTGACTGAACATGGCCACTGGCTTCATTCTGCAAAGTAACTACAAATATTCGGTCCTATAATATATATTAATGCTTACATATTACACTGGTGACTTGAAAATGGCATATAAGTTAATTTGACAATAACTGATGATTTCTCAAATTGTTTCCTGTATGCTGTCTTAGATAATTCCTTCACTCCTCCCTCTCTAAGTGTCATGGACCCTGGGGATGTGTGTGCAGCAAGGGAGGGCCAGGATTCTGATCCAAGTGGGCAGCAATTGCCTGTGATAACCAAGTCTAGTACTCTGTGAGAGCCAGATCTTCTTACATAGCATCCATGATTTCCCCTATGTGGTCAGGAGAAAGTTACATGGAGTTCTATTATTAGCAAGACCTCCTGCCAAAGAATCCAAGAGAACAAATCTGAACTCAGTTCCACAGACCCTCTGGGTAGCAGCCATGTGACTCTGAAAAACTTCCATAACTTCTATTGTTATCTTATTTCTCTTCTATTAAAATGAATTGATTGGTTTGAGTAAACCCTAAAGTCCCTTTGAACTAAGATCCAGTGATGCAATAAATATGATCCATGTTTTTTATTGTTAATAAATATATTTATAGAAGCAAAATCACCCATCAGGGCACTAGAAGGAGTAAAAACAAATCTAAAACATATCAAGTAATCCAAGATAATCCTTCTTCAATTTGTAGTTGCTCTAGATACTCTTTTCTAAGGGATTTGCTTTTCACTGATGTTCTGTCTATAGCCATCACCTACATCTACCAGTCAAGTATGATGTTGTAAGAAAGAAAGGAGAAACTCACCCAAGCATCCCACAGAACTCTTCTCTCCATGGGTATTGGAGTTAGGTAGAACTGGAGTTAATCATCTACTCAATGATCTTAATCCAAATATTTAAGCTTTCTAAAACATTTTCTCTTCATTTATATTTTGGGGTTTATAGAATCTAATGGGGGAGTCAGCATCAATGACATAACCATGGTAATAATTGTAGAATTATAGTAGCACAAAAAGCCATGAACCCTTTAAGCACTGACCCCTTACTTAAGATTGGTGAAATCAGGGAAGCTTTGGAAGTAACTTTGAAGTGGAGATAGGAAGGTAAAGAAGAGTGTGCCAGCTTAAGGAAATATCCACTTAAAGACCTTGGAAAGCATGAAATCCAACAAGAGAACAAGTTCAACAAGAGAACAAGTTCAGCAAAACAAAAAGAAGCAAAGTGAAAGATGAGGTTATATAGGTGGATATGGTTATAAATCAGATAAGGTGACCTACGATAATCATCCAAACCATGATGCAACTGAGCATAAATGAAGACAATATTCATAATTATGCAAGGACAATAGGTATAAATGAAAACTGTCCCTGGAAAACAAGAGAATTGGAGAAAGGGAAGGCCATTAGAAAATTATTGCAGAAACTAGGTGAAATGCAAAATGTTTGAAGAAATGGATGCATTTCAGCTGAATTGCAAAAGATTGAGAGGGTTGTGGAGAGTAGATAAAAGGAAGCTTCTCTTTCCTCTTTGGCGGTAAACCTGCCTTGCCTTCTAACAGAGAATAGATGAATCATCTCTATGGTCCAGTCTAATTAACATGTGAGCTCTTTCACTAAAGAAATAAAATAAACATTAAGCATCAACATTGGTGTGCCAGTGAAAACTTCAAATCAATATTTCTGTAGGTGTCTATTTTACTCTATGAAATATTTGTGCAAGAAATGTAATTAACAGGCTCCCCTACAGGTTTCAGATGCTCATAATATCCCTCAAATTTTCAAGAAATCACAGCTTCCTTTAACACAGGAATCAACAGCCATTCACACCCAGAGTTAATGCTAATTGCAAAGGCAGAAGGACTCAAGGTTAATGTATCTTATCTGTTTTGCTCATCTGCCTCTACCTAAATCTTAGCTACAACTTGAGAACTGAAAAAGAAAAGATAATAAGACAGAAAGAGAAGGAAGGAGAGGAAAAAGAAGGAAGGAAGGGAGGATTCATCCATATACATCAATGTACTTACCCTGATGCTTCTGTAAAAAAGGTAAGTTACTAAGATGCCTGGGTGGCTCAGTTGGTTGAAGAATCCTACTTGATTTCAGCTCAGGTCACGATCTCTTGTGTCCCTGAGATTGAGCCCTGCATCAAGCTCTGGGCTGGGTATCGAGCCTGTTTAAGATTCCCCCTCTCCTTTTTTTTTTCTCTCTCTCACCCCATTCCACACTCTCCATGCATCCTTGGCACACTTCTTGTGGCTGCCCTTGGCAAGTCTCAGTCATGTCTGAAGCTGTTTGGGCAAATTTGGAGTCCAGTGATCCCTTCCCTGCATCATCAAAGTGGTCATTTCTTTAATAACCCAATCCCATTCACCAAGAGAGAAACTCACTGAGAAAATACCAAGGGATAAGTAATTAAGTCAGGTATTACTCTACCCCATCCACTGTTTATTAGAAGAATGTATATTCTTTAAAAAAAATAAAGCAAAGGGGAATGCTTGAGTGGCTCAGTGGTTAAATGTCTGTCTTTGGCTCAGGGAATGATCTTGGAATCCTGGGATCAAGTCCCACATTAGGCTCCCTGCAGAGAGCCTGCTTCTCCCTCTGCCTATGTCTCCGCCTCTCTCTGTCCCTCATGAATAAATAAATAAAATCTTTTAAAAAATAAAGCAAAGTGATAAATCTCAAACCTCAAATGTGGAGTATCAGACACTGTGAGACTGAGTTGAAAATTATACATATATATGTATATTTATCTACATATATGATACATAGAAAGAGTACAGATGCTATCAACTAATATGATATAGAGAATGCTTTATTAATATTTCTATAATATAATATAATACTTTATAGAAATAATTCACTGAGCATCTACTGCTCTGAGACCATCTGGACCAGCGACTGGGTAAATAGTAGTGGGCAAAACAGACATGCTCTTCACCCTAAGAAGTATAGTTTCTCAAAAGTCAGGCTTATTATGTAGGTAAGTAAACAAGTATTTTTTATAAGTGAAGAGAGCAGAATATTTTATTTTGAAGAATAAAATAAGGTAGTACAAGGAACTTATGTTAGGCTGAGTGGTAAAGAATGGTTTCTCTGAGTACGGTTTCTCGTAGTATTCTATGGTGAGATCCATGAATGTGAAGGAGTCACCATAGCAAGTCAAGAAAGTTATCCCATTGTTCATATGTTGGCATAGTTCCTTCCAATCATTTATCCATGTGTGCATGTGTGTGCACGTGCATGTGTGCATGCATCTTTTCATAGTCTGCTTTTTCTCTCTTTATTCAGCATTATCAAGAGCAATTTTCTCATATCCTGTTTTTTCATAAATATTTTTAGTGGTTCCTTGGCATTTTCTCACAGAGCTCTCCTTAGTTTACCAAACCACTGAGGACATCTGTTCCATCGATGCACTATTATGAATAACACTTTGGAGAATATCCTAGTACATAAATATTTGTATTTCAGATTATTCTCTAAGATGGATTTCTAGAGCCATAATTACTAAGTAAGGAGTATGAATATACATACATGCTGCTGTTATCACAGGTAAGTGATTATATTATGATATTCTTGCTAAAATTGTTATGATTTTTAATTTTTTAGTTAAAGTTAATATGAAAGTGTGCATTTTGGTTTGCATTGGTTTGATATCTTTGAGTATTGACTAATCCTTGATTCCAACTGGAATATCTGGGAAGCAGATGTTTCTCAAGGGACCGTCCTAAGGAATATGGACAGTAGTAAAATATAGTCGCTTTAGTTCACCCTTTGGCTTAGATCCTTAGAACTCCAGCCTTCTCAAGCCTGTTCCACTGGCTCCAAAAGGCAAACAAAGGCTATGGCTTAGGATGATATATGGACTCCCCAAATGTCTCCACATCGAGAGAAATTCAGAAAGCTTGATTGTCCATTTGCCCTTGAGGGACATTTCTAGAACTTCAGAAGTAAGAGGGATGGGGACACAATAATCATGAATGGGGCCTCATATGTGTATCTCCAGCTCTCACAAGGTAATGAATGAGCCCTTACTGTCTCCTCCCTCAGGGAAAGAACCTTCCACACTTAGTCCTTATTTGAAAAGTTCATTAAAGTCATTAAACCACAAATCTATGTAAGATTCACCCATTCATCCTTTTGGAAAAGTAATGATCAGTTCCCAGACCTCCAGACCTATGGAATCAGAATGTTTTAAGACTTGGAATCCTGAAGTCTGCACTTCAAAATACTCCCCAATAGAGGCAGATGTGTGCACCTGTTCTAGAACCATTGATATAAGAGTATCCAGTTCATTCTTCAAGGCTTGGAAATGTTCATCCCAACATCAGCTCTAAGCATCAAGTCAGTTGTTCTTCCTTGTAGCTCTTGAAACCCTGGGTAAGCAGATGGCCAGCAGACCAATCATATATCATTCTACACGGTGCTGAACTGGCTAATAGACTCATTTTAGGATCTCAGGAAATCCTCCTTTCCATGTGCAAACAAAGGAAGGTAGGGGGTTAGAGTTCACCCAGGGAAAGCTAGGCAGAAGAGTTCAAAACTCTTTTTATGCATCATCTAAATAATTAATCCAAAATCAAATGAGGACATGATTTTATTGTTCTATATTAAAATCATACATTATCCAGCTCACTACAACTTTGGTGTTATAAGAACAGAATCAACCCAATATAACCCCAAAAGACATTGCCACTAAAACAACTTTCATATGTTCCCATCAATAGCTTTTTCTTTGACTCAGTATCTCTTTCAAAGAAGGTTTATTAGATAGCACATAACATACTCCCTTTTATAAAGTGGTAATGCTATTAGTGATTGTGTACCCAATTGTATAAAGTTCACAAAAACATTGAGGCATTGCCTTTGATTGATGCTGGCTATCAGTAGGGAATTTCATGTTTACTCTAAGGTTGTCTTTGTTGCCTTATTAACATGCCAAGGAACCATTTTTAAATCTTGCTGAAAAACACATCAAGTGTTGAAGGGCATTATTTGAGACACCAAGTAAATAGAAAATCAACACCTGAGCCCCAACAAAAGGGAAGCTAGTATTAACAATTAATACATAAGATGTTTTAAAAAAAAAAACTATTTTGTTTCCAGCTGTCCAGTTAATGCCTGTTATCAAATCAGACATATCTCTTTGCTTTATTTTGCACAGTGTTATTTACTCAAAAGGAGAACCTCACTGTGAGTGGCCAGTGACTCGTTCTTCCAGCTGTATGAGATCTTTTGTGTTCAGACATTCAGGACAAAGCCCAGGGGCCTCACACAGCACCTCTTAGCCCTTCCTGCCTGGCCCCCACCTTTTACTAGTTTTCCTTGTTTTCCACCTTCCCCAGACAAATGCGTGGTATTTCCCATATGAAACCATCTGAATTTTATTTAGGCCCTTGTGTGTTTTCCTTTCTATCCTTTGCACCTTTTCTGTGAAGGATTTGAAGCAAGCCAGGATATATACTAAATCCATGAGGTCTTCCCTAACCACTCAGCTATAAGTTGTTCTCTCCTCCATTGAAACTGTTTATCACTTACTGTATACAACCTGACTCACTCTGTATCCTACACTATAGCACATCATTAAAGAGATTTCCAAAAATTTAAGCCTTAAATCCTTCATCGTGATGAGAAAATCTTTTATTTCTGTATTGACTCTTTACAGGGCTTCACCTCCTCCAGAATCTGAGCAAATAAATTTTGTGGGTATAGTAGGTGTAAATATATGAAAAGGTACTAAAACCATCATATTAACAATTATGAAATAATAGCAATTACCATTTTAGTGGGTGCCTATTAAGTGCCAGTACATTTCTAAGTATACTGCATATGTCAGTTCATTTCATGACCACAAAATGCTCTTTAAATTTTATCTCCACATTCTCCAGGTGAGGAGCACCTGGATAAATAGAGCAGCTTTTACCCTGCAGCCACACTCAGCTTGGGGAGGGGCTCTGCTATGGCAGCTTGCCGGAACCAAAGCAGACTGAGAAAGTACAGGTGCACATATTCCCACTTCCTTCCCCTTACCTACTTATTTCTTCCCAGAGACTCATCCTTTCTTCTCTCCTTCCATGTTTGTTAATGTCCAGATTCACAGCCAATTGAAATTTACCACCTACCAGGGTCTGTGATTAAACAAGCGCAGAAGACAACAAAGATATGATTAGCTCCCTCAAGGAGCCCACATTTGCATATGAGTTTCTTCTTAGACATGTAATCATAATAAAATACAGGATGGAAATATAAACAGCTGATATTTGCCCCCCCCCCCCCGCCCCGTTGTGTAAGTTGTTTGTAAGAAGCACAGGAGAAAAATAAGCATGAAGCATGAAGGAAGGGCTGGATGAATGAATACCAAGTGTTGCTGATTCCTCCCTGACATGCATCTTTTGGACACACCGCGGAAATCAACCAGACCTAGGAGAGGAAAAAAAAAAGGCTGACTTTCATGTGAGGACCTTCCCAGCAGCCTCTTCTTCAAGCCTCTTCCCTAATAAGGCTGTTCACCTGGTCCTTAAGGGAACTTTAAGGCACATGATTTGTGATTCTAGTTCCCTCCATGCCAATTACTTGGCAAAATATCACTCATATCCTTCCAGCTCAGTTCCTCCAAGGAACTTGTCTGCTCTGAACCCCTATTTCACGTTGGGTGTCCCTATTCTGTTCTCTGCCACAGCTCAGTCATTCTGTATGATGATGATCTGCCCATCAATATCCCTCACTTGACTATGAATTCCTCAGGGGAAGGGCTTGGGACTGATTGGACATTGAGTCCCCCCATTGCAATGGCTAGGTGATACCAGTCATGCAGGAAATGTTGGTAGAATGAATGGATCAATGTTTTTTAAATATATCTCTTTATTCTAATGTTCTGGGATCCAGAGCCTTACTAACCCTGAAGAGTCTGCCCCCCTAGGGCTAGCCATTCACAAAGATAGTAAAGGATTCACTTGTGAGTGTGCCTTCATATGCAAACCAACCAAGCCAGAGCCCACAGGGCCACCACCCCCTTTATGAAATTCTTGGCTCTGGGACACTACTGCTCACCTGTCCTTAGCACCATAAGATGATAACACAACCAGAGACAGTCCTACACCCTAGAGGCTGCTGAAATTATTCTAACTAGCCATTCTAAACCTGCTAATCCTACTTCATCCATTCATTTTGAGGGAACCACAATAAAGGCTCTTGCCCACGTTTTCCCCGCTCTCCTTCTGCCTCTTTACCAATTCTGGTATTTCCCTGTATGGCCTCTTCCTCTTGGGAACTGTGGGTAACAAACTATGTCTTCAATGCAATCATCGCCTCATCTGTTGGCCTCACCATACCTGAATAACAACAACAACAACAAAAACCCCAAATCAAACAAATGAACCTCTACATAATAAAACCATAAAGGAGTAAATGAATGAATTTTGAGGACTTATTGGACCTATAGACTTTACCTGAATTCAGGTCGTTGTGTCTTCTTGGTTCAGGTGAATTCTGCAACATTTTCTTGAACAAGATATTATGCTTGACACAAAGGGTCCAGAGATGAATGAAATCCAATCCTTGGGCACTCTGGGTGGCTCAGCAGTTTAGCGCCACCTTCAGCCCAGGGCGTGATCCTGGAGACCCAGGATCAAGTCCCAGGTCGGGTTCCCTGCATGGAGCCTGCTTCTCCCTCTGCCTGTGTCTCTGTCTCTGTCTCTCTCTCTTTCTCATAAATAAATAAATAAAATTTGGAAAAAAAATAAAAAAGAAACCCAATTCTTGCCCTCAAGTGGCTGACAGTGCAAAGGAGGAGGAGTTCACACACCGGCTCTAGGGTGCTGATACAGGCTAATAGTGGTTCATATACTTGCCCCCATATACAAGGAGAGACCAAAGAAATAGGCTACTCCAGATTGGGAGGTGACAATTTTAATAAGCAAGAGTCTTTATTAAAGGTGCTTACAAGGCTTGTCCTGGATAGCCACAAGATAGGTACATCTGCTGCACCAACCCACCAAATCAAAATCTACATAGAGGCCTTTACTGGGTTCAGTCATAGATTCAGTCCAGATGGTCTCAAGAGCACCTTACTTTCTTCAAGCCTGTGTCCTTGGAACAGCTCCCACCATGAGAACGGCGGGCAGAGTGTACATTGTAAGGACGGGATGGAGTGAGGAGCTTCAGAGTGCCTAGGTCCAGCTCGAGAGTCAGCTTGCAGTCACTGCCTCCTAATTACCTCCTGCAACAGCCAACCACCCTGGACTCAGAATTCCCCCCTAAATCTATGAGTTCCCCATAGAAGAAAACTATCATAGCAGTCATGTCTGCTTGTAGGGCCAGTGCTGCAGGGCAAGAGGGGATAAACAGAAATAAGATAGAAGGCAGACCCTTCAGCTGAGAGCTAATGTCAGGGTTAATTCTATAAATCTCTTTAACTTTTTATGCTCCTTGTTTGAGTGCTGTGAAAAAAGTAAATCTTCACCAAATAATTGACTTCAGTGAAGTTTTCTCTTCTAGTAGAATTGCATTTCATTCATTATTCATTTATTTCTTCATCTGGTTCATTTCAATTGAGCTCCCACCATTTAACGTGAAGCTCAATGGCATGATTCTGCTCTTCCTCGGTAGATAAACATGAAAAAAAGTGAAATTTTTGAATCAACCCTGGTAAAGACAAGAAAAGAAAAAAAAAAAAAAAAGACAAGAAAAGCTTCCAAGAGATCATGCCTAGGATGATCCTTGAAATACAGTACAAGTTTTCTGGGTAAAGTTTGCAGGGCAGGGTTTTCTGGGAAGGAATAGGCATGCCCAGATGCTGCAGGTATGCTGGCACCAGTGGGATTCAGGGCAAGCAACACTCATTTCCAGGCATTTTCATCATTTCTACTTGTAAGACAGGGTACTTTTTCAGGCTTTGTTTGGATAAGTACTATTAAAAGTGTTGTAGGGCAAACATTCATATTTATGCTGTATTTAACTTTTCATTAATAATAAATTCAGGTGAAGTAGCATTGTTATTAATATTGATCAACATTCCAATTGAAAGCACAGATGTCAGGGATTTTTTTAAAATGGGTTCAGTTATATTTAATAGTGCTGTTGATGAGAGAAAACCTAATGAAAACCAACAGATGGTCTATTTAATATCGCTCTCGGCTTTGAAACATGTGCCAAATGTGATACACACAAGGACTTGACAGGGCTGTTACTGGAAGCCTTTAATTACAACTATTTGCACTCCTGGGCCTACAGAAATTGCTAAAATAACACTGCAACTCTAACACTGGCCAAGGCAGGATTTAAATAATACCCGTTTTGTGATATTGTTTGTGGCACTGTATTTCCAAATGACCTCTATAGACAGTTTTTCTGACAGGTTTTGGGGTTTTTTGTTGTTGTTGTTGTTGTTGTTGTTTTGTTTTTTTTGTCAAGGAGCTTATGCCAACAGCCAGGATGAGCTCAGATGGCCCCACCTTCCACACAGCAACACATTTAGTCTAAAAAGTTGAACAGCATCTCCAAGGTCAAGAAGAGGTATGAATCCCTTTATCATTAGGGTTAACTTAATTATAGCAATGGCTCAACTGAGGTAAACTGACAAAGCAATGACTAAGTAATTAATAATATGGGCGTACCTCAGAGTTATTGCAGGATCGGTTCCAACCACCGCAATAAAACAAATATCACAATGAAGCCTGTCAGATTAATTTTTTTGGTTTCCCAGTACATATGAAAGCTATACTTACACTAAGCTGTAGATTATTAAGTATGCAATACCATCATGTCTAAAAAAACCAATGTACATACCTTAATTAAAAATACTTTATTGGGGCAGCCCGGGTCGCTCAGTGGTTTAGCACCTGCCTTTGGCCCAGGGTGCAGTCCTGGGGTCCCGGGATCGAGTTCTGCATCGGGCTCCCTGCATGGGGCCTGCTTCTCCCTCTGCCTGTGTTTCTGCCTCTCTCTCTCTCTCTCTCTGTCCCTCTCTCTCTCTGTCCCTCTCTCTCTCTCTCCTCTTTCTGTCTCTCATGAATAAAATAAATAAAATATTTTTAAAAAAATAAATACTTTATTGCTAAAAATAGTAACCATTATTGAGTTTTCAGCGAGTTCACTTCAACAAATATAATAGTAATGAAAAAGTTTGAAAGATTGTAAGACTTACCAAAACATGACACAGTGACAGGAAGTGAGCAAATGCTGTTGGGAAAATGGCACCAATAGACTTGCTCAGTGCATGGTGTGCCACAAACCGTCAATTTGTTAAAAAAAAAAAAAAAAAAAAAAAAAAAAAAAACAACTCAGTATCTGAAATACAATAAAGCAAAGTGCAATAGAATGAGGTATTCCCGTAATAGAGTTGCAACTGCCCCGTTATGAACCTTGCTTGTCCAAAATTGCTTGAACCACTTGTCCAAAATTATGTACTTCTCACAACATCAGAAAAATGGAGATGAGGACCTTATAGCCTAGAATGGTTCAATATCAGGCTCAATGTCACATAGCTTAGAAGTGGTAACCTGGGTCACCTGGGTGGCACAGTTGTTTAGGCATCTGACTCTTGTTTTTGGCTCAGGTTGTTATCTCAGGGTGGTGAGATCAAGTCCTGCATCAGGCTCTGCACTCAGCATGGAGTCTTCTTGAGATTCTTTCTCCCTCTCCCTCTATCCCTTCTGTTTGTGCTCTCTCTCACTCTGTCACTCTCAAATAAATAAATAAATCTTAAGAAAAAAAAAAAGTGGTAATCTAAGCAGATTAATTCCCCAGAGTAAGAGCAAGGTAGACTAGTCAATTAAGGCAAAATAGCATGTCACAAGAAGAAGAAAGAAAAGGAGAAGGAGGAGGAGAAGGAAAAGAGGGGAAAAGCAAGGGAGGAGAAGGATGAGAATAGAAGAGGAAGAGGAAGTGATAGAATTAAGGGAGGGAGAAGTAGAAAAAGAAGAAGAAGAGGAAAAAGGAAGAGGAGGAGGAGGGAAAGACAAAGAGAAAGAAGGGCAACCAGAATATACTCAAAAAAAGAAAACCCCCTATTTAAATTGCTTTGGAAAGAAGATAGCAGGAAATTCACAGATATCTAATCCCTTCATCTGTCCTCCATTGGGCTGTCTCCATCCTATGACTGCCAGGTAGGGTCTGGGGAAGAGAATGCTTGTTCACGGCATCTCAGTGGAGACAGATGGCAAAGAAAGAGGCTAGAACACTACAGCGATATGGGTGGCTTAGCAAAGAGTTTACCTCTCAGATGAAGATGCCTCATCTACCCGGAAGGTCAGACAGTCAACCACTGGTTCATGGGGAGCTCCGCATAGTAGATACACCTGCAGGTGACAGCAATAGCAATGAGATAATCACATTAGTGGGCTTAGAGCACACAGAATCAAACAGCCACTCTCTTTGAGCCTCATGAGAAATAATGGAGATTCCAAATCCAGTCATCTCTAGAGCACCCTAGCAAATAGTCCTCCTTCCCTGGCTTCCTCATCTGAAAGGAGCAACAAATCAAAAATAATTGGAAAGATAGAGAATAGTCTATTTTTGTTAAGTCTATAAAGTATCTTTAAAAATAATCATATTAATATTTGCTGCACAGAAAAATAGTCATGAATGCTGGAAGGAAATGATAAAGGCTGCACTCATTATGTGTAATAAAACAAAAAATCGTCAACAAAAATCTGATCCAAAGAAATATTACACATGACCATTATGAAATATCCTTCTGAAAAACTCAGATTAAAAACAGAAATTTAAGGGGAATTGATAGATTTGTTCATTCATTTCTGAATGGCTCAAAAAGTGCACAAGAACAAGAAACTAGGCAATGCAGTAATGACAATGTATATAGAAAAATGGCTATATATCCCAACGTATGTGATAAATAGTACTCAGAAAACAATTTGTATTCCTAAAAATATTTATTAGTAGTAGGATTGCTATTAATAAAGAGAAAAAGGAGAAAAAACTGAAAAAATAATAGGATAATATAATCTAAAAATGAAATTGAGAGACATAAACTTGAAATTAATGAAATAAGCAAACTATTTAAAAAGTTTTTATAATATATGCCCTTTTTAAGAGAGAAAATAAATCTATAACTTCCTGTCAACACTAATCAAAACAAAGAGAAAGCTAAAACATGCAATACCAAAACTGAAAAGCCCCATAGTGTAAAAAATGTAAGAGTCATAGACAATGGGAACTTAATAGACAGAAAGCTGTCATTTTTATGAAAATTTAAATTTCTAAGAGTAATTCATTTTAATAAAACATTAATAGGTTATAAAGAACTCTCACCTAGAAAGGTAAATACAGAAAGTTTTCTCACTCAGTTCTGTCTACTGTCTGAGCATCATCATCATCATCATCATCTTTAATTACCATCAGCACCACCATTTTCTTTTACTTATTTTAACTATGCCAGAATATAGACTAAGACATCAAAACTTGACAAAGACAGCACAGAAAACTGGAGCAAATATGCCTTATAGAAATTTCTAATAAATTATAATCACACTAAATATAGTACCACATTTTAAAATGTCACATTCTAGTTAAGAATAGTTTTCCACAACTACTAATTCAACATTGAGTAAATCAATCACTATAACTTCTTATATCAACAAGTTAAATAGAACAAAAATACATGATTGTATCACCATGTGCTAAAATACTAATAAAATTTAGAAGCCATTCCTAATGCAAATGCTTAGCAAAATAGAAAAAGAAAGAAATGCTCTAAACACAGTGAAGTCTAGTTAACAATATCCAACAAGAAGCAGAGCAATGATGATGAAAAGTCATTATGGTTAAAAAGAGTAGTGATTATAACAGACACTAGAGTCACTAAACAAAAATATATTTATTTGATGGTTTGACTAGAAAAAACAAAGAACAACTAAAAACATATTTGGTGAGGTGGCCAAATACAAGTTCAACAGCTATAAGTTAATGACAATAGCTTCATGTTAGAAATAAGTATGTAAAGAGAAACATCTCATTAATAGAAGTTATAAGAACCACAAAAATAGAGATTAAATTTAGCTTCAAATTATAAGGTTTATATAAAAAGAGCTATAAAATTTTATGAAAGGACATAAACTAAAATATCAGTAAATAGATACAGCATGTTCCTGGATTGGGAGACCTTTAATATCATAAAAAGGCAATTCTACCCAAACCAGTATATTATCTTGCTAGAATAGCAATCAGGAGCCAAATTTTTTAAACTGGAAATTTGTTTCAAATTTATATTGCATAATAAATATATAAGAATTTCCTAGAAATATCTGAAAGCTAAGAATGGCAGATAATTTGCTTTTCAAGCTTTTAAATCTATATAAATATGTTATAATACTAGAATTAACACAGGGATAGATAGATCAGTGAACAAAGCAAATAACACTGGTGGAAAATAAAATATGTAATTGGAAATTAATATATGGTAAATATGATATTGTAATATAAAGGAAATTGTTATTTTTTTCAGATGTAACATTGAAATAAGCAATAAGCACCTCTCTATCATATAAAACAAACTTGTTTTTTATGAATAGCCAGATAGTTCGTATTTTCAGATTTGCAATCCATTCAATGTCTTTCACAAGTACATTGACATTTTAGGAAGAGCCAAAGGCAACATATAAACAAATGGGCTTGGTTGTGTTCCAATGAAAGTTTATTTTAAAAAGTGGATAGTGGACCAGATTTGGCTTGTGGGCTGTGATTTGCCAAAACCTGAAGTAGAATAAATCTAAGCAAACTTTGTGTCCCAAAATATATTAAATATGGCTTAAAAACCTAATGCAAAAACAAAACAAAACAAAAATATTAAACCTAACAATATTAAAAAGAAAATTTTCATCATTGCAGAGTGAAGATATTTTCTTAAATATGATAGGAAACGCAGATAATAGAAAGGGAGTGATTTACATATCTCCTATGTAATTGCATAAAAGTAGAGTATAGAAACTATAAACAAAGTCAAAAGATAAACTACAGCCTGAAAGATAGTATTTGCAAGAGCATATGGCAGGCAAAGGATAAATATATCTAATATATAAGGAATTCCTGCAAATTGACAAATAACATTAAAATGATCCAACCGGTACATCTATAAAGGATACAAGCAAGCAATTCTCAAAAGAAGAAATTCAAAATACACAAACTTTAGAAAGTATGCTCTTTATTAGTAAGGTCAGATCATTCCTCTGCTCAAAATCTGGCCATGGCTTCCTACTCAATCAGTGTGAAAAAGACATTGTAGTAGCTTATCTCTCAGAATTTTCCCTTATGAATCTCTGTCTTACTCATCCCACTCCAATCCCTATGCCTCCTTTGCTCTTCCTTATAAACACAGCTGCTCTCCTAAATACGACTTTTTCACTGATGTGTCGTGCACCTTGGATGTTGCTCTTAAGAGGTCTATCTGTGACCACTTTACATAATTGCATACCTACCCCAATACCCACACAGACACACACACACACAGACACACACACACACACACACACACACTCCTTTTCCCCCTTCCCTAACTTGCCTTTCTTTTTTTTAATATAGATATTATCTTTAACCTACTATACAATTTATTTTTTTTTTCTGAATCATTGTCCCCTCACCAAGAATATGAACTCTACAACAGGAACATTTGTTGGATCATTGATGCATTCAAAAACCCTAGAACAGGAACGCCTGGGTAGTTCAGTGGTTGAGTGTCTGCCTTTGGCTCAGGTCATGATCCCACATCTGGGGATCGAGTCCCACATCTGGCTCCCTGCAAGGAACCTGCTTCTCTCTCTGCCTGTGTCTCTGCCTCTCATTCTTTCTCTCTTTCCTTAATAAATAAATAAATCTTAAAAAAAAAAAAACCTAGAACAGAGTCTTCACACATAATGTACACTAGCAAATAGTTAACAAGGGGCTGGGGAGGTAGGTAGCACTTATTAATTACAAGGCTTGAAGTCCCCAGCTTGGCAGATTTCAAGCAACCAATGGAAGGTGGTTACTGGAAAAAATTATGCCCAATCAGCTGGATGAGCCAAAACAACCCAGTTCCAGCTTACCATTGGGTACCTAGTAGGTGTTCAGCAAACATTTGTTGAATGAATAAATGCTAAACCTCACTAGTAATTATGAAAAATCAAATTAAAATGAGATATAATTTTTACCTATCAAGTTGGCATAAACTGTCAGAGACTGATAACTTCTGCAATTGCACTTTTAAAAACAAATTTTATAGAAATAAAAATATCAAAAAAAGAAATAAAAGTGCCTAAAGAAGTATGTAATGAAATATATTTATCACAGCACTGTTTGTAAAGGCAAAAAAAAAAAAAAAAAAAAGGAATTAATCTAAATATCCCCAAATAGAAAAAAATGTGTATAAATCATGGTATTCACATTATTAAATGTTTTACAGCCATTTAAACCATGAATGATACCTTTAAATATTAACCAGAAAAGCTATTCGTGGTATGTTTTAATAGGAAAATGTAAGTTCCAGAGCAATGAGCATAAGATTTAATTTAGTTGAAAAATACTAATAAAATAATTTTAAATGTTCTTTTATTTGCAACATGACAAAAATATTTAAAATACTTGATTTAGAATTACATTTGAAAAAGTTTATATGAATCTTCATACTTTTTCTTCTTTGCCTTAAAAAATTCAGGAAGTCTTTTATAATATAGTCCTCTATAATACTCCTAAGGAATGGTTTCTTAGCTAGTAAAAATTTTATCTGTTAAATCTCTTTTCTAACAAAAAGGTCTTGTTGAATTACCTTCAAATAATGCTTTAAACATCCTGTTTCTTACTTTGTTACCATATCACCTGCACAGCTCACACTTTCTAGGCTTAGAGTTACAATACCAAAAAGCTGCCCCCCAAAATGGAACTTGGTTGAGAAAAACAACGCCAGTTATCCATCATCAGCCTGAAATGTGATTCTAAACAATGTTTCCAAATGTAATTGGAAAGAGGATACATACAGTAATTAATAATAGTATAGTTACCACTTTTGAGACCCAAATCTATGGGTAAACAAATGGATACAGGGGCACCTGGGTGGCTCAGTTGTTGAGCATCTGCCTTTGGCTCAAGTTGTGATCCTGGGGTCCTGGGATCAAGTCCCATGTTGGGCTCCCCACAGAGAGCCTGCTTCTCCCTCTGCCTATGTCTTTGCCTCTCTCTCTCTCTCTCTCTCTCTCTGTCTCTCATGAATAAATAAATAAAATCTTAAAAAAATAAAATAAAATAAACAAATGGATACAAAGGCCAAAACTTAATGACTTTGATGAGTATACTAATCACAAGATCATTGTGACTGTAACTTGATAAGGATTGGATGGTATAAGAAAAAGAGAGATGCACAGGCCATGTTAAGGAGAGTGGATTTTATTCCAAGGGCGACGGAAAGCCACAGACAGGATTTATAAATTCTACACATTAAAATTTAAGGAGTAAAATGCTATAATTTATCTCTTTAAAAGATCATGTTGGCTAGGTGTGGAGAGTCACTTTCAGAGGAGCAAAATAGTGGCAAGGAGCCCCATGAGGAATGGGTTGTGGTAGTGCACTAGGAGGTGATGTTGGTTTGGGTTAGGGTGGAGGTGGGACATAGAAAGCAGATAGATGTCAGACCTACCATGTAGCATCTAGAGTTCTTAGTGATGGATCCAGTGTGGTGGTGAAGAGAGGAATCTAGGAGGACTCCTACACTTGACCACACCATTCCCAATGCCGTCAGGTATTCTGATATTCAGTGGGTTAGCAGAGAAAGAGGAGAGGTCATCCCACCTTCAATAAGTAACCAGTGGAGGGATCCCTGGGTGGCGCAGCAGTTTAGCGCCTGCCTTTGGCCCAGGGCGCGATCCTGGAGACCCAGGATCGAATCCCACGTCGGGCTCCTGGTGCATGGAGCCTGCTTCTCCCTCTGCCTGTGTCTCTGCCTCTCTCTCTCTCATGGTGTGCCTATCATAAAAAAAAAAAAAAAAAGAAAAAGTAACCAGTGGAGAAAGTCCCATGGGACCTAAAACAAAACAAAACAAAAAGAATTAAAAATGCTTATGGACACAAAGGATAAGAGTATAGATTGTTTCAAGAAGGGGTGGTTAATTATGTTAAATCCTACTGAGAGGTCATGGAAGATAAAGACAAAAATGGCCACTGGATTTGGCCTATAGAGTTAGGGTACTTTTGACCTAGCAGTAAGAGTAGTGAGGATTCAAGCCAAGTGGTGTAAAGAAGAGAGGATGTAGCAAAGACAGACAGTGGTGAGTGTAGCAACTCCTTTGGGAAGATTTGTTGAAAAGTAAAACAAAGAAATGAGGCAATAGATAAAGGAAGATAAAATTGGATCACTGAAAGATTTGTTTATAATTAGACCACCCTGGTACTTATTTACAGAAACAGTAATGACCCCTAGAGAAGAAATGGAAGATGCAAGGGAGAAAGGAATCTGTGGGAGCAAAGTCCTCAAGTGTGGAGGAAGAACTGAGAAGGGCTACAGGTGGCTACAGGTGGAGGTGTTGGCCACTCGGGCCAGGTCACAACAGGAGAGGGCCCAGAGAGTGCAAGTACAGTTACATAAGACTAAGGTGAAGCAGAGATGAGGGTTTCCCAACCAGGACTGTTCTTTTCCCATTGAAGTGTGAGGCACGGTCTCAAGTGGGAAGTGGAGTGAGAGAGCAAAGGCAAGTGTTGAGGAGTCATTTCAGAAAGAAGATCAAATTTCTTACAGCAGCAAAGTGTGCCTATCTGAGATAGAAACAATTTGATGTTTGGGATCCTTAATGGAAGCCCCATTAGCTCACACTCTCATTTTTCTGTAGGCACATCTGGCCCCCTAGGCACTGGATAAAGGAGGTGTTGCAATCTCCACTTTCCAGGTGAGGGATATATCTGTGAGCCTCACATATGCTGAGTAACTTTGGATTAAAAATTACATCTCTTTTAAGAGATTTGATCAGTTAAGTATCCAATTCTTGGTTTCAACTCAGGTCATGATCTCAAGGTCATGAGATCGAGCTCCAGCTTGGGCTCTGTGCTGATTGTGGAGCCTGCTTAAGATTCTCTCTCTCTCTCTCACTTTCTCTCTCTACCCCTCTCCCAACTGCCGGCTTATGCTTTCTCTTGAAAAAAAAATCTTGGATAGAAACAACAGTAATAGTAACTGCTACCTATCTTCCCCCAAAGTACTATTTAGAAAAGTGTAAGAAAGATGAAGGAGAGGATTTTAAGAATAATTCCAAGGTCATAACAAACGTGCTTCAACAGAAATGAGGGGCAAAGGTATGAAAGTAATCCTGTGATACTTTTGAAAAGCAATTTTTCCAGCATATATTGATAACTCTGAAATCTTTGTTCAAAGCTTAATTTTTAATAGACTTTCTGATCTTAATTGCTTAGCAAAAACTATATAAGATGATAATCTGCAAAATGACCTGAAAGAAAAACACATGCTATAATAAGCCTTGCAATATTTGTTCAAAATAAGTTCTAATGCATCAACCAATTAATAAAATCAGCAATGATCGTGGCCTTGGGTAACAAAAACACTCAGTTTCTAGCAGCAAAACAGTGTCAAAGAAAACAAATGTCCTCTGAGAAATGTCTTTAAAAGCTCATCACCTTATAAATCAACCTGAGCAAATCAAATATGGCAATTAACATGCAGAAAGTCTAGACGTGGTTCTTGGAAAAAAGAGTGTAAGAAAATAGGTTTGTTTCCACTTGAACAATGCAAAGGAAAACAGGAGTAGTGGCTTGTGTTGATCAATTGATGCCAACCAACTCTGATTGCTTTCTGGATAATATTGCGGCATAAGTAGACAGAGCAAGCGGAAGGAGTGTGCACATTTGTGTGTGACTGCATGTGTGCACATGTATTATACATGACTGAACACAATAATATATGCATATACACTTGAAATGTGACTTGTACTTAAGAAAGTTCACAAAGATTTTATTAAAGTCAATTTTGTAGGCACACTGATTAATTTAAACATGTCTACAAGACAGCTAATATAAGGCAGTATAACTCAGGGGGGAACCAGAGAGATATTTAATTTGGTAAGCATTATGTGACATTTTTACTAATAACCTAGAAACCCAGGGATAAACACTATTTTTGACTTGCCATATGAAATAGAGGTTTTTTTGTAGGAGTAACATTTAACACTCAAAAACTAAAGTTTAAAAATGAGGTAGGGGTGCCTGGCTAGTGCAGTTGGTTAAGTGATTGGCTCAAGGTCATGATCTCAGGGTAGTGAGATCAAGCCCCACATCAGCTCTGAGCTCAACGTGGAGTCTGCTTAAGTTTCTCTCTCCCTCTCCCTTCTACCCCTCCACCCTGCTTGCTCACTCCCTCTCTCTCAAATAAATAAATAAACCTTTAAAATAAATAAAAATTCAGACAAGTAATATCCAGCAGAGACAAACCTAAAAAAATAGATGTATAAATGCATAAACTTCTGAATGTGTTGAGTCAACTATCTTGATGATTCCAGGCTTCTTGTTATATAAATCATCTTAGATATAACCTTTCTATACCATTTAAACTTATATAAATAAGAATAATAGCTCTCATTTCTCAAGTTCCTACACTGTGACATAGGCTACCAGGTTCTTTATAATACCCTGACTCCTATAATAAAAAGAACTGGCTCCATTTAACTGAACTGGCCCTATTTAACAGGGGCTCAGAGAACTGAGCTTAAACTCTGCTGGACCCAGAAATCTAGAATGTGGTGAGATGAGATTAAACCTTCCCCCAAACTCCCGGTTGTCTCCACTGTCCCTCTCTGACACCCCTGAGCCTGTCATGCCAAAGGGCAGATGGAAAGGAAGCAGATCCAGTTATCCCTGGTCATTTCTGATATTGCCCGAGTCCCTGGGGCCTGGATTCCCACATTGCCCTTGCCAGTCCCACTATCACTGACACAAAGCCACCATCTCTCTATCCCCCTCCAGCAGGGTTTATGACTGGCTAAGAGTGAAAGCTTCCAAAGCAGCTCCCAGTCCACTTTCCCTGGCCTGTACTCTAGACACACACTAAGGATCTCACCTCCATACTCACTCCAACCCAGCTTCCTAAGGTCCTGTGGGTACCATTTCCATCTAGGTTATATTGGTGTGCATGTGCATGTGTGTGCATATGCATGTGTGTACTGTGTGTGCACTTGTGTTGGTACATGTGCATGTATATGTGTGCATGTGTGTTTGCATGTGTCTGTGTGTATATATGCACATATGTGCTGGGGGATGGGGTGAGGACACAAGAGACAGTGCTGATCACTTGGAAAACTGGAGCCTTGCACATTTGGAAGGGCCCAAGTTTGAATCTTAGCTCCATCATTTACTACCATCTTCCAGGCCTTTACTTTGGTAGTCTTCCACCAGGGGCAATTTTGGCCTAAGAGGGCAATTGGCAATGTCTAGACACCCCTTGTGTTATCTAGGGAGTGTCTATATATGAGGAATACTACTCACACTTAGTGGGTAGAGGCCAGCAATGGTGCAAAACATTCCACAACATACAGAACAACACCAACAGAGAAGCGTCCCCCCAAGAAGTCATTAGTGCCAGGGTAGGCACTGACTCTGATGGATCCTAAAAATGAAGGCATTCTGGAAGGGTCTTCATTCTCACTGCACCTTCCAGGCTCAGGCTCCTATCCATTAAGTTCCATGAAACTTAGCTTTAGCCAAATCATTTTCATTCTGAAAATCTTGTGTGAAATCTTAACACTTCAGCCTGACATGCAAGGTCTCCATGGATTTTTCTGCTGGGAACTTTTCCAATCTTATGTCCTATAACAGCTCTTCCTACACGCTATGCCCAGAACATAAAAAAACAAACAAACAAACAAACAAACAAACAAACAAACAAAAAAAAAACAACCCTCACTATTCTCCTCATCTAATCCCTGCTTTCTACCCTCTATGCTTTTGCTCCTATGCAACTCTCAAGAATCTTCTTCTTCACTAAATGTCAAAATCTTCACATTCTTCCAAGTCCAATAAAAATATTACCCCTCCACATATCCTAACCTGATCCCCTCACTTAGAAGTAATGCTTCTACTGCCAGCATCCCTGTGGCACTTTGTCTAAGCCTGTTCTAGAATGGTCCTGTACATGCCTCACCAGATTGATGGCTCTTGATGGGAAGATCCAAGAATGCTCTCTTTTTAAATTATTGTTCAACAAAAGAATGAAGTGGTTAATTAATGTTAAAGGAGTTTTAGAATCAAACAGAAGGGGTATCAATATATTTTATAGGTTTCCAACACAGAGAAAGTGCTAAAATAGTCATTTATGTGTGACTTAATCAAGTAAGTGAGAACCCATGACAACCCGTTTGGTGATTCGGTTAAATTGCAACGTCTATCAACTTCACTTCAGGTAATTCCATAATTCTTTGAGCTCATGAGTCTAAAATGACTGGCTTTCTATGGTTGGGAAGGGCCACATGCTATGTGTACCTGCTCATGTCAGAGGGGACCAGCCCTTGGTAAGCACATTTCTGCACAGTTCAATTTCTTTGAACTTACAGGTTAATGTGACCTATATAATTCTTACAAGACCCAAGAGGAAAGTCTCTGTTGTGAAAGAAATGAACTTCCATTTGTTTAGCTTCACTTGAGACGTGGTTTTAATTCATGACAGATCAGGCAAGGCCTTGCTTTAGAGCTACGATGGGCGAATGCTCAGGATCCTGAAAAGAGCTCCCTGCCTACTCACCTCCCTAGCCTATAACTCCCTACCCTAAGCTTTTCAGTGAGGTGCCTTCTGAGAATGGCAGTGAAGTTCTAAGTGGTAATAAAACTCATCCCAGCAGGTCATTTCCACGAAGCTAGACAAAATCTGCGGAGCAATGCTGAGTGGGTTAGATCTCACTGGACCTTTGACCCCTTCCTATACCTTTTAGGGTACATTCCCCATGCTTTAAGCAAGGCAAACCTTCATCCTGCCCTCTACTGTTCAAACCTCTCTAATGACTCCTCCAAAACGATCCTACCCGCTCCAAAATGATCCAAAACAATCCTACCCATGTCATCACAGTGCTAAAACTCAAAATCTCACCAAGCTGCAATTTCTTCTAAGCTTGGGAGACTAGCAGAAGAATGGAACATGTTTACACTAAGATCTGAATGACTGATAGTCTTGAAATCCATCCTAGGTGTTGCTTTGTTTAAAGAAAGCTCTACAAAAATTTGCTTTTGTTTGAATCTCAGTAAGGAAATTCAGGTGGCTCTTAAAAAGTTACTGGGGGATGCGGGGCCCCCAGCATTCCATCAAAACCTGGTGCTGGAACCTACCAGCATTAATTTCATGACCTTAAAATAATTTCCTTAATCAGTGTATTAATGACCCCACCCCAGGTTTTCTTCCTATTCCTCCCAAGGGGAATCTCCTAAAATACAGATGTGTGTTATTCCACCATTTAAAACCCATCAATAATTCATTATTGCCTATGCAATCAAAGGTCAAGTTCTTCAGCATACAGTGGAAGGTTCTTCTCGATATTGTCCCACTTCTGTACCCCCAAAATTCATCCTGACTTCTCACTAATACATGTCAAGCAGACTCCCCCTCTAGGGCTTTACAGAAGTTCTGGTCTCTGCCCACCCTGGGTCCCCCCCCTCACCTTCTGAACCAGCAGCTGTTATTTAGCCTCAAGTCCTAGCCAGGCGCCACTTGCCCTGTGCCAGGACTGAGTCACTGCTGATGTCCTTCCTCTGGGCTCTGCCCTTCCTCTTTCAAATATTCCATCCCCCCTGGGCTGCAGTCTCATTGAGTTCCAGGTGAGTTTTACAATTCCTCTCCATGTCTGCCTAGCACAAGCGTTTGTTGCATGAATAGATATTTATTTAGTGAGTGAATGAATGCACCAACCAGTCTATCAGTTAATAAACAAGGATTTTTAAAAGTACGCGAACCACCTCAAACAGGTATTGGACACAATTTTTAAAATCAGAAACATGGAGGGAAAAAGCAAATAGCATATCATGCATCTAAAAACCATCTAAAGGAAGCCAAAATTGCATATGGTTCAATTTCCTGGTCTGTATATAAATGAAACATTTTTCCTATATGGTATAGCCTAGGAGTAAATGCTGGAGGATTTGGAAATACCTGGGTTCTGAATTTACACAGGCTGCTTAAGGCAATGAAGTACCTATTTTGCATATTTTTAAGAGTCACAGACCTGCTGCTGAGGGTGAGTTTGAAGTGTAGGGTATGTGGGAGGTGGGGGAGAGAAGAGAGTTTGGGGAAGTAGAGCCAGAAAAGCAAATTCCAAAGAAAAACATTGCTATGGAATGAGCTCGCTATGATTGTGGGTGCCCGAAACTCCTGAATGCGCTTGTAAAATCGTTAAATTCTAATTAATACTGGATTAGGCTTGCCACAGTGTGATAAACCCCAAAGTATTTCTTCTCAGATCAGAAATGCCCAGTCCCCTCCTGCTGGTCTCACAGATGCTTGTCAGGTACATCTTGGTTTGTGCTTGAAACATGAACTTGCAAAGCTTCCAAGTCATAGGCAACTCGTGTTGAAAACTCATTACCTGAATGCTGCCTCAGAAATAAACAAAGTGGGGGATCCCTGGGTGGCGCAGCGGTTTGGCGCCTGCCTTTGGCCCAGGGCGTGATCCTGGAGACCCGGGATCAAATTCCACGTCGGGCTCCCGGTGCATGGAGCCTGCTTCTCCCTCTGCCTGTGTCTCTGCCTCTCTCTCTCTCTCTCTCTCTGTGTGACTATCATAAAAAAAAAAAAAAAAAAAAAATTAAAAAAAAAAAGAAATAAACAAAGTGGCCAGGTTCTTTGATGATCTCATGTTCAGGGGCGGGCTAATGAGTCTCCACTCTCTTTGGGAAGAAAAATGCTGGGATGAAGAGTTGTGTTAACAGCTGGACATGGGCTGCCTGTTTTTCTGCTTGGGAATGTTCTAGGAAGCATTTTCAAGCCAAATAATCATTGTTTTTGGAGTTAATGTTTACCAAACACCTTTTTTCCCAAGTGATCTTACTTGGTCCTAACAATAGCTTGGAAACTTAAATACTACCATAATCTTAAAGACGAGGACTTCGAGGTTCAGGAAAGTTGATGCAGAACTGTGGTTCAGGTATGATTCCTAGGTATGATTCCAGAACTGGGTTTGATTTGCTTCAACACAGGCCAACCTCCCATGGAGCCTGGTAGGGAGCACAGAACTGACTCTTCCTTTGATCCCAGGCCCATTTGCCAAAAGCAACCAGGAGACCAATTATATTCCTTTAACTTTCATTATCCAATGCCTGACCACACATCAATCTCCTTTTACAATTGTTGACATACCTCTGCAGCTTATCCCAGCCCTTCCCTCTTGCAGAGACAAAAGCACTCTGTAGCTCAGCGTCCTCATTCTGTCTACACCTCCAGTCAATATTCTCTAGGCCTTTTCTCCACCCTTTCACTGCACTTTGTGGAGCCCAGGCCCTGTTGTGAATGCTCTGTTCATTGTTTCTGGCTTCGCCTTAAACCATGCATTCCTTGCTCAGTCCCTAACTTTCCAGGTAGGATGTGGGGGGCTTGTGTTCCCACACGAGAATGACTCCATATCAAACCTTAAGGTTATTTTTTGTCTCCTCCTCTTCCTCTAGCTCTAAGTTACAAAGTCCTTGAGACTCAAAACTGTTTTCCATGCTCTGTTGAACACCCAGCACTTGGAAGACTGCTTTGCTCAAAGCAAATATTCAGTGACATTTTTTGAATGAATAAATGAATGAATCTCACTAGTAAATTCTACACTGATTAATGCAGTAGTCCTCATTGCCCAATCTACAAGCCATTTTACATTTCCAGTATTGCAGAAAAACATCACAAATCACATCTGTCTGAGCCTTTCATGAAGTTGTACAATCTGGTATTGGAGACTTTGGTTTTGATTTCCTGTCTCCTGTGTCACTGTGGGTTTTCAAAGCTTGGCCACCTTCCCTGTCCAATCTACACTTCCACTGTCCTAGTCAGTCTCAGGAAATGACTGAATCTTCTACTTTACCAGAACTGAGGATGCCCACTTGGGCTTTCTCCCCTCTATCCTGTCTTTATTGGAATTGTGACCCTTGCTCACTCTCTTGGAAAGTACATTCTATATTGATAAGGTGGTCTTCTTCCTGCCCTCACCCTGATCCCTGCTCTGTCCACCCAGACCACTCTTCTGTTAGTGTCCCTCCTGGGCTTCCCATGGTTCCTACAATTTTCTTATCTCTTCCTCCACACCCTCAGCCCTGTTTTAGTCAAAGAAGCACCTGTGTTCTGACTCGTGGCTAACCCTTCTGCTCCCGAGCATCCTCATGTCCTCCACCAAGGTCCCTATCATTGTTCCATGTTTTCCTTTGAATGCATGGATTCCTTCCCATCAGTCACAAGTATGCTTCTTCAAGCCCTGCTTTCCCCTTCAGGTCACTTCTCCTAGGTCTCTTTCATTACTGTTCCCTCTCATTGAGAGGTCTAAACTCTACTGCCTCTATGAAGAAAGATGTCTTCTTTCCTCCCAGCTCTAATTCCCATCTCTCTCCACCGCTTTAGGATATTGCTCGGGGAAGTTCTCTGCTCTCTACATCTCCTAAGTTCCAAATTTTTCCAGGTACCACCAAGACTATCTCGTAACGCTTTCCATCCTCAAAATCCCATTCATTCCTCAGGGATTTCTCATCTCACATTCTCCCTATCCACAACTGCACTAAAACTTTTTCCCAAGATATGACATAAAAGGCAGCTGTATAAGTCCAGGGTACTGGAGCTTCTCACGAGCCCCACCAGAGCTGGCTCCCCACACAGTACAACCTGCATCTCATCTGAGACTCCACTGCTGGTTCAAGTCTTTCTCACCAACATCTCCTGCTGCACTACCATCTTGTTTAAAAACCACTACCATTCCCTGTAACCCACCACATTCAGTTAACATTTCCTAATGCGAATCTCAGGATCCCCCACACTACCCTCTCTGATCAAGAAAAAAATATTCATTCCTTTCCTGTGATGAACCAATCTCATTTATACGTGTTTATTTTTGTAAAGTATAGTCAACGTGGATTCTCAGCTTCATGTCAGGGATGTCTCATAATATGTGCAAATGCTAATTCCCACAAAGAATGATGCTAAGGCATGCAAGGCATGCTGCGAGGCAGTCTCCAGGGCCAGTGCAGATGTGGGATATATTTAGTCATGCATGAACCCAGGCACAGCGGAAATGCCCACCTTTGATAGTGCATCTTTCTCATCTCTAAATGGTACAAGTGTCTCTCAGTGGGAGATGCCATCTTGCTACTGCTACTTATAGCAAGCTGCCCCTCCTGTGGAGAAAGAAAGTCGGAGAACAAAGTTCAACACCTGGATGCAGGATTAGAAAAAAAAAAAAAAGAAGCTAATTATTTTGAGCATCTCTTCTCTTCCTTATCTTTCCTTGATTAATGCAGGGAGTTTGTCATTGTGGGTTTGCGTATCTCTGGCTTCATCATAATCACAAATATTCAGGTCTAATTCCACATCTAGGAGGTCTACTCAAAATTTCAAGTATATTGACATTTTACTCTACTTATTCAATTACAGAAAGAAAAATATTTTGCAGGATAGTGACATAGTTTGAGAAGTGTTGTTCTTAAATAAGAAGATACCAAAAGTTTTGAACAAAATGAATACCTGTTATTCTCCAAAGAAGACTGTATATACTGTGCAGTGACGTTCCACATTAGTAAAGGACAACTTGAATTCCAAAATTATGGAGTATTTTCAACCATCACTATAAAAGTGCACCATTTCCAGTATTTTCTTTTTTTTTTTATAAGAAGATTGGTGTTCTTTGCCTCTCCTTCTTCCTAGTGACAACAAAGCAGTTGCAATGACCAGTGCTCAACCACTAGAAACATCCTGAGGAAATCTTTAGGATGTTGAAAATCATTTCAGATGATCCTTAAAGTATTGAATACCTAAAAAATCAGGAATAATAAATATATTAATTAATTTAACATCAACTAAATGCTATATGGGACAAACCAGATAATAAGGGTAAGATCCTTACAGGGGAGCCCTTGCAGAAACCAGAAATGCCCCTAACTTGCTGGCAGAACCAAGAGCATCATCCAAATTCTACTGTCCTGAAGAAAACCAATTGACCTTAAGCTCTTTTATGTTGTGTCCTTCTTATATAAACACATATTTTCTCCACCTAAACAGATTTTAAGTAGTAAACATGACATGCATTCATCTCATGATTTTTATAGAATATTTAAAATGATGTTTGGGTCCCCAAGTATCAAAACAATTTACACAGTAAAATAAATTTCCATGTTCCCAGGCTAGCCCTCTGTGCAAAGAAACTAAAAATACTCCGCATTCATAAGGAAAGGCACAAAAATGTCTGTTGCTGAGCCTTTAACAGCTCTACATGTTAAAAGACCTCTGAATTTGTTAGGTTGGGTTTGTTGTCTGTGTCAGAAAACTAATGTAACGTTAATAAGTGAGAAGTTGGGGATTTTATCTGTTCTTGTTCCAGAGCTAGAAGAGAAGAATAAAGCAGATTCACATAATATGAAGGATATGAACTTCTATTATATTGCTCTCTCTCAGAATGTGACTTTTATCTCATAGTCAAGATGATTGCTCATATTCCAGCCATTACTTCTGCATTCCAGCCATTACTTCTGCATTCCTGCCATCTGGAAGGAGGATAAGGAAAAGAATTTTTTTGGGGGGTGGTGGTGAAATAAGAAAGGAATTTGTTATTTATTTCAGAGAGGCCAACACAGGGAACACAGCAGACTTGTGTCTCAAAGACTGTCTTCAAAGTTGGAAAATATTTTTTTTTATCTTTGCCAGAATGTAGTCACATTTCCACAATAATTTGCAAGAGAGGATGGGAAACTCAGTCTCTAAACAGCCTCATGCCTGTTTGTTGGTCTGTTTTTTTGTTTTGTTTTGTTTTGTTTTTTAATGGGGCTTCTATTACTATGAAGGGGAAACAGGTGTATGGATAGCTAGTAGTCTGTCATAGTTTCTATTCAAAATTAGCCTTCATTTCACCATAGTTTTGTGCCTATTCTATAGTTTCATCTTCCATATGAAGAGAGGAATGAAGACACCAGGGTCCCAAAGTTGCCCTGCATGTGGCAGTAGTGGGGGTTTGGAGTGGGGAGCAGAGCAGTGAAAGGAGCTTGGTTTTGTCCAGTGAGTGGGGGCAAGGGGAGACAGGGGGCACTCAGCAGTCCACATATGTATTCACTTCATCCCAAATTGAATGTTAATGCCTGTGTTAGGACAAAGACTAGCTAGTCTTGTTAACTAGAAAATACATATATGAAGAAGATTTATAGATTTACTTTTTAGATTTTTTTTTTAATTTATTTGAGATAGAGTGAAAGAGAGAGTGCATGTGCAAAAGTGGGGGGATGGGGCAGAGGGAGAGAAGGAAGCAAGCTCCTCGCAGAGCAGGGAGTCTGATGTTGTGGGGCTCCATTCCAGGACCCCGAGATCACCACTTGAGCCAAAGTAAGCACTTAACCAACTAAGCCACCCAAGTGCCCTTATATATCTATTTATTAGATTACTTTAATTGCATGAACACACTCCCATTTCATTATTGTCTTCATTTTGTCCTTGTACTCTCCTTTTTCATATTTTGTACATGTAAAAAAGGCCAACAAAACATGCAGTTGTGTCCAAATATGTATTTTTTAACATAAACACACAGACATACAAATACACATGACTTTGGAAGTCAGAGAAAAACTTAAGAATTTTAACATTACCGTAGTACCAGCAGAATTTTATACTTGCAAGTATATCCCAGGTGATGTTGAAGTTATTTCTCTGCAAACATGTTTCTGAGAGTCTGAGATGGAAATGAAGGCACAGAAGTGTCCTGTCTTGCTTGTATACTCAGTGTATGGAAACTGGAGAAAAAAAAAGAGGAAGCACAAATGCAAGAATGTGGTGTGATTGGAGCTAGAACTACAACTGACTGACTACAGTTCTGACATTTCCAGATCTCACTTTCTTCATATATAAATGATGACTAGGTTAAACCATAAAGTCACTGATATGGACTGCTTTGTGTCCCTCTCCCCAAAATTCATGTGTTGAAGGTTTTAACCTCCAATGTGATCATATTTGGACAAAAGGCCTTCCAAGAGAAGGTTAAGGATACATGAGATTGTAAGGGTGGGGCCCTAATACAGCAGACTGTCCTTATAAAAAAGGCAAGAACTCTGGGAAGGCATACAAAGAAAAGCCCATGTGAGGATGCAACAAGAAGACCACTACATGTAAGCCAAGGACAGGGGCTCCAGAAGAATCCAACTCTATAGACACCTTGATCTCCAACTTCCAGCCTCCCAGACTGTGAGAAAGTACATTCCTGTTATTTAAGCCCTCCAGTTTGTGGTATGTATGGTATTTGTCATGCTTTTAACTCTAATATTGTTTTATTACAAACACAGAATATCTTTATGTGAAAGATCAAAATATATTAGTGTGAATTTAGAAACAATTGTACAAATAATAAGGATATTGAAAAAAAACTGCAAAGCAATCATCAGCTTCCAGAATTTATTTATTTATTTATTTACTTACTTATTTTTAAAGATTTTATTTATTCATGAAAGACACAGAGAGAGAGGCAGAGACACGGGAAGCGGGAGAAGCAAACTCCCTGCAGCAAACTGATGTGGGTCTCAATCCCAGGACCCCAGGATCACTACTTGAGCCAAAGGCAGATGCTCAACCCCTGAGCCACCGAAGCATCCCAGCTCCCAGGATTTTAACTGTATAAAAAAACTACTTGTAAAGGACCTTAATAGTATACAAACTGGTTTCACATAAATTATTTCATCATCCCAACTAAAACAGTAGAAAATCTGGTAGGTCACAGCATTAACTCCAGGTCTCATATCTTCTACCTATGCACATAGATCTCCCTCTCCTTCAGAAAAGAACAATAACAACAAATCTTCCAAGTAAATTATATTGAAACTGGGAGTGTAGTAATAAGAATCCACCAAAAATTTCATTTAAAGGTGATTGTTGATTCTCACCCAGCTGACCACCATCCCTACAGGGATGCCTACAGGGCTCCCTACCAGCATTGATGGAGAAATGCAAAAGTCCTCATCTTGATTTCGGGCCTCAGGCAGACTATAACCAGTAAAAGAAATAAGATATAAAAACAGAGTTTAAAATAAGGAAGAAATGTAAATAATGATAAAAATATGTCACAAAAGTGTGTTATCTATAAAGCTAAATGAAAAATAACTGCCATGGAGGAAACACATGAACACTCTTCAAAGAGTTTTTATTGTGATGTCTTGAAGATAAGATGAAATCTGAGCTAAAAAACAAAAAACAAAAAACAAAAAACACCATAGCCTATATTTGAGTGGAGGAGGGTGACAAGGAAACAATTAACCTAACCAGAGGCCTCCCTAAAGTTATTTGAAATAAATTCCTGAGCCACCGTGATTGTGACTTTATTTTTGCCATGTTCCGATCACATGTATTATTTAAAATATTTGTCATTCATCTGTCTTAGGTAGCTTATCAACCTGGGTGTCTGGGCTTTATCCAACTACCTAAATTTTTCTCCTCAGCTGGAGATGGATCTAATATTGTGTTGCCAACATTGTGACTCCTTTAAGATGGTCCCAGGGAAATGAGAGTCAGCCACTTGGAACAAGAAAAAGATATCTAAGTTAACAAGAAGAAGTTTGTCAAATTTGTAGCCATCTCTCACTAGTTCTTGTTCATGATACATGACCTAATTTGGTTCTAGAACCCACTTGACTTTCAATATAGGAATTTGATCTTTAATTCAATATTTGGCCAATAATTTGGTCCCTGACTTGGCCTCACCCATCAACTGTGATTTCTGCCTCCTCAGCTTGGCATGTATTACTGACCCCCACTGCAGACAAGCAAGGCTGCATTTCTAGCTTTGGGCAAAGCAATTCACTGACTCCATACTCCCATTTATCAATCCTATATTGTTCAAATCATACTTGTGCTCTTGTTAGGTAATAATATAGAACGATTCTTTGTGTTGACTTAGGTTGCTAAACCATCATACTACTGGCTATAGATCCAGCCAAAACAAAAGCTTGGCACCATTGAAATACCATCTCTAAAGGTAGTTCAATGGCAAGTCCTGTGATCTGAACGCAAGTCCTCATGCTTCCCCAGCTGACTCCCAGAGTGCACGCTAGCGAGCTTCCATAGTCAAAATAAACTTATTTGTTTAATGAGGCAATGAATCTGAGGATTATATTATAATAAATAACTCTTTAAAAATATTTATTTCAGGGATCCCTGGGTGGTGCAGCTGTTTGGCGCCTGCCTTTGGCCCAGGGTGTGATCCTTGAGACCCGGGATCGAATCCCGCGTCGGGCTCCCGGTTCATGGAGCCTGCTTCTCCCTCTGCCTGTGTCTCTGCCTCTTTCTCTCTCTCTGTGACTATCATAAAATAAAAATAAAAATAAAATAAAAAAAATATATTTATTTCACTTTCGTTCAAATTTATCAGTCACCAGGGAGTAGCTGACTTCTGATAGCCATCTCAAAATACATTTTGGAAGGAGTTTCTAAGTCTCATGCACTAGAATCCATTTTTCCCCTAGTTTATCATAATTCCATTAATGGATGAGTTTAAGAAGGCCTCATAATTAATTATGTTTTCATAAATATAGTCCACACAACTTCACTATTCAGTGACCACTTCCTTATCTAGAGAAAGGGATCTAACTGTCATAGTAACCTCAAAAATGATAATATTTGATTGACATGGAAATAAGGCAAATTAATAGGAATTTACAGGGGCTCAGGAGGTTTGGCTGTAGGTGTATGGGAGTCTTCTGAGTATTGGCAGTGATATGATGCTATTCCTTTAAGACTGCAAACATGTTTCAAAATAAATTTTAATGATTGACAATGTTCTTAGGTTTGCAAAGTTTCTCCACTTCTGTGAGCTTATATTCCTTCCTATTTTTGATCTCTTTCATAGCATTTAAATACTTTTTTCTATCTCCCAAAATAAGATTTAAAGTATTTCCAAGTGATACAAAATTACCTATGCAGTGTATTCAGAGTCATGTAAAAATAGAAAAACAAAACTGGTTAGGAGAAAAAAAAAACAAAAACCCTAAAGTAAATAAACTGAAATGTTTACTATAAGCTATGGATGGGGTTTTATTCTTTTTATTTTTTTCAAATTGCCTACAACCAGTATCACTTTTTCATAATAATAATAAGATGATGATGATGATGATGATAAACGCAATAACACAGGTGAAAGAACATGAGCTCAGGAATCAAATCTAAGTTAAATTCTTGCCACGAGATGTGTACACATCTCATCACCTCTGTAAGTCACTGTCGTTACCTTTCCTCAAATTCCTTACAGAATACCTTGCCCTCAGAGCCACTGTGAGAATTAAATAAAATAACTTCTGTAGATTGCCTCACATGATACATGTTACTCTCCCATATAGTAAAACCTTTATTGTAATGGGAGAAGCCTCCCTGAAAACTAAGGTAGGGTGTCTTTCTGAATCAAAAATGCCATGTTTTTTTCCTGCATATGCATGTGTTCAGAAAGCTGGATACCAAACAAGAAATGGCTTCCTTATTGATTGCATCAGCTCCAGGTAGCCAATAATGAGAACCACAAAGCTTGTGACTGGTGAGGCTGGTGGCAGACAGGTATGCAAGTTCCTGGTTTTGAGTCATGAGCAAGGTTTCAGCTTTTTCTCCCTGGATCCAGGGTAGTCATGAGATTCTTCAATGGATTTCTAAATTACCTAGTGAAAATAAAATGCCTAAAGACTAACAAAAGATATGTTTGTAGTAGATAGGAGCCATGAAACTAATTAACTAATTAATTAAAATTAATTAACTGAAGAGTCCAAAATTCTCTTGCTGTCAGAAGTGCTGTGATCTGGCTTGGGAATTAAAGCATCGTCCTGATTTCTATAAAGGGAGAATGGGGAGCTTTCTTAGATGCTATCCATTAGTGATAATGGTTCCTCTCAGGAAACCTGAGATAATTAGGCCTAAATCATCTTTATGCTCTTGAGAGAGGTCAGAATAATGATTGTAAGACATTTAGCCATGTTAGGAAATAGCCAAGCTCCATTTTGAACCTCAGGGACATGATTTCTGGTGAATAAAGTAGGTTGCATAAGATCTCTCTCTCTCTCACACACACACACACACACACACACACGCACACCTTTTGATCAGAAATTAGTTGATTTAACAAGCATGTTTTGAACTCTTGCTATATCTCAAGATCAGGGGATACAATGCAAAATGAATGCTGCACACAGTAGCCAATCCCCAACAAATCTTGTGTATTTCATGTGCACAGTACATTCTTGTATTTCATCCCTGACACCATAATGTTGGTCTGAACCTTTATCTTCTCTCATTTGAATGGATGACAGAAGCTTTCTGTCTAGTTTTTTTATAAAAGTTCCCAGTAACTATCATCAGGAATATAGTAAAAGTTATATTTGTATAGTAGTATATATTTCATGTTTATACTATATATATATAGTATATATACACTATATATTTTACATATAGGAAAAATTATATGTCCTGCACATATTAAGGCTTAGGAGATGTTAACCATAATTACTCCTACAATATCTTCCTCTCTAATCCTCTCATCTCCAACTGCAAACACACCATCAAAACTTTCCCCACTGTGGACACCTTTCTAATATATAATCCTGACCACATTTCAATCCTATCTTTAAATCTTTTTCCAGAGTTTATACAATGAAGTCTAAATTCTTTAATATGAATTAGAGATTCCCAACATCGGTCCTTCACTGGCCAAGCTGACTTTCTCCTTGTAGCCACTGAAGGCACCAAGCTTTGCAAGATCTCCATCTTTGTGCCCTGACTCAGCTGGTACCTTCACCTGGATGGCCTCAGTACTACCTTATTTATCCCTCCCTGGCAAGAACTGGAAACTTCTCTACTTTATGCTCTACTCTCTCTCTGATACCACCCTTGACACTTATTTGCAAACTTCCAGAGTTCAGGGACCATGTCTTACTTTTCTTCATGTGAGCAATGCCTGAAATGGGGTCTGAAATACAGGAGTGGCTTGCTAAATTCTTATGGAAATAATGAATGAATCAGATGAATAAAATCAGTTAAAATACTAAAATTCATTTCCTCTTTATTCTACTAGCTTCTTTTAGGAATTTAGCAAAAATAAATTGTCAGTTGGTGTCAACATCAGGTCTGGGCCTACATAAAGAAGAGGATGTCCAGTCTGAAATACTGAGGGTATGAGTCACTGTGTTCCACATACAAGGGCCAGGCCTTTACCTTCCAAGGGCACCCCACCCCAGCCCCACAATGCTCCACACAGGCTGAAAGTATAGACAACTGGACCCACCAGGTCTTTTGGCTGGACTGATCTTTCTACACCCTAATAAATTTTTTAAAAAGTAAAAAACACAACCCTCTCAAAACCCTGAGCCAACTGGATTTTTCAGGTTCTATTTGCCTACTTAATTAAATATTTGACAGACATTACAGAGATGTAACTGGTCTATTCCCCTTCTATCTTACCTCAAAGCTCTGCATCACAACTTCTCATCAAAGCTTGACCAATTAATTCACTGACATATCAATTTTAGAGATATAGTCAAAGCCTGTGCTTTAATAATTTATCCTATTTTCCAAATACATAGCCATTATGTCTTAAAAGCAAGTTATACTGAGTTGTAATTTTCCATAAAATTGCAAATGATAGTAAGCCATGACACTGATTCTGGTCAGAGCCAATATAAAAGTCTGGATGGAGCTGTGAAGTGCTTTAAGCATGTAACCCTAAAACAGGGAGGAAATACTTGGCTTAATTGGATTGTCATCACTTATGTTCTAATGCTGAGCTGCTTCTAATAGCATGTGTGCAATGAATTTTTTTATTCCCATTACAATATCATAATATTATTTGTTTTAGATATGGCTGTAACTGATATCTTTGGTACACAAATTTACTCTCTAATGTGCTTTAGACCTCTTAAAGTACTTACCGAGATCATCTTTTCAATAAAGTTTTTGACTAGAAGTAACTCTTAATGTAATCTCATTAACATTGATTTTTCTAGGGGTGGGGAGAAAAACTTAAATGCAAAAACTCATAGGTCCATTTCTGAATAAATTATTCAGTTGATTATATGGATTGTTATCTAGATTTCTTAGGCTGGAACAAGCTAACTCTGAATCCTGAAAACAACATAGGAACTCTGATGGGGATTTATGGGGTGTAATGACTCTGATGGCTTCACTGGGTTTTGAGCAATGCTAATGAAACCTATTTCCCTCATTAAATTTGTTTATGCCCTTTGAGGTTGCTAAATATTTCTAGATGTGAGGATTTCTATCACAGACATTTCTTGGTTGGTTGGTTGCTTGGTTTTGGTCCTGTAATATAATCCACATGATATAATCACTGACCAAGCCTTGTACTCAACTGAAATGTTTTGCCTTCATTCTTGGCCACTTGGCTCACCCCTAGACTCTGAGAAGGATACTGCCTTTCCTTCAGGAAGAACTTAATATAATCTGTGTTCCTTATTCAGATCACTCAGAAACAAGACAACTTAATGGATAGTTTTGCTTTGAAATTGTAAACTATTTCTTTTCTTTTCCAGCTCTATTGAGATATAACTGACATATATCACTGTATAACTTAGAGTACAACATGTTGATTTGAATATACTTACATATTGCAAAATGATTACCACCATAATGTTAGTTATCATCTTTGTCACATCATATAATTACCATTTCTTTTTTGTAGTTAAAGCATTTAAGATCTACTCTCTTCCTAACTTTCAAGTATATAATACAGTATTATTAATCATAATCACCATGCTGTGCTTTAGATACTCAGAACTTATTCATCTTATAGCTGAAAATTTTTACCCTTTGATCAACATCTCCCCATTCCCCCCACCCCCAAACTCCAGCCTCTGGTAACTGTCCCTCTACTTTCTGTTCCTGAGTTTGGCTTTTTTAGATTCCACCTATAAGTGATATTCAATATTTGTCTTTGTCTTTCTCTGTCTAACTTATGTCATTTAACATAATGCCCTCTAATTCCATCCATGGTGTCACAAATAGCAAGATTTCCTTCTTTCTCATAACGGAATAATATTTCATTAGATAGATAATTTTATATATGTATATTATATATAATTATAATATATATAATCACATCTTCTTTATCCATTCATCTATTGACAGACACTTAGGTTGTTTCCATATCGTGATGCTGTGAATAATGCTACAATAAACACGAGGGTGCAAATATCTCCTTGAGATTCTGTTTTCATTTCCTTAGGATATATACCCAAATGTGGAATTGCTGAATTGTATGATTCAATTTTTAGTTTTTTGAGGAATCTTTATACTATTTTCCATAATGGCTTCACCAATTTACATCTCCATCAACCATCATGTGTTTCTCTTTTACCCACATCCTTGCTAATTTTTGTTAGTTATCTTTTTGATAACAAGCATTCTAACAGTTGTGACGTAATGGTTTAGATTTGCATTTCCCTGATAATTAGTGATGTCAAGCCAAACACATTTTTGTGTGCATGTTGATCATTTGTATATCTTCTTTAGAAAAATGTCTATTTAGTTCCTCTGTCTGTTTTAAGATCAGATTTTGGGGGGGTTCTATTAAGTTGTATGAGTTATTTATATATTTTGTGTATTAACCTCTGATTAGATATATAGTCTGCAAACATTTTTTCCATTCCATGTGTTGCTGTTATTTTTTTAATTATTTATTTTGCTCTGCAGAAGCTTTTAAGTTTAATTTAGCTGTCCCCCCTATTAATTTTTGCTTACATTGCTTGTGCTTTTGGTATCAAATTCAAAAAAATCTTTGCCAAGGCCAACATCAAGGAGATTTTTTCCTATTTTATTTTAGGAGTTTGATGGTTTCAGTTATGTCTAAGTCTTTAATCACTTTGAGTTATTTTTTGTGAGTGATTTAAGATAGGAGTCTAATTTTATTCTTCTGCATGTGTTTATGCAGTTTTCCCAACACCATTTACTGAAGAGATTTTTCTTTTCCTTTTGAGTATTTCTGGCTCTCTTGTCAAATATTAGTTGACCATAAATGCAAGCATTTATTTCTGGACTCTCAATTCTGTTCCATTAGTCTGTATGTCTACTTTCATGCCAGTACCATACTGTTTTGATTGCTATAGCTTTGTAGTATAGTTGAATCAGGAAGTGTGATACCTCCAGCTTTCATCCTTCTCAGGATTCTTTTGGCTATTCAAGGTCTTTTGTGATTGCATACAAATTTTAGAACTTTTTTTTTTGTATTTCTGTAAAAAATACCATTCAATTTTTTGTAGGAATTGCACTGAATATATTAATGGCTTTGGATAGTAAAAAATTTCTAACAATATTCATTCTTTCAGTCTATGAACATAGTATAGCTTTCCAAATGTTTGTGTTTTCTTTGCTTTCTGTTATCAAAGTCTTATAGTTTTCAGTGTATCGATCTTTGATCTTGGTTAAATTTATTCCTAAGTATTTTATTGTTTTTGTTGCTAAACAAATAAAAAAAAATGCTTACTGTTGTTTCATTAGCTCTTTTTCAGAGGTTTTGTTAGTGTGTAGAAATGCAACTGATTTCTGTATGTTGATTTTATGTTCTACAACTTAATCGAATTTAACATTTTTTTGGTGGAGTCTTTTGGGTTTTTATATATAAGATCATATCATCTGCAAACAAAAACAGTTTTACTTCTTTCATTTTGATTTGGATGCCCTTTATTTCATTTTCCTGCCTTATTGCTCTGGCCAGGTCTTCTATCACTGTGTTGAAAAGGAGTAGTGAGAGCCTTGTCCTTGTCTTGTTCCTGATCTTACAGGAAAAATTTTAAACCTCTCACCATTGACTATAATGTTAGCTGTGGATTTGTCATATATAGCCTATATGCTGTTGAGATATATTCTTCTTCTGCCCAATTTGTTGAGCATTTTAATTATGAAGGGATGTTGTATTTGGTCAAATGCTTTTTCTGTATCTATTTAATATATCTTTTTATTAATGTGTTGTATCACATTTATTGATTTGTGTATGTTTGACTGTCCTTGCATCCTGGGATAGATTCCACTTGATCATGATGTATTATCCTTTCAATGTGCTATTGAATTAAGTTTGCTAGTATTTTGTTGAGAATTTTTGCATCTACATTCATCATGGATGTTAGCCTGTGGTTTTCTTTTCCTGTAGTGTCTTTATATAGTTTTGTTATCAATGTAATACTGATCTTGTAAAATTAGTTTAGGAGTGTTCTCTCATCGTCAAGTTTTTGGAAGAATTTCAGAAGAGTATTAATTTTTCTTTAAATATTTGGTAGAATTTGTCAGTGAATCCATCTAGTACCAGCCTTTTCTTTATTAAGAAGTTTCAATTAACTGATTCAATCTCCTTATTCATTATTGATCTATTAATATTTTCTATTTCTTTATGATTCAGTTGTGATAGGCTATATATTTCTAGAAATCTGTCCATTTAACTTAGGTTATTCAATGTATAGGCATATAATTATTCACAATAGTCTCTTATGATGTTTTGTATTTTTGTGATATCAGTTGTAATGTCTCCTCTTTCATTTCTGGCTTTATTTATATCAGTCTCTCATTTTTTTTCTCAATCTAGCTAATGGTATGTCAGTTTTGTTTATCTTTTCAAAAACCCAGCTCTTAGTGTCATTGATCTTTTCTATTGATTTTTTCTGGTCACTATTTTATTTATTTCTACTCTGATATTTGTTCTTTTCTTCCTTCTGCTAACTTTGGGCTTGGTTTGTTATTCTTCTTATAGTCACTTGAGGTGTAAAGTTAGGTTGTTTATTTAAAATCTTTCTTTTTCTTGATATAGGCATTTATCACTGTAAACTTCCCTCTTAGAACTGGTTTTGCAGCATCCCATAGATTTTGATATCTTGTGTTTCCATTTCCATTTATTTCAGGATTTTTTTATGTCTCTTTTGATTTCTTTTTTGACATATTGGGGTTTTTTTTGTGTATTGTTTCTTAAAATCAGATTTCTGCCACAAGAGAACACAGACAAGACAATGCACCCCACAAACCTCTAATTACAGGGTACATAATGGATCAGCTACTGCACTGAGAAACCTTTCACCACATCTGTGCCAAGACTATGACCCTCCATGGGCTGCTGCAAGACTAGCCCATACACAGGAGTGGGTATCATTATCCCCAGTAAGGGATATGGATGAGGAAACTAAGAATTGAAGAGTTTAGATAATCCCCTGAAATAAAAGTAGCATCATTCTCATCAACTGTGGTGTTTGTAACTCCAAAGACCCTGTCTAATCAACCTCCTACAAAGACTACTTTCCCAGAAACTCAGCATCTCTAAGAAGGATAACTCACTTTACCTTGCCTAGCTGCACCCTAAGACTAAAAGTGGTTCCTGACTATCAATGAAAATATTATTACTTAAAATAGCAATCACTGAATAGCAATCACTTCAGTGAATAGCAATCCCTGAAATTACTGGTGGTCCTGCTATTAATTTGCCATCAGCTAACTTGACGTGGTTGAGTGTATGTGTTACCTGCTCCTGGGCTACCTTTCAATATGTCCACAAGCCTGTGGGGACTTTACCCAACTTGACAGTTACCCATTACCTGTTTCTGTATGGGGCTCTGCCTTCAGTTGTACCTTATACAACTATAAGTTGTATCTTATACAACAACAAATACCAGCAGCTAGATCCCATCGTCCATTAGGAAGCAAAAAAAGAGTCAGACTCCACTCAGGTAGAGTAATAGTTCCTACACTTAAATGATGTGAATGAAGTTAAAGGAAGCCAACCAGGAATGGTAAAGTACCCCAAGGACAGAAATAACAAGTAGCTATTCTACCCCTTAAGCAGAGAGGACAAGAAGAGAGAACAGATTCCAGACCCTGGTGAGAATGATAGCTAAAATACTACAACAACAACTATAGCCATAGGAGAGGATCACAGACCAGAAGTTCTGATCTTCTGGAGAATAATACAGTCACTACCACCTCTACTCAAAAGGGAAGAAGTAAAGGGAATAAATACCCTAGTCTCCTTGTATTTCCACTTTGCCATCTTTGGATTGTGGAAGTCATAGGGCAATGGAGCTGGGCTAGGATAGCCCATACAATTCATTTGCCTGGGACACAAAATAGGGCAGAGAGAAGGGGACAGATCTGATCTGGAGGAAGAAAAGGAAGAGTCTGTCACACCTGCTCTGTACTTGCTCTTTCCCTCAGAATATGTTTACTTTACAGTCTACGTTTCTCCACTCTAAAATAGTCTATTCTATGGCTTCCTAGAATTCTTTTCAGATAGGCTGATCACAGGTAGTAGATATTTACTGTTTTTACTCTTTTATATCACTTTCCTCTTCTCTTGGTAATAATACTCTCAAAATTCTTTTGGGGAGTCACCGCATCCCAATTCCTGTTTCATATGGTGTGTGGCTGGTTTAAACAACTCTAGTGACAGACAATAAGTCCATTTTTAGGTATCAGGATCAGACTAGCACAAAAGAAAATATTTCATCTGCCGTCAAGTTAGATAGGTCAAAAACAGAGATCAGTTGACACATGAAATTCTAGCCAGTTTTGAACTTCAGCTCTCATGAGCTAAGTCTTCTGTTTCTCAATCATAAATCTAACATAATTATCTCACTGTGTTGCAGGATTTTATAAGTCTGTTTCCCTTCTAACATTATGAGTACCCTTAATAACTAGCACAATCTCTGACACTCAGTACCACTTGTGGAAAAAAACAGAAGTGAATGAAGACATGAGAGGATAAACATCCTGAGAGAGTTCTGTCCAGACTATGAGTGATTCTTATAGAGATTTTTTTTTCTATACCTTAGCCTGCATGTCTATCCAGTGCTAAGAGCTGGAGGAAGATCAATGGTGGAAAGAAAAAAAGGACAGATGATGATAAAGATAGATTGTCTAGGAGATGAGTTTGAGCCTTTGTATGAATATAGAAATGACTAAAAATCAGATTATCTTGGTAAACCTGGGAATGTCCCCACATTTTAATCACTGGACTAAAACTATAAAATTGGCAATAGGTTGTGCACAAGATTAAGTGACTAAAAAAGGTAAACAATAAAGAATCATATTTCTGATGGAAAATAAGAAGACCCACAAAAACCTGAACCCCTTCTACTATTTTTCTAAGATATAGCCCTAAGTCTATCCAGGTGGCCATTATCATATTTCTTCCATTCTAATCTTTCTTTTCAAAGCCTTGAATGTTCTCCTCACCCCTTGCCTTGTATCACATTCTTCAATACCAAGTTCCAATTACAGTCTTTCTGAGAAATTCCCTCTTACTTACTATGGCTCACATGAATTTATTGCTCAGCAGAGAAAAAGAGAAGGTTCCTAAAACAGTTGTCTAAGAGATCACCATGGTGGTAAAAACAAGAAAAGATGGTAGACTTCAATCACTCTAAAGCAAAATCACTTATACCTATTTGTTTGGACCTCAATGAAAAATTACTCAATATTTACCTGTTTTGTTGCATTAATGTTTCAACTGCATACTTTTCACCCTCAAAACCAGAAAGATTATATTTTTTGGAAAACAGGAACTATGATTTAGAATTCCTTATTCTTCCACTCCCACCCTCTTTAATGGCATCTAGCAAGCCTAGCATATACTAAATATATGATAATTTTGCTCAATCAAAATGATATTATTATGAAAATCCATCACTTTGTATCATGAAGTCTCCTTCAAATCATAGGAATGTGTTTTAAGAATCTTCATTTCTCCTATGAACATGTTCATACATGTATCCCCAGTATGTTTATTCTAAGGGCACAGCAAGACTGCTGCCCAAGCAAAAACACCTGCTGTTTAGCCCCCTGCAAAGCCCTATAAATGAGAATATTTTTAAAATAATAAATCCACAACATTATAGAATATAAGATATAGGAAAGACAAGGTCAGATTGACAGAGCAAAGAATGGCTCAAATTATATGCAAAAGGAAATTACTGAAAGGTAATATAGAGGATCAATGAAATAGTTTCTGAATATTACTGTCTCTGCTACTTATTCTAAAAATCTTTTTTTAGAATCTTCTAGGTGATACTGTGTGGTTTGAATTCAGGAATATGGTAGACCATAACTTATAAGAGGCTGCTAGAGAAGAACCAGAGATGAGAATTGCTAAACAGGGGACCATTCTTTAATTTTACATGTTTTACCTAAAGTATCTGTTTCTTTTCCTGTTTTATCTAGTACATCTCCTCTCTCTTAAAGACAAAGATGTTAGAGTGTAACTTTTCCTTACAACCAAAGAAGATTCAGTCCCATCTAAAAAGGATATATATTTTTGGATAAAGATTCCTCAAGGTCGGGGCAGTTAAGTATTGTCCTTTGGCAAAGGTCAAACTGAGTTGGGCTTCCTGCTCAGTGGGGAGTCTGCTTCTCCCTCTCTCTCTCTCTCTGCCTCTACCCACCCCATTTATGCACTCTATCATGCACTCTGTCTCTAAAATAAATAAAATTCTTTTCAAAAATTCCTTAAAAGAGGTCAAGTGGATAGAATATAAACCAAATAATTCTAAAACCCTCTAGATACATTCATCCAGTAAATCAATCAAAAACTATTAGGAAGCACCTCCTATGTGCCAAATAATGCGCTAGACACTGTGTCTCTAAATGCACTAGGTCAGGTAAAACCTGGTACCTGCCCAAAGCAGATGCAACAGATAAACACATGAAGTCAAAAGTCCAGGGCATTTTAAAAGAATCTTTACATTTAGTGATGAGAGAAAGGGATCAGTCCTGCAGGTGGACATGACAGTATTGGGGTTTAGAAAGACTTCAGAGTATAAGTAACATTGAAGCTTGAAAGGTCTAGTTTGGGTATAATTCCAAGCATTAGGAAAATGTGCTATTGTTTGTTCAATCTTTCCTCACTACAACTGACTGCTTTTGGAATTCAGCATCCCACTTACTTGCTTGACAGATGTGATAGGAACCCATAGGGATGCCACCTTTTCCTGTTTCCAAATCATTTGGTTTTGCCTTTTCCAGCTGTTATGCTGAATTTAAGTCTGCAAAACCAACCTGGAGGTACAGGAAGCTGAGGCAGTGAAAGCCTATTCATTTGAGTGCTCCTTTCCCACTTGATGGTTGAGTCAGCTTTTAAAATAATGCTTCCCTTATTTGTTATTCTCCTTCTTTAGCACCACTGCCAGCTGTACTTTCCACTTCACATGAATTTTGGTCTATTCCAATTTTCCAGTTCTCTGACTCTAATCCCACGGTTACAAATGGAATCCCAGGCTACACTAATATCTCTTACTTGCTGGCACTGAAGAGATCAATATTTCAAAATACCATATGTTTTATAGATCAGCTGCTGCAGGCATACAAATAAGTAATATTTGAACCATTACAGCATTTGTAAGTTACATAAACTCATGGCCAAAGAAGGCAAGCTGTCCCTTGTGGTTAAATTTCCAAAGGTCATCTTGATGCTGACCATTGAGCCAACTGTTCACATGCCTTTTGCCATATCTGAGAGTCTGAGACATAGCAGAGACTGTCAGAGGAAAGGATCACCAAAAATGCCAATAACATAATGGGTAGCAATGCTGAACATATTCATTTGCAATCAGACATCCCCCAAAGTGTGACATAAGGTTTTGCCCAGTGGCAACACTCATTTCCTGAGAGTCTTTCTCCATACCCATTCTTTTACTCATCCATCCCACAAATGCTCACTGATCACCTATGTTTCATGGATCGAACTATCCTGCTATGATAAAAGGACAAGTAAATCACTTCCCAAGAGCTTCGTGGCCCACTGAGGGAGGAAACTATGTACCTAAGCAATAAATTATCATTAGGACAATAATAGAAACACATAGTGCCTTGTGAGGAGAAACCTAAGCCTAATGGAGCCCAAGAGACTTCCAGGAGGAAGTGATGCCTAAGCTGGGTTTTAAAGGATGAATAGAAGGTCAAAAAATTCAAAATGCATATCTTAGAGAAAGTATGGTACATGTAGGAGATTGCAAGTAGTTCAATATGTCCAGGGAAATTCTTAACAATGAACATGTGATAGACATAAACAAAAAATAAACGATTCATGCTTCAAAATATTAAAGTTCTTTGGGACAATTGAGGACTCATTTGTAGATATCCCAGTTGTATGTATATATGCATTTGGTGCTTCCACATATTTTATTTAGTTTTATCCCTATCATGGTCCTCAAAGTACATTGAAGTCCCTCCCTGTTTGGGAGGACAAATAAGGACACAGAGAGGTTTAATATTTTGCCTTGAGTCTTTACATAGTGAATTATAAAATTAGGTTATAAGTCATGGACTCCAAAGTTTACAAGATAGAGCAAAATTCCAGTTGAATGATGTATGGAACCTGATACAGAAATTTGAAGGAAGGAGAAATCAGCGTTCACAGAATGAATATATAAGGCTGTGATAGTTAAATCATGAACCTGAATTATAGGATAGAAATTCACCAGGGAGAGAAGGAACACATCTTTACAGGCAGAAAATAAATAGTTGCTTAAGAAATTAAAGTCATTAATTTATGGATTGAATTAGTTCTCTTGGTGTGCATTGTCCTTGTCAAAAGACATTGGAGGGTTGACCAAATATTTATTGAGTGCTTATGAGGTATTAAGCCTTATATCTTGTACTTCACAAGCCTTCTCCCATTTAACCCCCATAACTAACCAATAAGCCTATATTTTCATCCATAAAATGGGGATGAATCCAAATTTAAAGATAAAACATGTCAGTTGCATACATAGCACAGTGCTTGGCATAGAGTAGACTGTTGGCTCACATCGCCTTGATTTTACAGGTAAAGAAATTGACCTTGAAGAAGACTGAACACCTTGCCTTCAGTTAAAGAGCTGGAGGACATGGAAAGGGGATTTTAACCCAAGTATATTTGTTCCCAACCTTGACAGTCTTTCAGTTAAGCCATGCAAACTCCTTTGGCTAGGGCTAAACTGAGGCAGAACTGTTCAACAGACAACATAGGTACTTAATGAGGCAAGAACACTTGGTCCACAAGTAAAACTATATGGCCTGCTTATCTCTCGTATCCCCATCCATAATACATCCCCATCAATTCCAATTGCTTATAATCAGAAAAATGATACATAGATGATAGATGATAGATAGATAGATAGATGATAGATAGATAGATAGATAGATAGATAGATAGATAGATGACAGGTAATTAGACATTTCTACTTTAGTGTGATTTTATTGCCAATACATGACCTCTTCTAGGTTATTTGCATTTAATTTCTTTCTGTAATTTGTTCAATTAACTGGTGTACACTTTTAGGTAATTTTAGCAGCCACTGAGCAGGTGAGTTGTCAGAAGTCCCCTAAAGTCATCACAAGCAGACTGTATCCTTTGATTTAGCGAAAACCAAACCATATGCAAGTATCAAAAGAATGTAAAATCACCAGGCTCCACAGAGACTCCAAAGTAATAAAATGAGCTAGTTTCAAGGCAAGAAGAATGACCCCCATTAAAAAGAGTTTTAAAAATTAGGTATGGTAATACAGCTTCAGTCCATGGGAGCAGTAGTCAAATGAAAATATATTTAAAGAGTGGCTCTGGCCCCTGTGGTATGTGTACCCTGGGAGAGCCATCATCTCTTTAATAACTTTGCTGTATTTCTTCACCACGTTATTGAAAATTGTTTAATGAGCAGTTTCCCTCAGAGAAGATCTCAGATTCTCAGAAGCAGTTGCCATGAGAGATATTCTTTAAAGCCAGATGAAATTATGTTTATTCTTCTTACACTTCTTCCTGGAGCAGTCAAAATGGTGATGCTTTCATTATTTTCCTTTTAGAAATATGTTTTCCCCTTATAAAAATATGTTTATGGTAGAAAAGTTGAAAATTAAAAAGTATAAAGAATAATAGAGATCAATGTGGGATTCATCTATGCATTCATTCTGTCCAAACACAGAGGGTAACTGAATATTTGTATTCCATTACTCTTTAAACTTAAATTCTAGCATTATTTTTATATAAATGCACATTATTTTTTTTAAGATTTTATTCATTTATTCGTGAGAGACACACAGAGAGAGAGAGAGAGAGGCAGAGACACAGGCATAGAGAGAAGCAGGCTCCATGCCAGGAGTCCGATGTGGGACTGGATCCCAGGACTCCAGGATCACTCCCTGGGCCGAAGGCAGGCACTCAACCACTGAGCCACTCAGTTGTCCTTATAAATGCACATTAATTACATTCTTATACTACTTCAATTTTGTGTCCCACTTTGGGTTTTTTTTTTTTCCAGTTATCAGTATCCTGTGTTAATCATAATCTTCTTGTGATTCAGACATCAGCTGCCTGGATATTTATACATCCACCAGTATGCAGTGATCCTTCCCATTGACATCTAACACTTGCTTCCATTCATAATACTTGAGTCTTTAGGTAGCTACTCTCTTTTTATTCCCATTTTGTGTCATACGTGAATCACTTATCTTCCCTAGACATATTCCATGATCACACATGTTGACATTCAAGTCAGAGAGCCAAGAATCAGCTTGCTCCTTCACTAAGTCTCTTAAGTTCCCTAGGTCTCCATACTTTTTCATCCATGAAGTGAGAATGAATCCAGAGTAAGAGATAAAAACACTTGGAGTATATAGTACAGTGCTTGACACAGAGTAGATCATTGGTTTGCCTTGACTTACAACATTTTGGATGTTGGAAAGAAAAAGTAGGAGATATTACATTTCTAGTGGTAACTATGATTACATTTCTTCAAACACTGCTGACACAAGATTCTTGAATATAATGGACTTAATTGAAGACCTGAAGATAGGAGAGGATTATTACAGCATAAGTCAAGAAAAAAAAATTAGAATTCAATGTCAGACATCATCCTTCTTCAATTAAAAAAAAAAAAAAAAGCTTCCTAGGAGATTTCATCCTGATTAATTTTTCAAATAACAGAACACTTTTGCTTTTTAATAATTGTATAAATTTCTTCTGAATTTTTCCTTCATAAAGTGCTTCAACCCTGTCTTTATTGATCCTTTCTTTTTTTTTTTTAAGATTTATTTATTTATTTATGATAGACATAGAGAGAGAGAGAGGCAGAGACACAAGAGGAGGGAGAAGCAGGCTCCATGCAGGGAGCCGGACGTGGGACCTGATCCCGGGACTCCAGGATCGTGCCCTGAGCCAAAGGCAGGCGCCAAACCGCTGAGCCACCCAGGGATCCCTATTGACCACTTTCTTTTTCTTTTTTTGTGGATTATTTCTTTATGCTTCTTGGTCCGTTCATTTGTTGGGTTGTTAGTGTCTTTCTTATTGATTTACAGTGTTATTTTTATGTCATATTATATATTACATGTTATGTTATATTCTTTTTGTTAGTCAAATATTATAGGTGTTCCATTTTTATTCTTCTGTTGGTATCTTAGCTATAATCTCTGCATTATTTTTACTAGTTTCACTAAAACCTGCAATGTACCTCTTGAACATAAGACAATCTACATGGACTTAATATTTTACTACTTCATCTAAAAAATGCAGAAATCTTCTACATCATTCTTTGTGATGTAATTATCATACTATACCTATAAATATTATAAACCTCATATTGCAGTGATAATGATTATTGCTTTAAATACCCTTAGTTTTTTGAAAAATGAAGAAAAGGAAAAAAGTCCTAGTCTTTTATATTTACTTAGATATTTATCCTTTTCAGTGATTTCATTTCCTCCCATAGATTCAACTTACCATCCTGTAGAATCTTTCTTCACCCTGAAGAAAAGAACTTCCTCTGGCATTTCTTACACAATAGATCTGCTGGCAATAAATGTCTTCAGTTTTTGTTTCTCTGAAAATATCTTATTTCATCTTTGTTTTTGAAGGATGGTTTTGCTGAGTATAGAGCTCTGTTCTGACTGTGTTTAGTCTTTAAGCATTTTGAAGTGTCCCATTTACCTCTGTCCTTCATTGTTTCTAGGAGAAGTTAACCACCATCTCTATCATTTGCTCCCTGTGTGTAATGTGACAGTTTTCTCTAACCACTTCCAATATTTTCTTTTTATTTATTTCAGCAAGTTTGATGATGTTCCTAGTGTGTTTTTCTTTGTATTTATCTTGCATAAGTTTCATTAAATAGAGCGGCACCTGGATGGCTCAGTTGGTTGAGTGCCCCACTCTTGATTTCAGCTCAGGTCATCATCTCAGGGTCATGAGATCCAGCTCCTCCTTCAGGCTCCGTGCTGGTGCTGAATGTGGAGCCTGTTTATGAGTCTCTCTTCCTCCTCTTCTATACCCCTCCTTCAACACCATGCACACTCTCTCTCTCAAAAAAAAAAAAAGAAAAGGTTCATGAAACACTTGATTTTTATATTGATATATCTTTCACCTAATTTGAAAAGTTTCCATCTTAAAAAAAATTTCCTGTCTCTGCTCTTTCAGAAATTCAATTACACATAAATTACATTGCTTGGCAATCCCACAGGGTCTGCTCATCTTTCTTCACTTTTTATTTTCTTTTCATATTTTACATTATGTAATTTCTTTGGCTCTGCCTTCAAGTTCACTAGTTTCCTGTGCTGTTAAATGCTTCCAGTAAAAGTTTCATTCCAGCTATTGCATTTTTCAGCTTTAGAGTTTCCATTTGATAGTTTTTCCTTGTAGTTTCTATATCTCTGCCAAGATTAATCATCTGTTTATATGTGTGAGTTTCCTAAGTTCTTTAACATATTAACAGCAATGTCAGCAATCATTTTCTTATAATTCCAACATCTGAATCATCTTAGGGCCAGTTTCTATTTTTTCTTTCTTGAGTATTGATAAGATTTTCCTGGTTCTTAGCATATAAAGTGATTTTTCGTTGAATCTGAATATTATCAGTGATACATTTGTAAAGACTCTGGATTATTTTATAATCTTTTGGATAATGAGATTTGATTAGAAGATAGTTAATTTGGCTAGACTTAAAATCCAAACTCTGGTTCTCCTGTGGTGGAAAACAGCTAAAATGTCCACTTAGTTTTTTGCATTTCCAGCTGCTCGTTGTTGTTGTTGTTGTTGTTGCTTAATAGAACCTTCTCTCTTCACCCCCTCCCCAGTTTCCCCCTTTGTGGACATAGTTAAGCATCCAGCCAAGGATTTGGATGCATTTTATGTGTACATCAAGGCATTCACATTCTCTGTGTGGTTCCCTCCATTCCAAGAACTCTCCCACAACTTGCCCTTGTTCTACAGCCTGAACTCTACCCTTTCACATCTCATGCCAACCAGGCAGCTACTTTCTGCAGCTGAAGTTGCATGTTAATCAAGTATGGGGCAGTGAGGGAGCCTTCGAGCCTAATATTGCCAACTGGTAAGTCTCACTCTTGTTTGTCCATGTTTACTCTCTAAGGCCTTCAGATGGTTGTATTTGCCAAATATTTATCTACATTTGATACTAGTTATCTATAGGAGGGTTAATCTAACCAAGCCATTCTGTCATTACCCAGAACTCAGATTTCTTATGTGATTTTGGAGTTTTTTCTTTTTTCCACCCTTCTATCCTTGAGTTCCACCCCTCTATGCTTCCCTTAAATGGAAGAATTGTTCCTCTCTCAAAAGTGTATGGGGCTTTCTTTCCTACTCAAGTCTCCAAACAAAATATTAGAACATGGATCTAATAATAATAGCTAAATTTACTGAGTGTAACCCATCCTTATTCCCCTAAAATGGCAGAAAGTAACTAGAATTTATTCTTCATATCTACCAATCAGTGAGTAGTATGGAAATACAGTGAAAAAGAATGTTTCTGCTTTTTCCATCAATTCTGCCCTCTTCATAGCCACCTGTTACAATAGTTCAATAGTCCCTTCCATTTTCTGTCCTCAATGGTCATTTCCTCCTTTGGTGAGAAGAGCCTACAGTCCAGGTACGCTGGTAGTCCTTTATGCTGAATCCAGGGACTATTCGTGAGTATCTAGAATTTCCATGGTCTTCATAAGTGCTCAGCCACCATTTTCCACCTGAAAAAAAATTCATTTCTGGATTGGAAAACTTTGAGAACATAATTCACCAGTGTGCCTGCTCCTAAAGTCATGCCTTTCTCAATTCTGGTCAGTTCTACTCCAATCCAAAATTGCAACATGCAGGAAATATTTTGAGAAAGAAAGTGCATATAAGAGTTAAAAACTAGGGGTAGCCCAGGTGGCTCAGCGGTTTAGTGCCGCCTTCAGCCCAGGGCATGATCCTGGAGACTCGGAATCGAGTCCCATGTCAGGCTCCCTGCATGGAGCCTGCTTCTCCCCCTGCCTGTGTCTCTGCCTCTCTCTCTCTCTCTCTCTCTCTCTGTCTCTCATGAATAAATAAACAAAATCTTTAAAAAAAAAAAAAAAAGAGTTAAAAACTAGAATTGGTTAATGTGGTAGATTTAAAGCATAGAGCACTATATATATATATACACACACACACACACACATACATGTATATATATATTCAATACGTCAAATGCAGGTTATAATATTTTGAATTCTTAAGAAGTTTCTGGCCCATCATAGGTGTTAAATAATTATTTATTGAAATAATGATCATTTATTTAAGTTAGCAAATGATAGAGTGTCTTTGTTCAAACTATCTGCTACTGATTCATTTTAAAAATGGTTTTATTTAACTTGTCTGAGAAGAGAGGCTAAAATTTCGCATCATGATTGCCCCAACTCTAGAAAAAAAAAAGCATGATTTTGTGTTTCTAGGTTAAGATGGCCTTGATGAGGCCATTCCAGATATACCATAAGTCTTTCAACATATCTACTGCAGCATTTCATACCGATTTGTAATAACTTATAGAGTTGTCACCTCCTTCTGACTGTGGGTAGCTAGAAGATGCAACTAATGCAGTCCTGATGTCAGAAGACCCCAGCAGTAATTATTGCTTGCACGCACACAGTGGAAACTAAGAAAATGATAAATGGGTACATGTGGGACTTTTTGTTCCTAAATGAATGGTTTGCTTAATATGTAAATTATCAGTAAGAATGTTTTTAATGACATATTAATATGCCAGATTAGACTTCTATTGGGTTTATACAGTTGCAGCATTAATTTATTGGCTGCCTCCTAAGGACCAAGCATGAGAAGGGCCAAAAGATGCAAAAATGAAAGCACTTACAGAGGAATAATAGGCCTCTGTTGCCTATTTGCCCATTAAGCAAAACATCATAGGAAACAGGCTTCCATAAATTGAAATCTAGTTATAAGCTGTTTTAGGTTAACATAATAGTCACAAAAATTTCATCCAAAAAATTCTCATTTCTACTTAGAATAAACAGTTATGGGTAAGCTCCATCACCAGATAATACCCTGTGGCCTAGGCATTCTAAGAAAGACTATTTTCAGTATCTCCTTTTAATCCACAATCCAGCAGTGTATCAGGAGTTGTTGCTTACCACATTCTGCCATATTCAGTCATGCCAGAGCAGGTTCCAAAACAAAAGTTAGGGTTTCTTTAGAGTTTTAATTTAAATTCCAGTTAGTTAATGTGCCCCATAATATTAGTTTCAGGTGTACAGTATACTGATTCAACACTTCCAAACATAACCTGCTGCTCATCACCGTAAGTGCATTCCTTAATCCCCATCACATTTTTCACCCATTCCCCAACCCACCTTTCCTCTGGCAACCGTCAGTTTGTTCTTTATATTAAGAGTCTGTTTCTTGATTTGCCTCTTTCTTTCTTTTTTCTTTTGCTTATTTGTTTTGTTTCTTAAATTCCACATATGAGTGAAATCATATGGTATTTGTCTTTCTCTGATTGACTTATTTCACTTAGCATAATACTTTCTAGCTCCACCCATGTTATTGCAAATTCATTCTTTTGGATGGCTGAATAATATTCCAATTTAGTGAACTCAAGAAAATAGATCATGGACTTGATATCAGAGCACCTAACCAATGAAGTAAGGAAGCAAATGTTAGAATTGGAAACTCTGGAGCAGGGAAAAGTGAGCTATCCTTACATTGTCTAGAGTCAAAGACAAGAGTAAAATGCAAAGTAACATAGTAACATCTGCCACATCGGTGCCATTGACCTCATTTCTTCTCCCCTGGGTCTAGGTCCCTTGTCTATCTGGACAATTTTAATAACCTCTTAGATCAACTCCTTGTCAGCAATCTCATATTTCTCCTGTATGACTCCAAAGGTCCACCAGAATAAAGGGATCATGCTGTTTTCATGCTTGAATTCTTCCAACAACTCCCTCAGAGAACAACGTCCAAAACCAGCCTAGTATATAATTATCCTTGCGCCTTTTGTAAGCTTTTTAAAAATAGCATTAATAACAAGAGTAACAACAACTATATTCTGTGCATACTGTTGGGACATTTTAATGGCCACATTTAAAAGTCTGTATCTCCTACTTCACTATGCTTCCAGCCCTTGCAGCACAGATGTGTTTTTCCTATCAACCATATAAACAATATCACACAAAATGTCTAGCAGTCACTGGATTAATTAGGGGCCACCAAGTTCCAAGGCAATTTAAGTGAGAATCTTAGCACTGCTGTGAAATCCAAGGCACTTGTTCACATTTAACAAGCTGTGCAGTGAAGGAAATGCAATAAAATTTGGCACCACAAGGGATGGAACAGAAGCTTTTTTTCACCCAAATGATCACTAGATGCAGTAAAACCAGAAAACTCGCTTTTACTTTTTTCCAGGACAAAGTAATGGGAGATTTGTTGTATTTCAGTCTAATGTTAATTTTCTGACCCAAAATGACCAAATCTTTTTTCGGGGCTAGTGCAATTGTTCAGTTGAATTTCATTATGCTGGGAAATGAAATTATTATGTCCAAAAATAAAATTTATCTTCTGCAAAAATATGGGAATTATTCTAAAACGTAGAGGTTAAATCTGTAAGGATATGTTTTAAAAGATAAAATGACAGCAATTCAAAACATTGGTAAAATGCTACAAGATAATTAAGCTGATCTTTTTTTTTCTTTTTGAAAATGTTTTTCCACATACATTTGTATCAAATATCCACAACTGTATTTTTTTCCTTGATTTATCCATCCCAAATGTTAAGAGTCTACGTTCCTTCTTTCACTAACCCTATGAGCTAGTGCCAAACATTCACACACCACACAGCCGTCTTCTATAAAAAGCAGCTAAAAACACCAGCTTCTGCTCAAAGTAATTTCTAAGGAAATTCTTACTTGCCTGTAAGCCTATTTGAACTAAGATTCTGTTTCACCTACTCCAAAATCTGGGGTTAAGGGCTTCAGTCTTGACCTGCCCCCTCTAGATATGGTGTTGACCCCCCTCCCTCCTAATACTTAGTCATCCTCTTTCTTTTAATCAGCTTTGCCCCCACCTTCTTTGGCTTTTAACTTCTGTTGCTTTGGGAGGAAAGTATTCTTATCAAGATATTCCTTGAGGCTATGTTGCTGGAATAAATATAAATGTTTATTCTCCATCCTCAATTCACATTTGACACAGTTGATCACCTCTTCCTCTTCAACGGTCTTTGCTTACTTCATCCTCTCTAAATTGTCCTCCTAGCACACTGGCCATTACCTCTGCATATCCTTGGCTCGACCCATCTTGTTTCCTTGAGTCAGTCTTGGGTGCCTGTCTTCTGAACGTGCTCACTTTCTCATGATCACACCAGTCTCATAGCATTAAAATCCATCTATAGGCTGAGGATCCCCCAGTGGTGACTCTTCTCTCCAGGCCTTTCACTTGAGCTCCTTCCCCAACTGTCTGCTTAACATCCCAACCCTGACATCTGATAAACATCTGAAATTTATTGTATCCCAACTTGAGCTTTTCCCAGTCTTCTCCATCCCAGTGTTGGTAACCCCATTATTCCTGCTGCTCTGGCCCAGCTGCCTTTGACTTTTCTCTGTTTCACATTCGATATCAAATCTATAGGCATGTCCATGCTGCCATCCAGTCTTTTGATCTATTCTTGGCACCGCAAGTGGCTAGTCCTGTTAAAATGCAAGTTATATCATCTTCCTCTTTCTTATACCCCTTCTGTATCTTCCTGTGTCATTTCAAGTGAAAACCAAAATTATTACAGTGGCCTGGATGGTCCTACACAATTTTACTCCCACCCCAATTATGTCATATATCTTCCCACCTCAAACCCTCCATTGATCCACACTGGCTAGCCCACTGTTCTTCGAGTCTGAGTATCCTACTCCTTCCTCAGAGCTCTTGCACTTGATGTTTTCTTTCCTGGACCTCTCATCCCTGCTGATCTCCACTCCACATTGCTCCCTCTTTCACCTCCTCTATACCTTACTCAAATATCATCTTATCCACAAGTCCTTCTTCTACCACTCTTTCATAATTAGAATCCTTCCAGAACTCCCTCATCTTGGGCCCCACTTAGCTCTCTCCATGATACGTCTCACATATTAAATATTTTCACACTTTATATTATTTATTATTGATTCTCTGCCTCTTTCCATCATAATGCAGATGCCATGAAACAGAGGTTTCCATCTGTGTTTTCACTATTGAATCCTTCACAGACAAGAATAGTTCCTGGGCATAGTAGGTGCTTAATAAATATTTTTTGATTGGATGAGGAATGGAACCACCCTGTCTGTGACTTCACATGTATAAGTTTGCTATCCCCTAATCTGTCAGAAACTAATCAATCCAAGTTAACATCTATACACATCAACTATGTTTGTGTAAGATAAAAACCCTTCCATTAAAGAAAAGGGTAATCAAGAATATAACTGATTATAAGAATAATAACAAGGGTAGAAGCTTCCATATATCAGTTATCTAATATGCATTAGGAATTGTGCTAGGTTATTTGCATATGTTTTATTTACATCTAATGACCCAGTTACAGTATCAAAGGAGTCAAAGGAGAAAAGGAGGGCCTCCAAACCTAGCGGTGTGAATGCCTATGCTTATACAGCATGATGTGAGGAGAATGGGAATGCCTATTGACTAAAACAAATCAAAATATGGATTGAAGCTCCTGGAACAGCAATCAAAATTGGTGCTTCTGCACAGCAAAAGAAACCATCAATAAAATGTAGGCAGTCTATGGAATGGAAGAAAATATTTGCAAATCATGTATCTGATAAAAGGTTAATACCCAAAATGTATAAGAACTCATACAACTCAATAACAAACAAATTAAATTAAATTAAAAAAAATTTAAACCCACAAAGAATCTGATTTAAAAAGTGTACAGAGGCTCTTAATAGACATTTTCCTGAAGAAGATGTACAAAGGTACATGGAAAGATCCTCAACATGACTAATCATCAGGTAAATGCAAATCAAAACCACAATGGGGGGAATCCCTGGGTGGCTCAGCAGTTTGGTGTCTGCCTTCAGCTCAGGGCATGATCCTTCGGCCCAGGGAGTCCTGGGATCAAGTCCCACATCAGGCTCCCTGCGTGGAGCCTGCTTCTACCTCTGCCTGTGTCTCTGCCTCTCTCTCTCTCTCTCTTTCTCTCTCTCTCTCTCTCTCTGTCTGTCTCTCATGAATAAATAAATAAAAGCATTTAAAAAAAAACACAATGGGATATCACCTCACACCTATCAGATTGATTAAAATGAAAAAAATAAGAGATAAGAAGTGCTGTCGAGGATGTGGAGAAAAATGAACCCTGTGCGCTGTTGATGGGAATGTGAATTGGTGTAACCACTTTGGAAAACAGTAAGGAGATGCCTCAAAAACTAAAAAATAGAAAAACCACGTGATCCAGCAATTCCATTTTTGGATCCAAAGACAATGAAAACACTAACTTGAAAAGACAACTGCATCTTCATGTTCATTGCAGCATGTATAATAGCTAAGATATGGAAACAACCTAAGTGTCCATTAATGGACAAATGGATAAAGAAAATGGGATATATATGTGTATTTATACACACATACACACACAGGCACACACACAAGGAATATTATTTTGTCATTGAAAAGAAGGAAATCTTGTCATTTGCAACCACATGGATGGATTTTGAAGGCATTATGCTAAGTCAGAAAGAAGGACAAATACCATATCATCTCTCTTATATCTGGAATTTAAAAAAAAAAAAACCTCATAGATACAGAAAAAAGATCAGTGGTTGATAAAGGTGGGGGATGGAAAGGTGGTCAAATTGGGTGAAAGTGGTCAAAATGTACAAACTTTCAGTTATAAAACAAGTAAGTCCCAGAGATGTAATGTACAGCATCATGACCACTGTATTGTATATGTGAAGGTCTCTAAGAGAGTAAATCTTAAGAGTTCTCATCACAAGGAAAAAATATAACTGTTTGTGGTAATAGATGATAACTAGACTTACTGTGGTAATCATTTTGCAATATATATTCCAATACTGTTATACACCTGAAACCAGTGTTTTGCTATATGCCAATTATATATTGATTTATAAAAATAAAATAAAAATACACACTTAAAATAATTGGTGCCCCAATCTCTACATTATGACACAGAAAGGTAGTGCAGCAGAGTAAATCAGTGTGCCTGGTCTAAGGGTAGGCCACTAGCATTCTGTTGCCTCCTCTGCCACTAGCTGAGTAAACTTGGGCAAGTCTCTTAACCTCTTTGGGCTTTCCTTTCCTCATTTGTAACAGAGAGATAAAAAGAGTACTTGCTACCTATTTGGTGGAGGCATAATTAAATAAGTTAATATATAAAAGTGCATCAATAACCCCCACATACAGTAAGCACTTTGTCGCTATCAACTATTTTTCTTTTAAGAAGCTGTTCTTCAACTGAAATGTTACTTACTAAATTCTGCGTGTTTTCTATTATATTCCATAAAGTGTTTCATCCATTCATTCACTGTGCTTTATAAAACACCTACTACTTGCCACGCAGAACCGTTCCTGTCCTCAAGGAGCTGACAGTTTAGGGAGAGAGATAGACATGTATCAGATCATCGCAGGACAACATAACGAGTACAGGCCAGAAAAGGTGATGGGGTGCATGGCCTGAAGCTGGCAGCAAGGCTTCCAGAGGGTGGCACCTGGGTATACCTTGAAGAAAATGTTGGTATCCTTCCAGGGTGTGGGGATGGCAGAGGGTAAAGGCTTTCCAGGCAGAAGGAGCACAGTGAACAAAGACAAAAGAAGGAAGAGCCTGAGTTCAGTAATTTAAAGAAATGTCTGCAACAAGTGTGGCAATAAAATATTCAAGTACAAATTATAATATGAATGTTAAGCCTAGTGAATATTGTGTTAAAGCCTGGAAACTAATGCCTTGGGGTAAAAAAACATAGAGAGAATGCAGATATTATAGGCCAGAAAGTCCTCCAGGGCTTTACTTCTGAGCCTCCTGACGACCAAAATAAAAATGGTAACAGAATTCTTGGGTGGTTTTTACATGCCCATGAAAACAAAACATGACAGTTCCTAAGAGGAAGCAAAATGTCACCTAGCATTTAGCTCTGAAAGAAATTTCTTACAATAGGACTTCGTAAAAGGAACCCAAGCAAAGCTGTAGGTGGTATTAATAGCCATATCTCAATATGAAATGCACGCAAAAGACTCTGAAAGTGGTTTCTTTGATGTCTCAATGAATGTTTAGGGTACAATGTCAGCACACAACTGAGTGAAAGTCATTTTACTGAAAGGAAAAGAAAAAGTTGTTTGCAATGTATCTTTCCCAATCTCCCTAGACTCCCTGCCAAAAGTTTACTCAGGAGAACAACCAGGGAAGGGTAGTAGAACTCCCCTCAGCATGCCCTTCCCATTGGACCTTTTCAGTTTCTGCCCCAACCCCTCAGTTCCATCAGGTGACAGTTCATTAGTTTTGTTAAGTTCATTAACCTGTAGGAGCTTACCAGGTAAGTGTTTATGAAGCTTATTTGCAACTGGAAAAACTTCTGATATTTGCGTATGCTTAGAGACCTCATTTAAGTTATGAGAGAGAGAGAGAGAGAGAGAGAGAAGAGGGCATGTGTGATTATCATAAGGCCATCTAGGCTGGGCAAGAATCAGCGTGCCAAGGGAGTGAGGCACTGCTTCTCTCTTCTAGGTCTCTCTTCTTAACCAAATCTCAGCTTCTCTGCATATCTGGCCCTTCTTCTCCATCTTTACCAATGTCCTCATCCTGTATTCAACACTGTGTCTATTTCTTCCACCTGCATATGGAGTTAGTTTGCTGACCAGGCTCCCCAGCAGAGCCCCCTGACAACCTGCTGATGGGCACAGTCCCAGCATATCTTGATTCAAAGCGACAAGAAAATCTAATGACCCAAGTTTACCTATTTGCTGATTTGTTTCTAGTATCCTGCTTTTGACTGCTTTTGGTCTAATCATGACCCATGGGCTGAGAAGTAGAGAGATGTGCTGCAAAGCCTGTCTCTCCACCAACAAAGTGATACTCTCAAATGATGGAGAAGAGGCATTGATCCAAATCGCAAAGCCTTCTCCCAAAGATGGGCCAGTGTGAGAACCCGTGACCTGGAAATCAGGGCAGAGTGAATCTAAGGACAAAAGGACTTTTGCGGCCATTCAAATCTTACTGTGAATTAGGTTGCTGCCAATTTTGTCTATGCTCAGAGCATATTCTGTAAGGGAAATAATTGAGCTTACCCTATCAATGCCCATTTAAGTCTTTTTGGTAATAAAATATTTCTTAATCCACACTATTGAATCTTAGATCTATTGAGCTGATGTGGAAAAATAGACCATATTCAAACAACCACATGTCTCTTTCATTTGACTCTTTGCTCAAATTATGTTTTCAGATCATTATAAACTACAGCAGCACCATTTCATAAAAATGTAATATAAGAAGAAATCAGTTTTAATTTGTAAAAAAAAATGCATTAAATATATTTATTTTAATTATATCTACTATCAATGGGTGGTTGTCACTGCAAATCTTCCTGTGCTAAACTTCATTTGAAAAAAAAAAAAATGGAACAATAAATTGATGACTTAGGAAGGAAAGCTTCCTAGCCCAAAACTATGGAGAAAAATCAATTTTAGTTTTGATCACTGAAGAGGTCAAAGAACTCACACCATAGCAGCTCCATTCAACTTATGCAACTCCTTCACACTGTCTCTCAAAGTCATTCTTCTAGAGTTTTTTAACCAAAAAGTAGCCTATGAAATCCACTGCTGAATGTAGTGAAAGCAAAGTTTCTGTTCAAGTATAGAAATCTGAGGCTGTCAAATAAATCCATCATTTTCAAGGATGACGATGACCTTATTGCTTCCCGACTGAAAAAATAAAATAGACTACAAGGGTATTACTGGCTCCAAACAGCCACTTCAAACCACCCACAAGACTGAGAGACCTTACTTTGAAACCACTAGTAGAAAAAAAGAAATGAAGCCAGATGGTCATTCAGTAATAACACAACCTATACTTAAATTGCATTCAGAGAATTTCACTCCAATACAAAGTGCTATTGGATGGAGGAATAAAACCTGAAAACGCAAAAGGAAAAAACTAGAATTTTTAGCTTGAGCAAACTACAGATGGACCCAATTAGCAGGGCCAGCCATTTTGTAAAGCGTTTGCCTTTTGTTCTCACAACACATCCACTGCCAACCATCCTCTCATTGCTGCCACGTGTTCATTCCTCCACTTCTCTCTCATCAGAGACCCACTTTCCATGGTTTCAGGTTAAGGTGTTAATGTCAAACATCTGTATCTTGATCAGGATTAATTTTAATCAGTGAGCTCTCTTTATGAGAGATTTTCATTATAAGTTTTATACTTAGTTGAATAAAGAAAGATATTATCTTATATCATTGGCTTTCCAAGAAATTTTCAGAATTAGTATTGCATATGAGTGAGAAAATGTGATGGACCCCTAAAAATTACATGATGCGATAATGTCATTTATTATGACAGATGCTTTGGCAGGCACTCTGTACAGATGATCTCTTAAATCTCACAATACTGAGGGTTAGAGCCTCCCACCTTCCTCCATACAGCAGAGAAATCCGAGCTTTAGAAAAGATTGAAGTAACTTTCGAGGAGTTAAATCCAGGAGATGAAGATCCCAGGTTTGAACCTTGCTGCGTCTCACTCCATAACCCATGCTCCTCCACCTACTTCCAGGTGCTCTCCTCCTGTCTTTAATCCATTGTTCCATCTTCCACACTGTTATATGAAAATACTATTTCATATTGAACCACTGAGACTCCATTTCTTAAGATCCACTAGTGATTCCTAATCATTTGTGCGCTCCTTCAGAGGGCATACAGAGCCCTGCATAAATTAGCTCTCTTTTGTTCCATCATGTCATTTCCTGCCAGGAATAACAAACCAGACCCCTACTTTCTTACAGTAGTAGCCCCTGGATACTAAGATCATTAAAGTAAAATAGATGCCTATTGCTTAGCAGGATTTTAAGAGATGTTCTTGACCACGTGGCCTCCCATATGCCATAAGAGTAGAGTAATAATCCCAACCAAGCCTGATTCTATGCTTCAACATTAACAAATCTTCACAAAATCTTAAACTCGTTTCAATATTAATAGATTTTCACAAAATCTTCCCTCTTAATACTTCTGAAATGCTTCCCAACCAAGCAGTGTAAACACTTCCATCACTATACAACGGAAAGAAGTGGAGAGACTCTGTCCTTTGCACTGAGACATTGCTGAGCCCACCTTTCCCATTGACACCATCTCATTCTTAAATATTCCACAAGGAAACAATTGTACTCCAAGAAGTTTCATGTCCAACCTGAAAAATCCTAAATATAAATGCTTCAGATATGAGGAAGCATATATTCTTCACCCTCCCCAGACATAACCATGTTTTGGTCTGGGGTTAGGCTTGTTAAAAGCTTGATTTAATTAACCAAGCAGAAGAAAAGCAAAAAACTCTGATATAAATGTCTGGCCAGTTAAAGCCATCCTCCTGCTTATTCAACTTCCATTATAACAGTAGGTTTCCATGAGAATAATAATATTTTTTTAAAAACCTCATTTGAGTTCTTTATACTTATTAATCTTGAACTATCTGGAACTCCCATAAGCTACATGGTTTCTACATACCTCTCATATAGCTGGACCTTCACTGGTGCTATTTTCTATCTCAGGAGTACTCTTATTATCATCTTCTTCCTGAGGACTGTATTCAAGCATCATCTTCTTAAAGAAGATTTTCTGAACCTCAGAATGAGCCAATGATTAATTTTACACATTCCTGTCTAGGTCTTAATAATGTTATTTTGCTGAAATAATCTGTTTCTGTGTCCTTCTCCCTCACAGATGACAAGCTTGACCAATAAAGAGAAATTGCTAGGTGGGTCTATGCAGGAAGACATTCAGGGTGGAATCCTCATTCCACTGCTTGTTTGACTGTGACATTTAACCTCTGTATGTCTTAGACACTTTGTAAATGGGATTAGTAATTTTACCTACTAAATAATATTTTGACCTACTGTTCTTTAAGGAGAATGCTGTTACTGTGGTGCTCTGGCAAAATAGTGTACATTTAAAACTCAAAAACAGCATCTAGGACATATTAATATATGCTGAAAACATATTAGGTGTGTAAAAGGAGAAACTAAAATTCTTTAATTTTTAAAAATCTTTAATTGAAGTATCATTGACACATAATATTATATTAATTTCAAGTGTAAAACATAGTGATCCAACAATTCTATAGATTATGAAGTGCTCACCATGAGAAGTGTAGTCACCACTTATCACCATACAAAATTACTACAATATTATTTACTGTATTCTTCATGCTGTACTTTTCATTCCTGTGCCTTATTTAGTTTACAACGTGAAGTTTGTACCCCTTACTCCTATACACCTATTTCTCACAACCCCCCAGCCCCCCTCCTTCTAGCAACCACCAGGTTGTTCTTTCAATGTTATCTGTTCTTTCCCAGCAATAGCTCTGCGCATTCTGGCATAGCCAGATCTTGTGCTCAGTATTCGTTCACAAAAATATGAGGACTAACAGAGCACTATAGAAATTTTAATGCAACCTTGCATATAAATAGAGGAGCAAGTTTGGTTGTCCACCAGCAACATCAATTAGTTGGATGACAACAGACCTGTTAAAATGATCTCTGTTGATCTTTGCTAAATGCCAGTCCACATATGGGCACCAAAAAGGATGGCATTTTTTTCACTGATCTGCATCAGACAGAAAAACCAATGTAAATTAAGTGTGTTTTTCAGAAATCTAAAGTCATTCAAAGAGCCATTCTTTATTCCCAAATTATTTCTTTATTATATTTTGATGGTGAAATGTTCTTTATTCTATGAAATTGTGGTGACAGTGGGATATGTTTGTTCTATTCATGACTTGGCTCTTTTTTGTATAATTAAAACTTAACAGCCTTACTTGATAATATGCTAGCAATCCTTTTTTCGTCTCCTCCTCCTCCCTTTATTCTCTGAAATAACTCTGTTTCGTGAAATTCCATCGCATTCAGACAGAATAGATTACCCCTGGAAGAGTTTTGCTGCAGTGGTAGGTCTTCTCCACCATCCTCTCAAAGTCACATTAACCAGGTTTCAGGGATCAGCTTATAATCATAAGAACAGGGCAGTCCCGGTGGTGCAGCGGTTTAGTGCCACCTGCAACCCAGGGTGTGATCCTGGAGACCCTGGATCAAGTCCCACGTCAGGCTCTCTGCACGGAGCCTGCTTTTCCCTCTGCCTGTGTCTCTGCTTCTGTGTGTGTGTGTGTCTTTGAATAAATAAATAAAATCTTTTAAAAAAATCATAAGAACAGTAGCTAACCTATACTGAGTACATACTATGTACAAGGCATGGTGCTAAGCATGCACCATGAAATCCTACATTTTGTCCTCACTCTTGTCCGATGAGGCGTTTATATCCATCGTTACATAACTAGTTGGTGATGGAACTGTAATTTACACTCAGTCTATCTATCCTCCTCTGAAATCTATGCTTTAACTGCGTTACAGCACCTAACTGCACATCTCCAAGGCTGTCATTTTTAGTGACTCCAGTGAGAAATGCGTTTCTCCTATGGACCAGCTTCCTTAGGCATATGTACTCTCCACAGTTTCTATTTGGAGCTATGTTAAAATCATAGGTTCTGCCGTGAGTGCAGATTTGATATTTTGCATCGAGTATTTGGATTCTCTGGGGTACAGAGTATTCAAAGGCTAAAGTCCCTTGAAGTACCCTTACCTTATTTTATGGTTAGCAGGGCCAGAGGTTGGAAATATTAGAATTCTTAGCCAATTTTTTTCTGTATGGAGTACTTACAGGAGGAATTGCTGATAGCTATCTTCCAGTTGATCTTTTTTTTTCTCTTCTGATAGGTTAATACCATAAACTATATTAGGCCCGCCAGTTAGTATGTTTAAAGTGACCTTTACTATGTCACCCTAATCCACCATAGGCTGAGGTGGAAATGCAGCAGAGTGGGATCCACTCTGAAAGCAGCCTGCTCCACCCCTGCTTTGTGACCATGGACAAGTTTCTTGATCTCTCCAAACCATAAGTTACACATGTTTTTAAAAGAGCATACAAATACCTAGTTTATAAGATTGGTAGAATAATCAAATGAAACACATTTACAATATTGTCTGAAAAAAAAGAGCACTCAGTAAATGACACCTCTTGATGCCACTGCTGTTGCTGTGGCATCAACATATATATTACTGGTATATACAATATATATTACATTGTAACTCTCAAGAGAAAATCATATACTCTTTCCTACCAAAGCTTGAGAGCCGCTATTGTCTCTCTGGGCTCCTCCCTCTGAGACATCTTTCCTTTCTCGTGGAGGGTAGCACATGTTTGCTGCTGAATTGTCTGTCAGCCTCCTGCTCCTGCCTATAGAAGTCTAGACTCCTATGGGAGTCTGTTAGCCTCCTTTCACTTTATCCTCTCTTTGTCTTTTTGTAACTAAATGCACAATGTTTCTGATGGTATAATATTCTCAAGAAACCTGTGGGTTTCCTGTGTCTGTCTGGAGGTTCAATCCGATAAACCAGAGGCTCCTCCACAAAGAAGAATCCCGTCTCCATCCCTGGCTTCTCCTGAGATGGCTGGGTCACACATCTAATCTTTTCAAACAGTCCTCTGTGGGATTTGAATACTCTGACCTCTAGATCCTTCCCAGGTACTAGCAAAAGATTGTCCTGTCATACAGGCTAAATCTCCAAATTGTGGTGTTTCTTGCAATATAGATAGGCTGAGAACGTCCCAAAGCACCTTCCTTTTTTGTTTAATATTTTTTTCTACCAATTTATCTCTCTCCCATAAGCCACAAGATGAAACCAGGCCAACACTTTTAGCACTTGGCTTGGAAATCTCAATGAAACATTTGAGTACATCACTTACAAGTTCTGACTTGCACATAACTGTAAGATAAAATTCTATAGGGTTTTCTGCCATTATGTAACAAGGATCCCCTGTCTTCCGTTTTCCAATAAGATGTTTCTCACTTCCGAGGAGACAAACCATAAGAGACTCTTAACCATAGGAAACAAACTGAGGATTGCAGAGGGGTTGGGGTGGGTTGGGGTAACTAGGTGATGAGCATGAAGAAGGATATAGGATATAATAAGCACTGGTGTTATATTCAACTGATGAACCTCTGAAACCAATAATACACTATATGTTAGTTAATTCAATTTAAAGTAAAAAAATTTTTTTGATTAAAAAAAAACATGTATTTCACTTCCTTCTGAGACCCATCAACAGTACTCAATATCAAATTTCTACTAACAGTCTGTCAATGACAGTTTTAGTCTCAGTAGAACTATGTAGATTTCCTCTACTGTGCTGTTCACTTCCTTCCGAGCCTTCACCTGCAGAGTCTTTAACATCTAAATTCCTACTGACAATCTGCTCAAGGCAAACTAGACTTCTTCTGTCAGGCTTCTCAAATTTTTCCAGCCTCTGCCCACTGTCCAATTCCAAAACCACTTCCACATTTTTAGGTTATTTGTGACAGCAGGACTCCATCTCCAGATGCCAAAGTCCATACTAGTTTCCTATTGTTGCTGTAACAAATACCAAAAACACAGTGGTCTAAACCAATGTCGATGTACTATCTTACAGTTCTGCAGATCAGAAGTTCAAAATGAGTTTTACTAGACTAAACTCAAGATGTCGATAGAGAAGTATTCCTCCTGAAGGCATAAAGGAAGGACTCATCCTCAGCCTTTTTCTGCTTCTCAGAGCTGCTTTTGTTCCTTAGCCCATGACTGCAGCATACTGACCTCTGCTTTCATTGTCACACCTTCTCTGGCCCTGACCTCCCTGCTTTCCTCTTACAAAGGCCATGGTGAGGGACACCTGGGTGGCTCAGTCAGTTAGGTCATAATCTCAAGGCTCTGGGATCAATCCCTGTGTCGAAGTCCCTGCTCAGCAGCGAGTTGGCCTCTCCCTCTCTGTCCCTCTGTGATCTCTCTGGCTCTTTTCTGTCTCAAATCAAATCTTTAAAATAATAATTGTCTTAAAACCCTGTTGATTATATTAAGCGCATATGGGTAATGCAGAATAATCTTTTCATTTCAAGGCTCTTGGCTTAATCACATTGCAAAGTACCGTTTGCCACATAAAGTAACAACAGTCAGTTCCAGGGGTTAGACCGTAGATATCTTCAGATGACCATTCTACTTACCATGAGTTGTAGGAGTGCTTTATATCTTCTGGACACTAGAACCTGATCAAATGTATAATTTGCAAACATTTTCTGCCTTTCTATTGGTGGTCTTTTGACTTTTTAGTGTCCTTTTCTCTACAGCTTTTAAAATTCTGATGAAGTCCAATTTTTCTATTTTTCTTTGGTTTGTGTGCTTTGGCTTTATAAGAAATAATACCATCAAAAAGCTATGACATGCACATACATACGATATATAAAAAAGTTATGACACATTTGACCTATTTTGAGTTAAGTTTTATAAATGGTGTGAGGCAGTAGTCCACTATTATCTCAGGGTCAAGTATCATTTGCAAAAAGAAAACAACTATTTTTCCCCATTGAATTCTTTTAGCACCCTTGTCAAAAATCAGTTGATTACAATAAAATTCTCTCTGTTTTTGCTGGTCTATCTCTGTCTCATCACTTAGTCTCAGATTTAATGTTGTCCCTCAGAAATGCCTTTCCTTATCACCTAGTCTAAATTAACCTCCCCCCTGCCACACACACACACACACTCACATCAAATACTATTAACCACACTTCTGTGTTCTATTTTCTTCACAGAACATCATCTTTGTATTGCATGCATGGTGCTTCATCACCATCTGAAATAATCTGCCCATTTATAGGTTTACTTAATTTTTCTTCTCTCTCCCCATATCCCAATTATTACAAGTTTCATGAGAACATAGATTTTGTTTTGTTTAGCTTGTATCCCTAAAGCCAAAACCAGCACATAGCAGGTGTTCAACTGGTATTTGTTATATAAATGGATGACTAAATCTAAGTATAGCAGGAATAAATGGATTGTTCATTTGGGAACTAATATCAGGGTAAACATAACCTAACCTTTTTCTGCATTTCTTTGCTCTAAATTCCAGAATTCCAGGGCCTTAGACCTACTCCTATAGCTTGGGTTGGAGTCATTCTAGCAGAGCCACAAGGACTGAGAATGGAACAGAAGCAGATTGACAAAACAGATTCAGGATGCTCTACCAGTTAAAAAACAAACAACAGTCACAGACATTCACTATAAACACAAAATTATAGATGCACAGAAAGCAAAGTTTACAAAGATGAAGTATGGATGTACAGCGACCAGAATTGATGAAATAAAATCATGAGATTTCAGCATAATGGAATAAAGAATAGTTAAGAACATAGAACAGGAATGAATTTGTCCTATGAAATTGGATAAAGAGCAATAAAAAGTTTTAAGTGTTTTTACCATATTACTAGTGATTTCCCAATTTAAAATAATAAGACAAGAACTAAAAACTAATAAAGAAAAGCTAACAAAGGAAGCTGATAAAAAAGATGAGAATTAACAAATTGGAAAATGCAAAGCAATGTTGTAATCATCTTTGATGTATTTTCAACTTCTCTGAGAATGTTGCAGCTATTAAAAGACCCAGGGTTATAATGTATTATTACATCAAGTATATACATCTTGTAAGCCCACCGGCCCTGAGAAAAACAATGGCAAAGGGCTAAGGGAATTTAGAGTAAAAATCACAAGAACATTGGCAAATGCAATTGAGCAAAATTCTCTGGCTTCCAGCCTCCCTTCATGCACATCATTCAATAAAGCACATCCTTGAAGGAAGGACACTAGGTACAAATGAAAGACCCAATTCCCACACTCAAGTGATTCACAGATAAATGAACAACAAAAATAGCAAAATGTGTACAATGACAAAGGTAAAAATCTGAGAGCCATAGCAATGTAGACCCACAGCCCCTTGCTTATGAAGGAGTTGACAGTGTTCAGGGAAGTTTTTCTTGGGAAGTGGAGTCTGTACCAGATCTTGAAGGATGAGCAGGAATGGTTAAGACAATAAGCCCTTGTAGAGTTTAGAGAAATGCAGTATCTCCGTGCCTTAAGTAGGAAGCCTTCTTAAAAGACAAAGACTGAATTTAAATTGAAGAATGAGTAGGATGTGCAGAGACAGATGTATGCGTTTCCTAGGGCTGCCATAATAAATTAACACAACCGGATGGCTTAAAACAGAAATGCATTGTGTCACAATTCTGGAGGCTAAGTCCAAAATCAAAGTGTCAGCTGGACCAAGCTCCTTCCAAAAGCACTAATGAAGACCCCTTCCTTGCCTCTTCTCCCTTCTGGTGGTTTCCATTAGTCCCTGGCATTCCTTGGTTAGTGACAGCATGACCACAACTTCTGCCTATTTCCATGGCCTTCTCCTCTTTGGTGTGTCTGTGTGTCTGAATCCTTCTTATACAAACCCTAATCTTTGGATTTGGGATCCAAATAATGGATGGATTATGATACAATCTTAACTAATTACATCTGCTAAGACTCCATTTCCTTACATTCTGAGGTTCCAAGTGACATAAATTTGGCAAGAACATAATTCACGTGAATATATCGGATAATATACCTGTAATTTTCAATGTGTGGGCTACCAGAATGACTTTTCTGAGATTTGGCACTAACAGGTATATATTCAAGATTTTTAACCAGTGGTACATTCATAATATTAAGATAGAAATCTATATATTTATGTATTAAAATATTACATTTAGGGTTTTTTCTAAACAAACTAAACTGTAAAACTAATTATCAATCTTTACAAGTTATAGAATAAATCATTCATCAAATCATTCCAAAAATGCCCAAATGGCTGCTAGTGTGAGCTTTGGTGACATGACTGATGCCACTTCTCTGAACTGTATTTTGACATAGGAAACCACATCAAACTATCTTGATGACTTTTCCATTGAATCAGTAGTTATTGCTATTAGGCCACTTTTAGTCATAAGAGATCAAAATTTCCTTCTAAAACTAACAATATTCATTCCATTGCTGATTCCCTCAGTTTCTGCTGAACCAGCCCGAAAAAGTTTAAAATTTAAAATAAAAAGTGTCTTAGATTTTTTTGCATTTTTCACTACTTTTACTACTGATTGCCATAAAAGTCGTGTATAGGAATGCCATAGATAATTAGGTCAAATCTTGCCTTCCTGACCAGAAAGTAGTGCAGCTATTTGGTAATTAAGAGCAGAGATTCTAGGAGCACCTGGGTGGCTCAGTCAGTTAGGCGTCTGCCTTCAGCTTAGGTCATTATCTCAGGGTCCTGGAATCAAGCCCTATGTTAGGCTCCCTGCTCAGTGGAGAGTCTGCTTCTCCCTCTCCCTCTGGCCCTCTTCCCTGCTTGTTCTCTCTCTTTCTCTCTCTCTCTCTCTCTGTCTTATATAAATAAAATCTTTTTAAAAAGTAGCAGAGATTCTATGGTCAGCTGCTTGGCTGACCAAATTCTGGCTCTATGATTAAATAACTTTTCTCTACTTTATCATCTTCACCATAAAGGGGATGATGATGATGGTTATAATACTCTATCGATTGTTGATTATACATTTAGACAGTATTTCCTGGAATACAGCAAGGTTGTATAAGTTAAATTCATTTTATTAAAAAGCCCAATGTTACCAATATCTATGATAAGTCAGCATTTATGAGTTTTAATGAAATGGAGATGAACTTCAATAGGATTGTTTAACAGAGGGACCCTCTGCCTTGGCACTCCCTTATCCCAAACCACCCCACAGGCATAGCTATGCTTTATGTCCTATCTTAGGAATATCCCCCCCTCTGTACTAGTAGATTACATAATACACAACTGGTATCTACATTGGTCTCCATGACTGTGTCATGACTTGCTTTCTTGTCCATTGTTGGCTTTCTCAGAGCTGAAGTTTTTCTATCAAAAATAGCCATGTGGAGGGAACGCTAGGAAATGGGGAGTATCCACGGATGCAGGTAGACAGACAGCAGGCACTTAGCACTGGAGAGCCAGTCATGCTACCAAGAGTGCCTCTTCTACCACTAGAGGAGAGGTCACTCTGGTTGGGACTCCACTGGCTGGCAGACAGCAGGCCAACAGATGCCAGAACTATTCCTTTATGGTGCCCTCCTATGGATCCATTAATCTGAACAACAATGTGGCCAGAGATTGGAGCAGCACATCAAGATGCCCAGGAAGTGGAGACTTCTGGAAGCTAAAAGATATTGTCAGTGAATAATCAGAAGAGATCCTATTCTTAGTGCTAGAGAAGGAAGAGTCCTTGTGACCTGCTGCTGTGCTCTCAGCAACTTTGAGTTACCATATCATGGGAATGACTCCAAAGGAGGTTCTCAGGTGGCTCCGGGTGGGGTTCCAGAGTTCTCATTGTCCTTTGATATATCAAAGTTTGTTTTGAATATCCAAGAGAGGACTATGGTGTGTGGTGTTCTAAATGTATGTGACCATAGAGCTTTCTCTCTTTAAATTAAAGTGTCTCGGGGATCCCTGGGTGGCGCAGCGGTTTGGCGCCTGCCTTTGGCCCAGGGCGCGATCCTGGAGACCCGGGATCGAATCCCACGTCGGGCTCCCGGTGCATGGAGCCTGCTTCTCCTTCTGCCTGTGTCTCTGCCTCTCTCTCTCTCTGTGTGTGTGACTATCATAAATAACTAAAAAAGAAAAAAATTTTTTTTTAAATTAAAGTGTCTCTTGGAAATTCATTTTGTTAAACCAGTATAATGAAAAGATCACATGTTTTGGAAATATTTGGGCTTGGATTTCACTCTCAATTCCATCACATATCAGTTATACGATCTTAAACACATCACATGCCGTCTCTAACCTCATGTTTATTTGCACATTTTATAAGTCATTTTTATAGTATAAGACCTGAAGAGAAAAGAAACTTTCAGAGATTGTGGCAAAGGAAGGCTTGCTATGGCCCAGTTTTGTTCACCTTCTTGGGTCTACACTTCTTGGACTCCCTTGCACTTATCACATAACTAGTTCTGGGTAATGGAAGGTGGTGGGCCAGGGACAAAGTCCACTTCCAATTTTGGCACATAAAATCCTCATATGAGCAACACAATCTCTCTCTCTCTCTCTCTCTCTCTCTCTCTCTCTCTCTTTCTCCAATGACTGAATTAATATAGGGGATTCTGAGAGACAGGGCAGAGCAGGAAGCAGGACCTTGTTGGGTCCCTGACTCACTTATTGAAAGGTAACCTCTAAGGACAACCTCCCAAGCAGGAGTGCCCATGCTGGGCAATGAGTGACCAAAAAACCTAGGTTGAGTTACTGATATTCCAAGGGGCTTTGTGATGTCTCTATGGTATGGATGAAAGTCCAGAGCCCAATGTCAATAAATGTATGGTAGATGGTAGATGCTGGAGTTGCTATTATGAAATGATGATGGTGGTGGTTAATGTTGCAGAAATATACTCAGAAAGGAGCAGTTCTTATGATTCAGCTAAAATATCATGGAAGTAAAATTCCTAAGTGTACTGTTTTCTCCTGCTATTATTCCAGCCCTGTGTTTTGTGTGACTATAAAGTATTGATTCACTAGAGTAGTCGGCTTGAGCCACCAAAACCAAGTACCACCAATTCAGGGGCTTAAGCAACAGAAATTTGTTTTCTCACAGTTCTGGAGTCAAGAAGTCCAAGGTCAATATTGCCAGCATGATTGGTTCCTTCTGAGGCCTTTCTCCTTAGCTTACTGATGACGGTCTTCTCACGGGAGCTTCCCTCTGTGTCTGTCTCCAAATCTCCTCTTCTTATAAGGACACCAGTCAGACTCGAATATGGCCCACCCTAATGATTTTATTTGAACGTAATTACCCCCTTTAGATATCCTATCTCCAAATACAGTCACATGCTGAGCTACTGGGGGTGAGGGCTTCAATGTATAAAATGTGGGGGAACTCTACTCAGTCCCTAACAATCGCCAACCTATGACTATCTTCTAAAGAGCTTAAGTACAGAAAACTTGTCCAGAGAGTAGCCTTACATTCTTGTTAGAGTGTTGATCACAGATAAGTTAACACTTCCACATAAACTTACTCTACAAGGGTCAATTTTACTCTCTCTGCATGGAAAGAATGCTTTATTGTGGGACAAGGGGGGAAAATAGGTGTAGCAAATATAATTGGTTTTCCTCTGTTATTCAACTGCAGTGCATGTGATGTATTCATTTAAACATGAAAGGAAGTGAACTTCAGACAGAATTCCTCCTGAGCAGAAAATAAAGCTAACCCCAATTATGACTAAGGTATCCTTTAATTACTGTGTTACATTGCACTTGGATATATGGGAGGCAAGTGTTCAAAGGAGGAACAGTGTCTCTAGGGTTCACACAGCCCTTTTTAAAATATATTTTTCAGGTCCAAAAATGTTTGAAAGCCAGAAAATAGAATGGAAGGAACAATGAGATTTTGTACTGCTTTTAGAAATGTCTGCATTCTAGAAAAATTATCAAGGGCATTTTTCTATTAATAGGATTTATGTTGAAGGCATTAGGAAGAGTCATCACTGGATGGAAACCTACCACATATATTGTTACTATGTACACATTCACCTGTGATTTAGTGTCCCCACGCTGTTCAAGCAGAGAAAGCTCCACTTATCTAACCAGAGTAGGGCTGACTCACTAGCAAGTAGAACCTTGAACTCATTGCCACCTGATCCCTAGAAAAATCTCTGTTGGAAGAAAGACACAGAAGACACAGTTAGGGAGGGCCCTGTGGTCTTTGCATTCCTCTCCTCTAGATACTCTTAAAGCAGTTTTTGGATTTTATCAGACAAGTAAAACTGCTCCTCACCTGGATCATATCCTTTTTCACCCACCCTTTAAAGCCCAAGAGAAGTTAGTCTCATACTGAAGCATCAAAAAAGAAACAAGGCAGGCCTGGATCATGCCCTAGGGAGATTTACCATTTGGACCAACAAAAATGTTAGTTCATTTATGGAGAGTATATTATTTGCTCAGCACAGTTGAGCTGAGCAAATAATAAATTATATAATAATTTATATAAATGTTAATAATTTATAGTTTATAATGATATAAGTATATAATATATAGATTATTATAAATTATTATAAAATTATATGAATTATTAAAATTTATATAAATTATTATTATAAAATTATAAAAATTATACATTTTATAAATAATTTATAATTTCAAAGAATAAATTATAAATTTTAGGAGGGCAGTTTCTAGGTATCTTGTTCACTTCTGTCTCCAGTGCCTATCACAGGGCCTCAATAAATATTTCATTCACTCTTCCAAACAGCCCTCTAAGATTATTATCTTTATCTTAGAGAAGAGGATAATAAGGCTCAGAGAGGTTGAAACTTGCTCAGCTTTCACATCTAGTGAGAAGTCAACTTGGGACCAAGCCCAGACCTAAATTGCCCTTAGTCACAAGCAAAGAAATTGGGCTCCTAACCCAGACCTGGCTCCACAAGGACCCCATGCTTTGCATTGCCACCTTCCTCAAGAGTTTCTATTTTTTTAATAATAAATTTATTTTTTATTGGTGTTCAATTTGCCAAAATACAGAATAACACCCAGTGCTCATCCCGTCAAGTGCCCCCCTCAGTGCCCATCACCCATTCACCCCCAGCCCCCACCCTCCTCCCCTTCCACCACCCCTAGTTCGTTTCCCACAGTTAGGAGTCTTCATGTTCTGTCTCCCTTTCTGATATTTCCTACCCATTTCTTCTCCCTTCCCTTCTATTTCCTTTCACTATTATTTATATTCCCCAAATGAATGAGAACATATAATGTTTGTCCTTCTCCGATTGACTTACTTCACTCAGCATGATACCCTCCAGTTCCATCCACGTTGAAGCAAATGGTGGGTATTTGTTGTTTCTAATGGCTGAGGAATATTCCATTGTATACATAAACCACATCTTCTTTATCCATCCATCTTTCGATGGACACCAAGGCTCCTTCCACGGTTTGGCTATTGTGGCCATTGCTGCTAGAAACATCGGGGTGCAGGTGTCCCGGCGTTTCATTGCACCTGCATCTTTGGGGTAAATCCCCACAGTACAATTGCTGGGTCGTAGGGCAGGTCTAGTTTTAACTCTTTGAGGAACCTCCACACAGTTTTCCAGAGTGGCTGCACCAGTTCACATTCCCACCAACAGTGTAAGAGGGTTGCCTTTTCTCTGCATCCTCTCCAACATTTGTGGTTTCCTGCCTTGTTAATTTTCCCCATTCTCACTGGTGTGAGGTGGGATCTCATTGTGGTTTTGATTTGTATTTCCCCGATGGCAAGTGATGCGGAGCATTTTCTCATGTGCATGTTGGCCATGTCTATGTCTTCCTCTGTGAGATTTCTGTTCATGTCTTTTGCCCATTTCATGATTGGATTGTTTGTTTCTTTGGTGTTGAGTTTAATAAGTTCTTTATAGATCTTGGAAACTAGCCCTTTATCTGATACGTCATTTGCAAATATCTTCTCCCATTCTGTAGGTTGTCTTCTAGTTTTGTTGACTGTATCCTTTGCTGTGCAAAAGGTTCTTATCTTGATGAAGTCCCAATAGTTCATTTTTGCTTTTGTTTCTTTTGCCTTCGTGGATGTATCTTGCAAGAAGTTACTGTGGCCAAGTTCAAAAAGGGTGTTGCCTGTGTTCTCCTCGAGGATTTTGATGGAATCTTGTCTCACATTTATATCTTTCATCCATTTTGAGTTTATCTTTGTGTATGGTGCAAGAGAGTGGTCTAGTTTCATTCTTCTGCATGTGAATGTCCAATTTTACCAGCACCATTTATTGAAGAGACTGTCTTTCTTCCAGTGGATAGTCTTTTTTTCTTTATCAAATATTAGTTGACCATAAAGTTGAGGGTCCACTCCTGGATTCTCTATTCTGTTCCATTGATCTATGTGTCTGTCTTTGTGCCAGTACCACACTGTCTTGATGACCACAGCTTTGTAGTACAACCTGAAATCTGGCATTGTGATGCCCCCAGATATGATTTTCTTTTTTAAAATTCCCCTGGCTATTCGGGGTCTTTTCTGATTCCACACAAATCTTAAAATAATTTGTTCTAACTCTCTGAAGAAAGTCCATGGTATTTTGATAGGGATTGCATTAAACGTGTACATTGCCCTGGGTAACATCGACATTTTAACAATATTAATTCTGCCAGTCCATGAGCATGGTATATTTTTTCATCTCTTTGTGTCTTCCTCAATTTCTTTCAGAAGTGTTCTATAGTTTTTAGGGTATAGATCCTTTACCTCTTTGGTTAGGTTTATTCCTAGGTCTCTTATGCTTTTAGGTGCAATTGTAAATGGGATTGACTCCTTAATTTCTCTTTCTTCAGTCTCATTGTTAGTGTATAGAAATGCCACTGACTTCTGGGCATTGATTTTGTATCCTGCCATGCTACCAAATTGCTGTATGAGTTCTAGCAATCTTGGAGTGGAGTCTTTTGGGTTTTCTATGTAGAGTATCATGTCATCGGCGAAGAGGGAGAGTTTGACTTCTTATTTGCCAATTTGAATGTCTTTAATGTCTCCTCAAGAGTTTTTAAATCCCCTATGGTTCCTGGGGCTGGCTGGGGTGGGCAGTGTCACCCTGAGGTGCCCCTAGCCTAGATGTGGACCTGTATCAACGTTGATCCAATCTTTCCTTTTTGGGGTATTACTGACACTCTGCTCCCCACATGGATCAAATAGATGCCATAGGGATCTCCCAAACCCATGACTACCAGGTTGCTTTGCTGAATCTATGGACCACCCATGCTTAAACACAAGTGAACCTCTCACCCTTCATGAAGCTTCCCCCAGCCCACCTTTGGTTTGCATCTAGCTCATAGCAGAGCCTTTCTCGTGATGGTTCTTTTAATTTTAGGAATCTTTGGTACTTTCACATACTGTTATCTATACCTGCCTGTTTTCCCAGATTACAGCTTGTGGACAGCAATGTTGTATTTTTATCAATTCTCCACGTTGCTTAGCTCAATTGTCTGTCTAACAAGTCCCCTATGAACAGTTGGAAAATAACCACAGGAAGGAATAAGAAGTCTTATTTTATCATTAAGAAAACTACACTTAAGTCAAGTAAGATTTTTTTCCAAAGAAACTTATCCTGAGTAAGTTTTTATTATACTACATTGACTTCCTCCAGGGATGTTTTTATTTTGCAGAGTGCAGAGGTAAAACATTTACTGAAATTTTCACAGAGAAGAGTGATTTTGATTTTCATTCATTCATTTATTCATTCATTCAATAAGCATGGATTGAGGACTTACCATAAATTAGACTCTATGATGAGCATAAATGGAATGAAGATAGAAGACAGGCCTCATTCCCAAAACGCTCATCTTCTACTTGACAGAGGAAGAATTAGGAACCAAACAGATAGTACAGAAAAGCCAAAGTGAGGGAAGTGGAGGGAGTAAAGGAAGAAGGAAAGAAATGACTGATATTCATTAGATTTTTATTGTTTGGTATTAAAACACTATTTATCCAATTTGGTTCTGTTTTTCACCCTCTGTAGTGGCCATTTTCCCTGAAATGCATGAATGTACAGGACACATTGCTTATCTTTTTTTTTTTTTTAATAATAAAGATCAACTCACATGAAGAATAAGAGAATTAGATGGGATTAAAGATAAATTAATTGTGCCTGGAAAATTTATACATATCTATTTCTCTCATCTGGAACACCTTATAAGGTCATCATTTCATAATGGAATATTTTAAAAATTAGATATAAACAGCTCATCAAAATCAGATAATTAGTTATAATCCACTTTGACTGTAATTACTCTTTGAGTCAAGCCTGTGAGCATGGTTCTTGGTATTATTAGGTACACAGCAGTGACAAGAGACAGGGGTCAGTCCCCACTGGTCTCCTTGTCATAAGTACAATGTTCCTTAAACTTTTTCTTTTTCTTTTTCTTTTTTTTTTTTTTTTATACAGAGTCTCAGGTGGCCTGTGGCTGTGGGTCAGGCAGTCCATATCCAGTCTGGAGTGAGAAATGAGGCAGTACAAGAACCAAGGCATTTTCTTCTGTTAAGATGCAAAAACTCTTGGAAAGTGAGGCATATGAACCTTGATCTGCCATTAGCACCTTGAGGGACACTTTATTAACACTTATTTACTGTGCTAATAACTCAGGCTGTTAATGGAAGGTGGAATGTTCTCAATTCCACATTCAAAGGGAATTTTTGGAATAGAGAAAATGGCTACTTACATCTCTAATGTGAAATGAAAATGAGTTGAGTAGTGATAAAAAAAAAGAGAAAGGAAGTGCATAAAGAGAAGAAAAGTGTTGGAAGAGGAGGTGTTCCAAAGGCCAACCTCTTCTGCTTTATCATTTGCCTTCAGAATCTGACTCTAGATCAGTAGATAAGAGAAATTTGCCTCCAAAACAAGTAACTTTTCAAATACTTTGCCCTTCTCACCCGCAAATGAAATTTAAAGCGATGTGATTGACATGTTTTATTTATGTTTTTATATAAGATCATCAAGACAACATAATTGCAGCTTCTTTTTTTTAATATCTTAAAAATTCTTTGAGTGACATCATTAACTCTTTACTAAATCTTAATCAAGTGTCCTCCAAAATAAAAGGAAGGTCAAATAAAAAGCTAGCCTTAATTAAAATGAATGGATGAAATTGATTTCATAAAATTATAATGTTTAATGACTGTGGGAGATTGCGTTCAGGGCAGAAAACTGACATTTTACCTTAATCAATGCACATTTTATTAAAATCAATGTGGTCTATTATGTAAGGCCTATTGAAAGGAACTTTAATAAAGTTCAATCTATAAAAAGTAACTAACTCTAATTCAACTGAAATTTAATCGGATGATAGCTACCGTGTTCATTCAACATGTATTTATCGAGTGCTTACTATGCACTAGGCACCTAGGAAGTATTTCTCAAAAGTCACTTTTGCTTTCCTTTAGGTTTGCAGCCTGGAGTAACTAGCTTAAAATTTTGCAATAGATTCAAGTGCACATAAATGTATAGTATTTGTCACTAGCACTTTAAAGAACTATTTCTGTCACATTGTAAATAAAACTTTACCTTGAAAAAAATTTTGAATCTTAATGGTCTTTCCAGTGCTAATAAATAACTCAGGTTGTTAATGAAAAGTAAGATATTCTCAATTCCAAGTTCAAAGGGAATTTTTGGAATAGAAAAAAAAATGGCTATTTATGTTTCACAATATCCATTGCTTTATTTTTCCTGGGTTTTCCTTTCTTACAATAAAAATTAGGTTCCTATACCTGCCTGTTTTCCAGTTGAGCTTCCAAGAAGCTAAAATGCTCAACTCCAGCAGGCGAGGGGGTTTAGGGTGGTGGTAGGAGTGTTACAGCTTGCTATTATCAACCTCATGTCTTGATCTTGACCACCCATTAAAACCTCTATTTCCCTGATCCTTATTCTTCATTCATAGTGATATTGAATTTCATTCTATTGTATCTGCATTTAATCTAAGATGCTTCAAAACCATTAAGAATGAAATGATTGAATAAAGTAAATACAACTTTTTAAAAATAGATTTGTAACTATTTGAGGGCAAAAACACTATCTTAGTCATTATTTTCCTATGGTACTTTGCTGAATTCTTGTCACATAGCAGTTACTCATTAAATTCTTACCTTAAATTCAGTAGATAACTTTATACACTAATTCAATAAGTATGCACAGAGTACCTACTATTTTCCAGAAATTCTGTTAACTACTGAGGTTACAGGTGGAAGTTAAATAGGATTTGTCAGAATAGCTAATTGAAATACAAAACAAACCCAAAATCTCAGAAACCTAAAGCAACCAGAGCTCGTTGCTCATTCTTGGCACATTCCTGAGCTGGGGTGGGGGTGGGGGGTTCTCTATCTCATTATAGAGTCTTCACTATTTCCCATATGTAGTCCCCCAACTGGCCCTGGATATCAAAATCCAGCTGGAAGATGGAGGATGAGAGAAATTGTGGAGGCTTCTATAAGAAGGGGTTGTAGGACCAGCTCTGAATGGTCAACCACTTCCACCCACATTCCAGGGACCAGAATTCCATCCAAAGTCCCATTGAACTTTAGCAAGCATAGATTTGTTGAAAGGGCTTGGGAAATGCCTTCTGGATGACCAGGGGGAAAAGGAACTGGGTTTGGTGAGCATCAAACATTATATTCCTCATGGTCTAGCCTGCTGGTTGCCATGAAATACAGTCAGCCCCTCCCTCATGAGACAACATAGATACCCTCACGGTTGCTCATGGCCCAGTGAAAGTCCCCTGTCCACCATAGGCATATGCAGAGTCAATAAGCAATGGTGAGGCAGGGCCAGGAAAATAAAAATTCCAAGCCTGATCATGAAAGAATAAAGGACACATAGAAGTCACTGGCCAACTTATAAGATCCGGTTGATTTGGGGTGAGGGAAGCTCCATGATTAAGCTTTGATTCTGTTTCCCAAAAAGAATGCCTCAGTCCACTTTCCATCATTCTCCTTATCATATTTGCAGGGGATGTGGGGAGGGTCTTCCTTGGGAACATCACTACTTCCCCAGCCTTCTTGCTGTAGTAAAACTAGACCAAACTGAAGATCAAACAAGTACAGGGTATTTAATTGAGGGGAAAAGACTTTTATTTTTTAAGTTGAGGTATAGTTGACACACAATGTTATATTAGTTTCAGGCAAACAACACTGATTTGACAAGTCGACATGCTATGCTGTGCTCACCACAAATGTAGCTACCTTCTGTCCCCATACAATGCTATATCAAAATCAATATAGGGACATATTCCCTGTTCTGTTCCTCGCATCCCCATGACTTATTTGTTCCAAAATTGAAAGCGTGTTTTGTTTTGTTTTTGTATTTTCCAGGGTTAAAGTTTTGTTGGCAATAAGCCTTCAGAAATGCATTTAAATTCTGATTTATTTGATTCCAATTGACCCATGTAGCTCTAACTAAACCCAAAGTTTTTTCTAAGATAGTCTTACTCTCTTTTTGCATATTTAATTTCTTTGTGTTTAGTTCTTTACTGAGGCATAATGACATACATTATATTAGTTTCCGGTGTGCAACATAATGTTTCACTATTTATATATATATTGTGAAATAATCACCACAAGTCTATTTAACATCTGTCACCATGCTGGTTACAGAATTTTTTTCCTGTGATAAAAGCTTTGAAGATTCATTCTCTTAGCACCTCTCAAATACACAAGACAGTGTTATTAATTACAGCCTCCATGATGTGTATGGCAGCCACCAACTCTGATCCCTGTTTCTGTGAACTTTTTTTTTTCCAGACTGAGTGGCTTAAGCAACAAATATTTATTTCTTACAGCTCTAGTAGGTGGGAAATCTAAGAGCAAGTGGCCTTCTAATTTCGTTCCTGGTGAGAGCCCTCTTCCTGATTTGCAGGTGGATGCCTTCTTGCCATAGCCTCACACGATAAAGATCATCTCCTCTCTTTCCCCTTAGAAGGGCACTAATCCCATCATGAGGGCTCCATCTTCACAATTTAATTATCTTTTTGTGGAGAGTTTAGCTAAGTCACTCCATGGTATTGCTCTCTGGGCATCCATTTTGCTTAGCTGAGTAGCCTATAGGGACTGTAATTTCACACTAACCCCTTCCCCCTCTTAAAAGCTCATGCTTGACAGCAGTCTGCAGAGTCACAGGCAGATATAAGTTACTGATATGACTTCCCCAGCAGCCCTTGTGGTCAACAGTCTCTTTTGCCTCCCAGGGCCTTCTCCTCTTACACCCCCTAGCTAAGACCCTGGTGGGGCTTACCAGATCCTGCACTTTTGGTTTGAATTGATAGACACAGCCTTGGCTTGGAAACTCCAAAACATTCCTTACCCGGACCCATATGAAGGCGTGTGCCCTGGTCCTGTCTCCCTTTCTGTCCTCGTTCTGCCTTGATCCCACCCTGTGACCCCTTGTGGCATTCTGGGGACTCTTCTAGGACCCGTGGAATAATAAACTTCAGTCCATGGCATACTTACCGCTATACTTCCCGACTCCAAAGCCCATGTGCTTGAGTGACGTAAGAGAAATCAGGATTGGACAGCAGTCAGTTCCTTGGTAGAATCAGGGAAACTTCACAGAAGAGGCAAGGTTTGAGTTTAATCTTGAAATAGTCCTGATGTTCACCAAGCAGCTGAAACATGAGGAAGAAAAAGTAACAGCTGGTTATGGGGCACACCCAACAGGTTAGAGGGACTGCAGGTGTTTTAACAAAGCCAGCGCAGGGCATCCCAGGGGACAGTTTCAAGGACTAACACTGGAAAGACCATTGTGTTCCAGATCAGGGTCTAATTGACTTTGTTTGGAAGTTTGGCCTGTAAACAATTGGGAATTTCTGAAAGATATTAAGCAGGGAAGTGATGGAATAACAGTCATGCTTTGGAGAAACCTCCATCTTCAGTGAGGAGGATGAAGCAAAGAGTAAAAAGCAGGGCTAAGAGAACAACCCCTTGGGGTAGTGACCATTTTAGGCAAGCAGTGATGAGGACGTGGATGAGGCAGGCAGAGGCCGTGGAATGGAAAGGAGAGTTGAGAGGCCAGAACTGTTGAGATGGAGAGACAGGGATCGCAGCTCAGGAGGGTGGCGATCCTCATTGCCCTCAGCAATTTGTTAGAGTCCATGAACTAACCACATGAACAAATGGTCATCTCCACTATACCTGTTCAAAAGGCTAAATGGAAACAACTTTCAGCGGCTAGATCTCCCACAGGATTTTGTCCATGACTCTTGAGTGAAAGCCCAAGATTTCAGCCCCGTAGGCAAGCAGACTCCTGACCCTACAGAGAGAGGATTTAAGAAAAAGAGCAAACTAAAATAAAATTCCAGACCAGACCAGTGCACAGGATAGAGAAAGCTGAACCTTCATCGCCTTTAGTTAAGATAATGCTCACCTACACCGAGAGCTGGAAGGAGAGAGAGCAAGACAGTGGAAGAAAATGCACATGATCTTACATACAAATAAAGGATGTCAATCATTTTCCAGCTTACCAGAGAGTCTACATATTCACTTGCTGAAACCTAAAAAATTTCCAGGTTTATTTAATTATCAGCAGTTTCTTAGTTTGCTTGACCCAAATACAAAATTGAACACAAGCATTTATCCTCTTGGGGATTGTTTCTGTGCTTTGCAGTAGACATATTTGGTGAATCTAGTCTTTGTCATGTTTGTTTCATTAGTTTGCTCCTGCTCTAAGGTCAAAAGTCTTCTCTCTAGAAAAGTAGACCACCCTCAATTACTACATCTTCTTTACCAAGTACAGATGAGCTACTAAGTTATGCAGGCTTACTCAGGACTGTGTCATCAGGGAGAGGAGGGGCAAAACTAAAGAGCAAGCATTGTATGACAGAAAAAGCACAGATTTCCCCAGCCTGGAGAGAAGCTGTGGGTTCACTCATTCCCAGCTATGGGCATTGGCTATGATGATTAACCTCTCCAGGCTTACTATGTAAAACGTGGGTAACGAAGACCAGCAATGTATTCAGTAAAGGACAGTGGTGCTAGCGAACCTGGAGGTCTGAGACAAAATGTAGATTTTACAATTTTTTTTTTTTTTTTGCCACAACTTGGTAAAGTATAAAGCCAGAGATGCTGATGAGACCCAGTTATCTGGGTGACTCAATGAGCTCTAAACCAGCCCCACTGATGAAACATCTACTTGGAGTAGGTGGTTTGGAGAGGTTCAAGAGACTGCACTTCCTCAATTCTAGAACATACATTTCTATTCACATTTGAATGTATCTGAAATCTGTATAAAACTCACAACTAATCTACAATCAATCAAATGCTGTAGCTCCCCACCCTACTTCCACTCCTGGATGCTATCATAAAGTTAATGGAGCAGCTTCCAATCAATGGAATTTGGGGAAGGGGCAAATAAGATATTTCTACACAAGGCAAAGCAAGCCACTCCTAATCTATTTTCAATGCATTTTAAAAGAGGGCATCTCGGGATCCCTGGGTGGCGCAGCGGTTTGGTGCCTGCCTTTGGCCCAGGGCGCGATCTTGGAGACCCGGGATCGAATCCCACGTTGGGCTCCCGGTGCATGGAGCCTGCTTCTCCCTCTGCCTGTGTCTCTGCCTCTCTCTCTCTCTCTCTCTGTAACTATCATAAATAAATAAAAATTATAAAAGAAAATAAGTAGTCCTACAGAACAAGGAATAAACATGCTCCATATTGGCCTTTGCCTGTAAGGAACTCTATGAAGAAACTAAGCTTTCAGGGTAATGTACAAGGAATTTGTAACCTAAAATCCAAGTTGGAAGAGGGGTACCCTGGTGTTCTAAATTCAAAGCTGAAAACGTTCTAAAATGCATGCCATTATTAGTTGCCTGAAGGCTCAAAGTGCTGTCCCGCTAAGTTTGTTGGCTGTGGGGTTTATTCGGATTTCCTTATTAACCTGTATTTTCCTCATACACCAGGTCTAAGTCCAATCTCTGCAGAGCCCCCCTTCTCCTCCTGTGTGAATCAAACTGGGGATGCTCATCTTGTTGTCAAATTCGCCTGATAGATAGATTTGCTACAACAAATGAAAACACTAAATAAGCAGCTCCCATCTATTTTTTATGGCTGATATTCATTCCCAGCAAACAGCAAATGTTATCCCAGGATGAAAGCAACTATAATTCCTGAAGTTTTCATTTTGTTGTAAATCATATTGAATATTTCCATTGTACAACCTTTTTTTAAATGTGAAGCAAAAGCTAAAATATGCATAGTTTTGAAATTTCTTAGAAAGTCTCCCAACAAAGTTTTGTTTTGGAAACAATTGCAGTAAAGATGGCCATAGAAAATGTCATGGAAGGGTTAAAAATCTCACCAGAAGCATTTAACTTAATTATACTTTACAAATAAATATATACCCATATATACATCTATAGATAGATGCAATCAAGTGCTCAAAGACAAGGTGCTTAATTACAGATGCTTCCACTCCTGTCAATGTCACACTTTCATTTTCTTACCAGGTCCAAGGTCATCACTAGAACCAGCAGCATTCCTGAACCTAAGCTGTCAGATGTTGTAGCAGCAGTTCTTAGAGGCCCACAGACTCACCTGTGGTTCAAACCCTCCCCTCCTCCATGGGGACACCTGACCAGAAGAGCCAGAGCAAATGGAAAAGAATTCTGGGAGAAGGCTAGTAATAAGAGCTCATGATTATTGGGGCATCCTCGTGGCCCAGTCAGTTGAGTGTCTTACTCTTGGTTTTGGCCCAGGTTGTGATCTCAGGATCATTAGATCAAGCCCCGCGCGGGACTGCACTGGGAGTGGAGCCTGCTTAAGATTCTTTTGTTCTTTCTCCCCCAGCCCCTCTGCCCTGCTCTCTCCCTATTTCTCTTTCAAATAAATAAATAAATAAATTTTAAATAAATATATATATTTTTAAAAGCTAATGATTATTAAGTATGTCATATGCACTATCTCTTTTTAATCTTCATGGCTCCATTTAGGCACCAGTACTTGGATTAGTACCACTCTATAGACAGAGGGATTGAAGCTTGGAAAGATTAAATAACTTGCCCCAAATCATACTGTTTTATGTGATAGACAACTTGAAAACAGCTTACTTTCAACTGGATTCGGACAGCAATATAAACATACACAAAAAAGCTGAAATGTCCTATATGATTCTCCTTCTTCATCTTTGAACTTGAATTAACAAGAGAAAAGTGTTGTGGTCATGCATGTGAGCAAATGATCTTCCCAATAGACTCATTCTTTCAGCATCTTAAGAAATCCAACAAAGTTCTACTTGCTCATAATGTGCCTGAAAAATCTGGCTATGGCATCCTTAAAGTTTTCAGACAGTCTCAATTCCTGTAGTACCATATCTATATCCTGTGTTCATTTGAGCTGGATAGGGCTAGAAACTGACCATACATCACATTTATTTTTATCTCCCCCAACTTCAAAGATTCCTAAAAAAAAAAAAAAAAAAGGAAGAAATAATGAGAGGATTAAAATTTCAAAATGGTATTTGTGAATTACATGTTATCTTCAGCAGAGGAGCTATAGGTACAATTTCTTAGGCACTGCCTTCTATGCACAGTCACCTGTGCAAGGATGTCTATATACTCTATCTCGTTTCACTTTTACAACATGAAAAAGAAGTTTTAAAATCAGAGGTTAAAAGTATCCAAAGTCATCATAGGATTAAAAGGAGGACTCAAAATTTCAGTATGGGTCTGACTGCCAATCCAATACAAGACACACTCACATCCTGCTCCTCAAATGGAACTTAAGTAAAATACTTAGCCAAAGACTCAGAATTGAGCTTTTTAGCACTTCTTCTCTGTTTGTTTTCTGCCTTTTTTTTTTTTTTTGTATTTAAAAATGTCTTGCACAAAAGCATCCTCTGAATTTTTTTTTTTCTGGGAGGTGCTGAATAAACAGTTTTGGTGATGTGTGGCCACAATTGCAAACTTGTCAGAATCCAATTATTAAACTGATATTTAGGTATTTATTGCTGTCATAAGAACTCTGCACAATGGCTTTGAAAAATTGCCCTGACTCATAGTTCATATCTGAGGCTTTATCAAATGCACATTTTTTAATATAATGTGGGTGCCAAGAGGTTACAGGCACATTGCATTCATATTCAATAACACTCTATAATCCTGAAAATAAAATACTGGCTAACGTATCAGGAAAATTCCTTCCTGTTTATATTACTCTTTCTAAAACCATAAGTCATCTATGAGAGGAATGTGACAGTTTCTAAATAGCAAAGACAGTAAAAGAGCTTTCAGAAAATGGAAAAAATGGTCAGTGAAACATAGAAATAAGGATTAATATTCTATTACATTTCAGACAAATGCAAGGCATCATTTGAGTTCAGCAATTAATAATAGCATATTTGATTCCAATGAAGTTTCCTCTGAACACACATCTAATGACTAGAACATCAGCTGAGAAGATTTTGGATAGCACCATAATGCTCAAGATCATTTCTCTTTTCATTGTTCAACATAAAATGGGTAGAGTCCAGAACCCTCCTGCTTTATGGAATGGTTGTAGGGAAACAAAACTGTCGTCATAATAATTTAGATAAATTATGTATCTCCCAATAATAAATTAACTTGTAGCTATGGAAGCTCTCCCAGGTATGTATGTATGTATTTATTTACTTTAATTTTTATTTATTTTAGAGCGAAAGAGAGAAAGCATGAGCAGATAGAAAGTTAGAGAGGGGGAAAGAATCTCAAGCAGACCCCCACACTGAGTACAGAGCCCCACCCAGGGCTCGATCTCATGACCCTGAAATCATGACCTGAGCTGAATCCAAAAGTTGAATGCTTAACCACCCAGGTACCTCAGCAATCCCAGATTTTTAAAAAGATCCTTTACATGGCCATTATTTCCTTCTTTACATCCATGTAAAAAGATCCTTCGCATGCCCATTATTTCCTTCTTTACATCCATGACACCAACCATACCCAATTGCTAGGATCTTCATCAAGGAAAGAAGGGTGGTATGAACACTCCTCCCTATGATTGACCAAAAACTCTATTTTTTGCAGAAATTCCACTGTGACTCCTCAGGAAACTGTTACTGGCAGAGAGAGTGCCATGGTCAACTCAAAATTTTAGGAATGGAAACAATGATTCCCAAATAACTGTAGATTCCAGGTTCTGCACTCCAAACCAGAGCTGACTTTGTATCATCCATCATCTTCTGGCAGCTCTAAAGAATGATCACTAAAAAAAAAAGTTACTTACTGATGTAACTCATTATTTCAGCATCCCCACAAAAGCCCAATAGCTGACATCTTCCTGAAGAAAGGAATAGAGAAGGATAAAGATCAAGTAGAGCTTATTGACTATAAACTCACCCTGGTGAAGAAAGGAGGGTGATGGTCAATGGTCTAGGTGGAGGATGACAGGAAAAAGAAAAGCACCAGTACACATTGCACACCTGTAATGTGCCTAGGGCTGAGCTGTCAGCATTCCATAGGCAGGATTCCAGTATCAGCACTGCTGGCATTTGGATTGCATAACTCTTTGGTTTGGGGTCTGTGCTGGGCATCAGAGGATATTTACTAGCATCTCTGGCCTCTACTTGCTAGATGCCCATAGCACCACTCTATCCCCCCAGTTCTAACAATCAAAAGTCTTTTCAAATATTGCCAAATATCTCCTGGAGCAAAACTGGCCCCAGGTGAAAATCACAGTCATCAACTATGTATATTAATCTCAATCATGCCCTTAAGGAAGGCACTATCATTCTTGTTTTGACAGGGAAAAAATAAAGGAGACTGTGAATACTTACCTAGAGCTTATTATGGGCCAGGCATCCTTGAAAGTAGGTTACATATAAACTCACCTCATCTAAACTTCATGGGTTCAAATATAACATAATAGTCACTATTATCCCCATTTTACAGATAAGGAAGCTGAGACACGGAGCAGGTGAGGAACCTGTCTGAGATCACATTTGTAGTAAAAGAGCCAGTACGCACACTCAAGCAGCATGCATTCCTCCACACAGCAGCTGGCTCCCTGGGTTTGCCAAGGTTGGTTGCACTCCCAGAGGAGACCAGGAATTCCACCCCCAGGCCATTCTTCTTCTACCACATAAATCTGTCTCCTAAAACAGAAGGAGGGATGACAGTCGACAGGATGATGCTGTATTCACGAGCAAAACTCTGGAACACCTGTATTTCCAATGAGGAAGAACGCATCTTTTACTTTGTAAACCAAATCTGACACATGCTTTCCATGCTCCCATGGAGAGCACACAGACTTAAGAAAGTAGTCAGGTGTTCCAGGGAACGATAGGCAGTGTCTTTGCTGGGAAGCACTTTCTGACCATCCTTCCCCTGTTCACAACCTGGCTATCCTTTGCTGACCTTTCTCAAAGAACATATTCTACCATAGATTATTTTTCTACAACAGTAAACTTTTGCAACTGCAACTAATTTTGTGTGTCAATTAGAGTAAGCTAAGGGATGCTCAGCTGCTTTAATAATAATAAAACATTATTTCTGGGTGTGTCTATGAGGGTGTTTTAGGAAGCTAATAGCATTTGAATCAGATTCAGTAAAGATTGCCCTCACTAATGCAAGCGGGCATCAGCCAATCCACTGAGGACCTGAATAGGACAAAAAAGCAGAAGAAAGGCCAATTTGTTCTTTTTGCTTGAGCCAGGACATTCATCTTCCCCTGCCCTCAGACATCAGCGCTTCTGGTTCTTGGAACCTCAGATTCAGATTGGGACTTAAACCATCAGCCCGCTGAGTCTCAGATTCTCAGGTCCTCAAACTTGGACAGATTTATACCATCAGCAATTTTGGTTCTCCATTTTGCAGATGACAAATGGTGGGATTCTTGTAAACATACAATATATGTGTTTATCTGGTAAACACACAATATATATAAATATATGTATATATGCATATATGTATATATACATATGTATACGTGTGTATGTATATATGTATATATGTATATGCATATGCATATATGTATATATGTATATATTATATATATATGATGTACACATAAAAATATATATCAAGAGAGGTTTATTTTAAGAATGATATAAAATATAGTTTGTAAATATTAATTAAAATATAATTTCATATATATCATACACACATATATATGTACACACACACACGTGTGTGTGTGTGTGTGTGTGTATACTCCTGCTGAGTAAGGGACAGGCAGGGTTAGGCAGGGAGAGATAGATAGGGGGCTATGTGATCAGGCTCATAAAAATCCCCAAAATGTGGGAGATGAAAGGAAACCATAGATAAATAAACCAGACCACGCTGTCATGGGTGCCAGAGGTGGGGTCTTATTAGAACTACTACTTGTGACCACCAAAGAATTACTGGACCCTGAAAAGGAAGTAAGCCGTTAAAGATGTTATCACTAGACCTTACTCAATGGTAATATCAATAGACATGTTAAAAAGATTTAGGTTCCCTAATTGGCTTTCAATAAAGCCCAACCCTACATGATGTCTCCAGTGACAACCCTGTTGGGACCCCCTCACTTCTGAGAGCTTTCTCTGTATCCTTGCTTAATAAACTTCTATGGCTTTACTCACTCTCCTTTGTCCATGAGATTCATTCTTCAATTCCATGAGACAAGAACCAAGCTCTCCTGCTTCACTGTAGGTCTGTTTCTCTGAAGAACTCTAACTAATACAGCAGTGTCCTAACTGTTTCATACAATACAAAACCAGAAATGTTGGCTGGATTACTCAATTATTAATTAACAATTAATAAATAGGCAAGAAAACCTACTTACTAAATCTATAGGCTCCTGAGGAAGGAAACCCAGGTTCAAGTCCTCACTTCTCTGTGAGTCAAAAGTCTCTGTAAGTCAAGAGTCCTGTGGCATCAAATTAAATGGAGATAGTGAGCACGACTTCTTAAGAGTTCATGTTAAGCAATACACAAAAGCTCCTGTCAAGGTGCTGGGAAGTCAAGTACTCTGGTTTCATCCTCTCTGTGGACATGGATGAATGAAGGTTTAGATGTGAGAGAGGACATTGGGCTTTCCTCCACAGGACAGAACACAAGATAAAGGTGGATCCCCTGTGCCGCTTGATTAGCAGTTTCCAGACCAATTGCAGCATCTTCTCTCTTCCCTGAAATGAGGCAGCCTATTGATTCTGCTTTGAAAAATCAAGATCTTATTTCAAGGAACATAACTTCTTGTCTTTTGCTCACAAAGAAGCAATGCTAAAAAGTAAAATACCTACGCATCCCTCTAGAGCATGGATGCAAATCGGTTGAGGCAGTAAAAGTGACTGTTCCATGATTCCATTTTTACAATAACCCTTCTCCCAGGGGCATCAATATTAATACAGTCACACTTTCCAGGAGGGTGAATCGCTAAATCTGCAAAGCCCCCAGGGACAGCTTAACTGCAAGCCATCATCTCCAGGATCACACAGTGATGCATAGCCCTCCCGGGTAGAAATCCTAATGGATGCAGCTCCACACCTCAGCGGCAGGCAGAGACAGCTGGAGGGATAGTCAGGAAGAAAAGACACTTGGGAAATGCAGATATAGGACTGTTTTGTTCCACCAGCCATTTAGGTAACATGAGCCCCTCCCACTGGACTCCCTAAATCATAATTTTCATTCTGGTCATGTCCTCCCTACCCCCCAACAAACACTGACCCTTTATGGCATCCTGAAAGAGAGAAGAACCAAGAAGCGGTCTGGTATACATTCTGCAATTTATACAACAGGCACTCACAAGAAGGGACTCAGCTAAAGACTTGTCTTCCCTTCTTCAGGAACTCCGAAATTCTCCATTCTGCCCCATTTCTCCATCAGTGCTTTTCCCACTCCCTCCAGGGCCCCATATGCCAAGTGATTGCCCCTCCTAAATCCCTCCCCCCTTCCCTTCTTCCAGAAAATTGCCACTAGGGAGCAATGATATCTTAATTATCTAGTTTGAACTGAAAAGCTTAATCTTTTCTAAAATCAGAGCACTGAACTGATTTTCCCCAAATTTAATTCTAAACAGATAACTCTATGACACCAAACAGAAGAATCCTAACAGCGTCTTCAAAGGCAAAACCTATAGGGTCAATGTTTCTAGATTCTTGTTATTGCTTTTCCCCTTCTTTAACTGCTATCAATCACAGCTATCTTGAATCTCATGAGATTTTCTGGTCTTGGAACAGAGTTATGCTTTAACTTAACCACCTCTTTTTAGAGTCAAAACTATCCTAGGACATCAGGATACTATTCCACTTTGCCATCAGAACTCCCTACAGAGATGCCTGCCATGGGTCTTTCAGGAATGACTCCGGTGACAGAGCCTGTTATTGAAGCCATTTACTAAAGGTTTTAGTGCCCTCTATTAAACCTTCCAGATTATATAAAGAAAGAGGAGACAAAAATCCACCCTTGTGATGAAGTACCTAACAACCCAGGGAGAGCAGAAATGACTTCCAATCAGGAAGACATTTTCTACTTAACTCCCTAAATTGGATAAAACAATCTACAGCTCCACATGTATTTTCCGTAGCTGCTGATGGCTAGATGGATGAGAACCTACACACAATAGTACCTCGTGTAGCAAGTGCTTGAGCTCCAACGTAACCAGCTTCTCTTGGCCTCCAGGTACCATTTACAATAGTAACGAACCCGAACCTTTGAAAAGCAAATTTAAACAAGGGTTTAATTTATTTCTGTTTGGTTAAGCCAAAATTCAAAATATCTCCATCCCATTTTTCCCCCCGAGACGTTTGCCTTTTTAACAAAGATGCCTAATTTGGCAACCAAATCAGAAAGTTTCTCATGCTATAATGTAAAACAGGGCCCGTCATTGAAAGAGTCGTAACTATTAGAAAGTGGAATGTATTCTTTCATTTATAACATGCTGATTAAAGGTCTAATACATGTCAGGCACTGTTTGACACTGTCCCAGGGAACTGGACACATCAGCATGAACAAAAGAGACTGAAATCCCCCTCCTCATGGTATGGACATTTGTGGGAGCTTCTCATTCTGGAATGTAGGCTTATATTTTTATTTCCTCAGTATCCTTGTCTGGGATCTGACACTGTGCCAGTGTTACGACTATGCCTTTAATAGCCAACTTGCCCTGAGTGCATATAACGTGCCCCAAACTGAAGAATCCAGAGTGAATAAGCCTTGATCCTTGCTCATGGAAGGTCGCAGTCCCTGGCACCAGCCTAGTAGAGTGGTTGCAGTAGAATTCTACACAGGGCCAGGGGAGCAGCAGGAGATGGGGACAAGAAGAATTATAGCAGGCAAGAAGGATTATATAGAGGCAATGCTGCTATAGCTGAATCTTGGAGTATGAGTAGCTGACCCCCAGGAAGATGGAGTCAGGTACAGCGGGAACGGAAGAGAAAGTAATATGAACCAAAACAAAGAAAGAAAAAGCTGCCTGGTGTGTTTGGAATGGCCAGAAGGTGACACATGGTCCCTTGTCCTAAACCAAAGATGGAGTCCTAGGGGATAAACATCAAGGCTTTCTCAGCCCCTTCTTAGGGCAGAAGAGTCCCTACCCAAAATCCATACCACTTCCAAGAAAGGAGTCCCAGTTCTTTATAAAAGACAGGAAAGATTAAGCCCCCACATGCTTCAGTGAACAGAATAGTTAACATTGAGTCAGGCAAGAAGTACTCAGGGGCTTGAGGGACAGAAATGATGCAGGGTTCAGTCCAATGTACACCACCAAAGCCCAAAGGAAGATGGCAGGTCATCAAGTTTTCTGAAAGGCACACTTTTTAGGGCTTCCATGTGGGTCACTTTGATGGCCAGCCCTTAATATACCTTCAAACACATCCTTCACTGATGGGCTCATTTGTCTCTCCAGCCTAGCTCACTACGGGGAGCTAAATATGCCTTTAATATTTATCTGTGCTGTGAAAACTGCTTCTACATGCATCCCTTTGAGGGAAATAGCCAAGATCAATGCAGGACTGACGTATACTAAATGAAGAAACAAACAGAAATATTTATTTCTCTGTCCACAGACCACAGTGCCTCCTCAGGGAGAGAACAAATTGGCAAAAACAATATAGTACTCCATGCAGGCATTGACTGTCTCTAGGAAGGCCAGCATTGTAAGACATTTTTTTTTCTTTCTTCATATGAGAGAGACTATGCAAAAATATAATAAAAGGAAAATTATTTATATTTTAAATGCAGTGTCTTCATGACTGTTCTGAGAGTAGATGTCTCAAACCTTATTTTGGTTGGGGTTATAATAAGCAGTACCGTTGAGTACCAGCTGCTTTAAGTACTTTATCCCATTAAATTCCAACTCCTCCAATTTAAGTATCATTATTGACACTTCACACATTGTGGAACAAGCAAGGTTGGGGAGGTACCTTGCCTGAGGGCTCTGGTGCAGTTTGTATTTAAGCAAGACTCATCTGGCTCTAAACACTGTGCTGTTTTCCTCCAGGTACGATCCTCTCTGTGATCTTGGGGCATGACAGAGTACCTAAATATGCAACATATCAACACGAAGACTGTATGTCTTAGGTGAGTTTCCCCAGAAGGCAATTCTGAGACAAGGATGATGAGCAAATTATTTATTAAGGAGAAATTAGTGAGAGACAGATGGGCAGACAGACAGAAAAAAAGAAGAAGCCAAGTAAAGGTGTCCTTTCAAGCAAAGGACATCCTGCAAAAGCAGCTTCAGCCAATTCCGCAGGGAAACCAGGGGTGTAAGTTATGCCCAGAGCTGTCTCGCCCAGGTTTGGGAGCCAGGCCTCCAATATCTTGCACCTGTAGGTCACTGGGAAGAGCCACCCTGGAATGATGTCAACTTAGACACTCTGGCTCTCCGCAGAAATCATTTCATTTGCCTGATGATGCTACTGGAAATAAGGCAAGAATTCACCAAATTTGAAGGAGCATTTCATGGAAACATTGAAATGGATCTCGAAGGATGCACTCATGCAGATCACCACCTAGTCCCTAGTCCACTATAATATTTCAAAGCAAATGCTCATAGCCAAAAATATGAGCATATCTTCCTTCTCCAACAATTAGATCCACAAACAGCACTAGAACCAGTCCCTGCCCAACTAACCTGGAAACAAGTTTGGATCTCCTCTTTCTGTTCCTCTCTCCCCTGGTCATTCTATCAGTTCTAACTAGGGCAGCAGTGGCCTTGAAGTTGGTGCCACCAACTGCAAGAGTGTGGGCCTGGGGCTCTTAAGTTTCAGGTGGCTGTTCTGGGGACCTAGAGTTATCCCCCGGTTACCGCTGTACCTCCAAGCTTCAGTCAATTTATCGCCATGCTTGTCCAGCCTTTCGAGTATTTTAGCACACCTGGAGTCTTTGTTTGGTTCTTGCTATTTCCTCTCTTTGAGAAGCAAAACCTAATTCCTCCAAGCCATGATTCAGACCTGCATGGTGTAAAGTTGTCAAGGTTATCCAGACATTGGTTTGCAACATTCTTCTGCCACTTACCAGCCCTGAATCTTGGGTAAGTAGTCCAACTCCTCTGAGTTTCATCATCTGTTCCATGGAGAACAAGAAGACCAAGTCAGGAGTTCTTGTGAGGAGTTCTAATGTGGTGATGTATAAAACAACTACTCAATCATGGTTAACTGCCTTTTTTCACCGTTACTGCCATTTTAATTCTCTCTCTTGGGACCATGAATTCCTAAGTATCAGTGGCAGACAAGAATGAGTTTAAATTTATAATTCTCTTTGTAATTTATAATTCTTTTTGGTAAACTAGGTGGAACTACTGGCCACTCTATCAGAAGACTACTCCTAAAATCACATTAGATCACCCGAGTTCTCCTCCCTTACTTTTCCTGAACCACTGAGTTTTCAATTTTCAAGGAAGAAGAATCTATGCAAGTTATGACCATGTCAACCAGTCCTCAGCAGTAATAGCCCATACAGACCAAACACCCTAACAGAGTTAGGCTAAGGCTCCTATCGCACAGAGAGGTGAGATACATACTGACACCTGGTGACCTAAATTCTTCATTCATAATATGAACTTCGGGCTTGCTGGACGGTGGGGGACAAAGCAGCAATGAACCAATTAAAAGCAGCAGCAGAACCCAGCTGGGTTCTTGAGAAAAATAAGCCCAAATTCCTTAAGGTATCCACTGCATGGAATAAATCAAATTCTCTACTCTGCATTTAGAATGCTAGGACTTATATTCCACCCTTGGAAGAATTGAGGCATTAGTCACCTCAATCATTTTCTGTGTTCTGTGGTTCATATGAGGAGCCCTAGTTGAGGAAGGCTTATCTAAAGAAATGTTTCATTAATAGATATTCAAGCTGAAGTTAGAGAGTATGAATGACTTGCTCCATCTCTGGCATATAGGAAACCTAAAGAGAGCAAAGCTCCTTGCTAAAGAGCCCCAATGTTATGTTAACCTCTCCCCCTCTCTCCTTTTCATTCCCCCTCTTTCTCCTTTTCTCCCTCTCCTCCCCACTTCTTTCTTTCCCTCCCTTCCCCCTTATCTCCAGTGAGGTTAAATAAGATGCATAATATTCATTCAATAGCTAAGAACAAAAGAAAACTTGAAAGTTATCCTCCCTGGAGCTCTTCATTTAATGAGGTCAGTGGTTTCTCTGTTCTGTAATTCCACAGCACGTGGTACACTCTCCTACAATTCATCCCACTGGATCTTGATTGTCTGCTTTTGTATTTCTCTTCCCATTGAATCATGATGGTGAGGAAACAAGTTTATGCCTTTCTAATCTCAATCTCATTGCAGTATCTGGCACATAAAGTGCATCAATACAGATTAATTGAATGAATGAATGAATGAATGAATGAACGAACCAACTAATGAAAGCCATTTCAGAGATCATAGCACCATGGGCTCAGAGGGATGATCTAATGTGGGAGATACAGACTGTCTAAGTAAGTCAGTTCTCTACAATAATTTGACACTGGAAAATATGCCAATATGTATTAAAACTGGATCAGAACCATACACACTTTATTTTGATATATCAAAAATAATTCTTAAATGATATTTTACACCATCCAAATTAGCATCCAGACAATGTAATGCATAGATGAAGACTTAATTTCTCATCTTGAAAAATGTTTATGAGTGAGCCATGTTGGGTTGTATAGAAAAAAGACTCAATTTGTGATGATTTATATGATAAATAAATCATGTAGGTCAATGATTGCAAACTCAATTGTCTATAAGGCTTACTCAGGTAATTCAAATCAATAAATTAGATATGGTGTAGATTTTGACAAGCTGAAGATTGGACGCATACCCTGTCGAGATGGGGAAGTTGCAATCCAGCTCCAGCCTATTATTGGGCCAGTTTAGACAAAACAATACAAAACAAAACAAAACTGCAATGTGAAAAATCTCAGATTTAAAATATAAGCCAACATTGTGTACATCAGAGAAAACTTGCCTATTGCCTGGATTTAACCTGAGGGCTTAGAATCTAAATGACCATATGGATGAAAAACTGAGACTTTGAGAGGCATACAGCATCTACACATTGACCAATGTGAGTCAACTAGAAGATTCCTGCCTCTATATTTTTTAATTCTTTGTTACACCCCCAGGCACTTAATCTAAACTTCTGCAAACAATGTGTATTTTAGACACAGAGTTTACCAACTGCAAGATTACAGTTCAGAACAAAACCAGTTATAAATAAATAAGCCACATAGCAAGCAAAATTGACTATTCCTATTTTTTGTGCCCAAATCGTACATGTTCTTCTATTACACCCCTTGCAACTCTTCATTGTTGGTTCTTGGCATTTATGAGTTTAATTTTTGCAATTTCAATTATGTGTTATCGGACCCAAAGGTCAGTGATATACAGAAAATCATCCCTTTGCTGATGTATAAATATGAAATACAAACGTTTAAGATCAACATACCTACAGAGACAGCCAAAACTTCAGGGAAGCAGTTCATCTCAACACAAAGCCATCTTATTTTATTCTCAAATTATCACACATTGTATATTTTATGAAGAGTTGAAAATACTATTTAAAGAAAAAAGCTACCAATAGTTCTTAATACCTGGAGACATAAAAGCCAACTTTCAGGGCTGGTAAAAGGTGAAGAAAGAAAGTAGGGTCTTCTCCGTAAGTCACACTCTCAGCTGTATGTCAGGTTTAACGTTAATGTCTTGAAATATCTTCTTCACTTGACACTCAGGAGCCCACCTTCTCTGCATTCCTGTATCTTACCATCCACTCCCTCGCAGTCTCCTTTCCAGATTCTTCGGTCTTCCCAACATTGAACAGGGTCCAGAGTTCAGCCCTCACTTCTCTCCTCTCTTAAAGTTACTCCATAGGGGATCTCAGATCAACCTAGGGCCTGTAGATAACACCCATACACTAGAGACCCTCAAATCCCAACCTCCAGCCAAGATGTCTCTCCAACCAAAGCCCAAACTCCAGACCCATACCTCCAGTGTCCACTTATCATTTCCTACTATACAATGAGCCCGAGCCCTCCCATTCCCATTTTTCCCCAGAACCTACCCCAAACATGTTCTTCCCTTAGTCTTCCCCATCTTGATAAGCACCCACTCCTGGCTTCCAGTCTCCTAGGACAAAAGTCTAGGATCGTTCCTGTTTCTTTTAAGTCTCATACCTCATCCCAACTAAACATCAAATCCTGTTGGCTCTCTCTAGGACATATATTTGAATCTGCCCTACTCACCATCTCCATTATAGTCCAGTCATCAACATATTCCACTAAAACCATTTCCATGACCCACCATTACCTGCTTTCCCTTGCTTTTACCCCTGTCACCTTCCAGGTTTTTCCCAACACAGCAGGTAGAATGATTTGGTAAAATGAAAGCATAGGGGAGGAAACACCTTTTATCCCCTTTTTCCACTTACCCTTTTTTACCCTCCTATGTTCTCCAGCAAGGACCCTGCCATTGAGACTGACAAAAAAAAGATTAATGAGGTATAAGCAAACAGAAATGCACCAATGTGGGCATTGCACATATACATGAGAGCTCTTAGCCCTGAGTAATTAGAAGCGTGGTTAGAACTTGGGCTTATGCAGCATCCTTTTTTTTTTTTTTTTTTTTATGCAGCATCTTAACAAAAGAGTAGTAACTCTAGGGAAGGGACAAGAGAAAGGAAGAAGACTTTGAGCTTGGAGGGGTGGCAGATCATGAGAAGGTAAATACAGAAGTGAATGGAAGAAGAGGACAGTTTTATCAAGATGTGCTTTGTAGGTTCCTCTGGTTCCATCTGTGGGCTGATAAGCCTCTGAAATGGTCTCTGGGGTGATTAAGAACACAACCTGCCCTTTCTAGTATAAAGGGTGAGGGCAGAGAGTTTTGTGTGTGTCTCTTTGTTCTCAAGTGTTTCTAACTCAAAATAATCCTTATGCCAGCATGATATATTTTGGGTGGCATACTCTGAACCCCTTAAAAAGCCAGATCATGCCTGTCTTCTGTTTGAAACCTACCACAAGTTGCCCATCTCTTTCTTTATTCAAGGTGGCCATAAAGTCTGGAAACATAATAGTATTATTTTACTGCACTGTTACATCATAGTAAATAACATGTATATTCATCTGTGTCCAGGCTTCTTAGCCACTCTGTGAAATCCAAAATTTTTACCAAAGCCTCTGCAACCATGCATCCTTATGTGAGTGGCCTTCACTTCCTCTCTTCCTCATCGCTCACTTCCCCTTTCTCTGCCAAGGCCAAGCTGGCTTCCTGGATACCCCTCAAGCATGCTCGATCCCTGCCCTCGCCCCTCTGCACTTGTAAGAAACTGATGCCCATAAGTCTCACTTCTTTGTTGTTCAAATGTCATCATGTCAAAGATGCCTACCCTGACCATTCTACTTCTCTTTTTTTAAGATTTTATTTATTTATTCACAAGAGACACAGAGAGAGAGGCAGAGACACAATCAGAGGGAGAAGCAGGCTCCATGTAGGGAGTCTGACGTGGGACTCGATCCCAGGACTCCAGGTTCACACCCTGGGCCAAAGGCAGGCTCTAAACCACTGAGCCACCCAGGGATCCCACTCTACTTCTTTTTATTCCCCTACTTTACTTTTCATTGCCTTTATGACTATCTGATATAAATATAAGTTTCATGAGTGTTCCTGACAGTACATGCTCCATAATTATTTGTTGAATCAATAGCTTAATTAATGACTCTTTGAGCATCATAAAGTACCTGAATGAGATTATATCTTTAATTTTCATTTGTTACACATTATGGGGGCAGGGGTCATAATAGGCTATGGAATCAAACCTAAAACCTTCAACATGGCTTCTCTTGTGAGCTATCAAGGATACCTCAACACTTGGAGCTCCTTGAGGGCAGCAATTATGCTTTATTCACCTTTATATCCCAGAACTAATAAACTGACTTGCAAACAATAGATACCTAATAAAATATTATGGAATGAGTAGGAGATGAACAACTAATTTTCCAATCGATTGAAATCAAGCAAAAGGAACTTTTTTAAAAAAAGGTTATATATCCCACTTGATGCTGGTTACAAAAGGAGAAAGAAAAGAATTCTAATTTTAAAAACATCTTCATAAGATACATAGCTGTATTAGTAGATACTGAACTTGGACTCTGAAAGTGTCCTTTTTGTCTCCCTAAGTAGGCCATTTGAACACGTGCCCACCTAAGCATTCTTCATAGGGAGAGGCAAAAGAGAAAAGTAGTAAGAGAGAGAAGCAAATGGAGTTTTTATGTTTGGGGACTGGTGGGATGATTCCAGGTGCTCACATTCCCTACTGACACGTGATAATGAGACGCTAAATGATAAGACAGAGGCATGGCTCTGGGCTGTGCCCAGGTGTGCTCATCTTCTTCTGAGCACACCTGTTTCTCTTTCAAGAACCAGAGAAATGTCTCATAATTTGAAAACTGAAATCCATAACTGTGCTTTCTCCAATCTCAACCTCCCAAATTGTGTGGCCAACAGAGACCAACAGGAAAGGGGGCAGCCTAGAGTGCTTAAAATGTGTACGATCGCATAGGTCCATCCACTTGTTTTCCTGCTGTTTCCATTCAGGAGAACGGAGACCTGTGGGTAAATGGAAATTACTGCCTGTGGTGTAAACCCCTCAGGCAGCTGTAATTGTATGTTTTCTTGCAGATTCCATTGCCACGGTTCTCCTACCAACTTGGTTTGTTCATTTCCCACCCACGTCCCCTGCCTTCCTTGTCAGGTGATTAATTGTGGATTTTAAAAAGAACACCCAGCTCAGAATTCAAACAGCTGAGTGAAATGGAAAATGTTCATTTGGTACTAATGTGGAAGGTGCTACAATCAGCAGACATTTTATTTCTTGAACATGGCATTCATTCACTTCTCCTTAAACTTAGTTCTTGATACCGTGATGAATGTCCTCACCATGGTGTGTACTTCGCCGGAATACAGGAAAGGCACCCTTGCTTCTCCTCCATGTCCAGCAGTTTTTGACAGCAAAGAGGTTGTTGTGATGGGGAAAATATTCATATGGAACTGGACTGGGCTCTATGAAGCACCAGGTAATAGGCAGAGTTCACGTTCAGCCTGCCTGGGTTTCCTTCTCCCTTGCATCCAGGTGAAAGTCTTTGATTTCTTTGTCCTCCTGCCTTTCCCCATCCAGATCATGGAGGCACCTGAACCCCTTGCCTGGGTTTTGTAGTGTTATGTAACTCTATATACTATAACTAGGGATGAGGCCTTTCACCTTTCCTACATTTTCTCAGCTATCTACAAAACTTCAGCACACACTTTCTTTAGATATAAGGATGTTGGATGTTGGCACAAACACATGTCAATTTAAGTGGCAAAAGATCTTTAAAGTAGAAAAAAAAAAAAAAAAAAAGATCTTTAAAGTGCAAAGATGCACCTGGGAACTGTGACCAGGTTCTTTAGCCAGTTCTACATACTTTAATTTGCCAAGAGTGCAAGAAAGGATGAATGGGCTCCAGATGGGAGCCTGGAAGGAATCATTAGAAATATCTCTCAGGTACTTTTGACAATGGCCCTTTGTAGAGCAAAATGTGACTTATTATAAGAGTAGAAGTGGCTGAACGTGTCTAACAAATGATACCGCGTGGGAGGTAATGGCTTTAGAACTCTGAATATTTGTTTCTTCAGCGGGACTTGAAATAACATATTTTTTGGTCTCATGATGCTAGTGATGCTTTTAAAAGCCACTCCAGTCTTTGTTTTCTCTGTGTCACCCTGGTAATTCCAGGATTCCATGACTCTTGTGGCTTAGGGAGAGGGGGAAATTATCTCAATAAGACTACTAGGACAGTTAGCATAACACATAGGAAAATTAAGGAATATTTTCATGTTTGACAGCCATCTGGAGTTTAAAATGCTATCCTGTATACAATGGGTTCTCATCTGATTCCTACTCTGTTATCAACTGTAGCTCTTTCTCACTTTTGAAGAACAGTGTTCTCTGTTCTACTATCACTTCCTTCCTGTCCTAAGAACATCGCGGATTATGTTCATGCTGTGACTTTTGCTCACGTTGTCTTAACTGGTTGAATTCTGTATCATCCTCCCTAATATCTTCTCCATCTTTGCCACTCACATAAAGTACTATCTACCTGCAACATCCTTGATTTAGTCCTTCTTTTTGTCTCATTTTATTTTATCTTAAAAACACTTCCGGGGATCCCTGGGTGGCGCAGTGGTTTAGCGCCTGCCTTTGGCCCAGGGCGCGATCCTGGAGACCCGGGATCGGATCCCACGTCGGGCTCCCGGTGCATGGAGCCTGCTTCTCCCTCTGCCTGTGTCTCTGCCTCTCTCTCTCTCTCTCTGTGACTATCATAAAATAAATAAAAATTAAAAAAAAAAAAACACTTCCGTAGGCTTTACAAAATGCCATGACTGTTTTAAGTGGCTGTAAGCACCAACTCTGTGAAGTTACCTTAGATGACTCTGTCCTCAGTTTGGAAGCCCCATAGCACCCAGTAGTGTAGCTAGTGCTTAAACACCTAGAGAATCTTTTAAGGGCCTACAAGAGAATGAAAAGACAAGCACAGACTCAGAAAATAATTCCAAAAGACACATCTGATAAAGAACTTGTATTGGAAATATACAAATAACCCTTAAAACTTGACAATAAGAAAACAAACAGGGGCACCAGGGTGGCTCAGTCAGTTAAGCATCTGCCTTCGGCTCCAGTCATGATCTCAGAGTCCTGGGTTGGAGCCCCACATCAGTCTCCCTGCTTAGTGGGGAGCCTGCTTCTCCCTCTCCCTCTGCCATTCCCCTTGCTTGTGCTTGCTCACTCTCTCTCAAATAAATAAATTAAATCTTTAAAAAAAAAAAAAAAAAGAAAACAAGCCAATTAAAAAGTGGGCAAGTACCTTGCGTTGTTGATTTTAGTCATTCTGACAGGTGTAGGGTGATATTGTGATTTTGATTTGCTTTTCCTCATGGCAAGTGATAATGAGAACCTTTTCATGTGTCTGTTGGCCATCTGAATGTCTTCTTTGGAGAAATGTCTGTTCAAGTCTTCTGCCCATTTTTAATTAGATCATTTGGTTTTGGGGATATTGAGTTTTAGGAATTATTTTTATACTGTGGATTTTAACCTTTTATCGAATATATCATTTGCAAACATTCTGTAGGTTGCTGTGCTATATGTACACAATGGAATATTATTCAGCCATAAAAAAGAATGAAACCTTGCCCTTTGCAATGACATGGACAGAGCTAGAGAGTATTATGCTAAGTGAAATAAGTAAATTAGAGAAAGACAAATGTCATATGATTTCACTCATATGTGGAATTTAAGAAATAGAACAAACAAGCAAAGGAAAAAAAGAGGCAAACCAAGAAACAGACTCTTAACTATGGAGAACAAATTGATGGTTACCAGGAGGAGGTGGGGGGATGGGAGAAATAGGGTTGGGGATTAAAAAGTGCATTTGTGGGCACTTGGATGGCTCAGTCCGGTCATGATCCCAGAGTCCTGGGATGGAGTCCTGCAGAGGGCTCCCTGCTCAGTGTAGTCTCCTTTTTCCTCTGCCCCTCCCTGCACTTGTGCTCTCTTTCTCTCAAATAAATAAAATCCTTTTTAAAAAAATAAAGAATATATAAATTTATTTTTTAAAAAATAAAGAGTGTACTTGTGATGAACACTGGATGATGTATGGAAGTGTCAAATCACTACATTGTCCACTTGAAAATAATATAACACTGTTAGTTTATATTCAGTTAGTTAACTAACTGAAATTAAAATAAAAACTTTTTTAAAAAGGAAATAAGCAATAAATGTATTGAGACCAACAAACAAAAATGTGGGCAGGTACTTCATAATGGGAAGGTATCTGGATGACAAATAAGCATATGAAAAGATGCTCAATATCAAATATCAGTAAAAGAATGCAAACTAAAACACAGTAAGATGTCACCACATGAATATCAGAAAAGCTAAAATCCAAAATACTAATTCAAAGTGCTGGCAAGGATGTGGAGCAACAGGCACTCTCATTCATTGCTGGTGGGAATGTAAACTGGTAGAGCCACTTCATGAAACAGCTTGGCAGTTTCTTACAAGGCTAAACATAGTCTTATCATAGGATCCAGCAATTGTGCTCCTAGCTAGATATTTACTCAAACAAGCTGAAAACTTACATCCACACAAAAACCTATACATAAACGTTTATAGCAGCTTTATTCATAACTGCCAAAAACTGGAAGCAACAAAATACCATTTACTAGGTGAATGGATAAATAAACATTGAGACATCCAGACAATGGAATATCGTTTAGCACCAAAAAAGAAATGAGCTAGCAGGCCCTGAAAAAAAAGGAAATCTTAAATGCTGAGTGAAAGAAGCCAATTTGAAAAGTCTCCAGAATGTATGATTCCAACTTTGTGACTTTCTAGGAAAAGCAAACTATGGACACAGTACCAAGATCAGTGGTTGCAAGAAGTTGGCGCTGGGGAAGGAAGAAGTAAAAGGGAGGGATAGATGGAGGACAGGGGAGTTTTAGGGCAGTGAAACTATATTGTTTGATAATACCATGGTGGATACATGACCTTATGCACTTGGCAAGACCCACAGGAATCTCACAACACAAAGGATGAACCCATTCTTTGTAAGGTGTAGACTTCAGTAAATCATGATATGTCAATATTAGCTCATCGATTGAAACGAAAGCACCACAGCAATGTGATATGTGAATAATAGGGAAACTGAGGGCAGGGGAGGGGTGGAGTGGGTTGTATAAGACCCATGCTTTCTGCTCTAATTTTCCTTTAAAACTAAAACTGTTCTGAAAAAATTAAGTCTAGGGGTATCTGGGTGGCTCAGTTAGGCATCTGGCCTCAGCTCAGGTCACGATCTCAGGGTCTTAGGATCAAGCAGAGCATCTGGCTCCCTGCTCAGCAGGATGTCTGCTTGATCCTCTCCTCCTTGTGCCCCCCCCCCCCCGCCCGCTTGTGCTCTTTCTCTTTCAAATAAAGAAATATTTTTTTTTTAGTAAATAAAATTATGTCCATCCATTTAAAACAGTAACAGTCATTCTATTTTGCAAAACTCAGTAAGGCTCAAGATAGGATCTGTGGTTTTGCTTTTTTTTTTAAGGTTTAATTACTTATTTGAGAGGAGGAGAATTCACAGGAGCAGGCGAGGGGCAGAGGAAGACAGAGAGAATCTCAAGTAAACCCCTAGCTGAGTATAGAGCCCATGACCCTGAAATCATGACATAAGCCAAAACCAAGAGTCAGACGCTCAGCCAGGTACCCCTTAACAAGCTCCCAGGTGGTGCCAATACAGGTCCTGGGACTGTGCTCCAGCAGCACTGGCTTAGCATTCATGTGTTCACTGCCTTGTGTCATTCACTCTTGCTTCTCACATGATTGCTTCTTACCCCCAATGTCTTTGTTAACTCTTCAGAGCAGGGCAGTGTCCATCTCTGACTCTATGGTTCTCAGTGGCTCAGACAGGGATGGCAGCAGAGTGTCCACCAGTAAGTAGATTCTGACCAATTTCTGCAGAAGGATTTGATGGATGGAACAGATAAAAACGTGCAGGCTGGCAGTGTCTTTTGTTGATAGGTCACCTGTGTCCCAGCTTAGCATGTTCTATAAAGGGCTGTATATAGAACCACTCCTAATGCACCAAGATGGGGGGACAGAGGGACTCAAAGAACAGAGATGGACACAGAACTTTGCTGGCCCCTGGAATCAGGGGGAGGTAAGCCAGGGTAAAGAGGTACTAGAAGGTTAAGGGTTTAGGGGTAGGCTACAGCTGGGTTTCACGAGGCATGGAGGCCCTGGTCAGGCAATTGGATTTGATTGGGAGTATGATGGGGCTCTGGAGGGATTGAAACGAAGAAGGGACATGATTTGATTTACCATGTGAGTTTCAGTCTACTGTTTAGGTGGAGACGGTATGTATTCATGAAATTCTTGGTTCTAGAACAAATTTTGAGGGAGACAGAGCTTCCTACATACACAACTTTTATAAATCAAAAAACAATGTTTCCTGTCTGGGTGGAGGCACAGCAGATCCTGAGTCTTTGTGAATAAGAATCTGCAACCCCATCCCCCACCCCCTCTACCTCACCCCCAGCCATGCTCACAGCCCTGCGGGCGCCCACCAGGAAGAGCTAGTTCTGTCTCTGCTGGCCTGGCCTAGTGAACCTGCATATCCTCAGTGGCACTCTTGAGCATGTGCTGGCTGAGGCTTCCACCCACCTGCTCTGGGTGAGGACAGCCCTGCAGAGCAGCACAGACCAGAATTGCCCTGGAAAGAAGAGATGTGGCATGGGAGGGCAGACATAGATCAGGTCCTCAGTCCTGGGTGCATTCCCACTTGGCTTGCTGTGCTTGGCTCGCTGAGCCTCTGGGTTCTCATTCATGGCATTATGGTAACACCAGTCTTCAAGACTGCAGTGAGGCTTAGAGCCAGTGGACTTGCTGGAATGGCTCACAAATGAGAGTTTTTGCTATTATCTAAGCCAGCAGCTCTAAGAATAGTAATGCCCCAGAAAAGAAGTATTGAGATCTAATTCATTGATTTCTGAAGTGCCTTTATGGGATTGCTTCCTGTTGTTGGTGTTGTGACTGCTTCTTTCACTTATTCATTTGACAAACCTCACTTAAATTCTCCCTATATTTCAAATATACAGGGTTTTTTTTAATTGTGGTATCTTAGGTAATAGTCACTAACAAAATAAATATTCTTGGAACAGAAGAAGCCACTACTAGAGAATAAAATTTCCAAAGCAGGAGCCACATTTCAAAGGGTGGGGGTAATTGGTGGAGCAGCCAGGTGACTCACTCACTTAAGTGTCTGACTCTTGGTTTCAGGTCAAGTCATGATCTCAGTGTCCTGAGATCAAGCTCTGTGTTGAGCTCTGCACTCAGTATGGAATCTGCTTGAGATTCTCTCCTTCTCCCTCCCCCCTCCCTACTCACTTTCTCTCTAAATTAATTAATTAATTTATTGGTTGGTTGATTGATTAATTAAATCTTCAAAGGGCAGAGGTAGCTGGAATTAGCTAATGCAAGGGCATCTGTGTTCCCTGTGTGTGTTTGTGGGTATAGGGTCCTCTGAGCACCCGGTCTAGATAATGTTGGTACCAAGGGTCTCCTCTCACTCCATCCATGACCAGTGGGAAGATAGGTTATCCCTTCATAGTAAATATGAAGCTACTGGCTCAGACCATGGGATGGTGCTGACAGCACAGTTAGCCTCAGAGTGTGCCATCATGACACCATCGCCCATCTTTCTGTGCCTGATGTCTATGCCCTAAGCCCACATGAATATGAGCATGGAGACAATCTGAGGGTTCACCTGCCCAGTGCAGCCACTCTGTGGCTTCATGCTTTCCCAAAGACTCAATACTAGACCATCTGTGAAGAGCTATCCAGCTGGGGGACTGGAGAGTAAAGAGAAGGATTGGGGCACTTGGGAGCAAGAAAGGAACTCAGAGCTCTCCCCTGGGGATGCACCTGACTCCTGGGCCTTGCTACACTTCTCTGCTCTCCCTGGGCCCCCTACCTGATCCTACATTCCCAATCTCCTGCCCTCTGACCCTCCCTTCTGCCCCTCTCCAAGACACTTGTGTGCAGGCATCTTCTCTTCCTTTTAAGGTTCCCACCAGGGATGGAAAGAAGGGAGAAATTCATATATTACAATTCTAAATATCTCCCTTATCCAATACCATCCCTTTGAAAAGATCAAGAGTGGAGGTCCATCTGCCCACGTAGGATTAATGAGAATATTACAACTATGGGAGTGGGGGCAAAGTCTAGAGAAGCACCCAACCTTTCCTAGAGCAGTGATGGCTGGAGATGACCCCTTCCCAGTCCGCAGCCTAGGAGAGCAGCAGGTACAACAAGAGCAATTAATTGAAGCTCCCATGATGGCCTTGGTGCCTCCTGGAGGGTTTTTAAAAACATCATTTTCATTTAAAACACAAGGATAAACACATTATTTTCAAGTATTCACATGGGCATGCAAAAATGTGTTTGGTTCCAGCTGCTATGCCTGCAGAGCTCAGGGGAAACACCGAGTCACTTCCGATCCATGATTTTCTGCTGATGCTGACAAAGGCAACCCCCTTGGGGCTAGAGAGGAAATACTACATTTAGCCACATAAATTCCCCTCTTCTTGCAAAGGTGTCTGACCAATGCAGGAAGTGAGATAGACGGAAATGCCACAGTGAGCACGGAGCACCTCTCTGCTCTTCTTCGGCCCAGAGCCAGGAGAGGAGAAGGGGGAGATGACTGGATAGGACTCAGACACAAGCTGTTAATTACATGTAACTGCTGCCCACCTGAGAGTTGAGAGCCGGTGGTGATTACAATGGTTAATTAGCCTGCAAAGGGCACTGCTATGAAATGCGACTGGATGACACCTGGTGACCTCTGGCATTTCTCCTGAAACAGCAGAATTAGGGAGTCTCAGGAATCCTGGCTCCTTAACTTCTTGCCTGCCAAAAAGCACTAGGACTTTCAGACTTTGTTTTTATTCTTACAGCATTTCAAACTCTCCAGTCACTAGGAAATTAAAAAGGCTTAGAGTCACATGATCCTGGTTCCCAGCTTTGTATTGTAATGCACCAACTCATTATTCTGAAACTTGGCAAAAAACGGTCAGAATTAAGCATTTATCCTGCCTTTAGGAAACGAATGCTACTTCAGGATAACTAAATAATTGATGTAGGAAAAATTCTTATTCTAGAGGAATACTAACTAATGAATGTAATAAGAATGATAGAATTATCGAAATCATGATTTTACAACACCTAATGGAATAATCAACCTTGACAATGATTATCATGGTTTCAACCTGTGACTGGAAGATTCCTGGAGATTTTTACAAAGTACAAAGTACGGCTCTGAATGACAACACCAGTTATCAACATCCAGTTATCAACTGCAACAGCTGTATAGAAAGGAGAGCCCCCCACCCCCACCCCTTGGGACGCCTGGGTGGCTCAGTGGTTGAGCACCTGCCTTTGGCTCAGGGTGTGATCCCAGGACCCGGGGATCAAGTCCCATATTGGGCTCCACACAGGGAACCTGCTTTTCCCTCTGCCTATGTCTCTGCCTCTTTCTCTCTGTGTCTCTCATGAATAAATAAATAATTTTAAAAAAAGGAGACCCCAGACACAATGTGTTTCCTGAAGTCATACAATAGGAAGTCACCTGTACCACCTATGAAGATAAAATTTTGCTCAAAAAACCCACATCAATCTGAATCTAATGATGCCACTAGATTGACCTACCAGTTTTTTGAAAGTGTGGGGGATAGAGGAACGTGTTAAACAAAATCAAATAAAAGTAATCAGCCCAATCCAGAATGTGGGAAATTCTATAGAATAAACAACCAGAAAGACATTCTGAGATAATCAGGAGAAAGTGAGCAGGAGTTGAGTATTCAGTTATTAAGGAATATGGTTAGTTTTGTTTGTTGTGATAATAATATTGTGTTTGTACATTTTTAGTTCATATCTATTATGGACACAAACTGAATGTATGCAGATAACGTGATGAGATGTCTTGGATTTGCTTTAAAAACCCTCCTGCCAAAAATAGAAAGAAATGGGAAAGGTGACCATGATGGGTGGAAGAAGAATGGCAAGATGCTGATAATCAATGAAGATGGGCTATAGGAGCTAAAGTAGTACACGTTTAAAAATTCTCCTAATAAAAGATGTGCAAAATCTAGAAATAGCAAAATTAAAATCACCAGATCACTAAAATAGCATTTCGTAAGAGTTTATTGTGACTATAAGAGTTCACAAACTGGAAGCTTTCAAATTCAAGACTGATCGAAGCTCAGGGGCATAGCACCACAGGCTGGCTTATAAAGTGAAAATGAGAAACTTGATTGACCTTGACCTTATAATCGGTGATTACAGTAGGGGTTTCCAGATGACAGGGATTGGCTAAAAGTGATTATTTCACACCATTTTAGGAAGATAACTTGCATTTCTTTTATGATTATCAAAGGCACTTAGAAGAAATAACCCAGTTGTTTCACTTCTGTTCATGAAATAAGCTAGATTTAGTTTTGTTTACATGGCTTTAATGGTTTTGTCTGCTCAGGGCATTTTTTTGGTCTCCATTGTATATTTTACAAAGGTTAAAAAGGAAACACAGCCTTGCAAATTAATTATTAGCTGTGTGATATTGGGCAAGTTCTAATTTTTCTGAGTTCTGCTTTTCTCATCAATGAAACAGGATAATAATGTTTTCCCTCCCATGATTGCTTTGGAGATTAATAATTATAATTGGCCTGTATAATGCCAGGCTCCCAGTAAGTACTTAATAATACAAAAATCCTTTGTAGAAACTATAGAAAACCCAAAGAAAACCCTTAACATCTTATTGATGCTAGTCTTTCCAAGTGGGCAGACTCCATCTCAGCAAGTCTTCCAATAGTTTTCCTTTTGGATCCAGGCTTAAAAACATCCTTCCCTCATGGCTGTTTTTGAGGACAAGAATCTTGTCTCATTCATGGCTGTATTCCTAGTCTATAACACCAGGCCAGCTGTCTAGTGAGGATACCATAAATGTTTGTCAGCTGACTAAACAAAGGAAAGAATGAATGAACCCATCAAAGATGCCTGATAATCTAGTACCTTTAAAGTGTGGCCAATGTACAATTGGATAAAAAGATCAAGTGTAGGGTGCCTGGGTGGCTCAGTCAGTTAAGCATCCGACACTTGGTTTCAACTCAGGTCATGATCTCAGAATGGTAAGATCAAGCCCCATATGGGGCTCTGAGCTTAGCAGAGTCAGCTTGGGATTCTCACTTCCTCTGCTCCCCGCCCCAAGAATAAATAAATCTTTTTTAAAAAAAGATCAAGTGTAGACTGTCAGAGCTCTAGTAAAAAGAAAGAGAATTGGTGAGAAGGATGAATATAACCTTTGTATTAAAATGGATAGTGGAGAAAAAGCATACGACTATAAGCCTTTTATCAGGAGCCAGGGGGGGACAGTAGCAAGATGCATGTGAGAGAAAAGCAAAGAAAGGCAGGCCAAGAGACTCTAGAAACGTAGAGAGAGGGAGAGAGAGTACAAATGCACTCCCACTCAAAGAAAGTGAAACACTTTCTCAACATTCTTAAAAACCACCAGAGCATTTGTTCAGGTTGAGACCTTACAAATCGCAGAGATGTAGTTAAATCTTTGTTCGAGACTGAAAAGTGCTCCCTGAACATTTTAGTCTACCTGAAAATTCTGTAAAAGTTACTTTTAGGTAACTTTGTCTCCTCAAATAAGAACCGCATCTTTAAATAAAACAATGATCAACCGTATTTAAGTGAAGCATTAAAATGTAAGGGAAGAACTTGGTAGAATGGCATAAAGTCTGGATTTGGGCAGAGAATATTTAGGATCTGTCAGAAATGTAGAAAGATGGGTAAGATGTGGAGAAGAAGACCCAGCAAGTACATCACTTAGGGTTTGAAGAGTGAGAACCAACACAACAGCGATGGTTAATGCACTCGCTCAGCAAAAGAATCATTTTGCTCCAAGCGAAGAATGGATACTTCGAGTGGAGTTCCATTAAGAGAAATGGCAGTGTAATAGACAATGTGCTATAGACACCGGATCTCATTATAGAGATGAGAAAATCTTTTTTGAAAGCAATATCAAAATCAGAAATGAAGTGATGAGAAATTAAAGGAATTGGAATGTGATTTATGGTATGTTGCAATTTTTAAAACACGGTACTTTAAGGCTTCTATTAAACAATAATAGATTGATAATAGAGTCAAGTTTAAGGCAATCAGTTCCTCTTGAGACACAGGGAAATAATTTGTAACCCAGTAAATGCCCTATGCCTCAAGAAGGGTGTTGGTGTATAGATAGGAATGAATGAGGCGATTTTTCTTTGCATATCATGTCAAAAACAGTGTTGATAAATGTGGATGCAATTTTGAACTGTCTGATGCTTTCAGAATTTGGAAGCCTTTTAAGAGATCTGATTAATTTAACACGTCAAACCTAATGGTGAATGAGTTCAATTTCTCCAAAGAACAATTAGTCACGGAATAAATTAACATGAGATATTGTCAAATGCAAGATCGTGCTCATTTCCAAAGATAAAACACTTTTACTGCTATTGTTGAACTTGCTCCTTTGTTCTATGAAGGGTTTCTGTGGCATAATTCCTTCACTGACCCAAATGCTCAGAATGAGCTGCTACCATTTCTCGCCTGGACCCCCTGCAAAAGCCTCCTAATTTGTCTCTCATTAGCCATGCTCAGGACTTCATGCCTGCTCTTCACACATATCCACATGAATTTCAATACCCACAAAACCCTCCTTTTGAAAACGTTTCAGCAACATTTCATTGCACTGGGGACAGACAAGTAAGATCAGCATGCCTCACTAAGGAGGGGCCCTGAGCACCCCTCAGACTTCCTGCCATACCACTTTCCAGAATTCTCTGGCCTTTTTTCGTTTCTTGGCATATGCCATGCCATGGGTGTCTCGGAGTCTTCCCACATGCTGTTCCCTCTTCCTGAAACTTTCTTTTCCTTCCTCAACTTCTCACATGGTTCACTTCTTCTCCTTCACACCTCAAGTTGGATCTCTGAGCCTGTCTTCCCCAGGAACACCTTCTTGACCCCCCCCCGACCAGGACCATATCCCTCTATAGTGTGTTCTCATTGCCTCCCGGGCTCTGGTATAGCTCCTGTCACAATCTGAACATCTCAGCCTTTGAGCCCTTTCCATGCCTGTTTCCAAAGCCACCCCTCTACCAAAATTACTGTTTCCAACACCACCAAGATTCTCGGTGCTGTCCAACACAATCAAATGCAATTACTCCTTCTCTGCCCCTGGACATCTCTTCGGCATTTAAAACAATTGGAAGCTTCCTTCTGAAAACACTCATCCTGATGGCAGTTTAAGGACAATCACAACTACCTGGTCTTCCTTCTACCACATTAGGCATCAGCTCCAGGGATTAGCTTTTGTTTTCTCTTCCTCAGCTTAATATTGGAGCTTGATTCCCTTAATTTTGGAGCACATTGAACTAAAAACTAGATTCTGTATTTTTCTCTATTTGCAGCCTATCTTTGTGTGATCTCAGCCCATCCCGTGGTTTGGGATGCCCCCCACCTGCCAGTGGCACTCACTTTGTGCATCAAGGCCCACATGTCTTCACTGAGCCCCTATTACTAATGTATTCAACTTTCGAATTGACATCTCCCCCTTGATAACAATAGTCATCTCAAATTTATCTGAAACAGAATCCTTGATTACCACCCCTTCAACCTGCACAATAACACACATAAGCCCATGCTCAATCTTAACAAACGGTTCCACCATCTACCTGCTTGCTCAGGCCAAAACTAGAAGTCATTCCTCTCCTCATCTCTTCTCCCTTTCCAAGCTCCTAACACACAGTCATGACACAGGATTGGTTCTCTCTTGAAACTACGTCCCATATCTGACTAATTCTCTCCAAATCAACGTGGCAGCATGATTCAGCATGGGTTGAAGCCACCAGTATGTCTCCCAGGACTACTCCCTGGTCTCTGATTTTTCTTGTCTCCTACAAGCCATTCTCTATAGTTGTTAAAGTGATTTTTCAATAAGGCAGGTCATGTGAGTCCTCTGGTTAAATTTATCCAGGGGCTTCCCATCACACTTAGAATAAAACCCCAACTCGTCCACAGCATCCACATGTCCTACACGCCTACATCTCTGTCCACATCTTTCAGATCTTTACTAAACTCCAGGCACAGTGGCTGTGAGGAAACCTGAGCTAAATGCTATCAGGAAGATCAGGGAGAGAAACAGGAAGCCAAGGGAAAACTAAAATTAAATCCATATCTTTCTTGATGGAAATATCATAGAACATAACTAAAACTGACAAATCTAGATGTAACATTTCAGGCTGTTATTTAGCAATACAAGGGAAAATACTAAATAACCAGTTAAAATTATTGAAAATGATTATCTATAGGAGCAAGAATTAGGGATGGTAATGGTGGGGATTGATGTAGTAGGGAAAATTATGTTTTTGTTTTTGTTTTTGTTTTTGTCATAGATCTCCTGGTACTATGTAACTTTTCAAGAACATACACCTATTATTTTGAAAATTAAATTTTAAAAATATATATTGGGGAAAAGGCAGTGAAACCTTTCAGAGAGACAAAACAGGAAGAAGCCAGAAGACCTATAGAATGATTTACAATTTTCAACACAAAATAGGAGAGCCAGGAACATTATCAGTATTTGACTAAAGAGAGTTAAATTTGGGGTAAAGGACAAGTTGTATTTGTACCACTCTTAGTTGCCTTGGCAATGGGGCTCCTGCCTAATGATAAAGATATTATTATATGGAAATGCACATGCAAATTAACAAAATAGTAATCAAGGCAAAGTAACACATGGCACAGACAGGCTGCATTTTGGTGGAAGGCCCGAGGAACATCTAGGCCAGGACTGTTCCAAACAAAGGATAAGATAATAAAGAGAAGAACTGAATAGCTGGATTGAATCTGTTCTCCCAGAACTTGCTAGAAACCATAGATTTATTGCATCTGCCTCTAATTTTGGTAAAGCCAGTGTATATAATAAGTATGTCATAGCTCCATACTGCCTCATCTAGGTGATGGTAGCTATCACTAAGAAATGCCTTGGGGAAACAGGGTAGGTGAATCTAAACTCATTCTCCATAATTATCTCACCAGATCTCGTTATTTGTTAGTTGATCAACAAATACTTGTGCAATGAGTGAATGAATGAACAAAAGTTTCCTCGAGGAGTCTGGCCTAGCTAGGAGCTACTTCCTCAACTGGAGTTTAAAACCTACCAAAAGGGATCATTTCTCTCTGCCTAAATGTGCTCACTAAGATCTGGATTCCATCTTGAGGGTAGGGCATATCTGGCTTTTGCCATTGAAACACAGTAGAGGAAGATGGAATTCTCCCTGTGAAAAATCAAGACTTAAACTGTGTAGATCACTTCGGTAAATACAGAAGCATGTAATTATATACAGATCTATTGTGAATTGTAGGCACAGTCATATACAAGCAGCCATAGTACTGCCCATGGGAGTAGCAACATTGTATTGCAGGTGTGTTTGAAATATTTGTTGATCAACACATTTCTGGCGAAAATAGGGAAGCCATCTTTCCTTTTGAAAAGCACTTCCTAAGTTGCCATGCAACCCTCAGAAGTGAGATTTGTTCAGTTATCACACAAGACAGGACACAAAGCACCACCTAGATGAATGTGCAAGTCTACATTCTTCTGTCACTGATGAAACTCTGGAGTCACTCATGACTGATTATCTTCAGAGTATAGATATCAAATTGATATGAGAACACCTTCAAATCTCAAATTACAGATGCTTAAGAGAAAAAAATAGTCAACAAGGCCAATATCCTTGACTCAAAATGTCAGCAAAGGTTGTACCTTAAAGAAATAATAATAGGTTTTCCATGAGACAGGAACACTTCAGATCAATATATATTTTATTAAAGCCCTGCTTTTGGAGGTTTGTTTTTTTTAATAAAACATCAAAAGAGAAAAGGAAAGTATTGTTTCAGTTTCCTAAATCCCTGGGGAGATGCAAGCCTTTACATTCTGCTGACATGGCACAGGAAAGACGATCAGGCCATTGTTTCCACATCAGGGTGGGCATTCAGGCTGGTTTCTCTGAGGACAGTAGCTGTCACATAGCCTCCAGCTGCTCCATGAAATAAAATGCAACAGGGAAATAGTCAATCATAGTCATTAAAGTCTATCCCTCATCTCATCACAGGGAAGTTTTATTCAACTGGCCCATACTTACCCCACAAGCGCCCTTTCATTAGCACAAAAGCTAGAATAAACTCCCTAGAATTATTCAAATCAGAGATCAGCACCTGCTCTGGCTCAGCTCTCCTCAAACTTCAATGGGCATTTGAATCTCCTGGAGATCTTCCGGAAATGCACATTTCCAACTCAATGCGGTTGGGAGTCTACATTTCTCACAATGTAGCTCCCAAGTGGCTCAGGTGCTTCTGATCCCTGGAATCCAATTCCCAATCTTCATTGGCTACATTCCCCACCCACCACCCCAAGGAAATGGCAAATAACCAAGGATTAAGGAGCACGTATGATTTGACCCTTTGCTTATATAAGGGATTGTCATCAATTTTATTTTATTTATTTTTTTAAAAGATTTTACTTATTTATTCACGAAAGACACAAAGAGAGAAGCCAAGACATAGGCAGAGGAAGAGGCAGGCTCCCTCTGGGGAGCCCGATTGCTCAACTCGACCCCAGCACCCCAAGATCACCACCTGAGCCGAAGACAGACACTCAACCACTGAGCCACCCAGGCATCCCTAAACTGTCATCAATTTTAATTGAAAATAATCTAAAAGTGGCCCCCTTTTGAAGAGAGAAAGTAGATTTAAATATAAGTCCTGCCATGTGACAGTCACTGCATAAAGTGCTCTTATCTAATATAACACTAGTTATGGTTCTCATTTTATACCACAAAATCTCAGAGATTAACTTTCCAAAGTCATCTGAGCAATAAGTGGCCACAGTAGGTTTTGAATCAGTTCTCTCTGACCCTCAAGCATTTAGGCTTTCCATTATTTCTGCTTCTCTGGTTATCAGGTAATGATACTTTCAGTTCAGTTCAGTTCAACAGAAATGTAGAGAGAAAGAGAGCTCGTGCTTGTGTGTGTGTGTGTGTGTGTGTGTGTGTGTGTACAAAGAACAAAGAAAAGAGGATTTGTTGCTGAAGGAAGCCCAAGCCTTCCAAAAGCTCACAGTTCAGCAGGAAGAAAAATGCATGAAGAAGTCACCCTGGCACATATGCTGAGCATTGTGATGGAGACACTAACTGAGAGTCACTCTTACTTAGCTCAGAATGCAATCCTTGGAAGAGTTGACATCACAGCTCTTGAAGGGTGGAGAGTTTATTTGCTGAAGAAGGTGGGTACACTGCCAGGTGGAGAAGATAAATGAACCACAGTCATAGAACTATGACATAGATAGCAATTCATTTAAGGAAAACTTCAGGTTACTAATCAGAAAGACTCCTTCTTATAAGATACAAAGATCATTAATAAATCATTATTTTTTTAAGGTTCTGAGATTTAAAAGATAGGACACCTGGGTGGCTCAGTCCATTATGCATCTGCCTCCTGCTCGGGTCATGTTCCCAGAGTCCTGGGATCGAGCCCCACATGGGCAGTGGGCTCCTTGCCTCAGCGGGGAACCTGCTTCTTCTCCCTCTGCCTGCTGTTCCCCCTGCCTGTGCTCTTTCTCCCTCTCTGTCATATGAATAAATTAAATTTTTATAAAATAGCCACATCAGTCAGATGGGTTTATTTAAAGATCTCTTCATTTCTGTATAGAGGATATACCATAAATAATGTTTTTAATGTTGTAATAATTTGTCAGGCTCATGTTAATAAAGCAGACAAAAGCAAATTAATCCACACTATGCTTCGTGGACTCAACCTAGTCTCTGCCTCCTCGCCTCTGCCTGTGATGATTGACAGTGATGACAGCCAATTATATATTTATTTTACTTATTTCAGATCCTGAGAGGTGGGCTTCCTCCACTTTCTATCAGAGAGTTATTACAAAGCAGCAGGCACACAGCATTTTAATAACATCCTGCAAGATAGAAAACCTAGAGAATAGCAAGGTCATGACTATAACTTAAATAATAAAAATAAATAAGCAGTTCCCAGGTACAGGTTTATTGGATCAGTTTGCCATTTGGCCCACTGTCCTCTGGCACATTTTTGAGTAAAGGATGAATGTCCTGTGTGGCTGCCAATAAGGTCTTGAGCACAAGCCTCCGGAACCTTCCTCTGGTTCTCACATTCTGGACCAGGACAACAGGATCCCCTCTCACTCCTAGCTCAGGTCTTCCCCCTCTGATAAGAGTAAATTCTACGAGACCAAACTTTCCCAAAGTCTTGAAAATGTCAGTGGAGTCTAAATTATTCACGGACACATTGCAAATGGTAAGCTTCACTAGCCATTTATCATCTTGCCTTGCTCTTATTTGCATAATGCTTCAATTATTCTGGGATATTTGCTTATCCTTATGGAAATTAAAATAAAGTTGGATACCTTCACTGGTCTATAAGCAATAACCAATCACAGGCAGATCAAAAACTTCAATATGGAAAAAAATCAAAACTCAGTAGTAGTAGTAGACAGTGAAAGATATTTTATGACCTTACATAGGAAAAAATTTCTTAATACTACATAACAAGGGCAAGTCTTATTTTTTAAAGATTTTATTTATTTATTCATGAAAGACACAGAAAGACATAGACAGAGCTAGAAGCAGGCTCCCTGCGAGGATCCCAATGCAGGACTCAATCCCAGGACCCATGGATCACACCCTGAGCTGAAGGCAGACGCTCAACCACTGAGCCACCCAGGTACCCCGACAAAGGCAAATCTTAAAGAAAGTAATAAATTCAACCAAATACTAATTTTCAAATTTCGCCTTTCTTCTATTCAAAGAAACCATTTGAGAAGTACAGAAAGAATCAACTAGGATGACAATATTTGATATGTATGTAACGCCCCAAAATATAACTATCTAAGATACGTTAGGCAATCAACAGCTCAGTAAGAAAAAAGATGGGGACAATGATGTACACAGTATGGCCACTTCTACTTACAAGAATCCAGAAACTGCCTGAATGCATACCCAAAAGGACAGTGGAGAAGTAAACTGAGGTCTATCACACATTTTAATACTAACCACCAGTTTGAAAGAATGAACTAAAACTATATCTATAAACATGAGTGAATATCATAAACATAATGCTAAGGCTTTTAAATAGCAAGGTTGCAAAGAATATATACATAATACTGTTCGTGTAATATTAAAAAGTGAAAGCGCAGTAATACCTGTAATAAATGATAAAACATCAAATGCAAAATTATGATTTCTCTGGTTAAAGATAAAGGTTCTGATTGGGGGAAGGAACACCAGAGACTTCAATACTGTGATTTTATTTTATTCCTTAAATAAGATTTTATGTATGTAAATGCTTATTTTGTTATTCTGTGTAACTAATATATTAAAATTTTTTATGATAAATATATTTTAAAATTTTTATCCCAGTGTATTTAACATTCAGTGTTATATTAGTTTCAGGTGTACAACATAGTGATTCAACACCCATACATCACCCAGTGCTTATCATAGCAAGTGCACTCCTCAATCTCCATCACCTATTTCACCGAACCCCCACCCACTTCCTCCCTGGTGACCATCAGAGCATTCTGTATAGTTAAGAGTCTGGTCTTTTTTCTTTGCTCATTTGTTTTGTTTCCTAAATTCCACATATGAGTGAAATCATATGGTATTTGACTTCCTCTGGATGACTTATTTCACTCAGCGTTATACCCTCTAGCTCCACCCATGTTTTGGCAAAATAGCAAGATTTCATTCTTTTTTTATGACTAATAGTGTACCTTTTCTTTATTCATCTATCAATGGATATTTGGGCTGCTTCCACAATTTAGCTACTGTAAATAATGCTGCAATAAACATAAGGGTTCATATGTCTTTTTGAATTAGTGTTTTTGTTTTCTTTGGGTAAATACCCAACAGTGGATTTACTAGATCATATGGTAATTCTATTTTTAACTTTTTGAGGAACCTCTATACTGTTTTCCATAGTAGCTGCACCAGTTTGCATTCCTGCCAACAGTGCACATGGGTTCCTTTTTCTCCATATTCTTGCCAACATTCATTTTTTATGTTGTTGATTTTAGCCATTCTGACAGATGTGAGGTAATATTTCATTGTGGTTTTGATTTGCATTTCCCTGATGAGGAGCAATGTTGAACATCTTTTCATGTGTCTGTTGGCCATCTGGATGTCTTCTTCTTCGGAGAAATGTCTGTTCATGTCTTCTGCTCATTTTTTAATTAGATTATTTGGTTTTTTTTGGTGTTGGTGTATGTTCTATGATAAATATATTTTTTAAAGGAATAAAAAAGTGAGCTGCAAGGTTGATCTGATAAATAGTTCAAGAAAAACCCTTAGGGGAACCCTGGGTGGCTCAGCGGTTTAGCACCTGCCTTTGGCCCAGGGCGGTCCTGGGGTCCTGGGATCGAGTCCTGCATCGCGCTCCCGGCATGGGGCCTGCTTCTCCCTCTGCCTGTGTCTCTGCCTCTCTCTCTCTCTCTCTCTCTCTCTCTCTCTGTCTATCATGAATAAATAAATAAAAATCTTAAAAAAAGAAAAAAGTAGAAAGTTAAGAGAGAGGTAAGACACACATATCCTAATAACCCTCCAATAGCAATTCCCAAAGCATAAACTAGAGGCGAGAATTATACATAAATCAGTATCACAAGAAACTTCTTCAAATTTAAAAAAAGTATATGAACTCTCAGACAGGGCCCAAACAATACCATGCCAGAGAAAAAGACAATACTCAAAAACTTCTGAAGAGAGATGGATTACTTACAATTAAATTGATATAAGACTCCCTGTTGACAGCATTAAATGCAGAAAGACAATGAAATAATTTCTTCAAGATTCTGTGGGAAAATATCTTTAATCAAGACTTCTCTACTGAATCTATCTATTATTCAAGTAAAAAGGTAAAAGAGATTTTTTTTAAATTTAGAATTGGAACAGATAGTAACTTACCCCTTTATAGATCTTACCTAGAACAGCTACTAAGGAGTACACTCTTACAAAACCAAAACAGAAGTGCATCCAAGAGTGATTTGTAGAAGTAAAGATGAGGACAAATAAGAACCCCCCAAAAAAGAAAGAAAAAAAGAAAAAAGAAGGATTATAACTTAATACTAGTGCAATAAGGGGCAAAAATAAAAAGAAATAGTAATAGTAATATAATTAAAATCCTACATTATATCAAGAAGGGCAGCAGGTAGGGGGAAAGGAAAGGAAACAACAATATATGATTTTTGCTTATTCTAATCAAAGACACAATTTCTGATTAATTCTATAAATTAATTTAAAATAAATATATATGTATTAGTATATAGCATATCTCTTAATTTAAGAGAAACAACAGAAAGAATAGAATTTTTTTTCAAGAGAGGGAGAGAGATGAAGAGAGGGGCAGAGGCAGAGAGAATCCCAAACAGGCTCCACAACCAGCATGAAACCTGACATGACTTTGAGATCTTAACCTGAGCCAAAATCAAGAGTCAGACATTTAACCTACTGAGCCACCCAGGCACCCCAAAGAACAGATATTCTTTAAATCTATTTCCAGATCTATTCTTCAAAATCATTGAAAATAATTCAATAAAAGCAAGAAAAGAAGAAAAAGGAAGTAAAATACATTAAATAGAAACTACTAAAAGATGAAATAAGATCAAATATATTTTAAATTCACCATGAATTAAAACATGAATTGACGGGATGCCTGGGTGGCTCAGTGGTTGAGCATCTGCCTTTGGCTCAGGGCATGATTCCAGGGTTCCAGAATCGAGCCCACATCAGGCTCCCCACAAGGAGGCTGCTTCTCCCTCTGCCTATGTCTCTGCCTCTCTCTCTCTCATAAATAAATAAAATCTTTTAAAGAGAAAAAGAAAAGAAGAAGAAGAAAGAAAGAAAGAAAGAAAGAAAGAAAGAAAGAAAGAAAGAAAGAAAGAAAGAAAGAAAAAGAAAGAAAGGAGAAACATGAATTGAAATAAAAAGAAAAAACATGAATTGAAATAAAAAGAAACTCAGATTGAAAGAATCAGTTGTGTTTCTTCTATGTACCTGCAATGAACAATCTGAAAAGGAAATTAAGAGAGCAATTCCATTTACAATAGCATCTAAAAGAATAAAATACCCCAAAATAAATTCAACCAAGGAGGAGAGACTTGTACAGATGATCCCCGATTTATGTTCAACTTCTAATTTTTCAACTTTACAATGCAAAAGCAACATATATTCAATAGAAAACATACTTTGATATTTGAATATTGATCTTTTCCTGGGCTAGCGATATCAGGAAAAATGCTCTTGTGACGCTGGAAGCTGCAGCTCCTAGTCAGCCATGGGATCATGAGTGCAAACAACCAATATACTTATAACTATTCTGTACTCATATAACCATTCTGTTTCTCACCCTCAGTATAGTAGTCAATAAATTACATAAGACATTCAATGCTTTATTATAAATTAAGCTTTGTGTTAGATGGTTTTGCCCAGCTGTACGCTAATATAAGTGTTCTACATGCATTTAAGGTAGGTAAGGCTAAGCTGTGATGTTGAGTAGGTTAGATATATATTTTTTAAGATTTTTATTTATTCATTCATGAGAGACACACACGGTGGGGGGTGGGGGGGTGGGGCAGAGACACAGGCAGAGGGAGAAGTAGGCTTCATGAAGGGAGCCCGACGTGGGACTCGATCCTGGGACTGACTCCAGGATCACGCCCTGGGCCAAAGGCAGGCACTAAACTGCTGAGCCACCCAGGGATCCCAAGTAGGTTATATATATCAAATGCATTTCTGACTTACAATATTCTCAACTTACAATGGGTTTATTGGGATATAACCTTATCATAAATCAAGGAAGATCTGTACTCTGAAAATTAGAAAACATTGCTGAAAGAAATGAAAGAAAACCTAAATTACCAATAAAGACACCTCATGTTTGTGGCTAGGAAGATTAATATTGTTAAGAACTTGACTCTAACCAAAGCAATCTACAGAGTCAATGCAATTTGTATCAAAATTTCAACATCCTTTTTTTGCAAAAATGGAAAAAGGAATCCTCAAATTCATATGGAATTGCAAATAGAACAGACAACCCTAAAAATGAACAGAGATGAGGGACTCACACTTCCCAAATTCAGTCATACTACAAAGCTGCAGTAAGACAAAAATATATATATGTATATATTTATATATATAATTGGATATGTATATATATATATAATTGGAACAGAATTAAGAGTCCAGAAATAAACCACTATTCTATGTCAAATTAATTTTTGACAAACATGACAAGTTCATGGCATGGGGAAAGGATTGTGTCTTTGACAAATGGTGCTGGAACAACTGGATTACCACATGCAAAAGAATAAAATAGGATCCCTACACTATATATAAAAATTAATGCAAAATGGATAAACAACATAACAGAAGAGCTATAAACAAGAAAACTCTTAGAAGAAAACCTTAGATTTGGCAAGTCTTAGTTATAACACCAAAAGCATGAGCAAAAAAAAAAAAAAAAGGTAAAAAAAATAGGTTAAATTACACTTCCTCAAAATTAAAAACTTCTGTGCATCAAAGAACATTATCAAGAATGTGAAAAGACATCACCTACAGAATGGAAGAAAATATTTGCAAATCATATATCTAGTAAATATTTGATATGCAGAATGTATAAAGCACTACAATTCAACAAGGAAAAGACAAATGACCCAATTTTTCAATGGACATAAGTCTTGAATAGACATTTCTCCAAAGAAGATAAACAAATGGCCAGTAGCACATGAAAAACTGCTCAAATCACTAATCATCAGAGAGATAAAATCAAAATTCAAGAAGATACCAATTCACACTTACTAGATGCTACAATAAAAAATAATAATAATATCCAGAAAGTAAGTGTTAGCAAAGATGTGGAGAAATTGAGACTCTTGTATATTGCTAGTGGGAATGGAGAATAGTGCAGCCACTATGGAAATAGTTTGGCAGTTCCCCAGAAAGCTAAACATACAATGACCACGTGTGTTGCAATAATGCTACTCCTCGGTAGAATTGAGAAGAGAATCCCCAAAGAATTGAAAAGAGGTTTCTTGTGTACTGGTATTGATTGCAGCACAATTCACAATTGACAAAATGTGGAAACGACCCAAATGTCCATGGACTGATGAATGGATACACAATATGTCACATCCACACAGTGGACTGCTATTCAGCCACTGAAAAGGAGTGGAGTTCTGACACATACTATAACATAAATGAACCTTGGAACATTGTGCCAAGAGAAACAAGTCAGACACATTTTTAGAGGTTTCCAGAGGCAGGGAGAGGAAAGAAGGGGGAATTATTGTTCTGTGGTTACAGTTTCTGTTCAGGATGATGAAGTTTTGGAAATAAATAGTGGTGATAGTTACACACTATGAATATAATTAATTCCAGAACTGTATAGTTACAAATAGCTAAAATTGCAAATTATGTTATTTTACTACAATAAAGTAATTAATATTTTAAAAACTTAAGTAAAAACATTAAATAATAAACTTCAATTACATGTTGCTTAAAGGAGACTTACTTCTAATAAGAAATCTTAAAAAAATGGAAAATATATGAAATGCAAATGTTGATCAAAGAAATAAGAAAGTAGTGTTAGAATACTAACAATAGGGGTGCCTGGTTGGCTCAGTTGGGTAAGTGTCCTCTTGATTTCTGCTCAGGTCATGATCTCAGGGTCATGAGATCAAGACCAGTGTCAGGCTCCACACTCAGTGTAGAGTCTCCTTGAGATTCTCTCTCCCTCCTCCCCTACCCCCACTCCCATGCACTTTCTCTCTCTAAAAATAAACAAATAAATATTTTTAAAGAAAAGAATACTAACAATAAATGTTAACAGAATTCAAATTGGAAAACATTAAGAGAGACAAAGGAAGATATTTCATGTTGATAAAAGAAATAATCCAGTCCACAACAAAAATAGGAAATAACATTTATTTATGTACCTGGCCACATAGATTAGAAATATATAAAGCAAAATCTATTGGAGATATAAGAAAATTTGATATTCTCAGTCAGAAAAAGACAAATATGATTTGACTCCTATGTAGAATTTGAGAAACAAAACAGATGAACCTGGGAAAAGGGGGGGAAGAGAGAGAGAGATCGAGAGAGAGAGAGAGAAGGAACCATAACAGACTCTTAACAGAACAAACTGAGAGCTGATGAAGAGAGGTGGGTGGGGAGTGGACCAGACAGGTGATGAGGATTAAGAAGAGCACTTGTGATGAGTACTGGGTGTTATATGTAAGTGATAAATCGCTAAATTCTACACCTGAAACCAGCCCACTGGTTGGGTTGTTATTTTTTCTGGTTAATAGACTTTATTGTTAAATCACAGAAACTTTAGTGCAAAACAACCCAAAAAGTGATTAAGTCTATTTAATAGTAACTGCATGTCTCGCTGTCTCCCGGCAACTTGAAGTGAACAGAAGAGAGCCAAATGAGAGAAGCAGGGCGGCAGCCAGGGCCCCTGGAGAGCAAGCCTAGCACACCCTGCACCTGACAGCCAGAGGCTCAGGAGCTTGTCATCCACATTTACCTAAAGGTCAAACGAAATGGGGGTTGCAGGAGAGGGTGCTGGGACTGGGGTTATACGTGTTATAAATGTTGCATAACTAGAATTGAAAGAAAAAAAGAAAGAAAAAGAAAATTTGACATCCAAAATCATGGAAGGAGATTTAAATACACCTTTCTCAAAGATCAATTAGTTTATAAAAAAAGAAAAATTAAATGATGTTTCAATAACATAAACTTTTAAAAGCCTGACCTAGTATCTATCCATATATAGAAATATGTCTCTAGTAAATCAGCACTTTCTCTTCAAATAAATAAGTAATATTGACAATATCCACCATGTGCTGGAGCACAAAGGAAATCTCATCAAATTCTAAAAGTAAAAATTAAAGCGTCCATCTTCCCTGAGCAGTAATGCAATCAAAGCAACAAAGAGCTTTCCAAAGAAAACTCATATGCCTAGATATTAAAACATACTCCTAATTAATTTGCAGGTTAAGGAATAAATCAATGTTAAAATTACAGTATTTTTTCTTTTAAGATTTTATTTATTTATGTATGAGAGATACAGAAAGAAAGAGAGGCAGAGACACAGGCAGAGGGAGAAGGAGTATGTAGCCTGACATGGGATTCGATCCCAGATCTCCAGGATCACACCCTGGGCTGAAGGTGGTGCTAAACCACTAGGCCACTGGGGCTGCCCTAAAATTACAAGCTTAACAGAAATATTAATGACAGTGTACATATAAACTGAGGAACCTAACCAAAACAGTAATAAGAGAAAAAAATGTAAGTTTTATTGAAAATTTTTAAAAATGAAAAATAACCAGTTTTCTTATTCCAAAAGCTTAGAAAAAATACACTCAATGAGCAGAATAGGATTGATAAAGATTAAAACAAATTTATAAAAAATTGAGTTTTCAACTGTAGTTGATGAATGAAATAAAAAGATAGTTTGGAAAAAATTTTGAAATAGATGAAAACTAAAAGATCAATCAGGAAAAACAGATATTTGTAATGAACACTATTACTATTGGGAAACAGTTTTTACATGCAGAAGAAAAGAAAAATGTTAAAGTGATAGCATAGTATATACAGCCTTTCAATAACATCTGAAAACCTAGAAGAAAATGTCTCTAGGAAATTTTAAATTATTGAAACAAACCCCATACAAATAATAATCCAATAACCAAAATTATAATTAATACTTTAGGAATAGGAGCAGATCATTTTTCTGAGTTGTAACAAATATTCAAGAGGCAAATCTGTGATTTCCTACAGAACACAGAGAAAGAGGAAAAACCTAACTCATTTTATCCATCAACATAATTATAATACTAAAATGCCCAAAGAACAAATGGACAATAGAAAACTATTAACAAACTGAACAAGTAGAGTTAAAGGAAAAAAACACAGAACGGTAACTATCAAGGCAACCTCCTGACAATAGAATCCATCTCAGGAGTGTGATCATGCCTCTACATCAAATTATTTCTCAGGCTGATATACTATACTACACGAAATTGCATTATATTTAAGATGGAGTAAGGGATAAAAATCATGTTATCATTTCAATGGAATCTGAAAAAAAAATGATAAAATTCAACCCTCATTCCTGTTTTTTTTAAAGAGACAGCTATCTAGGTTGAAATGAAAACTTCTTTACATTGGAAATTTTCTCTCTCAAAAACCCATAGCCAACTTTAAACTTGATTTGAAACTAAAAGCAACCACTACCAGTCATCCAATTCAAAATTGTGCTTTCCACCAGGGTCCTAGCCAGTGCTATCAGGAAGCAAATAGTACTTTTGTCATTCTTAGTATGCAATATGATCATCAAGCTAGGAAATTCAAGAGAATCACCTGATCTATTATTAAAACTGAGCTCAACAAGGCAGAATGGACATCAACTGATAAAAATCAAGGAAATCTCCTAGACACCCTGACTTCAGGGTTTAGGTGAAAATAAACACAAAATATACAACATTGTCTGTAACACACAATTATTCTATCCTAATGGGATACATTTGCTACTGAGTTTCATAAATGTTCATTTAATGTGAGTAGTTTATTTCCTTCGTTCTGTATATATTTGCTCCTAGACTACAGAGTGGCACTTCATTTTTTTCTGCCTGAGTCCAAAGGAGCAAACCCAAGGAGCTGCAATATACCAAGCAATCCCAGAAAAATTAGAAACTTAGAAAAAGAGCTGCAAAGCCTGGTCAGCAAGGTCACTCGCACAAAATAAAGCAGAATTGGCTCAAATAGCTCACCACTCTAGTGATCGCATATAATAACCAAATGAAGAGAGGGCTCAACAGTACTTTCTGTAAGGTTGAAAAATTTCCTAGTGAAGGGCTACTTGGGTGGCTCGGTGGGTTAAGCATCAGCTCAGGTCCTGATCTCAGGGTCCTGGGATTGATTCAGCCCCACATTGAGCTCCCTGCTCAGAAGGGAGTCTACTTCTCCCTCTCCCTCTGCCCCCGCCCTCCACTCCTGAGCACCCACACTCATTCACACTCTCTCTCAAAAAATAAATAAATAAATAAAATCTTTTTTTTTTTTTAATTTTTCTAATGAAGAGAACCATCCTAGGCAGACACAATCCTCTCCAGCTACTTGAAAGCTCTAGGCAGGCTTTACCAATTACAACAAAAGAATAATAAGGAACACAAGTTTTAAGAACGTTACTAGATGAGGCTAATCCATTATCACACTGGAGGGACTGGTTATGTAACAAAGGCCAAGTGAGATCTAAAAGCACAGAATTTGGGAAGGAAACAACAGATTGCAGCAAAGATAGGAAAGAGAAGGAGGAGTATGGGGGGGGAGAGAAAAAATGTGCAAGGAGTACACTTAAAACATCTTTGTTGTTGGAAGAAAAATTGTTTATCTTTAAAAAGGAAGCTCTGCAGTAGTTGATGAGTAACTCAGGTTACATTCTTCAGGGAAACAGCCAAGTCTGATGCTCTAAATAAAAATCAGTTTGTTGATAACTCAGATCCTATAACTTCAGCCAGCTGGAAGTCACTTTTTTAGACCTGGAAAGAACACTGTAACTGTGGGAAGCGCTGATCTTGTCCCAAAGGTTGCTAGAAGCGATATTAAATAAGAACATAAAGATAAATATACTTAAGCAATATAGCTCCAACAAATCACTTACAAAAATGTTCTTAGCAGCTTTCTGGGGCTCAGTAACTTTTTGGCTGCATATCCATCACTCTGATATTTCTGGAACAAGGATAGGGTGCTAGATCTTGCCCAATGTAGAAGACTCACAGACCAGATCCATCTCAGTAGAGAGCGCAAGCTTGTTTTGACTCTCTATTCTCCATGGCACAATTTCTGAAAGAGGATAATGAATACAATGAATCCAACTAAGCTTATAGTCCAGCAATGCTCACCCAGGACCTGTGGCCAAATATTGTGCAGCCATTGGATTATCCCAGACGTGACAAATGCCTAGGCCCCCTCTGCCCAATTGCTTTCTCAGGAAAGGAACATTTACTATTAGTAGTATTATACTGGTACTGTGTTATTCCTGATTTTTAACAACTAAAAACAATGCACAGGTAAGTGGGTTATGACTAAAAAGAAGTGAGTGCCCCTCCCTATGACAGAAGGTGGCAAAGGACTCCTGAAGACACCCCTGCCCACCACACTTTCCTCCTCCTGTTTAATATCCAGTGCCCGCGTTTTACCCACACATGTCCTGGTGTTTCATTCTTTGGGCCATGCTTGCAGACTAGAGAATGCTCTTTCTGCCTGAAACTCCATTCCCTTATTCTGGTTCCTTCTCATTCTCTTACCCAAAATTAGCTCAGACAAACATCACCTCTTCTAGAAATCTCTGGCGCTCTCTAAGGCTCCCAAGACACCACTGTATTCTCAGACCTCCCATACTGGATCGGCACTGCCTGACTGAGCAGTGTCACCCACGTGAGAGCATGGTGACCAAGAGGGCAATAAAGGCAATGGCTGGGTAGGATCTGCCCATAAGTAACTCCTCTTGAGTTAAAAGAGCACTCTGGAAAATGAACAGAAATCTAAAGAAGAATTAGACTTCTCTGAATTAGCTTCCCCCTACTCACTCTAAAGTTTACCAAAACTTAAAAATAGAATTAAATCAACAAAGAATGTCATTGGGGAAACTAAAACTGAAAGCCAACTGAAACAAAGAAAGCCTGCTATAATTCAAATGAATACCATGACCATCCTAAAGAAGAAGAAAAGAGAGAAAGAACTTGGGGTGCCTGGGTGATTCAGTCAGTTAAGTGTCCAACTCTTAGTTTCAGCTCAGGCTATGATCTCAGGGTCGGGATCGAGCCCTGCATTCGGCTCTGTGCTCAGCAAGGAGTCTTAAGATTCACTCTCTTCTTCTCCCTCTGCCCCTCCCTGCTTACACACGTGTGTACTCTCTCTCTCAAAAAAAAAAAAAAAAAAAAAAAAAAAAAAAAAAAAAAATATATATATATATATATATATATATATATATATATATATATCCTTCAAAAAGAGAGAGGGGAAAAATTTATCCAAATAACTTATAAATGTGACCATAAAGCCTCAATCTCAAATAAGATGGAAAAGAAGAACTGCAAACAAATACTAAATTCCTTTTCAGTAGATTTGGTTTTTTATAAGGTACAGGCAAAGCATTTCTGAAATCACTGGAGACGTTCTACGGAATAGAGCTAATTAGAGAAAGTGTTGATGTAGTTGAGAAGAAGGGGCATGTAAATACGGGATGGCTTGGGGGAGTAAGGAAAAAGTCCTCTGGGGACAGTTTGGATTTCAAGGTTTGGGTATGAATTTCTAGATTCTAAAATATTTCTGTGTATGTATGTGTATATGTGTGTGTGTTTATGTGCATGCAGATATGTGCGTACGTGTGTATTTGTGTGTATGTGTACACACATGTACATAGATGCATATGTAACTAGGTAGGCCCTCAAACAACAAGACCAATCCCTGACCAATAGCAATGGGTGCTCCCAGCCCCCAAGCATTGGTCTTGAGTCCAGTAATCACAGGTGAGGAACAGGTGTGTATCATGTGCCTCCAGATATGATACCTGAGATACCTGAGATATGATACTTGAGAAGGATACAAGATTCAGGATTCTGGCTGAGAATGCTCAACCAGATTATACTTAGAAGAAAATGTACCCACATCCTAAATGAGAAGCAGTCTAAAAAGAATAGAGGGGGGTATGTTCTTCAGAAATGTCCATGTCAGAAAAGACAAGAAAGAAAGAAAGAAAGAAAGAAAGAAAGAAAGAAAGAAAGAAAGAAAGAAAGAAAGAAAGAAAGAAAGAAAGAAGGAAGGAAGGAAGGAAGGAAGGAAGGAAGGAAGGAAGGAAGGAAGGAAGGAAGGAAGGAAGGAAGGAAGGAAGGAAGAAAAGAAAGACCCTGTGGAAATGTCCCAGACAGGACAACTAAATACAATACGTGATCCTGGCTGGGTCCTGGGTGAAAAATGCCATAAAACAATCATCAGGCCAACTGACAAAATCAGAATATGATGAGCAGATCTGATAAAAGCATTGCATCCATGTTAAATTTGTTAAAGCTGGTAACTGCATTGTGTTTGTTTACCGAGAATGGCTGATTTTTTAGGCAATACTTAACGTATGTACATTTCAAGGGCCGTGGTGTATGCAATTTATTCTCTATTGGTTCAGAAAAGAGGCAGGGGCGCCTGGGTGGCTGTCTTTAACAATCTGCCTTCAGCGCAGTTGATGATCTCGAGGTCCTGGGATGGAACCCCAGGTAGGAGTCTGCTCAGCAGGGAGTCTGCTTCTCCCTCTCCCTCTCCTCTTCCCCCTGCTCATGTGCTCACTCTCTCTCTCTCTCTCTTTCTCTCTCAAATAAATAAATCTTTTGAAAAAAAGAAGCAGAGAAAGAGAGAGAGAGAGAGGGAGGGAGAAAGGGACGAGGTGCGGGAGAAAGGGAAGGAGGGAAGGACTGGGAAAGGAGGGGAGGGGGGCACAAACTATGTAAAACTTTGTGAAGACATCAGCCATGACCCCCAAAATGCTCTCTAGCCCACGGGAGAAGGGAAGGGAGGAAGGAGAAGGGAGAGGAGAATGGAGGGAGGGAGAAGGGGGAAAGAGGAGCAGGAACAGAGGGAGGGGAGAGTCCACACACAAAAAACAACAGATGCATCTAGGTAAAGGGCACATAGGCATTCTTTATGTATTCTCATCCCTGCCACTTTTCTACAGCTTATTTCCAAATAAGAGAAAAACAGAGAGGAATCTGTGGAAATATATATATATATATATATATATATATATATATATATATATGTCACAAAGTCTACTTTCTAAGAAGTACTCTAAGAAAAATAATAGCTAATACCTGCTGTGTACCTACTTTGTGCCAGGCCCTGAACTAGGAATGTTACATGTATTTTCTTTCATATTCATAACAACCATGTAATGCAAATTCCTATTTTCTGCATTATTTGTTACTGTTTCTATGATCTTCCAATGCCTAGAACAAGTATAGTGCTTTGTAATCTTGCATTAAAAACTTGATTCCAATCACAGATATGTAGATGTACCCCCATCCTATTAAAAAAAAAAAAAGTATTGCAACCCATTAGCTGATCCTTGGTGATAAGCCACAATAGATAACAGCAGAACGAGGCTATTATTTTCCCCTTCTGTTGTCCCCAACTTCTAAGCCTACATCAAACCTTGTTTATTTAAAAAATCTTTCATTTTAACCGTACACATAGAAAACTCAGAGATAACCATGTTTTCTATTCATGGCTTTCTCTCTAATCTCCAGAAAGTTATTAGAAACTGTGTCAGTAGTACCTTGCATTCAATCATTCTATTACACGAAAATATTTCCTTTCAAAAATCAGAAGTTGCATTTTGCCTCCTTCTAGCAAATTGCAAATGAAGCTGGTCATTTAGAAAGATCAGCATGAAAGGCACACGGATAAATGTGCTGTCAGGAAGAAAGAGAAAGATGGATTTCGGGAAAAACAAATATATTGTATCATCTAGTTTCCCGCTTCTCTACAGGACTGCAACTTAATACAAATGTTTGAAAACCTCTCAGACAGACCATTTCCTACTTCCTTAGTGATCTCGTAGTCAGACTCTGTTAACAAAAAAAAAAAAAAAAAAAAAAATTAACCTAGCTCTGAGAAATATCTCCTTGGTTTAGGAGATTAAGTCAATTTCTTCCACTTTAATATAGCTTTTAAATAACTGATTATGTGATTCATTATTTATGCAGCTGATAATACAACTCATTATTTGACCACATAATTATCACTCAGTGATCAGTGATGACTATAGAAATGAAATCTCTGGTTTCAAAGACACTTTATCATATTAGCAATAAGGATAATGAGTTTAATACTCTGACCCCATGAGACAGAAACCTTCAGATAAAATACATTGTCAAATAATAAACATCAGCACTCTGACTACTGTAAGCTTTGCAGCTATGTTCCTGGATGAGACTCGGAGAATTAGAGGACGTTAGGGCTGAGAGAAAATAAAACGGTCACTCAGTCCTTTGCTTTGTGGATGATGCTGCTGAAAGACCAGGGAGGGACCATGACACCCAGGTCCCTCAAAGTGTGGTGTCAGAGTTATCCCTTTTGGGGGTGATAGTTGAACACCATCCTCTCTACTTCTTAATACCAGGGCTATGGCCCTCCACAAAGAACATTCATGTTAGCTGTCCATCACGCAAAAGCTGCAGGAAATTTATATTTTCGCTTACTGCATTATATTTTTTAATCTAGCATTATATGCTTTTTTTGATGATGATACAGACCCCTTAGTTTAACTAATTTAATGCACTCATGAATTAAAACCTAGAGTTTATGCTAAACCAGAGACAAGATCCAGCTCAGGTCTGACTCCTCCAGGGGGATTTTCCTAACCACACACTTTTCCTCCTTATTAGTTGCTATTCAGTGCATGCTGTTGAAAAGAAAAAAACAAATGAATGACAAGTGAATGAATGGCCTGGCAAAAACTACCAAAGAGAATCCAATCCTGCACAACCTTCTTCCTAATCTGGGAATTCAAGAATTCCACGTTCATGGTTCTTGCCTTCTTTGAGCCTATCGTTGTCATTTGCTAGGGACAGGGCTATAGATAAGTGGCCGTGGTCCTCTCCCACAGGAAGCTGCAGATACCACTGGGTGAAGCCCGCCAGCATAAGCCATGTGCATCCATGTGAGGGAATGGCCCACAGGTTGGTAGAAGATGACTGGACATCCTCGGGAGACAGGAACCAAAGCCCTTAGGACAGCGTACTAGTCTGAACTGACCTCTTCCACAGGCCTGGACGTGCCTCCGTGTCCTCCACCTGCTGATCGATTGCATACCTCTGTCCTTTCTGACCAGCTATTGTCGCTGCCTGGACTAGTTTGCTCTTATAAGCAGTCAAAGGCCTTGTCATTATTCAAGGCTCAACTTAGATTTTGCCCTCTCTGTGAAGCCTCCGCTATTCCTTTGAGAAATTAATTCTTCTTTTTCTCCTATAGAGATTGGCACCTGCAAGCTGCCTTATGATTCTGCTGTGGTCTCTCATTTGACCAAACTCCTAAATTTTCACATAGAGGATAAAGATGGTATCTTATCTCCCTTCCTCTTTGTGAAGACATAAGACAGGACCCCCAAAATGCTCCCGGACTTAACACTGTACACTTTGAGAGATTTGTCTCATAAAGAATGATCAAGCTTCTGCCCAGAGAGCGCCACATTGAAGCCCATGGGGGCAACACTCTCCCTTAACTTCAGTCATCATAGATAAGCCTGAGACTCATGCCTGAGGCTCATCCCCTCAAAGCTTGACTCATCTCCTAAACTGATCCAAACTCCCATCTTCCCTCTATCTTCTATCCTCCAAACCTGATGACAGACCATGAGTTCCAGAGGGCAAAGTCCTCTCAACCTTATGCCTCTTTTTAACCAGAAGCTTCCCTGAAAGCTAACTGGAAGTTTCTTTCTGATGACTCTGTTTCTCCCACCATCGTTTCAATGGTCAGTTGTGTTTCTCTCACACCCATGAGGCAGGTTCCCTCTTGCTCCTCATAGCTGCTTTATACCATGTTCTTCTAGGCCTCTCTGAAGCACATTCTTTCAGATTATGAGCCACCATTCCTGCTCCTTGCTGCAGCTGTCTCCTCCCCCTGGTCACTTCCCCACTAGAGTCTATACCCTGGACTACTGTCTTTCTCTCCCCACAACTCCAATGCTGATGCTTGGCAACTTCAAACCCTTGCACAGAGCATCCAACACCCAGACACTTGACTTCTCACTGCCAATGACTTTGTCTTCTGCCCTTTATCAGCCACTCATTTCAATGATTTATAAGCCAAAGGGACAATTTATCAGTGAGTAAGGACATCAATTTTTAAATTACACAAAATAGAATAAAGAAGAATGGGAAACATTTTCTGTAGTCCAGGTAGGAACTGTTTCATAAAACTTTGTTTCAATTATGTACACGTTTCCTGGGTAGAGTTATAAAGTGTATTTTTCTTCTATAAAGCCATGATCAAAAAAGTCTGAAAAACACTGCTGTAAACATAGCCAGTAGTCCTTCCTAGAATCCTAGGTCAAGCATCTCACACTGTCATCGCCACCATCTGTGGTCCCATCCACTCTCTCTAGGATCCTGGCTCTGGCAATTCTTCAACCACCCCAAGAGCTCCAGCCCCTCAACTCAACCCCTTTTCCTATCTTTCCCCCATCTCAGTGCTCATCCTGAGCACTGGTTAGGAGTGCTGGCCACCCATCGCAGCTGCTCCCTCAATGCCAATGCCGCAATTCTCAAGGACAGAAACCGTATCCTGGTATGCATGCCCTGATTTGCATTCCTGGCACCAACACTGTGCCAGGCACAAAATAGGTGTTTGGAACATCTTTGTTAAATTAACAAGGCTGTTAAACTAATGGGACCAAGTCCTGCTGAGCAGGCTAGTAAAAGCCTCCGCTATTTGTATTTAGTTTTGTTTATCACAGGACCCAAGCATATTACTCCTCCTCTAATTTCTACTTTGCAGAGTTTGATTTCCACAGTTTAATTCAATAAAGTCAGGATGGCAGAGAGAGAGATCCTCAATATTACGCCATGCCATGAGGAAAATTTCAGTGAGCAATTTCAGCCATAACTCTTTCATCACACTGAAAGAAAGAGAGAAAGAAAACCCTCAATGTCTGTCAAAAGATTAATAAGTTTTTATATACAGTTCAAAGCTGTCAGCTATGGTTCATTAGAATAATAAATCTATTAAATCTTGGAAGGATTAACATCTCATTATCTCATCCTTGTTATAAGAATGAACGTTTTATTATCTCAATGAGTTAAATAATTCTTATCATGTAATGCATTCTCTCCACCCCATCATCCCCCACCCCCCACAGTTTAGGCCTTGATATTAATTTTTTTCCTATGTCGGACATTATCCTTTCAGGAGAGCATCAGAATGTCAAGCCTGGCTATGAGTAACTGATGGAAGCCTGCATTTTAATGATTCTTCGAGTCTGATTCATTTGTGATTTTACTCATTCTTTCCTAAAATACCCTTACTATCACATTTAGAGTTTAATCATTTAAAGCTTAAACCAAGATGCAGAACACAGAAGTGGAAATGAGCACTAGATTAGGAGACTCAAAGCCCCTGAATGGAGGTCTGAGTCTTTCCCTACCCCTGCATTACTAGAAGAACATGGACAGTTTGCCACTTGGAATGTTCTCTGGCTCATAAAAAGCTAAGCTCTGGCCACTCACTTCTGTGAGCCTTCCCTGATCCCACCAGTCATGTGGACTCTTCTATATGCTCTCACTAAACTTTAATCATCTCTATCCTTGTATTTACACATTTTTCTGGAAACTTTTTTTTTGCATTCACTTTAGTGCCTGGCACATAATAAGATTCTCAATAAATATTGATGGAATGAAATAAAAACAAATGTGTCTATCCAAATTGACCCTGGTGCAAAATAGGTATTCAATACATGTATTGATTCCATTGAAGGATTTGGGATATAGTTTTTATTTATAGTCCATTTAAGAAATCTAGAGCTCAGGATGATTCCAAAACTCATTCCAGGCCATAGAAGTAGTAAAGTCCTGGGGCTCCTGGGTGGCTCAGTCAGTTAATCATCTGCCTTTGGCTCAGGTCATATTCCCGGGATCCTGAGATTGAGCCCCACACTGGGTTCCCTGCTTAGCAGGGAGTCTGCTTCTCCTTCTCTCTCTTCTTCTGTCCCTCTTCACCCCAGCTCATGCTCTTTCCCATACTTTCTCTCTCTCTCTCTCATGCTGTCTCACACATGCACACTTTTTCTCTCTCAAATAAATAAAATCTGAAGAAGAAGAAGAAGAAGAAGAAGAAGAAGAAGAAGAAGAAGAAGAAGAAGAAGGGAAGGGGGAGGGGGAGGGGGAGAGGGAGAGGGAGAGGGAGAGGAGGGAGAGGGAGAAGAAGTAGTAGTAAAGTCCTAGAGCACTTGATTGAACATGAGCCTGCCTGGCTCCAAGCTTTCGCACACTGCACTACATCAGCTGCCTCCTGTGTGAGCCTTAGGTAACTCCTTGGCATCATCAGAGACTGCGCAGATGTTATGGAATCATGGGAATGCCTCTAGGAGCACCAATTGTGCAGGTGAGTCAAAATACCGTCCAACTTGCAGCTGCCCTCTTTGGCAGAACAACTGACTACTGAGTGCAAATCCTTCCCTGGGGCATCTCTGAATGTCCTCACAAAGAAGGAAATGTTTAGGAAATCCTCACAGCATAGCTAAGGAGCCATCGGAAAAAAAAAAAAAGAAGAAGAAGAAGAAGAGGAAGAACAGCATAATAAGCTGCTGGTGACATCCTATTGCACTCCCCTCCCAAAAGCATCAAGAAGAGAACTGTTAATGTCACTTATAATGATTTTTCTGGATCACAGACATAGGCTTCTCAATCATACTGCTGAAACCAGCATGGTCATTACACGTTTATTAAAAAGATAACATCATTTCATTTTACGTTGTCAGGTAATTTTATATCTAACACAAAGAGGGTGTCTAAACAAAAACAAACCACTGGAAAGGAGAAAAATGCTCATGTCACTCCACTGTGTAACATCTAATGATGAAGCCAATCTCCAAAACAGATTGCAGACTCAGCTCGAAAAGCTGCTGGTGTGCCCCATTGAGTGATTGTCTTTGTTTGTTTCATTTTGTTCAGACTTGATGATAAAGGCCTCATCAGTTCACCCCCACCCAAACTCTGCCCTTCCAGATGATGCAGGTTTGCCAACTGTGGGCCATAGATGGGCATCTTGTCCTCAAAAATAATTCAGCTTCCTTTTGGCTGCTTCTTTGAAGTCAAAGTATTTATTCTCCTTCAGGTTTATCTAGTTCGGCTTTTGTAATCCCTGCTTATATCTCCTTCCAGTTTGTATGTTGAGTTTTAATGAAGTCATTTTGTGGACGCTTGAGTGGCTCAGTGGTTAAGTGTCTGCCTTCGGCTCAGGGCGTGATCCTGGATTCTGGTCTGGGGATTGGTCCGGGGTTGGAGCCCCACATCCAGCTCCCCGCTGGGAGCCTGCTTCTCCCTCTGCTATGTCTATGTCTTTTTCTGTGTGTCTCTCATGAATAAATAAATGAAATCTTTAAAAAAAAAGGTGGGGGGAATTTTGGAGAGTTTTACTCTCTTCTTGCAAATAGTGTATAGCCTGGCCTCAAGACACCCTAGGACAACTAGACATGAGGCAGAGGAGCAGGACACCTTTCCTGTGATTGGCTTCATTCTTTTCCATGTGCAAATGATACATGATGAGTCCTTATCTATGCAGCTACTTATCTCTTCCCAAATGAACTTTGTCTGCTGGCAAAGTTTAGAAAATTCAAAGACAACCCTTTCGACCACCCCAGAACTTGACCATAGTAATACTATGTTTTCTTTACTATTACCAAAAAGCTTTTACATCAGTTTTATTTTTAATCTCTAGTTTTAAAATAGTTAATGTGGAGCTTCCAATTACATATGCTGAAATAAAACACTTCTGCTTGAATTTCTCTCGGAAAGCAAAAGAAAATGACAAAAAGAAAAAAATGAAAATTGAAGAAAGAATTCTAATCCCCATTTACACAAGTATGAAGAGGTTAAGTACAAGTATTCAAAACCAGTTGTTAAAAAGAAATTACCATTCTCTTTGTTTTTCTCTAACAATTAAAACCCACCCAGTGAAGTGCTGGAAAATAAATCTCAGTTATTTCTGCTTTCCCTCAAATGTCCACCAAGGCCATGTCCAAATTCCAGAGATTTGTGTAACACCATATATTTTATTATAGAATATATTTTATATTATATATTGTATAAACTATTATCTTTCTATTTTTTAGACTATGGCAAAATACACATAACATAACATAAAAATGTGCCATTTTAAAGTGTACAACTTGGTGGTATTTAGTAATTTCATAATGTTGTGCAGTCCTTACTACTATCTAGATCCAGAACATTCATCATCCAAAGTAAATCTCTCGGGGCAGCCCCGGTGGCTCAGTGGTTTAGCGCCGCCTGCAGCCCAGGGCGTGATCCTGGAGACCCGGGATCGAGTCCCATGTTCGGGCGGAGACAGGGAAGGCAGAGGGGAGCCATCTAGAGCCAAGTTTACATGTCCACAGAAGGAAATGCCCTGGGGCTCCTGGGTGGCTCAGTTGGTTAAGTGTCTGCCTTCACCTCAGGTCATGATCCCAGGATCCTGGGATGGAGCTCCACGTTGGACCACCTGCTCTGTGGGGAGCCTGCTTCTCCCTCTCCCTCTGCTACTCCCCCCTACTTGTACACTCTCAAATAAATAAATGAAATCTTTATTTTTTTTAAAAGGAAATGTTCTGTCTATACTTCAAAGATCCTCAGGCATGAGTACACAGAGGTTGCCACTGCAGGACTGGCTCCTGTGCCCATTTGCACACATCTCTGCCTCTCCCTGATACTCTAGGTGAGATTAGGATGTGGCTATCCTCTTGTTGCTTCTGGACCCCACTAGCTGGCCCCTGCTAAGCTGCACCATATAGTGTACCCGCAGGGTAGCCACCACGCTCTCCCACCTACTGCAAGAAATACGTGCACATCCCCTTCACCCTTGCTCCCTCCAGAGCTCTCAGAGTCTTGCTGTGTGCCCAGGACAAACCGCAAGGCCAGGGAGCGGGGCACTGAACCCCTTCCTCTGGGTTGCACAAACTCTTTACTATCTTCTTCAAACTCCTCTAAGCTTCAATTCCCAACTTTTAGGGAATTGGTGTCTAGTTTGTAGAGAGTGTAGGGGAGGATGGGCACCTTATCTGCCTTTCTTTCTTTCTTTCTTTCTTTCTTTCTTTCTTTCTTTCATTTATTTATTTATTTATTTTCTTTCTTTCTTTCTTTCTTTTTTTTCTTTTTTCTTTTTTTTTTAAGAAAGAGCACACGAGAGTGGAGGGAGGGACAGAGGAAGAAGGAGAGCAAAAGAATCTTAAGCAGGCTCCATGCCCAGTGAGGAGACTGACAGGTGTGACAGGGGAGAGGTCTCTATCCCATGACCCTGAGGTAACTACCTGAGCCAAAATCAAGAGTCAGTCACTTAATGGACTGATCCCCTCATCTGCCTTTCTTAATAATTTTCAGTAATGCATTAATGTTTTAGAACACAAAAGCCACAGTCTCCCACAGAGAGAAATACAATTTCTATTAATAAGTAAATAATTTGTATAACACAATAAATAATATGTTTTTCAAGGCTCATCTATTTGTAACATGTATCTGTCTTTTAGTTCCTTTTATGGCTGACTAATATTTTCATTGGGTGGATATACTACATTTTTGTTTGTCCTTTTATCAGTGGATGGAAATTTGTGTTGTTTTCACCATTTGACTATTGCGAATAAAGCTTCTGTAAACATCTGTGTACAAGTTTTTCCCCCAGTTTTATTGAGAAATAATTGGCATATGTCACTCTATAAGTTTAAGGTATATGGCATGACAGTTTGATTTACATGTGTTGCGAAATTATTATCATAATAAGTTCAGCTAGCATGCATCTTCTCTTATAGATACAAAAGAAAGAAAAAAATAGAGAAGAAAGGGAAAAAAATTGCGCAGGATGAAACTCATAGGATTTGCTCTCACACAACTTTTCTATATATCATACTGTACAGTTAGTGAGAGTCACCGTGTTGTACAATATATCCCTGGTCCTTACTTATCTTATAACTAGAAGTTTGTAACTTTGAAATACCTTCCTGTAAATTCACTTTTTCCCACACTTCATCCTTGGTAACCACAAGTCTGATCTCTTTTTCTATGAGTTCAAGGATTTTTGTTTTGTTTTATTCTGTCCAGATTCCACATGTAAGTGAGATCATATGGCAATTGTCTTTCTCTGTCTGACTGATTTTCATTTTTTTGCTGTGCAGAAGCTTTTTCATTTGGTGTAGTCCCACTTGTTTATCTTTTATTTTGTTGTGTGTGCTTTAGGTGTCATATTCAAAAATCATTACTAAGGTCCACATCAAGAAGCTCTGTTCCTGTGTTTTCTTCTAGGAGCTTCACAGTTTTGATTTCTGTCATCAGAGTTGCAGTTTTCTGAGTACAGATTTTCATCTCCTTAGTTAAATTTATTCCTAAGTATTCCATTGTTTTTGATACTATTGTAAATGGGACTAACTTCTTGATTACTTTTTCAGAAAATTTGTTGTTAGTATACAAAAACGCTACTGATTTTTGCATGTTAATGCTATATCCTTCAACTTTACTGAATTTGTTGATTAAATCAAACAAGTTTTGTGTCTTTGGCAAATAGAAACAACTTCACTTCTTTCTTTCCAGCTTTAATTCTTTATTCTTTTTCTCGCCTGATTGCTCTAGCTAAGATTTCTAGTACTGTGTTAATAGGACTGGTCGCAATGGGCACCCTTGTCTTGTTCCTGATCTTACAGGAATAGCTTTCAAATTTTCACTATATGATGTTAATTGTAGTCTTATCATATATGGTCTTTATTCTGTTGAGATATGTTTTTCCTATGCCTAATTTGTTAATTCTGCATCTATTGAGATGACTGTATGATTTTTTTCTTTCATTCAGTTAATGTGATATATCACATGGATTGATTTTTGCACATTGAACCATCCTTGAGTCTCAGAGATAAATCCCACTTAATCACAATAAGTGATTCTTTTGATGTGCTGCTGAATTCAGTTTGCTAGTATTTTGCTAAGAATTTTTGCATCTATATTCATCAGGGGATTGGCATGCAGTTTTCTTTTCCAGTAGCATCCTCTTCTGGTCTTGGTATCAGAATAATGTTGGCTTTATAAAATGAGTTATTTTGTGTACATACCCAGGAGTAAAGTTACTGGGTCTTATGCAAGTGAAAGAAACAGACATACAAGGCCACATATTAAATGATTCCATTTATATGAAATAACCATAATAAACAAGGCAATAAAGAGAGAAAGAAAGAAGAAAGGAAGAAAAAGAAAAAGAAAGAAGAAAGAAAGAAAGAAAAGAAAGAAAGAAAGAAAGAAAGAAAGAAAGAAAGAAAGAAAGAAAGAAAGAAAGATCAGATTAGTTGCCAGGGGCTGGGAACTGAGAAGAAGAAGGAGTAACTGCTTAAAAAATGAGAGATTTCCTTTGTTTCTGTTTTTTTAAGGTTTATTTATTTATTCATTCAGAGAGAGAGAGAGAAACAGGCAGAGGGAGGAGCCCGAACATGGGACTCGATCCCGGGTCTCCAGGATCACGCCCTGGGCTGCAGGCGGCGCTAAACCACTGAGCCACCGGGGCTGCCCCGAGAGATTTACTTTGGATGATGAATGTTCTGGATCTAGATAGTAGTAAGGACTGCACAACATTATGAAATTACTAAATACCACCAAGTTGTACACTTTAAAATGGCACATTTTTATGTTATGTTATGTGTATTTTGCCATAGTCTAAAAAATAGAAAGATAATAGTTTATACAATATATAATATAAAATATATTCTATAATAAAATATATATTTATGTAATATAAAACAGTGCCGGGACGCCTGGGTGGCTCAGCAGTTGAGCATCTGCCTTTGGCCCAGGGCATGATCCTGGAGTCTCAGGATCGAGCCCCACATCTGGCTCCCTGCATGGAGCCTGCTTGTCTCTCTGCTTCTTTCTCTGCCTCTCTCTCTGTGTGTCTCTCATGAATAAATAAATAAAATCTTTTTTAAAAAATAAAACAATTGCAAGCTTTATATTTATATAAATTTATGATTCTTATAGTGATACACTGCATGTATATAATGCATATATGCACAGAAATAGCGACCCCAAAACTGCTACAGCCCCACCCCACAATGTGTGAAAACTAGGTATAAGAATTCAATGACATTTGGATGAGTTTACAGAAGGTCATTCCTACCAATACAGCTTTTGGAAGAAAGTAAAGGACAGTTAGTTATCAGCTCATTTCTCATACCAGAGACTCAGAGGGTACTGTTTAATATTAAAACCCAAGAAATAAAAGTTTGAGTATATTATTTAAACTATAGATATAATCATGGGGGAGCCTGAGTGGCTCAGCTCATTAAGCGTCCAATTCTTGGTTTCAGCTCAAGTCATAGTCTCAGGGTCTTGAGATCAAGTGCTAAGTCCAGCTCTATGCTGAGCACGAATCTGATGAATCTGCTTAAGATTCTCTCTCTCCTTCTCTCTCTGCCATGCACTACCCTCCACTTGCACACTCTCTCTAAAAAAACAAAAATAAAAAATAAAACAATCACATTCAGCTTTACAATTAGGTCATAATACCCCCAGTACATGAGGAGAGGCAGGGGTAGGAAGGTGAGAGGAAAGGGTAAGCTTGCCTTCAAAAGACAGAAAAGGACAAAGTCAAAAGCCCGAGGTCAAAGTTGCGAAAGGCAGTACAAGCCATAATATTTGTACTAGTTACTCCATCTTTCAGAGTGGAACATCAGTAGACACTGCCAGAGATTCACAAACCAACAAACATCAGGTTAAGTCTGTTACTAAAAGCCATCAGGTAAAACAATCACTACAAAATAAAAACAAACAATAATATTAATGACAAAAACTGAAAACAGAGTAGGCTCTCAGAAAGAACACAGCACAGAGCCAGGCATGAAACCACAAATTATGTACCAAAATGTAGAAAACAAACTGAAACATAGGTTAAACAAAAATGAACACACCAAATAAACTGTCACATCAATAAATGTTAATATGATGAACTCATCTTTTAGGAGAAAATGTTTCTCAGATTACAGAAAACATAAAATCCATCCACATGCTGTAAACAAGAGACACAAATCAAAGATGTAGAAATGTTGACAGAAAAGTGATGGGTAACAATATACAAGCAAATGGAAACAAAAAGAAATCAGGAGTCAATGATGAATACTAGTCCTAGTTGAATGCAAAGCATAAAGCAGTCAGTGAAACCAGGAAGTGAACTTCATAATGATAGAAGGGACAAGCCACATGAGGGCCTGTCGCAAATCTTCACACAAAGAAAACAGAAACACTTATGAAGCAAGAACAGAGAGAGACAAATGGAATATGGAGCCAGTATGATGTTTTTACTCATTGTTTTCTGGCCGTCAAAAATAAAGTAGAGAGGCACCTGGGTGGCTCAGTCAGTTGAGGGGTCAACTCTTGGTTTCAGCTCTGGTTATGATCTCAGGGTTATGGGACTGATCCCGGCATTGGGCTCCCCATTCAGCCAGGAGTCTGCTGCTGCCTCTCTTTCTGCCCCTCCTTGCTGCTCACAAGCTCTTTCTTCCTCTCTTTCTCTCTCTCTCTCAAATAAATAACTAAATCTTAACAAAAAAGTAAAAAAATAAATTAGACAATTACAAATCTAAACTACTTGATTAACACGTTCTATCGAATAGACATACAGACTCTACATCATGAAACCAGAGCATATACCTTCTTTTTAGACACCCAAAAAACATTATTTTTACATGGCCATACATTTGCCACAAAGAAGTCTTCAATATACCCTACAAATCAGCCTATATTCTCCGAGCTCTCTGATAACAATATAAAAATTTGGAAATTAATAGCTCAAACCACCAGTATTTTCTAAAGATACTCCTTTAAATACCTTGCAAAAGTAGTACAAGCCATAGTACTTTAAATACCTTGCAAAAGATACTATGAGACTCAAAGGGGGGAAAAAAGTCAAGTTGCACAATATCTGAAAAATATTAATATTGATAGTACTATCAGAACTTTAATGTTATAAATATATGCATTATTTAATGTAAATAATTTGTAATAACACAATAAATACCATAATAGTGTTTTTCAAGGTTTATGTATGTTCTATAACTTGTATCTGTACCCCACTTCCTTTTATGGCTGAATAATATACCATTTTATGGATATATCACATTTTGTTTGTACATTTTTCAGTTGGACAATATTTGGAGGAAAACTTACAGCTTTAAATACTAAGTTGCTAAATAAAAAGTAATTAATAATAATATTGAGTTATTCATTAAAATTAAAAAGCTGAAGAAATGAATAGAAAAACAATTTTATTATTTTAATTTTTTTAAAGATTTTATTTATTTATTCATGAGAGACAAACAGAGGCAGAGAGATAGGCAGAGGGAGAAGCAGGGTCCCTGTGGAGAGCCCAACACAGAACTCCATCCCCAGACCGGGATCACTTCCTGAGCCAAAGGAAGGGGCTCAACTGCTAAGCCACTCAGGCATCCCCAGAAAAATAATTTTAAAAAGCAAAATATAAAAAATAATGTGGAAAAATTAAAGCAACTAAATAACAGAACAAAAGAAAACTATTGAACAATAGACCTAGAAGTTTAAAAAAAAGTATATAAAGAAAAACAGAAAGCATAAGCTTACAGCATTAAAAATGAGAATTAAGACACAATCACCAACACAGAGAGAAATTTAAAAAATCATAAAAAAAGATTTTGTTTGTTCCTATATAAAAATGTTTGCAGAATTGGCTGCAAAGGATGTTAATCTAAGAAACTGTAAATAGCTAATACTGACAAAAGACAAAATATTTAACAGATCAATTGCTACAGAAGAGTTAGGAAAATGTGTCATAAAACAATCACCTCCAAAAGAAATGGCATTTTTATGACAAATGAAGGGATGTGCAATCTCACTCCAAATTAAAATGATAAAGAGGAAGTTTTAAATGACATACAATTTTCAAATACCAGAAAGCAAAGATTAACCCATTTGCTAGCTTAGAATGTGGAAGGCATTCTGATTCCCTGGTGTAGGGTGCAAAATAGTATAACATCTTTAGAGTATTACATGGCAATTATTATAGTTTAAAATGCTCGTTTCCTTTGACTCCGAGATATTAAATGAAGCGTTTTCTGTAACCAAAAATAACAGCACGTACATGCCCATGAATAGGAAAATGTTTAACAAATTATTCTGTCCAAACGATGGACTATTACAAGGCAATTCAAAAGAATGCTGTCAATATTGAAAAGAAGTGAGCATGAAGGAGTGCTGGCAATATTCTGGTTCTTTATCTGAATACAGGTGACATGGGTGTGTTCATTTTGTTAGAATTCATCAAGCTGTACACATCCGTGCATCTTTCTATTTGTCATACATACCATATCATATTGCGGGGGTCAAAAAGCAGTTTCTTAAAAGGCTGGTTGGTAAATAATCAAGGCTTGAGGACCACATGGTCTATGTCACAACTACCCAAACTTGCCCTGGTTGTAGGAAAGCAGCCATGGACAACACGTAAATACATGAATGTGGTTGTGTTCTGATCAAACTTTTAAAAACAGGCAGTGAGTCAGTAGCCAGAATTTGCCAACTTCTGTTATACGGTATATAGGATAAATAAGTATATAATATTTTGTCCAAAATAATTACAAGAAGTACATCTATGTTTACTAATAGCTTAATAAAATCTACTGGAAAATAATCAATCTACCTAGGACAATAAATGTATCCTCAAAAAAGAGGATATAGAAATTTTCTTGTGCCTTTTTGTGAGTGCTCATGCAAGGAACATTTCTGCAAGTGCTCACAAGACCCAAATGCAAGGGATCATGTGAGTGGGGCTAGGATCTGGACTTGGAGAAAGGCTAAACTTTCATCATACAAGAATTATTTTCACATATAAAAATTCTAAGCCTTAGAGTGACATCTGGCCAGTTTGATCATATATAGAGATGTATCTACCCAGTATCGAATTTCCTAAAAGTGATTGTTTTTCCTCTATGAAAATGGTAACAAAACAACAATCACAAAGCTAACAGCATTTTTGTGTATGTGTGAGCAAACTTATCCACCATGTAACAAACAGGGAGAAAAACACTTTGAAAATGGGATGCTAATGCTCTTTGTTTCATACACTTATTTTCTCCTTTATTGACAATAGCAAATTAAAATTTCATTATCTTGAAAAAAAAAACCATTTTTTTCGATTACTGTTAGGTATTTCCATAGGGAGTTCTGGAAAATAAAGTAAAAAAGGAGGAGAATATAAAAGAAGAGTATGCGGTGTCCATTAATAGCTATTTTTTTTTTTGTAAGTCATGAATACACATAACAAATTTTGTGGGTATGGCCTTCAGTTTGAAAGTTATCAGGGTAAATCCCATCACAGGGAAAAAAATTAAGATATTTCTTCCATCATTGACATAGAAGAAACTTCAATTTGATATATCTATGTAGATCTATATCAGTCACTCTAGAATGAAAACTCCTTGCAAGCCTTGCATCAGCTGAACCCTAGAGCAGGCACAGGGTCAGAAAACAGTTAAATTCAAGGTGTATGAGTCTAACTTGAAAAATGAGAGGATAGAAACCTAAAAATTGTTTGGGAGCCAGATTTTTCTGGTAGATGGCTAGTAAAAGGCCTGAAGGAAGATACAGGGCCTAAATACACCTGCCACCCGAATAAAAGAATTACAGACAAAGGTCAAGGTCAGGAATACACAGAGTACATCTGGGTGGCTGTGGTTGGTAGAACCAAGGATTCATGGTAACAAACAAGCCATATTTACATCTTTACCTTTATGTGAAATGTCTCTCTTCTTCACTATTTTTGCTCATAGAAAGAATTCTCAGGTTTCTCAGGGTTTATGAAAATTCTAGATTGTTAAAACATGGGAACAGAGCCAATTTTTAAAAAATTAAAGATGTTAGTGAAGCTGCGGTCTATTCTGTAGGTTTTCCCACTTTTTATTTATCTCATGGGCTACTTTTGTCACGAAGTGTTTGTGGTCCTCCAAGGTATTATAGCTCTTTACTAAGTTCTGTGTGAGGAAATTAAATATACAGTTATAAACTACTGAGATTTAATTGAAGATATCCACAAAACGTCTCCTCCAGTGAGTACTAATCTTTTTATCTTTGATTTTAATGAGAACACATCCTGTCTGAACCCTCAAGGGAGTGTCAACTTGTATGCATGAGCAACTGACAATTCTAGCAGAATAATAGAAGCCAAGAATGTTAGCAAGACATTCGCCATCTTTGACCTTATTGTTTCCCATCTGTTCTCTGCATGAAGAGTCCATCTTGGACCTCAGCTTTGGCTCATTGAAGTGCCCCCTTTGATAGGACGCCAATTTAATTTTTTAGGTATTATGCTTCTAATGGTATGCTTCTAAAGCTTTCACGCTTCTTCTAATTAATCGGTTTCCAGGTTCCAATCATTGCCAAACTAGGCTCTCTATTCATTATCTGATAAAGCATCCAAATCTTTTCTAATGTTAAAGGCACAGGGTATGGGAGGGGAAAATTCTCAATCACCTTTGACACTTAAAGGGGTAAATTTAATAGTGGTCCATCTCTTTTGTTGTCCAGTTACCTTCTGAAATACCCCCAATACGCAAGATGGTGCTACATTATCAGGGTAGACTCTTCCAATTTTCTTATTGCCCAAATCTCTAACTCAAACTTCAAACACTTAAAATAACAAACATATGTTAAGCACTTTCTAGCTTTACATGCTCTGCATGGATTGTGTTTAATCCTAATTGCCATCTTAGAAATGGGTACTATGATCTCTGTCATTTCTCAGATGAAGAACCTCAGTGCGGATTGGGAAGCTAGGGCCTCGAAGCCTGTGCTATATTCCCAGAGAATACAGAGTATACTGTTATAGCAGAAGTGGGGAATTTTTTTTTAAAGGGAAATGGGATTTAAAGCCAGGCAGCTGGGCATAGCACTCCACCACCTCTCTGTCCTAATCATGTGTAAGAGTGCTCAGAACTACAAAATATTTTCAAAGACATGTGGATGGAGTTTGGTTAAGCTTTGCCTCAGGAAGTTATTTGTTGTGGGAAAAGGCTATATTTATTGGTATTATTTACATGGTCAAAGCAATTACACATAAACGGTGTCACAGAGATATCTTATGCAGTTTTAACTTTCCCCTGGGATTTAATTGACATTCTGCATTTACCAGACAAACATATTCTTAATTATAATAGCTGAAATGTATTGATTGTCGACTATGTTCCATGGGCTCCGACATTACCTCTCCTGGCAGAGTTTATCATGTTCCCTTAACAGCTAGGGACACTGCCCCTCAGAGAGGGTAGATGATTTGCCTCTCCTCCCAGAGACAGTGAGGCTTTCAACTGGTCCTGCCAGCTTCAGAGCCTCAGCTCATTTGACTGCCCATGCATCCCTCCCTTGGAAAACAAGGATCTCTCTTTCACCTCACCAATTTGTCATTCTCCATTACAAAAGTCTAGTATCATGGCAATATAATGCATTCTTTTTAAGTTATAAAATAGACCTGAAAAAAAAAAAAATAAACCTGAAGTCACTATCATCTGAAAAAAAAAAAAAAAAAAAGAATTATACAGACCTTACCACTTTTTAAACAAAAGAGGTCGATGTTAATTTCTGGGCCGACTATTTCTGGGCCGGAATATGTGCTACTATTCCATCTCTGGTACCTGAATCCTACCAAAATAGTGGGACTGGCAGGGACCCAGGTCACACTGGATTGGGTCCCTAGAAATTTCCTTGCAACACCTTCAACAGAAACCACCTTCCAGAATTCCTCTACATTGGAATAACCCTGACCCATCTTCAGACAGCATCCTTCTATTCTGATGGAGTTGAGCAATGGGTTTGCAGAAATAATAGATTATTCTGCCGTTGCATAGCAAAAGGAATTCTTGTTTCTGGTGCTTAACACCCACTCTACATTCACAACTACTGTACCGTTCTACTGATTTAAATGACCCATTGCCCCTCTTCCAGGGTCCAGTTGGACTCATCTTGATTGACAACTGCAAGAGATCACAGGCCAAACAGAAAACTTCAGCTCTTTGTTTTGGGTCTTCCTTTGTCCATAGCCTCCTCAGCCAAGTTCTTTGTAAATTCTTATTCATTACTCACAGCAGAATTTTTCATTTGATACAGGAATAGTTTAATGTATTAGGCATGGGATAGTAGGACATGTTTCATTTTTACATGGAAACTAAGCACTCTGAATCATATTCTACACTGCAGTGGTCTGCTAAAATGGGAGAAAACACTCACTTTTTCACACTGATCTGTATTCACCCAGTTGGGAAGAAGTAGAGACAGAGGGTAAATTTTGATTTATAATTAGATAAAACACTCCATGTATTACAGCCTAACCTAGCATCATGAGACTATTCTATGTGCCAATTGCCGCATGTTTGCATGGGTAGTTGGCACTGAAACTTTCTCTATAATTCTCGGACTAGGTCCTACTATATAAAGCAAGGTAAATTTTGGAGGCATAGAAATTCTCCCCTATAGAAATTTACCTTTACTTATTACCACTCCTGCTAAGAATGAGGGGATCAGATTTAAGAACCAGATCATCAATCGTCTATGGGTCATTCAGGGGCAATTAACTATGAAACTATGGACTTAGATCTTGTGACATCCTACAATTCCTATCCGCCTAAAGACTGCTGTGTTTTACGATAACAGTCATTCATTTGACAAGGAGAAAATATATCTCAAGCTTGCAGAAAGAAAAAGATGAAGACAAAGAAGAGGTGAGAAGGAGCAAGCAGGAAACCAAGGAGGAAGGGAGGAAGGGAGGAAGAGAAGTGCAAGTGGTGGTACGGAGGGAGAAAGCCACCGACAGTCACTTCCAAGTAACAAAATCATTTCAGATTCATAATTGAAAATACTTTAACAGTTCCTATCTCTTCTTTCTACATGCATTAATACCCGTTTCCTGGAAGTTATTTTAAAAAGTACATTTGACTAGAGATCCAGTTAAAGCAAAAAACAAAATGAAGCCTAACAAGGAAGTTCAGTTCATATTTGGGGAGTCTGCATCCCTTCACCTCAATTTTCCTTTCTGTTTGGCTTGTTAATTTGCAGCGCCTGCTGTAATCATGACTGTTCATATCCACATGCTATCATATAAGACCAGAATGAAGCCTTAGAAATCGTCCACAAGCAATAAGTATCTATCAATGGGTTGTCATCTGTTCTGAAGAAAAAAACAAAAATTCCCAGAGGCCTTTGGTTGCATCTCTGATATTCTCCTAGAGAAGATTTAAGAACCAGACCACTTATGCAACCACCAGAAGATTGCACTATTTCAGATACAGTTAAACATTACTGTGTAAAGGTTTTATGGCCTATATACCATTAGCAAGCCTGTAGAGATCCCGTCTAACATATAAAAAGGTTGACGATACTACATAATAAATGGCATACCATTATTACTTTCTTTAGTGTTTATTGTAATGGAATAAACCATGATGAATCCTTTAAGTTCTCCTGCACAAATTCATAGCATTTCCATTGTGATTTACCAGGAAATAATACACAACAGTTTTACAGTACTGCCACCATGCCAAGATGAGCCAGAGGAGAAGCATTTTAATGGGAGAATTGTTTTTCAGTCTCCCCTAAGAGCACAGCCACTATTGTACGTCACCCTTTGTAGGAAGTCTCCTATCTTCCTTGTTCCCCATGACATTCACATTTTATTGGTTTGATCCCCCTCCTAATTCCCGACCTGAAGGAAACATTGTTCAATTCTGTATTCTTTCTATGTAGTAGGCTGTCTTTCACTACAACCAATATTAAGCTCCTACTCTGACAATTGCTGATTAAAGGCAGGTAGCATTTACAAAGAGGAAAGAGTTGCTTGACTCAAGAAGCTTCCTGAATACAGTACAAGGTGAAGAACCTGTCCTCTGAGAACCTACTGTGAACTACAATGCTAGGAACATATTGAGAACTCAGTCACAGCGACTCCTGGAGGTTCTGCATTCCAGTATTTAATCCTTACAAAGACTACGATATGGTACAGATATCATCACCATTACCCTTCATTAGAGGAACAAATGGGAATTAAAGCCAGTAATATGGATCGTTATCATGAAACAGCTACTGAGTGCCAGAACTGGGATTTGAACCCACTTGTGTATGACCTACAAGCCCATACTCTACTCCATGTCTCCGTAATGGGTTAGAAAAAAAGAATTCTTACTACACACATAAAATGCATCGTACATAAATTAGAAAACTAGGCTAGAGCACAATTAATTGACATATGTGTTCATGAGGAGTAAGAAATCATCATGATGACTGAGCCTGGGAAGACCAAGTGGGTCTGAAAATACAGAGAGAATGTTTTTGCATTTAAGCTTTGTTGACATATTTTAAGTCAGTATCATTCTGTCATTTAAATACTCTTTTGGAAGTGCTCAACTTTTACAGAATATGAAACAAAACTTTTACAGAATATGAAACAAAACTTGCAAGAATGCGTGGCTGAAATAAGTAAAATAAATGAAAATTCAAACAACACCCTGTCTTATTTTACAAGATGCAGAAGATTTTAAGGTTAAAAATTTAAGAGATTTTTCTTCCTGAATCTTCATTTAAGCCGAGAAAATTGCAGCACAGAGAGTACAATATTTTTGCCCATTATTAGCCAAAGACAATAAAAAGAAGCCAGGTCTGATTCTCAGACCAAGTTTTCCACACATTCTAATAAAAATTTCCTAGTTCCTTCACTATCTTGTTAATCCAATTATCAAAAAGCCTTAGAAACCAAAAGGACAATAAAGTAAGTGCCACTCAAGGTATGTTAACCCTTGATTTAATCACTCATCTTCTGCAAGAAATAGAGCAGGCTTCTCTGATGTGGCCACATCTTTCCTTTGTAATTTATTATTGGCTTCTCCTCAGTCACGCATGTTGGTATTTTATTTGGTTCAGGCTTCCCTCAGGGATGGTATAATGACACTGGATAGACAGAACTACTTCATTTCACCCGCAGACATTATTAAGTGTCCTAAGTGTGGCACCGCTGGATTCTAAGAAAGCAGCATTGCCTATCGAGGAAAGAAATGCAAAAACAGGTAATTAGATGAGTACAATGCTTTTATCCCACTAATTCCTTGAGTATTTAGTGAGCCGAGCATTGTGCTAAACCATGAGCAAAACAGACATAGTTTGGGGGCACCTGGGTGGCTCAGTCAATTAAGCAGTTGCCTTCAGCTCAGGTGGTGATCAGAAGGTACTGGGATCGAGCCTCATGTTCGACTCTGCTTCTCCCTCTCCCTCTGCTGCTCCCCATGCTTGTGCGCTCTCTCTGTCTCTGTCAAATAAATAAATAAAATCTTAAAAAAAAAAAAACAGACATAGTTCTCCTAGATCAAAGGATCATAAAATAAGCATAGAATAGCACCCAGGGCAAGAGATAGGAAAGAGGTGCACAGCATCAGAAAAGTTAGCTGGGGAGAAAGGAGACCAAAGTTGGGAAAATTGAGACAGGTGTCCTCCATTTATTTATTTTTTTAAAAAAGCGTATTTACAGTTGGTGAGAAAACTGTCACAAAAAAAAAAAAAATGAGGAAAGAATGATTAGAATAAGACTATCAGGAGGAGCAGAAGACTAGAGAAAGTAAGAAAGTTCACTTGCATACATCATACCTGCCTGGAGCCATGACTCACTTAGTCTAACTGGATGCACTGTCTCCATGGAGATATTTTAATATAAAGTCATACCTTTCACAGTGTTTTACTTTAGCTCAATTTATTGAAACTTGCTTAAATGCTTATAATCATTTGCTGCAGGAATAAATCATACATCCTGTAAAACCACCGTCTGAGGACTGCAACAATTTGAAAATACCCCTTACATCATTTCCTCAAAACAAAATACTCTTACATCATTGCTGCCCTTGAAATACAGGGTATTTCCCTTGAATTAAAGGAATCTGATGTTAAATGGCAACCTTTTTGAACTTAGGAATCCTAGAATAGTCGAACCTAACCTTAGCACCAGAAGAGAGATCAGAAGGACGAGCGTGCAACCAGCTTGCGTGGTTCTGCCCTGGGCCAGCTGTCCAGCTCAATAATATCCTGCAGACATTAGGTGCTCCGAGAGTGTTGCTGTGGGGGATGCAGGAGGTAGAAAACAAGCTTCCACCCACCCATTCATTTGACAAACACAGATTAGTTGTCCCCCATGTGCGAGACAATGACTAGAAACAGGTTATTATCGGAAGTAAAGAAAATTGCAACTCGGAAAATACTGTCTATTTCATCCTTGCACTAAATCAGACTGCCTTTTTCTTTCCTCTCCTACCCAGACTTTCCTCCTCCCCCATACCCATAAGCACATTATTCTTAATTAGGGAGATTACCCCTTATTCTTTTTTGCTGGGAAGTGTGGAAATAAATAAAGCCTCCGCAAGTAAGAACAAATGGCCTGTTTATTCGGAACTTGCTATGGCCAGGGAGTCAGCCACGGCCACTTGAGCTTGGCAGAGACTCCAATGCAGGCAGGGGAGCAGGGGAGCTGTACAGTGAAGAAAAGCCAAGGCTTCAGGGATTCCCTGCCTGGATGTTATTGCGACAGGGTAGTAGAGGTGGGCTACCTAGAAGTGAGGCATTTGACTTATTTGGTTTGTGGAGCAGATCTGGGCTTTCTTTGGTTGGTCCTAAATTAGAAACAGGTTGGGGATGGGAATAATATTAGGGAAACTGTCATACATCAAGCCCTGACCATTCTGGGACAATTACTGCAGAGGTTCTGGTTTGGCTTTCTGGGCTGGTTTGCTGCTGATGCGGGTCAGAATTCTGTTGTTATATATGTCCTGGCCATTGTCCGTTTGTAAATTCAGTGTCTCAGCCCTTCCTTTTGGTCAGCCTCTCCCTTGGGAGAAGTTGGCCTACACAGAGAACGCTAGAGTTCGGGATTGTCACCATTTCTGGATTGTAGAGTTTTCTCCAAGGTCAACTGTATTGTGAGATCCTCTTAACCTTTTTTTAGGACCGGAGCGTCGTGGTGACCATCTGATAAGAGAACAGCTGTGGAGAAGCATTTAAGACTCTGAGTAGAAGCATCATGATAAAAACAAGATAGGTTAACAGTCCCCATAAAATGCTTCAGACCTGGAAATTCCAACGGCCCAACACAAGCCAAGAACAAATCTCACATAGGCCATGAGGATCAACCTGAACAGAATCAAGTAGCTTTTCCCCTAAGGCAATGTACAGCCTGCTCCGCCCTGTCTCTTTCATTGACCCAAGTTCAGCAAAAAAGTATTAGCAATGGCACAGACTCCACCATAACTAACCAACAAAAACATTTAGAGCAATGTCCATTATTACTCATGCCAATGGTTTGAGACCAAATTGTATTCCAGCGAGGGCAGAGGTGGTATCATTAATAACCTGTACAAGAGCTAGTGCCCATTGGGAATACCACTCTGATTAGTCATATAAACAATGGGTCAGTAATTTCTCCCAGTAGAATGCCTGAACAATCAAGGGTGGCTTTGTTTTGGAGCTCACATTACAGTCAGAATTTCCAGCCTTCATGATTTATAGAAATAGGGCCTCTGTGTACCAACAAGTTTCATAATACTATTTTTAAAGTACATGAGGTATTAAAGGCAAACAGAATCAAGCATTCAGGCTGTAAAGGAAATAATATCCAGTAGGGGCACATGGAGATCAGGAAAAAAGCAGCTGTTTGTGGTATGAGATGAAACCATGGCCTGACAAGAGCTGGGTTATGCATGGATCTCTAGTAGAGTCTCTTTCAGGTGCTGTTTGGCTTATCACCCTACAAGGTTTAATTCAAACTTATATTTTCCTGGGTCTGATCAACAGATTTTAATAAATAGCTCTTTTTCTGGGAGAGAGTAACACTAGCAAAGTCACAGTGTTAAACTGTGATGTTAAACTCTGATGTCTCTTCTATGGTGCACGTGGGAATGACATTATCTATGACTGTCTTATTTGATGAAACAAGAATGGCCCAAAAGTTTATATCATGGGGAGTTTATGATGGATGACATACCCAGCAGTCAGTAGGTTGAAGGCAAGGGTGCTATTTGGGATAAACTAAGGATGATGTTAGAATATGAGTAGGTTCATACTTAACAGTTACAACACAGATGAAAGAAGCCATTAAAAGGTCCAGTATGGATTGACAACAAGCAGGGGTCTAGAGAAAATAAGAGAATGATTCGAAGTGAACAGATGAAAACAAAATAAGAATTAGACCAGAGGTCTGCCCACATTCTTAGGCAGAGCTTCCACTATCTGAAGGCATATACTTGTTCCAAAAGCCTCCTCTGAAGATCAGCTCCCACCAGATTTCTAAGAATCCACAGTTTGAAATCCTCTTTTGGAGTACATTCTGTTGTGTGCACCTCTGAATTGCTTCTTGGTTGTGAAATGTGAACCCAAAGATTGACTCCCTGGAGTACCCTGCTGTGATTGTTAACAGAACATGATATGTTCTTCCAAAATGATTCAAGAACGGTTTTTCTCTGATGTCTCTTCTAATATATGAAATCTCTTGGTTGAAGTTTCCTAAAGAACGGTTCAAGAAAATACTGTGGGAAGGTGTGATAATTGGTTGGTGATAGCTTGGGTATATAGTACATGAGTTATTTGCAATGTTTTACTAGGTCAGCATGCAGTAGACCTCGTGATGCAAATAAAATCTTAAATCCATCAGACTTCAAGTTACCAATTAATAGGGAGATGATTAATGTGTTTTAAAGGGAATAAACTTAATGGCCATAAGGGCTATTACAGAATAGCTTTGGCCAAAGGAACTTAAGGTTTCTGAAAATTTTGCTAATTTTAAAATAAGAATATTATTGGTTCTTTCAATCATTCCAGAAGATTGTGCATGATAAGAGCGATGTAGTTCTTGAGTAATAGGTAATGTCTTACAGACTTTTTCTATAATGGTTCCCATGAAATATGTGCTTCAGTAACATGATATATAAAAGATGGTATGCCCAAATTGGAAACAGAGAATAAAGCATTTCACTACTGAACTACTGTTTTTGACAAGTAAGTGCTTCAACTCATGCTGAAAATAGACATACAATAACTAAAACATATTCAAATCCCATGAAGGCTGGAAACTGGATAAAATCTATCTGACAGTGTTCAAAAGGGTCCCTGAGGCTTTGTCTTCTGGCTATGCTTCTTTATAGTTTTCTCAGGACTATGTTCTTGACAGGTGACATATGACCTCAAAATAACCTCAGTGATTCTTTGAAAGTTTCCCCCACAAATGTTGATTTAAGATGGCAATCAATTTGTACTATAATGAGTAGTTTCTTAGAGAAATTTAGATGATATCTATTTGAAATAATCTGGTACCACCAAGTGGCCACCTTGGTAGTGCCAGAAATAGAGTAAAGGGTACAACCAGATTTTTTTCCATTCTTCCTTTTAAAAATCAGGGGTAATAATTGATATTTTATAATATTTAAATCCTTTGAGAGTTTAATTAAGATAATAACTTTAGTTAAGGCTGCTTATTTGTCATAATGATGTGCTAGAGTATCTCTTTTAGCATCTATATTACCTTTCTTTTCATGGACCTTAACATTTATATTAGCCACCTCTTTGGAAGTAGGAGTACATCTATAAGTTCCCTAACTCATTGCTCATTTTTGATAGGGGTTCCAGCAGAGATAAGAAACTTTCTTTTTTTCCCAAAGCATTCCAAAGTCAAGCACTACTCCAAAAGCATACCAGGTATCTGTATGCAGGTTCGCACCCTATTTTTTGGCTAGTTGACAAGTTCTAGTAGGTGCAACAAATTTTGCCATCTGGGCTGATTTTACCTATGGTAAGGACTATGTTCTAGAGGACAGCTTAAGCCGGTAATAGCATATTCTCCAGTTTCAACTTTGAGGAATGATCCATAAACAAATAATGTAGGTTTGAGTTCTCCGTGGGGGGTGTCTAATAAGTCTGAGTGTAGTACAAAACATCTGTTAACTGAGGTAAGAAAACTGTGAAGTTCCCCTTCTTATAGGGGCAGGAGATTGGCAGGAGTCATGGTGTTGCAGCAGTGAATAGTGATGAGAATCTCAAGGGAAATTTAGATTACTTAAGTGTGAAGGACCTGGGAAAAATAGGAGGAGCCTTCAGTGAGCCTCTGGGGCCTGACTGTCCAGGTGTACTGTTGTCCTCCCCAATTGAAGGCAAAAAGGTATTGACTCTCCGAGTCTAGAGGCACACTTAAAAAGAAAGAGTAAAGTCATACTATAGTAAAGCAAGTGACTTCAGGTGGAATTGAAGACATCATAGGCATTTGGGTTGAACAAGGCTACAAAATAAGAGATAATTATGTTGATAGCCTTGGTGCCTTAAATCAAAATCCTTGTTCATTTGGTTTCTTTCTTGGCAAGGCCAGTCATAAAGGCTAGTACAGAGTATTATAAGGACTTTAGATAGAAACCTTTTAACTATAAGATCTGAACCCTTCCTTTGCTTCTGGCTTTAAGGAATATTAGGGAAATTTCTATAATAGTTTGGTGGATCCTTCTGAATTAGTGGGTTCTGCTCCATTTTTTTTCTATTTCAACGGAATTTTTAAGCTCATAGAATTTCAAGAATGAGGTCAAGATCTTTACTTGGGGTATATATGATACATAATGGAGAAGGCAAAGGTATATCCAGAGCTGAAACCATCCAATTATAAGTAGAGTAGTCCTCTGGAACCTCAACAAACAGTTCCTCCACTTTGCATATCATATTACAATTCCAATTGTAAAATAAGTCTCTCCCTATTAAATGTGCAAGGGCAGTATCACAGAGCAGGAAGGGATGTTTTCTAGTCAAGGGTGAAAATGTTGCCAATAAAAGCTGGGAGATTGGGAAAAGCTGTGTGTTATCTGAAACATCTACTACCTTTTGGCATGTGTATCTGAGCAAGAGTTTGAGCAAACATGTCAAGATTTAATGTTGAAAGAATAGCAGCCATATCCACCAGGAACTGATGAGGTTGGCCAGCTATATGTATAGTTAATTTGCCCTGAGTGTTTAAGGGTAAGGCAGGATGTTGGATGCTTTTGTTTTTGCATGCTTTTTGAAGCATGCTCACTGATCTGACTTGCAGGATTTTTCTTTGTCTTGTTTTTATTTTGCAAGATGAGACCATCTTTTATCCCAGTGTGCCTTCTATTTATAAATCTGTATGTGTCCTTGGCAGAAGGTCATCATTTGAGAAGTGTGCCACCTAGCTACTTGATCCACAGGGCATAAGTGTATTTGGGGTCCTATTTCATTTTTATTCTAAAGCTCCTTCAAAATGCTTTCCAGGTATTGTAGTTCAAATAAAGGGACTATTTCCCATTTTTTCTGTTTTTGAGCTAAGTATCTAATTTCAGATTTAATTTCATTGACAAAATGAAATTAAATGGCCTTTGTTACACTGGTGCCTTCTTTAAAACTCCTGAATATTGTTGGCAAGTGTTTTTCTTGTTTTTCCTGAAAATCTCCTATAGTTGCATGTTTTCTCTGCTTTTCATGATTGAATTATAGTCCAATCAATTTCTATGGGAAATGTTTCAGATGTGACTTTTAGGAGACTTAACTTATCTAGATTTTTTTTTTTAACCTTTAAGTTACTGTGGAAAGAGGCATCCTATAAATCCTTTTCCAGTCTAACCAACTTTTGCCAGCCAGGACTTAACATCTGAGGTCTGCCCGCCATGTGAACAAGTTGGTAAAGGCCAGGTAACCCTGGGTCATACACACCCAAAATAATTCTGAATTCTTCTATGAATAGTTGTGTGTGTTTAGGGAAATCTCTAATTCAGTCCAAATTCAAGATTTAAGTTCTAAAATTGCCTGAATAGCTGGCTCTTGGGAGGAGTGGATCTTAAGAAACAGCTGGCATTTTGGAGTCTAGGAGAGTCATTACCAAAAAAAAGTAGTGGTATAGACAAGAGAAGGGAGGAATTGACAGATATTAGGAAAGAGAGAGATCAGATATTAGGAAAGAGAGAGCTAATATTGAAAAGCAACTAAGGACATAGTGGAGGAGGATTTACTAGGAAAATGAGTCCAGTCTATTATTGTTGCCAAAACCAAATGGCTCATTAGCTCTGGCCAAATACTCATAGGAAGCACGTTTTGAATCCAAATTTCATGTGAGGATTCTGCACACCTGTCAAAAATGCTGCCCATTGGATCTAAGAAATTATATTCCCCTTCTTTCCTAAAGTATCAGTCACACGAACAATTTTGTTCCAGTCAAATCTTACCCAGAGTGCCCATCAAATGCCCAAATCACTCTTGGTGAAGTCATTTAGAGCTGGGCACAAAAATTAGGACCAAAACGAGAGTACATGTAAGAGGCAGATTTTCCTTGAGGTGACTGAAACATACACACACAAGCTGGCACGGGTCAGTAGAATATGGTGCTCGTGCATTTCTGGTCTCAGGCCCCCAATCTGATGGTTACCCTTCTCCAAACAGACTCGGCACTCTGCACCCCAGCAAGCAAAAACATGAAACAACACTCTCTGGATTAAACCCAAACATATAGGACAAAAAAAATTGAGATGAAAGGATAATCTTATCAAGTTTCATTAGTCACAGCAAAGTCTGTCCCACTGGACATAAATCCAGTGAGAACCACAAACTCACCAGGCTGTGAATGGCCTTGAACAATAGGCTTATAGAGTCTCTACTGATGTCCTACCCTGTGATTCTCTTCTTATGGCAAATGCCACTTTGAGATAGCACAACACAAAACAGAAACACAAAGAGATCAAAGAAGGATGAAAAAAAAAGTGACCGGTTTCACCAAGGATACCAACCACGTGGGAACCAAGAGCAGAATCCAAGTTCCAAACCAAGGAGTTGGATGCAGAGAGTAGAGTTCAGACCTGGTGCTCACTTGCCACATCAGCACTGACTCAGCAAGCCCAGAACAGAAGGCTACAGCAGCCTCACAGGCCCCACAGCTGGTCAAGAGCCTGAGTCCTGCAGGCCTGCTTCGGCCATAGCAGCCTTGACATCATCTGAATTGTTTGGGGGTCATTTTTCCCTTTTCTTGAAGGAGGACACGGGTTCACAGCTGAAAATGTCAACCCATTTTCACCTGTGGAATCCTAGAGGTCCAGCAGTCTCCCATAATTTCATCTCACGTCTAACTCCTTCAGTTCAAGCTGGTGGCACTCTACTGAGATGGCTGGTGGGATCACAAGCCACAGGCCTAACGGCTTTAGTGGATGCTTGTCCAGCCAATTCATCTCTCTTTTCTCCCATTATACTATGAGCAACAAGAAGAAACCAGGCCACACCTTCAACACTTTGCTTCAAAATCTCCTCAGCTAAATATCCAAATCCATTGCTTACAGGTTCTACTTTCCAAAAACAAAATATAATTCAGCTAAGTCCTCTGCCACATTTTCATAAGGATCTCCTTTTCTCCAGTTTCCAAAGACATGTTCTTCATTTCCATCTGAAGAGCTCACCAGAAGCACCTTTAACAATTGTATTTCTACCAACAATCTCCTAAAGTCCTTCTGGGCCCTCTCTCCTAGTTTCTGGGGGTCTGTTGGCAATCTTTGGCATTTCTTGGCTTATAAAGCAAGTGGATCTCTGACTTCATCTTCATTTGAACATTCTCCTGGGATGTGTCTGTGTCCCCATTTCACCTTTTCATAAGGACATCAGTCATATCAGATTAGGAACCCACCTCACAATATAAATACATGAAAGAAAATTTCTGCTTTAATAAAAATCATATATTTTCTATTAAAGCTTAGTATTAAATTAATACGCAAAGAAAAAAAACCAGACATCTGATAATCTCTGAGATCTGAACCAAAATTAATCTCTGAGATTCCAAAGAAGTGCTAGAAAACAATTTAGCTAGCTAAAATGATTTTGTTTATTGTTTTTATAGTGATAACTACAAATGGTTATATTTGAGTCCATTGATACTCAGAATAGAAGCAGTGGATGTCTGAACAATTCAGACATGCAATACATTTCAGAGGGATCAGAAAGAGGATAGAAAAGCAAGGTAGTAGGGAGAAATTTATTAATTTATCTGAGCTTACTCAGGAGAATCAAAGGCAAACACAGGTCTGCTCATTTTAAATCCACTGTGCTTTCTACCATATAATATTCTTTGTCTTTGCTGATTCAAAATGAAATTCACCCAAAGTACAATGTCATCAGCACACAGTGAGGGAAAGTCTATGACCTTGGTCTTATCTGCTTACACAGGTGACCTTTGAAAACTAAAGGCATTTCTGAAAAGAGAAAACAACATTATATTATACAGAGATCTGGAGTCCCTCTGTCATGTGAATGGAACCCACACCTGAATAAACTTTTCCTCATTCACAAAGACCACCATTCCTAATTTTAATTGAAAGGTAGTCTTCCTAAAAATGTGAATTAAAACAATCTCTGGACCTTTATCTTCTTTCAAAAGAAAATGCAGTTTTAATAAGATATTTGCATAGTATTTTTGTAGTTGATTACATATATAAAAATAAAATGTATACAGTTATATTTATATTTCAGAGTACTTTACATCTCTGTGAAGTTCTTCAGTTGAGGAGTGAAAAATTGAGACAGAGAAATGAAATTCAACTTGGCAGACTTCATGTGGTCTAATTGGGATTTGTAAGCAATATAGTTAGCTATAGAGGTACTGGTTAATAGTAAATTAGTTGAAGACCAACTCATTCGGAAAGTCAGCTAGGCTGGTTTCTAGACAATGTAGTCATTCTGATTCCACACAGCTCCTTACACAACTTCTTAAGTTCTTAGTTAACTGTTGGTTTACATCTACCTGTGAAGAAATAAAATTGCTTATTTTCAAGCAAAGTGTATTTTACAAAGCACTTTTCCCCTAAATTTTCCAAAAGCAACAGCTGCCTTCTTAGGGAGCACTATTGTTACTTCTGTAACTAATACAAGGTGGCCAGCTGGCCTCCACACAAAACCACTTAATTTTACTCTACCTGGAAAACCACTTAAATCAGGGAGTAGAGAATTTCCAAGGGATTCTCCATAAACTGTGAAGAATGAAAATAATTAAGGGCATGCAATGCACAACCTATGCAGACATGTAGGCAGCCCAGGGAACTAGACAGCAATTTCTGATGGACACGTTGGCAAAAAATAAGTATGAGAAAAGAATAACGCACACTTATCAAGAGGATACTCTGCTGGGCACTGACCCAAAGGCTTTTCATGTAATGCACATTTGGTTCTCACAGCAATCCTCTGACATGGGTACTCTTGGTATCAGACCTATGTGGATGAGAACAGTGGGGCAAGGAGGACCTAGCCAAAGTCACAGAGCCTCTGCAGAGCAAATCCCACAGTCAGACCCAGGCAAACTGACCTAAAGCTGTAGGCTAAAAGCTGATTTCTATGCAAATGCATTTATAGATGTCAGAAGGGAAATAAAAGTTTTGATTGTTGCAGATGCAGATAGAATGACAGATTGTATGAGTATTAAGAATTACATTTCTCTGCCAACTATACCTCATAAATAAATAAGTTATCAGTCTAAACCAGAAGAAGAAAGAGGAGGAGGTGGAGGAGGGCAGGAGGAGGAAGAAGGAAATAAAGAATTATATTTCTGAAGCCTGTGGAGAAACATTGAAATGTGTGAGTAAAAAAGAAGACAAAATGGTACGGACATCTTATGTTTAAAAACTACATCTATAGATAAGGATAATAAAAGCAGTAATATACTATAAAACAAGAGTAGATTATGATTTTAAATTGTGGTGGGATGTGATGTGGAGAGTGGTCTATGAAGAAGAACAGGAGAAGAACAGCAAGCTATTGAAAATGTTTGGGTCTAGATATCATGAAAAGAGTTGAGGCTGCAAATTTGATGATGGTGATGATGGTGATGATGATGATGGTGATGATGGTGATGGTCATGATAGTCATGATGATGATGGTGGTGGTGGTTATGGTGGTGCTGGTGGTGATGGCTATGCTGATGACAGAGTGGCGCTAGTGGTGGTGATGATAATCGTGATGGTTATGATGATTAAGATGATGGTGGTGATGGTGGTGGTGGTTATGGTGGTGCTGGTGATGATGGCTATGATGATGACAGAGTGGCGCTAGTGGTGGTGATGATAATGGTGATGGTTATGATGATTAAGATGATGGTGGTGATGATGGTGGTGTTTGCTTTACTACTAAACAGGTTAAACTTCTAATTAAAAGGTTTTTCAACAGAAATTCCTATGAAGAACCATGTCCAGGCTTCCAAAAAACTCACAAGCTGACTCTTTGGAAAGAACTTGTGTATAAAGCAGTATGATCCCTAGAATAAGAAATGTGTGTGGAACATATTTATACCTCAGTGTTAATGCCAGGATTGCATTTAAGTGGTGATTAAAAGTAGCTGGGAAGTTGAAGTAAACCAAGTACCGATTGTAACTTAGTGTATATTATTTATTTAAGGCATATTATACATCTTACTTACAATGTGAATATAGTGAACACTTAATAATAGGAATGCAATTATTTTAATAAAAAGTAAGCTCAAGGAGTAGAAAAAAAGCTAATGTGCTTTTTTGTGGAAGCATATCTGAATGGGGAAATAAATGGCTTACCTCTAATTTTTCTCAATTATTCACATTTAGATCACATCTCTTAAGCCACATACTGTTAGATAATCATCACCAATCTCCTTGTTTGTAAACGTGAAACTATTTCATGCTACCAGTATGGCTCGCAATTGAGCCTGAAATGATATTGGTGACCACCACAAGGTCCAGCTCTGGAATGCTTAGCTAAGGAAAGAGAGAAAACTATATTCATCATATTTGAGGGAAAGAGAATAAGGAAAGCTGACTGGCCTATAGCACCTATTTCCTACCAAAACAAAAACAAACAGAACACAGAAATAGCAGAACATGAGCTTGGTTTGAGTCAAATTTGGAAGGCAAGTGTGAATGAGCCAAGATTTGCATCCAAGTCAGCAAAGAGATACCTGTGGGGGATCCTGAGAACTCAAGGTTAAAATTCACAGGAATTGTGCAGAAAGCTCTGAGCTAATACAATCCATGAAATTGAATATCTGAGTCATATTTACCTAAACATCAGGAGGAAAAGCAGTCCCATTTGAAAAGGAAAAGCGGTGATATTTGAGCAGCAGTAGGGTGTTAGCCTGAGATCTTAAAGCTGAGAAACTGAATCCCAATGCAATGGAAGGTAGATGAAATGATCACCCTGGGGACGAGCCAAAGGGCACACTTATCTTGATTGCCAAACCAGTGGATATACATGGGAAGGGAAAAAGATGATCATTCCCATATGGGCCATGTTGATGTCAGATGACATCATTGACACAACCCTCTGATCAACATGAAAATGGGAGGGAGCGATGTCTGTGTCAAGGCAGGTAGAGAGCAATGCATACAGCGCAGGCACTGGTATCATGGCCAGGGTAATAAAGAACAAGAAATAAACTGATCAGCTGATCAACCAGAGTAATCCTGGAAATTGGTGGTTAATGCAACTTCTAGTGATGCTCAGTCGTAAAAGAGGTCAATCCTTGATCACTCAGCTTGAGGTAATTGAGAAGGGCCTTCTGCTTCTCCTGCCAGCACAGACTTCACCAGAGCCTGGTCGTCTGCCAAGGGGTAACTTCAAGCAAACCTGGAATCCCCTGGTCATAGGTACATGAATGCCAGCCTAGAGGAAGCATCTGTGGGAAAGTAATGCCAGATTGAAGAGGATTTTGAGCTGCAATGAGAATGTGCCACTAAAATGTCCTAAGGAAGGCAGGCCTCAGGTGTGGAGAAACAGTGATTAATAGAAAAATTGCATGTTCCAGAATTAGAAATCATGCAAAGTCAAAAGTCATAAATCTCTCTGTCTCCAGGGCAGGATACCCACTCTCACTGGCATGCAGCAATGTGGATGGTACCAGGACCCACAAGGCACATTTCTAAACTTGCACCAAAAGGAAGGAGAAAAGACCTTGAGATATAAAACTTCCACAGACTTTTGCAGTAAGCTATACACCAACCCCCTTATGACTGCAGTTTGGAAGATCAGACCCAATGGAAGAAAGGTGCAAGGAAATGGTTGACAGTGAGACACAGCCAGAAAAACTGAGCCTACACAAGAGGCTGAGGCCTTCTGCTCCCAATTCTTGTGAATCTGGGGAAATAGTAGATTGCTACCTTCAGGGAACCCTCTACTTTCAGGAAACAATCCTCACAGAAATCTAGAAGCTCACATTCAGATTCCTAGGACCAAAGCTTATTTAGGAGGCTGAACGTCCAACCAGGTAGGGTTTTAAGAAGAGGTCATATTAGGTTCCTCAATTCCGGTCAGAAAGGATCTTCAGAACAACTTAGAGGCTTTGGAGAGATATTACACTCATTCCCTTTCAGGTACATGTGCAATCTCCAAGGCAACTGCCCATAGCATTTTTCAGAGCCCAAGTACATGGAACACAGTCAAGAAAATACAAAATGGTGCCTAACACTTTGTGAAGTGGAACTATACTCCATTTGTTTTGCATTCAACTCTTGATGGGCATCTGGGGACAAATTGCACCAAAAAAGATGAATTCCATGTGGGGACTTCAGAAATAAGGTCAGAGAATGAAGAAGAGCCCATTGGTATAGGTCCCACCTCACAATCCTAGCTCCCAAAAGATATATGGTTCTGAGGGTGGATGTCGTTGTAGAAGATCCAGCCTGGTAACTCCGGCTGTTCATATCCAGCTGCCTTCAAATTTTCATTCAATTCTATCTGTGCCCCCATTCAATTCTATAGCTGGATACCCCCAGGCTACCTGATAACTTCCACTGACCATGAGCATCCCACCCTGGTAAGAAGCCCTGCGTAGAAGGGACAACACATGTCCCATATCCCGGCTGTGCCATGGAAAGAGATCCCGAAGCAGGGTCTCAGAGGCAAGTGCAACCCATCACCTAAGGTGGAAGCAAGGTTGGCCAGGGTTGGGCAGGGATGGCCAGAGGCCACAGTTGGACACTATTTACTATCTTTTCCTCATCCACCCCTGGAGAAATATTTTTCTAGCAGATGGAACAAGATGGAAAAATTATATTTACAAGAATTTCAGAAAATTATATAGAAGGCAAAATAACCTAGTTTGATTGGTTCCTGAAAAAAAATTTCAGAAAAAGTTGGGGAAAGAGACACAGTTCAAGGAAGAAATAGATTCTACTTCCAAGTGGTTGCTCAGGGTAGGGAGGGTCACTGGCTGGGATCCAGGTGAAGGAAGTCAGTGGACCGTGAGCCAGCAAGCAGAGAACACTCAGGAGGCTGGCCATATTCAGGGGTGACCCTCCACCATGAAACCCCAATATACCTCATAAAGTCACTCAGCCCATGATGCTTAGCTGCAGATTTTATTTTTTTTATGGAAATCACTTAAACAGCACACCCCTGAGCCCAGGTTGAAGTGACGGGAACAGGAACAAAAGTAGATTTGGAGGTCTCTGCTGAGAAAAAAAAAAAAAAAAAAGCTAGAAAAAAAAATCACAGAATGTGGATGGGTCCCACTCTTTCACAAGCCCATGAACATGGAGGGTTGAGTCAGGTTTGCAAAATCTCCAGGGACCAGAGAGACTTCTGAATATACGAGACTCTAGAAAACAAAGAGTTGCAAAAGAGGAGGGAGGTCAGGGGATAATGTAACTGGGTGATGGGCATTAAGGAGAGCACGTGATGTGATGGGTGTTATATGTTAGCAAACTGAATTTAGATTAAAAAATATAAATAAAAAATAAAAATAAATCTAAAATATGCATAACTTGGAAAAAATAAAAGTGAAGAATAGGTTCTCCCAGTACCTAACTCACTGCCTAGTTCAGAATAAGAATTCACTGAACGTTCATTAAATGATAGCTGACTTTTGATTTTAAGCTTTAAGCACCTGCTCTGTGTACGGAACTGTGCCAGGGACTGTGCCCGTTTCTAAACATTGTACATTCCTTATAAAAAGTCACTACCTATACTCAGTGACGCCAGTAACATGGTATGTAGCAGTGTCCTGTGGAAGACAGTGGAGACAACACTAAGCTGGAAGAAAGGGGATGGCCCCCACAAGGACCACCAAGGTTGAGAGTTCATCAAGACCCTAGTTGTATAGGGGCCCCTGGGTGGCTCAGTCAGTTAAGCAGCTGACTCTTGATTTCAGTTCAGGTCATGATCTCAGGGTCATGAGATCAAGCCCTGCATTGGGCTCCACACTAAGTGTGGGCTCTGCTTGAGATTCTCTCTCTCCCTCTCTCTCTGCCCCTCCCTCTGCTTGCTCTCACTCTCTCTCTCTCTCTCAACTTAATAGTCTTTTTTAAAAATTTTTTTAAATTCAACTTAATAGTCTTTTTTTAAAAATTTTTTTAAAATTTAAATTTGTTTCTTTTTTTTAAAATTTGTTTCTTTAAAAAAAACACCAGTTGTATTGGATTTTGATATGTGTTGATGTGTGTGTTGAAGACCACAGAAGATGTTTTTTTTCCATATCAGAAACTTGCATTTAACATTTTCTTAAATATATTTCAACATAAAGACTTTTCCATGTAATTCCATGTATTTACTTTTTATTGGGATATAATTTACATACAAGGAAATGCCTATATGAGTTCAATGAGTTTTGACGATGATATATAGTCGCATAGCCATCATAGCAATCATGATTAAAAAAAGAGAAAAAAATTCCAAAACCTCAAAAAGTTCCCTCCTGCCAAACCCCAACCCAAAACCAAACAACCGCAGTTCTAACTTCTATCACCATGGATTATTTTTATCTGTTCTTGAACTTCACACGCATTCTTTTGTGTGGGACTTCTTTTGCTGGACACAATGTTTCTGAGATTTAATGACCCATTGGGCACTCATGGAGTGTATGAGTCAAAATATTAAGCATCTCAGAAGGAAGTTGAAAACATTAGGGGAGTTTAACAAAGTGGCTATTTAAGTTGTGGGCAGAGATGAAGGAACACACAGTCACCCTGGTGCAAGTAACAGCCAGGAACAGAAGCTGAAGAGGGGGGAGGAGCCATCACCTGACCCAGAGAACAAAAGATGGCAACGTTGGGTGCAGTGGCCTTCACTGAGGGCCACAGCCAGCCCGGGGAACCAAGCAAGAAAGAAAATAGAAATAAATACCTATCTCTCCCTCTCCCCCTGATGTGCCCCCTTGAGCCAACACAGCTCTTAGCCAAAGGATGGGAGGGTTCAGAGAGTTCCTCCTTGGAGGCCAACCCAGTGAGGGATCTGGAAAGCAAAACAGATCCCTCCTAAATCTCACCTAAATACTTACGGGATTTAGCTCATGGCAGTACTTGCGGGAAAAATCCAGAGAACTGATAAAGACACAGAGGTGGGTTGGAGTATATATTATGCTGGAGGGGCCGGAAGGATACAATCTGACTGCAGAGGAAAATACAGTTAAGGATGTTCTAGCAGTTAGCTTTACTTTGCTCTTTCCTCCTCTTCTTCCTTCCTTCCTTCCTTTGAAAATGACTGGACTTACCATGGACAATAATCATGTGCGAGACACTCTGTTAGGAACTTAAATACTTAAGTCACTTAATATTCCCCCAGACATCTATTTTGGGAGAATGACTAACCTTATTCTATAGATTTTATTTAAAAAAGAAAAAAGGTTCAGGAAGTTTGCCGGTGGGGCTCCAAGGTAAATAGGTTATGGTCCAACAGGATTAACAACCCATGGACAGACACAAAGAGCCATAACACTCAGCAGCCAGTGGGAAATGACACCCAAGAACATACATGGAGTGACCAGGAAAGGTGGTGGGCAGATGGAGCACCCCGCTGGCCCCTGAGGGAGGGAAGCGTGGAGGGCGTTCCGGGCTTCCAGGAGTGCGAAGGGCAGCAGGGAAGGCACAGGGGAGAGAGGTGAGCGAGGTGAGCTGTGGTTGTGGGGAACAGAGACCATTCACTCTGACCGTGGTAAGGTTATACACAGTGAAGAAGCTCCATAGGTCTGCATAACGTAGTGCCTCTGGCTAATACCACATTGTACACTTCCCAACGAGGGGAGATCTCTCGAAAGTTCTTACAGTTTAAAAAAGAGGAGGGTGGGGCAGGGTGGAGAGCTAAGAGATTAGGACAATGGTGGTGAATACTGAAATTCTGAGCTCCATTTCAGAGATAATAAGAAAACAGTAAGAATTTTGATCAAGGGATTTACAGAATCACCAGGGATCTTCAGGAAAATTTGTCTCCGTCAGTGGGCAACACGGATGCCCCTCAACAAAGACAGGTGGGAAGTTATTGTGGTAACCTAGGAGAGGGGCTCTGACCACAAAAGAGGTGGCCACAGTGATGAAAAGAGACAGTCCAGAGCCAGACTGTATGGAAAACACCAACGGGACTTGGCAACTGGGTGGCCGGGGTCCTGGAAGAACAATGAGTTGTGAGAAAACCACTGGTGGATTCAAGCTGGGGGCAGTGAGCACAGGGAGGAGGAGGGAAGAGCTGATAAGGGAGGAGGAGGGATGAAGTGGTGGTACAGGGAAGAGAAGGGAAGAGCTGGTGGTACAGGGAGGGGGAGGGAAGAGCTGGTACAAGGAGGAGGAGGGAGGAGCTGGTAGCACAAGGAAGAGGGAGGAGCTGCTAGTACAAGGCCGAGGAGGGGTGAGCTGGTGGTATAGGGAGGAGGGAAGAGCTGGTACGGGGGGAGGAGGGAAGAGGCTGTACATGGGAAGGCTGAAGGGCAGAGGCAGCCTAAGGGAAACAGAGCCACCAGTCTGGTTGACCCCTGCAGGACCCTCAGGGAGCACTCTCCCCCGAGGAGGAAGCGGGAAGGAGGCAGGGAAGCAGCTCGCTCAGAGAGGCTGCCGGGAAGCTGGGAAGGAAGCCCTGGCTGGGGGAGAAGGGGGCTGACAAGGCGGCAGCACTGAAGTGTCGAGGCCCCTCTGCAGCCCACAGTCGGGCGCAGCCCCAAGCCCAGCCCCAGCCCCAGGCCCAGCCCCAGGCCCAGCCCCAGGCCCAGCCCCAGGCCCAGCCTCAGCCCCAGCCCCAGCCCCAGCCCCAGCCCCAGGCCCAGGCCCAGCCCCAAGCCCAGGCCCAGCCCTAGCCCCAGGCCCAGCCTCAGCCCCAGGCCTAGCCCCAGGCCCAGCCCCAGCCCCAGCCCCAGCCCCAGCCCCAGCCCCAGCCCCAGCCCTGCTCCCGCTCCGGGCCGAGGTTCTCTGGCCGCAGGAGCTTTGGAGCGGGTGATACTCCTTCAGGCAGTGATACTCCTGCAGGCCGGCGGCAGGCAGCTTCCTCCAAGTCTGGGGTCGCCAACAGCGCAGTATTTCCAGACCCTGTTTTATTTGTTTAAATCAAATCACCAGGAGTTGTGCTTCTGGGAAGCGCTATACCAAACACTTATTAAATATGCAGCCGTGCGGTTTGTTTTTACGTTTTTCTTAAGGGTAACAATTAACCTTTAAAAAGTCTGACCTTTCCAAAAAGGTAGACGTGTTGGTGGGAGCTCTCTGAGGTGTTGGGTAAATGTTTCAGAGAAGTGCTGCTTCACAGGAAACGCACACTTTGAGCAGCAATGGTTTCCTTAAGCTGGAAGTCTTTGAAATGATCGTTTAGTTGATATTTTTAATTTGTGAAATGAAGCCGTCGAGTGGAGTCATGGGGTTCAGCCGCTGGCAGAGTGAGAATATCACCTCCCAGAGGACTGGGGCGAAGCCTTGGCTTAGGCTAGGCCTTGGCTTCTTACAAACCCCCCCGGGGGGCACATGCCTCATGGCAGAAACTGATTTGAGATTATCCTAAAGCTTATTTGCAATCACCACCTCCGGGCTCCGCCAGTCCCAACCTGGACCCTCAGGAATCCAGCCCAGCAGCCCGCCAGGAGCCCACCCTTCCCTGCCACCAGCCTCTCCCCTGCTCCATCCATGCAATCACCACAGAGGTGATCTTTCTACTTGGAAACCTCACTAAGTCATTCCCTGATCAAAATCCTCAAGGTTGGGGCCTCTGGGCAGCTCAGCGGTTGAGCATCTACCCTTGGCTCAGGGCGTGATCCCAAGGGTCCTGGGATCGAGTTCCACATCGAGGTCCCCGCAGGGAGCCTGTCTCTCTGTATTTCTCATGAATAAATAAATAAAATCATTTTTTTAAAAAAAAGAATAAAATAATCCTCAGTGTCCTCATGTTTACCCGGGATGCAGTGAAGGCCCTGTGATCTTGCCTCTGTTCACTGTTCTAGCTGTATTGGCTACTCTCAAACCCTGTCTCTCCCATGTGCGTATGCACACTTGTGCATACGCACACATGCGTGCACACACACCATTCTTAGGCCAAACCAAAGTCCCCTGGCTCCCTAAATCCCTCCACACATGGGCACTATGCAGGCTCCACTTCTCAAAACCCCCCACAGTGGGAGAGTGCGTGCTTTTCCTTTGAACCCATCCCAAGTGTCACCTCCTGCCCTAAGCCACCTCCACAGAGTTGGGTGGCCTCCACACACCCATAGCATTCTACAGTTGCCTGTTTCATAAAAGGGGCTAGGCTCTGTCCTAATTCCTCATGAACCTGATCCCAGTTCCCACAGAGTCACACACAGAGGAGACCCCTAAGTAATGTGAATGCAGTCAATACAAGAATAATCCAGTGATGAAACATTCTCCTCCAAGGGATGCCTGGGTGGCTCAGTGGTTGAGCGCCTGCCTTCGGCTTAGGGCATGATCCCAGAGTGCCGGGATCAAGTCCCACATTGGGCTCCCCGCACGGAGCCTGCTTCTCCCTCTGCCCGTGTCTCTCTCTCTCTCTCTCTCTCTCTCTCTCATAAATAAATAAAATCTTTAAAAAATAATAATTCTCTTCCAAGAGTTATACGTGAAAAGTAAACAGGCACACCATTCCCAGACAGTTTCTAGAAAATGAAAATGCTTGTAGTATCCATAAGATTCCAACAAACAAAGGTGGCACACGCAAAGGGTTTCACTGAACAGAGCCAGAGGGAAGGATGATTTGCAGAGATTTCAGTAGCATTAAGGGGACCAGTGAAGGATGAGGAAGCACACAGGCCTGAAGGGGCAAAGGGAGAGGACAGAGTCCCTGAGTCCAAGGGAACACTTGGCAGGTGCCGTCTCTGCACTGAGGGTTCTCAGACGGGGGTGGCCAGGCCAGCAGCATTAGCACTAGCTGGAAACTTGTCAGACAGGCAAACTCTCAATCTCCACTGCAGACCCACACGATCAGAACATCGGAGGGTGGGGGCCTGTGATCTGCGTCGGAACAGCCCCCCAGATGATCCTGGTACATGCTGAAGCTTGGCTCTAGAGTCCAGACCATTGGTTGGCAAACTGTGGCCAGTGAGCCAAATCTGGCCTGCTGCCTGCTTTGTTACAGCTCATGAGCTCAGAACGATTTTACATTTTCAAATGGTTACATTTAAAATGGTTATATAAGTACCTAAATCACCTCCTTAATTTTGTCTCTTGGGCCACAAAGCTTAAAATATTTACCATCTGGCACTTTATAGAAAGAGTTTGCCAACCCCTGCTCTGGAAGAACACAGGGAGGGAGCAGGGCAAAGAGCCACCTTGCCCTCTGTCCCCCATCCCACTGCCTCCATTGGCCAAATGTGCGGGAAGCCAGAGAGCAGGGGAAGAGCCCACAGAGCTGAGCTCCTGGGACCCAGAGCAGGGCACAGGGAGCCAGAGAGTATGTGGAGCAGGAGTGGGCAGGGAGGCAAACAGAGAACAGACGGCGTGCAGCACACCTATGCTACATTTTTAGACTCTGCGAACACCAGCATCTTCTCTTACTACAATGACTATCCTCTGACACGGGCAGGAAGGTCATGGGGCAGAACGTAAGCCTGTCATGAAGCAGGAGCAGGAGAAATGGAGAGGATGGAAAGAGCCACATGTCAGAGTGGCTAAGTCCAGGAGGGTTTGAAGCACGAGAGACCAGGGTTTCGCCCCAGTCTCCCCCGTTCACAAGCAGAGCAGTGTCAGACAAGTTATTCCACCTTTCTGTGCCTCGGATGACTCATCTGCGAAACAGAGAACAGCCCCCACCTCACAGAGGTGTGTTGTAGATGGAGTGAAACAAGGCACCTGAAGTACTTACCGTAGGGATCGATTACCGTAACATACGTGCACAGATGTCCTTCATCTAGCTGTGACCAAGCGCATCTCTACACCAGGCTGCACGCTAGGTGGTAGCAATAGAGACATGGGTAAGACGGAGCCCTGACTCCCAGGTAACTCAGCATCTGGTGGGGGGAAGAGAGGAAGACAAACAGCAAGCACTCTAAAGGGAGAAACTAGCCAACTCCTCTGCAAGGTAGCGGGCGGCTTCTGGGCAGAAGGGCTAATCAGACTCAGCCTCTAGGGATGGCTGGAGGGGAAGGGCTTTCTGGAGAGATGGAACAGCACTGCAAGGCCCCGCTGCAAGGTGTCTTTGGGAAATTGCAAGAAGCTCTGCATAACTCCACCTTGGGCTCCCATTATGGGGGCTGGAGATGAGGCCAATGAGATAAGCAGGGACAGATTACAGGGGATCTTATATGCCACCCTAAGGAGTTTCCATCTAACAAATCAAGAGCCATGCCTAGAGGGAAAATAAAATCCCTGACAACACTCAATATGGAACATGAGAAAAGGAACCAGAGTCTTTGTTGGCACAAGCACCCGGACTGAAGCATCCCAGTGCCCTACAAGGGGGGTACACACATGACTGAAAATCTTGGGGACACAGATAAGCACACATACCTCATCAGAGGATGAACACGTGGCACCCAAAGAGAGGGCTGGCAACACAGGCCAGTGGTCGGAAGTGGACCATGTGGGCAGCAGAGGCATAATTGCCAGTGGCCAGTAAAGCTCCCCCAAGATGTATGTCACCCCACCTCTCACCAGCCTGGACGTGCAAGCAAACAAATGAAAAGGATTCATTACCTCGGAAGGCTAGTGGAGACCGTCGCCTCTTATCAGATAATGAGAATGCTCTTCAGGAGCTGGGCATAAAAGTTAATCTATTACAAATACTGATCCCAGATGTGATGGGAAGTGCAACAGCATCACAAACCGCCGGTATTCTTCACAGAAAACAGAAAACACACACAAACAACACCTCCATAAATTCTAGATACAATCAGAAATGCAAAGGTAACAAAGTCATAGAGGGAAAGAAGGGAAGAAAAATCCCAATCCTAGAAAGATGGTTGCCACCGAGGAAATATTAATATTGATTTCTACCTTAACAGCAGCAAGGATAATCCAGCAGAACCCATGACTCAATTAACACACCAAGTGCTAAACCTGGACACAAAGTTGGCTGTGCTGAACATGTTAAAATTCTGCTCAAATCAATTTAAAATAATTTCCCCTCTTCTTGTTTTGTGATGAAGTGATTAACAGACTCAATTGAAGGAATTATTCGATGCCCACAATCCACCTGTGAGTGAGAGGGATGCGAGCCTAATACCCCAGGTTCCCTAATGGAAGAATCACAGCATGGAGGGGGTCCCAGCAAGGGAGGCGGCAGTGGGGGGACATGCACGTGGATGCCCAATCCATCCACACATGACACACCCCGGTGACAGCAGAGCTGGGCCAAGACACGTGTGGCTTCACTGACAGGCAAGGTGGTGTTTGCTCAGGGATCGGTATGGATCAGCACGTTCTGCGATAAGCAAGAAAGCACCCAGGAAACAAGAACTAAATTTCACACTGTGACAGCCGTGTCATTATGAAGGGGTGGCAGGGGGTAGAGGATATAAAAGGAAGAGCGAGCAGTAGGTGTTTCCTTCCCCCACCTCCAGCTCAGCTCATGGCCAAGTCCTGTGAATTCTCCCTCTTAAACAGCTTCTTTGTCAGCTCCGCCTGTGCCTCTACTGCCACTTTCCTGGTTCAGGCTTCCAAGCTATCTCCCCCCACCCCCACCCCCCCAGTCATCTGGAAAGCCTCTTTATCTGTCAGCCTGGGACGAGTCCCGAGCCCCTCTCAGCCACCCTCCCTGGAGGCCTGCCCCCAGAACAGCATCCTCAAAGCCAGAGGATGGTCCGAGCTCTTGCTCAGCCCTCCCCAATTGTCCCCTTTGCCTACTCTGTAATCCTAAATGACAAGCACGCCCCTTCAGTCTTTTCTGCAGCCGCCCTTATCTTCCTGCAGACCATCTTATAATCCTAACCAATTTCAGTTTCCAGAGCACACACGGGGGCTTCTCACTGTTCCCTGCCTGGACTCTTGGCCTGCAGTGCCCTCCTTCTTCTCATCTGCCTGGCAAGGTCCTGTCCATCTGTATGAGTCAGGGAAGCCCAGCTGCTGTAACAAACAACCCCTAATCTCAGTGCAGGTGACTGGGGAGCGGGGTGGGGGTCATTCAGGGTTCAGGCTCCTCTCATCCAGCCACTCGACATCCCCAGGCTGCGAAATACTCTACTGCATGTCCTGCAGCCAGCCAGCAGGCAAAGAAAGAGACCCCCTAGAGGACTGGGAGGGAAGGTTTAGGGGCCAGGCCCACAAGGAGGGGAGGCTGCTGTACCTCATTTCTGTCCACAGCCCACCAGTGAGGAGATGGAGCATATCGAAAAAAGTCACCATTGAAGAACAATCAGCCTATGTCTCTGTGGCAACATCTTCTTGGGGTCAGGCCCCACACCACCTCTTTCCAACTGGTGTGCTCAGGGTCTCCTCTATTACAGCCCCAGGCACTGACTGAGCCTTTGCCTCTGTACCCACACCCCTACCACCACGATGAGCCACAGTATGTGTTTGTAAAATGCATATTTGTTTTTAAAATACTACAGCAAAGTGAAAAGGAAACAGGACAGGACTTATGCACAAGAGAATGGGGGAAGGGAAAAAAGTGGACTTTTTCAAGTACCACCAACGAATGAAAGGAAAGAATGAGCAAAGTGAAGGAGGAAGAGAGCTCTGTAGCAGTTAAGGAACAGCAACACTTTATCCAATTCACTTCTGTGCCAGGCACTGCACTAAGCTCCTTTTATCTGTTGTTTCTTTTAACCCTCAACTGTAATCCTATGAGGTAGGTGCTATTAACGTGGCTGCTTTCAGAGATTACGGAGCTCAGATTCAGAGATGATGCTCCAGATCATTCCCTCAGATAAGGAGGTAATTAGGGCTTAAACACAAGCCTCCCACATTTCACAGTATACAGGATGTCAGAGGGCATGAGTAGAAAAAGGATGGTTCTCTAAAATGGGGTGTGTGTCTGGGCAGACAGGGGTCAATCCGAATGTCCCAGAGTCTGGCAGCAACACAGACAGGTTTCACTGAGCTCTTGGGGATTCCAGGAGACCCCTCTTCCAGGCACTTGCAAACCTGGCCCTCTTCTCTCATGAGAACCAAATAGATCTACGGTAGCACCCCATCGTCTTCCTATAAAGAGCCAACTCCTTCAGCCATGCTGCCCAAACCCTGTAGGATAGAATCTATAAGGACAGCTCCATTCATCCTAGAAAAGCACAAGAGAGGGGGCCTGGGTGGCTCAGTCCTTTAAGCATCTACCTTCAGCTCAGGTCATGATCCCAGGGCCCTTGGAGTCCTGGGATTGAGCCTTAGGATCAAGCCTGCTTCTCCCTCCCTCGCTCCCCCTGCTTGTGCACTCACTCTCTCTCTCTCTCTCTCTCTCTCTCTCTTTCTTTCTCTGTCAAATAAATAAATAAAATCTTTTTAAAAAATGAAAAGAAAAGCACATGAGAAATGTTGGTATTCAGAGCTGTGCGTTTCATTTTTAAATTAGAAACACTTACATATTAATTCATATTCTCGCCATTTTTGTTATTACTTTTGAGCACTCAAATTATTTGTGCCCTGCTTTTATGAGGCCCCAAATCTCAAGCTCTGAGGGCCTAAAATTGTCATGCAGACTAAATTAATAGCAGTTTTATTGGCTCATTATTTTTGACATCTGGTTGGAAGTGCAAAGCAATAACTATTAGGTAATAATCACAGTGGGCTCTGATTAGAAACTAATAACATTAGCAATAAACTTTATTCTATGGTTACCATGAAGCCTGATCAAAAGGGAGAGACAGAGGGCTGCTCCGCATGGAGAAGCAGAGGTAGAGGACAGAACCCACATCCCCATCCCTGCCCAACTGCACCACTAGCATATTTGCAATGTATGTCACCAGGAAGAAAATCTGATTGCAAAACAGGAAAGAAAAATGATGGTAGACAAAAATTGCATTGCTTGAATGAAAACATAGCAAAAGAAATACTCTGGATTTCCCACATTTCCAAATGTTGCACAAATATTTCTCGCATTTTCATCTCAGCATTTCCCTTTGCTTTTCAACAAATGCACAGAACATAAAGCCTGCTCTTGGCCTCGGGGATTGCTGATGTTTATTGAGCACTGACCGTGGGCTGGGGCCTCTCTTAAGCATGTGACAGACACTGCGTACCATCTTCATGAAAAGCTTGTAAGGTGGACACTGTCATTATTCCCATTTTCAGCTCGGGAACCTGAGGTATGGAGAGAGAAAGTCACATGTCCCACGTCACACGCAGCAGTTCACTTTGCAGCATCAAGGCTGGGGTTTGAACTCGCACAGTAAGGCCCACGCTCTTCAGCCACTACACGGCACTGCCCTTCTTTTCTGGTTTCAGCAAGTGTTTATCAAGCACCTACAATTTGTCAGGCCCTCCTCTACGAGCTGTAGAAGGAGAGTACATTCCAAAGAACACAGGGAGATCTGGTCCAAGATGCAAACCCCTGGATTATTGCGATCGTTACCTGGCTTCTCCCTGCAACGCATCTCTGTTAAAATATAACTGGAGTCAGGTCTCTCAGGCTCAGAAGCCTCCTCTACTTTCCAATATCATTCATAATAAAAGACAAATTCGACAGAATGACTCATGTCCTCCCAGGGCTCCCTATCACCTGCCTCACCCTGTCACTTCTTACCATAGCTCCATTTGGTCCAAGTCACTGCTCCATAAACAGATCTGCACTTCCTACCTCAGGGCCTTTGCATTTGCCATTCCCTCCACCTGGAACACTCTTCCTAGAGTGCTTCTCCCATTATTTCTGTTTCCCATCCCTTATCACCTTCACATTTTGCTACAATGTCACCTTACAGCTAGGCTGCCTCTGAACATTCCTTGTAAACTGTAAACTTTTTCCCCAATGATACTTCCATTGCCCCTTCTCATTTGTTTGCTTGTTTGTTTGTTTTCTCCAGGGCAGTTACCATCTTCTAAACAAATGGTCCATGTTTGTTAGCTGATTAGATGGCAAGCTTTTGGTTAGTTAAATTGTCTATCTTCCCATCAAAATATAAGTTTTGTGAAAACAGCAGAGTGTCTGTTTTGTCCATTACTATTTTCCTAGGACCTGAAATGGTGTCTGGAACATAGTAGGCACACAACTCATATCTGCTGATTGAATAAACATCCTACTCTCAGGGATCTTATCTATTTAGAAAAGCAAACTAAATTCTCTCCTTCCTCCACTCAGAAAACAACCAACCTTATGAATACCACACATAAGTCAACCCCACAGGGCATGTTATAAGCAGTCTAGGGGATGGTGCTTGGAGAAGGTACAAACCAGAAGCGGTGCTAGTCAACAGGGGTGTAAGGTCTTTCAAGGAGCAGGGATGGAAGGTCTTCTGTGAGGAAATAAGGAGTTGAACATAGAAGCAAGATCATATACTGGGCTTAAATCCCAGCAACACTGCTTACCAGTTCTGTGCTTGTTCCCTTGAGCCCATAAGCAAGTTATGCAACCTCTCTGAGCCTTATTTCCTCGTCTGCAAAATGACAGTAATAGCCACGGGTAATGTCGTGGTCAAGACAAAGTAGAAAAATAGATGTAACCAGCCTAACCCCACCCCCACATGTAGTGCTCAGCGATGGCAAGTCTACTCTCCCCTCCCCTTTAAAACGTTGAGCAGTTGGAAAAGATGAGAACAAGTGGGCAGGCGCTTCTCATAGATCTCCATGCACAGAAATATCCTCAAATGACAGCCAAGACTTCAGGCAGACCCTGAGAATTCAAATACGGGAATAGAATTTGTTTCCCAAAAGCAAAAATCTCCTCTAGAGTTTAGCTCATCACCTCCCTATGCAATGAGGACACGACAAACCCAAATAAATCCTGAGCCAGTAGGAGGCGTTCAACTATACTCTCAAGTGTGGTCCATAGCGCCATTCCAGTCCTTACGTGCTACCAATGCTGTGCCCATGAGCCTCATAACTGAGTGTGTAATGTCACCAACCACACCGAAAGTTCCTCTAGGGTGGAGATAGGGTCCTGCGCCTCTTTTGTATAACTCTTAACCACTTCCACACACACAGCTATTACAGACATCGGCTCATTGATCCTCAATACAGTCTTATGAGGGGGTCATGAAGAATAAGGACCAGGATAAAGCTCCACTATACAGATGAAGAAACTAAGACATAGAATTCAGTGTCTCATCCATGCTTCTAGATCTGGCACTTGGCTGATGCAAGATTGCAGTCAACTTAGATCTAATCCTTATTTTGCTATGGAATGTAACATCTGCATATCTCAGCACTCAAGTGTCCCTGGATGTGATCACGCTGAGCTGATGTGCAGAAAAATTGCCAGACATTTACTATTGCTGCTCACTGGAATACACAGTAGTGGAAGGAACAGCCCTTGTTACATTGCATACACTATTTGCTCTGAACCTCAGCACAGCCCTGTGAGTATAACTGCCTCTTTCTCCAATTCCCCTTAAAAGATAAGAAAACTGGCATACCTGGGTGGTTAAGCATCTGACTCTTGATTTCAACTCAGATCATGATCTCAGGGGTATGAGATCTAGCCCCACGTTGAGCTAAAGGCTGAGCATGGAGCCTGCTTAAGATTCTCTCTCTCCCTCTCCTGCTGTCCACCTACCCTTTCACTCTCATTCTCTCTCTCCTCTCTCTCAAAAAAAAAAAAAAAAATCAAAAGACAAGAAAATGGAGACCAACAGGTGGTGAAATGGGTGAAATAGGTAAAGGGGATTAAGAATACACTTATCTTGATGAGCACCGAGTAATGTATAGAATTGTTTAATCACTGTATTGTATACTTGAAACTGCTATGAAACACTGCATGTTAACTATATCAGAAATTTATTTTTTCATTCATTCATTCATACTATCCCTGCATGATAAAAGAAAGAAAAAAAAAAAACAGCAGAACAGAACAGAAAAGAAAAAAGAAAACTGAGACCAAGAAAGGTTAAGTACCTTTATCAAGGTCACACAGCTAGAAAGTGATAGAAGTGAGATACAAAGTGACCCCAAACCAGACCTTTTCCACTGTGCAGGGACCACTCTTGATGCTACGCAGAGGAGGACTACCCGGGGAAATGAGGGACTCTCTCCTTTGCAAACTCTGAAGGAGACCTCCCAGGTGCAAAAAAGGGATCTAAGTGCCCATGGCCACGGGGTCTCTTCCCCTGACCCCAGGAAGTGGTGTAAACACTCTGAACTGGTTTGAATGCCAGGTCACAAGGTAAAAGTTCTGGGCCAATTTACCCAAACTTCCTGAACCTTGTTGGGACATATTCCATGAGGCTACGGGAACACCACATAGGACTAGCTGGAGAATTCAGTGAAGTGATCCATGCAGAGCTGTAAGCACTGGGATGTAAAAGGTGTTCAATCCCCTCTCCAAGGGCTGAGATGTCTGAAAGTGATGCAAAGAGGATGGCAGGGCACCTGGGTGGTTCAGTCAGCTGAGCGTCTGCCTTCGGCTCAGGGCATGATCTCGGTGCTGGGATCCAGCCCTACGTTCAGCTCCCTGTTGAGTAGGAAGTCTGCTTTTCCTTCTGCCTCACCCCTGGCTTGTGCTCACTCACTCACTCGTGCTCTCTCACTCTCTTTCTCTCAAATAAATAAAAATATTTTTTTAAAAATAAAAAATAAATAAAATCTGGCCCCAATGTATGTTTCTGGACTCAGCTCTCACAAACTTCCATGACACCATTACAACTACTACAACATCACTCGCCTGGCTATCAACCCCCAGGCCTGCCATGACCTTCCACAGCTCCTTGCTTACACTCTAGCAGGTCCTCTTCCAGAAACACCCTCCTTCTGCTTGTCTATCTCATGAACTTGAAGTTAGGTCCCAGCCTCAAATCTCAGAATCCTTTGCAGGCAGCACATGCCTCTGGCCGGGGACAAGGAAGAAGGGGGTGACTGTTATTTCCTGAATATCTGCTACTGTGTTCCAAGCACTGTGCTGAGTGATTTACACAGATATGCTTCTCTCACTTTGATCTTCATGGAGCACCTGGGTGGCTCAGTCAGTTAAGCATCTGCCTTTGGCTCAGGTCATGATCACAGGGTCCTGAAATCAAGCCCTGCACTGGGATCCCTGCTCAGCAGGGAGGCTACTTTTCCCTCTCCCTCCACCCCTCCCCTCTGCTTGTGCATATGTTTGCACTTACTCTCTCATGCTCTCTCTTAAATAAATAAATAAAATATATTTTTAAAATAGAATGAGTGAATGAATGAAAAAATGACTGAATCCCAGAAGTATCTCAAAACTCCACTGAGGTTGGGGCACCTGAGTAGCTCAGTCAGTTGGGCAGTGGACTCTTGATCTTGGCTCAGGTCATGATCTCAGGGTCATGAGACTGAGCCCCACTAGGGACTCTGCACTCAGTGGGGAGTCTGCTTGAGATTCTATCTCTCCCTCTGCCCCTCCCCATGCGCTCTCTCTCTCTCTCTCTCTGTCGCGTGTGCACACGCTCTCTCTAAAATAAAAATAAAATTTTTTTGAAAAAACTCCACTGAGGTCAATATTCCTGAAAGAAATGTGCAGACAGCAAGATTGCTCTTTTCCTCTTCATACTCACAGCTGCCAAAACTTCCTGGCACTTCCTTGCTCCTCCACGACACAAGTTAAATAAGGCCTCTGGCCACGCTGACCCTGGCAGGTTGGAGGAGAGGAGTCTTTCTAAGTGCCGCATTTTCTTCTCTTGGATTTCTTAGCTGCAAAACCTTAATTCAAAAGTTCAGATGCACCTGGGGAGAAAGAACTTAATGCAAACCCCACCACGCGGGAGGTGGGTTCCCTCATCCTGAGTTGTGAGATGAGTTTTGTCACCACTTCATCTCAGATTTGATGGGCATAGAATCCCCTCATGATGTTTCCAAAAGCTTTCTTGGAGTCGCCCCCAGACTTTCTGATTCAGCGGGTCTGAGGAGGGGCCCAGAAAACCCATTTTTAACGAGCAAGTGCCGCCAGTGGTTCTGAGGCAGGTGGTCTGTGAATCACACTTTTCAAACATTGCTTTAGGTGTTTAGAAAACAATCCTCCCCGTTCCTAAGCCAAATGTAATTTGCTGTGATTTTCAGAGGCCTGCTCTGGGACGAAGTGCTTGGAAGATCAAATATATTTGATATTCCGTTCAGGACTAATGGCTGCAATCACTTCTCCTCAGCTTGGAGAGCCCATTAGGAGAGCAGATGAGCTAAGTATTTAGAAGATCGAGATGCGTTTGGAATATTATTTATGACTCCTCCCTGCAGGGAGTACTAAAAACAATTCGAGGGCAGAGATTATGTGTGTGTACGTGTGTGTGCATGCACACACACACAAACACAACTCTGCCAAGCGGACACACTGAGTTCATCCCACTCTCTACAAACTGAGGTATCCTTGTCTCACCTGGAACAAAATGAAATATAGAAACTCTATGGAGCTTAGCTTTCCTCTACCTTGTACTGGGTTTATTTGTCTGTTTTTAGTGTTGATAGAGTAATCATTATGTCCAGATATAGGCTTGAGCCCAGAACCCAGAAGACTCTTCCATGGGTGGACCACGACTGTGGAGGTCAGTTCTTTTACTTGCAAGCATACAAATTCCTTTCGAACCTCAGTTCAAAAAAAAATATGAGCACCAGAAATATCAACCTAGCTGTAAATTATTTTCAGCAATAATAATAATACACAGTGTATACTCATCATTGTGTTTAACTAAAGATTTCTGATCTGTCAACCTGGTGGACACTGGTTCTTACTCCTGAAGCCAGAAGAAATTAAAGGTGGGGGGATCTCTGAGCCAGGAAGAGAGACCTAACATAAAGCATGAGTATTTTCTATTTCATTCTAGAGTGAGAGGAATCTTGACTCATCTATCTTGTAAATCATTGCAAAATTATCCCCTTTTAGATTTTAGGCCCCTTTACTACCCTTCAACAAGAAAACAGGTTGTGTTTTGGTTTGGGTTTTGTTTGTTTAGGATTTTAGCTCTTCTAGCAAAACAAATTAGCATAAATAAAATGATTAGACCATCATATAGTTAGAACTTTCTGAGGAGCACCAGGGGGACTCAGTAGTTGAGCGTCTGCCTTCGGTCCTGGGGTCTTGGGATCGAGTCCTACATCAGGCTCCTTGCATGGAGCCTGCTTCTCCCTCTGCCTGTTTCTCTGCCTCTTTCTGTGTCTCTCATGAATAAATAAATAAAATCTTTTTTTTTTTTTTTTAAGGAACTTTCTGGGAAAGTCAATCATCTCACAATAATGATAGCATTCCAAATGTTCATACTGTCACTTAGGTTTCAACACGAGTCTTCGTCTGGACCTCTGAACAATGGTTTCCATAGCAAAGCAATAATGATTGCAATTGTAGTAAGTAATAGTACCAATGCCATGTTTGAGACCTTTTATACAAGGCTCTATTTTAAGGCTTTCACTCATAGGAGCACTTAGTCCTTACCCTATGCATTTTGCAGATGCAGGCTCTGAGGTCAGGATGGGAACTGAGTTTGTCCCAGTTAATGGAGCTAGTAAGCAGCAGGACAGAAGACTGACCCAAGCAGGCAACTCCTCAGCTCATAGCCCCAACTCCCCACCACCTCTGGGTGACTCAAGAACATGACTGTGCTGGGTGGTAGAAGGAGAGATGTCATGATGTCATCAGCCCTAGACTTCCATAAACTTGCTCAGAATGGAGCAAGTTCAGGATATGGATCCCAGGCCAAGCTTTTTACCAAATCATGCAGTGGATTGAATCTCAAGGGAGGCATTTAAATAGTTTCCCTCTATGCAAAGAAAACAGCAGGAGTCCTACCTCCCCTCAGAACATTGATAGGGAGCCAAAGAGCAGAAAATTGTGATCTACAAATTGAAGATGCGTTTTTTCTAAATCATTATCTTTGCCACTTCAAATTCTTCTTGAAAGTATACCTTTTTTGTCCCAATGATTTAGATAAGGAGTAACCAACTGAAACGAAAGAGGGAGGAGGTGGGGAGGGACAGAGGGAGAGAGGGAAGAAAGAGATGCTAAGAGAAAAACAAAATCCCACAGTGGAGAAACGACAGAACTGAGATTAGAGCCTGATCTCTCACACTCTAAAACCCAACATTAGGAGAAATTACTTCATATGCCTTTTAATTTAGTTTCATGGTAGTTTTGGAAATTCGGTTTCATTTCTTTGAACACTTCAGAGGAATCTCACCCTTGGGAATGTACTCCTCGTGTCAGGGGCACGTTGGAAGAAAATGTGAGTCATAATAACCATCTCACAAAAGACACACTCGATATAGCAGAAAGATTGGGGGTAGTTAACTGAAGTTGCTCCATGAAGACCTACCTGACAAAATGCATACAATGTGAGAAAAAGTGGTGTTCCTCAGATAGAAGTAAAGCCTTCCTGATTATCCACCCTTTGCTGGGTTTCTGCAGGGAGAATTGTGCTACCCCTCCAGAACCAGAGACTGTTGGGAGCACACCCACCACCCCCGTAAGCCCATGAATGACTATTACTGGGATGGCTCTTGCCCTCATCATTTTCCTTGGTTGTGCCTGGGTCTCAGTGATAAAGTGCTCTCTGGAAGTAATCTGCCCCCCCTCAGATTTCTGAGAGAAGAGAGACCTCTCAGAGCAAACACTTTTGTTTTTTGACCAAAATACATACCACTAGGTTATGGCGGCCATTTCATCACATGATTAAACCTAACAGTATCAAAACAAACAAACAAACAAACAAACACCTAACTGTGTCATCTGCAGAAGGAGGAGGGTCACCAAGATGGTGCCTTTTTTTCTCTCACTCCCAATAAAGCCTCCAACACGTAGAAGAAGCAAACAAAATGCACTAAGGGAAATACCTGGCAAGCTTACAAAAACCCTGCCTAGAAGAAAACAACCATTCATACCCTCAGGAATAGCCCACTCTAGCCACAATAAAGGGCAGAAATTGCAGATTCAATTGTCTGATGGAGCCAGGCAGATGACAAACTGGTGAGACCCAGATGAATGAGGACCTGTGGACGTGGCACATGGCCAGAACATTGGTATGCCCTCTCTACGTGCAGCCTGAGTGTTACCAAAGTCAGACATTTTTTCTTTCAAGAGAAAGCAGGAAATTGAGATTTGATATGAAATATCCCAATTTTAAAATTTGGTAACTATTTTAATTTACTATACTTGGTGGGCCAACAAAACCAGTTTTTGGTCAAATAACTGGTAGGACCTGCCCTGAGCTAACTGCTGAACTGCAAGGACATTCAGTCCAGCAAGTGATTCATGGTGACATGTGGGATTGGACTGGAATCAAGGACAAACAGTGTTTGAGTGCTCTCGATATTTGAAACCCTCAAATTAATGAAATGCTCTTAGAAGTCTTAAATGCATGCAGCTACTGGAAAAAAGAATAATATTCGTCTTTCTTCTTTGCAGAGCAGTGGTAGTGACGGGGATGGGGGCTTGAAAGTAACCTCTCTGAGCCTCTGCTCCTCCAGCTGTGGAATAATAGAAAGCACAATAATGCTCAGAGGTATCGTAGGGAGTTAAATGTGATAACACAGAAAAGCTTGGGCAGAGTAGAAGCCACATGGTAGGTACTCCATAAATCTTACTTCCCAGCTCCAGCCAAACAGCTATGTGACCTTAAGCATGTCCCTTCACTTTTCGGAATTTCAAATACACAAAGGCTGAGTTTGGACCATGTTATCTCTGTGACTTCTCAGGACATCACCATTCTAGGGGGCGCCTCTGGTGACGGCCTTCTAGACCCTGGCTGCACTGCCCTATTGACATCTTGCTTTATCTGTAATTACTAGGATGGCTTTACTAACACACTTACCTCAGCATTGAGATCCAGTAAAGGAGTCATTACTGACTAAACTATGCTTGAAAAGAAAATATAAAAGATCTCCAGATCTCCCACAATGCTATACAAAGGACAAAAGGTTGTCATTTAAATTTTGACATAATTATAACATTTAAGGTTAAATGCGCACCGCTCGATAATCCTTCCTGAATAATTGCAGTGTTCCTAGCTGAACTGGAGGCTGATAATTGACTTGCCTGGAGGTTGCTAGGGAAGCACTAACTGCGCAGGATAAGTGAGGAGAATTAAACAATAGGATATAGAAGAGACAGTCGTGTCTCTCAGCGAATAACCCAGTTAACTACAGCAGGGATCCCAGGGTGGGGTATGCAGTGCAAGGACTCGCATAGCTGCAGCTGAACCTGAGTAAAGACCCCGGTCACCATGCCTCCTCCCACCCATTATACTATTGTTATACTCAATCATCATCATGTGTCCCCCAGATAGCAGTGTTTGCTGTAAAACAACACACAATCTCATTGATGTAACAGTAAGTACTAATTCTCACTTTTTGGAAGGAGGGGTAGGGGTCCAGCTGGATTGTCTAGCTGACAGACTCAGTCCAGGTCTGCCCCACATATCTTTCATCCTAAGACCAGCAGACTTCCTGGGGTGCGACCCCCCTGTGGTGATGGCAGAGTGTGAAGACAAGCAGGAAACACTCGGCTCAGAACTGGGGTACTGGACACTTCTACCCACCTTCTCCATGCCAAATCGAGCTATGGAGCCAAGCCCAAAGTCAATGGGCAAGGAAGTGAGTACTTGCCCAGCAATAATCTAATCTACCACACCCCTTAAGACTGTTCCTTTGAGAACAGGGACCATTCTTATTTCTGCTTCAGCATATTAGCCAGCATAGCTCTAGAAAAGCTGATTCTCATTTGCTCATTGAAATCCACTCCAATGCTACCCAGTGGTGGGGCACTCAGGCCAAAAGCTGTGATAAAATGGAAGTCCACATAGGCAAGCCAGCCTTAGGATGTAGTCTGTTAGAAATGGGTGCTGGTCCATAAGCGAGAGGTAGCAAGATGCAAAGGCTCAGTTCCCAGAACTGATTGTTGTCTGTGCCCATTCAGCCTTGTCTTGTGACCAGAATGTGTCAAGTCTGAAGCAATTTGGGGATCATTGGAAGTCTGAGGGGATCCCCAAGATCTCTGTTGTGCTATTAATGAGAATACTGTGCTATTGCCTGTCTCATGTGCTTTCTTCAACTTAAACGTGAAGCCTATTGTGTCTCGTGAGCACAACAATCAGTGCAAACCCAGGCCATTGCTGCTGGTCAGGCAGAGAGGGCAGTGCGATCCTAACTAGACCTCAAAATGGGAAAATCACTTGTCAAAGATCACATGGTTCATTGTAAATACTCTTGATTGTCTCATCCTCCTCTCTAACAGGATTCTTCTGGGCTGGTGCTACAGGGAATGGTAGACCCTACTCAGTTCATGATGGAACTGGTGTCATGATGGAACTCATGGTGTCTCCTCTGCCCACTGCCTGGTCAGTAGGCAGGCAGTGGATAAGTTGGCCAATAACACAGGAGGGGAGGTCAGTAGGAGCTCCTGGGAAAGCAGTCATTTCTCTTTTAGGAAAAGACCTTAGAAAAAAATGGCATTTTTCTGCCCCTGGGCATTACTATATATGAATGTGATATCTGGGAAACAGTGCCATCTTGGGAGCAAGAGACAGCCACCCTGAGGATAAATACGGTGTGCTGACGATGGCAGAATGTGGACAGAGTTTGGTTTGTTTGTTTGTTTTTTTTTAAGATTTTATTTATTTATTCATGAGAGACATGGAGAGAGAAGCAGAGACATAGGTAGAGGGAGAGGCAGGCTCCCTGCAGGGAGCCAGATGCAGGACTCGATCCCAGGACCCCGGATCATGACCTGAACCAAAGGCAGACTCTCAACCACTGAGACACCCAGATGCCCCTTAAGGTCATTATTGAGCTTCTAATTGCAGGAGGCCTGGAGTTGCCCTACTACTAAGCTTTTTATTATATGCAGAAATAGATTTCCTTATCATTCCAGCAAATTTGGGTCACTGTCTTCTCTTGTGTATAGCCGAGGGCACCCTAACTCATGGGGTCAGTAAATGCTGGAGCTGAGGGATTAAAGTCTTCCCCATACCCCAAGAGTGTACTTGGCAGAGACACAGACCATCTAGGGCCAGGAATATCAGTCTATCATCATGAGGTAATCTCATCTGGGAGATGGAATTGAGCCAGGCACCAGGGACAGGAAGTCCCCACAGGTCAGCAATGAGTCCTCCCAATAGGGAAAAGAGAACAGAGGGGAGGCAGCCATCAATTCAGATAAGAGTTCTCAGTCTTACCAAGCCAGGCATCCCTGGCAGCACTCATTGGCACTGCCCTACTAGCCTAGCGCAATCCGACATCACCTAAAAGCTCTTAGGTGAATACATGCAGTTTATTTGGGGATAACATACTGGCATAATATTAGGACCTGTGTGGGTGGGGGAGCATATTGGACAGGGACATTCAAAATGCATGGGCCACAACAATGCTAACCACTGGGGACTTTGGAGCCCTTCCGATCATGCCCAGGAAATGACTGCCAAGTGGACCTACACTAAGGGCCAGCTCTGCATTAGAGAAAAACTATTGTTTCATATCTCAGCATTTTTCCATTGTCTTACATCTTCAATGTCATGATGTAGCATTTGACAGAATTGAAAAGTAGTTACCAGAAGTGGTGGTGCTTTTCCACAGGAACATTAGCCATATTGTCAGGAATAATGGCTAAGTCACAGGGTGATGAGTTGAGTCAGTTATTTCTGACACTTATGTATTCAAGTTCCATGCCTCCTTTCTCCTATAAGGAGTAATCCATGTTACCAAACACAGAGCTGGACGTCTGACTCCTCTCCTTTTGAAGGTTATGCTAATTTGAGACATTCTTACCAGCCTCTCCGATTCAGCATGGATTACAGGGAATGCTGATGATCTGTTTCTCAGGAAAGTTCCAAAAAGGATAGTCGCACATCTGTCTGAGATTTTTGCAGGCCAACAGGCCTGTTGACAGCCGTGAGGATGGATGATGGGCTGACCAAAAAGGCCCCCACCGCTAGCAGTCACTGATTGAAGAGAAAGGGACGAGCTTACAGAGAGGAGCTTGAAAAGCTTCATTTCAAATGGGACTCAGGGGCAGGGAACTGTTCTATAAGCACAAGTTGCCAGGGGGGATTTTTTTTTTTTTTTTTGGTCTTTCTCTTTTACTTTGGTTTTTTATGCACATCAATAGTCATGTGGACAAGGTCAAGGAACTTCCTCAGACCTCTTCTACCTGCATCTATTACACTTCAGTCAGCCAAGGCATCCTTCCCGGACAGCAATCAAATTAAATAACCTAAGTATCCATGAATCACTTCTATAACTTGCACCAATTATAACCCTCCTCAAGTCTCCTTGAAATGGCTACCAAATAAATCCTTCTCTGTAAGCTGGGAAGGCTGACATCTCCACTTGGCTAAGTGATGCTTTCCTCTCGCTATTAAATTTTTTGAAAGGCTTCCTCTTTCCTTGGGTCCTGGCAGAGTGTTGAAGGTTGGTTTGCCTGAGGATTACTTTGTCACCCTAAAGAATCAAAGGGGAGTTTTGTGTGCAAAAGTTACAAATTTCAAGGCCCTTTCCTTAGACTTAAGCCACAGGATCTTGACTGAGCCCTAAAACTCTTACCTTTAGTCCGGTATATTCAGGGGAAAGGAAGAGGGAGCTAGAATTTTATTGCATATCTATGATGAACCACACTGGGTATGTGCTTTTGTAGGTAATTTTCAAAAGAGAGAAGTTAAATAACTTGCACAAGATAATTAATGCATAGAATTCTCAGGCACCAACCACATCAAGACCTTTCCATAGATTATCTCCGTTAACTCATATAAATGCTAATCAATAATTACTTCACTCATTCTCATTCCTGTTTCACAAAAGAAGACTTTGAGGCTCAGAGAGATTAAGTGACTGGTCCAGATAGGTAGAAGGGCTGGATTCAAATGGAAAAGCCTGATGATAGGACCACAGGCTCCCGCTGGGTTGCCACACAACCAATTAAGAGAAGAGCCCAGTTCCCTGCATGCGTATCAGTCTCTACAGTCACATTCTTTCTACTGTACATCTCAGAATGAAGATGATACAATTGCCTGGAAGTGGAGACTATCAAATTTTGCCATGCAAATTCCAGATACTGGATCTCAAGGCATCGAATGGACCTACAAAGCACATGGAGCCTTCCACACCCACCACTACATGCCTCCCTTCTAATACATCTCTTCCCACACCACTAACAGCCCCATTTCCCATTCAGAAAGAGAGTGCTCAAGTCAGAAGGAATCAGAAAGAGGGGAACAAGCTATCTGGATTCACACAGCAGACCAGGAGCCTGACCATTATTTCCATCCTTCATCTTAGCCTAGAATAGGCTATGATTCTTTAGCTTGGACTAGAAATCAGAATCACCAGTACAGACTGTTTAAAATACAGACCCCAAGGCTTTACCCTAGACATCCCCTAGTCAGCCATCTCATTATAGGCCACAGGCATCTGTCCTCTTTTACAATCTCCCCAGGCCATTGGGTGATTTTTTTTTCTGTATATATTTGCATTACTTGAATCATTCACAAAGAAAATGAAATGAACTACTCTTTCTGTACTAAAATAAACAATGGTGTCGTGTGTGTGTGTGTGTGTGTGTGTGTATTTGAGATCTTGAATGCTTCATGCTGTTCCATCTATTCCAAGATCTTGCTGCTCAGAAGTCTCACTCATTTCTTCTTAAGCCTCTTAATGAAAATCAAAACAATACTATCTTCCTTGAAAAGAGAGACCAAAGACACAGAAAAGATTTATAATAAAAGTGAATTAAGGGGGCTTAAAATGCAAGAAACAGCACAGATTGTTAAGTGAGCAAGCCCCAGGTTTGAATCCTGCCTCGTATTTCTTGCTAACTCAGTGTTCTTGGACAAATAGTTCAGTTTCTCCGAGGTCTGCTTTCCCTGGCCATACAATGCAGATAAGACTCTCTGTCCTGTAGGACCACAGTGAATGTTTCACACAAAAATGGGTGTAGCATATCTACTGCAGATTTGATGCCAACAAATGGCAACTGTGAGTGTCATTAATTACAGTACTATCAAAACTAATATTTTATCAGCATGGATGACCTTTCACTTCCAAGAAATGAATGGGAAGAAAGAAAAGAAATTTCAGGAGCCTTTGAATGACTGAAATGGGGCAACCTACAAAGGTTCAGAAGCACTGCAGGTGGCTGCAGACACTTCTCCAAGCTCCTCTTGAGCTATCTGATCCATCTCCTTTTAGGCTGAGTGTTCGAAAGGCAAGGTGTTCCTCCTGTGGCTGGAATACAGCCAAGTAGCTCTCAATAACACAATTTTATCTCCCTTCTCATTTTAGAACTGCCTCTAGAGGAGACTATCAACCAGTGTCCAGGTAATTTTTGTGGGAGAAAAGCAGCATCCAAAATTGGAAGGAGCTTGTTTAACTTTCCAAAGAAAGGGGCCTTGTGATCTTTTCGTATTTTGCACCATGCATAGAATCAGATCGTATCGAGTGGAGAGTATAATGGCATCGGAGAAAGGCAAAGAGAAACAGTTGGAAGTTTCCAACTCCACGTAGATTAACAGTAGGAATTTGTCTGTTAATGTCATCTCGTCATATCATGACAAAAGGGGAACAGCCAGGGAGCTCCTGGTGGAGACAGATTCAGAGGAAGTCACTCTGATGGATGGCAGTGGGCTCAGGGAGCACTTGTGGAAAGCCAGCTTGCAAGAGCAGGAGTAGGAAATAATAAGGAAGGAATCACAAGACGAATTGCAGCATGAAAAAGCATCCTTTAAAAAAAAAGTAGAGCTTCTGTAAAAATGACATCAAACAAATGGTTACAAAACAGGAAACCACAGTCAATTTAGCTTGTCGTAGAAAAATCCTAACAGCCCAAAAGATCCTGCTCTTTGCCTGTATCTCATCCTCCAAGACAGAACATACTCCTGGCAGCTCGTCACTCCCCCAGGTTTGCTGTGGGGCACAGAGATTTCAGTAAAGCTGAGTGCCTTGCTCAGTGTCCCCCATTGGGTAAGAGAGAGCCCAAGTATGTCTCTGGTTCCAACTAGTTCATGCCCCAGAAGGGGCGTCAACTGAACATAAAAATTTCAACTTTTAGTGCAGATTACCAAGCACACATGGCTTCTTCACATAAAAGGATAAGGAAAGAATGTTCAGCTAGGTGATAGCTAACAGCACCCAGGAAGAAAGCGAGGATACCAGAAACAAGGCCAGGCAGTGGGGAGAAGAATCTCAACTAGGGCAGTCACTGCAGCCATGGGTGATCATAGTTTTCCAATGGCTTTCCTAACTTGTTTCCCAGAGGAAGGGGCAGTAGGGGACCACTTGCTCTCCTTTGATCTTTTTTTTTCCTTTGATCTTAAAGTTGCTTTGATAACAAGGATAATTTTTTAAATATCGCTGGTATTTTGGATATCTTGGCCTTTTCATTTTATGGGTTTCATTTCCCGTCATCTTAGCCACCTCAGGAAGAAGGCTGTGATACAGAGGAAATCTCTGTCAAAACAAGAAGGAGTGGGGAAGAGAGGAAAAGAGAATTCCTCTCTCTCCTCTGCATATGTGATCAAATCTGAAATGGAATCCCAGACAAGTTTTGAGAGAATACTAGAAAATGAAGCTTGTTTTGTGCTTTCCCAGACACAGATGGAAAACTTTCAAGAACCCCTAGAGAATCACCACATCCAACATGGCACCACTCTGGCCATAGGTAGGAAATGTCAGGGTAGCAAAGTTCTCCTCAGAGCCAAGGTTGGAATAGTAGAGATTCCTCAGTGTCTCCAGGGCCTAGACAAGGTCTCCAATGGTAGATAGGACATAGAGAGACCGTGACTGCCCGGCAGAGTTCAAAGGTCCCACTCACAAACCATCTGATTCTCATTTATTCAGTCTTATACATGGCCCTTCACTACAGGGGACTCTGGAAATAAGCAGCTCTTCCTGAGGGAGGAGCATGTGATAACACAGTGCCTGCTGCACAGCAAGCATGGACTAAAATTGTATGGTACCAAATATTAGTTGAAGACTATAGGATAAAGTTAACTAACCCCATTTTAATCTTTTATGAAGGCAGCATTCAGTCAAGTGAAGAGGTTTTTAAAAAAAATTTTTTAATTGAAATGGACTTGGCATTGTAAATAATCCTAAATAATCCCAAACGGTATGCTCTGAAAGAAAGAGCAACAGCTACTTGGCTTTGTGGAAAAGCTTCTTTGCTTTCCTTGAGTCCCAAGGTAGATTTATTAGGTACAGAGAGACACAGTAGAACAGTGTGTCCCATTCCAACACTACCCAGCCTTATCCTGGTTAATACTACCTCCTAAAGCGCCTCCAAGCCCCCAAGGGGAAAGAGAAGTATATGAAAAGGGCAAAGCATGTGCCAGCCATGTCCAAGACAGTACGGTCCCACCCTCCTCAGACAGGGTATGTGTTGGTCATAGGGTCTTGGGCTATTCAGAAAGCCCTCTGTGAAGGCCAGGCGGTCTTCTTAGCACTGTAAGATGGAGCCATTGTGCTATCCTGTAACTGTCAAAATTCATAGACGAGAGGGCTGATGGTGGCTATCACCGTCTCCTGCCTCCAGCTAGGACAGCCTAAACTCGAGGAACAAATTAAGAACATTCTCTGTATTAACTATAAAAATGATAAAATGATAAATGATATAAATGATAAAAATATCCTCATCAACAACTTCTCAGGGAAATGATAAAAATGAGCTTGAACAAATCATTGGCTTAATCAATGTATTTATTAGGTGATTTCAGAAATATAACTATAATGTCATTTCTAATGGCCTTGCTAACGTGAGGAGAAAGGCTTAGAGGTCCCTCCATCATGTTCTGCTCAGGGAAGGGTTGGTGGCAGAGACCCAGGGCTTCCCAGGGCTTTGGGGTGGGGGGTTCCAGCTGCCCTGTGGAGTGCCTGCTTCATGGCACCATGAGGTGTCATGTAGCTCCTGCAGAACCCAAAGATTTCTTCCTCACAATCTTCTTGGTACACATAATAGATGGCTTTGTAAACATAACTCTGAAGGATGATGTGTGTAAGATTTTCTTTACAAATTCTTTAAGGATATATCAACAACCATTTGAGCAGAGAGAATTTGAGAGAGTCAACTTGCTTTGTTCAGCAAAGTGTCTTCTCCCATCAGTGGCTTTGAACTGACTTTGTACAACCAGGGGCCCCTCCTCCATTCAGGGCAGAGCCTCAGAAAATTATCAGAGAAAAAAATCTGACAGCAAAATATCACATCCTGTTCTGTTTTCCAAAGCAGATCATTTCAGAAACTCCACGTCTTTGAGGTTACCCTACAGTGAAAAACAGAATCCAGGGTCTTTCGGGGCAAGAACTCAATATAGGAGAATGAGCGTCCTGCCGGCACCCCATATCCATTTACTGAGTAGCCTTGTCTCCCCAGGGGTACGTGTGAACATCTGGATCATGGCAGGGACAGGTCACTCACTTCTGTATCCCCAGCACCAGGCCATGCGCCTGACCCATAGTAGGTACTAGAAGAAAGTAAATGAATGAATGAATGAATGAATGAATGGCTATGTCAACTCAATGGAGATGATAAACAAGAGTGCTGCCAACCTCTCTAGATGACCATGAGCATCAGCAAGTAGGATAAGGCTACATTCACTATTGCATCTTCTGGACAACCTCTGCAGATCTACTCCTTCCTTTTGAATCCAGTGTTCTGTGTTACAAAATACACACTGGTGGAGTCCATCTTTGCTCACAAACTCAACGTTCTTGGAGGGCAGGGACCGGCAATGTTCACCCCTGTGGCCTCATGCCTGGTACAGACGCTCAGGGGTTGCTGAGAGTGCACCCCTGAGAACATCTCTCTGAGCCCCGGTCCTGGTGGTCAATCCTTGAGCCCCTCAGATACTAAGGCATCAGTGAACACTGACTTGCCCCTGAGCAACAGTGGTAAAAAATTAAGTTAACTGTCTTCATTAGGAAATGTCAGATGTATGAGGGAGAAAATGTGGAGCAGGGAACAGTGGGCCCAAGGAGCATGTATAATGAGGCCCAGAGCTGGGGGGGGGGGGGGGGGCAGTTGCAGTGCCATGGAAGATTAAGCTGATTCTACAGGGGAGGGGGGTGGAGGGGCTTGGGCTATTAGCGCCCCAACTTCTCGGCATCATTAATGCCCATTTCCTTCAACCGCTAAAGAGATCTGTGTGCTCCTTGGCAGTTAGCAGAGGAGTTTGTCAAGATGAGAAATCCACTCGGAAACATTTTACATCTTCCACACAATTGGCTCATTCACAATGTAATTGTGCCAGAAGCAGAGGCATGCAAGTACTCCCCAGACGTCGTGAGGCAGTTTATACCCAGATCTTTGACAATGGTTGCCAAACTCTCCGCATTACCTTGATTTCCACAAAAGGAAAGGGGTAGCAGGATACCCTGGGACGTGCATCAAAGCAGGAGATACCTAAGTATATTGTTCATCATCAACAGGAAAAGATTTTTCTAGTCTCACGTTATCTTTCTCAGAGGAAAAAAAAAATAAAAAAGCTTTCTCATTTTCAAGGCCTTAGTGATGTGCATGGCCAAATACAGGCATCTTGTGGCCCTTATGTCACCAGCACTCCCTTCCACATCCATGACAGACACTGCTTACCCGTCACTGCATACCGAGACAGCCTCAGAATGCTTCTCCACACCACGTTTTAGGCAGTCATTCCAATCAAGTGATATTCTTGATTGAGATTTGCCACTGCTATTCTAGAGGTTCCATGAGCCAACCTCACTGGCCTAATTTCCTTCTGCTCCCCATATGCAGTTGACATTTTTTCCTGCCCTTTCTTCTGATAACAGAACTTGAATTTATTTCAAGAAACCGTCCATCCTCCACACTTGCACGTTAATAATTTTACCCGTCTCTGGAAGCAGGCACATGAGTCAGGCCCAGCCAGTCAGAACATTGAATGCCCCTGGCCACAGAGATTATACCAGGGGTGCCCAAGGTTCTAACCTGGTCCAAAGAGACTCAGTCTTAGGACTTAAACCAGAAGTACAAGGAAAAGGGAATGCTTTTTACTTGTGGACCTGAGCTCATGAAACCATAGCCTTCAGCCACAGGAAGAAAACCTGCCCAAAAGCGATACCAAGTCCAAGATTGTCACAGATGAGTGAGAGAGGCCATTTGAGTCCCTGAGAGTCATGACATCATTTGTTTCTCTGACATTCTTACCTTCTTTTGTTGCCAACTTTCAAATATATGATGCAGTATTATTGACTATAGTCACCAAGGCTGTACATTACATCCCCAGGACTTACTTGTTTTATTTTTTTTAAATCTTTTTAATTTTTATTTTTTTAAAGATTTTATTTATTCATTCATGAGAGACACAGAGAGAGGGAGAGAAGCAGAGACACAGGCAGAGGGAGAAGCAGGCTCCACGCAGGGAGCCTGACGTGGGACTCGATCCCGGGACTCCAGGATCACGCCCTGGGCCAAAGGCAGGCACGAAACCCCTGAGCCACCCAGGGATCCCGACTTACTTGTTTTATAACTGAAAGTTCATACCTTTCTACACCTTCACCCATTTCACCCCCTTGCTTTCAAAAACCTCCACTTGATGGGTTTGAACTTAGATCTACTTCTGCACTTTTCAGTTATATGAGGCAATGAGATGCAAGCTGTCTTGAGTCTCTATCGCTTGGAACTGAAGCAGACCCCATGGATACAATCACCTACTTCAAGAAGATGCTTTTCTTGGCTAGTAATGAACTCCAGCAAGAGTCACCTAATTTAAAATTGGCAGGACCTACCCCAGATGAGGTGAGGTGAGTCAAGGCACCTTTATAACAGGCCAAGACCATGTACTCACCACATCCAGAAATTTGGAGCCCGGCTGATACACGTTGGCCCCGGCAGGGAAGTTAACGAAGAAGAGATGGCAGGTGGAGGACATTCACTACTGATATTTTAGAGCTGCCCTGTGGTACTGCTCCTGGGTATGACTGAGACTTCAGACACTAGCAGGCCTGCTATTGGGGCTTTGATTTGCCAAGCCAACCTCCACTGACACAAGTTGGAAAAGCAAGCCCAGGAGCTGACTGTCTACAGTGTAGATATGAACTACTCTCCCCAGCCCACTGCTTGAACCATACTTCACTCTCCTCTTCCGGAAATCCCTGGGTTAGCCCTTCCATGCACCTTCCACATTTCCCTCTCTGAGTCTTCCATTCCTAAAAAAAGGATCTTGACACAAGTTCATACTTTTCTAAGTCATTCAGCCTACATATGAAGGCAGATTAGGGCTTTTCTGGGTATTGGGGCTCCTTGTAGACATAGATGAGTTTGCTTCTGAATCTTTGTTCCCTATTATTATAGAAGCCATAACACTGCCAACATTGTCCCTGTCAGTGCAATTTTGAGGGTTAAAATATTAATCAGGAATAATCATGTATGCATTATTTATAATTCAGACATTCTGGGTATTACGCCAAGAAAATACTCATATTTCAAATGTTCAATCCCTATTCTTTTCCAGAAAGCTCACATTTCAGTGATCATACCAAAGGGGACATTTGGGCTCGTTTCTCGTTTCTCGGCATGTGCCAAGAGAAACAAAAGAGTGCAATTTAGCTCCCACTGTTAATAACAGATGCCCCCTTCCGGATGCTTTGTCAAACCTCTTAACAAACACATGTGTCCTGCTCCCTCCTTAGCTCTATCGCTCTTCTGGCTCTCGCTGGAATGCATTTCACGCTTAAGAGAAAACGTATCAGCAAGAGAAAGACTCTGGCATTTCTATAAACCCAAACAATTCTAACAAATCCCATGTTGCTTTCCTTGACAGCTTTCAAGGCATCTCTGGAAATTTATTAATTTTTAGGAACTAGTTTCCAACAGGACACAAGCCATTTATAAAGAACCAATTATACCATTCTTCTATACCTGGAAACTGCCTGTTCAAGCAAGAACCATCAGGAAGCCACTTCTAGGGATGGTAAGGCTCTCCTCCAGTTCAAGGTGGTCTTCTTTATCCCTTTCTCAATTCACTCATAGAAACTCTCCTTCCTCCCTCCATCAGCACTTCGCCCTGTTGTCACAAGCCTGCACAGGTGCTCCTTGCCAGGTGCTTTGAGCTGGAGAGTGTCTATCGGTACTTGTCACTATCTCTACTATGCTAAGTTCTCCCATATGGCACAGAGGCAAAAGGTCACAAACCATATGTCCCAGACTCGCTTGCCAGCATTGTTCCCTTTTCAAATCTTCCAGCGAGCAGCAATCCTGAATGATTTGGAAGGTGGGAAGAAGCAGGAGCTATCATTGCTCCGGCAAGCAGGCAGGCACGAGGCTGCAGCTGACCCCAGGATGAGTCTCTGTGGCAGCTTCTAGAAACTCTCCTGTGAATCATGCCCTTCTGTGAGGAGCAGCTGAGATTATCAGCAACTGTTTCTTGTGCTCACATCACCAGTATACAATGAGCTCTGCATGGGGATATGAATCTGGGGGGCAACACAAGGTTGTAGAAATAGAATTGAGGATCCTGCAATCCTTTATAAGTGAAGCACCTAGGTGAGGACATTGTGGAGGGTCCAAACAGGGAAGATTGTCCCAACAAGAGAAGAGAGGCCTCTTCTGCTGAGAACGAAAGCTCAGCACAGAGTGGAGGTTTGTGATTCCATCTTCATCAGAGTTCATTCAAATGTCCCACTGCAACTCTCAAGTCCTGCTCTTCCTCAGCCAGTGCTCTAACTTCTACATGAGGAATGTGATTAAGCAAGGATGCCAACTTGACTTATAACAGCACAGTTTGCAGGATCAAACCATGCCTGGAAAAAGAAGGTCAGAGGTATAGATCCACATTAATTCCTGAGCCATAACCAATAGTTTGGCTGCATGGATGAAGCTTTTGGAAGGAGTGGGATCAGGGAAGTGGTGGCAATTAGCTCCAGGGAACAGGTAGAGAGATGAATCTGTCAGAATGAGCTTTCTAGAGATACCTGAATCCCATTCAACTCATTACCAAAAGGGGCCTTCTGCAGATGTTGCCTCAATAACCAAGCAAGAAGGGAATCCAATGTAGACAAGTCAGCTTCTTTCCCCAGCTTCCCCAGATCCCCCAGTTCCTGAGCTGTGTGGCTAGGACATGGATTGAAGTTTTGCATCAGTTCATCCGCACAGATCTCTGCTGGCTATTGCAATTGCCAAATACCCCACCTGCCAAAATCAGAGATGGAAACCATGTTCACAATATGGCATCATTCCCTAGATAAACAGCCGGACACCTGGTGGCAGTTAGATATATTGGGCCCCTTCTAATGAAGGGTCAGCAATTTGTCCTCACTAGAATAGACTTGCTCTGGATTTGGATTTTCCTTCTCTATCCCCAGTGCCTCTGCTGGACTGTCATCCCTGAACTTACTGAATGCCTTTGTTATTATCATAATGTTGCTTCCACGTAACATTGCTTCTCACAAAGAAACTCATTCTGGCAGAAAAAATAAGGCAATGGACTTGTGCTCTAAGCCTTCACTGTTCTTACCATTTTCTTATTATACAGAAACAGCTGACCTTCTAGAAAATTGCAGTGGCCTGTTAAAAACCCAGTTATGGCACCACCTCAAAGACATTGCCATGCAGAGTCGGGAAGCAATACAATAAAATGCAGCATATGCTGTGAACCAGCAACCAATATAGGGCTCTTTCTCTGACAGCCAAAACGTAAACGTGGAAGATCTAAGCAATGAAAGCAGGAGCAGCTACCCTCACTATTACTCCTATAACCAATTTGCAAAAATTTGTTTCACATCTCTGTAACTTCCGAGTCTGCTACTTTCAAGGCATGTGTTCCCAAGGCAGTCATGTGTTCACTGGAGGGAAACAACAATCTTGCCATTGAACTGGAACTTCACATGGCCACCTGGCCATTCTGAGTGCCTCCTTCCGCTAATCCAGGAGGCAAAAGAGAGGGCCACTGCACCAAGTTTAATGATATCTCATGATTATCAGGGAGAAATAGAGCTGCCATTAAAAAGGAATGAGAAGAATATGCCAAGAATCCAGAGTATTCTCTGGGAAGCCATCTGGTTATTCTACACCTAATGGCAAAAGTTACTGACAACCCACAACAGTCCAAAGCAGTGAGTACCACCAGGGGTACAGACTCTTCAAAAGGAGATATTTAAGTCATCCTACCAGGTAAAGAACAATGATCAGCTAAAAGGCTGGATAAAGGGAAAGCTAAAAGGGCAAAGGGAATTTGGAAAGGATGGTGGAACTATAAATGAAAAATACCTACAATGGTCTCATAACCAGCTGCATACGCAGGAGCTGCAACAACTATCTGTATCCTTCTATGATTATTTCTATATTTGTATATATTAACCAATTTTCTTTCCCACCTATGATTCCTTTATTATTTTATGTGTTGAGATGTTCATTTAGCTTTATAATCTAGTCTTTAAATTATAATATATTAAAGGAGAATTATGATTGGTTGGATGGGCCATGAGCATCCCGCAGAGCCAAGTATGCTGTGGCAGCTATGGCTTTATTTCTCCTATTTCATGGAAAGAATGAGACCCCCTTTTTTGTAAGAGAGTTGCATCATTATTATATAGAAACATGATGTGTCTGTTGTCCTAGTTTTTTGGAAGTTGGATGCATGCCAACAGAGGCTCTCAGCACTGCCCCTGTCCTCCTAACGTCTACTCTGCAGTGCAAGGCCTCAATATCTAAGAACCACATTTCTCAAACTCTCTTCAAATACTTCCCCCTTAAGATCATCAAGGAGAGGCACGCTCACAAGACTGGGAAGGCAAAATAGTGATGGAGAGAAGGCAAGTGGGATTTGATTATTGGCAGATGGCTGGCTGGATGGATGGATTGATAAATTCATGAAACGAGGCTGAGGCAGAAAATATAGATATATTCAAGAAATTTGATGTTAGAAGGAAAATTTGAATAAAAATAAGCATAGAGCCATCAATTGGTGGCTTTAACTGTAAATGAGAGAGCATCTAAAGTTAAAAGAACATTTCAATTCAAAAAAGAAATCAACAAAGAGGAGAAATTCAATTGTGCTAGAGAGTATGGTGATCACTATTAATGTACATTCTCAGACTACATGGAAAAATGTGGGCTCCACGGGGAAAGGCAATTTTGGTTCTCTCTCCGAGCCTTCCTCCAAGGAGAAAGGAGATTTGGGATTTGAGGAGAGATCTGCCTACTGACCTTTAATGTAGCATCACTATTTTAGATGCATTCTCAGTATTGACATGAAAACCTAGGGAAAGAAATTTGGGCTCCAGAGAAGAGAAAACTTCTTAGCCACTAGAGACAATCAACCGTAACAGTGGGAGCCTCTGTCCACTAGGAGCATTTGTGAAGCAGCTAGATGGCCAGATCCTAAAAATACTATAGAAAGGATTCTTGGGCTGCTAGGAGGTAGACAAAAATTCTCAAACCCTTTCCAAACAACGTCCAGGTTGCTGTCTCCCCTCCTGAGGTCAATGGGATATTACAACTAGCTGGACACAGAGACGTACCTGCAGGAAATCTTCAGATATGCTGCCAGCCTCAAGGGGAGCGATTTGGGGGCGAGGGGCCCATCCTCACACTCCTCAATTCACCACATATAAGTAGTTGCTTACTCTGCACATGCAGAAGGGGGTTGAGAGGAAGAGTGCCTGCTAAATAAAGCAGGCTAATTAATAAAGCAACTGTCAAGTGCCTGCAATGCTAATTTCATCTAGTTGGCTTCTCACACACGCCCCAAATAGGCCACTGTGTCGCCAAAAGTAAAGTCGTTTCTAAATTATCCTTTTAAGAGGAAGACAAGTGCACAAACTGGAGGGAGATGGGGAGGACGCTGGAGGTTGAAACAGTATCTGAAATTCAGAGTTTGCGACTCTGATCTTTCTTTTTCAAAGCTAATCTCAGCCCTGCACCACCCCCTGAGGCTGGAGAACAGCAGTGGAAGTGACAACTCCCTGCCCCATGCTGGAAACCCTTCTACAAATTGCATTCAGATTTGAATTCAAAGGTGTCCTGCTGAATGAACCCTCCAGCAGAGCCAGAGTTTAAATACCTAACAGCGCTCTTATTTTCTTTGAGCTAACCAGGTCTCTGGATTTCCAGCCACTAATTCTGAAACCTGAAAGGAGAGGTGATGGTGGCAGAGGTTCTGGTTTCAGACCAGCTCTGGGTTTCCTGCTTTCCAGCTGTGTGGACTTAGGCAAATTGCTCAATGTCTCTGAGCCTCCATTCTTCATTCATAAAGCAGGGACAGCAGTACATTTTGGCAGAGTTTATACAAAGATTAAGTGAGATAATGTGTATAAAGTTATGAATACAGAGTCAGGCACACAGTAGGCTCTCACAAAAATATTACTTTATCCACCATCAAACCTTAAAATCATGAATACTTTGAAATCCAAAGGTCTATTTTGTGTCCCGTCCCCCACCCCCAAGTACTAGCATTTCTTCTTTCTTCAGTGGAACTTGTCATCTATAGTGCTACGGTTCATAACTGTGGGCTCATTTATTCATTCAGCAATTAATGATTAATATTAATCAGTACCAATGATGTGCCATGCCATGTGACTCATGCTGTGGCTCTAGAGATGAGTAAGACATATGTCCTGCCCTCAAGGAGTCCATCGATGCCACATCTTTATCTAGGCCAAACAGAAAAGTTACATCACTTTGTTATTGTCGTAAGAGCCACTTGGGGTCCTGCTATTCCTGGACTTGTAGCTATTAGCGTTGTCCAGTAGTTGACTTCTGGCCTCTGAGACAGAGCAACGTTCAAGGATTCATTGAACCTAGCCCAGCAGACTGATGAATGCATTTTCACCAAGCTGACAACTAAATAGAAGACATTTCTGGAACACATGTGATGCACAGGTTTTCAACATGCCATGTCCACAGTCACTGAGCAGTGTTACTGTGTTGGCAGAGACCAGAAAGTATTTCTTTTTCATCTATTGCAGAGTGACTCGTTCATCTGTTCCCCAGTCAACAAGCATCTCTTGAGCACCAATTATGTGCCAGACACGACGGCAGGTGCTATGAAAGCAGAAAAGAGATTGATGCTCCCTGTGCATGAGGATCTCAGAGTCTAATGGAGCACACGCACAGGTAAGATGCAGAAGTGGATGGTTCAATGCCTCGAGCACTGTGGTGAGGTTGGAAGCCACAATAGAGGACTTCCCACACTCAATGGGGGCCATCAGAAGACGCTTTGTGACAATAAGGAGGTGAGTCAAGTCTGGGATACAGATCACAGTGAAAGATGAAAGGATCCTCAAGTGTATAAGCCAAGAGGCATAAAACAGGGCAAGACTTTGGGGATGATGCTCTCTGGCTGCTCCAGGGTCTGAACATAGAGGGTAACGCGGAGAAGTAGACATAAGTGAGACCACTCACTTCCTCTAGATCACCCAAATGTGTGCCACAGTGTAAACAGTAATTAAAACAAAGAAAATCTATGTCACTTTTTCTAGCATATGGCCCATGAATAAAAGACCTGGATGACTCTAGTGAGGGGGCCCTATATTCTTGGTTGAATCCTTACCTACACACTTGGACTCTACCCTGCAGTGTGGGCAGCTGGCTATCTACTGTCTACCCAATGAACTCTGTTTAAATCCAAGAAATGTTTAATGCTCATGTCATTTGTGACCTCCCCAGGGACAATCCACCTGTACCAGCTCTTTCCTGGACCACAGTGGTCACCACTACTCCCATCAACCCACAGCTAACGTCCAGCCACTGGGTCACTCTCCTGGTGTTTCCACTCTGGGCTCAGAAGTACCTAGCACATTGTTTGTTGGTCTGGTTGTCACCTGGATTGTCATCACCAACTTTTTGACTCCTCCATGCAAACCCAGCACACTTCAGGGAGGAGCAGAATATAGGGGAAAGTGCAGGGACTCTGGGGACAGAGTCTGGCTCTCCCACGCAAGTGATGTCAGTGTGAGGCTAGGCAAGGCCCTTTGCAAATCCAAACCCCATTTTCCTGATAGGTAAAGAAGGGATATCAGTGCTTTCCTGGAGGGTATATTTGGAGATGACACCACCCTGCAAGCTCCTTAGGACAGGACTTTGTCCTCCCTTCTGTTGTATTTCTAGCCCCTAATGATTATCTAGCAGATGGAGAAAAATCATGAAATATTTAGGAGTAACTGAATTAATTGTGTGCAAAATGCCTGATGGAACAGAGAGGATGCTCTGACATGGACCCTCTTCCCAGGATCATTTTTCCTATCCAAGCCAGGAGATGGTGAAATGACTCTTTGCAAAAGTCGCACCTGTCTAACAGAAAACCTCTCACTAGTCCTAGGTGTGGCAGGCAGATTAAGTGCACGTACCGGACACAACAAACCCATGTCCACCAGCAGGGGTGGACCTCGTGCTCACATCTGGCTACATCCTTCAGACAAAGCTCGAAGTCTTTGTTTAGTAATTAGATTAAAATGTGTTGGGTGAGTGAACAAGTAATTAAATTTAGCCAGGGAAATCATGAGGGAAAAAATCATGCATCGCAATTGTCCCAAACCTTTGCGTACATTATCCCACAAGGTAGACAATAGGGGACCTTTCGATGCCATCTTCGACTGACAGGGAAACTGAGTCTCAGGGAGGTCATGTAGGTAATAAGCAGTAGAGCCTGGCACAGAATCCACACCTATTCTAGTGTCAGTAGTTCTGCATATTACGTAGATAGCGCTTTTTCCTTTCCCCTTTCCAAGGTGGTTTTCCACCAGTTGAAAGTACTAGCTCCCTGTCCAATAGGGAATCTTCTGTAGAAAAGAACAAATAATTAAGACCGGGTATTTTTTTTCCCTCTGAGCAGAGCTAAGCAGGGGATAAAGATGTGCTATAATCTTCCTCGTTCATATGCGAGGAGGAGAGTGTGAGTCTACATTCTTGTAAACCTGGAAGAAGTCAGAGAACTGGCATTTCTTAATCTGGGGGCTCAAATTTCAACCAGATGTCACCTTTCTATCCTGCGAGACAGATGTGGCAATCCAGAAGTATTCTTACTACAAGATGCGGAGAACGGGAAAGTACAGCTCGTACTAACACGCCGATACACAGATACCCAACGGTACACCAGGATTCCAAGAATTATGAATCCAGTGGGAAAAGAATTTTTTTCCCCTGGAGACATGGATGAGTGACACCGAGACCACTGTGACTCGGGAGAGCCCGTGTGTACCCTGATGTCATAGAAGGAAAACCAGACATAAAAATCTAGTATAAACATTCGAGGCCAAGACTGAAGTGAAGGCGGAAAGGTTACCATTGACAATGCGGATATAAAAATATCAATCTGCAATATAATTATAAATAAAACGGTTGTTAACTTTTACAATGCCCATATATATTTATGTAATGTCAAAGCTTACACACCGCCAAACCTTATATCAACTTTAATATCGGCGTTCTGAGAAAAACACCATATTTCCTGGTGCTTTTTGTAAAAATAATAGAGAGGCTGTGGTCATAACCAACCTTCGGATGCGTAGATCGCGGCTGTGCGTGTGTTAATGGTGCGTGTGCTGTATACACATAGGCATAAATAACTCACCGGAGATGCCAGATATGGCCAGAGCAGCCTTGCCTGTTTGACCTTTATCAGAAACAACATGAAAATATCATCACTGCATCCATACACTTTATCCCGTCCCCAATTTAGGAATGTGGAAAAGGAGAAACAGATGACCTGAGCCCTTCTCCTAGTATCACTGGGCACAGAGAATGCCTGGCCTGGAGCCAGGGAGGCCGAATCAAAGTCCCTCCACTAGCCAGCTTGGCAATCTTGAAGCAAATCAAACATTTGCTTTATGTGTCCCTTCACCACAGAGATTTGAGTGAACATGGAAGATGAAATGCAAAATCTTGTGAAAGACTTTTTGAGACACTTGACCAGAAATCATGTGTCAGAATAAAGGGCTATCCCACTCAAAGAGGGAGACCTGAGAAAGCGGCTCAGTTATTCCAAGGATGAAATTGTCACCACCATTTGAAGACTTCATCCTCATTACTGCTGTCCTAAAGGGCACCACTCTGCCTCGGCAGCAATTCCAGCTCTATGGCCCTGGGGCTGGGTTTAAATTCTGACCCCATCACTTACTGGCTGTGTGGCTATAAGCTAGTCAATCAACCCTCTTCAAGACTCCATGTCATCACCTATCAAATGAGATCAGCAATATCCATGTAGTGACGTCCTGAGGATTAAAAATCCGTGAGTAGTAGCACAATGACTCCTGTAGTAGATGGCTACTTCTCCTCTTCCTTCCCGCCCAGGTTCATTTATGAGTTGCACAGGGAAAAAGCTTCATCATATCTTCCCAACACATCAGCCATGATGTGTTGTTATGAGGATCCCATGATGTAACAGATGTAAAGACATTTTAAATATCTCATTTATCCCACACCTAGTTTCTGGTGTTTTTATCTGAAAGATACTGTAGTAAGAGCAGGTAAATGTGTTGTGGAGACCTAATCATCAATATCACATTATCACCAGAGAGGGAGGAAATTTTCTCTGTGCACTTCATCTTTTAACCTTGGTCCACAAAGAAGGCCATTTATACCTCCTCTTCCTACATAGTGAGGTTCTGGAAAAGACTTTCCACCTGCTCTATCCTCATTCCAGTTTGCTCTTCTTCATTAGAAAAGTAACAGTGAGGGGCACCTGGGTGGGTCAGCGGTTGGGCAGCTGCCTTGGCGTGATCCCGGGGTCCTGGGATCAAGTCCCACATCGGGCTTCCCACAGGGAGCCTGCTTCTCCCTCTCCCTGTGTCTCTGCCTCTCTTTCTGTGTCTCTCATGAATAAATAAATCTTTTAAAAAGAAAAGAAAAGTAACAGTGAAAACATGGCTTTCTGAGACTTCTCCAGCCAGCCAGTGGCAAGCAAATGGAGTCTAAAGGAAGGGACGGGCCGGCCTTCTCCTCACTATAAGGCCCAACAGATGACCTGAGTGGCATGAGGAGCATGTCTACAAGGCAAGCCCAGGTGTGCCCACACATGGCAACAAGGAGGAGCACAAGAAAGACAACTCAGAAGTGAATGAGGAGGCTGAGGTGGGAATCCTGCCTTTGTTTTGCCAGCTCTGTCTCAGGACTTGGGTATGGCTCCTGGGGAACGTGAACTCACTGTCAGACAACACCACCCAGTGCTTAAATTCAGTCTCTGCCCACATTCAAATCCTACTTTGCTATTCACTAGTTATCAGAGGTTGGATTCACGTCAGGGTGTGGCAACCACACCTTGCCTCAAGCTTAGAGCTTGCTCTATACTCTAAGGTTGACCTGAGCTTTGCTTTTGGATTCCTGGGAGCAGCCCAGGTTAAAAAGCCGTGTGTAATTTTCCTTTTAACCATGGAACACTCTAATCCCCTAACAGTATACAATGAGTTTGTTTTGGTGCCTAAAAGAGATGACATCGAATTCTACTATAATTGCTTATAGGCCTGGTGGTCCTCAGGTCCTCAAACCATGGTCCTCCAACCAGCAGCATCAGTCACCTGGGAAATTATCTGGTGTACTGAATCAGATACCCCAGGCATGGGGTCCAGCAGTCTGTGTTTGAACAAGCTCTCCAGGTGACTCTGAGGCATGCTCAAGTTTGAGACCCCAAATCATAGAAACCATCAATCAACCAATCAGTCCATTTTAGCAGGTCTACTATGTACTACAAATGGAGCCTTTACATACTTTTCAGGATAAAGGCCGCTGTAAGATGAGCCCTCATCCACACTCTAGGCACAGAGAAATAAACTTCCTTATACAGGAAGTACATCTATACATGGTACCTAATACCTTCGTAGTAACCATCTCAGCAAACTTTGGGAAAAATGCTCTGATGACATTTTCCCACTACTAAGGATTGTGCTATCACTTATGCTTCAGAGAAACATCATTTTAGAAGAGGAAGTATAAGCCAAAAGACTTACAACTAAGATAAGTGATTATCACATTTTGTCTTCTTCACCTCTTCCCACCTGTTGTCTCATCCTAAATGCACATGCACACACAAGCGCACAAATCCTGTGCCTGGATGAGACCCTGTTCCCACCAATTAAGATAAACCTAGCAGCAGTGGGATTCCTGGGCTTTGATGGAGCAGGAACTCCATGCTCTGCAGAAACATTACTCATGTCGTGATGAACAAGAACGATAGTGTAGCTAAACACACAATATGTTCTTGTTCTTTATGGAGACTTTCTTTTTTTAGACTGGTTCACAGCAAAACTGAGAGGGGGGTACAGAGGTTTCCCATAGTCCTCTTGCCCCTACATAGACATAGGCTCCCCCATTATCAACATCCCCTGCCTGTTGGTACATTTGCTACAACTGATGAGCCTGCATGGATACATCATTGTCACTCAAAGCCCATAGTTTACATTAGGGTTTACTCTTGGTGCTCTCCATCCTCTGGCTTTGGACAGATGTGTAATAACACATATCCATCTTTATGGTGTCTGCAGACTATTTTCACTGCCCTCAAAACCCTCCGTGCTCCATCTCACCATCTCCCTATCTACTCTTCCCCTGACAAAACAAAACAAAACAAAACAAAACAAAACAAAACAAAAAAAACACTGGCAACTACTGACCTTGTTACTGTCTCCATGGTTGCTGTATTTCACACTGTATTTCATTTTAAAGTATGTATGAATTCAATCAGGTAGCATTATAAGGCCTGAAGGTAACAGAGGCAGTACCTATAGACAGATTTCTTATAGATGGATGTTCCATCCTTTGAGATGCAACTCAAGCAGAGTAAATCGGTGGTTCAAGTGCCCTAGTATGTTCAGATTGGCCCTTGAGTCTTTGCTGTGAGCCCCTGCCTTCTGGGCAGTACCACCCCGCTCACAGTCTTCTGACTCCTGGGCCTGCAGGCCTCCCCTCTTCTCAAGGTGAGCATCCTGAGCACTCCTGCCTTCTCTTCCTTTGGACCTAGAAACACAGCCTACTTTCTCCCCTTATTTGCTAGAATTAGAATAGAGAAGACAGCACGGCCTTCACTCTCCACCCACTGGGGTTGCCATTCCCCAGCCCACGGAGACCAGCCTGAAAATTTCCTCAATACTAAGAAAAAAACATTATAAAAATCACCAAGAGAGATGAACACTTGGGACTTCTGCTTCTACTTCTACTTCTGAGCGAGGATTCCACTCATCCTTCTATTCTTCTGACCCCAGTTTCATAGAGGGCCATTAAGTCTTCTCAATAACCATGACCTAAGATTAAGGACACTGTCTACCATTTATCATCTACCTACAGCAAGAGGCATGCCAGAATTTCATAGATGTTATCTCCTCTAGTCCTTGTGACAATGTTGTGGAGAGGATATTATTACTTCAAATTAACAGATAAAGAAACTGAGCCCAGAGAGGTTAAGGGACTTGGCCCAGGTCACAGGAGTCTAACACAGTTCAGCTTGATGCTCTACATGGCTTCTTCCTGTCTAAGGACACAGGTCAGGGCCCTGGATGAGTTCTTGGCCCAAGTGTATTTCTCAGGCAACCCCAGCTTGGGTGACATCCATGCCACTGAGGCTCTGTCCTACCCAAGAATGTTGACTTCAGGCATAGGCAGCCAAGGCTGCTGAGCCTGCCCCTCCTGCCTCAGCCATTTCCATAAGCTTTTAGTCAAGTAATCCAGACTAACCATGTTCAACCATTTAATGTCCTTGTTTCTCCAGCTACTGAACTAAAATATAGACAAGAATGCTTTCTCTACCCACTTCACAGTACAACTATAAGGCTCAAACAGAGAAGGTGGAAAAGTTTGAAAGTATACCACAATAGGCTATTAAAGTAGGGGTTTCGAAGGAGATTGTAACATGCAATAGATGCCAGACCCCAAAATCAGGCATAATAATACAGGCAACAGTGTGACATTTCAAACATGATGAGAATGAGCTAAATAAGAGATTGTCCATAAAGATATTTAAAAATAGAATAAATATTAAGAAATTTATTTTTAAAAAAGAAATTTATTTTTATAGAAATACTATATCATCCAGTAATCCCACTCCTGGTTATTTACTCAAAGAAAATAAGAATACTGAATACATATATCAATAAGATATAGGCACTCCCATGGGACATCTGGATGGCTCAGTGGTTGAGCATCTGCCTTTGGCTCAGGGCATGATCAGGTTCCCCACAGGAAGCCTGCCTCTCCCTCTGCCCATGTCTCTGTCTCTGTCTCTCTGTGCCTCTCATAAATAAATTTTTTAAAATCTTAAAAAAAAAGATATATGTACCCCTATGTTTATTGCAGCATTACCTATAATAGCCAAATTTTGGAAGTAGCCCAAGTGGCCACTGACAGATGAATGGGTAAAGAAGATGTGGTAGGTGTATATATATACGTATATGTGTAAATGTACATATATACACATATATGTACATGCACTCATACACACGCACAAACACAATAGAATATTACTCGGCCACAAAAAAAGTATAACATCTTGCCATCTGCAACAAGATGGATGGATCTAGAGGGTATCATGCTAAGTGAAATAAATCAGACAGAGAAAGGAATATGCCATATGATTTCACTGGTATGTGGAACCTAAAAATCAAAGCAAATGAATAAACAAATTGATGGTTGCCAAAGGGGTGGGAGGTGGGCAAATGGGTGAAGGAGAGTCGGAGATAGGCTTCTAGCGATGGAATGAATAAGTCATAGGAGTTAAAGGCACAGCATAGGGAATACAGTCAATGACATTTCTAATATAACTGTACGGTGACAGATGGCAGCTACATTGGTAGTGAGCGCAGCATAATGCATAGACTTATCTAAACACTAGATTGTATACCTGAAACTAAGTAGCATTGTGTGTCAACTATTTTTCAATTAAAAAAATAAAGAAATTTATTTTTTTGAAGAAAGATTCCTTTAGAGATGGTCACTGAGAGTTGGGGGTATCAACCACCGCCACCCCCCTCCGGGGGTGAGTGGAGAGGTGCCACCCACGGACCCCAGCTGGGGAGAGGCTTTGATATGCACTTCCCACAGACGGGGAACACGGCAAAGTCACCCTGACTCCTGCTCGAGAAAACCAAACTGTGACAGCAGAATCAGTCCTCTCTCTGGGAAGTAAGTGCAGATCAAAAAGCAGATGAAAGCAAGGCAAGCCTGAAGGCTGGAGATGAACCCGTGATAGAAATGTTGACTCAGGGTTGCCCTATTTTGATCCTGCCAGGGTGGGGCCCTCAGCCTGGAGACATAGAAGAGCTAATGGGCAGAAGCAGAAGCTAAGGAGTGAATGGGCCATCCTCTGGAAAGAGGAGCATTTCCCATGAAAGAGGGCCCAGTAGGGAGTCAGCAGAGAATCCATAAAAGTGCCCAGGAGAGCCCCGTGAGCACCTGCCAGGCCAAGAGAGGGCAGGGCTAGCTTACTGTAGCGTTAGTTGAGTAAAGCCTTCCCCATCCCTGTCTCCCTCCTTTCCCCTGCTTCCAGGCTGGTGGGATCAGACTCAGCTGCTGGGAAGTGGGTGAGGATGAGAACAGAGTGGCTGACACACCCCCTTCCCAGCGAGTGAGTGTCCCACCCACAGGGGCCTCAGTGGGAAGGAGGTGGGGACCCCTCACTTAAATGAGGATTGGGGTGCACATTGATATATTGGACTGGATTCTCTGCTTGTTCACTGAGGCTGGCTTAAAGTGACTAAGGACCTGGTGTCACCTAAGAGACCTCAAAATCTCTGAGACCCATACGAGTTTTCACCCTACTCAGCAGACTTAAAATAATAGTTAGAGATAAAAAATAAAGTTGCGTTCGTGATGATGCCACCACCGTCCATCCAGTAACCCAAGTGTCCAGGAATGCGGGTGGGATCCTCTGCCCCCTGCCCCTGTCATAGCCATCCATCTCTGGAACCTGTGTGCTGCATCCCCTTCTTTCCTACACAGGTGTCCACTCCCCTCTGTCTCCGTCACCACGGTTCGAGTCCAGACCTCCACTACCTGTCGTCTGCCCAGATCACTGAGTCACCTCCTTCTTTGGTCTCCCTGACTCTCAGCTTCCCCTATTCAATCCACATTTCTTACTGCAGCCAAAGTCACATTTCTGAAATATAATGCCTGTCTGTCTTTTTATATTGAACACCCTTCTGTGGACCCCTACTGCCTTCAGCATAAAGCCTAAACCCTTTAACTGACTTGTAAGATTTTGGAGGACCTGGCTCAGCCCCCCTCTCCAGCCTCATCTTTCCCCACTCCACTCCTCCCCTCATCCTTGTATGAAACGTCATGCCCCATCCACTAATGAACAATTGTGCGGCTTCTCCTCCTGATATTTGCTCTTGTACTCAGACGCCAAATTCAAGAGCTATTCATCCACTAAGACCAAAGCAGCTATTCTTTGAGATGTGAGACACTTAGCATGTAGGCAAAAACTTAATAAATATTAACTATTTATTTTTAATTATTACTCAACATATTGTCGTTGACTAGAAGAATCAGTGGAAAGACTGGCATCATCACTGCAATGTGGCATATATGTGTCCCCACAAGGGACAGCCTGCGGCAGAAGCTGCCAATGCAGTGACTTATCAAGGTCCTTCCTACCCTGATTACAAATGCCATCAAAACTGGAAAATATACGTCCGTCAAGCAGTTGTCCACCCCAGGGATCGATGGGAGGTGGGACATGCTGGCAGTAAAACTCTGTTTCTAATTAACTAGAAAAAGTTGTCATATATGCACGTGTAAGGTCTTCAGACACACACCTGTGTTATCACAGAACTTAGTGACCAGCAAAGCACTGCTCTGTTTCTGCCATTCAATCCATTTCTTTTTTTAAAGATTTTATTTATTTATTAAGACACACACACACACACACACACACACACACACACGAGGCAGAGACACAGGCAGAGAGAGAAGCAGGCTCCATGCAGGGAGCCCGATGTGGGACTCGATCCTAGGACCCCAGGATCACGCCCTGAGCTAAAGGCAGATGTTCAACCGCTGAGCCACCCAGGCATCCCATTCAATCTATTTCTTAAATGCACTAAGATCATTCCAGAATAAAGCCACTTACTGAGGGAGGCTTATTTTCTGTCCCCTGTCGTGTCTCTTTTCTGGCTTTTGTTCCCCAGCGTCACTTCCTCTGTGGGCGGAACTATCATGTTCCAGTACGTTTTCCCCACTACCACCCCCCAGAAACAGGGCTCAACAATCCCTTCACTGATGATAGGGGTGGAAGACAGGTGGCTTGAGGGGTCCTGCTAACAGTGGCAGGATAAACCATCAAGCTTTTCTGGGGACAAGAGAGGAGTTATTAGATGAGAACCAGCTCGGGATGTTGGGTCTCACTAGTACAGAGTAAGCAGATGAGCAGAAAGAGCGTTACTTTGTGATCCAAACCCCAGCATTAGTGACAGGTTGTACGGAAGCATATGCTGATGCCCTCATCTAACCAGCAACAAGTAAATGTAGGAAACACAAAATAATGCTTGGTATTTAAGCAGCCATGACTGAGTGTAGCACCAAGCTTTTTCATCTGATGGTCGTATTTCATTTGATGGTCATGACCGCCCTGCATGACCGGAGTTATCATTGTCCCCATTTTATTGTTAAGGAAACTGAGGCTGAAGAAGTAAGCCTGAAGCCAAACAGCTAATGAGTGATAGCTCAGGGACCCCATATCCATCTTCTCCCATCACAACACTATGCATTTGGGCCCCAGAAGAGGAAAACCCCTGAACAAAATTACATCCTCCGAGGTCTTCAAAATTACTAATTAGTATATGAATGATACAGTTTTGATGAGTTAGCAGAGAAAATGTTGACCATCTGAGCATTCTTTACTTCTGAAGTTGATGCTAATGACAATGTTCACATCTACAAAAGCCTGTCAGATGTCAAGTTCATCTCAGCACTGGGACTGGACACTCCAGGTGTTTTAACCTCTAAAACCCTGATCTCTCATCTGTTCTCATTATACAAAGTGACATTCTTATATTTGAACAAGTTGGAAAAGTCCAGATAAAGTCTCACTCTGTGGGGTAGGGTAGTGCCTCTCCCTGGGCTCAACCCCCTCTCAACATCTGAACCCAGAGACAAACCAAAGGTTTGTGGTTGGAATTGAGTGCTCCTTGTCCTACCCCTATCTGGGACCTCCTGCCTATCTACAATGAAAAAGGAAGGAAGTTTTACATGTCTTAGCAGAAAGGCATACCTTTCTGATTTGGATCCAAGGTGCAAAGAAATGACCAACCAAACAAAAACAAGATCCTACCTGAGGAGGGTCTCAGAGTGACTATCCACATCTACCTCTCCTCTCCCTCCAACATGTGGAGGGGAACAATTTCCCCTGCCCTGTGCTGTTGGGCAGTATCATGACAGACCAGCAGGCTGTGAGCTGAAGTGATGTATCCTCTTCCAGCCTGAAGCTTTAACTCCTAGTACAGATTCTTTAGCATTCTCTTCCCCTACAACAGCTGCCAGGAAGCCCATGAGTCTCAGATGGTGCAGCTCAAAGGTGATGCAGCCTCCATCATCCTGGACCCATGAGAAGCTGTGGGGAGCAGGGCCTTCTCATGGACACAACACACATGTAGAGTGAGAGATAAATAAAAGTTCATTATGTTAAGCTTAAGCACTGAGATATGGGGTTGTTTGTTACTGCATCGTAGCCCAGCCAATACACTCCCAATATGAGACACTTTCTCCCAGGTGCAGCAGAGCTCAAGGATGTTCCCGTGCTGCCATTCCGTGTTCACGGTCATCAGAGCTACATGGACAACTGTAATTTCAATCAAGACAGTTAGGTGGCCCAGGTTTATTATGCTTTGGTAGAGGTAGCACATAGCACGCTACAGTCAAATGTAAATAGGGAAAGCAGAGAATAAGCTATATACTTTTTTTCTCCAGGCAGAATGAACATTTATCAAGCATTTACTCTGTGCTAGATATGTTGAGTATGTTGAGTATTATTTCTAATTCCATACCACTCCTATAATGAAAATAAGTATTATAATCACCATTTTACATATTAGGAAACTATGGTTCATGGAGACTGGTTTATTCAAGATCACACATGGAAGTTTGGCTATAAATACAGACATCTCTGATCCCACAGTGGAGAAGGTTTTCCTTTTAAGTCTGCCCACTCAATATTCTCTCAATAAATGATTACTAAACGGATAGATAGGTAGGTATAGAGATGGATGGATGGATAGATGATAGATAGATAGATAGATAGATGAATCTTTCATTAACCATGGTCCCCCATTAGTAGTGAAGCCCAAGTCCAAAAAAAAAAAAAAAAAAAAAAAAAAAAAAACTGGGAGTCATGCAGGAAAAAGACACATTTCTCAAAAAACAAGAGATTAAAATGGAAGCACACTGAGAGACACCATAGTGCTGTGGTTTTCAGGGGCAGGCTCTGCATTTAAAACCCAGGGTCACTTCCACTCATGATTTATAGGACTTTGGTAAGTTACTTTACCTTGCTATGCCTTTGTTTCCCTAACTGTAAAATGGAAATAAAATAGTGCCTGCTATCCTGGGTTTCTGTGAGGATCAAGCAAGCTGCAATAGGTCCAGGGCATAGAACAAAGGTCTGCCACCCAGGAAGACCTCCAAGACTTTACTTTTTCTTTAAAAAAAAAAAAAAAAAAAAAAAGATTTTATTTATTTACTCATGAGAGACGGAGAAAAGGCAGAAACATAGGCAAAAGGAGAAGCAGGCTTCCTGTGGGGAGCCCGATGCAAGACACGATCCCAGGACCCTAAGACCATGACCTGAGCCAAAGGTAGACAATCACTCAGCCACCCAGATGCCCCCCTTTTTTTTGTATCCAAAATCTGTTTATTGGGATAGCATCCCACACATTTTGTTTCAGAGTGCTTTTAGTGCTATTTCCATCTGAAGGAGCATCCTTCTGTAAGCCTTGCATCTCCTATGGGCTGGCACAGGACAGTGGAGCAGCCGACACACAGAACTACTGTTTGTGCATGGATGAAGGCAGTGGTGATTTTGTAGCATCCCGGGCACTTCATGTCCATGAAGTAGGAGTTGGGGGTCTGCACCAGGTGTTTCTTCTTATGCTTCCTCTTCTCTTCTGGAGATGAGTGCAGGAGGTCCTTCACCAGGGGCATGTTCTCGTGGGGGAGGTCATCACTGCTGGAAAGTACATGGGTTGTGAAGAGCAGCGTGGACTGAGCGCCACCACCACAAGTGATGTCCTCTGCCCATTGTTCCTAAGTAACAGACAGTCCACTTCCTCCCTTCAGAACTCCCCAAAGGCCCTGGTCCTTGGAGAAAAGCCAGATGGTGAGGACACCGTCTCATGTAAGAAAGGCGCCCCTGCACTCCACATGAACTGAGCTTGTTTTCAATATGAGATAATTCTGTGCTCCAATCACCAGACAACATTGAAATCAAGCCCAACACTTAGGCCATTCTGCTTCCTCGTGGGAGTACAGGAGACAAGGCAATGTTGGGAGCACACAACCCCAGAAAGGCCTACAGGCCCCCAGACCTGCTATAGGGACACTTCATGTTCCTGCTTCATGCTCCCACAGCTTAGCTATGAAGATTTGCTTTAGACTCTCTCTCAAAGGCATCTCTTAACCTTGATTTTATGAGCTTCAAAGACTTAAAAAAAAAAAAAACCCTCATAATAGTATAATAATCATTATATGTTATTACTATAACACTTTGAAATTATTTTGCTATTTATATTATTGGCTTAACCCAGTAGAACACGTTGCAGATGAAGAAGTCCTTGCACATGTATTAGCAAATCCCATAACCGCACTGAGAAATCGGCAGGACCAACCAAGATAGAGGGGCAATGTCCCTAGTTTAGGGGCGCCTAGGTAGCTCAGTCGGTTAAGCACATGCCTTTGGCTCAAGTCATGATTTCAAAGTTGTGGGAAAAAAACCCAGCATCAGGTTCCCTGCTCAGCGGGGAGCCTGCTCCCCACCCTGCTTGTGCGCTCTCTCTCTTTCAAATAAGTGAAATCTTTTTTTTTTTCAAATGTCCCTGGTTTATAGATGAAGAAATACACATACACACATTCAGACCCTTAAACTGATGTGACCTTCCCAAGGTCAATCGGTGACACTAGCTGAGCAGGACAGGAATCTAGGTTCAGTGGCACTGTGTCCAAGGGACACTTCCCAGTAACCACAAGGACACTTTAATTCCAGGCTGGACTGCTGCAGGATCCAGAGGCTCTGAGCCCCGGGAGCGCAGGAAATTGTTCTGTGTAATACAGGGATTTTCAAGCGGTAGGGACTCAATAAATAAGTCTTTGTCAAATGAATGAATGAATGAATGAATGAATACATGCGTGATGCCTTCAAGTGGGGAGGGATCCACTCAAAACTAAGCTTCGATGATATAATAAACGCCTCATTCCTCCACCTGTGTAGCCCACAAAGACCCATTTCACATCCCTTCAAAGTGAAAAAAGACCATTCCCTGGATCTAATGTGGTTCTTTCAGAATGTTATATGCACATTAATTGCTTTTAAAAATTTATCATGAGTTACTTCTTGGCCTATCCTTTCCACAGCCTCTTCAAAAAAGAAAGAATTGGGAGATTGGTCCCAAATTCATTGTCTCACAGAGTTTTCCATTCTCTGCTCCATAAATTCAGTTTCTGGTTAAAAAAAAAAAAAATATATATATATATATATATATATATAAAATATATATATATATATATATATATAAAATATATATATATATTATATTTATTATTTATATTATTATATTTATTATATATATTAAAAAAATATATATATATATATATACATGCCAAACTGGCCAAGAATGAATCCCTGCATGTCTGAAGATGTGCCACGAAGCTGCCTGCTGCAGGCACATTTCTTTGTGCTCTACTGTTTTATCTTTTAATAATTCATGCAGATTTCACATTTCAGTGCCTAATGTATCTGTTTGTTTAATATAAAAATAATGATATAAAATACTTAGCAGTTAAATTACTTGACTTTCTTTGCCCTCACCCAGGAAAAAATCAAATCAAATTGAATCTCCAAGAAGACATGTTTATGCTACGCCTTACATCATGCTACACCAGAAGGATACAGCGCCCAAATGTAAGCAGCTCACACACAGGGAGCCACACCCACCTCCCACGCATGGCCCCAACCTCCCATTATGCTCTGAATTCTCCCTAGCCAGCCCCACCTCTCATCCCTGCAAGCTTTCTATACCACAGTTGAACTAAATCAAGCTTCTCTGTACCTCCCTAAACGCCTGATTGTGGAGGCTGGCAACAAGAATATGCCACAGAAGTGGGTAGCTGTGCACTGGCCACAGGGTGGAACTCAGAGGATATTTACAGCTCATCCAGCAAAATGTCCCCACCTCATCTGAATGGTGCCATTGTCATACTTAATCTTCTGTTTACATATCAATAGCAGACTCCCAGTGGCTTTGTGCCTTCTCTGGGGAAGAAATGGGGGCCTCTGGAAGCTTCTAATCCCCTGCCATCAGGGGTCAGCCTGCACCTGCTGCCTGCCCCCCCACCCCCATGTGACCCTCAGTTGCCATCACCTGCATCCTTCAAGTCTTCTGGATGCTTAGTCAAGCCTATCAATGCAAAAACGAACATTTTGTATTATCATTCATTTTTCCCATTATAAAAGTAATACGTGCTCAGTGTAGGACATTTAAAAAATACAAAAGAGTACAACAGTCACCAGCTGTCCCACCACACAGAGACAACTAACATTCTGGTACTTTTCCCCCAGATTTTCTTCTCTATATAACTACTAAGGTTTAATCATATTTTATATGCCCCGCTCTTTAGTGCCACTTTGGAGTATTAACATTTTCCCATGATAAAAATTCCTAATTATTCCCAAACACAAACAATAATTTCTTTCTCATTTCTAAGCCCAAAATGGGAGTGAGAAAAAGTAATACCAAGTACTCTTAAGTACTAAGATGCTCAAACTCTTTTTCATGGGCAGCCAAGGGACACTAAAAAAGAATTGCCTACAATGAGTCCCTTTCTCTGCCTCCAGGAAGTGTTTCCTGGCATGGGTCATCTTTGAACTGAAATGACCTTGATCCCCTGAAGGTCACCCCTGGCCATTCTTAAAGGGTAGAACAAGTATTCCATCTATTTTTCTCATCAATTCCCAAGCTCAGGTACTAATTCTTTAAGCAGTTGTGTCAATCTGTTCTGAGTCTTTGAGCTTTCTTGGCTTCCTTGGCCTACAGAGTCTCCCAAAGAACCCATAATATGCTCAGAATATACCTCAGGTCTGCCCAGGACATTTTCAGCAAAAGCTGACATTAACAAGCTTGGGTCTTCTGGAAAATAAGAATCTTTTTTTTTTCTACTGTGTGTTTTTTTTCTACTTTTTTCTATTTTTTCTATTTCAAAATATTGTTATTATTTCCCACGATGCAGTGAAAAGAGGTTGCTATTGTCTGATCCTAGTTAAATCCAGACAGGAGAAGCAACAGAGAGAAAAAGAGGAGGATGAGGATGAGGATGAGGATGACGATGACGATGACGATGACGATGACGATGGGATGGCAACCAAAATCTGCCAATGTCTTCTAGCCAAGATGACCAGGAACACACCTGCAGTTGAACGAAGCAGGACTTACTGACTCATTCCAACAAGGGAGAATGCACACAAAATGGCATCGCAAAAATAGGATGGTAAAAAAGGATATAGCATAGGTTTTGAGCCTTTGTGGAGAGATCTGGGGAAGGGTCTGACACAGAGGGCATGGCTTTGGGTTGGAAACTTTCAGGAAGAAGAGAGAATTCCTATATGTCATTAACTTGACAATTCTTACCCATAAGGTGGAAAGAACAAATGGAAGCTTATTGGTAAACAATAAGCCACAGTCACTTATAACAGCCAACATAGGGGACATTTTATCATTTCTGTGATTTGGACGATGTTCTGCTTTTGTCTGCATTCAGACATGGTTATGAAGTGATTTTGTTTTCTTCTTGCTCAGTCACGGTCTCAGAGCACCCTTGTTTGCCATTGGTGTCCTGTGATTCTTTTATGTTCAAAGAACACCCAGACTTAGCTGTACATGCTAGGCTAGCTCCTGGCTCGCATGGGTTACTTTTTCTCTTTCTTACCTTATTAAAGAGTTGCTGTTATTATATTTATATTAAAATAGAGAAACTGAGGCTTCGGTAGACTAAGGAATTTGCTCAGGTTCACCCAGCTGAAGAGATAGGAATCAAACTCAAGGGATCCCTGGGTGTTGCAGCGGTTTAGCACCTGCCTTTGGCCCAGGGCCCTATCCTGGAGACCTGGGATCGAATCCCACGTCGGGCTCCCGGTGCATGGAGCCTGCTTCTCCCTCTGCCTATGTCTCTGCCTCTCTCTCTCTCTCTCTCTGTGTGTGACTATCATAAATAAAAATGAAAGAAAAAAAAAAGGAATTAAACTCAAATCTGACTCCAAAGCCCTATGTGCTCAGCACTCACACTAAAGTCTATCTCCATGCAGTGATCATTTCTGTGTTATATTTTATTTTTGAATAGGCAATACATGTAAATTAAAATACCTTTTGAATAGGAGGGACATTACATACAAGTAATGTCAAATCATATACAAAATTCAAAATGTAAGGCAACCTACTGAATGGGAGAAGGTATTTGCAAATGATATACCCATATAAGGGTTTAGTACCCAAAATATATAAGAACTTATACAACTCAACACCAAAAAGACAAATAATCTAATTCAAATGGGCAAAGCACCTGAGTAGACATTCTTCCAAAAACAGAGACATGAAAAGATGCTCAACATTACTAATCACCAGGGAAATAAAAATCAAAACCACAATGAGATACCACCTCACACCTATTAGAATAGCTAAAATAAAAAATACAAGAAATAACAAATGTTGGCAAGGATGTGGAGAAGCAGGAACACTCGTGCATTATTGGTGGGAATGCTAACTGGTGCAGTCACTGTGGAAAATAATGAAGAGGTTCCTCAAAAACTTGAAGATAGAATCACCATATGATCCAGTAATTTCATTACTGGGTGTTTACTCAAAGAACATGAAAACACTAATTTGAAAAGATATATGCATCCCTTTGCTTATTGCATCATTTCTTACAATAACCAAGATGTGGAAGCGATCCATTGACCGAAGAATGGATAAGGAAGATGTGGTGTATTCTATATGTACAATGGAATATTATTCAGCCATAAAAACAAATGAGGTCTTGTCATTTGCAACAACATAAATGGACCTAGAAGGTATAATGCTAAGTGAAATAAGTCAGAGAGAGACAAATACAATATGGTTTCACTCACATGTGGAATTTAAGAAACAAGACAAAGATTAGAGGATACAAACAACAAAAACAAAAACATGCTCTTAAACACAGAGAACCTAGTGGTTGTAGGCAGGGTGGGGGGGATAGGTGGAGTAGGTGAAGTAGATCAAGAGTACACTGATCATGATGAGCACTGAGTAAAGTATAGAATTGCTGAATCATTATATTGTACACCCAAATATATACACCCATTATATTATACACCCAAAGCTAATATAACACAGTAGGCTAATTCTACTTCAATAGAAGAAAAGGAAAAAAGTATCAAAAGGGCACTGGGTGAAAAGCAAGTTTCCCCCTCAATCTCAGGCCTGCCTCCTCCCACTCACCCCCATTCCACCCCCATCATCCTCCTCCCTTCCAGGAGACCACATCATTCCCATTTTTCCCAGGGTCTTTTATTCATGACACTGGGCTTTCCACTGTGTGGATGGAACAAATCCATTTCAAAGGATCACACTGGGAGAAACAGCCAGTGATTTATAACATAGCAAATTGCTTACTCTTCTGCTCTTCCAAAATCTCTTCCACAAGGTTTCTATAATTCAATAGACATTGATCAAACACATAATATTTTCTAAATACTGGGCACAGTACAAGACAAGGGAATGATGGCCTGAACCAGACACTTGCCCTTGAGGGTCTTACAGTCTAGTAGAATGACCTTGATGAATCACTGCCAGTAAGGGACAGTGAGGAAGGCCTGATGGAGAAGGAAGCAGTCCACTGATCCTGAAGGGTGGCGGGGACTTAGTGGACGCAGGTGAAAAGATCCAGAGAGAGAGAAGTCAGTACAAGTAATCATGTGGAAGTAGGAAAGACAGCCAATGGAGCACAGGGGTTTGGGACAGGAGGCAAGAGAAGTGGCTAGAAAAGTAACCCAGAGAAGCCTCCTGTGGGAAGCTAAAGAGAATGTTATTAGTGGGGCACCTGGGTGACTCAGTCGGTTAAGCATCTGACTCTTGATTTCAGCTCAGTTCATGATCTCAGGATTGTGAGATCAAGCCTCACATGAGGCTCCATGCTGGGCATGCAGCTTGTTTAAGATTCTCTCTCTGTCTCCTTTTGCACCTCCCTGTGCTGGCACAAGTGCTGTGCACACACACTCTTTCTTTCTTGTTCTCTCCCTCTCTCTCTCTCAAAAAAAAAAAAATGTTATCCGAGTTAAATAAGATGGACAATGTGGAAAAGATTTGAAAAGTTTCAAACACTCTGTAAATGGGATGAATTAGTGGGTCTCCTAGTTTTTGTTCCTCTATTGTGGCTGGTCATTGCTCTTCTCTGAAGATGCTGTTCTAACTGTGGTCACCACTTGTGTGTGCAGCTGTTGAGGGCAAAGATCACAGAAGTCACTGAAAAGAAAGATAGCAACCAACTGTACACTTGACCCTCAATCAGGCACTCAGAGCCCCCACACCCGAGGCTCCAGTAGCAAGAGCTATTTGGCATTCTCTCCCATCCAGGTTCTATTGAAAATGCTTCTAAGATAAACCAACATTTGAGAAAGAAGTCCTGAGGGTCATGTCCTCCTCTCCCTCTTCAAAGCATCCAGAGTGTAATAAGTCAGACTGCCAGGAATTAGATCCCTGAACTGTATATGTGAAGGAGCATGTGAATCCTCCCCACCCAGCTATGCTTGCTGCCTGGGTTCTTAACTATCTTTTAAAAATATATCCATGTTCAGACCCCAGAGATGTCATTTACTTGGCCTAGGATCTGCCTGGGCATTATTTTTTTAATAGATATAAAGGAGGTTCTAAATGTGCAACCAGAGTGGTGTGTTACTCCTTTAAAAAATGAAATTTGTGAATATTAATCAAAAGTCTTTATAGGAATACCATATCCAAATTGGTTTCTTTCGAGATTGTAAAAGTTCTGTTGAGGATGTTTCTGTAATTCATATAGCTTTTTATCCTAAGGACAGATCCTTCTAGGACAGATCCTCATAACAAAATCTCAAAACCCATCAAGTTTTCCACCCTGATTTCCAGGAAGCTCCAAGTCAATTTTGTAACATCAAAGTTCAGGCATTGGAGTCAGACAGTGCCATTTACTACCCCAGTGACCTTAGGCAAGACCTCAGTTTATTCATCTCGGAAATAGAGGTAATATAAACTGCCCAGTGTTATAGTTAGAATTACATGAAGTACCTGACAGATATAATCAATATATTTTGTCAACAAAAAGCAGTTGGCTGGGCATATTAATTTGATATAGTTATTCATTTGTAAAATAGAAATTATATGTACCATTATAGTAACTAAATGAGTGCCAAGCCCCAGCACAGGCAAAGCACTCATAAATGTTCGCAGCTCCTCCAGTGAATAATTCTCCTGTCACAGTCAGGCTGGTTTTCTTTGAGGTAGCCTCCAAGTCTTCCAAACACATGTCAAAAATTGTCATGAAGCTTTCAACAAGACTTTACTGATCACCAACTATGTGCCAGATACTGTATGAACCGCTGGAGATGACACGGATCAACCGGATTTCATCACTGATCTCATCAACTGGAGCTCAGGGCCAGTGGGGAGAGAGACAGGTAGACACACTACTGAAGACCAGCAGGACGGTGTCCTACAGGGTCCCCTCTGAACCACCATCCAAGACAGAATCTTGAATCCAATGAACTGAGGAAAGTTCTCCCTATCTGTGTACAGAGTAGACAGTTGGTCATAAAAGGTACCTGAGGCCCCACCATCCCACCTACACAAATACATGTGTGGTTGAAGCTCTGATTCTTCAACAATCTTTTCCTACTAGGATAAATGGGAACAATCCATCCAGATCTTATGTTCACAATTAGCCACAGTATGTAAGAGCCGATGTTAACAGGATATTCCTAAGACCAGCTTATTCAGATGAGAGACTCAGAAAGGACAACTGATTTGTTGACAACCAACTGGTGCCCAAGTTGGCCTTTGGATCCTACAGCTTTTCTACCACACCTTAGGAAGAAGACAACAAACTTGAGAATGTAGGTAAGAAAGGATGAAGTCCAAGCCTTATTTATCATGGAATCCTTATTGCAATGCTTGGCGTGAAGTAGGGACTCAATCAAAGTTGGTATTTGGAGACCTGGGAGAGAGTGGTCTTCTGCAGGGAGGTGGCCGGAGAAGTGCCATGTAGGTATGGGCCTGGCGAAGGTAGAGGGGCTGCAGGAGGAGGAGGAATGAGGGAGAGGGCTCCAAGGAAAGTCAGGAAGTCTCATCAATTGTGTAATCATACAGTGATCAGGGCCTGATGGGAGCAGGGTGCTTACTAACCCCAAGACAGACTCCTCTTTGTCAAAGTTGTATGCAGACACCACCAACTGTCCACTAAAGGCCTGCCACACCATTTCAAGAATCATGCCATGTGCAATTTTAAGAAAAGGTATCATAGAAGTACGTGGGTGGCTCAGATGGTTAAGCATCTGCCTTTGGCTCAGGTCATAGTCCTATGGTCCTGGGATTCAGCCCCACTGGGACCAAGCCTCACATTGAGCTCACGGGGAGCTCAGCAGGGAGTCTGCATCTCCCTCTCCCTTTACTCCTTTCCCCCCTGCTCGTTCTCTCTCTCTCTCTTTCTCTCTCTCTTTCAAATAAATAGATGGACTCTTTAAAAGAAAAAAAGGTGTCATAAAATATATCAATACCAATAGAGCTATTGAATTTTAAAGATTTTATCTCAATTCTACCAGTTAGTATACTACAGAAGTCAGCAAATGACAGCCCGCAGGCCAAATGCAGCCCACTACTTGTTTTTGTAAATAAAGTTTTATTGGAACCTAGCCATGTGCAATCATACGCATATCGTCCATGACTCCTTTAGTACTACAGCAGCAGAGCTGAATAGTTCCAACAGAGACCAGGGGGCCCAGAAAGCCGAAAATAGTTCCTATCTGCCCTTTAACTAAAACCCCTGCCCCAGTGTGATCCTAAAGTAGTACATTTTCTAAAAAGAGAAAAGCATTTGCTGTTGTCTAAAGCCTTTCTTTTTCTATAAATTCTGACTAAATCTTCAACTTTCCTCAAATCACAGAGCTCCAACTCGATGGGATATTTAGATATTGGGCAGGAGGTCCCACCTCCTATCTGGGACCTCTCAGCCTCTTCCCCAACCCCACCACTGCGGGGAGATGCTTACCCACACAGACAGGTCCAGCCCACTCATCCTCACTTCCCTGAAGCCTTCCCCACTTTCCCTCGCCTGCTTCCTGCTCCATCCCACACCCAGTCCTAGCAGACAGAACAAATCTTTCCTTTAGATGTATCCTGGAAGCACATCTTATTCTGGGAGAGCACCTACCTCGTCATACTGACTGTATGGTTACTTGTACAATATTCACGTGTACTCCCGACCTATAACCTTTGGGAACAGAGCGGTGTTTCTTATTCATCATCCTCATGCCTTAGCAGAGTCACTGGCATGAGGAAAATGATGTGGAAGTCAATTAGAAAAGGAAGAAATCGTAGACACTATCCCATCAAATTCTCTCATTTCGCAAATAAGAAAACAAAGGCTCAATGTCAAAGTGCCCGCCAGCAGAGTCAGGGCTAAATCCTGCCTCTCTTGAGGGGCTCTGCTCACACAGCCCAACACTCATTCTAGCAGACCATGCAGGAATGAGCACATGCATGAGGAAGAGCAGTCATTTCTGAATGGTAAGTCATTGTTTTAAAAGTAGCAGCAATGGGATCTTCTCCATGAGTGACACATCCATCCCCACTCCCAGATACCAAATGGTAGCCCTGGTCTCCTGACAGGGACAGCATTGACAAGAGACAGTATGATGCAGCCATTGGAGTGCCTGGCGCACATGATGGACCAGTGGGCTGCAAAATTAAACTCCTCTTTTTAGAAGCCATTTGGGTGTTAAGGAAGAGAATAAATAAGCTACACCATGGTGGGTTAAAAAAATGCACTCAGAGACTTTATTTGACTCTTTCAGGCCGACAGTGAAAAAAATGAGCTTTGTAAGCCGAAGTTGTGACAAAATGAGTTGGGCATGGTGGGGGGGAGGGCAGGATGTTCTCGAAGGTGGTGTCACAACAGGTGATGTGTGGTTGCCATCAGGTGGTTGGCAACTTTAGTGTTTCTCTGAAAAAAAAATGAGACAGAGCATTCTGGATTCAGTCATGAGGTCCAAGGGGGCACAGAAGTGGTTTGGACTCTGGAATGCAGTGTGGGACTGGGTCACCATGGAATAATTTTTTTTCCTCTTTTTTTTTTTTTTTTTTTAGATTTTATTTATTTATTTCAGAGAGACAGTGACAGAGCACAAGCAGGGAGGAGAAGGAGAAGCAGCCTCCGCACTGAGCAGGGAGCCCAATGTGGGGCTCGATCCCAGGACCTCAGGATCATGACCTGAGCCGAAGGCAAACGCTCAACCAAACCACCCAGGCACCTCTATTTCATAATAATTACCAAACATAACTACCTTCCTTCACCACGTCACGCCTTCCTGTGTTCACACCCTCATGTCACCTGTACTCCCAACCAGCCCACATTAAGTGGTGCACATATCTTGCTTCCTCCCTCCCTGGGTAAAAGAATAGCAGATGGGGTGATGTTTACTCTGAAGTTAAGCATCCCTGAGAGCTTTCTCTGTGCCCAGCACCGGGCTAGGAATTAAGTGGTGAATAAGATAGACAGTTTCTGCTCTCAGAGCACTTACCCCATGTAACCCCAACATGCCCCTGGGAGCTCGCGCGGGAGAACTTCAGGATCAGCTGGAGACAGAGAGTATTTTGAAAGAGGCCCTCAAACTATTCCACGCAGAGTGGAGAGTGGAAAGAGAACTAGTGTGAAAAGTCCAAAGGCCTGGAAATACGCGCCAGCCTACCGACAGAGACCCCAGCCAATTCACTTACGTTGCAGTATCTTCATTGATAAATGGGGATACTGTCAATTTTGAAGCCGGTGCAGGGGATGAAAGAAGGTAGTATGTGCTGGCGTTGAGCGCGATGCCTGGCACCTTCTAGCTGCCTGGCCAGCGGCGAACAGCAGCACCGTGTTCAATGAAGCACAGGATGGTAGCAGGGAAGCCCTGAGACACCCAATGCCCCCAGATGTCAGTCTGGAAGACTCTGAGGACCAGGACCATGGCCACTAGCACCCAGCAAGTGCCTACATGCAGCAGGTTCACACTGGTTTTTGTTTGTTTGTTTAAAATAAACTGGCTTTTGGGGAGAATACAAATTCCCTCCACTCCCCTTTTTTGAAAGACAACAGGCCCACCTGTCATCACACTTTCCACCTTCCTCTCTCCCCACCACAGCCCAGCCCCACTTCTTAGCATGAGCAGAACTCATCTGAACTCTTCGCCATTGGGGAAAATCCAATGAACAGGGCGAAGCGCAGCATTTAGAATCACACCAACCTCTACTGAAAGTAGAGGCCAGAGCACTTACTTGACCCATCTACATAGCCTCTCTGTACCTCAGCTTTCTCCTCTATGAAATGGGAATAAAGATAGTGCCACTCTTGTAGGTTCACTGCAAGGATTAAACAACCTAACATATACACAGTCCTTAGCCTAGAGTTTGGCTCATAGCAGCACTCAGTACATGTTGGCCCTTGGTGTTGTTAGCTTTCTGTCTTTCCAATGAAATGAGAAGCTCCACCTCATTTTGTTTTGTTTTTAAAGATTTATTTATTTATTTCAGAGAGAGAGAGAGCAAGTGGGGGAAGGGGCACAGGAAGAGGGAGAGAGAATCTCAAGCAGGCTCAATGCTGAGTGCAGAGCCTGATGCAGGGCTTGATCTCATGACCCTGAGATCATGCCCTGAGCTAAAATCAGGAATCAACCACTTTGACTGAGCCACCCAGGTGCCCACGAGTAGCTCGACTCTGTGAGAAACTAGCAATGGGTGAGGCACGTCACACAGTGCTGGGAACCTATTGTGAATAGAGTCGATGCTATTTCCAACAGTCCCTATAGAAACTCCATGATTTGTGTGGAAACGTGGTAGCAAACCTCAGGATCAGTACCGGCGTGCAGATGAGCACATCAGCCCGGCAGTGGGTTGTGTCTGAGGGAAGGACACTGAGATGGGCATGAAATGCAACTGAATCCAACAGAGACCCTGGAGCCGCAGGACTTCCCGCCAGTCCCTGCCCTGTTCAGAGAGCTGTGAAGCCTCCTCCAAATGCACAGGGATAAACCCCCCTCTCAGCATCCACCCTCCGTCCCCAGGCACCCCTAACACCTGTGCCCACTCACCCTGCACCATGCAAATGGACTGGATTGGCCTAACGGTTTCAGTAAGGAGGATGGGTGGTTTTGCTGCTCATTTGTTTATTGGTTTGTTTAGGAAGTAAAGCCTAATTGGCCAGGCCTTACATGCCACTGCCTCACTTCTCCTCTCTGTTCATTCACATCTGCTAAAGCAGCTAAAGCTGTCACTTGCCAAACCACTCCTTCTCCTGAATAACTAATATAATGATGATATCACTTCATTTTGAGTGCTTGTTATGCACCAAGCACTCTGTATCCATTATGTCACTTAACTCTCACAAGAAGCCAATAAGGAGATATTTTGATAGCTCTTTAGAGAGATGGAAACTGAGGCACAGAGAGGTTAAGTACCTTGCCCAAGTTCACACAGCTACCAAGTAAGTAGAGGAGTCCAGACAGTCTGACTCCAGAAATCTCTTACCTCTCAGGCTCTCTGATTCTCCAGTGAGGAGACTGATGCTTTGCTCCACCTGGTACCCCATCCCAAATCACCTTCTCGTTAAGTGGTAGAGCTGGAATTCATACACGAGGCTGCCCTGCCAAATCCTACCCTCTTCACACTCAGCTCTCATCTTTCCTTGAGAATCTGTGCCTGACAGATCCAGTCTAGCCAAAAGGGCATCCAAAGGACAGCCTTCTGTGAACACATGGACATGTTGTACTTCTCTCTGTACCTATTCCATGAGGCTAGCGGCTCCCCCAGGGTAGAATATTGCTTTGGGTTTCTATCCATGGGATTCCACTCAGCCTTTTCTGCCATAATAGCCCTCATTCCGTGGGCCCAAGGCCAGTGTGGAGCTCTGGTCATTGTTGACGATGTCTGTTCAGGTCACACATTCAGGAAGTGGGGAAATAATCACAGGGTGGGTCCATGAGCTGACCACAGGACCTCAGCTCTCTGGGTTCCCCCAGAATTTAGATTCATAACAGCCAGCACTGAGCATTCCGTGAGAGGACTGAGTATCTCCCTTGTCCATTTATCTGAACAATACCCTAGTAAAGGGACCCAGGACCTTTGAAGAATGGCCTGGAAGATTTACAGGACATATTTGTGGCAGTGTTGTGAGGTCCTTCCTCAGGAACACATGGACTCCTCTTCAGTCAAGGAGCTCTGGGTCTGTGAGTTGACTTGGGTCTGAAAATTGGGTGAAACTCTACGACCCTGTGTTGTGGTAACTCAAATAAGATTTCTAGCCAACTGACCTAGATTTTTCCCTATTACATAGGGCAAGTAATACTTCAGCTAACTGCCCATCTACTGCTTTCCTAGGGACAACCTCACTCCTAAAGATAACTGCAGGTCAGAATATTCTGGTCACCAGCTCATCCCTGCTCTCCATTATGACAAATCCACTTAACTGGATTCAAGCAGGTGAGTCTTGCCACTCAGCTTCCACCATTCCAGAATCCACCAAAATCAGGGTACCTGTCCAAAAAGCAGCACTTTCCACCATCATCCCAGTCCTCCAGAGGCCAGTTACCGCTGAGCTTGTCAAGGCTGCTCATGTGCCTCCCAAGGCCTCAGTGAAAGGGTTGTCCACTGGACCCCCTCAGGGGATGGAGATGGGAAGGGGACTACAGATATCACCTGACAAAGCCGCTTCAACATCCCTATATCCCTAAGCTCTGGATTCCCTCCCCACATCATATCAGAGAAGTTCTGACTTCTCAGTCTCATTTAAAGAGTCTACACTGTGTGTAATTTTATTCAATCGATCAAACTATTAGATCTACTTCAAGCCACACAAGCTAACACATTAAACCTAAAATCTCTTATCAATAAATTGTACTCTTATCAAGTATACCCTCATCAATAAATTCCTCTCAATATGGCTACATTTAATCCTTCTTCTTCTAAAATCTTTAGAATATATTTCTGCATATTCTTGGATTTCCACAAATATAAATCAGCCAAACTGTGCACTGACTCTGGAGTATAAGAGTCTCCTCCTGCACAGATCTGGATGCCCATTCCCTACACTACGCTGAGATCTGGCCCTGTTACGGGTATGTATTAGTTTTCTTATAGCTGCCACAACAAATTGCCACTAACTTAGTGGCTTCACACAAAACAGCTTCATCACCTTTACAGTTCACTAGGTCAGAAATCTGGTCTCACTGGGCTAAAATCAAGGTGTCAGAAGGGCTGCACCCCTTTCTGGAGACTCTAGGGGAAACGCATTTCCCTATCTGTTCCAGCATTCAGAAACTGCTTGCATTCTTTGGCTCATGAACTCTCTCCCCCTTTCATTCTCAGAGCCAGTAGCACTGCATTTCTCTGCCCATGCTTCCATAATCACATTTCTCTGATTCTCTCCTATCTTGCCTGCCACTCTCAACGACCCTAATGATTACATTCAGCCCACCCAGATACTCCGGGACAATCTCCCCATCTCAAGATCCTTAACTAATCACATTTGCAAAGGGTTTTTTTTTGCCATATAAATGAACGTATTCAAAGATTACAGAGATTAGGATGTGAACGCCGTGGTACCCATTGTCCTGCCTGCCACAGAATAGGCTATCTTGGAGGCAATAAGTTGACATTGACATGGGACTTCAGGGAAATGAAGAGAAAGTCTTCCAGGTCTTCATGCAAGGGATAGTAAGTTTCCTTAGACCGTCAAGAGAGGTCCAAGGGTTGCAGGTTTGTCTGAGTCCTCAAGCAAAACTGACCCTGCAAATACAAGAAAAAAGATATTATTCTGGGCAGGGATCCCTGGGTGGCTCAGCAGTTTAGCACCTGCCTTCAGCCCAGGGCGTGATCCTGGAGTCCCAGGATCGAGTCCCACATCAGGCTCCCCGCATGGAGCCTGCCTCTCCCTCTGCCTGTGTCTCTGCCTCTCTGTGTGTGTGTCTCTCATGAATGAATGAATAAAATCTTAAAAAAAAAAAAAAAAAAAAAAGAAAGAAATTATTCTGGGCAGCCCAGGTGGCTCAGTGGTTTAGCGCTGCCTTCAGCCCAGGGTGTGATCCTGGAGACCAGGGATCGAGTCCCATATTGGGCTCCCTTCATGGATCCTGCTTCTCCCTCTGCCTGTGTCTCTGCCTCTCTCTGTCTCTGTATCTCTCATGAATAAATAAATAAAATCTTAAAAAAAAAGATATTATTCTACTGGCTATTGTGCTGGTCTCCAGTCTTCCCACTGTGCCTTGAGCAGAGTTTAGAGTCCTAGGCCTGCAGTGTTCTTACTCTAAGTGCATGGCCACCCTCAGAAGCAGCCACCTCACCCACAGTCCTTCCTTGTGGTCACCATCACCAACAAGATGGTCACAGGCAGCCACCAGGTGAACCCAGGATCCTTGCCTCCCGGGCACTTCATCAGGATCAACATAGATGATCATTCAGGGTGTGCATATGCCACCATATGCCAGGAATTCCTAGCATCCCACTGCTGCTGACCAGGAGCTCAGCCCTACATTTAAGGTGAAGGGTATCACCACGCTAGTTCAAAGTCTCCTGTTCAAGGATTTGTTTCCGGGGACCAGAAGCTCCCCATGTCACAGCCTATGTCACCCTGTATCAATCAGGGTCCAGTCGGAAAACCAGGAATCACGCTATGCATTTCAACAGTGGGATAATATAAGCAGTTGTTGAAAGGAGTGTTGGAGAACTCGAAGTGTTAAAACAGATGCCAGGGTCCCCATGAGCCCCTGAGGGTTGCTGATTCACTAAGAGGACACTCCAGCCTCCGCTGATAGTCATACTCACGGCACTGCTTTACAGTGAAAAAATACAAAGCACAATCAGCAAAGGGAGAAGAAGCCCAGAAGAGACCAGGTACAAGCTTCCAGAGTCCTCTCCCAGGGGAGTCACACAGGACACACTTAATCCCCCAGCAGTGAGTTGTGAGGAAAGGTGTGACATGCTGTCTACTGGGGAGACATTAGGGACTCAGCACCCAGGGTTTCTACTGAGAGCCAGTACCGTCTACCTAGCATATACCAAAATCCCAGACTCCAGGAGGAAAGCACACATTCAACATAAACCATATTGTTTGTACAAACAGATTGGGCACAGTGAGCCACTCTTATCACTTAGGAAATGGTGGGAACCCTCTCAAAATTTGTGTTCCCAGATACCAACCCAGGGCCAACCCTGTGAGCAGGCCTTTCTAAGTACAACAGCTGGGTGTGCTATTAACTCTCTTCTGCACACAAGGAATGTGAGGTAGCCCAGATCTGGCAACGTAGGAAGCAACGAGCACCTATGGAACTAGAGGAACAAAAAGCAAAGGTTGGAGCTGTTGAAATCTAGAAGAATAGAGGAAAAATCTCCACCAAGCTGAGACCCATACCTGTTAGGGGATGGAGCTGCAGGAGACCAGTCCTGGGAGTGCTGGGGCAAGAGCCTGGAACCTCTGCTCCACCAGGCAAGAGGAGCTCTGCAGGACTGATACTCAGAGCAACAGGAAGCAAATAGGAAGAAGCAAGTCTGTCCTCCCTCTTCCTGCCTTCCCATCTCTCCTTAGTACCTCCTGCCAGCAGAGCCTAAAAGGGAGCAGCTGCAAAGCAGAAGCTCAGTTTGCAGAGACCCAACCAGAGAACCAGAGAGTCAGGAAGAGTGGATTTGGGACTGGGAGACCATAGTTCCAGAACCGGCATGCCCACAATGTACCAGGCTCTTGGCCAAGAGCTCTCATACTATATCTCAGCTAACTGAGTCTTTACAGCAAACCAAAGAAGTAGGTCTTCTTATCTACATTTTTTAAAGATTTATTTATTTATTTTTCGAGAGAGAGCGTAGCCACACAAGAAGAAGGGAGGGGCAGAGCAAGAGGGAGAGAGAGAATCTCAAGAAGACTCCCTGTTGAGCGTAGAGTCGATGCAGGGCTCAATCCCACCACCCTAAGATCATGACCTGAGCCTAAACCAAGAGTCAGACGTTCAACCAACTGAGCCAACCAGGTGCCCCCATCCCCATTTGAAAATGAGGAAATGGGGAATCAGAGAGGTTGAGTGAATTTCCAAATATCACCCAGCTGGTAAGTAGGAGGATTGTGCTCCAAAGCCCTTACCTTGTCTATCATATCATGTGGGCCCTCAGCTCCCACTGAGCGGCTGACTGACCTGCAGAAAACTGCATCACAGCTGGAAGGGGACAACAGTCCCCCTCGCTGAACTAGACAGCCTCTAGGCTTCAAGGTGTTGATCAAACACCCAAAACCCTTGGGACAGGAGATGAGCAGGAGACCCATTCGGACTGCTCAAGTCTATCTACCACACACCCATCTCCCACTCTGACCCGCCTGCCGCTGACTGCCTCCACCAAGAACCCCAAGTCCCTCCAGCACACCGCAAGCTGCCACCGAGGGCCAGACTCCTGGATGACCTTCTTGATGGCCAGAGACGTAAACCCTTCAGAAGAAAATCCCAACCACTGTGTCCTGGCCAGATTCCTCTGATTCTTTGTAAAATATTTGGAAGGACTTTCTCTGTTCCTCCATCTCAGAGGAAAGGCTGAGCACTCCTACAAGTAAGGTACAGTGTAGACGTGCCCCCCAGCCCCCTTGAGGAAGATACCCACCGGCATGAAGCGGTGACCACGAGGCACACGCACATGAAGACCAGGGACCCGCTCAGAGGCAGAGCTTCTGGAAAACAGCCGTCTGGATAACAGACGCCTAGAGCATCCGCAGTGATGTTATTCTTACAAGCAGCAAGAGGGCTCCCAACAGGCCTCGAACAACAAAATTAATGGATTGGAAAGCAAGAATCTAATGTACAAGCTCTCAGAAGTCCCCAGACTAGCTGACTCGTCGTGCGGTCGCAGCGCTGGGCTCCGAGGTGGCGGTGACACCGCGACAGAGAAGCGGCCGGGGGTCCGCCCGCACCAGCTCCTTCAGGGGAGCAAAAGGCCATTTCACGCAAAGCTTCTCTGCACTTCAGCAAAACAAATAATATTTACACAAACAGCCTCCAAAAAATAAACTCCATAATGAGAGCGCAAGGAAGCAGAAGTCTACCCAGTTCACCCGCTTGACGGTTAAATCATTTTTTATTGAATTCAAGTTTCATGGCCCATTAGAGGCCCGGAGGCAGAATTCTCAGGGACGCTTTTGGACTAATGAGTGTTTTTGCAAATCGTTTTTCTAACGGATTCGTTGTTCTTTTTTCTGAGAATCGTAAGAACCTTCGGTTTATGTAATTTGGCCCTGCGCTTGAAAAACAACAGCAAGTGTTTTAATTGAACCTAATTTATTTCCATGACTGAGAGATGTTGGCGTTTTATATCTTTTTAATACATTTTGGACACTGATATGAATACGCTGCCATCAATCAAAATACCACAGCCTCCTACACTGGTCTTTCCACATTTACCGAATACCCCCTGACAAGTGTTCTCTCACCTCCTCCACGAAGATGTGGGCCTCCCTTCAGAGACCCAGCAGTCCACGGAAAACAGGACTTCCAGAGAGTGCCTTTGCACAGACTAGGCCCCCTCTCTGCCGAGACAGAGGGGCAGGGAGGAGCAAAGCCAGAAGCCTCTGGAGCCCCACTTCCCGGCCAGTGGCCAATGCCCTACACTAGACCACCCCCACTGCCACAGGTGGGCAAGCCTGGCCAGCCAGGATCGTCTCTGGAACTTTCCCCCCAACAGCCACCAGCAAAGTCTTTGCTTCTCTTGTTGGAATCACTAAGCTGATAGGCTGTGGCTGGCCGGAGTCATCTTGCTTACTCAGGAAAAGGATCTGCTGCAGCTATAGAAACACATTTAAATTTCACTTCTACCCTTTTCTGTCATAGAAGCCAATAAATTATCTGATTTGCTCATTAGCATGAGGTGGGTTTGTCACTTTCCACCAAGGAGCGCATAGTGTCAGCAGCTAGAAATTGGTCCGTCAGCCACTATTTAGGGACTGCTTTCCATGGGCCGAGCATTGTGCTAAACTCAGGGCATACAGCAAGGGTCAAAACAGACACACTGGACCCTCCTCAAGTTATGTTTTCATGTGCAGAAACAAAAAATGAACAAATATATATATATATACACTATGGCCAGTGATAGTAAGTGCCCCTGAGGAAAGAGAAAACAGTATAAGAGGATAAAGAATGTGGGGCAGGGAGAAGCCACAAGGCTTCCCTGCTTTGAATTCCCTCAGAGATGTGGAAAGAGACGGTGTGGACTTCCAGAGAAAGTGGGGGGGGGGGGTACTTGGGAGTAGGAAAGAAATGGTGATTAAATAAATAAGTCAGGGGCGCCTGAGTAGCTCAGTGGTTAAGCATCTGCCTTCAGCTCAAGTCATGATCCTGGGGTCCTGGATCAAGGCCTACACCCAGCTCCCTGCAGGGAGCCTGCTTCTCCCTCTGCTTATATGTCTCTGCCTCTCTGTGTCTCTCATGAATAAATCAACAAAATCTTTTAAAAGTAAATGAATAAATACTCAGTCATATTAAATCATTTGGATTTGGTCTTCAGGCAATGGGCAGCCATTAGAGGGTTTAAGTGAAGGGCTGGCTCACTCACACAGGTGGGTTAGAAGACCCTTGTGGCGGCCAGCTGAAAGAGATGTTTGCAGCAGAGCAAGGCTGAAAGGGAGACAGGCAGTGGGCAGCCGGGATACAGCAGTGTGGGGTATCACCAGAAGGGCCTGACGTTCAGCTTAATGTGGAGGGGGAGAGAGAGTGGGCAAGGAGGGACTTGGGGTTTCCTATAGGGAACAGGTTGATGGTGGGAGACCTTCCCTGAAAAATCACAATATGAAAAGACATTATAGGGAGCAATAATAGATTTTGATTGGATAATATTGAATTTAAAATTAATGGGATGTCCCAAAGGAGGTGCTCAGTATGCAGTAGGATAATCTCCATTAATGGGTGAAGATCCTCAGAACTCTGCCTTTCCAATACTTGCACCTCAATTCCTAACCACCAATGAAAGGAGTGAAGAGGACTCCACCCCAGCTCTATATGGCATGGAAAGAGCTCCCTCCCCCCTCTTTCCACCCAACACTCAGTGTCACCATCACCACCTGACTCAAATCCACCAGCACCCACCCCACCACACCCTCCTGGGTATCCTAGATCTCCCAACAACCCCACGATGACAGATTTACCCTCCTAGACTCTCATGCCATCCAGCCACTATGTCTTCTCAGCTGAGTTCACCTCTCATCCTCTACAATTCCCACCATACTCTCTCGAGTATTCAAGCAAAATCCTCTATATTCCATGGGCTAGAATTCAGCAAAATCCCCTATGTTCTCAAGATTTTTCTGAATGCTTCCTTCTCTCTTTTGCTCCAACTCTTCATTGCCAGTGGGACTTACAATTCATGCATCTGATCCAATCATCTGTCCCTATCACTCAACCACTTCATACCCTCTTATAATCACTCCTGTGCTTGTGTCCTCAAATTCCTCACCCATGTTTCCCTTCATTGTTTTCTGCCTGGCAAAACGTGGCCCTCATTAAACCCTCTCTCTCCATCTCTGCAGCCAGATCGTGTGAGCCAGGTGAATATGGCTGGCCAAAAACCTACCTACTGGTCTCACTTCATTGATGATCGCTACTGCCCTACAACAAGGCTTTATACTCCCTCGTCCATTCAATCCCCACTGATTAGAGAACACAACTTCTTCTTTCCCTTCAAATTTGCAACTCTTCCTCACAGTCCCTTCTTCTCTTCTGTTTTCCATTTTGCTAGAAGATAGAAGCCAGCAAGAGACCATCATAAGCTCCCACCCATCATCTACTTCTGCACCTGCGTCCTCTGCCTTCCTCCTGTTTCAGGGAGTCTGGGCTCCTGTTCCGGTCCATCCTCCACTGCTGCTCCAGATCACAGCCCCTCTCACCTATCCTACTGTGGAATATTGATCCCACAATTCTCTCTTTTCTTTCCAACATCTTCAGTTGTTTCACCCTGCCCAGATCATTTCTATTACTGTACAAACATGATATTTCCCCCACTTGGAAAAACAGAAAAAACACTTCTTTTGACCAATATCCACCTCTAGCTATCTGTAACTATTCTATTCCCATTTATAGCAAAACTGAGTTTTTAAAACTTATCCCCATTTCCTCTCTTGATGAACACATTTCAGGTAGGCTTTTGCCCCAGCATGCCCTCAAAACTGCTTTTGTCAAGGGCACCAATAACCTCTACATTGTTGGATCCAATGATCAACTCAATATCCTCATCTTTCTTGTATTTAAGATAATTTCTCTGTGCTTTTAACACACTTTCTTCTCCACTTCCGGGAAAGTGTTCTATATCGGTTCTCCTCACCCTTGCTGGCTGCACTACCTCTCTGCTCTGAGACCTCCTTTTCTATCTATCCATGCCTGCTCCCTGAGTGATCAGCCCCAGTCTCACCATTTTAAATACCACTTATAATGTCATTATCTCCTGAATTTATATCACCAGCTTGATCTCCCCATTGAGCTCCAAAGTTGTATATCTAAGTGGCCATTGGTCTTCTCCATCTGGGTGGTCTAACAGGTGTCCAACTCAAAACTCAATGCTCACTCCCTCCAACCTGTCCTTCCTGCAGTCGTCCCCATCTTGATAAATAGCATTTCCATCAGACCAGTTGCTACAGGCAAAAACATTGGAGGTATAATCCCTTCATGAGCATTTTCATGAGCACCCCGTATCTTATCTACCAGCAATTTCTGTTGGATCCATCTTAGAAATCCTGTGGAACCCACCCATCAACTCCCTCACTTCCATCCTGGTCTATGAGTATATTATCTCTAGCCTCAATTGATGCAAGAAACTAACTCACCTTTCTCCTTTGTCCCATGAGGTCTATTCAGCACAACTACCAGACAGATCGCATCACTCCAATCCTTCCATTCTTAGCCTCTCCCACAACAGTAATAACCTAAGCCAACTTTTTGTAGCAGCCCATGAGCCACTGACTCTCTGACCATCTTAACTGCCACACACACACACACACCCTCCATCCTCTATTTTTTTAAAATATTTTATTTATTTATTCATGAGAGACACGGGGAGAGAGAGAGGCAGGGACACAGGCAGAGGGAGAAGCAGGCTCCATGCAGGGAGCCTGACATGGGACTAAGATCCCGGGTCTCCAGGATCACATCCTGGGCTGAAGGTGGCACTAAACCCCTGAACCACCTGGGCTGCCCCATCCTCTATTTTGATTACATTGACTTTCCTGTTATTTCCCAAACACGTTAAGTATCTTCCTGCCTTTGGGCTATTCTATTTGTGATTCTTCCCACCTAGGATGCTCCTTCCTGATATCCACATAGCTCACTCTCTCCCTTCCTTCTAGTCATTTCTCAAATGTCACCTTTTCAGAAAGACCTTCCATGATCATGCAACAATACAAAGCAGCACCTCCCTCCCCTGCTCTCCCTGTCCTCTTCCTTGGCTTTATTCTTCCTCTATAATATTTACACATACTTATATATCAGGTGTGTATATCGCCTTGTCTATTCCCTTGTTGTCTCTCTGTTCTGAAACCTGTCCTGCGTCCCATCATACTGTGCCGTGATCATAGCTTGCTGTATGCCCAGGGATCCTGGTTAAAGGTACTGGCTCCTTCCAGGAGTACTTGCATTCTGCTTGGAACTCCAAATGGCAGAGTTATAAGTATTTGAATCTGTAATCCCTAGTGGGAAAATACTGGGTTCAAAATCACCTACTTTCGAGGTCACTGGTGATTTCAACCACAGTGACCTAGAAAGAAGACCAAGAGATTGCACCCAGGTTCTTGCCTGGATCTGTGATCTCTTAGCTTCGTTACCAGAAGGAAACAAAAGAGTATACCCTATCCGCTGGTGCTCCTCAATGGATATCAGTGCAATGGATACTGAAGAGGTAGTCAAGGAATCTCATCACTGTCCCTCCGTCACCTCTTCAACCCACATCACATCTCTGCCCTGGACAGATGCAGTTTCTCCCTTAAAGAAGGTAGATCTGTATGTGAGAGAGTCAGCCAGGCAACCCCTCAGGCCTGTTCTTGCTCTCAGACTCTCTCCTTAGAACGGGTGAGAAACCCAGAGTCCTTGCTTCTCGCTGCATTCCAACACATAGCTTGTTCTCTTTCAAGGTTAAGTTGCTCCCACTATAAAAATGATTAGTTAATTGTGTGTAGGCAGTGCAAAATGGAAGGGGCCATGCACATGGACAGCTGAAAGTGGTTTTCTCAAATTATCTCCATTAACGTTGAGAATAAATTCCCAGGACACCATGCCTTCAGCGCCTCCGACCTGTCTTGGAAATTAGAAGCAGCATTAACTGCTCCAGCACATTCTCCTGCTACTTCACAGCCACACCACCCACAAGAGATCCCTTCATCCTCAGGCTCAGCCCAGGCAGCTCAGGGCACAGGTGGCAGGAGCTTAATTAGTCACCTTCAAAGCTTGAGCTGCCACACCTCTCAAGCCTCCATCAAAGCAATGAAAGCAGAGCCAGGGGCACAGTGGGCTAATGAAGGACCTGTACCTGGTTCTCCAGAATCCCCCCAGGTGGGCATTGTGCTTCTTGTGAAAAGCCCGGACCAGAGCTGGCTCTTCTCCGATCAACTCGATTTCAATTCACAGCCTCTCATAAGGCATGTGATATTAGCAAATGATGGTGATTGTCTACTAATTGGCCTTTGTGGTAAGTCAACGGTGAACTGCTGGCAAGCCTGCTGGAAGAAAATTATACTTATTTTTACTTAAGGGCAAAATAGCCCCTTTCATCCTTTGGCAGGAGAAAAGGAAATGAGAAATATTTAAATGAGTCAGTGGGACTAAAAGAAGTAAAGGGTGGAAATAGGGAAGAAATGTTCTGCGTCTCATGTAAATGCAATTCTTTATTATACCTCTTCTAATTATGAATTATTATTTTGGTTATTATTGGAAAAAAAATGGCTTTCGATTGCTAAATTGCCATGCTTCAGTCATTCCATTGAGAAGAACATATTTGCACCAGCAATGCTTAAGCTAATTTCACCTTCGAATTTCCCTTCATATGGCTACTAAGCATAGCAGAAGGGCCAACCACTAGACTGGTGCTTTTTGGTCAGCATATTAGTCCTCTCAGCACCCAACTGCAGTGGGATGCCAGGGTGGGGGTGGGGGGCAGGTGAGGGGGGTAGGCTGGATGTCAGTCTCACTGCCAGTGGGCAGAAGTCTTCCCTATAAAGATCAAGCAGGTTAGTGACCTGCTTTGTTTTGGAGAGTAAATCATGCCTTTGCATTCTAACAGGGCCACTCAGACATTGCATTATTCCATGAATTTTCAGACAAAAACAATGGGCAGCTGCTATGCCCACCTCGCATGCATCTTCGCCCCAGTGTCCATTGGTTCCTGCCTGGGAGATTGGAGAGGAGAGGAGACTCTTGCAGCTCTTACCAGGATACTAGAGTGAGGAGGAAAGATGGTGTTCACTTCCTGGGAGGTTTCTGGTCCAAAAAGAAGAGGGTTTGAAAGGATAACGATGTGGAAATAGTACAGGATCAGGCAAACGTGAGTTCCCCATCAATCCTGCCTTTGGAAGCCACAAAATCCAAACAAAGTACTTAACCTTTTTGAGCCTCAGCGTCTTCACAGGTAGACCAGGGAAGTAATACTCCAGATACCCATTTTGAAGCTTCAGGTTGCCATATGCATTGAGCCTTTTTATAAATAAAGCAACAAAGTTCCAGAGAAGGAAACCAGCTGCCAGAGCACACACAGCAAGCTATGGTCTACCCAGGATCGGAGGCAGCTTTGAAGGTGGAGTCTTCCCATAGCACCCTCTTCCCTGGACAGCTCAGATTTCATGGCTCAGCCACATTTACCCATGAAAAGGAGGTAAATTACTCATTAATAGTTTCTTAAACTGGTTACACATTGAAATTATAACATTTGTATATATTGAAGTCAAAAGAAACCCAATTAAATTTTACCTATTTATTTTTTTCTTTTTGTAAATGTGGCTACTAGAAAACTTAAACTTATTTACATGATTTAGGTTATAGTTCTATTCAATGGTGCAGAACTAACTCATATTAAATTTCCTCAGTTGTCTCAAAAATGTCTTTTTTGCAGTGAAGCAGGGCAAGCAGACATCGATAGTTTAGAAAAACTTCCAAGTGATTTTCATATACACCTCTGGTTAAGAACCATTGTTCTGGGCCTTTGGTTCAAGAAAAATGACCCTGTAATGGCACTGGGTGGTATTTGTAGATAGTGCTGTTTTCCATCAGCTGGCACCAGACCATCTGTCCACAAGTCCTGGGTCTCCTACAGGGAAATTGTGATTTTGGAGAAGTTCCCAGAGGCATGCACCCACTTTGTTATCTAACCAATTCCATCACTCTTTACTAATAGTATTATTAGAGCCACCTTGTTAAAGATATTTCATTCAATAGATATTTATCCACACATGCTGGCCACTATTTGAGATTGTAGATATTCAAGAATGAACAAGATGGCGGAACTCCTGCCTCCCTGGAGTTGATGTCCTGGTAGATCATGGAACCAGTGAAGATGTGTCTAGCTGCAAGAATCAGAAAACCTTGACTCAAAAGGGTTTAACCAGTCACAAAAGTCATTTTTTGTAACCGAGAAGTCCAGAAGTATGGCAACTCCTGCTGTGTGTTCCAGGAATCTGGCTCTACTTCTCTGAGGTTCTCTTTGTTTTCTCGCGCTCCATGCGAACACCTGATTCTCAGGTTGTGTGGTAAGATGCCATTTTGTCATATTTGCCACCTCTGCTTCCTCATCCCCAGCTTTCAACTCAACCTCCTGTCATCTAGCTTTGAGCCCTTCTCCTTGGTCAACTCTCCAAGCCCCAACGGCTTTCATCAGCCTTGACTTCCACATCCACAGACCCTTCTCTTCCCTGGTTTCATAGCAGTCTAGAGCAGTTAGGGTTAGGGTTAGGGTCAGGGTCAAGGTTTCTAATGGATCGTGCCTCTCTTCTTCCCTCCCTTCTCAGTCCTGCTGCCTCTCCTTCCTCTTCTACCCTTTATGTGCTCCCCCAAGAGCTTATTCTCTCCAGGTAGCTTCTCTGTCTAGCTAGCTGAAGCTAGAGTAACAACTCCCATAGCTGGACTCAACCCAACACTCCAGTTCCATATTCTCAGCTGCCTGTTGAATATTTTCCCTATTACAACACCAGCACCTCTGTCCATTTTGCTGTAGACTGTCTTAAAGTCTTTTTGTGATCACCTTGATTTGTGGAAGGAAGACTAAAGAAGGTGATATCAGGTATTTATGGGCATCATGAACGTTGACAAGAGGGTAAACATTGTATCCCACACTGCCTGGTACTTGCTGACCACACCAGTGTTATGATGCCAGATATTATTAAAATGCCAGATATTATTAAAATCACAGCAAGAGGAAGTACACGAGCAATAGGAGGTCAGGCCTTGCTGGTAAGAACAGAGACTTTGAGAGAGTAAGAACAGAGTCAGTGAGAAGTAAGTCCCAATCCCCATGTGGCAACCATGAGAGGTGAGGGGACAGGCAGGCTAGCTCCTGGCTGCAATGGCTAGGAAAGACTGGCAGAGGTGAAGTTCAACTGTGAGGTGAGAGCACTGGTTTTTCACAGTCTCAACACCTAGACAGCCCTCTTTTCAAATAGAGCTAGGACCCAGATAACAGCCAAACCATGGTTCACCATGCAACATGGCCCATCCCACCCATGCCACAAGATCCATCCTGGGGGAAACACAGGCCACGAGAAGATCCTGCCTCCTACCCAAGAGAGGTGATCAGGGCACTAAGCAATGCATGCCTTACATCCTTCTTCAGCCACTTCACTCAGATCAGTAGGTTCTAAATTTTAAGTTTCTGGTGCTAAGTACTCAATTTGATTGAGTCATGAGCTAGGAAGGATTGAAATATCCTCCCTTGCCATCTTCAATCTTGATGGTTCCAAGTAACTAGAGAACACTTCAGAACTCTTAAATAAAACCCAACTCCACCGCTTCTTCCTAGAACCAGATCCTCTCTCTTAGCTTCCCCATTTCCAATCATGGACCCATTTCTCTCCCAGGTTCAAAAACTCTCCCTTCCCTGCTTCTAGATGACTCACATCTACATCACTCCATCCTTCCCCACCACGTGTCATGTGGTTATTGCAGTGGACCTAACCAGAACTCTGGCTCCAGTCATACCATCCCTCTCACTTTGCCCAGAGTCTTATGCTCCCCTGAACCAATAAAGCCAGAGCTCCTCACTTGCTGAGAAGACAATTCAAGAATGCATTCTCACAGAGACAATGTTAAGTTTAGTGGTTCTGTTTCCAGGCCAACCTACAAGCCCAATGCAGAAGGGCATTTTAGGCAGAGAAGATTTTAATAGTAATCATGAAGCAAACAGTAAACTGGGATCAACTATGTGTCAAGCCCATCACATACATTTTCTCATTAATCCCTGCACCAAAGTTAGTGTTCTCCCATTGGTGTCCTGCGAGAAAACTGAGGTTGGAGAGGAGAAAAGATTTCCCCCAGAATCACCCAGTTGGCACATGACTGGGTCTAGATTCTAATCCAATTGTCTGAGCTACAGTCTTGCTGCTGCATTGTGCTCCTCTCATCATGGCATACGAGTAACGACAGAGGACAGGGGTTCGCTTTTAGTCCCCTGTGCCTAAAAAACGGCCTGGCACACAGTAGGCACCCATTAACATCTGTGGAATGAATAAGTAGTGGAAAGGCAGCAATGAGGGCTAGTAATATCCAAAGGGTGATGGATTTTTGTAGCAAAAATATTTATGAAATGCAAGTTGGCCTGAAAATGTAAAATAAGAATTATTTTCTATAGACAAAAGGAAATCACTACAGCCTTTTAATTAATGAACCCTTTTCAACAGCTGCACCCTGGATCTATTACCAAGAGTCTTGGAAGGAGGTCTAACACAGGAGGGGGCCCCTCCTAGCAACTGAGTCCTTGTTAAAATTCTCCGCAAGTGCTCCTTCTCGAGCAAGACACGAAATTACTGATTTTTGCTCTATCTTCTCTGATTTGCACAGATCTGCCCTTTTGAGAGCCACAAATGTGCAATTGTCATGCTCCCATTAAGTCTTCTAAAAATATTGATTTCAAATGTGAATTCCCATCCTCACTCATTACTTTCCAAAGGAGAAGTGTGTCAGGAAAAAAATCTTATTTCCCCACCCTTTGCTCCGAGTCCGAAGCCACTCGAAAATTTAATATTAAGTTTAGGAGCAGCTGTTATTTAAATCCAAACTTTAGAAGTGGATAAATTGAGACCCAATTTATCCATATGATGGTACACCATCAAGGAACAATGGTTCTTCGGGCCTGCAGGGCTGGGCTCCGCTGGTCTATGTTCAGAGGCTCCATGGCTGTTCTCAGTCTCTTCACCTATCTCTCAGCTGCCTGGGGTCTGCCTCTTACCCTCCAATGCCTCCCTACGCTGCTTTCTTGACAATCACCCTTGGCCCTTTAAATCCTGCACATGGAAGTCTTTTTAGAGCTAAAGCCCTTTGACCAATAGAATCAACTTCCATTTTGGCCCTCCTCTTCCAGGAAGCTTTCCTTCCCGGTTCTGTGAGTCTCTTGCCTCTGCCTTTGTTCCTTTGATTGGGCCCTGCCATGATCACTGACTTATCTTCCTTATCCAGCTTCACCTGAGGGCCTTTCCCAAGATGGCAGCCTAGGCCCTTCTTGCCTTACACTGTTTCTGAGAGGGCACCTTTGCTCTCACAGTTTCTCCTTTTATTAAAATGCTCAGATTTTTAGGGCCACAGTGCTGACCTCTCTCTTGAGCTCCAGACCCTGATTTATAAACACCCATTTCCACCCACTAGTTAAATTCCACCTTATATCCTTCCCACTTCATCCACACAGCTGGGCATGGCTTCCCCAGTTCTGACATAGTCTCTTCTCATCTGAACATTATTTGTCTGTTAAATATTTACTGAACATTATGTCCCAGCCCCAAGACAGTCACAGAGGGGCAGGAATATATGGCTTTTGTCCTCAAAGGTTGTACTAAGTGAGAAGTTTGAAGGTAAGACCAAAGTGGGCATTTATGGTGTTTGCTTGTCCAGAATCCCTTCTTCCAACAATAGTGCCTATATTTTCCTCCGAAGAACCACACTTCTGAGCCCACTTAGTTCTAGTTGGAGCTAGCCATCTCTGACATCCATGGCAGGTGGCCCACACCTGGCCAATCAGCCAACTGTACATCTGGCTCAAGGATGGACATGGGACTGAGTCAGCCTGGAACTTGCCCTGAAAATACTTGAAAAGAAGAGCTCTCTCCTCTTCAGCACATTCTGGAGCTGCCAGCAGCCATGTTCACCAGGGGGAGTCTCCCTGAGCAATTTTTTAATGGAGAAAATCTCAAGCCAATCAATGGGGTAAAGGGACAACATTCTGATAACACACACACGGATCTAGCTGCACCTGAAGCCAGCTTCACTTCCTGAATTTCCTAGTTTCATTAACTACCTAGCAGAACAACCACAACCACCAAAATCACTTTTTGAAAATTTAATCTGGTTTGATCAGATTTCAGTTACTTGCAACTAAGGAGTTCTTTTTTACGGACAGAAAGAAATACTCCAAGTAGTGCCTGCTACAGACAAAAAGGCAGAAAGAAGCATGTGAGGAGTGGGTCAGCACAGAGAAGAGAGTAAATAGCAACACACGGAGTACAAGGAGTGTGTAACAGGGGAATAAGGAAAGCTCCACAGGAAGAAAGATCTGAGGCATTGGAGGGGAGCAGGTTAAAAGGCAGGAACACATACAGATCAGGAGCGTGAAGCCACGGGCACGCTCAGAGGGCAGAGCAGCAGAAGACAACTCCTCAGCCAAGACCGCCAGCTTCTTCACGGGCCAAGAGAGCACTGAGAGATTTAGATAAGAAGGAGTCGCAATCTGATCGGTGTTCGCAGAGCATGACCTGGCCGTCAGTGGCCAATTCTGGGAGAAAACGTGTAACATACACGCTCTTGCTGTATATCTTCAGCTCAGGCTCTCCCGTTGGATTATGAGGCTTGGTGAATAAGGGCTACGTCTTACAAACCACTGACTAGGCCCCAGCACCTGACACGGAGCTGGCACAATAGTGTTGTGTGCATAAGTGATAACATCTTCTATTTGCTCAGTGTTATGTGATTTTCGAAGCACATTCATCAGCCGGGCCTTGTCCAAGCTCCTGGAGATAATTCTACGGGAGACTTTTCTCACTGCTTGGAAATGAAACCTTGAGAGCTTAACTGCCCCACCCAAGGGCTCCCTAGGTTCTAAGTCCCAGTGCAGTGACCCCCTGTCTACCACATTGGCTCAGCCTTCCCTGCCTGGCCCACTTACAACCTGTCACCCAAAGCAGCAGGGCCAGATATGAGCTCTGGGGCCAAGGAGGAAGTGGCCTTAACCAGCCTAAGTGTCACTTCCTCCAAATGGCCAGAGATACCTCGGCAGTTCTCTCCAAAAGAATCTAGCACTTTTTTTTAATGGCACTTACAATTTAAAATAATCTACATATTGGTGTGTTTGTGTAACATCTGCCCCCCCTCTTTTTTTTTTTTTTTTTTTGACTACTATAAACAGTGGATGCAATAGAGTAAGACTTCAATAATATATTTCAGACTTGAGTGGACAAATGAATAAAGCATGGAGATGGAGCCCAGGACGTTGGCCTCAATATTTCCGGTTTCGCCTGAGCAGTAGACAGCCCACAGATACAGGAGCAGCAGTGCCATTTGGACCTATGCTGAGAAGACCATGTCTGAGAACCACAATCATGTCTGGCTCTTCCTGGCACCTCCCCAGCACCTCTCCCAAGCCCTGTACCCCCAAAGGATCCAGAACTCACCTGGGCACTGGTGCTGGCGGCTGCCTGTGGTGTCTCTTCTTTGGGGCTGATTAGGGAGACATGCTTGAGTGCAGATGAGGCTCCCGAGAGCTCACCTGCCTCATTCAGTTCACACCCTTCCGCGGCTCTGCGTGGGATCCGTGATGCATGTGTTTGGCTTATTCGGTGTTGTTTAACAATCCGCCCTCAAAGAAACAGGGATCCCAAGCCACTGAGCAGGGTACAGCTTTTGATCTTCTCATTATGGAAGGTGAAACTGAGAGATGAAAATATGTAAAGGGGCTTAAGGGACAGAGAAGTGGGCTAGGACAGGGGGTCCGCGACCAAGGGGCAGAAACTCACCTTTCACAGCGCTGCCAGGCTGTGTCTCTCAAATGCAGATTGTGGAGCTGCCTCTTTTCTGTTGAAAGCACTCCAGGGGCTCCCCATGGCTCAGGGCAGAAGTTTTCATCTGCTGCCTGGGACGCGCCAATATGTTGCAATCCCCTGCGAGGTGTGCTGCAAGTGATTCATTATTAACAAAAACTAAAATTTAGAAATGCAATTTTTGTTTATAAAGTAGAACAACGAATCATAAGAGATGATGACTCTCTCTCACACTCTTGGTTCTTGAGTAGTAGGGAAAGCAGGGGCTAGCCCTAGCAGACAGCCTACGGTACCCAACCCCAAAGTGACCAGGGGAAGAGAGAGAGAGAGAGAGAGAGAGAAAGAGCACACACACGTATGCAGCTCCCTTGGTGTAATTGTAAATGTGGCCTAGACCACTGACCCAGACAATGAAGTCCTGAGTCCTTGGCATGAGCACAAGACCCTCTGAGCTCCTGCACCCACATCCCTCTCCCCTCTGCCCTGGCCACTCTAGAAAAATCCACTCTTCTGGGCCCCTTCATGTGCCCACCAGAAATACCACTGCTTTGCTCTTGCTGTCCCTGACATTCACCACTGCCCTTTCCCCCTTCTTCACCATCAAACATGAGATATGTTTCAGGACTCAGTCATGGAGCCTTCCAGAATCCTGGAATCACTTGGTCTTAGTTTCTTAGACTCTTCACACTCCAAATCCTTCTCTAACATGTCTTCTCATTTTTTCCCAGGCTCCCCTGCCATCTGTCCCTTCTCTATCCAAGCTGTCAATTTTGAAGTGTCCCAGGCTCTCTTCAGTTACCTTTTCCACCTGTGCTCCCTAGGTGTTCCTAGGTAACCCCATGCCTCCTCTATGATGACAATCCCCAAATGCAAGTCTATAACCTCAACTTCTTTAGAGATCCACTTTCCAATATGGTAACCACTACCCATGTGTGGCCATTGAGCACTTAAAATGTGGCTAGATTGAATTGAGATGTGCTGAGAGTGGAAGATACATCAGAGTTTTACAAATTAATAGTGAGATGTCTCATTAATTATTTTATATTGATTTCATGTTGTAATTACAATATTTGGGATATGTTGGATTATGTAAAACATATCTAAATTAATTTCTATGTTTCTCTTTTACCTTTTTAATGTGGCTTCTAGTGAATTTAAAAACAATGGAACAAATGTAATATTGTGTGTCAACTATACTCAAATAAAAAGGATTTTAAAAAAATACCCATGTGGCTCTCATTTGTGGCTCATACTTTATTTCCACTGGACAATGCTGCTTAGAGTTCCAGACTCTTACCTTCCTCTGTCTATACCACATCTCCACTTGGACGTCCAAGAGTAATCTCCCATTTGATAGGATGAAAGAGCACTGCTGGCTTCCCTCCTCACCACATCTCCAACATAGGATTTTTTCTTCCTTGCTTTTCCATGTCTCCATAAATGGCACCACCATTTACCCAGTTGCTTGATTAAAAACCTGTGAATTAGTGGGGTACCTGGTGGCTCAATCAGTTGAGCATCCAACTCTTGATTTTGGCTCAGGTCATGATCTCAGGATCATGGGATTGAGCCCCACATGGTGCTCGGTGCTCAGTGGAAAGTCTGCTTGAGATTCTCTCTCCCTCTCCCTTTGCTCCTCCCTCTCCTCAAGTTCTTGCTCTCTCTAAAATAAATAAATGAATCTCTTTAAAAAAAAAAAAAAAGCCCTAAGAATTAGTCCTTGAGTTCTCTCTTTCCTTCACTCCCTACATCCAACTCATTTGCAAGCCCTCATAAATCTACCTTCACAATATGGCCCCAATCTGGGTATGGGTCCCCCCCCCCCATCATCTCAAAGTAGAGCATTCCCATGAAAACTTCTGTAAGCTAAAATGGTGTAAAGCAAAGAAGCGATTATTATTAATTTACATGAACCAAGTTTTTAGCATTCCCAGACCCAAAAAATAGCCTCTCTTAGGCTTTACTGCTACCTTAAGACACACCTTGCTAACAGATGCACAAAATAAATGGAGGTAAAGCACAGATGCTCAGACACAGTTCTAACTTTCAGCGGCTTGATACTGAGATGCTGAGTGTCATTCCCAGGGAAGGGGCTTGGAGGCACCACTCTCGCTGCCCACGGTGCATGCTGCCTCTAAAGTGGCTCCCTACAAAACAAACACTGAATACTCTTTTCACTTACTACCTTTTTTTTCATAAAAGCAAAATGCCTCTTCAGATTTCTTTCAGTTAATGAACACAGGGATTAAAGCAGCTAGGTTTTCTGTAAAAGCCAAGTGGTGTAACACAAACTTCCCAAGAACCGGGGATACCTGTACTTCTTTCTCCTTCCACTACTCTCACTAACCCCAGGCTCCATGACCTGACCTCTCCTCCCACTAGGCATGGCAGGCGCCTTCTCACTATGCTCCCCACTTCTACTCATCCCCCTCTCTGGCCCTCCTCCATCCAGGAGTCACAGTGATCTTTTCCCAATACAAAGAAAGCCAACTCTGACAAAAAACTTCACTAGCTTCTAGTGGTGCTTAAAATAAAATAAAGCCCAAGTCCTCACCATGGCCCACAGGGACGTCACAGGACTCTGTGATCTGGCCCCTGCCCCCCTCTATGTGTCCTACACCTCGTTAACTCCTTGATAGTTCTCACACACACATCCAGCCCATGTCCCCGCATGGCCTTTGTTCTTGCCACTCTCCATGCCTGAAACACCCGGACCCTTCAACTAAAATAGCTGCTGCCCTTGCCCTACTACCTGTTTCTACCTTCCTACCCCTTATTACTCTTTAAAGTTATCTTGTTTAGCATTATCAATCTTCATTCTTCATCTCTTACTGAAGGCTGGGTCATGTTATTTTTTTCTACCCCAGGCTTTGCCACCATCCTGGCTTATGTCAGCTCCTACGTGCATGCCCACACTATGGCCTTTTCCTCACTTTCTTGGCCTACTCATTTCCAATGGTCTTTCCTTCCTCCCCACCTCACACTGCATCATCCTCAAAGTTGTGATGGTTATGTGTTTGTTTGCGTCTATGACCCATTCATCCCCTGAGGGCAGAGGCTTTGTCTACCAGGTACACTGTTGTACTCTTGTACTCCCAGGTCCTGAAGCAGTTCCTGCCCCAAGAATGTATGTTGAATGAATAAATGCACACAGAAATGTCACACACCTGTCCTTTGAATCCCCCCACAATCAGTGACTGTCACCATCCCACCAATTTCCATTATACATTTCTTTACTTATCCAATATCTCCCCAGCTAGACGAAGAACTGACAAGGCTAGGGCATGTTCTTACTTATTTTATCTCTTAGCACCTAACACAAGGGCAGTTACACAAGGGGTATTTGGTGAATTCCTATTGAATCAAAATTATCTACTGGTAGCTCTTGACTCAACTATATTCCTCAGAGCCAATCAGGTGCTATACAGCACACTTTCCCAGTCTTGCCCCAAAGGTTGGAGTCAATATTGTGCAGGTCGTCTGTGGGCTGTCAATGACCTTCTCTACAGTGTGCCCCGTGCAGAGGCTGATAAACCAGACCTTGACAGAAAAAGACAGAACAAGCATGCAAACAGGAGCTGCCTGCATTCCTCATACCTTGTTTCACCTCCTAGGTCAACCCTGTCCAAGGCCCAGCTGCATTCCTGACCTTGGAGTCTGGAAAGCCGCTCTGCTTCCTTATAATAAATTCCCCTTTCTTGTTCAAACCAGCTCCAGTGGATAAGGACTCTCTGCTCTGTTCTTTGCAACCAATAGTCCTTACAAATGCAGGCCTTTGACAAAAAGATAGCCAAAGCAGCCCCTGCTCCCCGTGTTGCTCAAGGTCTCAGATTTGGAAAATGCAACCCTTCTCAGGGTGGCCTAAGCCTTAGAAAGTGAAAAAGTAGCTCCTCTCTGCAAAAAAACACTGGGTCAGGGCACTGAGGCACAACGGGTACCTACCTTCTCCTCTGATAGCTTAGTGCTGTGATCCAGGGCGAGGTCCAATCTCCTGGGCCTTCAGGCACACTGATGTGAAAAATTCATGTATATCTTGCTTTATGCAGAGAGCAGCTTCCGAGAAACTGTATGTGAATCACATTTTTAAAAATTGAGTCCCATTTCCCCACTGACTCTGGCTATCTGCTCAGGATGCTTTCTGTTCCTTTCTGATTTATCTCCAATTGGCAGCAGCAAACTATAACCCCAGCTTCACATTTCTCTCCTTCCCGAGTGGCTCATCAATCAATCAACAAAATTTTCATTCAGAGCCTATTATGTGTAAGACATTGTTCATGATCTGTAAAGAGAATAGGGAATGTACGAATGCACTAGAGGAGCCTGCTATCTGTGAATCCTCTATAAAACCATGTGAATAGCCAACCTCTTATTTATCTCTCCTGTAAATTCAGATTTTCTTCTATCAGGTTTTCCCAAAGAAGTGCCCATGTGTACTGAGCAGCCTATCTAGGTTACCATAGAAATAGAGAGTCATAAAAGGATGTTTAGAAACGTAAGCGCTTCTATAAATCCTCAATAACAGAAATCGCAATTGTTCAGAGCCATAATTGAGACTATTCATGGTGTGTTCTGAGAAATAAGCACAAATAACTCACCAATCTGCAACTCCTGGTAGAGCAAGAGCAAACTAGGGAAAAAGTTAACAATGTGCTTTAAAAACAAGTCATGTCAGACGAACATAATTTTCATTTGGGGCAAAAAACAGATTCTTCCAACTGAAGGAACCCCAGGTCAACTCCCAACCTCTCCATGGTCTCAACTTTTTCCAGGCCCTGTCTCATTAGCTGTGACGTCCAAGAGACTTTGTGACCTGGCGCAGCAGCTCCCCCACACAGCCTCAGAAGAAACTAGTTAAATTCTTTTCAGTTTTTCGTAATCAACCTGTTCCCACATAGGATTCTGAGGCACTTTACAAAAGACCATGCAGGACCAAAACGTCAGTATTGTAAAGGTGAAGCATCAGAGCAAAGGGCTCACTTGAGAATTTTTGTTTTCAAGTAACAGAAATGATTTCAAGCTAGTTTTGTAAGAATTAAAGAAAGAAAAGAAAAGAAAGGAAAAGAAGGGAAGGGAAGGGAAAGGAAGGGACGAGAGATAAGAGAAGGAGAAGAGAAGAGAAGAGAAGAGGAGAGGAGAGGAGAGGAGAGGAGAGGAGAGGAGAGGAGAGGAGAGGAGAGGAGAGGAGAGGAGAGGAGAAGAGAAGAGAGAGAAGAGAAGAGAAGAGAAGAGAAGAGAAGAGAAGAGAAGAGAAGAGAAGAGAAGAGAAGAGAAGAGAAAAACATTATAGATTTAATCTGTAGAACCCAAGAGTGAGAAAGTTACCAGGTCCAGGAAAGGACAGTACCAGTAGCAAGACTCTTTCTGGATCCCAGGAAGTATCAGCTGCCTGCTCTTCAACAATATTTATCTTGGTACACCTGTTTCTCTCTCCTTTCTTGGAAGAGTGGCTTTCCTGCTGCCCAGCCACAAAGTGACCTGCAGCCTCAAAGCCTACTTCTTAGGGCTCAAGCCCCTGGAGAGATGTTGACTTTCCCGTGGTCCATCCCCAAATTCCCAGGGAAAGCTGATCTTATGTGCAGCTTACCACCAGCTGCCACTTATTCAGTCATTAGTCAAAGCTGAGGGTGGGTGTCTTAGCTCGGGCCACCATAACAAAATTCCATAGACTGGGTGGCATAAACAACAGGAATTTGTTTTCTTACAGTTCTGGAGACTGGCAGTGCAAGATCAAAGCACCAGTGTGGTCAGTGCCTGGCAAGAGCTCTCTCCTTGGGCTGCTGACAGTCACCTCATTGTGTCCCACATGGCTTTTCCATGGTGCTTATAGGTTGAGAGACAGATAGACAGAGAGGAAGCAAGCTCTCCAGGGTCTATTCTAATAAGAGCATTAATCCCATTGTGAGGGCCACACCCTCATGACCTCATCTCAACCCAATTGCCTCTCAAAGTTCCCATGTCCAAACACCACCCTGGATGGGATTAGGGCTTCAAAAGGGATTTGGGGAGAACATAATTCAGTCCATAGCAGTGGATAACGTTATTCAAAGTAGCAGCTTGGGATCCCTCACCAGAGATGAGGAGGAACAGCTAATGTGAGCTGGGCTGCATTTCCAAAAGTATCCATTACAAAAATTAAAGTAATACAGCCAAAGAAAGAGTTAATGCGCAGAAACAGACAATGATGTCCCATTCACTTGAGAGTACACATTTAGCTCTAAGCTTCCTAGCAGCCAAAGTATAGCAATAGTAGCTTCCTGATGTGACTAATAATAATAAATTAATTTAAAAAAAAAAAAACACTTTCAAAGTGAACCCCTGCTTTATCCAGCAATGTGATCTGAGAGAAATTTCTCCCCTGAGTCTATGTTAAGGAGACCCCTCTGGTGGATAGGTCACTGTCTTTGGGTCATCCTTGCAAAATGTACAGTTATAATCTTCCCTCTAGTCATCTCTTACGACAGAAATAGGATCAGCCATGCATGGAAGATACAGCAGGTGTGGGATAAGTTCTTTCTCACAAGTAAAGGCCTATACACAAGATGTTCATCCAAGACCAAGCCAGGTCAGAAAAAATTCTAGGATCCAGGGGGCATGGGGTTAAGTCAGAGCTGACTCATCAGGCTGCGAACATCATGGCCAGAATAAAAAACCAAGCCATCTAAGAGAAGCAGAGTAAGAAGTGATTGATCAGAAAGGCAGGATCCCTGGGTGGCGCAGCGGTTTGGCGCCTGCCTTTGGCCCAGGGCGCGATCCTGGAGACCCGGGATCGAATCCCACATCAGGCTCCCGGTGCATGGAGCCTGCTTCTCCCTCTGCCTATGTCTCTGCCTCTCTCTCTCTCTCTCTCTGTGTGACTATCATACATAAATAAAAATTTTTAAAAAATTTAAAAAAAAAAAAAAAAAAAGAAAGGCAGAAGCCAGGTACCTAAACCCAGGATGAGAAGTACAAGTCCCAGGACCCAGCAAGCAAGATCTGGATGGTGAGAAGGGAAAGAGTCTGGAGGAGGCTCTGATGTATGGGAATAAGCTGCTGGAAACTTCAACAGAGTGCCTGTAAGCCTGCATGCATTTGGAGAGAGGCAATTGGCCTCCCTGGAGAGAGGAGACAAGCCACTGGAACTCTCACAATAGAAAACCTTCAACAGCCAGCAGTCAGCACCAAGGTGTCATAGTGGCATGACACGGGACTTTGAGTACATGTCTCAGGAATGGGTCTTCAGCCTATTGTAAGAGATAAGACTAATAAGACATAAGGTAGACCCCAGGACTAGAGGAACTGAACACTGAGAAAGTCTTGCAGAAGAACTCAGACACTCAGAAACAAGAAAAACAGGTGTCTCTTATCCAGGTGTCTGGGTATGAACGAATGCCAATTACAGGGATGATGCAGTGGGTTGAATGGTAGGTACCTGCAAAAGATAGATCCGAGTCCTAATTCTCAGTACCTATGAATCTGATCTTTTTGGAAATACTTTTTGCAGATAGAATTAAGGCTCTCCCAATGAGATAATCCTGGATTTAGGGTAGGTCCTAAATGTAATGACTGGTGTTCCTACAAGACACAGGGGAGGGATATTTGATACCCCAGCAATGCAGAGGTGAAGATCAATGCAGAGACCAAAATATACAGTTATAAACCAAGGAAAGCCATGGATTCCCAGCAGTCAGCAGTCACTGAGAACTAGGAGCCTCCACAAGGAACCACCCCTGTTGATACCTTAAGCTTGGACTCCTGGCCTCCACAACTCTGAGAGAATGCATTTCCATTGTTTCGAGACACCCAGTTTGTGGTATTATGCTACGGCAGTCCTATGAAATTCATACAGTTGGCAGTTGACTTCATCTCATGGGCCGACTCAATTGGTAGTGACTGTCTAGATCACTCTGCTGAGAACTCTGAGGCCATTCCAGCTCCAGAGGAAATGTGCAGGGATTGATTCATGATGCCTGCTGTAGGCACAGAATGCACGTGGCACTACGTGAGTCATGTAATTGCCCTATCAAGCTCAATGTCAGTGCAGTGCTCAGTACTAAAAGTAAAGAGATGGATAACACATGATTTGTGCTCTCAAAAACTTACAGTCTAGCACCAGAACTCAGTCAGATCAATACTAAAATGAAGTTTGCTTGACCTTCCTTCTGATTAAGGTCAAGATTAATCACAATAGCTTCAACAGAATAGAATTGTCAGGAACAAGGGGTCACAAAAATAACATGCATAGCAAGAAGAGCATGCCAGATATTCTACCTGATATCAAATTCAGCGGTAGTCAAGGACGATGAAGACTTCATGTGTGGCTTCTGCTGTAAATAAATATAGGTTTCTTTAAGCCCTCAAAGGTACAGGTTGTCATCAAACATTGAAGTATCCTTGTGCAATTATGAGCTAAGCCTATGCCATCTTCTAGGGTAACAGGACCTGTAAGGTTATTCCCCAGTGGATGAAAATTAGCCCTCTGATCCCTGGGTGTAGAGTTGCATATGATATCCTCTTCTTTTTTTTAAGATTTCATTTATTTTTTTGACAGAGAGAGAGCACAAGCATGGGGATTGCAGGCAGGTGGAGAAGGAGAGGCAGGCTCCCCTCAGAGCAGAGAGCCCCACATGGGGCTCAATCCTAGGACCCTGGGATCATGACCTGAGAGGAAGGCAGACACTTAACTGACCGAGCCACCCAGATGACCCAGCATCTTCTTCTGTAACCATAGCACTGTTTCCTGTATGAGTTATGACTCTCTTCCATCTTCCACCCTTCAAGGCAGCACTGTCCCATCTTACCCTCTCCCTGGACCCAGCACCTGAGATCTCCTTTTTTATTTTTACTTTATCTTCTGAGCAGCTCACTCTCAGAGCAGTCAACCATGACCCCGCAGGCAAAATGGACAAGATGTAGATGAGAGATACTATATTCCCAATATACTCTCACACCTCTGAGCCTTTCCTCCTGCTCATTCTCCTGCCAAAAATCTAATTTCCGCCACCATTCTTTACCATATGGTAAAATTACTCACTTTCCAACTTCCAACCCAAATAAGCATCTTTTCTGGGACACTTTGTTCACCTTCTCCAATAAGAATTAATTACTCACTTGTCTGCACCATCGTGAAAATTGTGCTTCTAGTTCAGAAATAGCACAATGCGTTGCATTATAGGTCCATGTCTTTGTATCTATGTCTTTTACTAAATAGATAGTCCCTGAGAAACACGTCTTAATTACTCATCACACCAGCTTCTAGCCATGTGCCTGGCAAGTAGAGAATTCTCAATAATGCTAAATATTCAGCAGTCAATGTTAAATAAATGTGTGAATAAATGCGTTAAAGATAGCTATAATGATTTACTGATGCCCTCTGAAAGGAGGTGGAGAGATATTTGTTGCAAGCTTTTCTGGGTGAAATACCACAGCAACTAATCCTCTTCTTCCTTTGAGCTTCTGTGATCTGCCAATCTGCCAGTCACTTGCATTCATTCAGTGAAGGTTGATCTATGTTATTTTGTTTTTTCACCCTGGGCTTTGCCATCATCCTGGGTGATGGCAGCACCCACATGGATGATCCAATAGATGACCTCCTATTTAGGCCCCTGACCTATTCATTGCCAAGGTTTCTTCCACCTCCAACTCTCACTTCAGTACTTATATTACCTATAAATGCTCAACTCCTAGATTCCCAATGCAAGCCCTTCTAGCTTATAATACCTCGCTTATTCAACTACTTTCACTGTGACAGCTCTTGACTTCTCATTTCTCCCAGGTCACCTGCCCTCTCCTCTTCTTACATACTGATTTTAATTTGGGCTCCATGATCCATGATTTTAATAATACTATAAGCCCCCTGTGCATCTGCTGCCTTTTCCTTGCACCACTCAGATAAAACTCAAGCCTGGGAAAACCCGACTGGATGCCACTTCCGAGACTCTGTCCAAGCAGGAAAAGCCAATGGGCCCTCTCAGATCCACTACACATTCTTCACCCTCAACCTCAAATGAGTCCACAACTCTGCCAAACAAACATAACCACATCATCTCCTGTCACTTTACATAGAAATTTTTTACAAACTTTATCTACCTTTCTCAAGCTTCTGCCCCTGTGACCCACCAACATTCTTCTTCCTCATCAGATAATCTTCCCTCCTACTTTACAGAAAAAAAACAGATGTTATCAGATAGGAAACCCCCACAAACCAGACACACAGGCACGCCTGAGTGGGCACCCATCCCATCCTCCTTCATTCCAACAATAGGAGAGGAGTTGACATAACTATCCTCCCATTTGATCTTTGCATCTCATTGCCACTCACCAACTTCTGAATCCTTTACTATTACTTACCTTTTTCCATCCCATATTCACAAACTCTTTCTGATTGGTCCTTCTCTGTTCTTAAGCATTTGCCCAACATTAGCGCCAGGGTCCTGCCGCCCATCTCCCTCCTCTCCTTTACTGTCAAACTTGAAGGAAGAGCTGTCTTCACTCATTACTGTCATTTCTCCACTTCCCACACACCTCAAAGCCCACTCTAATCATGATCTGATGCATCATTCCACTGAAATAGCATTTGCTAATATCCCACTGAAGTCCATGTAGCCATGTTCAGTGGACACGTTCAAGGCCTCATCTTCATTGGCCTTTCAATAGAATTAGATACTGTTGCCTCTTCTTCTTTTCTAAAATACTTGTCCTTGGACTTTCATGACCTAACACCATGTTGGCTCTATTTCTTCCTCCCTAGTCATATCATCTCCACTTCTTTGTAGGTTTGCCCCCCTCCTGTCCATAAGTAATAGAACCCATCCAAATCTAGCTCCAAGAGTTCCTTCTGTTCCTAAATAACACTATGTTCTCTGGCCTCAGCTTCAGTTACACCACAACAAAGATGACTCACACATTTATAGAACTAGCCCAGACCCCTGTTCTCAATTTCAGGTCTTTATGTAAAACTTCTTAGTTAATACTGTTCTTTGAACATTTCCAAACCATCTCACACTCAAAAGATCTAGAACCAAATTTTGCTCTTCCGCACCAGTACCCCATTCTGATATCTTCCAAGAATCATATCTCAGTAAATAATACTACTAATCATCCTGTTGCTCGAGTCAGAATCATCAGTGACATTTCAACACCCACCTCTCTCTCACCCATCATAATAAATGTCTCACCAAGCTTGTTAGTTTTAATCTCCTTATAGTCCTTGAACCATACTTTTTTCTATCTCCACCAACAACCTAATCCATTTCTTCCCTGGACTATTACACTAGCCTTCTACACTAACTGAACTGCCCTAACCAGTCTTCCATACAGCAATCACAGTGACTTTTTTAAGTGCTAATCTCAAGCCTGCCCACCCCTCTCACCACCACCATCCTCCAGCCCCAATCTTATAGCAAGGCATCTGTGACCCTCTTCTGGGCTACTTCAGCACCCTACACTTCTGCCCAGCATAGGACCCATCCCACCTCACTTGTAATCATTCACTCCATCACATACACATGCACAAACACATCTTACAAGTGTAACACAACCACTTGTAAGTTCCTTGAATGTCTTACTCAATTCTGTAACCATCCTTTTTTCACAGAAGAAAATTCAGAGGATCTGCTGTCTCCTTAAACATCAATTTGCCCCACTTACTACCTAGTCAATACCTGAGATAAAAGTTGACAACATGTTGTCAAGCTGTTCAATAATTCCTAAATAGTGGCTAAATCTGCTCAGTTATGACATTGAGTGATGAAATGAGACAGAATTTGTGATCAGTAGGGGTGGCATGAAGAAGAGGATGGAGAATATGGCTAGATGGCTGTAAGGGCCTGGGGGGTGGGTATCAGGTGGATATCAGGGAAGGAGGCAAGAAAACAAGGTTGTTATTGTACTGATAGTATATGCTACCACCTGGATTCTTAGCTCAGCCTCCTCTCCTCTAATGACTTCTGTGAGCCCCTACTCAAAGCATGCAAACTTCTCCTTTGCAGCAGATGGCAGCAGTAATAAGCCACAGTGGTGAGCTAAACACTGACAGGTGGCAGGAAAATGGGTTCTTTTGCCCATTAAAAAGAAAACTCATCTTGGAGACCAAGCAAATGGATGGAACCCATGCAGAGATAGGTCTTTTTCAATGAGGCACCAATCTTCCAAAGTGACTCCCAATATGACTTTACCCACAGACCAGGAAGACACAGAGAGGAAGTCTTTGTAGATGTGGCCAATGTTTCTGCCACTGAAGCATTTCCATGGAACTGGCCTCAAAATTCTATCTAATAATTAGCATCTAATCCCCAGACTACAGATGATGGACACCAAGAAAACCAAAGGCCCACAGAGGGTCCCCCCAGCCCTTGGTGGCACCTCTTCACTCACCTCTGATAGCATTCTAAGCTTACCTCTTTCGGCACTTCCATGCTGTTTTCTAAGGTCCCTACAAATATCGTCCCTCTCCTCCCATTAATCCATGAGTTTCTCACAGAGCAACACTATGTTTTATTCAACTCTAAAATTCCCCAGTGTCCAGCAAACTGCCTGGTACTTAGTAAGAACTTTGGCATAATGAAAAAGACAGCTTTGATAAGATTTTAACCTTTCCATCACATGATCATAGGCAAGGTATCCAGCCTCTATGGATCCGGTTCCCTCATTTGTAAAACTGTGCACCTGCATTTGGAATAAATACATGAATTAAACTTAGTCTAGAGTGCATAAAGCTCCTGGCACAATGCCTGATACATACTAGGAGCTAGCATTAATTGAATTGCATTCCTCTCAGGAGCTACTCCCTGCCTCACCCTACTTGAAATATTGGAAGGAAATAAGAATGCTTTAGTTCAGAGATCAATGAAGTAGTTGATATTTATAGAGGGAGAGAATTAACACACACTGAGCATCTACCATGCACCACTCTGCCAGGAGCATTCCTCACCACCACCCTGCAGATTGGACACTATTATCCCACATTACAGAGGAATAAATTGAGGCTCAGAGAGGTTGGTGTGTCTTGCCCAAGATCAAACAGTTAATGTCACAGCTGGAATAGGACTCTTGATCTTTGTGACCATTGAGGATCAGTCCTTTTATTTTAATATCACAAAAAGAAATGTGAACAAGAGGAAAGAAGTCACCAATTCCCAAGGCCAATGCCAGAGGAAGGGTGGCTAGGACAGCTTACGTGGCATTAGCCCATGGAAGATATGCACATGGAGCCCTGCAATAGGACAAGGAGTGCAACTGTGCAGCTGACACTCCACTTCTCCTTGACCTTTTGTAAAATGTTCACAAAAGGAAAACAAGGAACAGGAAAAATTTACCTATCTTCACCCACTGGAGTTTTATCTAAATGTAAGTATGAACATTTAAATCCACAACCTAAAAACACTTCAAATTTTCCCCACAAATTTGGACTTTCCCCTTGCAAAGTCCAAGCCTTCTGCATCAATATCTCATTTACCGGGTCTCGTCTGCTGACACTCCCTACCTTGCAGTTTGTACTTTAGCCACACCAAGCCTGCAGTTTTCTGAATATACCATACTATGGTTTGCTATCCTTCCACTCTCACTTCCTTTACTTGGCTAATCCTACCTATCGTGAACTGAGATTCAATTCAAACATCTCTTCCATCAGGAAGTCTTCCCTGACCAGTAGACTAAGTTTTACCCCCATTTTAACCTCTGAATTTCTGTCTCTAGCCCTACAATCATTGTATTATTCTATAAATACCTACTTAGAGATTAATCTTCTGCATCTGAGTGTGAAGTCTTTGAGGATGAGAGTGTATCTTAATTCACCCTCTTATCCTCATCATCTGCCACCATGGCTCACACCTAGAACAAATTCAAAAGTATTTTTGAACAAAGAATCACCATTGTGTTCCCATCAAGAGCTAAGCACCCCCAAGAAATGCACAAGAAGAAAAAAAGAACATGGCAGCCAAGAGGAATAGTGTAAGCCTAAAACAGGTAGAGAGTAATTCCATGATAATTGAATTTATGGTATAATGCCAAGTGAATCAAAATGTGTGATGAGTGGACTGCATCAAAGAAGGATGCAAGGAAGCACGCAGCATTCCTCAGCAAAGGTGTATCCACATCTTTTATTGAACTGAGCACCCTTTGTGAAATGTCTCTTTCCTTACCCGCTAGTCTGAGCTGTCTCCTATGAGCTGCCTTCCAGGGAAATCCTGGGTTGAGAAAAAAGAAAATCATTATTGATTGATTAGTTGTCATGGAGACAGGACTGATAGAAGGTGATGGTCACTGGAGTATGAGGAGTGATATCAAGCATTATAGGAAAGGAAGAAAAACAATCCCTGACATTGGCATTTCTTAGCTAAGACTTTTGAGGAAGAAATGAGATCAGAGGTTTTAGGGACCAAACCCTCCAACCTTATAATGGGTATAATAACAGCCAGCCAGCAATGCTGTTTAGAATATTAAGTATGATCATCAGCATAACATGCCTACTGTCTGGTACACCCAATGAACAATAGCTACTACTAACTGGTTAGTTACAAGCCCATCAGTTCCTTTTATTTCTGGAAGCTGAAATCCCCTAGAAGATATCTGCAGAATATGGTTGTGAGGAGACAAGAAAAAATTGTTCTTCCAGTGGAGTCTCCACTGGTGTATTTGTTTTCTCTGACATGCCTTTTTTATTTAATCCCTGATATTATTCCAGTATATCCATTATAGCAAATACTCTTAAAAAGAAAGGCTGCATTCAGAAATAAATTGCACTCACAGATCATGCCTTAGAATGTGCATCATTAGTGTTTAACTGGCAAAACCAGATAGAGAAGATAGATGATCCCATTGAAAAAAGCCAAATCGGATTTTGAAGAGACTTTGATTTGCCCCTCTTTCTCTTTCTCATCCCAGAAAAGGGAAAGCAGAAATTAAATGGTTCATGCATATGATTTTTGTGCTTTGCAGCAACTCAAGAGAGCCTCATCACTCCTCGGCTGGTCAGCTCTGTGGTTCCTTTTATCCATTACTGACAGTGGCTCAAGGAGAAAGCCTGGGATGAAAACAAATCCTCCTATTTGCATCAACTAATGTTAATATTTGTCTACAGTCTCCCCCCCCCCCCGCCTAGTTAGAACTGAAAAACAGCTCCCTATTTTCTTCAGACTAGAATCTTATTATTGATAAATTATTTATCTATTCCTCACTTTGCTCTGAAATGCAGCACTGCCAAGCTATTCTAGACGATCAAGGGATTCAGATAAAAGGACTACAAAGACACAGCAACATCCAAAAATAGAAGTTAAATCCATTTATCCTTGCTCCACCTGGCAAAAGAATTATGCTAGATGGTATGATTTTTACCTGAGCACAGGACAAAATGGAGAGTTGAACAAAACAAGAGTTCAGATGTTCCCAGCCTGCCTTTCTGGGACTTCACAGTGGAACTCTTTCCCTCCCTCCTCTCTAGTTTTCCCTGCTATCCCCTGCTATCCAGGATCTTTACAGAAAGCCAAAGTTTCAGCTAAGGCTCCTGATTTCCTTCATTCCACCCATGGGAAAGATCAGGACAAAATTCACAAGAAAAGCCAGAAACAGATGGCCGGCCCATGATGGGACATGGAGGAAAAAGATCAGGGCAAAATAGAAGCAGAGAGATCCTGAAATTTCCCACAGAGAGAACCGGAGTGCCATGACTTTCCTGTACTGATCTCCCACCACAAGATCTGGGTTGGGCAAATAGGCATGACCATTGGGCCTAATAATAAGGAACCCCATCCCTGGTGCTCCTCCACCACTGTGGGACTTGGATCGATCTTCAAGCACCTCTTCTCCTACTCCTCTGGCTTTACTGGAACTTTCAGTCCAATGGTTTGAGCACAAGTTGCAGAATCTATTCCTTTCCAGATTTCATACCAACAACCAAGGTGTATAGTAATTATTTATTCCTTGGAATCAGCAGTTATTAAAAAATAAGAATAGCAAAAATTATATACATGTACATAAACCTACATGTGCACACACCTTTAAAGCTTCAAATATACTTATGTTGTTCAACCAACTATGCATATATTTGTGTTCCCAGAACTAGCCACAGTTATATGCAGTAATGCCTCAAACTTCAGACAACTTTAAGTCTCCAGAATTCAGCTATAGTTAAGGAAGCAAAAGAACCTGGTTCTTGAGTGGCTAAGACAATAAATTCTAGCATACACTTCCTGATTGCTCCACATGTGCCTGGAAGTCTGAGGATCTAGTCTACTGCATAGGAGACCTGGAATCCTTGGCGGGGAAGGGAGCAGGGACAGCAAAACTCTTACTTATTCAAAGCTCTGGATGAAAGTAAAATGAAAACTGTAAGCCAAAGAAGAGGATGCACACATCAAGAAATCAAAAGTTCATTTCCTCAAAGACATACAAATGGCCAATAGGTATATGAAAGATGCTCAATATCATCAATACAGAAAGCCAAAGGTCATCAGGGAAATAACCATCAGGGAAATGCACATTAAAGGCACAATTAGGTATCACCTCACACCTATTAGTTTGACTATTATCAACAAAAACATAAGATAGCAAGTGTCGTTGGCAAGGATGTAGGAAAATCAGGACCTTTGTGCACTGTTAGTGGGAATGTAAGTTAGTACATCCGCTGTGGAAAAGTATAGAAGTTCCTCAAAAAGTTACAAATATAATTACCATGTGATCCAACAATCCAACTTCTGAGTATTCATCCAAAAGAACTGAACTCAGAATCTCAAAGAGAGAGGTGTACCCTCATAACCAGTGCAACAGGGCAAGGAGCCATTAGCTACTCCTTGTAGTATGGAGGTGGCAAGGCACTGACCTGGGAACCTGCAGACCAGTTAGGGACTAGCCACATGTTTCTGCAGGGCTGGGGTTTGAGGAAGATAGTGCAGAAGACAAGGCTGGTTTCTTAGCCCACTTGAGCTAAACAACAATACCAATAGACTGGGTGGCTTATAAACAATAGAAATGTGTTTCTCACAGTTCTGGAGGCTGGGAAGTCAAGGCACTGGCAGATTTGTTGTCTCATGAAAGCTTCTTGGTTCATTGATGACTGTCTTCTCACTATGTTCTCACGTGACAGAAGGAGCAAAGTAGCTCTAAGGAGTCTCTTTTATAAGGACACTAATCCATGACGAAGGCCCCAGTCTCATGACCTCATCTAAACCTAACTACCTCCCACAGCTTCCACCTCCAAATACAATCACATTAAGGATTAGGCCTAACCCATGAATTTTAGGGAATCACAAACATTGAGTCTATAGCAACTGAAAGATAGGAAACGCCAGATCACAATGGGTCTTGGAAGTCATGCTATGAAGACTGCTTCACTTTAGAAACATCACTCTTTAGAAGAAGTCATCTTTGGGTTCCCGGGGCAGCATCTTTTTTTGCTCTTTTGAGCAGCACTATCCAATAAGAAATGTAATGCAAGCTGCACATGTAATTTTAAATTTTCCAGGAATCACATTACAGAAGAGTAAAAAGACACAGATAAAATTCATTTTAAGAATACAATGTTTCTTTCATTTTAACATGTGGTCAATATTAAAAAAATTATTCCTGAGATATTTAAGGGGTTTTTTTTAACCCTACTAAGCCTCTGAAATCTGGTGTGTATCTTACATTTACAAAATATCTCAGTTGCAACCAGCCATACTTCAAGGGAGTGGCTAATGGCTACCATCTTAGTGCAATTTTAAAGCAAGAAAGACTATTCTCTGGAGACCTAGATTTAAGTGAGCCCTTTTGGAGAGAGGCCTCCACTGGATGGAAAAAGCACTGAAAAATCATTACAGGGAAACTGAGGGAGAGACAGATGGACCAGCATAATTTACCGATAAACCCTAGCCTTCCTAGAGCCGTAAGTATCTTTATTTGACTTGCCATCCACCTTACCTTCAGTTGAGGCAAAATGACATTCTCCAAAACATGGTGGAAATAATCCTGAAGGGATCTCAACAGAACTGTTTGGGCCTCTGTCTCACCTGAGCCATCCACCAGACAGGTGTCGAGGCACGGGCTACTTGTAAAACTACTAGAGGCCCTGTGGACCCTGCCTTGTACTTAACGTTCCCAAAGATAGAGCTGATGCCTCCAGAGAAGCACTCTGTGGGTCCCTGAAGCCACTTCTTCAAGGGAGCAAAAACCTGTTCATGATCCACCCCCATGAGAATACTTCAGTCTGCCCCAACCAGGCTGGGAACCACATGGGAGTATATGGCACATAATGTGCACATGCGCACACCATGCATTTAGGACTCTTGCTGCTTTCCTTAGAATCACTAGAAGCACTCAGTAAGCACCTGGTTTCCATAACCAAACTCTTGGTGAGGAGGTCCTCAAATTTTTCCACCTCTGCTGTTAGAAAAGACAGATGGTCCAAAACTGCCCTCCTGTCGCTCAGAGCTTTCTGAGGGATTGATGGGCTGCCTTTCCTCTTGGGCTGCAGAGATAACGCACGGCGTGATTTAGGTAGAGGCCAGGGAGCACGCTGACGTTTTCTTCTTCATCCTCTTCCAAAAGCAGATCTATCGGACAAGCGTTCTTATTGGGAGAATAAAAACGTTATGCACTTTGATTTGGGCCTTACTGTATATTTTGCCAACACAGGTTAAAAAGGCAAAAGGGGAAAAGAGAGAACAAAAAAGACAGGCAGGAAGGGTTTTATGCAAGAAAAGCTGCTGATAAACACATAAGTCACACACAGCTCTTTGAATGCCCCGATCTGGTCTGCAGAGATAAAGGCACCTCACCCTCTCAGAGGGGGGAGAGCAGTTTTGCCATGTGACAAGTTAGCCCCAATTAAGAAGGAATGCTTGGTGAGTTAATTCTCTCTTACAAAAACAAGAGAAAAAAGGAGGGAAAAAACCCCTGTCATTCCCCATCCCTGCTGCATGCACAGCTGCCCGTTCTGCCCCTCTCCTGCTAACTCATTTCCTTGACGAACACAGCCAGACCTGTGGCTTTGAGTACCGTCTACACACGGGGCATTCCCAGGACATGTCTCTAGCGCCCAGCCCACCCTCACCACACTGCCTCTGCTCCTGGCTGTGTTTCCTTCTCATCCCAGTCACCCAGTTGCTCCAGCTGAAAAATCTTAGATGCACCCTTGACTCATCTCCTACTCCCTCATGCCATATCCAATCCACTGGCAAATCCTGTAGGCTCAGAATACATCCAGGCTCTGACCACTCTCGTCTCCTTCCCTGCTACCATCCCCACAGAGCTCCACCTCTTATCTGACTTCACAGACTTTCCCACTGGTGTCTTCACTCCCATTCCTATCCTTTATAATCACCACCCACATAGCAGTGAGACTGAGCCCTCAAAACCTAAACCAGATCGTGTCCTTCTTCTATTCAAAAGCCACTGGCTCCCCAGCTCCAGTTGGATATATCTAAACTCTTGCCACAGCAAGAAGTCCCCCAGGTCCCCAAGCAGCTCCCACGCAGCAACAGCTGCAGTGACCTCTTTGCTGGTTACCTAAGAACGCCGTCTCATTCCCACCTTAGGGCCTTTGCACTACAGTGCCTTCCGACGAGTTCTACCGCAGACCTTCACAGGACCATCTCCCTCACTTCATTCAGTTCTCAACCCAAAGCCACCTCCTGAGAGGGCCTTCCTACACCACCCCCTCCAAAATTGTGCCTCCACCATACCCTATTCCCTTACTCTGCTTTATTTTTATTCATAATGCTTACCACTACCTGATTATATGTTATATTTCATTTGCTTACTTATCTACCATCTATCTGCCTGCACCAGGATGTGAAATCTGAGAGGGTAAGGACTTGTCTTATCTGTTGTTGTATCCCCTTTGCTGAGAAGAACACTGAGCACATAGGCAATCAATAAACATTTGTTAAACAACTAGATGAACTTGTCAAACTGAATCATGGGCAATTCTTTTAAAGTGGCTGGTTTTAGGAAACACTTTCCCTTCAGTCAAATGTAAATATCAGTGGAATGAATGAATGAATGAATGAATGAATGAATGAATGAGGCAGAGGGCCAGAAAAGGACTGTGTAACCTACATACAAATAAAAGCGTGGCCAATGTGTTCTTGCTGTCAGGACTTTATCCCTCAAATCTATAGTCTTCCATGGAATGAGTTAAATACCCTGGTTCATCCAACTGGCAAATTAGGCTACTGTTGTGGGGTGAAGATTCTCACTATGACACCCCAGAAATAAGGCCAGGAGGGTGATCTGCAAGTAAGAGGCCTCAGCTTTGGAGATCAGAGGACACCCCACTTTGTTCCTTCTGCTGTAAATGCAGCTTGCTTTGACCTCAGACCTGTCCACTTTTGCTCATGTTTTTCCTGTCAGACACCCTGAAGTCTTGAAAAGATGAGGCAAAATGGCCATATATTTCCTCTTGAGAGTTTTGAGGATTGGGTTTTTTTTTTAGAGAGAGACGGAGAGTGTACATGTGCGCAAGAGTGGGGTATGGTGGAGGGCAGAGTGAGAGGGAGACAGAATTCCAAGAAGGCTCCACACTCAGCATGGACCCCAACATGGGGCTCGATCCCACGACTCTGAAATCATGACCTGAGCTGAAATCAAAAGGCAGACACCCAATGGACTGAGCCACCCAGGAGCCACCTCTCTTTTGAGAGTTTTAAATAGGAAGTGTGTCCAGTGCTACCTAGCCCAAGCTGAAAGACTTCATCCCTAACATCAGCACCTAATAAGATTTATCTTCCTACCCAACAAACCTATGGGTTCAAAAAAAAAAAAAAAAACTGTCATGGAATCATTGAGAAAGAAGGTGCGTTCATATTCATTAAGTCCAACTTTTCCCATTTCACAGATGAGAAAACTGAGATGCAAAGGAATGATTGGCTCATTTCACTGCTAGTCAGGAGCAGAGTTGATGTGATAACCATGCTTCTTTACACCTTCCACCCAAAGCACACTCAACTGCCAATTGCTTAACCTGCCTCTGGACTTGCCCAGGGAAAGCTCCCCTATTCTAAGTGGGAGATAACCTGCAAGTCCATCATCTTAAATAAAATAGTCCCACACCACCCACGACTGAAGTTCATTTCGTCAAAACATGAAACCTCCAGCTCACTCCTTCACAAAGCAGGCAACTCCTTGAACAAGCTCTGTCGCTGGTTGTCTCTCATGTAAAATCTGGCTCTGATGACCTGGAATTTTTCTCTGTTGGCCCCAAGTATGCCACCCTGGAGGCAAATATCACAGTGATTAAAAATATGTTTTTCCAATCCTGCCACTTGTGACAACATGGATGGACCTTGAAGTCATTAGGCTAAGTGAAATGAGCCAGACACAAAAAGGCAAATACTATATCATCTCACTTACATGTTACATGTGAAATCAAAAAACAAAACCCAACTTATAAAAAGAGAGATCAGATTTGTGGTTACCAGAGATGGGGTGCAAAGGAGGCAAAATTGGAGGAAGGGAGTTAAAGGTACAAACTTTCATTCATAAAATAAATAAGTGCTAGGGATGGAATGTACAATGTGCTGACTATAGCTAACCATGCTCTATGATACATAGGAAAGTTGGTAAGAAGGTAAGTCCTAAGAGTTCTCATCATGAGGAAACTTTTTTTTAGATTTTATTTATTTATTCATGAGAGACACAGAGAGAGAGGCAGAGACATAGGCAGAGGGTGAAGCAGGCTCCCCGCGGGGAACCCAATGCAGCCCTCAATCCCGGGACTCCAGGATCATGACCTGAGCAGAAGACAGACACTCAACCGCTGAGCCACCCAGGTGCCCCCATAAGGAAATCTTTTTTCCCTTTTTTCTTTCCTTTTTATTGTATCTATATGACAAGATGGATGTTAGCCGAACCCACTGTTGTAATTATTTCACAATATATGCAAATCACACCATCATGTTGGATGCCTTAAACTTATACAGTGATGTATGTCAGTTTTTTCTCAAAAAAACTACAGAAAAGTATATGCACTTCCATAGCAGATGCACTTGTTTCAAATCCTGGCTCCTCCTCTTATTTCTAGTTATGTGACCTGATGTCATGTTTTTAACTTCCCCACAAGACAGAGAATATTCTAAGTGGTATGACCCTTCTACATAGATAAAAACTATGGAAATAGACACATTTTGTTCACTGACTCAAAGATGCACGTGTAACATTTCTGTTTGTTTGTTTTTCATTTCTATTTTTTTTTTAAGGCTACCTATTAGAATCTGGAGCCTGTCGCAATCACCACCAGCCAGGTGGCAGCTGAAGGCTGGGGTGAAGAATGTCCACTGACACTTTAAGGTAACACCAAGAAATGGCCGACGCTAAAGCATCTTATGTTCTATAAAATATAATAAATCTGGTGGTAAGTGTGTATAAATTCTTTCTGGAAAGAATCAAAGACACATTTAGAAGCAGTTACCTCCAGGGAGAGAAACAGAAAATGGGAAATGAGGCTTTCACTTTCCATTATCTCCCACCCTACACAGTTTGACTTTCTCAACCTGCGAAATGTATTCAATAATAAATGAGCCATTTGGGGCTTATTTTCTCCTTTGTACTTCTTTTACTTTAAAAAGTCTTAATCGATCTTAATTTTTTTTTAAATAAAGAATAAGTGGAGTAAATAATTAAGCGTATCATCTTAATTCGTGAACTTTCTCCCCTCTCCGCTTCTTTGCAGTTGAGAAACTAGGAAAAGTTCCTAAAGATCTAAAGAGACACAGAAAAGGATTTACAGTACAGTGCAAGGAGCACAGGGCCAGAGATGGAAGATGGGGATGGACGGCACCTCAAATTAGCCAAACTGTAGGGAGGCAATTACCTGCATGCATTTCTGTAGCTGCCAAATTCTGTACTACCCTCTTGAAAAGCCATTTGTCAAAATATAAAAATTAAATATTCATGCCTTTGACCCATAGACTACACTACAGTGCTTTTATTGTAAAGAAAGTTTCTACAATGGTTTTTAAATTCCAAGCATTAAAATATTCACATAATTTCTTTTAAGAGCAAAAATAATTGGCAATATCTCAAATTTACATCAATAGGTTAATAGTTCAGTAAAATATGATACATCCAGTGAATGGGAATGAATCCATAATAATATTATGTAAAACCTTATAAAAATATGATAACCAGATTACATTTTACAAAGCAAGAAATAAAACTGTGATTGGGTCAAAGAAGTAACACTTTTTTATGCAGAAAATTTAGAATGTTGAAGAAACAGACAAATAAGTTCCAAGAGGGAATACATATGGAATAAGGAAGACAGACACCTTAAGTCTAGCATTCAGTTATTTATTCAACCTTTGTGGTTTATGTACTTTCTTTGTGCTTCATATTGTGCTCTGAACTGAGGTATAATGGTGAAGAAACAGGCCTTGCTTCTTGTCCTAAAGAAGCTTGGGACTTAGTAACATACAGATAATCCATTTCCCTGAGGAAGTTAGCAGAACAAAGTAATCAAAGTAAAATTAACAGATGGTAAAATAAAGACAAGCCAACTCAAAAAGCTAAAAGAAGAGCATCCAAATAAACCTTAAAGAAAGAGGAAGGATTTATTAAAGGTAAAAGCTGGAAATAATTCATTCAGCTCCTAAAAAGCAGAATCAATAAAAAAGTACTTGGTTTGTGAAAACACCAGTAATACAAACATCTCACAATGCTAATCAATAAAAAAAGAGAAAAAAGAAAATCCAAAATGTAAGGAATAGAGGATTTCTGGTTTCCAGCCCCACAGGTAAGGAGCTTGGAAGTTCCCATTCCCATCCTCGCACCACAGACAAGGCTGACCAAATTGCAAACCGAGGGTTCTTCTCAGCTCCGTCAGAGGACTGACATCACTGGACAATCTGTGGCCCCAAGGCAGGTGCATACAGGACATCACAAGTCACCAGAGCCGATGCCCAGGCGCAGAAACCCCCATGGAAACCAGCGGTGGGCGAGAGAAAGACAGTAACTGACAAAATGCTAGAGGCTCAGTGTGAACACGTTTGAGGGTCTAAAACTCCAGAGGGATCTAGTCTTAGGGGGACATCTCCCCACTTGTGAGCTTTCTCTTCCTGCATCCCAGGGTCCTCACAGTGAAGACTGGAGAACCATCTCCTTGCAACACAGGGAGGGACCAAGAAGCCGTTTTGAAAAACATGCAGAGAATCTGCTCTTCTTACCAAATATGAACAATGGGAAAGGGCTTACAACCACTGCCGTGAAATGTTTGTTTGTCATAAAAGAAAACTCTGCACCACTCCATGATGATGAATTTTTAAAGCCTCAGAGACATGGTTGATTTTCAAAGACACAAAATGACCAGAACTGAAAAAAAAAAAAAAAAAAAGAGAGGAAAGGTTGAATGGAGCAAAGCAATGGTGTGAGGACATGAGCTTTCTCCTGTGCTTCTCTAAGAAATAACCTGATGTCGTTCTGGAATGAGGTTTGTGTCAAATACCTCTAAGATGTGCAAGCATAGTGACCTATAAATTACCCTTATGCAAATTTCTTCTAACAAAATAATAAATAAGAGTGCAAAAGTGTATTCTTCCATAGTCATTGGTATTTAACAAAGTGCTGTAGGTAATAGCAAAAACTGGAAACAGCTTACATGTCTAATAACAATTTTTTAATTTTATTGATTTATTTTACAGAGAGAGAGCACAAGCAAGGGAAGCGGCAGGCAGAGGGAAAAGGAGAAACAGGCTCCCTGATGAGCAGAGAGCCTGACATGGGGCTCTATCTCAGGACCCTGAAATCATGACCTGAGCCAACTGAGCCACCCAGGTGCTCCTCTAATAATTTTGGTAAGCAAAGGGCAGTACAGTCTATACAATGGTCTGCTACTCAGTCATTAAAAATGAGGCTGTGGGTACTTCTCGATTCCAAAAGATGTTCGTGATATATTAGTGACAAAAAGCAACTTGCCAAACAAGATGAATAGCATGACTCCATTTTTTTTTTAATTTATTGAGAGAGAAAAGCATTTTGGAAGACTACATGCCAAGTTGCTAATAGTACTTAAATCTGGAGACTTGATGTACTCGATGTACTCAATAGTACATAATTCTTGAGTCATGCGTGACTTGTCGGTTTTTTCTTCATTTTGAGTATTTTTTATATTTGCATAAATATTAAAACAAGTATAAAATATACATATGCAGAAAAACTGACCAATAAAAAGTCAATATTGTCGCTGTCTCGTGTGCTGAAAATACGAGCTAACATTTTTTAGTCTTATTCCTATAGTCCAGCAGATTAGAAAGTCTCGAATGACAATTTCATTGATAAACAAACTTGCAAACAAGGATTCCTAGGTTGCAATGCCAACTCCACCTCTAACAATGTAAGCTCAGCAATGATTTCCCTCCTCTTGTCTCACCTCCTCATCTTCAAATCAAGAGAACTGGAGGAAGCCTTCCAGAGGCCCAGCTCTAATGCCCACTTGGCTACTATCTCTTCAAACTGCCATTTCAGTTATGCAAGGAACATCTATTTCTGTTGCAAGATTGATACACAATCCATTAAGAAACAGATTTTGAAGAAGGAAGAAGAGGAGAAGGAGGAAGTAATGTTAATTTGTTTCATTACAAAGATTTAGTAGGAACAACCATCCAAAAAATGGAAAATGTCAAGTGGGCCACCAAAAGCCTCCAGCAGGAATGGGTACATCTAGGTGCAAATATTAAATGGGATCAACTGCCAGAAAGGAATACAGAGGGGTATGCATGCTGCACTGGTTCAAACATCAGTTCCATTTTAAGAGATGATCACACAGTAGGCTAGAGACCCACCACAGCCCTGAGTAGCTCACAAGGGTTCAACTGTGCTGCAAGGAACATTGGCTGGTCTTCCTCCAACAGCAAATGATGCGCTCTTACTATCCATTCAGTGTAGTTCAGTGTTGAATGACTGCATGTTGTTCCAGACCAGGCACTATGCCAGGGCCAGGGATCCAGAAGGGATGAGGCACAGACTGTGTTCTCACAGATCCTAAGGATCCATGAAGAGAGGAAAGGCAAAGGGATAATTTCCATATTGCAGAGGAATGCATTAGAGAGGTATGACTGGAGCCCTTCCTAGGCCCTGACAGGTGGGTGAGTTTTAGCCAGATGTATTAGGAACCAGGCAAAGGCCCTATGAATCCATTTATGTTACATATAGGGAGCCCACAGTGCCCACGTCTGCCAGAGCCTGATGGTGGGAAGGCAGAGGTGGGTTTGAAAGTATAGAGAGGCCACAATGAGCTGTAAGCTAGGCAGTTACATGCTCAGATCTCATTTGAAATTTCAGAAACAGCCCCTCCATCAGATGGAAATCTAGGGACCAAGAAAATACATCCAGGGACATGTCCTTGACCCCTCTCCATACCACTGCACACCCATTGCAACCCATCCCCAGGTGGCCTGTTTATAAGTAGAATGGCCTTTCCACATTTGAAATCGATGAGTACTGGAGCAAACCACTGGCAGAGTGTGTGTGTTTGGTGGGGGGGGGGGTGGGCGATGAGGATATCACCCTAAGCTGACACCCCCTTGGCTTTCCCCTTGCCCCACAGTGGAGAAATGTGAAAGAGCAGAAAGCTTGGTCTTTGTGTTTCCAATTCTCACACTTAGCTCTAATTTGTAACTTCTTTCAAGGCCTCTGCTTCCATTTAAATTAAATCTGCAAAAAAAAATTAATTATCTGGTAATTTTTCAGTCAAGGAAAACAAATCAAAACCAAGCATGTTCACCCTGTGCCCCCGTGCCATTTGCTAACCCTCACAATCCAGGACTGGGGTAGTTGCCCACCCAGGTGCTGAGCAGGCACTGCTTGTGGTCAAGGACAGAGGGCCAGACCCGGCTCAGCAAGCAGCATGCTTCAGCCTGAATGAGAACATTTCTTCTAGACATCAGGGAGCCTGGGAGGGAGACTCAGAAAGTGGGAATGGTGTAGGGGTGGGTGGAACAGGTGACGTGAGTAATGGGATGTCACCAAGCAGACTGCAGCAAGGCTATAATGGAAGAAGCCTGCATGTTCCTTGAGAGCAGTTAAAGGCTGTGTTCTTTCCTGAACATTGTTAGCATCATTTATTCCCATCGAGAAGCAGGGAAGCTTTGTTCCAAGACACACGCCCAGCTTCACAACATTTTCAAGAAACCAAGAGGCCATACCCTGGTATGGATTCCTGCCAGCCGTTAGCTTTCCTTGATATTAATTCCACCAGAAGATAGATGTCTCCTGGTGGGGTAAGGCATCTGCAAGCAGCAAGCAGGTTTTGTTGATCCAAGACAGGAAAGGAGAGGGGCTGCGAAGAACCATGGTGAGAGTGTAAGAAAGGCACTCAATCTCTCTAGGCCTCAGTGTCCTATTGACAAAAAAGGACTGACAGATACTCATGGCGCTGCCCTTTCCCCTACATCCTACCTTCACAGAGGTGATGGCTAGAGCAGCAGTAGCCATACTGCGACCAGGAGGGAAAGGCCAACACAAGCACATAGCTGTCTGTCCTGACATATTGGAGCCACTGATTCAAGAAACTGGCTCCAGGTTTTTTGTTATATGAAAGAAAAATGCACACTGTTGCTTTAAACAACTGTAAGTCGGGTTTTCTATTACTTCAGTCAAATTCAGAGCGAACTGAGGGAATTTTGCTAGGATAATTCAATAAGATAATATATGGACATTGCATAGCACAGAATCTAAAAAGCAGCAGGAGCTCAGTGTTATTAGTCCTTTCTCTTATCATTCTCTTCTTTGAAAATAAAACCTCTCCTGGAGTTGAAGTACTATCAGAGCGAGTGAAAGTCATTGGCATGTTTGCAGTGTAGACTCAGTGTCAGAGCAAGAGGATCTTGAGGACCATATGTCACATCCTCATCTTATACTTAAGAACGTAGATGCCCAAAGACGAGAAGCTACTCGCCCAAGGTCACCCAGGACAGGAGTGGCCAAAATCACAGGCTATCCCCCAGGGTCCTGACAAGCAACTAGTGACCCTCTGATGGGATCACTTCTAGTGGGGAGACCTCAGACTAAGAACTTAGCAGCTCCCCTGGCCTGGAGCAGAGCTTCCAGACTCCGAATCTCTCTCCTGCCCAGCTCTCTCTCCTTTTCCTGGCATTTCCCATCTGGGCCTCCAGATCTTCCCTTTTACCTGCTCCAGATTCTCCCCATTCCCCACTCTAGCCCACATGTGAACCATGGGTACATCGTATCCACTCCCACTTGCACTGGTGCCTACAAACCTTCAGTAGCACCAATGACATGAAGCCCAGTTCCTCAGATGCCATGCACAGCCTAAGCCATCAGACTCCAGCCAGATCGCTCTGCCTCCACAGCAGGCTCTGTTCACATTCAGATGTCCCATCCCTGCCCAGAGATGTTGGGCCGTGCCTATCCCACCAAGGCACTTGCACTTTTCTTGCCCTATTGAAAAGTTTCCCACTTCTCAAGAGCCAGATTTTCCTCCTCTGAACTCCAGAAGAACTTATTTTTGGCTTTAGCCATGTTAGTACTTAGCATATATGCTTCAGGCTTCCAGTTAATCCTTTGGTCACTAAATGTCCAATCCCTTTACCTAGACTGGCAAGCTCCTTGCAAGCAAAAACTGTTCCGTCTTTGTCTTGGGTATGAGCACAGAGGAGAATCTCACAAGCAGTGTTAGCAGCCAGACCTCAGCATCAGCAGCAAACAAATATAGGACTCCAAGTCAGTGCCACTAACATGCCACCTTTGCTACTTGCCAGGGTGTTAACCGGGATCCCAGCAAGGAACACAGAGAGCTCACTGGAATCTTGAAAAGAACTTAAAGAATCAATCGTGTGTGCAAGGTGAAGGGACCAGAAAGGATGGTAAGGTGCCCAAGGATAGCAGTGGCCTAGACTGAGGGGAAGGGGAGGAGGCAGTGAGACATAAAACCATGGAAAAGGACCCAGCCATAGCTGCACATGCAGCTGAAGAAGACCCATCAGTACAAAACTCCACCAAAGCAGAAAAGAAGCAGAGGAAGAAATATCCCTACCTCTCTCTCCTCCCACCTCTCATCTCTGCTGATGCTTCTCATTGGCCATATTCAATGGGAAGCCAGAGGCAAAGAAATGTGAATGATGGAGTCTGTAGTGGTTAGCCCTGCCCTCACCTCCCCAGGATGCAGAGCAATGTAGAAAAAGGTCCAGAACACACAGGGGGAGGGAGTGGAGGCCAAGAGGGACAAATGGGGGAAAAACCAGCACAGAGGCATTGCCTAAACAATTGATTGGCATCATGTCTTTTAAGCAATCATAATAATCCTGTGGAGAAAAGATTTTGATCCTTAGTTACAAATGAAGAAACTGAGTCACAGGGAGATTCCTTAACTTGACAAAGTCCCAGAGTTAAAAAGTGACTGAGCCAGGGTCTGAATGCAGATGGATACCAGATCCTCTGAAACACTAAAATGCTTCATAGAATAAACAAAGAAATGAACAAATGTAATTAATTAATGCAATGATTTATTTCTCTTCTGCACAAGTCTCTGTACTAGAGAATATTCATAATCCCATAATCCCTATTGTGATGAATTTTTCTCCTGACCACTCCCCCCACCAAATTCACCTTAGTTGAATGTACAACCATAATTCAGAAAAATGGTTCTCAAACATTTTGTTCTCAGTACTTCTTTACTCTCAAAATTTCCTGAGAATCTCTGAAGAGCTTTTGTTTAGCTAAGTTATATTTGTCAACATTTGCCAAATTAGAAATTCAAACTGAGAAATTTTTAAAACACAAAGTACCCAGCACATAGAAAGATGATGCCATCGTGTGTCATGGAGATTCTGGAAAACTCCACTGTATATTCATGAGTAGGCTACTACCATCTTGTTATTATGAAAATAGTTGTGATCTCAAGGATCCCCTTGAAGGATCTGGGAACCTGCCAGTGTCCTCAGATAAGAGTTTGAGAACCATCAATCTAGATGATGTCTTCATTTCATTTAAGTAATTCATATAAACCTTATATATTATCAGCCAGGAGTTAGTGATTCAAACTTCATTTCTCTTCCCTCCTCTCTTTTTAGTCTCACTATTACTAAGACCCTCCTCTACTCAGAGTTCAGGGGCCACCTTCCAGAGCAAAGCCTAAAGGAGAGTGGTTCTAATAGGGACTGCACACATCCCCTAGAGCGGTCACACATCAGGACGTAGCCTGTCCAGGGGCATGTCAGGGAACAGGCAGCAGGTTATAATATAGAGAGCAGAGCAGACTCTTCTAAGAGACAATGACAAACTGGCAACAGTCTGGGAGGGCCAGCAGGGGTAGAGACAGCAAGTAATCACCCTAAAGCAAGATGAGAAGGACAAGAGAAGTATAGGAGGTAGGAAACAGCTCTGAAGAGGGCTGGAGAATGCAGGCCCGAGCTGTTCTTTTATTTTTGAAAGGCTTGGCTAGTGCCCTTGGCCATCAAAGCAAGACAAGACGAAGGAGGCAGCCCCCTTCCTCCCATCCTTAAAGCTGATCATCTCCCTCACTGATATTCTAGGCTCCAATAAACTCTGAAATGTAATCAGAAAAATGGTGGATGAGATGCTGCATGGAGTCACTTGGTATGACATAGTGCCCTTTTTTTATCTGGTTTTGTACTCTATCCTTCTTTTATGCTAGCTTTAAGGTATTTGATTTTGTCCACCTACTTTCTATCCTTCAGTGAGCATATTTATATTCTGCAATGAAAAGAAAGATTTCATATCCTAGCCTCTAACATGAAACTATTTCATGGAAAATGTACGTGACCTCATCCCAGTCTCCTTTCTCCACAGGAAGAAATGAATTCTCTTTGAAGTCATCTCTGCCAACTCACATTGGTTACCATTCGTTCCCAGCCAAGAGTCGATATAGGAATAGATACACCCCATCATCTTCACAATCGTTTCTATTTTTCAATCACCTACCACGAGTTAACACTGAGACACATACTTTATATATGTTATTTCTAAGCTTCATAACAACTCCGCTAAGGGAGAACCATTTTCCTATGTTATAGATGAAGAAACTGAGACTCAAAGAAGTAAAGTGCCTTATCCCGCTGGTAATTGGTAGAGCCACAATTTGAACCCAAAAAGTGGTTCCAAAATTCATGTTAATCCAGTTTCCGTGAAGTCTTTCGATCATCTCTTTTGCCCTAATCAGCAGTAGTCTTTTTAGTATATTCTCTTCATGCTTCCCAGACTTGGTCACTGTCATATTAGCCACACCTCTCCTGAGAGTGTACATAATTCTTGTTTGATGATTCCTGATGTGAGCAGAAATTAACAAAGATTGTGATTTGATAAAGAAGTGACCCCCTGGACTTTCTGATGACCACACAGAAGGCATGCTTACTATCTCTTGAGCTTACAGCTGAGCATTTCCTCCATTGACTATAAGAGATATTATCATTCTCTTCCCTTCTCACAGACTATTCCTTCAGTGCTTTGCTAACTATTTCTAGCCTGTCCTTGGAGCCTGCAATTCCAATCACTTGTTTAAAAACAAATTAGGTAAATCTCCTTTTTGCTCACTCTGTGTGTTTTCTCTCATTATCCTTGGAGAAATTAACTCTCCCTGGATATCTAGGACAAAAGCACATAGAAGCTGAAAATATCTGGTTTACTGCAGGGGGGAAAGGTTCAAAAGGACTTTATTCAGATCCTTTATTATCCCCAGATATCAGCATTTAAAAATCTCCTGCCACTGCCACTATCCATTCTCCTGAGTCCTAACAAGTTAATACAATAGATAGGCAAATGCCACAATTTTCTATTCAGAAGATTGCCCTGAAACTAGCCATGGATATGAGTGTATTTGTGCATCTATTTACATGTGTGCATGTTGAGATGTATTCTGTAGACATGTAGAAGGAGCATGTGAGTAAATGGTGTTACTCAAAACCTACTCTTAGTAGACATGGCCTCCCTGAGATCTCAGAAGAGTGTGGAGAACCAGTTGTTTAAACATTAGATTCAGCTAAAAGGATGGGAGACACATCTTATTCACAAGTACTGCAGATTACAGAGAGAGATGTGGCTCCCATACCATATTTCTTTGTTTAAATGTCTCAAGAGTGATATCATCAAGATGATGACATAGGTTGTTTGCAATTTCAGTCCCCCTTACAAGAATACCAACTAGTAACTATCAGTAGACAAGACACCATTGTGAAAATCCCAGAACCTGAGAATGAAGCTGAAGCATCCCATGGGCCTCATGAGAAGGACCACATTAGAAGGGTAAGAGGATTGGTTTCTTTGACCACATAGCCTCTCACCCAGGCTTCCACACTAAGAATGCTCCTCCATCCCCAGCCTAGGATTTCTCTAGTAGGAAAAGAGAGCCCAAAGTGGACATCCAGCTTCTTCAGCATTATAGGACACTTCCTATAAGGCTCACTCAGGTCTCACTCGACAGGAATCACTGGAGAAATCTTTGAAGCTTGACCACTGAGAATCAGATAGAGATGAAAAATGGAGTGAAATTTATAGCACCCAGGACTCAGAACTTGATGGACCACATTTCTGCTTGCAGTGGCACCCAAGCAGAGATCCCAGCCAGTAGCTTTGCATCACTGCAGAGTTGATATTGTGGCCATAACTGGCCAGAGACCTTGGTAGGCAAATTTGCCTGATTTGAGTCCCCAGCTGATGGGCCATACTGGCCATGGAGCCTCTATAGCTCACCTGGAAAGGGAAGCGAATTCACAGCCCTGCCCAAATGCTGAAAAAAGCTTCTAGTCCCACCCAACTAAAAAGCTGGACAGCCACAGAGGACATCCTATAATTCCACTCAAGAAAGGAGCCAAGCCAGAAGCTCTGGCCAACTGTTGAGCATAATCTCTGGCCCTACATAACTGGAGACTTGAACAGTGACCCTGAGCAGCCTCAGGGCCTAGCCTACCTTACTGCCCAGCCAAAGCCCTGCCCAACAGTGGGACCCAATCTACAGCTCTGTCTGATTATTGAACACAGCATGTGACCTCGCCCAGGTAAGGAGCCAACTAGGGACCCTGCCCAACTGCAGAACATAGCCTGCAGCCACACCAGACCAAGGAGCCTGAACAGTGACCCCACTCAACCACAAAGCACAGCTTTTAGCCTCATCTAAGTACAGGGTACAGATAGAGGCTCTATCCAACCAGAAGGCCTATCCAGTGACTTCACCCAACATCAGAGTAATAGCCAGCTGCTTACCCAATCAACAAGCCCACCCTCAAGGACCATCCAACTTCAGGACACAGCCACAGCCTGCAGCCCTACCTGACCATAAAGCCCTAGCCAAGATCTCACCTGGATGCAGAATCTAACCAGCAGCACCATCTGGCTGGGGGACACAGTCTGAAGCTCCAACCAACCAGGAATTATTGTGGAGCCCAAGCGGCATCCCTGCCCACCAGCAGTATCCAGCCAGTGGCAGTGCCCTGCGAGGAACACAGCCTGTGACCCCACCCAATCAGAGCTGATTGTAGACCCCAGGTAGTGGTCCCACATGACCACAGAGCACAGACAGTAGTTCTACCCAATCAGGAGCATTCCCAAAAGTCCTGCTGAAATTCATAATCCAACCAACAAGCCCACCCAACCACGGAACCCAGATAATGGCACCCCTCCCAACCTCAGAGCACAGGGAGTGGCCTCACCTGAGATATTTCAATAGCAAACCTCAGTAGCCCACAGGTGCTACCAACTGACCCTCCCAGCAATCCAAATTGAGCTGACTGGTGAAGGTCTTTCTCTGCTGAAGTAAGACAATAAGGTCTTAAAGAGGAGACAGCTTACTCATAAATGCATAACAATACAAGGATACAAGGATCATGAAAAATCATATAAACATGATACCACCAAAGGCACTAATAAAGCTCCAATAACCGACTCTAAAGAAATGGACATCTCTGAACTATCTGACAAAAATTGTAGAATTATCCTCTTAAACAAGTTCAATGAACTAAAAGAACATAGACAAAATTCAGGGGGAAATATGTGAACAAAATAAGGAGTTCAACCAAAAAATAGAATCATCAAAAACAAAAGATAGATATCCTACAGCTGAGCATACATTGACTGAACTGAAGAATTCCATAAAAAACTTCATTAATAGATTTGACTAGACAGAAAAAAGGATCAGTGAACTCTAAAACAGGTCATCTGAAATTATCCAGTCAAGGAGCAAAAAGAAAAAAGAATGAAAAAGAATGAAAAAAATCTACAGGATTAATGGGATGCTATTTCATTCATATACACTCATATGGGACTCCCAGAAAGAGAAGAGAAAAAGAAAGTGACAAAAAGTATATTTAAAGCAATAATGGCTAAAAATTTCCCAAACGAAGAAAGAAAGGGACATCCAGATCCATGAGGTCCAAAAGACCCCAAATAGATTGAACTCAAAAGTTATACCTAGACATATTATAACTGAACTGTCAACATACAAAAAGAGAATTTTGAAAGCAGCATGACAAAAAGCAATTCTTCGCATACAAGAGAGCCCCCATAACACTCTCAAGCAGATTTCTCAGCAGAAATTTTGCTGGCCAGAACAGAAGGGATGTTATATTCAAAGTATTAAAAGAAAAAACTCTCAACAAATGATGCTGTACACGGCAAAGCTGTCCTTCAGAAATGAGGGCAAGATGAACACTTCCCCAAACAAAAGCTAAGGAAGTTCATCACCAGACCTGCCCTACAAGAAATACTAAAGACATTCTTCAAGCTGAAATCAAAGGATTTAATTAACATCATGAAAACATATAAATGTTTAAACCTCACCAGTAAAGGTAAATATATAGTCAAAATCTGATGCTCTATAATTGTAATGGTGGTGCATAAATCACTTACAACTCTAGCCTAAAAGTTGAATATAGAAGCAACTGAGTGGCTCAGTCAGTAAAGTGTTTGCCTTTGGCTCAGGTCATGAACTCAGGGTCCTGGAATTGAGCCTCACATCAGGCAACCTGCTCAGCAGAGAGTCTGCTTCTATCACTATCTCTGTGATCTCTCTTGCTCTCACTCTCTCTCTTAAATAAATAAATAAATAAAATCTTTTTTATAATAATAAAAATTTTGAAAATTTTAAAAATAAAAGTATTAGAAATAACTGTAACTACAATCATTTGTTATTGGATACACAATATAAAAATGATGTAAATTTTAACATCACAATCTAAAATGTTAAAGTATAAAGTTTCTGCATGCCATTGAAGTTAAGTTGTTATCAGTTTAAACTAGGATATTGTAATTGTTTTGTGCAAGCCTCATGGTAACCACAAAAATATACACACAAAAGATTATGAGAGAGGAGTCAAAGCATATTGCCATAAAAAATCATCATATTACAAAGGAAGACAGAAAGAGAGAAAGCAAGAAACAGAAGATCTAAAAAAAACTTTACTTAGCAATAATTACTTTAAACGTAAATGGTTCAATTGAAAAGCATAATGGCCAATGAACAAATGAATAATATCCAAAAATATACTTCTCATAAGAGACTCATGCTAGTTTTAAGGACATACAAAGACTGAGAGTGAAAAGGTGGCAAATATATTCCAAGCAAATGGAAAAGCATAAGAAACCAGGGATAGGTATACTTACACCAGACAAATGAGACTTGAAGCTAAAAATGGTCACAGGAGACAAAGAAGATCATTATATAATAACAAAATGGTCAATTCATTAGGAAGACATAGCATTTATAAATATTTAGACACTCAACTTTGCAGCATCTAAATATTTAAAGCAGATACTAGGACAAAAAGAAGAAGAAAACAGCACTACAGTAATAGGAACTTTAATATCTCACTCTGAACAGTGAATAGATCATACAGATAATCAGAACCAGAGAATTTAGACAACACTACACACCAAACAGACCTCATAGACATACACAGAGCATTCCATCCAATAGAAGCAGAATACACATTCTTCTCAAATGCACATGAAACATTTTCAAGAACATATCATACAATGGGGACCCCCCAAAAATCTCAATAATTTGAGTAGATAGAAATTATATTAAATATCTCTTCTGAGCAGAGTGGTCTAAAACTAGAACTCAATAGCAGAAAGAGAAGTGGTAAATTCATAAATATGCAAAAAAATTAAGCTACATGCTCCTATACAGCCACTGGATCACAGAAGAAATCAAAAGGAAAATCAAAAAACATCTTAAGACAATAAGAAATGGAAATACACATACCTGAATTTATGGGATGCAGCCAACACACTTCTAAGAGGAAACCTCATAGCTATAAAAAGCCATAAAAATGGGCAGCTAGGGTGGCTCAGTGGTTTAGTGCTGCCTTCAGCCCAGGCCCTGGAGACCCAGGATTGAGTCCCACATTGGACTCCCTGCACGGAGCCTGCTTCTCCCTCTGCTTCTCCCTCTGCCTCTCCCTCTGTCTCTGCCTCTCTCTCTCTCTCTCTCTCTCTCTCTGTATGTGTGTGTCTCATAAATAAATAAATAAAATCTTTAAAGAAAATAAAAATCCATAAAAAGGAGAATAAACTAAGCCAGGGTTACCAGGAGGGAGTAAATAATAAAGATTAGAGCAGAAATAGATGAAACAGAGAATAGGAAAACATAAGAAAATTTTAACAAAACTAAGAGTTGGCTGTTGGAAAAGATAAACAAAACTGACAAATCTTTAGCTGGACTAACCAAGATAAAAAGATAGGATCCAGATCACTAAAATTATAAATGAAAAAGACTTATAATTGATACCACAGAAATACAAAGAATCCTAAGACACTACCATGAACCATTAAATACCAAAAAATAGGACAACTTAGAACAAATGGATAAATTCCTAGAAACATACAACTATCCAAACTGAATCATAAAAATAAAGAAAATCTAGGGGCCCTGGGTGGCTCAGTCAGTTAAGTGTCTACCTTCAGCTCAGGTCATGATCCCAGGGTCCTGGGATTGAGTCCTGCATCTGGCTCCCTGCTCTGCAGGGAGTCTGCTTGTCCCTCCCGCTCTGCCACCACCCTGCCCTCAAGCTTGTGCTCTCTGTCGCTTTCTCATGCTCTCTCTCTCTCAAATAAATAAATAAAATCTTTTTTAAAAATTAGAATTAAAATTTAGTACATTGGGAATATTTTTTTCCTTAAAGCTAATTAGCTTAGGAGCAGATAAAAGCCAAGTTATCTAGGAAACAGAATCATGCTGTTCACTCTACAGAGATTGTGAGGCCTGGCCTTATCTGTCTGAAGATTCATGACAGTTGACTATGATAAGGAGAGTTGATGCCACCCAACAGTGGCCTGCCCTTGGTCCCTTTACACTTCACCTATGTCGCTTCTGAGAGAAAAACCTATTCCTGACAAAGACAACCAGGAAAGCAGCTCAACAAGTCTGCTTTGGGTCAACATGGACAGCAATCCATGGCTGTGACCTAAAGCCAGCCTGCCCTCAGATGGGGTGTGAGTTTGAATTATACAATGTTGTGAGGATGAAAACAAGAAAATGGAAAGGACCCACTCCTGAGCATCTAGAAAGGGCACTCTGCCCAGCATTTCACACATCTCTAACCCACATCCTCTCTTACAGGAAGCATGAGGATCACATGATATAGATGAAGATGTGAGAGCTTTGAGGCACTGAATGCCACACACAGCCTCACACTGTGGGTGAGCAGCGGGTAGGAGCAGCAGGTATGGATTCCTAAATCCATACTCTTCTCACAGCACCAGAAAACTCCTTCATATGCTGACCTTCACATAGAGATCCTGATATCCAGGAGCTTTGACCTTGTGTGACAGAGACTCTGCCCTCCATAGCAATAAGTCAAGGCACTCAGCTCCAGAGCTGAACTGGTCCAGGCCTGTGCCACTTACTAAGGAAGCAGCTCCTTCCTATATATCCTGGAAAGGAAAAGCAAGCAGGAGCAGGGAGGAGGGGCAGAGGGAGAGGGAGGAGCAAGCCTCAGCACTCTGCAGGGAGCCTGATACAGAGCCAGATCCCAGGACCCCAGGATAGCAAACACACCACAGTGGAGCCCCTCCAGGTGCCAACCAGGCAGCACTGCCTTCTTAGAGATCTGAGCTTCTCAGGGCTCTCCTCTGGGTCTCCAAGGCACTAAAGCATCGGCTCCAGTGGGCAGCACCCAGCTCTGCAGGCCCTCGTCTGACTTACCAGACAGTGATAACCCCATTCTCTCCCTTTGCTCCCATGTCCTGAGCAACGAACAGTGCTTCCTACATACTCACCTCCGCCCTACCTCAATGTTCCCTCTTCCCTCTTTTGCAGCCCTTCAAAGACCTGTACATACAACTCCTCATATTAAATTCCCTTTGTGAAGTACCTGGTGTTTCCATTTTTCTGACCTCATAAAAGACTCTACAGACTCCTGCCGTCGTCTAAGTAAAGCTGACGGTTAAAGGTGAAATCAGAGCTGCAGACTCCGCAAGAGAAAATCTCGCTTCATTTTTCTTATGCCCAACATGCCCTTCCAGAGTGGTGCTGTGGCTTTTATTCTGTCCATCAGTGAATCTTCCTAGGCCCTGGGAGCTAAAGTCACCCAGGCCAGCAGCCCAGTCCTTATCCCAACCCCATTAAGCTGCTAGCCTGAGGCCTCGCCTAGAGCTCCTGGGAGCAGTTCCACCAACATCTAACTTCTCCTGGCAGCTCGAGAGCCTCTCTTCTGCTAACCTTGGCTCACTGGTGGAAAGGAGCTAAAATATCCTGCTTGGCAGGAAGGGATATGGGCAGGCCAGCAAGCAGCCACACTTAGAGGACTGCTGTTCATAAGACTCATCCAGATTTGGGGGAGAGAAAAAAGAGGAGAAATGCTCTTGTCCTTCCACACCTGCCAGCATGACCCTTGCCACACTGTCTCATAGGGCCTCCTCCCATCACAGCACAACCCGTATGCAGCCATGTGTTCTCTTTCATTCATTAAAACTGACGTGTGGCGATGCATAACTGGCATCTGCTACATTAAAAAAATTAAAGGATAAATGAAGAGATGCTGTCAAGAAGCTTCCAACCCAATAAGATTGATGGAAAAGGAGAAGTCAAACTTCCATTCCAGTCCCTGATCAAAGGTATAGAAACTGTATGTGGACTGAAGAGCGTTCTGTGTTGAAATTCTTACCCTGGTTCACAAGATGTGACTGTAGTGGGCCTCTAAAGATGTAATGAGGTAATTTGAGGTCATATGATGGGTCCTAAGCCAAAATGATTGGCGTCCTTATGAGCAGAGAAGATTAGGACACAGACACACACAGGGCAGACCACGTGAGAACACAGGGAGAAGGCGGCTGTCTACAAGCCAAGGAGAGAAGCTTCAGAAGGAACCGACCCCTCTGACACCTTGAATTCAGACTTCCAGCCTCCAGAAATTCCACAATATTTCATCATGGCATCCCTAGCAAACCTAATAAAAAGGCCATATATTCTAAATTAAAATCTAGGACCCAACGTAAGAGCATTTGTTATAAAATTTAGACTAAAATTCTGAGTAGGCTTGAAGTGAAGCTATCTAAAGAAAGGTACTTCAGAAAGTCATGAATGGGCTTGCACTAAATGGGGTACAAGCCATGCCTACCTTATGCTGAACCAGCTCTCCCCAAAACTCCATCCCTAAGGCTGAATGGAAAAGAACAGCTGAACTCTGTCCAATGTGGGGTGGGGCAGTCAGAAGCAGACCTGTGACAAAGTCCCCAGCACTTGGAATTCCTCTTCTGTTTCACATTCTCTACAATCCCATGGACTTGCCCCAAAGCTACGCAGGCTGCAAACTACTTTTTAGTTTGGGTGAAGTCACTTACCTTCTCTCTGAACTTCTAACAGTTCTGCAAAGTTGGGAAAATAAAATCTACCTTGCAATATATTATGTCAATATATTTAAAAGGACTTTACAGAGGAGCCTGGGTGGCTCAGTCAAATGTCTACCTCTTGGTTTTGACTCAGGTCATGATCTCAGGGTGGTGAGACTGAGCCCCACGTTGGGCTCTGCACTCAGCAGCGTTGGGCTTTGTGCTCTATTTGGCGCCTGCTTCAGATTCTTTACCCCTCTCCTTCTCTCAGTCCCTCCTCCTCATGTGTGTGCATATGGTGCCCTCTCTCTTTCTCTCTCTCTCTCTCTCTCCCTCCCTCCCTCTTTCAAATATGAAGCACAATGCCAATGTCAGCCAATATTTACAATATCATTCCTTTTCGATGCAAAAATATGCAAAATCCCTTTTCCTTATTTCTCTTCAACTCAGCTGACATGAACAGTCCTTTTTAAAAAAGAATTGTCTTTGTTCAGGTTCCCACAGAAGTACAGCCTGAAATAAGAATTTGAGTGCTAGGAGCTGATTTTGGAAATGACCCCAGGACAACCCAGGAGGAATGCAGAGAAGCAAGACAAGTCTGGGACAACAGTCAATAAAAGGTGCATCACCAAACTGCCCCTGTGAGCCACTGGAACACAGTCCCTTGGAGGGACTCTGAGTGTATTTATGCACCTCACTCACTGGTTAAGAGACACTCTCAGCGGGTGTTAATTCAGACACTTATAGCAGACAGAGCTAACTCTGGTCACCCAAGAAAACCCTCAGGCAAAGGCAAGTGATTTGAAGCCAGACACAACTGCATTAAACGATAAGGCCCAAGACAATGTGAACATGTGCCTGAAGAACCATCCAAGGATGGTTCCAAGTGGTGGCTCAGACTGGACTTAGTGTGACTTTGAAACAAAGAACTGTTCCATTTCTTATAAGCCAAATATCCCAGACCAGTCCGAGATTCTATATATATCACACATTTTTTGCTTTGAACCTCAGTATACAGCCCATTCCTTTGGATTTCTGCTCCAAGGCACTCACTTCTCAGCGATGGGTCCCCTTGAGTCCTATTGAGAAATCAAGTTCTTCCAAGCATGAGTCATCATCTTTATCCAAAGGAAGAACTTTCACTGAAGACTCATTTCTGTGGGTCCCTACTGTCATTCACCCACCTGCTCACTCCTACACACAGGCATGGCACCACACCAAGGCACACTTTAAAGACAGCCGTCAGGACAGGTAGTAACAAAGAACCCCCAGATCTCAATGGCTTCACACAATAGAATTTTGTTTCTTGCTCAATTCCATGTGGGTCTGGGTGGTTCTCTAGAACTGTGACAATCCAGTTCAAATCAAAATCCAGTTCAATCAAAATCCTTTGATTTTATGGCTCCATATATCCATAGGAGTCTTCCAAGTTCACTGCAGCAGGGGAAAAATACAAAGAATCTCACATGGGCTTGTCATGGTCTCAACCCAGATAGACACCCATTGTGTCTGCCTTCATTTCTTTGTCCAGAAATGGTCACAAACTAACTGCAAGCGGCAGAGATGTGTAATGTCTGTGTGCCCAAAAAAGGAAGGAAGAGCAGGTCACTGGTGCACAGTCGATATGTATACAAGTCAGTCCCAGGGAGTGGTCCTGGGGGATCACGGGCTGCAGGGCCTAAGTGTGGCACTCGTGCTGAGTGAGACTCCATCAGACCCTGGGAGACCTAGTCCAGAGCCACAAATGTACAAAGTTGCCCCAGGATGAAGCAAGTGTACCAAATTTCACGCTGCAAATTCTTATCATTAAATAGAGCCACATATGCTAACAAGCCCTTGTGTCTCAGAATATTTTGCTTTTCACTGAATTGGTCTGTAATCTGTGTAATTCAGATTATTCGTCTGATAACGCATGGGTGTACTCAAGTCCCAGATGCCAGAGTGAATGCCTCAAGATACCAAGAGCTCACAAGAAGAAGGGAGGGGAGCTCCCAGGATAAATATGTGACGAGTGACAGTCACAGACTACCAGGGATCTTCAGTGGCAGATTCCCTATTTGTGGTAATATTAGAAAGGACTTGAAACTGTGAGTAGGTGAGGGAAGGGGAGCGGGGACTGTGTCTGAGAAACATCTAAATTTCTACTGGGGCACTAGACAAAAGAGAGCCATGCCTGCCACCTCGGATGCCCAGACAGACATATAAATATCAGTGAAATCCCCACACTTGTGAGCCAGTGGGACTCTGTCTTCTCTTAAAGGATCATAAGACCCCCAAAGAGAAGCAGACAATGAGATCCTGGCATGGGGGGGTGGGAGTGCTAACACTTCAAGAACTAACAGTTTGGGTATTCAGAAGACCAGCCTCAAGGGCCTTGTAACAAATAAATGCTGGGAAATTTACTGGAGCTGTTGAATCACTGGTTTGGTTCCTGATGAGCTAGTTGCAATTCTTCTCCTTCCTCAAAAACATGTGCTTTAATAAATATAGAGGCCTGGGGTATCTTCTCTTTTTTTCACCTTAATGATTAAAATATACTCTTTGCCAGCATCAGCATCACCTTCACTTCTGAGTGGCCTCAAAAGCAGCTGAATATGGAAACCTCAGGGGAGCGGCCCCCACAGCCTGTTCCCAGGCCAGGAAACTATAAGTGTCAAATGGAGGAATTGGTCCAGGCGTCCCTGAGGATAGAGTCTCCCCGCAAAAGGAAGAGTTGGAGACAGCTGCACAGCCCCCGAGAGGTGCCCTGCCAGAGGGGTGCTGCTCAGGCCACTGCAACATTTCTAACCACTCATTCCCTTGGAAATAAGTAGCTATTTCAGCAGGAGAGATGCAGCCTCAAAACTCCGGCCCCACTAATCGATCCTTACACTGGCTGCCACAGCTTTTCCTCGGGAGAGAACCTGCCAGTCAAATGCCAGGATGCGACTCATCCAATCCCCTCAAAAGGAAATTTCAACTTCCCAGTGGTCAAATGCCTCTGGATGCCAAGCAGGGCAGCTTCTAGGCTGGTGTGGATTTTTTTTTTTTTTCCCAAAGGCTGCCTTACATTTATAGAAGGCACTTAGAAACATCGATTTATAGCAAGTAATAAAATTTTAATTAATGCTCTGACTTATAAACCCTGAACGTTGTGTGAAATAGAACATAAACCCAAAGTGGTTGTTCTTTCAGGGCTAGAAAATTATCCACTTGGCTGAAACAATGAAGTGACCCATCTAATGACTTTATTCAGCTGGAGTGAATGCCTTCTGGGTTGGGCAAGGAACAGGGTTCCTCAGGCGTCATTCAAGGATCCAGGCTGTCCCTCGTCTGAGACGTGTGACTACACTGAAGCTTCCTGAGTGCGCACAAGAGAACCGCTCAGTTCAGGTCACTGTTCATCCGGCAGGCAGCAAGACATCCCTGGCAGGCTGGGATCCCAGGAGGACGTATCTGAAGCAGGCTCGAGTCCCTTCGCCCAGGTGTGCTGAGGGAAGACAGTTGGAAAGGGCAGAAATTGCAAGTGAGTTGAACCAGAGCTAAATTGGAACCCAGGCCCGCCTGCTTCCCCTCCCCACCCCATCCCTGCTTCCACCGTCACGCTGCACTGAATTTCAAGCTGCGTCTCTTCATCGTGGTGGGCCTGTCCTGACACTAGTTTCCTTTCTCTGTTGCTCTCCGGTTGCATTTCTTTGGGTGCTCACATAGCCAAAAAGACCATCCGAAGTGGGGGGAATGATCACAGCATCAAGAACTCTGTTCGGAGCTGGCTTATTTCAAGCTTACCGAAGCTGTCTTGAAAAAAAACAGTCAATACACACTTTTCACCTCTTGCCCAGGCAGCAACAATCACAGGCCCTTCCCGAGTTCATGAAATGTCAGTCACTTTCTAGCAGTAGGAGGGTTCTCAATTTTGCTTTCCCCAATATAGATACTTTGGCCCCAAATGGAAAATCATGTGAAACAGAAGAGCGGCCCATTCTTGAAATATGAGATTTAAGTGCGATTCACGTTTGGGACACACTTGTGAAAATCCTTCAGTTAATCTGGTGATGTCACCTCAGCCATTTCACAATGATGTGAGCTCCGTCCCTGCACTTTCTAGAGGGATTCCAACAGGGCTCCGATTTATAGAGACATCGCCCCTAAGAACACTACCATCGGGATCCCTGGGTGGCGCAGCGGTTTGGCGCCTGCCTTTGGCCCAGGGCGCGATCCTGGAGACCCGGGATCGAATCCCACGTCGGGCTTCCGGTGCATGGAGCCTGCTTCTCCCTCTGCCTGTGTCTCTGCCTCTCTCTCTCTCTCTCTCTCTCTCTCTCTCTGTGACTATCATAAATAAATAAAAATAAATAAAAAAAATTTTTAAAAAAATAAAATAAAAAAAAAAAAAAAAAAAACACTACCATCATCAAATTTCCTGAGTGAACTTACTTCCAAGGACACGTGAAAGTATTAGAAAACCCACTCCTCTTCAGTTCTTTCCTTGCACAAAAGTATATTTTGCTTATGAATCCTAACAGGGGGACGCCTGCCTGACTCCGTGGTTGAGCGTCTGCCTTTGGCTCAGGTCGTGATCCCAGAGTCCCGGGATCGAGTCCCGCATCAGGCTCCACACAGGGAACCTGCTTCTCCCTCTGCCTGTGTCTCTGCCTCTCTCTGTGTGTCTGTCATGAATAAATAAGTAAATAAAATCTCTTTAAAAAATCTTAATAGGATGGATACCAGCTTGTACAAATTTTTTTCCTAGAGAAGATGTGACTGAGCATCCTCATTTTCAATCATCCAATAAGCAAAGAGCTCTTTACCTATTGTCCTAGGCTATATCATTAGAAAAGCACCAGGAATTCTCGATGCCTCTCCAATATACGTCCCTTGAAGATGCCAAAATCTGGTCCCCAGTAAAGCATTCCTTTGGGTTCAGCATTGTCTTTCCCTGCCCTTCTTAAAAATGAAATAATCTTAGGAAGCATGCAGGGAGTTCCCTAACACCCAAGGGTAGAGTTAGAGACCCGTACGCCCTGTGCTAGGTGAAGGGATGAAATGAACAAGAAATGCGCCCGTCCTGAGCAGCTGGCATTCCAGGGGCAGCACAGGCAGGGACAGCAGTGGCCACAAAGCAGTGTGACACACACAGCGATCTGTAAGGTGCAGAGTACAGGGCGGATAGTCCCTAGCGAGGGAGGAGCTTCAAGGAAGAACGAAGACCCACTAGGATATTGCTAGAATGTCAGAAGCTGGCCGGGCAAAGTGAGGAGCCCCTCAGAGAAAGGGAGCACTGGCCGTTGTGCTCAAGCGTGAAGACCGCAGAGCGTGTTGAGAAACCACAAGTGGTTCAGCTTTGTCGGGGGTTTGCGTGGGGTTGGGTTTGCCAGACTTGTCTTTTCTCTGCCAGGTGAGATGTAGCAACACTAAGCTGGGTGTGAGAGAAACTGCTGAAAGGCAGAGAAGAATCCAGAAGAAGGGGTGGGGCGCTCACCGACAAATGTCACACTGACTGTCCAACTTCGCTGACCACTGAGCCTCATGGGGGTGGGGGAGAGCCGAGGGAAGGATCACAGAAGCATGAGGAAGTCAGGGCCAGAGGAAGCTGAATCCAGCCCTTATGCCCCCAGCATCCCATGCCCAGTTCTCAGCTTGAGGCACTGGGCACTGCTGTGGCCACGCAGAAACGGCAGCCACGCCAGGAGCTGAGCCACACCTCTGAGTGACCCTCCCTGTGCTTGCAGCTCCCGTGGGCTCAGCCCTGTGCGGTGCTCCCTGAGCATGCGCACCCAGGAGTCAACGGAAGCAAGGGCTGTCACTCAAGGCCTGTCCTCTGGGATGGGATGACAGACGATGTCCCAAAACCCGCTGGCTGGTGAGATGAAGGGACAGTGACCGAATCTATGGCAAGATTGCATAATGAATAGTTGGCTTTCACCCCTCCTGAGTGTCTGCCACAGCCTGAGACTTAGGGTTAGCTGGACCAGCTTTCACCCAGGGAAGGTGACAGTGGCCTGGACAGCCGGGGCCTCCAGCTGCCGTGGCCACCCTGGAGATGCCCGTGGAGATGGAAGGAAAGGGGAGAAAGGCAATTAGAGTGGTCAGGAGAGGCAAGGCAGGAAGGAATCAAAGAGTACTTTTGGCCTAAGGCTGAGCCTTCATGTCACAAACCCTAACAGCAGATCCACTGATGTGAAGCCAGGAAGACTGGCACAGCTCAATTCCTGAGCCAAGTTTCATATGGCAAATAGGAGGGTGGGAGTCAGCTATTAAACCAGCACGCCGATCACACAGGTCTCCTGAGAAACCATCAAAAACCAAATGTTATTTTTGCCTCCTACTGCCTCTTGTCAAATTCATGAACTTAGGGAGCCCTTTCCCAGCCCCTGGTTTAAAAATATAGGCTGTCTAAAGAATTTGCTGAGCTCTCTTTGATAATAAAATGTTCCAGGACAGGGTAGTCTTGAACACATCACAATGTAGAAATTAAAATGCCCAGTCCCATATAAAAAGCAAAATTTGGAGCCTGGGTGAATGCTACCTCTTCCAGGGTCCCAGAAAGGAGGTGCTGGAGTGGGGAATGAGTGAAAGAGGGGCTGGGCCTTCTCTGTCCCTCCTTGAAAGCTCATGCTGCTCTCCCATTGGAGCCAGGACAGGAGCCCCCTCCCTGCCCTCACAGGGAGGGGAAAGAGAGAGAAGGAGGAAAGGAAGGTTGCTGCTGTGTTGTCAGCGCATGGCTTTGCCCTCTCTGGCCAGTCAAACTTTAGAGCTGCCTCCTGTCTCAAGAGGGCTTTGATGACTTCTTTGCTCATGGGTCCTATGACCTTGCCAATACCTAGTCCTCCACCCGGCCAGGCCTGCCCTGGCTTTGAATGTCTGTGGACCTCCCATACTGACTCTCTCTCATGGGCTCCGTCACTCCCTCAGGTGGTCCTTTGGGGCAGGATCTAAAATGGCTCTGGCCAGCCCTGTGTTCAGGAAGCCCATGTTCTCCTAGTTTATGAGCAACAATCTCACATCCTATATGCTGACTATTCTGGAAAGCAAGATTGCCTGACTGCAGCTGCCCTCCTTAGATCCCATGTAGCAGTTGACCAGTGGCCATGCCCACAGGGACGAGGAGGAAGTCACGGCACCTGTTGCTGCAGAGGACACAGGTCAGACTCGCCAATGTCCTACTGAGACCCTCTCCTGACTTGACGCAAAGTGGGAAAGTTCAACCACCTCCCAATAGGGGCAAAGAAAGGTGGAACCATCAGCAGAGAAATCCCTTTCTCCAACCTTCCCACTACCTCTGCTGTGTCTTCCTCAACACTTTTCCATCCTTAATTTTGGGGGAATTCAAGAATCAGGTAGCCAGCTCTTTCCCAGCTGCTTGAAAATATTTGCAATATGTCGTCTGCAGAACATGTCATTTATTGCCTCTAAGTCTCAAAAAGAAACAGAGATGGAAAGAGATCCATCCTTATATCCTGCTATTTATACTTATATTATTTCCCCCGACTACTTCCAGAAACTATCTGTGGCAACTTGCTGTATATACAAATTCAGTAGACCAGCATAATTTTTTTTTTTAAAATCAGAATTGGAAAAAAATAATGGAACAGAATAACAATACCAAGGAAAAGAGAGTTTGTTGTTGTACTGTCATTAAAAATAGTCTGCAATTTGGGGCTGAGCTTCCTGGCAATCAAAGCAAGAAGAAATAGGAAGTGAATTGTTCGATTTACATTTTCATCAGAGAAAACCTTAGCAGCTGCTTGAAGGTAGAATAAAGCAAAGTGTTTCATTTTTTGGTTTTTGGTTTGGTTGTTTTGTTTTGCTTTGTTTTTGGTTTGATTTTTTTTTTTTTCCCCCAGATTCTTGAGTCAAAAGAAATGCTCAGGGAATCTGGATAGCTCAGTGGTTTAGTGTCTGCCTTTGGCTCAGGGCGTGATCCCAGGGTCCTAGGATCAAGTCCTGCATTGTGCTCCCTGCAGGGAGCCTGCTTCTCCCTCTGCCTGTGTCTCTGCCTCTCTCTCTGTCTCTCATGAATAAGCAAATAAAATATTTTTAAAAAAAACAAAACAAGGGCAGATCTATTTTTAACTCTTTGAGGAACCTCCACACAGTTTTCCAGAGTGGCTGCACCAGTTCACATTCCCACCAACAGTGCAAGAGGGTTCCCTTTTCTCCACATCCTCTCCAACATTTGTGGTTTCCTGCCTTGTTAATTTTCCCCATTCTCACTGGTGTGAGGTGGTATCTCATTGTGGTTTTGATTTGTGTTTCCCTGATGGCAAGTGATGCAGAGCATTTTCTCATGTGCATGTTGGCCATGTCTATGTCTTCCTCTGTGAGATTTCTGTTCATGTCTTTTGCCCATTTCATGATTGGATTGTTTGTTTATTTGGTGTTGATTTTAATAAGTTCTTTATAGATCTTGGAAACTAGCCCTTTATCTGATATGTCATTTGCAAATATCTTCTCCCATTCTGTAGGTTGTCTTTTAGTTTTGTTGACTGTATCCTTTGCTGTGCAAAAGCTTCTCATCTTGATGAAGTCCCAATAGTTCATTTTTGTCTTTGTTTCTTTTGCCTTCCTGGAAAACTGTGGAAGGAACCTCGGTGTCCATCGCAAGATGAATGGATAAAGAAGATATGGTCTATGTATACAATGGAATATTACTCAGCCATTAGAAAGGACAAATACCCACCATTTGCTTCGATGTGGATGGAACTGGAGGGTATTATGCTGAGTAAAATAAGTTAATCGGAGGAAGACAAACATTATATGGTCTCATTCATTTGGGGAATATAAAAAATAGTGAAAGGGAATAAAGGGGAAAGGGGAAAAAATGAGTGGGAAATATCAGAAAGGGGGACAGAACATGAGAGACTCCTAACTCTGGGAAACGAACTAGGGGTGGTGGAAGGGGAGGAGGGCGGGGGGTAGGGGTGACTGGGTGACGGGCACTGAGGGGGGCACTTGACAGGATGGGCACTGGGTGTTATTCTGTATGTTGGCCAATTGAACACCAATAAAAAATAAATTTATTATTAAAAAAATAATTTAAAAATGAAGATTCTAAAGACTTTAAAGATTAAAAACAAAACAAAACAAAACGAGGGCAGCCCCGGTGGCTCAGTGGTTTAGCGCCACCTTCAGCCCAGGGCGTCGATTCTGGAGACCCAGGATCGGGTCCCACATTGGGCTCCCTGCATGGAGCCTGCTTCTCCCTCTGGCTGTGTCTCTGCCTCTCTCTCTCTCTCTCTCTCTCTCTCTCTCTGTGTGTGTGTTTGTGTGTGTGTGTGTGTGTGTGATGAATAAATGAATAAAGTCCTTAAAAAAAAGAAAAAAAGAAATGCACCTCCCAGATCGTATACTGGACACTGAGCAAGGAACGGACAATGCCTGTGACAGCCCTGTGGTAAGTAACACAAACCTCATCTCTGAGAGCAATTGTCAGGAGGCCCCATAGATGGGGTACCAGGCACTGCACTCAGTACTGAGAATATTTTATTTATGGCTTCAAACATGCACAGCGAAGACAGAGCTCCTGCCATTGAGGAAAGTCACCACTTTGGCCCAAATTGAGCCAAACTCATCCACCAATCATGATGGAGCTCATTTGAGGATGTGTGTCTGAGAACAGGCCCAGCAGCAGTTTGGGGCGGGAGAGATTTCTCACTGGTGAGTGAATGAAAATGGATGGCTTGATAAATGCAGAAACAAGCCTATGATTGTTTGGCCATGAATGGAACAGCAAGTGACTTGCCAGTACTTGGTCCTGGCAGCCCCCTCAAGACAAGATGCGCATGGATAACCTTTCCTCAATGAGCAAAAAGGCACAAAAAAAAAAAAAAAAAAAAAAAAAAAACATAAAGTGTCACCACGAGCAAGAAGCAGCACCTACCTGGGGAGAAAATGGAGGGTGGGGGCTGGTAACGCCTCAAGGCCAGAGGGCTTCACTGCTCGGGGTCCCCACCATCACATGGGAGGGGCTCAGCCCTAGGGGCTGTGCTGATGCTCAGTGACAGGTGTCTAGACCATATCCTCAGACCTCATGCTTCCCTGGCACACACCCCATGGTTCCCACCTGCTGGGATGGCATGCTGCCTGGTATGATGGGCAGCAAGGCTCCAGCTTGATCCTACCAGTTAAATCTGGACTTAATAGAAACAGACAGAAACTAAAGCCCATGTCATGCAAAATGATTACTCCAGTGGCCCTGAACCCAGCTGAGCCTCATGGCAAAGAAGCTTGACATCCTGAGGACACCGAGCCATCCTCCTTGTGCTTTGTGAAGCTGCAAAATAAGGACATTCCAATTCCAAAGACTTTCAGAGAAGATCATGCATTCTGTTTGTGGGGTGATGGCATCCAACTATATCGCTGTGTTTAAAGGTTGGAGCGGACTTACCTTACAACTTGGTCCAGTTGAGGACCTTGCATCTAATAGAGCCAGTAAGTATCGGTTGACTGACTGTGTGCCTCATAGGTTTGTTGTGAGGAGGATTACCAAGAGGCATGTGACGCCCTCTGCCTAACTCCCGACACACGGTGGGGCCTGAAGACCTGTATGTGTGACCAGTTTGCTGATTAAGCAGGATTCTGGGATATGATCATAAGCCTGCTTCCCCCTGTCCACCACTTATTCAAATCCCCTGAGAGAGTCAGTGTCCACATTCCCCTCTGGATGTCCCTCAATGTACCGCAATGTGCTCTGTGGGCACACAGAGTCTCCAGTAACTTTAAGTCACTTCCAGCTCAGGCATGTTGCCAGCTGGTAGCTAGAGTAGCAAAGGAGGGTCAGGAGTTGGGGGGCTTCCCTGGTTTTCTCTTTCCCCTGTATGATTCCATCTGCCTTGTTAACCAAGGTAGCGAACCACATCAATATCAGAGCTTGGGGAAGGAAGAAGACCAAAGGGTACAAGGAAGTTCTCACTTGACTCATCCTGTCTCAATGGCCTCACATCAGAGCTCCCTGGGTTTGGCAGGTGTTCAGAAAGAGCCTTCTCACAGGGATGGTACATGAATTCTAAAGAGACTCATGCCCCCCAGAGAAATCTCATAGCCCAAGTTCCCTTGACAGGAAGTTGCTTGTCAGGCACCTGGGTGGCTCAGTTGGTTAAGCATCTGCCTTCAGCTCAGGTCATGATCTCAGCGTCCTGGGATTGAGTCCTGCGTCGGGCTCCCTGCTCAATGAGGAGTCTGCTTTTTCTCCCTCTACCTCTTCCCTCAGCTCATGCTTTCTCATGCTCTCTCTTTCTCTCTCTCTCTCTCTCTCTCTCTCTCTCACACACACACACGCGCGCACGCGCAAATAAGTAAATAAATAAATAAACTCTTAAAAAAAAAGAAATTGCATCACTTCATAGTACCTGGAGATCCCTCAGGCATCTTTCTGCCGGACAGTTCCTTCCCAACTAGTGCCATCTGGAAAGTCTTCCCAGCTTTCTAACATGGGTGGCCAACACTTGAGTCCACTGGAAAAACCGATTGTCCCCAGTTGCATCAACACACTAAAGATGCAAGGTACCCTTGATGCAGCCAACCCCACTAGGCTCCACCTTCAGAATGTTTTTAAATTCTATTTTTCTTCCTCTCTAATTTTTCCTACTCATTTCCCCTCTTTTCCCTTATTAGAGAAGGAGACAAACCATGAGGGACTCCTAATCCTGGGAAACAAAGGGTTGCATAAGGGGATGTGGGTGGGGGGATGGGGTAACTGGGTGACGGGCACTGAGGAGGGCACTTGATGGAATGAGCACTGGGTATTATACTATATGTTGGAAATTTTAAATTAAATTTTAAAAATGTAAAGGAAAATTTCTTTTTCTTTCAGGGGACCTGGGTGGCTCAGTAGTTGAGCATCTGCCTTTGGCTCAGGTTGTGATCCTCGGGGTCCTGGGATCCCATCCTGCATCAGGCTCCCAGGAAGTCTACTTCTCCTTCTATGTCTCTGCCTCTCTCTGTGTGTCTCTCGTGAATAAATAAATAAAACCTTTTAAAAAAATAAAAATAAAAAATAATTTTTTTTCTTTCAGATTATGTAAGCATCTTTCCATGACATTGAGAGTTTGCAAATGGACTGCACACTGCGGTGTATGAAATCCTTGCTCATACAATCAATTAAATGTTTGTGCCATGTGAATTCCACTTGAGCATGGCATTCATTTCTCAACACCACCAGTGGGAATGTGGAGAATCCAGAGAAACCCCTTGGACAACCATCATAGCAGGTAGAAGAAAAGTTTGTTTGATGGAACTCAGTTGGTTCACAATGTATGGCCATTTTGTGGTTTACACTGCTGAATTCGCTCACACCAGTTTGAAGGTACACATGACAGTCTTGAAAGCCAACAGGCCAAGAGGTCAGCCAGACATCCTCAAGGAAGAAAAGAATCCCCAGTACACAGATTCCTGGTAAGGACAGGTAAGCCTCTGGCAGAACTGTGAGAAGGAAGAAGCATATCTACAGGAAAAACTTGCTACATAATTAGCAGAGCTCAGTGCAAAATAAAACATCAGGGCTTTTTGCCCAAATTTTCAAGAGAGCATCAGCAGAGCTCCACACCAGGACAGTGCTCTGAGCGACTGTGCAGAGCACAGGGAACCAGCATTCATGTCTACAGGAGACAGGAGATTGACATTGAACTAACAAATGGTTTTCCCATCCTCCTCAGACACTGGTGAATGTTCCATGCAATGCTCACAAGAACCCAGAGTTGGAGGAAATCCAGTCCTGATTTTTCAATGAGGAAGTCAAAGCTGTGGAAGGGTGGCACTTATCCAGAGCACCTAGCTATTAAGGGGCAGGTCCAGGATTCAAATCCTGGACCTTCCCCTGCAACTTACTGCCTCCTTTCCTGTTCCCTGGAAAGCTTCCCCACCCTCCCCACTCTGAGCCTCCTGTTTTTTCCCCAGGAGAAAAACAGGAAATGACCCGCTTGAAGTCATGGATACGAACACTCACACTCTGAAGAATTGGCCTTTAAGTTGTATCTTATGGTAGAATGAAATGTTTTGTTCTTGGTGAAAGAAATTTCCCTCATCAGGAAAGATGCAGATCAAGGTTTGATAGGTTGCTCATGGAGTGACTGCTTCCTTGGCCTATGGTGGAACGAGTTCAGAGTCTGATACTGTAGGCCAACGGCCTCTGACCCCTCCAGCTGCTCCAACACAACACGGTCAGTGCTCCTGCCCCTACTGCTCCTGCAGCAGCTCCAGAAACTCATAGAAACACCAAGAAGGAGGAGACAGAGGAGGAAGAGAAGGAGAAAAGGAAGGAAGGAAGGAAGGAAGGAAGGAAGGAAGGAAGGAAGGAAGGAAGGAAGGAAGGAAGGGCTATCCTGATCTCTCCAAAAATATAATTCCAGCTTTCAGTTGAGTAGAAACATTAATTTGTCATTTTATAATTCTTCCTCAAATAGAAACCTTCTGACTGGAAAACAATGCACTGTTCAACATTGGCCTGAGTGGTTCCCTTTAGTATCTTCCTAGCCTAATTTTAGATTATATTAATCACTAATCAATACTTTTTTTGCTTTTTATTCATGCAAAAAGAATCAATACTTTAATTACAGATGGCTTACTAATATTTATTTTTCTGTCCTTTAATGGCACAGCCAGTTTATTTAGATGCAAACATCTAAGGATTTTTATATCCCCTGGAGCGATTTCTCTTTTACAGTGATACAGTTGCTTTAAAGTAATAAGTAAGCCAAGGAGACGTTGCATGAAATTAGATTCCATCTTCAGAGCTCTTGTAATTAAATAAAAATGTGTCACTTATAAGGTTATCACTCTTGATCAGTGGTTTTTCTGAAGAAGATTGGTGACTTTATTAATTAATTGGTATTGATACCATGTTCTTTGAGAATCACCAGGTTGGAGAGACTGGGAGTTCTTCCTTGCTGAAGGCAGTGGCCATTCCACTTGACAATGGCTGCAGCGTAATGGCAAGACTCGTGGCCTTGGAGCCAGGTGAACCTAGGTTTGAATGTCAGCTGACATCTCCTCCCGGGGTGACCTTGAGCACCTTCTTTACTCCTTCTTTCTGAGCCTCAATGATTTCTTTTGAAAAATAAGGATAGTAACAGCTCATAAATTATAAGGACAAAGCAGGTTTACGCAATGCCTAGCATGTTAGTGTCTCTACAGTATTATTACCAGTGACACGAGAGAGACAGAATGCTTAGATCTCTCTTAAATCCAGTTCCTAACATGTTTCTCCTGAGGGAAATTATGATGATTACCATGACCCTGGACCACTGGAGTTCCAGCAAATCACTAAACACGGGTTTTTGCAGCACCAAATCATGCAATTTTCCAGGATATAGCTCCCCCCCACCCCCGTTTTTCAGCATAAGCTATTTTTAGCTGTAGAGAGAAAAGCATTCAAGAGCAAAACCTTTTAAAATAATGTCTTGATTGCCAAAAGGAGAGGAGAGATAAGAAGTGGAGGCAATGGGGGCTGCTCTTGATGGTCTGCTTTCACGTTCCATGTCCTGTGAGATCCACGCCTTCACTGAGAGAGGGAATACCTCTCCTCTCTCTTTCTTCCTTTTTTTCCTTCCCACCCACCCTCCCTCCTTCCTCTCTTTCTTCCTTCCTTACTTTCTCTCTCTCTTTCTTCACTTCTTTCCTTCCTTCTTTCTTTCTTCCCTTCTTTCTTTCTTGTTCTCTAACCCAACAGGGCAAAGCTGAATTTTTTTAACTCAACGACTGAATGTGACTGTGTCCACATTGGCAGCAATAGCAAGTTCAAAACAAGGCTGGAGGAGGCCCCTTGCAGAAGAAATGGGGTGTGGACAGGAGCAAAGAGATATAACCGAAGACTCCCCAATGAGTCTGTGCTGTGGACTCTGACCACAGACACTCCCCTACTGGTTTTCACTCTTGATTGCCCCTCACCAGACAGTTTGAGACTGGATGTCCTAGGGTGCCAAGAAGAGCACAGGGACCAGCAGGAGGAAAGCTGCCTGGGAAACTGAAACAGAACCCCAAATGTGAACTCAAAGCTTTCCTTTCTCTTAGTCGTATCTCTACCAGTTGACCTGCACTCAGGGTGGTTAAGCTAAGCTCCTCAAGCTCCACCACTGCCAGCTGTCTGATCTTGGGAAGTCACCTTTGGCTACTAGGTTTCAGTTTCTCAGTCCACCTCTTTAAACAGCCCTCCTCACACCTTGTCAACCACTGCTCTCTCCTCCTCCCCCTTCATCCATCACCACACCATGCACATACCTGCCTCCACTGGGCTTATGGTTCCCACAGGTGCAGCACTCATACCTTCCTTTGGACAATGAAGTCCCACCATCCTTTGAAATCCATTAGTCTGCCTCCTCCAGGAAGCCCACAGCTCTCCCCTACAACTTTCAGAGCTTTATCTATGGGTGCCAGGTTCTGTTTAGTGGGTTCATCTGCTCCTGTGGCCACCCTGCCTGCATGGTCAAGTGGATGGAAGAATATTATCCTAGTATCTTCTGGGACCTGCTGGATTTCACATGGCTTCTATTGGAAACAATGTGCAGATAAGTGGCAGCTTCTACAGAAGGCACCTCCTGGGCCAAGAGGGTCCATCCTAGGTCAATAAAGAGTGGTTCCTGATTGGCAGGACCTCAAAATACACTGGTTGCTTGCAGGGATCCCTTGTCTGCCTGGCAGCAGATTGTCCTGCCACTTACAGACTGTGTGATCTCAGATAAGTTTCAATTGAATTTCAAGCCTATGAATTGATAAAATTGGACATCAGACCATGAAAGTCCTGCATACTTTAGAAGACGTTCCAGAGTCAAGCTGACACATTCCAGAATATTCCACCTTGGCACAGGAAACAGGAAAGACACAGAGCCCTGAAGGAAGAATTAAAGATCAGTCATGTTGCCCTTCAATGACGTTACACCAATAGCTTGTTCTTAGCACACAGGTTAGGAAAAATGTCATTTCCACAAGATGGATTTCTGTGTAATAGGAAACTGATGGCCTAACCTAGAACCCTATTAAGGAAATAAGATATATCTTATTTGAAAATTGAGGGGAAACAAAACCTGCCCCTCCTTAGAATTTACCTCCTAAATTTAAAAAAAAAATTACTTGGAGGCCTCAAAAGCATCCCTCCACCTTTATCTTTGCCTTCCATTTCACAAACCTGGCATTCTCGTTACAATGCTCTTTCATAAAAATCTATTTTCAGAGCAGATCAACAAGAAAGACCCCAGTGATAGATGGTGCTGTTCTTTGTAGCTGAAGCCATTTCAATTGATATTACTACTATCAGCAACCACAAGTGCACCCATAAAACTAGCCATGTTCCCTTGTGCCCCATTCAGGCCAGACACCTGAGAACCTTCCTAATCCCATCCCTTACCATCTGTTGACTGGGGCTGGCACTGCACATAATTCAGTCAACCAGCTGACAGCCCAGAAAGCATGTGCTAAGCCTTGAAGGATACTCAGATGCCTGGGGGAGTGAGGGGATACCGAAGAGGTGTGCTCATCCATTCCCTAATATTTACAGAGGACCTGTGATTTCTACTGCACCCACCATTCTAGATTCTAGGGCATAGAGCAGTAAATGTAACCCAAAGGTTACAATCTAGTGGGAGAGACAAGTGGTAAATGAGAAAACAATAAACAAAGAGATCATTTCAGATACTGGTAAGCACTATGGGAAACATACAACCAGCTCATGATGTGGTGACAAGGGAAGTATGATAAGAAGGTAGTAAGTATAAATGTTGGCCCTTGCCCACAGGGAGTTTACATTTTAGTTGAGAAAAGTGACAACAGGAGCAGTCCAGAGCAATAAAACCACATGTGACTGAGACCACCAGGGCTGTGAACTTCACGGGAAGATTTGGGAGAGAAAGAAGATGCATCACAGATGAGGAGCCCCTGGCACCAACCTTGAAACATGACTAACATGGAAGTTACCTAAACCAAGCACCTTTCATGACCCAGGCTTTACTAGCCCATTTCATAGATGAGGAAGCTGAAGCTCAGAAAAATTAAGTGATTTGCCCAAGATTTTGCTGCTGTACATGATGTTGCCAAATCTTGGCCACCCAAAGCTCATGCTTTGCCACATGAAAATCGGGTATCCTTAGGCCTCAGATGAGCACTCCGCATCCAAATGTATGAGAACAAGGCCGCAAGCATGATCTCTCCATGTTCCAGATGGCAGGTAAGGCAGGAAGAGTTCTCCTGGAAAAGTGTAGTCTCCGTAAAATCTGCAGCTCCAGCTCTGGGAGCCCCACTGCCTTCTGCCTGGCTCTGCTGGCAGCCTCCCTCCCGCAGGGTCTGAGCTGGCCTGGGTGGCTGCTCTCTTGTCAGCAGAGGCAGCCCTAGCTAATAAAATAGACTGAGGCAGAGCTTATCTAGGGACTCCAGTTCTGCTGTCATCACTAAACACATATAACTCTCCTTCAGCTATCACATGCCACCTTCCAATTATCATGGAAGCTCGTGGGCCACGGAGTAGCATCCATTGATAGAAGCAAAAGGGCACGAGAGTGCAGTCCAGGCATCCAGAGCAACACAGGGAATAGGACTCTAGAGGTTTAGGGTTTAGGGTACATTTTTACTTCATTACCTTTCAAATAAACTTCATTGAATTTATAATTAATACTCAATAAAAAGGCATCCAGTTTTTACATAGTTCTCTGAGTTTTAACAAATGTACACACTCATATGCTCAAGGATGTGAGTGCTTTGATCAAGCAATCTGTAAATTGTCCCACTGGCCAACAAGAATCTCACTATGCACATGTTGGCCCCAGGTGACTGTCTTAGCTAGTCTTTGCGAACAGACTGCTTCAACAATCCACACCTGATGGACCCTGTAAGTCCTAGGCTGTCTAAAGCATCCAGAAACCATGCAGCAAGTCTCCATTCATCCACCAGCTGACAGTGGAGGCCCTCCCATGCCTAAGCCATCTGAAATGCAGCACCGTGTAGTGGGGAAGAGCACTGATTCTGGAGCCAGACTACAAATCTCAGCCTGCTGCTCAATCATGACTCAGTTTCCCCTCTTTGTAATGGAGATAATAGGCACCTATCTCCTGGGGACTTCATGAGGTCCCATGAGGTGTGTAAGTGTGGTGTACTGGTAAGCAGCAAGTGTCACATAATCACTGCCATCATTCGTGGTCCCAGGGAGAGATGAGGTTGGATCCAGGTACTACATAGGCCTGAGGGAAGGAAGGAAAGAGAAAGAAAGAAAGAAAGAAAGAAAGAAAGAAAGAAAGAAAGAAAGAAAGAAAGAAAGAAAGAAAGAAAGAAAGAAAGAAAGAAAGAAAGAAAGAAAAGAAGAAGAAGAAAGAAAGAAAGAAAAGAAAAAAGAAAAAAGAAAGAAAAAAGAAAGAAAAGAAAAGAAAAGAAAAAGAAAAGAAAAGAAAAGAAAAGAAAAGAAAAGAAAAGAAAAGAAAAGAATAAAAGCATTTGGGCAGAAGAGATTGCCTGCCTTAGTGCATCAGATCCTTAACTTTCAATTTAATCTTCTTCAGAGAAGAAAATAGGCTCTTCGTTTGGCTGTCGTCCAAGATGTGTGAAGTTGCGAGTGGGGTGAGGGATGAGGCAAATACTAGAGGTGGGACCTCAGCCTGTGGGGACCACACTGGAACTGTACCTCCTGGAACCTACTTTAGAGGATTAGTGTCCTTTGGTAATTTCTTTGTCTCAGAGGCCAGACACCAGGCCTGGGTCTTGTTCCTTCTGCAGCCACACCCAGGAGGAGTCGTTGAGCCTGCATCTGGCAAGGTAGTTGGAGGGGGAAAGCTCATCTGGTTGGGTGTCCCAAGATGGTTTAAAGTATAAACGTGACACAGGGCTGGGGTTCACCCCTCGTAGCTACCCCCGAAAGGAACTTGATGAGGCCTGGGGAGAAAGCTATCATTGTCTGCCAGTCAGGGTGAGATGCATTGTGAGCTCCCAGACTTCCACTGTCTAAGCCCTCACAGGACACTCCTCACAGCTGACATCTCAGGGCACTGGTCTGTCTGCCCACTGTGAGCTCAGGGGTCGGAGACCTTCTCCTCCTGGACCTCTAGCATCCAGAGCAAACCCGGAACACAGCAGGCCCGGCAAATGTTCATGCCAAAACTTGAACAAGGAGGAAGTAGCCTAAGATGGCCCTAGTATATTCCTGACTATGTTCATGCAAGGAAATATGATGTCACAGGCATCATATGTGACAAAGCAGGGGTCGACACACTAGGTGAATTAATCCAAATTAGTGAGGGTTCCTCTGTGAGGGTTCCATTTCTAGAATTTCTCATGTGGTTGAAGGTCACATCTGGACAAGCCATCTAAAGTATAGAAGGGTCATTAAAGGTTTAATGTATATATATCTCGGTTGTAGATATTCCCCTTTGCTGCTAAAGTTGGCAACTCTCATCAGATACTATGGGAAATAAAAGAGAAATTAAAGTCACTGGTCATTTGTGCATAATGTGTATATCAGAGACTTGTAAAGGGTTTTAGGTGTTTATTGGTCCACCTTGGCCACCAGGCAACTTAACACCAATGTTCACAAAATTTGAAATCCTGTATTGCCCTGTGTATTTCTACATGCTGACCTTATGGATATTTATTTACTTTCTGATTGTCCCTCTTGGCTGATTTCCTCATCTAATGACTTTTTCCAATTTTTCAATCTTTTGATGAGGAGAGGTATAAATAAATAGATAAGTAAATAGTAGATATACATGATACTTGTATGCATATACATGTATTATAATGTCAGTAGAGATTTTATAACTGCTCCGAAAACTAATTACATTTATTCTGAGTCCCTGATTCTATGATTTATAGAAATCCAAAGCCTTCCCTATAATTTCCACCAATTCCCAAGAAGACTGCCAATGAGTTCCTTCACTAATGGGAAGTTCAACCCCCAGCTTGGGTGAGTTTCATCAACTTTATCAAAGATCCAGGACTCAGGAGTGAATTCCCACATGCTACTGGTAAAAACCCACCCCCCACAGGCTCTGTTATGGACTGAATGTATCCCCTAGAAATTAGTATGTTGAAGTCCTAATCCCTAGTGTGACTGTATTTGGAGAACAGGCTTCTAAAGGTGAAATAAGGTCATTAAGGGTGGGGCCGTAATCTGACAGGATTAGTGCCCTTACAAGAAGTGACACCAGAGAGCTCTTTTTCTCTCCCTTCCCACCCCACACACAAAGAAGAAGATATGGGGGCACATGAGAGACAGTGGCTGCCTATAAGCCAGGAAGGAGACCTTCACCAAAAACTAAACTTGTCAGCACCTTGACCAGGAATTTTCAGCCTCCAGAATGTAAGAAAAGAAATTCATGTCATGGGACACCCGGGTGGCTCAGTGGCTCAGGGTTGAGCATCTGCCTTCAGCTCAGGTTGTGATCCCAGGCTCCTGGGATAGAGTCCCACATCGGGCTCCTTGCAGGGAGTCTGCTTCTCCCTCTGCCTATGTCTCTGCCTTTCTCTGTGTGTCTCTCATGAATAAATAAATAAAATCTTGAAAAAGAAAAGAAATACATGTCATTTAAGCCACCAGTCTGTGGTATTTTGTTATGGTGACCTGAGCTGACTGAGGTAGACTCTATCATTTCTCTTCCTTCTATCTTCTATCCTGGATCTCCCGTCCTTGTCCCCTGCTTTATTTTTTCTTGTCAGTTCAGCCACTGCATTCTGGTAGTTGAGCATGAGTGCTCGCTGTCTATTCCAAGAGACTTTTCAAAGTAATTCTTCCAAATGAATACAGTCCTCTCTCTGAATGGAGTTCTGGTGCATATACCTGTCTCTGCTTCCTGACATCTCATTAGGTAAGCAGAGTTTCTAACTGAGACTCAGAGGGCTCTCATCCAGTCCTCACGTGGGCAATGGGATCTGAGTAAATCCATAGCAATGGACCTGTGGGAAGGGCCAGAGGCCCAAGTCTGTCTCTCAGGATCAAGTGATGTCACCGTTAAAACAAGCTGGCTCATCAATATGCAAAGATTGCTTTAAAATCTATTGTTTGGACCCCAGCATCTACTGGTTGGCCTAATGTTAGTTCATAGGATGCAAAGGGATAGAAATATTTGGAAAATATGAATTAGTTAATAATAGACCCTCCTGGACAGTAGAGCACACTTGGAATGGCTCTTATTACCTCGTGGATTAGTGAAGAAATAAATATAATCAGTCTCTTATCCAACTCATAGCAAATAATAGTGGTAGAAATAATCAACTCAAAATAAGACTGGCAGGGCTAACACTGCACGTGGCAAAATTTGACCCAGAAAATTGGACTTGGTGGAATTACCAATGACAAAAGAAAACTCACAATGACAGAAAACACAATCGGTAAGATTTCTTATTAATAATAAAGCTGCCCAAAAAAAAAAAAAAATAATAATAATAAAGCTGCCCAACAAATTAAATCTCCAGAGCAAAAAAAAAATTATATGAAAAGAATTGATTTTGATAAAAAAAATAATTTCAGAGAAATAAAAGTGGAAACAATTGGAGGTAGTTTAACTGCGCTTCATAGAAAATTGACCAAGAAATTAAATTGGATAATAGAGTTTACTCTGAAAAATACATTTTCGATGAATATTCCTCAGTGCCAGGGTAATTCTTATTCAAATATTTGTATTCAAAACACTGAGTGTAGAAAAAGAAGGATCTGCAGTGGCATTCCGCAGCCCAGGTACAGACAAAGTAGATGTTTCTGCATCCATGACCAGCAATGCTGTACATTCGGTTAATAGCTATAGAATGGAGATCCATGTAATTATCTAAAAAGCAAGTAGCCCTGTCTCTCGGGCCTGCCTAGTCGATAGACTTTCCTTCAGAACACCTTCCCAGGTACACCTTTATCTCTTACTACCATCTCTTGCCAGCCCATCCCGAAGAGAGCAGAGACCATTAGCACCACCCACTCATCAGACCCAATTACCTCCACACACACTGGGAATACCCTTGTGTTTAGAACACAAAGAAGTTTGCATTTGTCAGCTAGGATTCTCTGGAACGTGATATAAATGTCTTGATTTGGAAGCGGTGGGGAGGACCAACACCTGACTTTCAGGCACTGGAAATCACTTCATCATTGCTTTGAGATAATTTGCAGGTTTGCAGTTGAAAAATTTGGCCAGGGGGGAAAGGTAAATACTTGCTATGTGCTCACTATCAGGCTCACAGCAGCCATGCATAATAATCAGCATCAGCATTATTGCCTGTTCTGGTGTCTGTCCTCTAGCTGTGAGCGCCTAGGACAGTTGGATGGGTCTCCATCTGAGAGCCACCTCTGACACATATGAAACATTCACCTGTGTTTCCTGAGTGAACACATGAGATCAAAGACCCCCAAAAAAGCTGACAGAAAAGTGAAGAGACCCAAATTTCCTTTCAAAATAGAACATTTACAATTCTGGATGATTCAATGAGCTGCAGGACAGGAGCCCCACACCATTTAGGGGCGACGTATAGAGCAAGAGGGAGATGTGCAAGTGAATCAGATCCATTACTTCAGCCAGCCAACATCAGCTGGCCACTTAAAGGCCGAGAATACGGGCATCTGGGTGGCTCAGTCGGCTGGGCATCTGCCTTCAGCTCAGGTCATGATCCCAGGGTCCTGGGATCAAGCCCTACCTCAGGCTTCCTGCTCAGCAAGGAGTCTGCTTCTACCTCTGCCTTTCCCCTCCCCTAGTCTCATGCTTGCTCTCTCTTGTCTCTCTCAAATAAACAAAATCTTTAAAGAAAAACAAAAGGCTGAAAATACCAATAGGAAGACAGTTTGTTGAACACCCAAGATCATGAACATACACCAAGTACATAACATGCATGATCCTACTGGGCGGCTGCAGCCCTGCTCCAGGGCAACCCTTTCACAGAAAATGGACTGAACCTCAAAAAGTTAGTAAGTTACAAAAGTCAATCTAAGCCATGATCGTCGATTGTAGCCATGCCTAGGAACGGTGTGGCTTTTTTATAAACACAGGTGCTCAAGTCCCATTTCACTGAAGGCACCAGTGTGGTAGGTCTGGAGGGAGTCCAGGCATCCATGATATTTAAAAAACTCCTCGGGCAATGCTGATGCTTCTGAAGGTGGGCAGATCAGAATCACACGGGGAGATTTCAAAATGCCAAAGCCAGGCCCTTGCCTGATGAGTCCAATCAGAATCTCCAGGAGGATCCTGAGTGTGGGAATTTCTAAAAAGCTGGGACCTGAAGCCTGTATTCATTCATCTGCACCATCCGTGTCTCTGAGAAAAAGGAGTAATGCTGTCTGTTCTCCAGGAAGAGTCGTTGGCAGTGACTGAACCACATCCATGTAGTAAATCCACTGTTGATCAGCAGATGCTGTTGTCTGTGTCCCTGAAGAGAAGCCTGCAGACTCCAACCTGGGAAGCCCTGGAGGGCGGGAGCCATGGCACAGGCATCTCAGTGCCCCAGTACCTCGCCCCCAGCTCACACCGTTAATTGTTCTAAAGCCCCACCATCCGCCATCCGCTGCAGACATTCCATCACAAGCCTAATAGGAGCATTGCCATAAAGCAAAGTCAGCTCCCTAGGGGTGCTGGGGAACACCAGGTCCTGCTGCTCCTCCAGACGCCCTATCCGAGCGGGCTCTGCTCCTGAAAGCACTGTGATGCCACGAGCTCACGTGGAGCTATGCTTGAAGGTCAGGCTGACCCGTGCTCACAGCCAGCATCTGCCCAGCACACCACACGGGGACAGCCCCGTGCCAAATGCCTGCCCACCACCTGCCAGGACGCAACAAGAAAATCCTGGATCCGCCCCACCTCACAGTGGAGGCTTAACACGGTACAGATGGCTAATGGCCCGCCTGGGCCCTGGAGGCTCACGCTGACAGTGTGCTCCTTTTCCCAAATTCTTTGGAAAGTCGGGTTCTCTCCCTTCCAGGCCTCTTTTGGAGAGGTGGGGAGAGTCTGTGAATGGAGATGGATAACTGATGAGCTGGGCGTGCTTCGCTCAGGGTCATCCTGTCCTCCTGAAAGAGGAGTCACTGAGTGTTGGCACCATCAGGAATGCTTGGCACCTGGTCACTGCCAGCTGTAGGTGGTGGCAGGTCAAGAAGAACAGGCCTCCCTGGGCGTGGCTGTCATGGTGCACTGTAAGGTGGGATGTGCTCGGTGCTAGAGAGCTTACATTAGGGACGGGGAAATAGCACCCAGTCACAGGCCTGGGTCAGACTGCAGCACAGCTGACTGCTGGCCAGGACCTTAGACAAACGACCTCCTCTGCTCCTCTGTGTGTTCCTTTATACAAGGGACATGAGAATACCTACCTCTCAGCATTGCTGTCATGATGAGAAAGTAGGTGGCAAAGGACCTGGCACCCAGCAAGTGCCTGATAAGCAATAGCTATTGTCATCACCCCGAGAAGCAATGTGCTCAGAGCCTACTTGCTACATATTTGTGATATAAGTGAATCAATATATGGATGAATCATAAGAAGGAGCTTTACAGGGAAAAAACTCTTCTAGGAAAGAGCAAATACCTTAACCCAGTTAGTGAACAGAGGTCAAAAGAATTTCAAAATAACTAAATCTGTCATTTGCTCAGCAATGACTTTCCTCAAGGCATGGAAAACCATAACACCCCTTCGGTGCTCATAGTCCACAGTGTAGAGATCATGCATCAGCTCATCAGATGGAGAAACCAAAGCTGTACCCCCATCAGTACTCTGAGGCCTGGCCTACCTGCTACATGCATATATATCCCGCATCATGTGACACAGGGTTCATTACCTAATGACAGCCTCCTGGGCACCTCAGCATCAGCAAATAGCCAACTGGTTAGGTTACAGATAATTTGTTCATTTATTCACTGTCACAAATACTTTTTAGACATACTCAGGCACTATTCTCTATGCTGTAGATACAGCAGTTTACATAATTGCCTATCTTCATGGAGTTTACACTGTAATGGAGTGGGGGAGAAAGATAATAGGCAAATAAGTAAGTCTAAAATGTGTTGGGTACTGACAAGTGCCATTTAAGAAGAATGCAGGTTAAGGAGACAGGAAGTGACAAATTGGCCGAGTTCATTTGGCTGAGTTCGTTTCCACGGAGAGGTTAACCAAAGCATCTCTGATGATGTGGTGTTGGAGCAGAGGCTTCGGAGCAGTGCCAGCCAGGGGGGCGGGATGGAGACAGGGAGGGGGGTGCAGGGATACACCTGGGGGCAGTGTTTCTGGAGAGGATCTGGGTGGGAATGCTTGAATTTCCTGCAGAGAGGGAGGAAGCAGTGGAAGCAAGATCAGGGAAGCAAGAGATTGGGTAGCAGCAAGGAGATGAGGGAGGAAGTTAGGGGAGGGTGACAGGTGGGGGCTAGTCCACATGCAAAGGCTACAGAGTTCTTCCTCAGCTGATAGGAGCCCCTGGAGGCTCTACTGGAGGAATGAAAAAGATCTGACTAGAAGTTTTGATCAGACCCCTCTCTGCTATTTTGAGGAAGGTGAAGTAAGAAGTCAGATTAAAAACAGACACATAGATCAATAGAATAGAATAGAGAACCCAGAAATGGACCCTCAACTCTATGGTCAACTAATTGTTCTGTTAACAGAACATGAATGTATTAATTTATTTAATCCTTGCAACAACACTATAAGGGAGCCGTTGTCATCCTCATTTTGTAAGTGAGGAAAAACTTAGGCACAGCGAGGTCAGGTAACTCGCCCAGAATCACACAGCCAGTAAGCAGTTGAGCTGGGATTTAAAGCAGGCAACCTAAGGGCACCTGGGTGGCTTAGTTGGTTGAGCATTTGGCTCAGGTCATGATCTCGGGGTTGTGAGATCAAGCCCTGCAAGGAGCTCTGTGCTCAGCGAGGAGTCTGCTTGAGATTCCCTCTCTCTCTCTCTTCCTCTGCCCCTCCCCTCACTTGTACCTGTAAACTCTCTCTCTCTCTCTCTCTGTCTCTCTCTTTCTCTCTCAAATAAATAAATGTTGAAAAAAAAAAGAATCACGCAGCCAGTAAGCAGTTAGGCTGAGATTTAAAGCAGGCAAACTGCCTCCTGGATGCATGATGCTAAACACTGTGTGTGTGGACCCCTCCAGTCAGTGTAAACAGAGAACTGCCTTCCAAACAGGGAAGTGATAACACACCCATTCAGAAATCCTTCAGTAAATACATGAGCCAAGAAAAATCTTTTGCTTACTTATTCATTCATCTCTTAAGAAATACTTTGCTAAGTCAACTAAGAAAAGAGTGTATTATTAACATTAATTAAACCATGACACCTTATTCCCATAACATCCCTCTGAAGCAGATATTATCATCCCCATTTCACAGATGAAGAAACTGAGCTCAGCGAGTTTAAGTGACATGCTCAGGCTTCCACACAGGACACTCAGATCTTGCTCTTACTCCCAAAGACTCCTCTGCACCATCTGTCTCCCCTACAGTTCTGGAAGAAAAGCACTCCCTGTGTTATCACAGGATGGGGGTGGGGAGGTGGGGAGATCTGTTTTGTCCATGCGAGATGACCGGACTGAAGGCTTGAGCCAAAAGAATAAATGAGAAAATTTTTTGGAATCTATTCTGGGAGCCAGGGTATTTACCACTGCCAGAAACCTCCAGATCTGGGAAAGTGATGTTTCCCCTCTGAAACCAGGTTGACAGCTGTCACCAAGCTCTTGCCGGTAGTGAAGCCCAATGGGAAAACAAATGGTAGACACCCTCAACGCGAAGGGAGGGGCCGAGAGAGTTCCAGGTGTTTCACTGTTCACAGGAAGCTGCACTCGGGGACCATTAACTCAAACAGAGCTTCCGAAGCGACAGACTCTGAGCTGTCAGTCACTAGTCAGACAGAAAATGAGCAAGTCTTTGTAGGCTGTTTTCAGGCAATATTGGACCAAGGTGCTACAGCTGCCAACTATGCCAACAAACCTCGAGTTGTGTCGGGGAGGCAGCCCAGGCACCAGAGGGGAGACATTGTGCTCTCCCTCCCATAAAACTGCAGTTCACTTGCTCCTAGAGGAGCATACGTAGTTCTGGTCCTTGACCTTAACAGCTACAGAACAAAGCTCCAGGAGGCAACTGCCCTAGCAGAGAAACCCAAACCTGGTTCTGTCATAGGAAGCATGGACTGAGCCCCCAAATGGGCCAGGAGCAACCTAGGAGCTTTCTATATTATTCAGTCTTATAATGACTACAATAAGTTTTATCTCCATTTCACGTATGTTGACCTATGTCCCTTGGGCCACGGAGTCGATAAGTGGCCTATTAAAGATCTGAAATCCAGCTTCTTAGAGTTCAAAGCCATGCTCCATTCCCTTTGCCAGAGGTCAGGTGAGCTCCACAGATCAGCCCTTCCCTTGCATCCTGCTGCTCATGCCTATTGGAGCTGCTCAGCCCTCCCCAGCAGACCCTCCAGTCCAGCCAGGTGGCTGAGTGACCCCCGATTCCCAAACCCTCCAGGCGCCTCCCACATTGCAGTTCTTGCTGCCCCCGTTGCGTACCATCCCACCAGTAACCGTGACCCTTCTGTCCCCACAGCCACCACTCCCAGAGCGCTCAGGAGTACCGTCCACAACGATCTGGCTGTCAACCCTTGAGCACCAATTGACTACAATAATCAATAGCACAGTTAGTAATGCTTCCTTATGCTCATGTACCATTGTTTCATTTCTCCAGTTAGGTTATGACATCTCTGAACTCTGGCAGCAAAGGTGGAGTGGGGAGGAAGGGGTGACAAGTAGCAGCTGGCAACTGTTACACATAGCCAGACCTCTGTGCTTCCAGGAGCTGAGCACACTGAGAGGAAATGCAGTACACAAGTATAAAATGTTGGTGGTTTATAGCCACGGGTTGGAACTGGGCAAGCCTATGAGGCAGCAAGGGAGGAAGCTATAGGCCATATATGGCCCCCTGTGGCCTCTGAAAAGTGGGATGCCTGTGGGTACACACCATAGCCTTGTACAGTCAGACTCATCCATCTCCCAGGCCAAGCTGTAAATAAAACTGACAAGCTATGTCTTTAAATATGTCATATTTGTGTTACACCATTGATCCCATAAAAGGTAAAACTACCTGGAGAGGTAATCCTTGGGCTAACAGAATTACAACGTAATTCAGAAAGAAATTAACACTCTGGCAGAGTGGACAAGAGCCCAAGCTGCCTGCCTCCAATCCCTGGTTCAGATGTGCACTAACTATACAAACAAGGACAACTTGTCTGTACTTCACTTTCCTCTTCTGGAAAGTGGGTTTAACAAGGTATAACACTTATTAAGCTTTCTTACAAGTTCCTTTCACACAGCGAGTGCTCAATAAATACTGCGCATTGCTATTTTTTGTGCTATACTTCCTTTGCAAGGAAAAGAAAAAGATGGTTGTGATTTTTTTCATTATCAAAATTGAAGAAGATTATTCACAAGCTTGATCTGATTTTCTTATATTTCAAAACTATTTACCGTCACTTAAACTTTTAACTTGTGCTATGAATCAGTCCCAAAATACATTGTACAAATAGACATCTACTCAGATTGTTGTTCCCACCTCATCTGTGAGGAGCAGCCAGATGTAATTTGCTAACAATTCCCACCTCAATGGCTGAGCAATGGCTGGCATCTCCCACACATGCTCATTGTGCAAATTCCCATGTGCAAGTCTTTGGCAGCATAATGGAAAATAAAATAAATAAATAAAGGCATGTTTATTCACATTACTTGGTTGCATAAAAACACAGGAATATTCCCTAAAATTTTCAGCGGAGCATCACATTAGCATTGGCCCCCTGACTCGTTACTAGTGCCAACAAAAGTGCCATTCGAGGAGGAAACATTAATTTATTTCTGGGAACACATTACAGTGGAGATCAAAGAACAAGGTGCCACAGAGCTGTATCAGTGACAATTGTCATCCAAAATTTAAAAAATAATAATAGTTCACATAATAATAGAAAACTATAGCTCAGAGAAAACTAAGCTCAGAAAGATTAAGTAATCTGCCTGCAGATATTCAGTGAATTTCTGTTTCCAACAAGAGTGCGCTGCATAACTCTGACCAATCTTTTCATTAAAGACCATTTTAAAAGTTAGACAAAAGACAAAGAAAGAAAAATAGATTCTTAAAAGCATCAATCCACTAACAAGATAGTAGGATTATTTGATTGAGATCCAGTAATGGACTGGAACCCTGACAGTTCAAGCCAACACTCAAGGTTGCCTTAGCCGTGGGATAGTTGCTGGTCAAGCTGAGATAGCCAAAAGGCTGTCCTGTACTTTGGAAGCCTTGTTGAAGTAGGGGGCTAAAATTATCCAGTGCCTTCTGAGGAAGGAAATCTAGGTAAACCACCCTTCACGCTGGGATGGGAGGAGCAATAAAGGGCCGTACCCTAGCATTAAGAGTAAACTGATATTAACCAGCTCTTTTACAGACAGCAGTCTGGACCACATCATCTGATAGCCCAGAAAAACCTCACTTCAGATTAAAATAAATTTAGATTAAGATGGTCCTCAGGACGCCTGGGTGGTTCAGTGGTTGAGTGTCTCTGCCTTTGGTTCAGGGCATGATCCTGGGGTCCTGGGATCGAGTCCTGCATCAGGCTCCCTGGGGGGAGCCTGCCTCTCCCTCTGCCTATGTCTCTGCCTCTCTCTCTCATGAATAAATAAATAAAATCTTTTTTTAAAAATGGCCCTCAAGTTTTAAAATTTCACCAAAAGTCAGAAAATCTAGAAAGTGACATCATACACCTTTTTTTAAAGAATCAGATAGAAGTTATAGACCTGAGATGTTCAAGTTAAGAATTCAATGGAGTAATTCATAGCAGATTAGATATGGGTGAGAAAAGACCTTGCAGAGTAAAACACTGTGTCAAAGGAGACATAGAGGGAGAGAGAAGAAAATAGAATGATTTTTTTAATCCACAATTACTTGAGAAAAAAACAAAGAAAAGTACAACAGGATAGGCAAATAAACAGAAAATGATAAGATAATACATTTAAAGAAAAATATATCAATGATTTCAATAAATGTCAATAAAAAAACATGCTCCAATTAAAAAACAAAGACTATCATACTAGATTGAAAAGTACATGTTATATTTTATTTAGAAGACCTGCATCTAAAACATAAATATCTGAAAATATTGAAAGTAAAAGAATGGTAAAGGATATCCAGTCAAACACTAACTAAAAGAAACTAGTCCAGCTATGTTAATAATAAAGCCTTGTTCTTCCTCTTTCTCAAATAAATAAATAAAAATTTTAAAAATAATAAATAAATAAAATACCAATTCTTGGGTGCTATTAATCCACTTGCCTTTCTTAAGAAAAAAGAAAAGAAAAAGAACAAATGGCAAAAAGCATTACTGGCAACAAAGAGAATTATTTCTCAATTAAAATGGAATCAATTCACTAGGAATTATAACATCTAAATTTGGATGCACCTAATAACATGGCCTCAAAATATATAAAGCAAATATTTACAGAACTATAAGAAAAAAAGAGATATTTATAATATGATGGCAGATGCTAACACAGTCCTTCAGTAATTGATAAAATAAGCAATTTACTTTAAGGAAAGTTTCAGAAGACTAGAACAATTTAACATGACAGAAACTAAAATACAAAACATAACAACTAAAAAATACTTACCATTCTTTTAAAGAACCATATTGGGAGCCATAAAGCAAGTCTTAACAAATTTTGAAGATTGTAATCACATAAAGCTGCACTGCATAATATGTCACTCACTAGACACATAATGGGTATTTAAAATTAAGTTAATTTAAATTAAATTTAAAATTTATTTCCTTAGTTATACTAACCACATTCCAAGTGGTTAGTAACCACACATAGCTAGTAGCTACTTTATTTGTAATTCTCAGTCCTTTTTTAGTTTTCTCTATAACTTTTATACCATGTGAAAATTTTTTACTCTTTACTCATCGACTTATTCTTAACTAACATATGTTTTGTATACCTTCCCACCTAGAAATATATTCTGTGAAGTCAAGAGCCATATTTGTCATATTTGCCCTGGGGCCTACTTAGTAAAAATTTATTTAATTGATTGATTAATAGTTCTCTCTTTATTATCTTTTCTTATAATATAAACTGTTGTCAGATTGAATGGCAGAACCATCCATGTCAAATGGAAATTTGAAGCAATTTTCAAGAGAGAAAGAAGTGGTAACATATTTTACTTTCTGTATCCATGATGCATCCTACAAATGGCTAATGTGGAGAGGTGCTTCAATTTTGAATTTAGAAACTATAGAAATGTCTGAATTTAGGGGGTTGAAAATATGGGGTCACACTTGCCTCAATGAACTAAAATTTCTATTTTTAGTATAAAGTTGTTCATAATAACCTTATACTATTTTTCCACCAGAATAGGATATGGACTTTGTCCACCAAGATTTTTAACAATTAACCAATGTAAGAGTCACCAATGAAAGCATATATTCCTATCAGCCTGAGAATCATGTTGTCCATGGGGTGATTAGAAATAAGGCAGGAACAAAATCATAAATGCCTTTTGTACCATGCTTTTGCTGACAGAATAGAGGACCACAAGAAGTTTCTAAATAAAGATAGGATAAAAGAGAGAAAGGGGGGCCTATGATGCTGTAAGCATGAAGAGATGCTTTGGCTGGGGCACGTGGGTGACTCAGTGGGTTAAGTGTCTGCCTTCAGCTCAGGTCATGATCCTAGGATACTAGGATTGAGCTCCACATCAGGCTTCCTGCTCAGCGGGGAGCTCTTCCCTCTGCCCCTCTTCCCTGCTGTGTTCTCTCTCTCTCTCTCTCTCTCTCTCTCTCTCTCAAATAAATAAATAAATAAATAAATAAATAAATAAATAAATAAAATCTTCTAAAAAGAGAGATACTTTGGCTAACGGTTGAATTCTGAAGGTTCTTCTAGCTTCCCTGATTTAGGTGCAAAGGCACACTTTTTGCTTCACTGTCCTGAACTTCCATTGAATGTATGGAGAAAGGTTTAACCTGTATATAAACCAATGTGAAAAGTGTGCCTCTGTGAGCCATGTTTGGAGAATGCCATCACTTGCTTCCATGACCAACAGACATCATTGCATGAACAAAATCTCCTAAAATTTGCAAGCCAAAGCAGTGTCATTCTTTTCTATAATAGCTATTCATCAAAAAATTATTAAACTCAGAACATATATCATGTGGCAGGCATTGCTCTGGGTACTGAGGTTTCAGTTATAAACTGAACAAACAGTCTTCCTTTTTTCATGAAGCTTGCATTCTAGAAGGGAAGAAAAGCAATAAATGAGCACACAAATAAATGCACAGAATAACTTCAGGTACAGATAAGCTCTATGAAGAAAATAAAGTGGCTTGGCACAGAGAGGTGGAGAAAGATGAACTGGAGAGGTTAGCTATTTCGAAAGGTGATACTTGAAACAACAAGACAATGACAGCCCAGAGAAGACCTAGGGCAGCCCTGTCCAATCGAAGTCTCTGTGAAAATAAAAATGTGTCATATCTGTGTTGTTCAATGTCCTGGTGACATGTGGCTATAGAACACTTGAAATGTGGTTAGTGCAACTCAGAAAACGAATTTTAATTTATTTCATTTCAATTATTTGAATTTCAATACCACATGTGGCAAGTGACTTTCAGATCTTAAAGCAAAGCATTCTAACAAGGGGAGAGCAAATGCCAAAACATGCATAGTGGGAGCCAGCTTTGTGTGTTTAAGAGAGAAAGCTAGCAGAGTTAGAGCACAGAACCTGAGTTGGAGAGAGGTAGACAGCTGCCATATTATGTAGTACCTTACACACTGTGAGGAGTTGAATTCCATCCAAGTAGAACTGGAAGCCATTTGAATAGCTTGGTTTTTTTTATAAAATTTTATTTATTTATTTGAGAGAGAGAGAGCACAAGCAGGGGGGGCAGGAGAAGCAGATCCCCTCTGAGCAGGACCTGGGTCCCATCCCAGGACCTTGGGATCATAATCTGAGCTGAAGGCAGATGCTTAACTGACTGAGTCACCCAGGCGCCCCCATGTGAACCATTTAAATAGAGGAATAATGTGATCTGACTGCCTGTGACAAGGGTTGACTAACATTTTGTAAAGGGCCAGACAGTCTCTGTCACATGTAAGCACAAAAAGAGCACACACTACATGCAAACAAATGAGCATAGCTATGTTCCTTTTTTTTTTTTAATTTTTTATTGGTGTTCAATTTACTAACATACAGAATAACCCCCAGTGCCCGTCACCCATTCACTCCCACCCCCCGCCCTCCTCCCCTTCCAACACCCCTAGTTCGTTTCCCAGAGTTAGCAGTCTTTACGTTCTGTCTCCCTTTCTGATATTTCCCACACATTTCTTCCCCTAGATCTTCTTTACAACCTTATTACAGGATGTAAAGGTCTTTTTTTTTTTTTTTCCTGACTCAGAAGCTTTGTGAGGCTCTGCCTATGGTTCGCCCATCAACATGGACTTCCACATACCAGGGGCTGCTTTTGAAAGGCTGTTCTAGCATTCTCTTCCAGCTAGGCCATTAGGGACCCAGCAGCCTCCTTCCCACCCTGTTCTGTTGGATGAAAGAGAACTTCACCTTAGCCCCCACCCCACCCCCCAAGCCAAGGAGTTGCTCCTACTATCCTCTTTGGAAAAGGAAAGAAAGGTCTTAGAGCAGAGGAGGCCTCAGCCATGCCGGAGGACATACTTACAGCTGGTGGGCTGATGTTAGCCAATCCCTGACATAAGATCCAATGGCAAACACTGCTAGCTGTCTACTCCATTCTCTCTCTTGCCTCATTTTTATTTTTATTTTTTTAAGATTATACTTATTTATTCATGAGAGACACAGAGAGAGAGGCAGAGACACAGGCAGAGGGAGAAGCAGGCTCCCTGCAGGGAGCTTGATGTGGGACTCGATCCCAGGACCCCAGGATCATGACCTGAGCCAAAGGCAAACACTCAACCACTGAGCCACCCAGGGGTCCCTCTTGCCTTGTTTTTAATAAAAAAGCTCCAAATTTGTTAAGGATAACTATATGCTCAACTAAAACTGCTTGCTATCCCAAATCCCCTGAAACTAGGATTGACCATGAGACTCAGTGATGGCCAATGAGATAAAAGGGGATAGCTCCATGGGACTTGTAGAAAAGCTTTCAAAGAGAGGCAGCCTCAAGGTGCCTGGGTGGCTCAGTCAGTTAACTGGCCAACTCTTTAGTTTGGCTCAGGTCATGATCCTGGTGCCCTGGGATCGAGCTCTATAGAATCTCATTAAGAAGAGTCAGTTCTCAGACAGCCCCGGTGGCACAGCGGTTTAGCGTCGCCTGAAGCCCAGGGTGTGATCCTGGAGACCAGGGATCAAGTCCCACATCGGACTCCCTGCATGGAGCCTGCTTCTCCCTCTGCCTGTGTCTTGCACCTCCCTCTCTCTCTCTCTCTCTCTCTCTCTCTCGAATAAATAAATAAAATTTAAAAAAAAAGAAGAGTCAGCTCTCAAGTCTTCTTGCCAGAGAGTGAAATAGAAATTATGTCTTACCCCTTCAATGATTAAGATGTTCTACCCCCAAACCATCCATGACCCACAGAAATCTCAATAAGAATTCTATAGATTCAAACAATGATTTCTAGACCCGAAATAGTGTGTAGGAAATAGGAGAGCTCAAAGACAAAAGTTATACCTCTTGTAAGGATACTTTCCATTAAAAATTAAAGATTCTGGGACACCTGGGTGGCTCAGCAGTTTAGCGTCTGCCTTTGGCTCAGAGCATGATGCTGGAGACCCAGGATCGAGTCCCACGTCGGGCTCCCTTCATGGAGCCTGCTTCTCCCTCTGCCTGTGTCTCTGCCTCTCTCTGTGTGTCTCTCGTGCATAAATAAATAAAATCTTTTTTAAAAAGTAATAACCCTATAATACCCTTAAAAATAACCTTTAGCAGTAAAGATGCTTGCTTGTGTTTGGTCTTTGGCGAGCCCTATATAGTCATCCTGGAACCAGGATCCCCATGGCAATAATAATGATGTGACGATGATGATCAATAACACATATGTAGTACTTATGGGGTGCTAAATGCCAGGAACTGTTCTACACAGGTGCAGCTTTAGCTAATACAGTTCAATCAACAACCTCCTGAAGTAAGTACTATTATTACCACCATTTCACAGATAAGAAATCTGAGGCCCAGGGATGTTAACTACCTTGCCTGTATCACTCAGCAAGTAAGTGGCAGAAATAAGACTTGGATCCAGACTTGGCATCTGGCTCCAGAGCCTATGCATGTAACCACCACTTTAAACAACCTTAAGACACCTATGGATATGACCCACCTTAACTGACACCCATTACTTATTCAAAGCGATTAAAGCTCATTTAAATTAACCAGTCTGCGCAAACCCAGGAACACCACCTGGTGAAAACTGTTGTCTTTTTCCTCCTTTTCAGGGAGATTAGGATCATTATGTTCTAGAAGCAATGATAGTTTAATTAAAAGACAATTGTGGCATGAGAATGTTTCACTGGGGAGAGAGAGGTACTGCTTATGAGAATGTCCCGCGAGGGACCAACCTGGTGACAGCTGATCAGATGTTGGAAGGATGTCACTGTCGGAGGCTGTAATTCTTGGACTTAAAACATGCGTTATTCCTCAGCACACCATTAGCTGAAGCACCAGGGGACACTTAAAGTGGCAGTGAATGGCTAGCTTTTTACTCCTACGGAATGTCTGATTTATAAGGAAGTTGGTAACATATTTCTGCAGCGGAAAGAATGCAAGACCAGGGGACTCTGGCTCCGGGATTGGGCGCTGTCCCCCACGGTTACCAGCCCTTGGCTGGGCCAGCACTGGGGAGGCAGGGCTGGAATGGCACCTGCCCCTCAGGAGCCCCACCTAGTAGAATACGCACACCGGTGAAACTATTACTTTCACACCACTTGGTAGACATCACAGAAGGGTTGTAACATCACAGAGAAGGAACAACACATGCCCAGAAGGGGGGAAGAACAGGTATAGCTTGGAGGTCAGCGTGGCTCTGCTTCCCCAGACAGAAACCGTGAAGCTCAGCATAGCACACTCAGGTGGTAACATCTTAGGGGCAAAACTTGCTCCTCAAATGAACATGGTTCCCATTCATCTTGCTGGTCTTGACTTCACAAAATGAAATAGCTTAGAGCACAGGAGAACTGAAATCCCAGAACCCAACACCCTAAGCCTGCAAGTGAAAAAAAATGAAGGTTGACTTCCTTTTAGTAAGAATAAAACTAGATTTAAACCAGCTCTCTAAATTCGGAGCCCATTTGCTGTTTGCTAACTCCCCGGTGTTATGAGCTAACTTATGAGTGAACCTGAAACCTGTGTAATCAAACCCTGCCTTCCCCCAAATGCAATCTGCAAGTGTGGTATTTACAGAGTTGTCAACAACTTATACTAAGTGGGAAGTGTTACAAAATTATGTGTGCAGTATAATCTCAGCTACTGTGTTTGTGTGTGTGTTGAACCAACATAGTACTTTTTTTAACGTATGATTTTGAAGGAAGGCAAGAAATTCGATAAACACAAGGGAGAGGAATATCATAAATATGAGAGACATGTGAAGCAACGTCCTGAGGCACACATGAACCTGAAATACAATGTGCAACCACAAAAATGACTGAATAATGTAGAGACCCCCAGTGGAGTAAAGAGGTGGCCTGGGGTAAGGGCAGGGTTAGGATGCAGCCAGATATGAGTTTAAATCCCAGGCAGCCCTGTCACCTAACGTGAATCCTTAACTGCTGAGCTATCCATTTATTCATTGACGTCTCCAGCAAATATTTGTCAAGCACATGCTATGAGTAAAAATAAGTACTAGAGTAATAGAGTCTATGGAATTGCCTCAGTTTCCCCACTAATCGGAGTGAAGCCAATAATACCTACCTTGCAGGGTTACTGTGAGAATTTAGGTAAAGTGCCCAGTATTGGGCCCATCACACCTGCTCAATAAATGATACCAGTTTCTGCAGGTTGGAACCATGGGTTGGGGTCTTAGGTAAGAATTCATCGTCAGGGGTCAGGGTGGATTCCTACAACTCAGAAAATGTTCAGTAAAAAAACAGAAATGAACCGAGTCTCTCCTGATCCCCTTGCCATCCCCCCAATGCCATCCCCGTCATTTGTATCGGTCCCAATCTTAGCCAAAGACAGAATGGGAGTGGAGCCGGTGAGCAGCAGACTTGAAGCTGCCTGTTGCTCTTAACCATTTCCCACCCTGAACCATCTGGTGCTATCAGTGAGAGCAAAGTCCCTATGTCACGCATTAGCCTTTTCTAGATGAGCAGCCTTTAATTAGTAAAACCAAATGAAGGAGAGGCAGAAATTAAAAAAAAAAAAAAAAAAAGAGAGAGAGAGAAACTGTCAGTAAGAAATAAACTGACTATGAGCCTCACAAAGGGCATCAATGTCTTGGAGCTAAAACCCAGACTGAAAAGCATGCCTGCCTTTTGTTTCAAAAATAGGATGCAATGGATGTCCTACGCAGAGGAGAAGGCAAGGTCTCGGAGGAGGGATGATACTTGCCATCGTTTCAGAGCACCCAGGAGTATTAAGTGGCTCATCTGGAACTTGAGAGCCAGCCAATTGGATGTCAAAAGTTTGGCTTATGAGTGAAAGGGGAAGAGAGAGATGTCCTCAGGAGGGAAGAAACATTCAAATAGAACTATAGGCTTTCAGAGCCGAGAGGGACCTCAGCAAACAGTAGTCCTCCAAGAGCTGAGGCAGCTGAGAGAGGTCAGAAAAGTGAAGCAACTGGCCCAGTGGAGCCCAGCCAGAGAGAGCCAGCGTGCCAGCTGGGGTTCTCCAGAGTGCAGAGCCTGAGACAAAGAAAAGGTTTAGGCGCAGGTGGTTTATGCAAGAGGTGGTCTCAGGAAACAGGAAGACTGAGCAAGGGAAGGCGGAAAAGCCCGCCGAAGAGGGCATTGCCAAGGTCACTGCTATGGGCAGTGGGAGCTCAGACCCCAATATTGCGCAGAATGCCCCTGAGGATTATTAGGACAAGAGGCAGGAAACATTTGTCTGGCAGGCTCTGCCCCTAAGATGTAGAATGTCCTTGGAGGCTTTAACTCCCCACGTCTCTGCACACACGTGGGCTGAGCAAGCTCCTGCTCACTTCACTGTTGACAGAGCCCTAGGGCAGAAAGCCAAGGCTCAGGATGCCAGTTCAGATGCTATTAGCAGAAAGAGAATCAAAGCCGGCCTAGAAATGCCCACACCAGCCATGTGAACTTGAAGGTTGGTCAGAGAATGCAAGCTGGGAGACCAGAGGTGTCTGCTATGAAAACCAGATTTTGAGCCTATGCCTTAATGCTAAAGCATATTCTGTGGGTCACAGGGGCATGACAGCGACCTAGACAGTTTCTGAAAGATATAAGGAGCCTGTGCTCCTATCACCACTATCTAACCAGATACTCAAGGTTCTACCCAGAGACTCATGTACCTACGGCCTTGAAGGCCAGAATTGTACGATGCCACCATGTATTATTGCACCTCTACCTTGGGGTTACGAGGTATCTTGAATACTGATGTTAACAGGAAACTCTGAGCTCCTTGAAAGCACGGACAATACTGTTTCCTAACAGCATGTTGAAATAGAAATCTCACCTCTAAAGCACCCTTACAGCCAGCTCCGAAGTCAATATGTAATAAAGATTTGAAAGAAAATGAGTCAATTCTAAAGGAACATTTAAGCAGCAGACCTCAAAAGCCCAGAGTCAATGCTCGCTCCTCCTAGCTAGGCTGTTCCTGAAGTTCTTAAAGGAAACTTGGTCGACAAATTAAGTGTGTAGGACAAGTGAAGTGTCTGGGAATGTCAAAGAGTGACAAAAATCTGTCATCTCTATTTGCAAAGGTGCATATGAACAACCAAACACTGACGTTCAATTTCATTGTTCTAGGAAGGCCTCCCGGTGCAAGGAATGCCTCACTGAGCTGGGCGAGCTCCCAGGGAATGCAGCTAGTGCAAAACACGCTGCAAACACGCCTATATTACAGCAGCATCAAGTCTACTTAGACATATCAGGTGGTTTTATATTTTAAAACATATATTATGTAGTAGAATGCCAAATTGATATTAATTTTAAAGATAATATATATAACTTTGAAGAATTTTCATGCTGTTATGGGCAAATTGGGCAATCACCCCTAGGCCCCTTTAGGGGTATGAATTGACTCTCCTCTGCCCATAGAGTAATTTCTTTTTTTTTTTTTTAAGATTTTATTTATTCATGAGAGCCACAGAGAGAGGCAGAGACACAGGCAGAGGGAGAAGCAGGCTCCATGCAGGGAGCCTGATGTAGGACTCGATCCCGGGTCTCCAGGATCACACCCAGAGCCGAAGGCAGATGCTCAACCACTGAGCCACCCGGGCATCCCAGTAATTTCTGATGAAATGGTGTAGAAAGCACTGGTGAGGGGAGAAACTCTCTGGAGTAAGCCAGAGTTGGATTCAAAAAATTCTTCCTAGCAGAGTCATTTTGCAATGAGTTATTTCACTTTTGTGAGATTCTATTTCCTTGACTGTTACAAGGTAGATAATAATGCCTACTTCTTTGGGTTTTTGGCAAAATGAAATGGATAGTATGAAAATGTCCTGAGGGGCACCTGGGTGACTCAGTCTGTCAGGCATCCAGCTCTTCATTTTGGCTCAAGTCAGGCTCCTTGATCACTGGGGAGTCTGCTTGGGATTCTCTCTCTCTTCTCTCTCCCTCTCCCCCTCCCCCCTAGATAAATAAATAAATCTTTTTTTTAAAAAATGAAGAAAATGTCCCAAATAGAGTGGGCACATGATAAACACGATTTGCTTTTTCTTTTCTCTACCTATCTCACACATTACATTCCTCAAAACCTTGTCTCATCTCCTTCTGAATTAGACTATAGCTCCCTAACAAAATACTTTTTTGTTAATTTTATTTCTCCCACATGAAAAATGCCTATAAGGCAGGCACTTAAAACTCTGTGTCACTCTCCCAAAAGTTCAGAATATACTGCATTCCACCAGAGTTCACAAACTTGTCCATGGTAAAGGACATGGTCTTGAGCTGCTTAGCTTGGCATTTCCGTTCCTTGTGGTCAGGCTCGATACTGAAATTAGCTAATCTTCAATTTTTCATCTATGAGATGAGAATAACATAAATTCCCTGATATGTTGTTAAGGATAACATGAGAGGGTGACATACACATAAGGACTTAATGAATGTCAGCAATTCTCTTCATCTTTGTTACTAGTAACTGTCCCTGCTGTACTGGAAAGATGGTGCATCTGTTCCCACCTCATGCCCCCCCTGCTCCCCCCATCTGGAATGTCTGTCCCAGTTTTCACTCTCTTCATCTCCTGTCCCTCTCTCCCATCCAATCCTAATACCCATTTCCTAAAAATACCTTCACGACAATCAACGTGGCTTTAAATCTCTTTTTTGTTGTTATTAAAATTTTTTTAAGTTTTTTACTTTAATTCATACAATGTTATATTAGTTTCAGGTGTACAACATACTGATTCAACAATTCTGTGCATTACTTGGTGCTCATCACAAGTGCACTTCTTATTCCCCATCACCTATTTCACCCACCACCCCACCCACATTCCCTCTGTTAACCATCAGTTTGTTCTCTAGAGTTAAAAGTCTGTTTCTTAGTTTGTCTCTCTGTCTTCTTTTTTTTTTACCTTTGTTCATTTGTTTTGTTTATTAAATTCCACATTTGAGTGAAATCATATGGTATTTGTCTTTCTTTGAGGACTTATTTCACTTAGTATTATATTCTCTAGCTCCATCCATGTTGTTACAGCAAATGGTAAGATTTCATTCGTTACAGCTGAGTCATATTCCATTGTGTATATATAATATACCATATCTTCTTTATCCATTCATCTATCCATGAACATTTAGGCTGCTTCCATAACACAGCTATTGTAAATAATGTTACTGTAAACATAGGGGTCATGTATCCTTTCCTTATTCCTTGGATAAATACCCAGTAGTGTGGTTACTAGGTCATATGGTGATTCTATTTTTAATTTTTTGATGAATCTCCATAGTGTTCCACAGTGGCTGCACCAGTTTGTATGCACGAGATCTCCTTTTTCTTTGCATCCTTGCCAACACTTCGTTTCTTGTGTTTTTGATTTTAGCCCACTTCTTCATTTTTATAAGATGAAAGCAAACGGAAATTCAGATAGATTCAAGAATGGCTTAAGTAGAAGGACAATGCTAGCTCTGTGAACTAAGGGTCTGCAGTGGCCTGGTTGCATTAATGGCCTCAGTTTTTCTCCTCCACCCCTACATCTGCCCCCCCACCCCCACCCCCCCCCGACCCTACCCTTGCTGTGTGACTGCATTGCCCTCTTACTCTGATTCTGTGCTTGGCCATATGACTGGTGCCTTTGTTCAGGTCACTGCAACAGAAGGATTCTAAACACTAGAAATTTATGCCTCACAGTTCTAGAGGCTGGGAGGTCGAGTTACTGGCAGGTTTACTGTCTGGTGAGGGCCCACCTCCTTGTTCACAGACAGCCATCTCCTGGCTTGCCCTCACGTGGCAAAAAGGGTGAGGGAGCTCTCTGGTGTCTCTTTTATAAGGACACTAGTGCCATTCATGGAGGTTCTGGCCTCATAACCTAAGCAACTCTCAAAGTTGCTTGAAACACCATCCTCCAAATACCATCATACTGAGAATTAGGTTCAATATATGAATTTCGAGGGGGCCATAAACCTTCAGCCTGTAGCAACTAATTTTAGATAACGGGGTGTCGTGGAAGATGACACAAGCAGAGGCTTTTACACAGGTGCTTGCACTCTCAGCTTCCTCTATCTTGCCTTTTCCATCACCTTGAGAAGGACAGGGTCAGGCTAGCCTGCTGAAAAAGATGACACAAGGCAAGTAGAGCCCAGTCATAGTCATCCCAGTCAAGGCCATTGCAGATGTACCAATAGCCAGCCAACTCAAAAATGTGGGCTAGCCGGGTCAGGATCACTTGCAGCTGACCCCGGAGACAAAACCAAGCCCAACCAGTGAGCTAAATAACAGTTCTTTGTTGAGTAGCAAGCTGTTCTGGGTGTTTGTTACACACAAGTACACAAGTAAGAAAGAGCTGACCCAGGGTGATGAGCTGAATTGCATTCTCCCAAAATTCACATGTTGAAGCCCTAAACCCCAGCACCTCAGAATGTGACTATATTTGAAGATAGAGCCTTTAGAGGGGTAATTAAGTTACAATGAGGTCATTAAGGTGGACCCTAATCCAGTATGACCAGTGTCCTTCTAACAGAAGAAAATCTGAACACACAAAGAGACACCAGAGAGCTGCACATGTCCAGAAGAAAGATCATGTGAGAACACAGTCAGAAGGTGGCTGCTTGCAACCCAAAGAGAAAGACCTAGAACAAATGTTTCCCTTATGTCCTATAGAGAAAACCAATACTGTCAGCCCCTTGATTTTGGACTACGAGCCTCCAGATCTGTGAGAAAATAAATTTTTGTTGTTTAAAGCACCCAGTCTGTGGTATTTTGTCATGGCAGCCCAAGCCAACTCATACACTCTGAGCTCAGACAAGATGCAAGCACTCCATGGGGCACTTTGCATGTTACTCCTCGAGTGCTCTAACAACTATGTGTGAGTGGCCTCAGGATCCCGAGTATGGGTGAGACAGCTCAGTCTGGGAAGTCAGACAATGGTGAGGTACCCCAGAGGGTGACCAAGGCTCCAGTGTGTGGAACCAGGAAGTGAGGAGGGGAGAAGACAGTTCTACCAACATTTTTACCCTTATCCCTTGTCAAAATGAAATCCTCATGTTTTTTAAAAAACAATTTTCACATAATAGTGAGCATATGTCAAATTTTTACTTAACTGATTAATGAAGAAATCAGAAGAAAGGCAAATCTGATTTGAAAGGTATTATGTTGAAACTGGTCTTTTATACTCACTGAAAATTATGAAAAGGAATGTCTAGATAAGATTGTTAAATGTGACACATAAAATAAAAACAAAAAAAGGTTAATTTTTGCAGGATAATAAAATCCTAATTTTCAGGATTATATTTTCAAACTGACAGAAAGAATATCATCACATCTTATCAGTTTCACAGAATTGGAAGCTGTCCAAGTTCTGATCATTTGTGCAGACTTAGAAAATGCTCTAGGATAGCAATTCTCAAGGCTCTTTGGTCTCTGGATCCTTTACTCTTTTACATAACTCTTAAATGTTATTAAGAGCCCACAAAGGGCTTTGTTGACCTGGGTTATAGCTATCAATATTTGCCATAATAAAAATTAACACGAAGAAACTTTTTAAACAGGAGTGTTTTTTTAAATATTTTATTTATTTATAAATAAATACAGAGAGACAGAGACATAGGCAGAGGGACAAGCAGGCTCCCTGCCAGGAGCCTGACGTGGGACTCAATTCCAGGACCCTGGGATCACAACCTGAGCCAAAGGCAGATGCTCAACCACCAGGTGTCCCAACAGGAGTTTATTTTAAAATAACAATAATAAGCCCATTCTATGCCAACATAAGTAACATATATTGATGGAAAAAAATAACTATATTTTCCAACAGAAAATTTTTTACTGAGAAAATTGGGACTGTTTTATCTCTTTGTAAATCTCTTTAATGTCTGACTTCATGAAGACAGCTGAATTCTCATATCTGCTTCTGCATTCATCCTGTTAGGCTATGTTGATTTGGGTAAGGAGATGAAAGAAATCCAGCCATACCCAGATATGTTGTTGGAATGAGGGTCCTTTTAGATCACTGTGGATCATGCTCTTTGACTCTTCACTAAAACTAAACAAGTGTTAGTTTCTATAGGAAGTTTCAATGTGCAATATTAATTAGTAATTTTTGTTCTTAACCATATCAATAACTTTTGGTTCTCTTTTACACTAAAATACACAGGTCTACCTTATTTTCAATGGATAGCTTGTCCATGCACAATTTTCTCATGATGGGTCATTTCAAAAATATTGATTCACTATGGGGCATCTGGGTAGCTTAATTGGTTAAGCATCTGACTCTTGGTTTCCACTCAAGTCATGATCTCAGGGTCATGAGATCAAGCCCTGCATTGGCCTCTGAGCTGGGCATGGAGTCTGCTTAAGATTCTCTCTCTCAGGATCCCTGGGTGGCGCAGCGGTTTGGCGCCTGCCTGTGGCCCAGGGCACGATCCTGGAGAACCAGGATCGAATCCCACGTCGGGCTCCCTGCATGGAGCCTGCTTCTCCCTCTGCCTGTGTCTCTGCCTCTCTCTCTCTCTCTCTCTCTCTCTCTGGGACTATCATGAATAAATAAATAAAATCTTAAAAAAAAAAAAAAAGATTCTCTCTTCTTCTTCTTCTTCTTCTTCTTCTTCTTCTCTCTCTCTCTCTCTCTCTCAAAAAATTAAATTTAATTAATTAATTTTTAAAAATAAAAAAATATTGCTTCACTGTATCCTGCAGATCATCAAATGTTGACACATTTCAAAAAGTTCATTAATATCCTCACTGATTATGTCACTGAGGCAGGGATTATTTTCACTGAGTGCATGTCAGGGAAGTGTACAATGATGACCTCATGCGCAGGTTTACAGTCTGGATCTATGCCGAGGCACAAGCAGTTTTACCCACTGCTGGTTTTGTACCAATTACAGTTGTCAATCCAGTGAAAAATACAAATTATGTCTTCGTGTTTTCATGAAAATTCTTTTGACCTCACAGTAACCCTGAGAGTGTTTTGGGATTCCTGGGGGTCCCTGGCACATACTTTGAGAAGCACTTCTCCAGCATGACACTGAAAAGATAAGCTGTCATCTTGCTACCTTGTTTGTAAGTTTTAAATAAGTTTTCATAACGTCTCTGACTTTGACATAAATAGAGATCGTTCAGCAGGAATCCGGGACAGGGGAGAGGGTAGAAAGATAGGTAGGGCTGATGAGAAGGGGAGGGCTTCATGCTGTCACTCCCGAAAGTATGAAAACATACAAGCAAGAACACTCTGAAGGGACACTCTCTCCAAATTTGGTTCCGCAGGATAGAGTAAAATCAAAAACAGGCAGAAGTCAGGGGAATCTTGCTGAAAGCACATCTGACTACCCAAAAGCAAGCACGGATGGGCTTGCAAGTTTCCAAGCACAACCAAATGCCCGTTTACCATTAATCAACAAAATTAATTAGCAGATAATCACTGTCCCTTAGGGTGTTTGCTATTAAAAACTCTCAGCAGATAAATTATTTTCCAAAAAAAAAAAAAAATCCAACTCTTTAGAAATCAGTGTGAATATGGTCTTTTGTCTCTCAAGCTTTTAAATGGTACACTGATGATTTCTCCTTCACATTGTCTAGGCTCCCATTAGCCTGTGCACCATGTTTTTCTAAATGGAGTATATGGATTGGGGTGGAATGAAGCAGGCTGGCACATATCAGCCAGTCAACTATTCCACCAAGATTTCCTGTGCCCGCCCTGTGCTAGTAGGTAGGGACAAAATGTTGAGCAAAAACAGACCTGGTCCCTATCATAGTCCAATGGGAAGGAGGCTTTTTTTTTATTTTATATATTTATTCATGAGAAACACAGAGAGAGGCAGAGACAGAGGCAGAGGGAGAAGCAGGCTCCATGTAGGGAGCCCGATGTGGGACTCCATCCCGGGACTCCGGGATCACACCCTGAGCCCAAGGCAGACACTCAACTGCTGAGCCACCCAGGCATCTCAAGAAGGAGGCTTTAAAGAAAGAGCAACATGATTGAATGCATCATTACAAACAGAATGTGTTCTCTGAGAAGGAATAAATTATCATGAGAGCATATTTTAAAAAGAAAACATCCTGGACTGAGGTCTGAAACACTTCTGGGAAGCAAAGCCTTCTGCTCTGTGATCTGGAGACTGAGTAGCTCATGGATCCAGGCTGCTGGGAGACCAAAGGGACATGTGTGAAGAGGTCTCATAACATGACACACCAACAGTGTTTGAAAGCACAGAGAGTGGGAGAAGGTAAAAGCCCGAACAGGCCTTGCAGACCAACGGAGGGATGTGGATCATGATGCTGAGAGCAGAAGGGAGCCAATATGGGGTTTTCAGCAGGGTCTGGTGCCAGATTTCAATTTGCATTGAAAGTTGTACCAAATATTTATTGTGGCTGTGACTGGAGAGCCCCCCCATGTGGGGCAAGGAGACCAGCCTGGAGCCAGTGTAGATGTCAGTGAGACAGGTAAGGGCAGGGTGGTGGAGAAGGAGGGAATGCTGCATTCTGGAAACACGGAGTTGACACAGCAGTTGACAGGATGTGAAAGTGGAGAGGAAGGTAGACAATAAGCCCCAGGCGGCTGGTTTGCACAACTCAGTGAGTATTAGAAAACACAGGAGGAGGCTAGGGAGGAATCTCATGCATTCAGCCTTGGTCTCGTGGAGCCTGAGGCAAAGAGATGAGATACTGAGTAAAATATCGAGTCCGACTTATGAGTTTGGAGCTTAAGGGGCAGGCCTGGACTGGATATAAACTTGGGCAATTAAAGCCAAAGACATGGAAGGCATGCCTTTGCCAGGAAAGAGGGAGGGAAGTTGGGGTGGGGGTGGGGGCAGGATAGAAAAGAAATTAGAAAAGGAGAAAGTGGGGAGGAAGGGGAGAAGAGGGGACAAGAGAGGAAAGGAGGGAAGAGGCATGATGGGAAGGTGCCCTCCTATAAGCACCTGAGTTCACTAGACGGTGCTGCAAGGGAAACAGTGCTGGAGAAATCGGGAAGGGGATGGAAGAGCATCGCACTGCACAAGGCAAGAAGAGAGGGGAACCCCTCAGGTATGTCAAACACTACAAGAAAATGTGTTGATTTCAGGGCTGTGGCATCTGTGTGGATGCCGGTTTGCCCTCAAGAACCCACCACCACTACCACCACCACCATCACTCCATACTCCTGCCTCACCCTGCCCTCCCCCAGAGTGGCTGATCTGCATGGAATACCTCAGCCAGGCCCTGGCTCCTGTTTGGATTTGGCCAATGGCAAGCCCTAGTAGGAACTCAAGAGAAAGAGAGAAGAGAAGGAGGTCTGATTCCTCCAGCCCCATCCCTACAAGATCACTGGAGCTGGTTGTGCCCCCTCAACCCAAGGTCAGTGATCCTCAAAGGAGGGCCATTCTCTGTGACTCTTCCTCTGAGTTCCCTGCAGCCAGAAGGTCAATGGCTTATCTGCTACAAATATCTGCTCTGGAATAGAACCCTCCAAACTGATGGGTTACTAAATATAAGTCACCCCAGGTACACACAGCAGCTGGGGTGTGAATCTACACTTCTGTGGTGGATCTGGACAGCACATCCAGCAACCCCCACATCATGTCCACCTCCTATGCCACTCAGTGCCATTGTTTTTATAAGTCTGGAGGCTGTTCCTACAGGATCCTGGTAGGTCGCTCTGCCAGGGGAAAATTCAGAAGGGTAAGGTTTATGGGGTGAACCACAATTCCTGCCACAGAACCTGATCAGGGCCCCACCTTGAAACTTATCATCCCCTCCCTACTAACCATTCTCAATTTTCCTTACCTCAGTCAACCCCTTTGCTGGTGCTGGTACCTCATCTGGCAGCATGATCCTGCTGGCAATCCTGAGGACCCCAAACCCCTGGTCACCATGCCCCCCACTCAGGCAAGGCTGATGCACTTGTTTTGTCCATTCACTGCTAAGAGTAGGCAAAGGAGCACCAAGTGAAACCCAACTGAATAACTTGGATGCCGACATTCCTCCCAGCCCCCACTGTGAAAGGCAGCCCTTTCTTCTCCTGATGACACAAGTAGCCTAGGTGGCAGCCATAGTTTATTGTTCCTTGGCAGTCTCAGTGTCCTACAGTGAAAGTATGGGAAATGGGAACTTTGGTGACCAGGGCTTCGAAACCCAGAGGGTCCAGATTTGCAGACACAAGAAGCACAAATCCCCTGACTAGGTCATGGGCCAAGCAGGGCCATGCCTGCTTCCATTCCTTGGAGTGGACCATTCCTGGACGACTGCCAAGGGGACTGTCTTCAGCTGAAGTAATCCTGCATGGGGCTGACAACAGAGGGTTTTCTGCAGGGAGCATTCCAAAGTTCTGGCTCATCAGTCCTCCATCACTAGAGGCGGGCTGGACCAGGCAACACAGCGTCCACCATAAGCAGCAGTTAAAACAAAACAAAAGAGGAAAGAATGGGTACCAGCTTGAGTCAGTGTGGATGTTAGGTGGTGGGAAAGTCTGATGAACACAATTTTCTATGTGAAGAGACAAAAATCCTCTGTTAAAAGGGGGCAGGGGGTCTTTGTGTTCGAGTGCACTATCCTGAGAAACTTGGTGATAACTAGGTCAGTAATCAAGAATTCATAGTAATATCAATTTTGTTCTATTGGAAACACATGGCTACTCAGTTACAGGTGGGCTGAAAACAGATGGCAATATTCATGCAGGGGTGAGTTATGCCAGGTCAAGTTAGAGTAGCAGAAAAATGTGCTGTGGACTCCAAGCTCCACAAGAAGAGATGGGTTGGCAGAGGGTAAATGGCCAGTAGCCAACAGGACCTGATAAGACTATAGAACCAGTGGAGAGGGAATTGTTGAAACAACAAGAAGTACAAAACGATGCAATCAGACAGCACGATGCTGGAATTAGCAACTCTGGATGCTGCACAATTTCTGGTGAGTTCTAATGCATCACCAGCCAGTGTGGTGGAGACAGAGTGAGGGGAATAATCACAGGAGGTGAGGAAAGAGTAATGGAACCAAGAGACTGGATTATTGGAAGGGCCATTTACATAGTTTGGAACTCACCCAGGATCTTGACAGGCTTGGAGTCAAGAGGGCAGACAGGAGACACAGGTCAAATCTTCTATGAAAAGGGCAGAATGGCCAGAGGTGTATCCAATCACCTCCATGAAACCTTAACATCAACATAATTGCAGCAAAGCGTTTCACTTGCTTTATCTGATTTGACCTTCACAAAAGCTCGGTGGAAGGGGGCAGGGGCAGTGTTTTCTTCCAGCTACTACCAAGAAATGGAAGTTCTGCAAGCTTTAATGAGCTTGCGAGTACTGAGACTAGAAAGCTAATCAGAGAGGTGTTGTCTTTTCTGAAAAGCCCTCCCGAACCTCTCCAGGAGGGAAGACCATTCCCTCCATGGACCCTACTTCTTCCACCCCTTGAAGTCCCATCTCCTTATATGTCCTTGTCTCTCAGCAGTGGGGACAGAGCATCTGGAATTTGGCATTTCTCTTCATTCACATTAGGGTCAACTTATAATAATCATCTCCACTTGAAAACATGGATCGTGGCAGATTTAGGGAAGAGAGCATGTCAAAGATCAGTATTTAAATGTGTAATATTTATGTACACTATATAATACACACCAACACCAATACCAAGTGATACAAAGGACAACCAAAGTCCTGCTTCTTTTCTAAAGAGCAGTTCTCCAGCCAGACTCAGTGAGATGCTGGGGACGAAGAGGTCAGAGTTAAGAGAAGGACACCGTAGTTCAAAATAAAAAGTGAAAGAAGGAGTTCAAGGTCTTGCCATAAGGAAAACAAAATTGGTAGTTATCAATTTAAAAAAAAAGGTTAATTGCCAAAGACCCTGTGTTTCTTCCACGTGGTGGTTGTTTTCTCAATCAGAAGAGGCACTCTGGCAGTTGGGAGGTTCTTGGAAAAAGCTAAGATGTTCAGGGAAAATCATGAGAAACAAGAGATGAAAGAGAAACAAAAGCTAAAATGAAGAAGAGGAAAGAGAGCAGACATTGTTGCTGTGACACTGAGTCGAGCAGCAGATTCTAGGGGATGAAACCACCTTTGTCTCAGACCCAGATCACACATTGCAAGAGCTTCCCAAGCAGCAGAGCAGCCTCCACTCTCGTCATGCTGCTATGCTTTCCCCAGCAGCCAGGCTGCCTCTCTCCCTGCCCAGGGTCCTCAGCATCTCCCCATGCCATTTGGGATAAGATCCCAACAGAAGCCCCCGTAGTCTGTCTCTTCCTCACTGCACCCCATTGTAGCCTCATCTTAAGCCACTCTGCCCTTCACTGACTTGGTCCAGTCACCCCGGCTAAACTCTTCTGCCACAGGGCCCTTGCACATGCTACTACGATGCCTAGAAGGCTCTTTTCCCTACCATACCAGTGCCACCTCTTCATCTGGCTATCTCCTGCTTATTCTGCATTTCTCAAATAAAATTTTCCTTCTTCAGCAAAGTCTGATCTAATACCCAAATATAATGAAAGCATTCTGTTATAACCACTTACACCCTGTGGTTTTCTTGCAAAGTTCCTATCCCAGGGTGTGGAGATGCACTTATACTTGTGATCATTGATTTAATGCCAGTCTCCCTTACTAGACCACAATCCCCTTGAGGCAGGGAACATGTCCAGAGGTGGCAGCTGTACCCTCAGCAGCACCTCAGAGCCTGTCACCACGTAGGTATTCAGAGAACATTTAAGGATGAAGAAAGCATGATAATGGAAATATTTTACCAGTATAAGGAAGAGCCAGGAGAAGAACAGTTTCAGGGGAAGACAGTCACCTGGTAGTTATCCTTTCGGAGGATCCTGAAAGCTCAGACCTGAAGCAGTCCTGTGCCAAACGGTTGTGGGGGAGTAAGGAGAGTCAACATCTCAGTAGCTCGTGGAGCTCTTGCATTCCAAAGGCAAAATTTCAGGGACCCTGGATGGTAAGTTCTTAGGTGATACTGAATTAGTCTGCTGCCTAACTCGTGACCCCAGCCCCCGGGAGCTTTCTATCAAGTGGAGAAAGAGATTAAAAGGAAGAAAATAGTAGGTAATGCAACATCAAGTTAGAACGAGTACGAGAAGTGCTAGAAGTAATACAAGTGTAAGACTCCCCCAGGCTGGGTAATTAGAGATGTCACGCAGGAGGGAACATGAGCCAGGCCGTGAAGGATGGGTGTGATTCACCTCAAGGAGAAAAAGACAAAGCTCCGATAGAAAGGGATGGAACTGGGGAATCCCTGGGTGGCTCAGTGGTTGAGCACCTGCCTTCAGCCCAGGGAGTGATCCTGGAGACCCAAGATCGAGTCCCACATCGGGCTCCCTGCATGGAGCCTGCTTCTCCCTCTCCCTGTGTCTCGGCTTCTCTCTCTGCATCTCTCATAAATAAATAAAATCTTAAAAAAAAAGAAAAGAAAAGAAAAAAAGAAAGGGATGGAACTGCACAAGGAATTTCTAAAGGAAGAAATAAAAATACATACAAACATATGAAATATAGTCAATTTTACTAGTCACCAAAGAAAGGCAGATTAAAGCACTAAGAGACAGTATTTCCATTTAAAAGTGAAAAAGATATTTAAAATAGCAGTATTCTAAAAAAAAAAGAAAAATAGCAGTATTCCGCATTGCAAAGAGTCTACACTGGGCTCTGGTATGCACCACTAAGGAAATGAGCACCGATAAGCCCTCTCGGGAGGACCCTGGGCACTGTGCTTCAAAAGAGTGAAAATACGGACTGTAAGTCTTTCTCCAGGAATATGTCCTAAGAAGTTAATTAAGGATGGGTACAAATATTTAACCTTAAGGATGCCCATTACAACACTGGGTTTTTTAAATAAAAATTTAGAAATAACCTAAATGTCAAAGAAAGGTTGTTAGTTCAATAAGCTGTGTATACAACAGACAATTTTATGCGCACACTGAAAGCATGATGTTACAGAAATACTTTTATTAACATGGAAAGATGGTCCTAATATATTAAGTACAAAAAAAAAAGAGATTACCAAACAATGTGTATATTATGGATTGATTGTGTGGAGGAGGCCAGAAGGAACCAGGGAGAATGGGGTTCCTCCAACCCTGGCCTTGTTTGGAAGAGGGACAGAGGGCCAAGTAAATGTGGAAAATGGTGAAGATTTCAGCCTTCAAAGAGAGTCATCCATTCAAACTTCTTTAGAACTCTTCATCCATCTTGTTCCAAAACGTACAGAAAGTCCCTTACAAGCATACATGCAGTTTCAGCGATCGCTTATGGAGTACATTGCATGTACCAGGCACTCTACGAGGCTCTGAGAACATAAGGCTGAATGGATAACCCAGAAACACAGAGTTGAGAGGACTGGAAGGTTCTAGGGCAGGCCAATGGTGGTCCCAGGAGGACAGAGTACATCTAATGTAGAGCAGAGATCACGCAGTGGCTGGCTGCTGGCTCGGCCTGGACGGGGGTGTATCGTTTGGCCAGTATAGTTCTTTTTTTCTTTGCATTTGGGACTCTGAATGCCTTTAAGCAGGACTCATCCTCTCCAATCAGAGACCAGCGCCCCTACCATTCTCACTTTCTCTTCACCAGAGGGACTTTATGCCATCTTCCTGGCCTCTGAGTGCAGTGGAGGTTGCCATCCACAGAGAAGAGGAAAGAACATGGGATTTGGGGCCACACCACCAAGAGCTCCAATCCTGCTAGGAACTGAGCCCCCTGGAGTCAGTTCCTTAGCTCACTTAATCTCCTACTTAAAGTGGGACTTTGTGAGTCTTATGGCCCCAGATCAGGGGTAAGTGCCTCTCACTGGCTTCAGTAGCAGAGTGGGAATGAAGAAGACAATCAATGAGAAGGAAAGCAAACCTGAAAGGGGGTGCCAAATCCCATGAGAACCAAGGCACACAGAGGAGCAGAGAAGCCAGATGTGACCAGGACTGCTGCCAGAGGATGACAAGCCCAAACAAATTCCCCAAAGAGAGGACATCACGGCTCTTCCTAAGGTCTGCATTTGCTAAAGTGTAGCCGGTACTTTGCCGCAGATCAAAATGGGATGATGATGTGCCAAGCTCACTCCTTCCCACGCCCCTCCAGCAGGGTGATGGGGGGACGGTTATAATAATGCCCTTTACTTGTGCAGGTCATCTCTTCTTCCTCAGCCTTCCTGTGTTATTTCCAGGTTTCTTCCATGATGGAAAACAGCCACCTCCAGGCCCAGCAGCAGCCTTCTCGCCCAGTCAATCCATGGGCTGATTTCTTGGTAGAAACATTCAGAGGGCTTCTGTTTAATGCCTTAAATATATCCCATAGCTCCTGATTACCCAGTATGGATTATTTTTCCTGAGGGCTTACATGGTCTCACCAGCCATACAGTGAGTCCCATACAGAAAGGAATGTGTACCACAGAGGGTTAAACAAGCCTTGGGTTGGAAAACACATAGCATGACCTGGCCAAGACGGACATGCCCATATCCCATGCCCCAGCAATACCTGACCTAGTTTCACCCTAGAGAAACGTTTGTTAACATGTACCAGGAAATGCTGCGAGTGTTCACAGCAATGCTTTTCTCAATAGCAAAAACACAAGAAACAACCTAATTGGCCCTCTTTGGTAGAACAGATAAATAAGTGTTCACATATTCATGCAGTAGAATACAATATAGCAACACAAATCAATACAGGTGCATACACCAACAGAGATGGATCAAAGCACAGGTTGAATGAAAGATGGGCCACGTGAACTATAGGATTCAGTCAATATAAAGTCAGAAGCAGCTAACACTACATACTACATTGTTGAGGAATGCATATGGATGTGAGGACATAATAAAGACAAAGAAATAACACAAAAATCAGGAAGGAAGTTTGCTCTATTATGAATTTTTATGCTGCAAATACTGTGTGTTATTTTGTTTTTTTTTTTGTTTTTGTTTTTTTAAAGATTTATTTATTTATTCATGATAGACATAGAGAGAGAGAAAGAGGCAGAGACACAGGAGGAGGGAGAAGCAGGCTCCATGCACCAGGAGCCTGACATGGGATTCGATCCCGGGTCTCCAGGATCGCGCCCTGAGCCAAAGGCAGGCGCCAAACCGCTGTGCCACCCAGGGATCCCCTATTTTGTGATGCTATATGTTATTTCCTAGGACTGATGTGGTGTACAATTTTAAAAGAAAGAAAAATTATAAGAAAGAAATTAACTCAGTTTAAAAGGAAAAAAACAAATTAACTCAGCAGAGTGATAACAGAATTAAGTTTTATTTTGTCTCCAATAAGAAAAAAGTCCTTGAAAAGAATGAAAATGGTGGGGAGATCCCAAAAACGTGGAAAAAATAAATGTGCACATGACAGGCTGGAAAACTATACAATATGAGCCATGGTTAAAAAACAGGGGTGCCTGGGTGGCTCAGTTGGCTAAGCATCCGACTCTTGATTTTGGCTCAGGTCATGATCTCAGGGTCATGGAATTGAGCCCCAAGTTGGGCTTCATGCTCAGCAGGAAATTTGCTTGGGATTCTTTCTCTCTCTCCCTCTCTCCCCCTCCCCACTACTCGAGTGCACACTCATTCTCTCTCCCCCAAATCAATAAATCTTAAAAAAAAAAAAAATTCTCACCATCATTGTTACCTATGTCTCAGCCTATCTTGCTCTTAAACTCGTTGATTGCTAGATACCTGTAAATGTTCAATATTGTCAATCAAAATTATTTGGGCAATTAGCCTTCCTAAATGTCTCCTCTCTTCAAAAATATCCCCGTCCTTCTTACTTGCCCAAATGGCTGTGGGTGCTGGGAAAGTCAGGGTCCTGGTGCTATGGGAGGGTTGCCAGCAGGATCTCTGCGAAGGTGGGTGCCTGAGGCTATGGTTCCTCCCATAACTCAGCCCTCTTGCTGGAGCTGCCTGAGAACCCGAGCCTGGTGTCACTCCCCTTGGATTCTCACCATCAAGGGACTGCTTACCAAGGACCCTGAGAACTTGGGAGTAATACCTCACACCCACCTCCAAGCATTTTTTTTCTTTTTTTTTTTTTCCAGTGCCATGTGAGAAGTGGCAACTCCCCAGTTTTCTTCTGAAAGGCACATAGTCTTTTTTTATGCCATTCTTAAGGAAGCAAGGACAAATCTGCTCTGGGACTCACTCAAACCTTTCTGGAAGCCTCTGTTCATCTGCCTTCTTCCACCAAAGGATGGGGCCCATAAAGAACACTTGACATTACATTCTTGCCCTCCACTGTCTCTTCACACTCATTCCCTTGTACGGGAACATTCTTCCCTGCTCCACCAGTGTCTCTAGGGTCAACAGCTCACCTTTGTATTCTTAATATGTGCCTTTGTTGTGATTAAATTTGGCTGCAAAGGATAAAAGATCCCAATAACAAGATTTTTTTCACACACATAAAGGTTACCATATCAATTTTCTGTTGCTGCATAACAAACCAGCACAAATGTAACAGCTTTAAACAAACATAAAGTCACATCTCACAGTATCGGTAGATCAGACATCCAGGCACAGAGGGCTCAGAGGCGTTCTCTGCGTAGACCCTCTCAGACCTGAAATCCAGGTGTTGGCTGAGCTGGGCTCCTACCTGGAGGCCCCCACGAAGAATCCACTTCTAAGTTCATCCAGGCTGTCAGCAGAACTCAGTTTGTTGCATTCCTAGGGCTGAAATCCTTGCTGCCCTAGCACCTGGACCTTCATCTCCAAGGCAACAGCCATAAGTCAAATTTTTCTCACACTTTGAATCTCTGACCTCCCCGTTCCTGCCAGCTGGAGGACGACCTTTCCTTTCAAGGGCTCACACAATGTAGACTTGGTCCACTTGGCCAATCTTAAGATCTAACTTAAGATCAACTGATTAGTAACCTTAATTATATCTGCAAAATCCTTTTTGCAATGCGATATAGCATACTCATGGGAGAACACCAAGGGCAATGATCAGGGGGCCAAGGCTCTGCCCTCCACAGCTAGTCAGGCAGCTCTGCCCTATGGAGCTCTGGGGACCAGGCTCCCTTCCAAATCTCTCCATCACCCCTGCTCCACTGTGGAAGGGAGGCAGCACCCACATGACAAGGCAGATGGGCGTAAGGGTCACGCCAACCAGGTTTTACGGGAAGTTCCCAGCAGCGGCCACCTCATTCTTGCCTTGGCACCATTGGTATGACTTTGTGACTTTGTAACATCTTCACCAGGCTACAGAAGACTCTGGGTAAGGTAGCTTTACTCTGGGTTTAAAAAAAAAAAAAAAAAATGAGGAGGCGTGGTTAATTAGAGACAAGGAAACAGAATTAAAGGAAAGCCAGGCAAACTTCTTTTCTCTCTTATAAGCTTGGTTTTCAAGATTTTAAAATTTTTAGTTTGAAACTGAAGCTAAAAACTGGCCTTGTTGTTCCAGACAGTGGTTACTCCTCCCTGTCCAGAGGCAATCAGCTTCAACCTCCAGTCCTAGACTTCCTGACAAACAAGGGAAAGGAGAGGAGGTGAATTTAGGGGGAAGTGAACTCTCGCACCACATCTGAATGCAGAAGATTCAGGACGGACCATTGGCTCCCAGTGCGCCCTCCTGCCGCTGCCTAGAAGCTTCATGGCTCACAGGGTTCCGTCCACACGTACAAGAGGAAAAGAAGAAATACTGCAAGGCTACCTTTCGTGCAAGTGTTTAGTCTCAAGCACTGAAAAGATAATTCCAGATGCAAAGTCTAAGTGTAAAAAAGGAAAACTTACATCCAATAATGTCATGCAATTAGAACCCCTCCGGCACACAGAAAAGTCACAGAAACGAAGCCCATAATGAGTAAAGGTCCAGTTTCAGGCACGCTACGGAAATACAGCAGGGGGTTCCTGGGTGGCTGAGTCAGTTAAGGGTCTGCTTTCAGCTCAGGTCATGATCTCAGGGTCCTGGGATCGAGTCCTGCATCAAGCTCCCTGCTCAGCAGAATCTGCTTCTCCCTCTTACTCTCTCCTCTCCCCCACTCATACTCTCTCAAATAAGTCAGTAAAATCTTTAAAAAAAAAAAAAAAAAAAGAAAAAGAAAGGAAGTAAGAAAGAAATACAGCACTGGGGTGCCCATATGGCTCAGTCCTTTCAGCGTCCAACTCTTGGTTTCCGCTCAGGTCAAAGTCTCAGGAAGGTGAGATCGAGCCTGGCATCGGACTCCACACCCAGCGGAGTCTGCTTGAAATTCTCTGCCTCTCCTTCTCCCTCTACCACTCCCCACACTCGTGTATGCTTGCTCTCTCAAGCGCTCATAAATAAATAAATAAATAAATAAATAAATAAATAAATAGGGAATCCCTGGGTGGCTCAGGGGTTTAGCACATGCCTTTGGCCCAGGGCGCGATCTTGGAGTCCCGGGATCGAGTCCCACGCCAGGCTCCCGGCATGGAGCCTGCTTCTCCCTCCTCCTGTGTCTCTGCCTCTCTCTCTCTCTCTCTCTCTCTGTCTATCATAAATAATTAAATAAATAAATCTTTTAAATAAATAAATAACTTTAAAAAGAAAGAAAGGAAATACAGCAGAATGGCATCCATCACCAGTGGCCATCACCCGCAGTCACAGGCCTGCATAACTTTGAAAGTCATGGGGCTGGTTCATTACCAGTCAGGACAGGGAGCAGACACCTGGGCTGGAGCTCTTGTGGCTAACGAAACCATAATTGGAACACTCCTGGGGGAAATGGAGCTTTCATAATGCAGACTCATACCTCAAGCAGTTTATCCCCCCCACCCCCATGGTTGCTTCTTAGAAAATGTAATAAATGAGTAGTTTCTAAACCTGGAGTAGCCCTAGAAGAAAAAAAAAAGACATACATACAAACTTTTAATTCTGATGAATCTGAATGTGCAAATTGGCTCAGGCACTTTCCAACTGTGAGAGTTTTAGCAAAAACAACTTCAGCTGTGAGCTCTGGAGTCTTCATTTCCGGGATTAGAATATGAACATCACCTTCCGTTCCCGGAGTCCCACTTTCAGACTCTGAGTTAATGTATGTGAAGTTCCAGGCACGTTAGCAAATCTCAGTGTGATCGGGTGGTTACTGTCTCTGCGACACGTCGAAGCAGGATTACATCATTATTAAAACTTGGTGTGGCTGGGCTCCACTGTGAAGAAGTTTGATTTAACCATGCAAGCTACTCATCCTAAGATTCACCAGGAATTGACAGAAAGGGGACACATGAGTGTTAAATTGGCAAGATGGGACAGCTCTCATATGACATTCTGTCCAGCCTGCAGAGAACACCCCCAGATACTCTGCGTAAAAGGCATGGCAACCTGATGTTATGCTCAGGAAATGCTGAGATACAAGAACGTCCCCGTTCTGCCTCTGATGAAAATGAGCAAACAGTAGATGCCATGTGATACCTAAGTGTTGTTCCTTGTCATAACCACATCCATGGCAATAAACCTCTATGCCCCTGCCCACCAACCCCCTTGCAGTGGCTAGGATTTCTCCAGTGGCAAGTTCTCACTACAAGCTGTTTAGGGCATTACATCCCCTCCTTCTTGGATCAAGACCGGCCATCAGCCCGGCTCACCAGTTCCTAGGAGATGCTGATGCTGCCCATCCATGGGCCACAGTTAAGAACCACTGCTCTAGGCCAAGGGTCAACAAATGCCAGCCTGTCAGTGGCTGAATGCCACCCGCCACCTGTGCTGATACAGCCCATGAACTATGAATGCTTTTCACATTTCTAAGTGGTTGGGAGAGAAAGTATTTCATAACACTTGAAAATCATATACAATTTTATATGATTTTCAATGTCCATAGGTAAAGGTTTCTTGAAACATGGCCATGCTCACTTACATATTGTCTGTGGCTACAGATTACAGGGGCAGAGCTGAGTAGTTGCAAACAGAGACCAGAGAGCCCACAAATATTTACTACATGGTCCTTTATAGGAAAAACCTTACTCTAGGGTAAGCAGATGGCCTCACGGAACACCTGAGGGGGAAGAGTGATGCCCAGAGTCTGGTTTCCTGACCCTTGTCCAGTGCTCTGGGTTCATCTTAAGATGGGTGCCTTACAAAGAATAACTTCTCCAATGCTTAGGCATTAATAAAAGGAAAAGGATGGGGTTTTTTTGGAATTACCTTTAATCTTTCCCTTTCTGCTCGTATTCAAATGAGAGCAATTACAGGGCAGAGGCCTGCTAAAAAGTATGACAATATATACAAAATTAATATAACAAGGGCTCGAAGCAAATGTATTTATTCAAGTAACCCACATAATCAGATAGCAGCAAATGGAAGAGGGGAAAAAATCGAAAAACCTGTGATTCCTAGTCAGTATTTCATTTGAGTTTGCATTTAAATGATAACACATCTTGTGGCAAATTATTTCAGACTTTTTCTATCAGGAAGAAGAAGAAGAAGAAGAAAAATGCACTCGTTGAAGGAAAGCTCTGCAAGAGGCAAAAAGTGATAAACTTCCCCAAGCCTATTTACAAATGCAGTCAATGAAACAGAATTTTAATGAATTGTGCCACATAATCTGGCGGTTAATGAGCTGCAAAAGCCTTTGTCAATTGCAGTGACTGGGAACTAACTCTTTCAGTTTCAAGATCAATAAGAGAATTCTCAGCTCTGCACTCCCCGAAAGTGGAACTCGGGGGGAAAAAGGAAGTTGTCAGAGGCGCACCATCTACAGAGCCCAGCAGCCAGGCCACCATCTGTTTTGTGCAAACCCCCCCCACCCCCCCCTTATATTTAAATCCTGACTGCACACCAAGAGAGAGCCAAAGACAGTTTGGAGATTAAATAGCACAGCTCCTGTGAAATGCCAGGACAAAATGACAACAAAAAGGCTTGAATAACTCTAATAATAGGTCCTAATATTTTAGAAGCTGTATTCAGTTAAACCGCTGGTGTGGACCTCTGGGAGTGGGTAAATAAAGCCCCTGACATTCAGCGTTCTTGATGTACAGAGATAGAGATAGCGGGCAGCGGGCTATTCAGGGATTAAGCATTAACCTGGGGCCTCCTCTAATTCTCCCCTCCATAATACTTCTTTTATCTAATGTTCCATTGCTCCAGTTCCAAACAGTCACATTCTGTCTTCAGGGGCCTGGGATTTGCAAGTATTGTATTATCCTCCTTATTACCTAGAGTTGTTGCCATGGAGATGCGGTTGTTGCTAGGGTCCTGATGCTGCAGAACAGAAGAGATCCCAGGTGGAAAAGATGCATCATTCAACACCAGGTGAACCTTTATTGAGCACCTACTATTTGGAGACAATAAAAATTCTTGGGAAGGTGCCAGACAGGTGGAGATGAATGGGACATGAAACCCTGTCCTTAATTTGCTCTTAGACTAAAGGAGACAGACACTCATGTTCGGTGAATAAATTAATAGCCAACCAGCTTATAAATCTTTCATTTGGCAGAGACCTTTAAAAGATTTTATTTCATGTTGGGGGCACAATGAATATGTTTCAATTAAGTGGCAAGAAACTTACGAGGTATTTTGACGCCCCTACCAATCGAAGGGAAAATGTCCCGTCACGCCGTCCTCCCGCACCCAGCATTGGAGTTCACTTAGAGGCAACCTTTGCTGAACTTCCATTTTCATCCATTGAGGTTCTCTCTCTGGCATCAAGGTATGGGACCATTAGCAAAAGCCAGAGAAAAGCAATTTTGGAAGAGGGGGGACCTCATAAAATGTGAAAACTTGAAGTAATCCTGAACGTTGCATTGAGGAAATTGCCACAGGCAATCCCATTCTGTCAAGAGAATGTTCCACTTGGCTGCAGTCAAGATATAGGTGAAATGTTTCAACGGGCAGGTGCAGAAAAGAGGGGGAGTGAGGTGCTTCAAGGGAATTGGGTTGCCCCGGGTCACCCAGCACTCATTCTTACATTTAGTCCAATTTTTATTGGACTTTGAAAAGATAAAAGGATGTACTCTTCCTAAAACTAGTATAATACTGTGTCTGCTAAACTTCAATATTTAAAAATAAGTAAAGAGGGATGCCCAGGTGGCTCAGTCGGTTAAGTGTCTGCCTTCGGCTCAGGTCATGATCTCGGGGTCCTGGGATCGAGCCCCACGTTTGGCTCGCTGCTCAGTGGGGAGTCCGCTTCTCCTTCTCCCTCTGCCCATCACCTCTGCTCATGCTCACTCGCTTGCTCTCTCTCAAATAAATAAAATCTTTTTAAAACATAAGTAAATAAAATTAAAATTAAAATAAGTAAAGATAGTGGAACAGAAAAAAATAAAGACATGTCCCTGTATTCAAGGAATTTACAATCCAGCCAAAGAGGCAGCCTTATATTCAAATATTCATAACATACAGGGGGATGACGTAACTCTTATGAGCAGTGTATGGTTGAAGACCATAAAAAGAGCAATTGAGATCTGCTTCTACTTCAAGAGGATCCGAAACGCAATGTCAGCCCTCCTGGATAAGGGAAAACCAGTACTCCAGAGACAGCTATTGGGGGCGGCCCATCCCATATGGTGAGGGGTTTGGACATCTCAGCCCAGCTTTCTCCCTCTAGGGCTACCTCCCCCAGGACTCGGGGACAGGGACGAATGCTTTTATTACTCGGACCCAAATGTGATGTGCAACCTTACTCTCAGGTGCCGATGCATTTGGACAAGACTCAATTCAAATGTCGAGGGTAAGAGGGAAGAAAATGAATTCTTCGAAAATAGTGCAGATTACCAAATGTGACAACCTCATTTTTGCTTGGAGCCCCACCCCCTTCCAGAAGCAATGCCCTCCTGGTCCTGCCTTATAGCCTTGTGGTGGGCACCGTGTTGGCATCACTAAGGAGAAGCCCATACCTTCTCTCACTCCTCTCCTCCAAACCCAAACCAGAGTGACAGGTGCTTTTGGAGAAGGGGGTTTCCTGCCTACAGTTCAGTTCTGGCTTCTTTTCCAAGGAGCTACTTTGGAGGACCCCAAATGACCACCCCCTGGGAAGAAGTCTTACCTGCCCACAGGGTCACAGGTTGCAGCTCCAGCAAACAGCCACACCTGCATACAATACAACAGCCAACATTGATAAGGGGAGACCAGACAGACAGAGCTGGAGGTGAGCAGGTGTGAGTAAGGGTGTTTATTTTGATTCTCCACCTATGTTAGGAACCAGGAGATTGTCCTTCTAAGCCACTAACTCAAATGAAAGAGAAGGATATGCTGCCATTTTGCCATCTTTCAAGGTGGAAAGATAACATCTCTTGGCCCCTCTTCTTCAGATCCAATTTAGACTCCTCTCTCTGGTTCTCTAACCCTCCAGCAGCTTCCCCTCCTTCCCTCTAGCACATCCACTCTAGATCCAGCATCCCCCAAAAGCCTCTTCCTTCTGCAGCCAGGCTGGTCTCATATAAACAGTTGTGTGTGTGCACCTGTAGTGGGCCAGGTGCAGTCCCCAACACAGGCAGCAAAGTCAAGTGAGACACGACCCCTTTCTTCAGAGACTCACCATCAGTTACCGAGGAGAACCGGGACTCGCACACACAGGAAGTGCAGGACATGCAGGTCAGGTACTGGGGGCAGGTACTGGGCACTGGCTCGTGGAATAGGAAGAGAGCAGCATCCACGCAAAGGGAGTGAAGTCGTAGAAACAAGAAACCACATGGACGTTAGAAGAGCCGTTACCCCCTTTCGAGGTGCAGGAGCAGCCGTCGTAAGGGTGGGCTAGGGAAAGATGAAGTCTCAGGGCCCTGCCGGAGTCAGCCCATGAAGCTATGTGGGGGAAACCCCAGATATAGGGTAAGCAAAGGGAGATTTTTTGCCTCCTTGGCTCTGGAGACACTGGATGAGGAACAGGACATGGATGGGAGGACAGCTCCAGGACAATCACAGCAATCCCGGGGGGGGGGTGCAGGGGGAGCCCACTGTTAGGAAGGGGAGCATGTGCAAGAGACGAGCAGCACTCGAGAAAGAAACATGCAGCATTTGGCAACTAACAGAATTCGTGTTTGAAAGAAAGGCAAGCACATTTATGCTTATGCCTTCCTCTGATCTTTTGTCCAGTGCTTCTTCGAAGCCTCAAATGCTCTCTCCTCTTCCGCCTCCTCCAAGCCCGAGAACTCCTCCAGGAAGCCATCCTTCCCCACCTCCACCCACCCTGCTCTCTCATTTCTCCACCGCAAGTTGTCATGATCACCCAGCTGGAATGTGAAAAAGGCTGCCTTAGGCTTCTCCCCATTGTCCTGTGTGCCTACGCAATGCAGCCCTGGGGGTGCACTGTCAGGCCCGTCTCCCATCCCTCGGTGCCTCCCAAGCAACATTCCCCTCTTTGGGGGTCATCTCATCCCTGTGTGCACATATAAGTGCCACACGCAAGTTTCAGTGGTTACAATAACTATCAAATCATCATAATTTTTTGAGAACCAAGTATATACGAGGCATCATGCTAGATGAGGCTCTGTCTATCTATCTGTCTGCCCATCCACCCATCTAGCCATCCACCTGGATACACAGGTGATAGAGAGATGATAGATAGATAGATGATAGACAGATAGACCGGTACTATATATCTATATCTATATCTATATCTATATCTATATCTATATCTATATATTAGGGAAAAGTATGTGTTTTTCAAAGACCCAGAATCAAATGTTCAAGTGTTATAAATCAGACACTGTGAAGGACCTAAGACTTCTCCCTGCTTACAAGCTGACAAGTGAGCTGTCCTCGTTTTATGTAGAGACACTAACAGAAGACCCAGGACCTCCAGGGCAGAGACAAAGACCAGTGATTTTATCACAGCAAAAGCAGCAGCCAGAACCGATTTCCTAAACTCAAACCCCCTGCCCAGGTGACATGATGAGGGGCAGACAGTGTCTACTCCTGCAGTGGGGTGTATCACAGGAGAGGAACCCCCAAATGAGGAAACTCTAATCCTAGCGTGGCTGATGATGGTCCATGCTCCTCTACACAGAGACATCTTTTTTTTTTTACTTGGAATGTAAGCAAGTCTCTCTAGGGAACGCCAGGGGAATTTACTATCCTGGAACGTCTGCAGAGAAGGAGGCATCTCTCCAAGCCTCATCATCCCTGGCTTCCAAGGCTAGTTCGCTGTTGAAACATGCTTGAATAGTCTGAGAGATGCCTGGACAACTGCCTCCCAATACCCAGTCATGTGTTGTTCCCAACCTTGTCCCCAGGTGTGTCCATGCTGGTTGTCTGGTGCACAGTTCCTTGTTCTAGGATGTTCTATCATCCTCCCCAAAGGCTGGCCCCCAAGAAGCCATACCTAATTAGCAATGGCCACCACCTACTTAACACTTGCTATGTGCAATGCACCATGCCAGGTGCTTTACAACATTAACTCCCATCCCTGCAGCCCCCAGTAAGGCAGGGGTCAGTTATTGTTCCTGCTTTAAAAATGAGGAAATTATGACCTGGTGGGCAGTATCTTGCTCATCACTATAATATAAGCAGTAGAGGCAGGATCCCTTGCCAGGTCTGTCTAACTACAAACCCTGGGCTGTTCCTCTGCTCTTAAAGCCCTGGGAGTTGGCTTAGGTCCCTAAAGAGGTCAGACTTCTCCCTGCCTCCTTGGAGGGAGTCAAGTAGCTGCTTTGCTTCCTATTAATTAAGAAAAAAGTCATTACTTAAACTAGGCCCTTCCTAGCAAAATGGCCTTTTAAGAATATCAATTAAGAGTCTACATTTTATAAGCAGATCCAATTTAACTCAGAGCAGGACAAGATAAAGGGAACAAGCTCATTAGCTTAAAATGCTACCTTTGCTACAAAAAAAAAAAAAAAAAAAAGGAATTTTTAAAACTCCAAGCACCTTAAAATACGACGATATCCAGGCATCTTCCTACATGCATATCTTACGCAACCACGACATTACAGCCGCATATGCCAAAGCTCTGTACAATAATGTCATTACCTTTCTGGGCACTGAGCAGATGGGGAAGGGGCAAAAAGCAGCCAGTCAGTGGAGCAGAGGCCCCTTAGAACTGCTACTGCAACCTGTTTTGCAAGCACCTCTCCTGTCCCGGCCAAGCCACATCACAGCCAACAAGAACCTTGGGCTCCAGTCAAACTGGCATGCAGAGAAAAGTCTAGAAATATTTGCTTTATGATTATTGTTTTTAAATCTCCACCATCCAACTATCATGTCTCTTTCTTAGGGTCAAAATCATTAGTGGCACCTGCTGGGCACTTCATTAAGGCTCATTCGAAGACATTAGACATCTGCCAAGTTGGAAGCCAGAGCTGCCTGTGTAAAAAGGACAGTAGTCATGTGCCAGCCATGGAGTTGGTCAGGCTCACTCCAGGTGACTTCTGTCACAGGAACCATCGATCCGGGGCTGCCGCTCTGGCTCACAGTCAAACGAGTATGTCATCTGTATTGCTCCATCATGAACCAAATCCCCTTGAGGACCTTCTGCAGTGAGCCTTCCCCAAATGAAAATGAATGGGGACAGTAGAATTTCCAAGACCACTAGCAGATGAGGTTGCCAGTTTGCATAAGCCGTGGCTGGCGGGAAGTGCACAGCGCTAATACTCCACTGACGATCCCTGGTCTTGGCCAAGAAGGAGCTTCCTCCTGGCTGCTCCAGTGTCCTTTAGTGACACTTTCCATGGCCTCCCAAAGGAAAAGATGAAGGATGCAAACCCACTTTCCTATGTCTTTGCTGCTTCCTATTTTATCCTATACTCTGGTTGAAGAGCAGCATATTTAGCTGCAACAACCCATGGCAAATGGTGCATTTGACAGAGTTCTTCACATGTCTCCCCACCTTCTCTGTGGCAATTGCCCCCTCCCTCTTTAAGACCCTCGTTCATTTCGGAAACCGGAATGCTAAGGGAAAAGCCACCAACTGGGAAAATATTTTCATTGATTTGATGGGGAATTTTTTTTTTTTTTTACTTTGAAGATACTGAAACATATCAACTAAACCCTGGAAATAAGTTAAGTAACAAATGGCAGTTTGGAAGTGTGTACATAGAACAGGATGCAACGGAAGGAGGCGATGGGTGATGGAGGAGGGCAGAGAAGGGTCACCCTTCGGAAGGTGGTAGAGACTTGGTTGGCTGACTTCATATGGAAGGCAAATCTGTAGAAGACACAGGGTCTGTAGGTTTGGAAAGGGCACCGAGAGCTTCAAAGCACGAGGAGACTACTCGTGGATTCCAGAAACTAAAGAGAGGCAGAAAATCTTGCCTTTTCTTCCCTCTTGCCAGTCATGTACACACTCACAAAGCAGTTTGAATTCACTCACAATAGCACAAATTTAAACTGTTCCACATGATATTCTCTGGCTAGAAACTCTGCTGTCAAGCCAATTGCTGAGCCCGTGTCTGCCCAAACTGCAGCACCAAAATACCACTTCTTATCTGTGTGGCGTATTTGGGGTGAGGAATCATTCTCCTGTATGAAAAGCGGCTGCATTTCCCAAGATCGTATGGCAAGATCATGAAGGGCACAGTTAGGCCGTGTGCTAAGCTGTGCAGCACAGGACAGCCGCCTGACCCCGGCCCTTTGGAGCATTTGGCCCTCATGCAGCCCTCCGCAGGGGGAGCACCCAGGGGCCGGCCATGGGCAGCCACACCATCTCACTTAGGAACTGGACTTGTCATAGTCTGCCTTGGTCTGCCGGTCTCTCCTTTTACCTAGAAATACCCAGCACTGCCCAAGCACCTCCTCAGTGCTCAGTACCTGCAAGCTTTTATTTACTGAGTGGCATCTTCATTCCTATCAATAAAGAACCCACACACATACTAAAACACCCAAGGCAGTGGTTCTCAAAGTGTGGTCCCCAGACCAACAGCAGCAATCCCTGGGAACTTGTTCGAAATGCATATTCTCTGGTCACCTGGGTGGCTCAGTCTGTTAAGTGTTGGACTCTTGATTTGGCTCAGGTGATCATCTCAGGATTGTGAGATTGAGCCTCGAGTCAGGCTCCATGCTGGGTTTGGAGCCTGCCTGAGATTCTCTCTCTCTCCCTCTGCTCCTCCTCCCCTACTTGCACACGCATGCACACACACACTCCCTCTCTTAAAAAATAAAAAGAAAGAAAGAAATGCACATTCTCAGGCCTCATGCGAGACCTACTGAATCAGAAAGGCTAGGGTAGGGAACAAGCAATTCATGTTAAAGCCTTCCAGGTAATGCTGATGCACACTAATGTTTGAGAACCCCTACATCAAGGGATCAGAAGATAGTCGATCCAAAATTCCCTTAGGGACTTTAGATATCCAACTACCAGAGCTCAAACCAAATGCCTGTGGAACAGGGGCCCTAGTCCTGACTTACTGGCTGACTGTGGTAATCTCTCAAAGATATTGATTGTCCTATGATTGTCTACAAGCTTAAAGTAACACTAAAGGCTAATTAATAATTCCTCGCAGGGTTTTAGATGGACAGAGAAATGTGAGAGACTTGGAAGTGTCATTCTATTAAGCCTAATCCACCCAGATCAGCACAGAAAGTCAACAATGAGCTCACTGAGAGTGTAACATCATACCATTTTCATCCCTGCATCCTGATGGCCCAGCACCAAACTGGCCCAGAATTCATGCCAGCGGAAAGGAGGAATGTGTGGATAAATGAAAAAAAAAAAAAAAATCATGGAAGCAAAAGTGGAAGGATGGGTTTGAAGTAGCCTGCCTTAGTAGAAACATCATGAACTTGCTATACAGTACGTCCCCCTGACCACCAATCCAGGCCCGTCCTGTGATGAAATTCCAATGGCACTGAGAGAAAACATATGGCCCCCTTGTAATAATGTGGCATTGTGTAGACATAACCTAAATTTGAAAACCTCTTAAAATAGAAACCTTGATTCCATCTGTCTCTGAAAAAAGAAAAACTCATAATTGCTTATAATCGTGTTCATTTACCACTTTCTCAAATGCTTAACAGCTGGTGGGGGGCGGAGGACAGAAGGGCGGGAGGAGACGCGGGTAATTAATAAAAGTCGTTATCCTGCCTTGGTTTTAAATGTTATCAGTGCTTAAAATGTCAAAATGATGTCCCCACATTCCTTAAATGACTCGCCCGTGACATGTCACAACTGAATCCTCTCCAGCCCACCCACCTATTCGCCCTCCGAGAATTCTAAAGAACGAGCGAGCCTGAACTGACTCCCTCCTTTAAAGGGCCTCGAGGGGGTTCTCAGGGAGAGCCATTTGCAGGTACAATCCACGTGATGAAGAACAATATATGGCAAATATTTATGTCTTAACATTCAAATTGCACCTCTTTTCGAGACTAGGAATTAAACCAGCAGGAAGCTGGGCCAGGTAATGCATCTGTTTCTGCGAGGAGGGGACCTAACTGCCGGGTACTCACCCAGGGCCTGTCACAGGTGCGCTGCAGCCGCCCAGCGCCAGGTCCACGCAGGAGGGCCTGCCTTGGCGAGCGCTGTCCACCAGCGCTTCTCAGCGGTGCGTGTGGGATCCACAGCCCACATCACCTGTACACACCGTGCACACTCACTCCCGTCCCCCAGATCCACAGAACCAGATTCCCGGGGTGGGACCAGGCTAGCGTGTTGACGATTTCCCAGGACACTCTGATGCGGGTCGGGGCTGCTGCTTCCCTGGTGGCTCACGCTGGGCACCTGCACCCTGTCTGCGACAGTGAGGCAGGTCCCTCCCAACCAGCGAGTCCTTTGTAACCTATCCAGAGGTGGTATTCAGCCCACAACTTTAGGAGGGCAATAGGTGGATTTGCTGAAAGTGGCTGAACACGCATCATCTGGAATGAGGGGTAGCTGGAGAGTTACCTTAACCATAATGATAGAACGTCCTATATAAATGGCCACCTCTGGGGCTCTTGGTTGACCTGCTGGTTCTTCCTCTCAGGAAAACAGTGAAGCTCATTAGCCCAGGCTGCTAGGAGCATGATCTCTGTCCTCGCCTGACTGAAGTCTTCTGGTGACCATTACATTATGCTACGCTCGGGGCACCTGTGGCTCAGCGGTCGAGCATCTACCTTTGGCTCAGGTCGTGATCCCGGGGTCCTGGGATCAAGTCCCACAACGGGCTCCCTGCAGGGAGTCTGCTCTTCCCTCTGCCTGGGTCTCTGCCTCTCTCTCTCTCTCTGTGTCTCTCATGAATAAATAAATAAAATCTTTTTTTAAAAAAAGATTATGCTAAGCTCTTTTCCTGGTCCCATCTGTCACCCTGCCGGTGTGTGGCACACACACACACAGCCCCTATTACTATATATAAAAAATCCTCAGTTTCCACATCTATGATTCTCAGACTGAAGTAGATGAAGTAGGAGAAATCACAGTCCAGTTCCCAGTGAGGAATATCGTATCTATTTTGTAGCGAGCAAAGGCAGACACAGAGAGGTTAAGAAACTGGCCAAGGACCCACAGCTGGTTGTTGTTAATATCTCAAAGTGGTTTACTTTGGAGCCTGGGCTGTGAGTCAGTGTGTCTAGAGTCCACATCCTGGCTCTACCTCTTAGTGCCTGTCGAATATTTTACTTAGTACTTGCTCTCAATGTTATTTTCTCCATCTAGGAAAGGGAAATGATAATAACAGAATTGTGTGGTGGGTAGACACATCCTCACATAATGCTTAGAACACTGCCAGAACACAATGAGCAACTGATACATGTTACTGTCATTTTTGTTGCTGTATAGTATTTCAAAGGAGTTCACCCTCTCGGAGCTTTCCGCTACAGGTGTGTGCAGATGATCTCCCCGCTGCACCCCCTGACCAGGGAGCAGCACCAGTGTGTGTAGTTTCTGTGTCCTGCTCCAGCCCTGGTGCCCTGAGCTCCCTGACAGTGACCATCTCCCATCTTCTTCTCCTTTGAGGTGCATTTTGCCCACCCAGGGACAGTAGGGAGAGGGCATATCCTGCTCACCTGGTAGGAAGAGCACTTCTGTGGTGACAGCCTCCACCAAGGATGGATTTTCTTGGGGCATCTGGGTGGCTCAGTTGGTTAAGCATCCAAATCTTGGTTTCAGATTGGGTCATGATCTCAGGGTCCTGGGATGGAGCCCTGTGTCTGGCTCCCTGCTCAGCAGGGAGACTGCTTGAGATTGTCTCTCCCTCTCCCTCTGCCCCTCGCCCTGCTCATATGCAAACGTCCATGCACTCTCTCGCTCTCTCTCTCTCTCCTTCAGAAATAAAATAAATCTCAAAAAAGAAAGAATGGATCTTCTTCCATTGCACAGACATATAGCTGCAGTGGCACTTCCTCTCCAAGTCCATTGAACACCCCTCCCACCCCCACTGCCACCCCCACACCCCCACCGCCACCTTCACACCATTAGCCTGTCCTCACCACCACTGCACTGCATGTTGCTGAAACAGAGCCTTCAGGGTCAGAACTCCTTATAAGAATCAAGTGTGCCGGGACACCTGGGTGGCTCAGCAATTGAGCACCTGCCTTCAGCCCAGAGCATGATCCTGGAGTCCCGGGATGGAGTCCCTCATCAGGCTCCCCACAGGGAGCCTGCTTCTCCCTCTGCCTCTGTCTCTGCCTCTCTCTCTGTGTCTCTGATGAATAAATAAATAAATAAATAAATAAATAAATAAATAAATAAATATTTTCTTAAAAAAGAATCCAATGTGCCTTCCTGGAAAGGACTTCCAAAATCCAGACGTTGAGGGTACTATTTCTTTAATTCAAGCAAATTGGTGCTTTCATCCACTGTTGACAAATAAGTAAATTGGTATACCCTTCTTGAGGGCAATTTATCTCTCTCCAAATCTAAAATAGATATATCCTTCTACCCAGCAGCTCCCCTTCCAGGTATCTGTCTCAGGAAACCCTTGCATGTGTACACAAAAAGTCAAATATAGAAACACGCATTGTTTATAATAGCAAAAAGCTGGAAGCCACCCAAAATCGACCACATTATTCCTGCACACTATGCTGAAGTTAAAGAAAACAGTGTCGATCTGGGTATTCTGACAGAAAGATCTTAATGCAAATTAAATTAGAAGAAGGAGCAGCACACTTTTTCTATAAAGGGCCAGACAGTATATATTTTAGTCTTTGTGAGCCACAGTCTCTGCTACAACTATTCAATTCCACCACCACACTACAAAAGCCGTAGACAATAAATAAATGAAAAAGCTAGCTGTGTTCCAACAATTTTTTTTTTTTTTTTTTTTTACAAAAACAAACGTGGGGCTGGATCTGGCCTGCAGGCCAGTTTGCCAACACTTGAGCTTTAAAAAAAAAAAAAAAGACAATTCCAGATCAATATGTGCAAGCTGAAAAGCAATTACCCCATTCATGTAAGAGAAAAAAAATGTAGATCTGTATGTGGATATTATTATGTATACACATGCATTAGAAGTCTTGAGAGATTATAAAAAGTAATAAAATCATTAGACCACCTTCAAATAACAGCTTGAGGAATTTTGACAACTGCTTCTTTTACACATGACCTTTATTTCCCTTGCAGCCTTCATTTAGACAGCAACTCTAACACATTATTCTTCTAAGAAAGGATTAAGTAAGAATTTTTCAGCCCCTCATAAAACAGCAATTGGCAGGCAACCAGATGTGGGGCTCTCTCCCAGCATAAGAATGGCCCGAACCGGCCAAACGAAGACCAAAGTCAACCACAGTGCTGCTGGACCAGGGACTTTAATTCCTGGTTTTTGCTTTTAAAGACCCCAAAAGCCAAAAACGAAAATGAAACACAAAACAACAACAACAACAAAAACAGCAGTTCTTTTGAAAAAGAGTAATTCATTTGAAGTATTAATTAAAATGCAAATGACTCTAAGATGGCTTTTCAATGTTTGCTCGGAAGTTCCCACAAATGTAAAGTATATGACGAGCTTCTGTTTAGAATGATCTGCTTACATATTCACAGATGAACAATTACTTGACTTGAAAATAATCAGGAAAGGTTGGAGGCGGAGCAGTGAATGCCAAGTGAAATCACAACATACTGTAGGGAAAGGGGTTCTCCTTTGACGGGGTGAGGGAGAGCCAGGGTTGGGAGCAAGGCCCCCCAAGGCTCAGCTCTCCAGCTGGGTCCTCTGAGGGGGTGGAGCTCACCACCCACCGGAAGGGAAGCTAGTGGCCGGGGAAGGTCTCACAACTTCCAAGTAGATCTTGCCACCTCTGCAGCTGCTCCACTCGCTTCTGATCCCTTTCTTCTCGTGTCAGAGAAGGGAAGGAAGCTATGAAGGTACATGAAGCTCGTGAGTGGGAGGGAGTGGATAGGTCATGATCTTCAAAAAAGAGGAAAAGTAACTCACTTTTCAAGCACCTGCTTTGCACCAGAGGCCGAGCAAAGCATCTTGGCATCTCTGTCCTGATTGTACCTAATATTCCCTACAACCCAGGATAGGAATTGATGGGGGCTGAAGAAAGCAGAAGAATTAAGCAATTTCCAGGGACATGAAATTGGAGGGAAAAGGAAAGGAATGGGAGAGAAGAAATAATTCTGACAACAGCTTTAAAAATTACACCTGCAAAAAAAAAAAATTACACCTGCTGACGCCCTGCAATGTACTCAATCAAGTGCACAACCATTTATTTCACTTCCGCAGCTCCCAAGACAGGGCCCAGCAGAAGAGCCTCACCTGATAATTCCCCAGGTGGGGGCTGCCATGCGGACCCCCGGGGCCAGGGACGAGGACCGGCACTAGTTCTCACGACGGTGAGGTGGCCGCGCAGCTCTGAGTGCCCATCTCAGCGTCTGAGTAACTTCCTCCTCTATGACTCCGGCACATTCTGGCCCATGACACAGAGTCGCTGAGGGTCCCAACACCTCCTAGTCAGTTAATAGCAGCCTAACAGTTGAGCGTCTGCCTTTGGCTCAGCGCATGATCCCGAGGTCCTGGGATCGAGTCCCACACCGGGCCCCCTGCATGGAGCCTGCTTCTCCTCCCTCTGCCTGTGTCTCTGTGTGTCTCTTGTGAATGAATGAATGAATGAATGAATGAATGAATGAATAAATAAATAAATAAATAAATAAATAAATAAATAGATAGATAGATAAATAAATAAAATCTTTTTTAAAAATAGCAGCCTAACAGAGTGGTGGAGGTAGACCTTTCGTTTCAACCATCAGTGCTGATCGCCTCCACTTCAGACCAGATTGTCAAAACTGTTGCCCTCTGTAGCCCTTGGGACCTACCATGTGGAGGGCTCCCTTCCTCTTTACACACCACTGTCATCTTCTGTTCCTAAGCCAAATTTGCTCTCCCTGCATCCATGCTATGACAACTCAGATGTTCCCCACCAAGAATCTCCCCGTTCAAAAGCAACAAATGAGCTACCTTATGTAGACTTTACTGAAGACACTGAAGGAGACACAGGAAGAGGTTTACACCCCACCTTCTGCAGTGAACAGCTGGAAGTTCTTCATTTGTTGTTTTGGTTCTCGAATCCCCCCAGGAGGCTGCTTGTCTGTTCCTGTGTGAGTCCCAGCTTTCCTGGCTCCTTCCTCCTGAATCTCTTCACCCTCAACTTCAAATTCCTCTCCCCCATAGTGTTGACAGAAAGTCGACTCTTCCCTGCTCCTGCCTCTGCCCTTGTGTACCAGGTAGAGCTAAACAAGACCCACTTTATGGAAAAGAGCTTATCAACCATCTCTTTACTAACCACATCCCACTCCCCATCCCTACCCTAAAGAGCCCACTAAGGCACCTCTTTGAAATATAAACGGTGCTTTCCCAGGAAGATTCAGGTGAAGAGGGTTGTACCCACCTTAGTCCATATTCCCTTTAGCACATCTTTGGAGATGAGGAGACCAAGGAATGGGAATGATAAACCGCTTCTCTTCATTAAACCTGTTCCCTAAAGATCATTTCAGCTTTGGCCCCTGAGCCACCTACAGCCCTCTGAGAGGCAGTCTGTGCCGCAGGGACAGACTTGTTGTGTGTGGCACCCAAGATCAAAGGATGCAAGGATGAACATGGTACTTCAGGGGAGGACAGATCTTTCTCATCGTGGGAGTTATTCCACCATGACCAGGCACCTGCACAATGATGCACCCCACATTACTTCAAGGTGTTGGCAGGGATCCCCTTGACCACATGGTGTGCTCTCACCTTGGGCAAAAGTGGGATCAGGTGAACTCCAACTTGTCCACAAAAAGTCTAAGACACTACATGCTTGCTGCTCAGTCTTCAAAGGAGAGAGACAGGCTGGGATGTTGGTATTGTTTAAGTATACATAATCACTCCCACATGTCCACATCACCTCCTGACTTGCTGCCCACAATGTCTTGCCAAGGAGACGTTTGCTGGTGCAGCTTTAATGAGGAAAAACACATCTCACAGTATCAGCATTGTTTTGATTAAAACTGAATACAGTGTATTCTTTTAAATAGGTTAAGAACACTACCAAAATCTGAAAATTAACATTCTTAATTTGTTTAACACAAGCTTTCTTCAAAAGAACACAAAGATAAGCTCTGGTCCTGCCTGTTTGGGGAATCATGATCAGTTCTCTTCAATAAATGGTGCTGGGAAAATTGGACATCCACATGCAGAAGAATGAAACCAGACCATTCTCTTACACCATACACAAAGGTAAACTCAAAATGGATAAAAGATCTAAATGTGACACGGGAATTCATCAAATCCTAGAGGAAAACACAGACAGCAACCTTTTTGACCTTGGCCACAGCAACTTCTTGCAAGACACATCTCCAAAGGCAAGGGAAACAAAAGCAAAAATTAGCTATTGGGACTTCATCAAGATAAAAAGCTTCTGCACAGCAAAGGAAACAGTCAACTGAACTAAAAGGCAACCTACAGAATGGGAGAAGACATTTGCAAATGACCTATCAGATAAAGGGCTAGTATCCAAGATCTATAAAGAACTTATCAGACTCAACACCCAAAAAACAAACAATCCAGTCAAGAAATGGGCAGAAGACACGAGCAGACGCTTCCCCAAAGAAGACCTACAAATGGCCAACAGATACATGAAAAACTGCTCCACATCACTTGCCATCAGGGAAATACAAGTCAAAACCACAATGAGACACCACCTCACACCAGTGAGAATGGCTAAAATTAACAAGACAGGAATCAACAAATGTTGGAGAGGATGGAGAAAGGGGAACCCTCTTGCACTGTTGCTGGGAATGTGAACTGGTGCAGCTACTCTGGAAAACTGTGTGGAGGTTCCCCAAGAAGTTAAAAACAGAGCTACCCTATGACCCAGCCATTGCACTGCTGGGTATTTACCTCAAAGATACAGATGCAGTGAAATGAAGGGGCACCTGCACTCTGATGTTCATAGCAGCAATGTCCACAATAGCCAAATGGTGAAAGGAGCCATGATGTCCTTTGACAGATGAATCGATAAAGAAAATGTGGTATATATACAATGGAATATCAGCCATCAGAAAGTATGAATACCTACCATTTACATGGACATGGATGGAACAGGAGAGTATTCTGCTGAGTGAAATAAGTCCATCAGAGAACGACAATTATCATAGCTTCATTCACATGTGGAATATAAGAAATAGTGCAAGAGACCAAAGGGAAGGAGGAGAAACTGAGTGGGGAAAAATCAGAGAGGGAGACAAACTATGAGAGACTCTTAACTCTGGGAAACAGAGGATTGCTGGAGGGGAGGAGGCACGGGGGAAGGGGTAACTGAGTGTTGGCACTAAGGAGGACATTTTCTGAGCTCCGCTCTGTGCCAACCCCAAGCATCCAAACCTTAGTATACAAATGTACACGTAAAAAGCCCCCAGTCCAACTGAGACTACAGTCCTAACACCTATGAAATTATTAAGAGATCCATTTACTCCTTTAAGATATTTCTGAGGGTAAACTGTGTGTACGGTATTGTGTGGAATCCCATGTAGAACCTGGTCCCCAGGCCCTGAGTGTAGATATCCTCACAAGGGAGAAAATACAAGCACAACAGCCCAATACAAAAGAGCCATTCAGACAAGTCAATGCTCTAAGAGTCAGAGGAAAAAGAGGCTGTAGTGGGATGGCTGGATTTGGCAAACAAAAACACAGGATACAGCAAATATTTGGGACATACTTATACTAAATAATTATTGGTTGTTGCTCCAAAATTCAAATATAACGAATTTGGAGAGATAAAGCCAGCCTTCTAAGAGAAGAGGGGATGTCAGTGAACTAGTATGTCAAACAGTGGAAGGATGGTACAGGGATTCATGGAAGGTTAATGGGAAGAAAGCCTAGGATGGCCCACAGGTGGGCTCAGCTAGAGTACTTGTCTTAGTCCATTCACACTGCCATAACCTAATATCACAGACCAGGTGACTCATATACAAGAGGATTTATTATTCCTCACAGTTCTGGAGTCAGGACAAGCCCAAGATCAAGGCACCAGCAGATTTGGTGTCTGATGAGGACCTGCTTCCCAGTGCGTTGATGGCCATCTCCTCTCCATAACCTCACATGGTGGAAGATGACAAACCAGCCTTCCTGGGCTACTTTCATGACAGCACTAATCTCATTCATGAAGACTCTGCCCTTGACCTGAGGACCTCCCAGAGTCCCCACCTCCCAATGCCATCGCCTTGGGGGTTAGGATTTCAACGTGTGAATTTGAGGAGTGGGGGGGGGGTGGGGGGAGACAAAGATATTCAATCCACAGTAGCACCTTGAAGCTTGAGGCAGAGGAGGGAGGATACGGAAGAAACTGTGTGAATCCATCTCAGACAAGAACTTGACTCATCAAATCCACACTGTAATGTATGAGAAGAACATCCTGCTATATAGAAGCTTTGGCAAGGCCAGTCCACCCATCTCCCAATTTATAAATGTCATTTACACCTTATACCTCAGTGGCAATTCTTCAAGAAGGATCCATCTGTACTGCAGTTTGGATGAGTTCATTTCATGCTCAGAAATTTTTTGAAAGGAACATTTCATCCCATGCGAACCGAGTCCGATCAAAATGAGAGATCTATCATCACTAAGTTTTGGCGACTATTAAGGTCTAGGCAAATGTGTGTCCCGATAATGACATTTCCACCCCTCCAGCTCCTCCCTGGGGGGTCTTGGTAAAGTCCCACAGCCTCCCTGAGCCTTTGTGTCCTCACATGGGAGACTGATGTGGTTGACCAGTGTAAAGGGCAGGGGTGGTGTCTGCAGAGCTCCTAGCATAACACACCATGCAGTGGACACTCCATAAAGGGCAATGTTGGCAGCCGCCTACCTTCCAGCACCATTCTGATGGCTACATGCAGATTTCTGGGCTACAAAACAGTCATCTGAGCAGTCTTCAATCTCCCTTAAATAAAAGTTTATGAGCTGAGTCCTCCTATTTCTCGCCAGTTACTCTTTAACTAAAACCTCATGTGCAGCAGCTGCCCAGCCTGGTTAGCAGGGAGACAGCCAAAGGCCGGGGCCAAGCCACGCCGAGCCTGTGTGCGCCTGCCAAGACTCCGAGACCCAGGAAGAAGCACATGGTGGACCCTGGCAGCCGGCCGAGCTCCGTCGTCTATCTTTGCAGGACAAACCTAGCACATCTACAGTCCTCAGTGCCGCCGTGGTGCTTCTAATTAAAAGATCCTTTGATGGAAAAATAGCAGTCTTATTCTACTAAGTTGCCTCAAGCCCACATTCCTCCCCCCTGCCCCCCCCCCCCCGTGAGATCAAGGCCTGCCTTTGGCTCCAACCCCACACCGTTCCCAACAGCCCCTTTGATTCCCTCACTGCCAACAGCAGGTTGCCCACCTGCCCACACTTGAAAACCAAAATAAGCCACCCCTAGGATTAGCACCTGCTCATGTCACGGGCACCAAAGATACTTTCTGAACCTCCTATTAGGCCCTGAAAGAATAATCCTATGACACCTGCCAAGTGTCATGCAAGCGCTTGCAGCAGGTGTGTCAGGTACCCAGGTAAGTCACTCTGTTGCTTCCCAGCAGCCTGATCTCAAGACATTATGTAACCTCACCCCAGTTCCTCATCCGCAAAACGGGAAGATCACCTTGGGGCCATTATTGTGAGGAATAATTCTGCACATGTGTATCATCCAGCATTGCTGCTGGCACACAGTCAGCACTCAGGAAGCAGTAACAATGATGAGAAATAGCACTGATTGAGTGTTTACTATGTGCTGGCAACTACTCTAAGTGCTTTGCAAAAATTGGCTCCTTTAATCCCTGGGACGAGCCAACAAGAAAAGTGCAATTATTATCCTCTGTTTTTCCAATGAGGAAATAGAGATTCTGGGAGGTTCTGTGTCCCACCCAAGTTCATGCAGCTCTTACAGGTGAGCTGGGCTTGGAACACCACAGCCTGGCTCCAGACTCCAGGCCCTGACCACTTCCCGATACCTGCCTCTTTATAGTTTGCACTTCAGGATGGCCTTCCCACCGCAGGAAGGGGCAGCCTCAGGCTGGGGCAGCTTCAGGATCCCGAGAACAAAGGTGGCATGCAAGCCTCATGCCTCTCCCGGTGGGCTGCACCCAGGCTCCCAAACCTCCCCCCAGCCTGGGCGGGCCACCTGGCCCCACATCTTGATTTTCTGAAAGGCAGAGAGCCTTCTCTGTAGTCCTGCCTGCATTCCCTTGCAGTCCCAAGCCCACCCCTCCCAGGGCCGTGTGACAGGCCAGCTGCCCCACACTCTGCAGCACACATTTGGCTCCAGGGCTCCTGGCCTTCCTGGGACTCAGTCCATCTGGTCCAGCTACTGAGCCTGCTGGTTGGGCTCCCATCATTGCCCACAAATCACTCCCTCAGATGCAATCCCTCGGCATATTTCCTGGAGTTCTGACCTCGGATCCTCCACACAGTGGTCCTGGCATCCAGGCCCAGCCTCAAGGTGCTCTAGAGAACAGCCATGGCCCTGAGACCTCCCTACTGTATGCATCACTGGTCAAGCCACCCATTGTGCGGCCTTGCGGACAGGGAGGTGGCACATCCCTCGGTGGCCCAATAGTGATATCCGACAACTCCACAGATGACAGGCCCCCCTGTGCTGGCCCAGACCAGCTCCCCAGACAACCCTTTTTTGATATAGACTCCGAGACCACAAAGCTTGAAGACAGCAACTTGCCAGCATCCCAGTCCCCAGAAAGGCTGTGCAATGCTAACAATGCTGTGCCTGAATATTTATCCTTCCTTTTTACGGCTAGCCCATTAAGAGAGGTCCATGAAATTGACTTTAGATTCCCATTTCTTTGGCATTTATCTGCTTCACTTTTATTTCCACACAGGCCAGGAGATAAAACGTAGTGAAAACACAAACTGTAAAAAAAAAAAAAAAAAGAGAGAAAGAGCCCACATAACCACCATTTGCTACCAGTTCCACCAGTGTAGATGTCCATTCTGGATAAATCACTTGTCAGTCATTGGCAACATTAGCATAACTTGGTTTATCTATCGTCTCAGTAAAAAACTCTAAGTGCCACAGAATGGGACACAAAGCAGGACAGTGTGCAGTGGGGAAAAGGAGGAAGGTTACAGAAACATTTCAGGAAAGGGCAGTGCCTCAAACCCAGCTGTCAGGAGCTCCCTGTGCTCCCTCACTCCCTTCACGGGATGCATTTGGTCCCTGACAGTCCCTCCGACACTCTCCTTACATTCCCTCTCTGAGTCCATTCTCTCCATCTCCCCCTGCCTCGACTCTGGTCACCATTTGCCTAGTGTTGCTATTTCTTTTTTTATATACATAAATTTATTTTTTATTGGTGTTCAATTTGCCAACATATAGAATAACACCCAGTGCTCAGCCCGTCAAGTGCCCCCCTCAGTACCCGTCACCCAGTCACCCCCACCCCCACCCACCTCCCCTTCCACCACCCCTAGTTCTAGTGTTGCTATTTCCTCCTAACTAATCCCCATTGCTTCCCATCTTGTCCCCTACAGTGCGTCTTCTAATAGCAAGAAGAGTGATCTATTTAAAATATAAATCAGGTCAATTCACACTTCCTGTTTTCAACACTCTAAAAATTTCTCATTGTACCCACAATAAGATCAAAGCCCTATTTTGATTTTCAGACTGATGACCTGATCCCTGCCTTCCTCTCTGATCTGCTCTTCCATCCTTCTATCACTGTTCTCTGTCTTTCCTCACATAGGCCATGCTTGATCCTGCCTCAGGACCTTTGCACTTGCTCCTGCCTCTGTTGAAAAAGTTCAGAGCTGATTCCTCCTCACCCTAAGGTTGCAGGATAAATGTCACCTCTCCGTTGATGACTATCCAAATACCCTGTCTAAAATAGCCTCTTCATTGAGAGTGTGGAGAAAAGGAACACTTGTGCACTGTTGGTGGGAATGCAAACTGGTGCAGCCACTGTAGAAAGCAGTATCAAAGTGCCTCAGAAAATTAAAAAGAGAAATACCATATGATCAGGTAACTCCATTACTGGGTATTTACCTCCCCCTCAAAATTGAAAACACTAATTTGAAAAGATACATGCACCCCTAGCTTATCACAGCATTATTTACAATAGCCAAGATATGAAAGCAACCCAAGCGTCCTTTAATAGATGAATAGATAAAGATGTGGTACGTACATACACACACACACACACACACACACACACACACAGAGGAATATTTTTCAGCCATTATAAAAGATGAAATCTTGCCATTCACAACCACATGGATGGATTTGGAGGGCATTATGCAAAATGAAATTTAAATCAGAGAAAAGACAAGTACCTACCCTATGATTTCCCTTATATATGGAATCTAAAAAGTAAAACAAATGACTAAGCAAACAAATAAAAAGCTTAATCAGACCTATAAAGACAAAGAACAAACTGGTGGTTGCCAAAGGGAAGGGGATGGGAGGAAGGGCAAAATGGGTGAAGGGGGGATATACAAGTTTCCAATTACGGAATGAGTAAATCACGGGAATACAAGGTGCAGCAGAGGAAATACAGTCAATTATATTGTAATAGCATAGTATGGTGACAGACACCGTACACATCACCCTCACGGTGATGACAGCCCAACGTGTAGACGTGTAGAATCACTATGTTGTACACCTGACAGTGTGTATCAACTGTAATCAGATAAATAAATGGACAAATGAACAAGCAAACAAAGAAGTAAATAAATAAAATACCCCCCTCCTTCCTTCTGTCCCTGACACTCTGGTACCACCCTCTTTCTATTCTGCAGAGTCCCAGCGAGCTGGTGAAGTCTCACAACTTAGACATCTGTCATGTTTGGCATCTGCCTCCCCCAGGAGGACACAGGCTCCAGGACGGCCAAGGAGGGGTCCGTCCAGCTCCCCTCATCCCAGTGCCTAGGGCGGGGTAGGGGCCGACCTGTAGTTGGGCCCTGTCATCAGTGCTCAGTGAAAATGAATGAGCGTGGAGGGCGCCTGAGGACGGCGGGTCTGGCTGAGAATCCCAAAACAGGCCGGCCCGAGGGGACCCACTGGGCATTAACTCCTCCTCATGTTCTTATGTTCTGTGTGGACGAGTGGCTGTGCCATCCAGACCCACCTCAGTGGGGTGCCGTCAGGGTTCCCCTCAGCCACTGAGAGCCTCGCCCGAGGTAGCACCCCTCCCAGGGCTGCCCCCACCCCAGGGCCAGCCGAGGCGAGAGGGTGAGGCCCAGTCCTGTGCACTCAAGGACGCACGTCTCTGCTGGGCTGTTCCAGCTCCAGCCGTCCCCGCAGGTGCACCCCGGTGCTGTCAGCCCTGACCCCCACCGGCTCCTCCTCTGCAGCACCTGCTTCCTACCCTGCCCATCCACAGGTGCGGCTCCCAAGGGGCCCCTGCAAGCCTCCACCGCTTACTCCGCCTCGGACTCTACTTCTGGGAAGCCCGACCCCTGACAGCTCCCTGTGCGGCTCCGCACCACGGCCCTGGGGCCCGGTGGGAGAGAGCAGGGCGACCCAGTCAGCCAGCAGGTACGGCGCAGCTTCGGGTGGCGACGACACGCAGCCTGCTGGGTGCAGGGGTCCCCGAACCCCGCCCTGAGCTTCTCGGCCCGAGAGAGGCACCAGAGAAACTTCTCAAAGAAAATGCTGCTTCAGTTCAGGTCTGAGGACCAGAGTGAGCCAGGAGGACAACCGGTGGCAGGATGCAGGCACGCAAAGCTGGGAGGGTGAGCAGGGACCCCGCGGGGAGACACAGGGGGTGCGGACCCAGGGGAATAGGAAAAGGAGGGGGGATAGCCAGATGGCTGGACATGACAGGTGTCCGCAACCCCAGAACCCACATCCACTGTCAGGTCAGAGAACACATCGGGTGCCCAAGCCGGTCCCCACCCTGCCCCTTCCTAGCGGGGCGCTGGGGGGGGGCTTGAATCTGGGTGCCCCGTGTCCTCCTCGCTGTGCCGGGCTGTGGAGGGCGACAAGACCTTGCCTGACTGACCTCCAGCTGCAGCCTGTTCTGACGGGCCCCCCCTCTGAGCCTGCTCTGTGTCGCCCACATCACACCACCTGCTCTTTCCAAGTTCACCCATCACGAACGCCCGTCACTTGGTATTTATCACCTAATGAAGGTCTGCAGCCTTTCAAATCCAAGGGCAACCATCTGACTAGAGCCTACTGGCTGCATTTCCATATTCCTGTCAAAGTCACATTATCTACTCTTGACCAGAGCACCTGGTGACCCTCACCGTTAATGAAATACCGTGGCGGTTACAACCTCCGTCAGGCTTGGGATTTGAAAGTATCGGTGGCTGTTTTAGAGAACACACTTCACAAACTGCCTGGAAAGCTCCATCACTTGGGAGAATTGCCTTTTGAACCAGGCTTGATTTTTTATTTATTTTTTTTTTTTTTTTTTTTTTTTTTTTTTTTAAGAAGGAGAGAGGGGACAAGAGAGTTTCAGGTTTGATTTTGTGAGTTCACTTCATTTCCTGGCTTCTCATAAAAGCTTTCAGGGTAACTGATATTTTTATTCTGAGAGCATTTCCATCTACATCAGACCACTGGCTCGTTTTTAGCTAATTAAACTTATGAAATGAGGAAGTGGATAAAAGTTCATTCCAGAGGTAGAGGCTGCTACGATTCTGCATGCTAATTGAGCCCGTGCCCCCACAAAGGAGATACGCAGCAGGCTGGCTGCGGTGTAGCCCGCATCACCTCCCGTGCACAGCCTGGGGAGGCTGGGGAGGGTCGCACCGGCGGATCGACCAGGGGAAAAAAAATCTCCTATTTGGAACGTGACACTTCACTGCTTGCTTTCATATTTTGGAATTCCACCCCGCCCCACCATCTTTTTATTTAATACTGCCAACAGATGACCCAGCAATGACTGGAGAAACCTTGAACACTCCAATGTGTCTGATTTAAATTGACATTCAGAAGTTCCAGAAGGGAATGGATATTTTTAGAACCACAGCTTTTTATGAAACAAAAGTGTAGTGTGCTTAGTAACAATGGGAACCGTTCAGTAGCTACAAGGTGCCAGGTGCCATTCAGACATTGCTTCTGTTTCTCAGAAGCTTCAAACCAAGCCTCATCACCCCTAGACTCTGGAGAAGGAACTGCATTTGTGAGAGGTGAAGAGGTCCAAAGGTCACAGAGCAAGTTGGTAAAGATTTGAACCTGGGGCTGTCAAACTCAAGTTCATGCTCTGTCTGTTGTAGGAGACTTAAAACAGATACTCTGGACCTGGCTGGGTGAAACTACTCTCTGGCAGAAGAAGAAGAGAGGGGCACCTGGGTGGCTCAGTGAGTTAAGCATCTGTCTTTGGCTCAGGTCATGATCCCGGGGTCCTGAGATCCAGCTCGTGTCGGGCTCTCTGCTCAGCGAGGAGCCTGCTTCTCCCTCTGCCTCTGCCCACTCAAGCTCGCTCTCGCTCTCTTCCAAATAAATAAGTAAAATCTTAAAAAAAAAAAAAACGGAGGAGAGAGAGGTCAGCATTCCAGCCTACCTGGGTGATATTTCTCTCCCCTCTGTTTTGTCGCTGAAATTCTGTTGCTACGAACAGCATTTGCTTCTCCTGCCTTTGGCTAAGAGAAAGCTAAGGATTGCCTGCATCCCCATTCCCCTTTTGTTGCTGCTGAATCTGCTTACTCTATTGATGCTGAGCACGGGAGAGGACGCATGTGGACCCGAGTGGCACTTGGATGCCAAGAAGTGGGGAGCACCAGATCAAACAACCGAATGCCCTAGGACGGATGCTGAATGTCACACACAAGATGAGACCACAAATGACAAGTACTGGTGACCAAGGTCACATTGGCTGCCTCACTTCTCCCAGTAAGCCCTATGAATAAGCATGCCAGCTTCGCCAAGAAAATTATGGATGCAAAAAGAAAAATGAGGTTAAACCCTACCAGATATTAAAATATATTCCAGAGCTACTACTTTTCTTAATTTGTACTTGTGCAGGAATAGACAAGAATAAATAAAGTGAAACAGAATAAAGAATGAAGTTACATCTAAATGCATAATTTACAGGGGCACCTGGGTGGCTCAGTTGGTCAAGCGTCTAACTCTTAATTTCAGCTCAGGTCGCAATCTCAGGGTCATGAGATTGAGCCCACATCAGGCTCCACCCTGGGCATGGAGCCTGCTTAAGGTTCTCTTTCACTTTCTCCCACTCCCCACCCCTCTCTCAAGAACAACAACAACAACAACAACAACAAGCAAAAAAACAAAACAAAAAAAATCAGCATATTTTTCAAATGGAAATTTAGCAGGTGATAAAAGTAGCATTTCAAATTGGCAAGAAAAATTAATGAATTTATAAAATGGTGATGTACAGCCAGCCAGCAATTAGCAAAAATAAGTGAGCAAACCTACCTCAATTCCTATCAAAAATAAGTTTCAAACAAATCAATTAAAATGTAAGAAACAGGGGATCCCTGGGTGGCGCAACGGTTTAGCACCTGCCTTTGGCCCAGGGCACGATCCTGGAGACCCAGGATCGAATCCCACGTTGGGCTCCCAGTGCATGGAGCCTGCCTCTCCCTCTGCCTATGTCTCTGCCTCTCTCTCTCTCTCTCTGTGACTATCATAAATAAATAAAAATTTAAAAAATTTAAAAATAAATAAATAAAATGTAAGAAATAAAAACACATAATCAACAGGGAAATGAAGAAATATATTTATTATCTTGCAGGAGAAAAAGGCTTTATTAGCATGACACAAAATTGAGAAACCATAAAGACTATTGATAAATCTGATCAAATAAATATTTTAAAAGCATCCAAATATAGCCAAAAGACAAAACTGGAATAATATTTAAAACTTTTGACAGATAAAGGCTGATTTCCTAAATATATAAAGAGCTCTTGCAAATCAATAAGAACAAAGTGAACCCAATAGGGGGAAAAAGGTTGTCAAAACCATTATCAGACAATTCAAAAGAAAATGAAATCTAATTAACCATCACCTATAACAAATGACTAAGTCACTCAAAATTAAATAAATGCAAGTTACAGCAACATGAATTATCTTCCACTTGTCTCTAAGAGTGAACATGATCAGTTTCAAAACTGAAATATGACTATGTCTCTTCTCTGTTTAAACCTCTTCAAAGGTTTCCCCCTCCTCTAATAAAAGAACTTGAAGTGGGTCCTGTGAGGTCTGGCCCTGAACCCACTTTTCCTTTCCAACTTCTCCCCATCTGGGTTCTCTTTCAGGAGGACCTTTGCCCATGATATAGTCCCTCTCTCTATGATGCTCTTTCTCTCTTCTCCTTTATTCCTTCACCTAATGAGTTTCTTCAACTCATTGTGCAGGTTGCAGCTCAGTTGTTCCTTCGTGAGGGAAGTTTGTCCTGGCCACCCCGCCCATCTCTTAATTAGATCATCCCTCACTTTTATATGCTCTCTTAACCATCATCTGCTTCTCTTTTATAGCACTTACAAAAGTGGTAATTTACATTTATTTATGTGATTAACAATTATTTATGTGATTAACATTTAACTAATGTTTCTCTCCCCTTCTGAACTGGAAATTCCACTGAGAAAGAGCTTTGCAATTTACTTTTTTTCTCTCCTGTGTATTCCCAGAACTTAATGCATATGTTTGGCATATAGTAGATGCTTAATAAATATTTTAAGTGACTGAGTCAATGAAAGAATTATTGTCTCCTGTGATCTTGGCAAATATTAAAAAGGTACAGAGAAAATCAGGCATTTTCATACACTACTGTCAAAATAAATTGTTGGAGGCTGGCGTAAGCTGTGCCAAATAGAATGAATTTATCTAATAGCTATACTTGTAGATAGATGTGCACAAAGATATGTGAACGACGTTGCTGCTTCCAACATGGTTAGTAATGGCAAAAGCCAGGAAACAATACATATTCTTCGTCAGAAAACAATTTAGAAAAATAATGATACACCTGTAGAGTGAATAGTTTCAGAGACCTATGCGGATCCTTATACAGATGTGGAACAATCATCAAGGTAGAATGTGATGCAGAAAAGCAAGTTGCAGAATGAGCCAAGCAAATGTGATCCCATGTGTGGTTTTTTAAATGATATGATATATATCCTTTCATTTGCATAGGAAATTTCTGGACAGATAAACAAAGCCATTAATCAAGGTAACTTCAAGGGGAGGGTTTAGAGGAAGACAGACTTTGCACCTTATTCCCTTCTGAACAATACGAATTTAGCCATGAATATGCATTATAATTTTAATAGTACCAACCGGTTCTTTTCCCAAAAAATCATTGTTTTATAAGGAATCCCAAAGCACGTTCATTAGCATCATGTTACAGAGCCCCCATTTTTTCCAGTTATCTTCCTTCCTTGCTCAGTTATCTTACAGTCCAGAAGCTCTTAGCCCGAGGCCTTCATTTTTCTCTGCTGACTTGGCCCGTATTCAACAGTGACTTTTCATCGATGACTTTTCAGTGCTAATGGAGCTTCAGTTTAGAGGTGTGTTTTTGTAAAGTAAAAATGCCTTTAAATTTCAAGGGTGCCTATGTAATAAATGCTCTTCTGTCTGGGTCTTCACATACTGAGACTCGCCGGGGATCCAGGGACTCCACGGAAGTCCCTCCCCCAAACTCAGTTCCCTTTGAATGGGCCGCCTAAGAAGAGTCTATGGAAAGAGAACATGTCTTTTCCAGGTCTGAGTGGAGTTGGTTCTTCCCATTACCTCTCTTCAGTGCTTTGAATTAATTTTCGGGTCGATCTGCCAAAAGCTAGTTACTCCAAAAAATAAATATATACCCGAAGTAAAACAAATCTACCTGTAATAACCATATGGAGCACACCAACACTGCATTCAGGAGGAGGAAGGCATTATGTAACAACACACCATGGTGCAGTAGAGCTTGTTTCCATGACTCCATAAATAATAAAACCACCCCAGACGCTGCCGTAAGTGAGCTATGAAGGATACTTGATTTCCTCCAGTTCTGTTGGTCGTCTACCATCTGTTGTGCTGATAACACCACTAAAGGGAGCGTTAACACAGGTAAAAGCCTCCTTCAGGTTATAGCTTTCCCCGCGTGCTCTTCAAATAGTGTACACTGTTGGGGTAGTGATTTGGTTCTCCGTATTTAGAATAACTCCAGGAGTGTGCTTCCATCTCTCTGCCTCCTCCCCCTCCTCCCTTGTCACCTCTGCCCACCCCTCCACTGTCCTGACAGCTACCCAGCTCCCACCAAAAGAAGGGAGAAAAAGACAGCAGAACTCCCTTCATTTTTTAAAAAAGATTTTATTTATTATGAGAGACACACAGAGAGAGGCAGAGACATAGACAAAGGGAGAAGCAGGCTTCCTGTGGGGAACCCGATGAGGGACTCGATCCCAGGACCCTGGGATCACGCCCTGAGCCAAAGGCAGATGCCCAACCACTGAGCCACCCAGGTGTCCCCAGAACTCCCTTCAGATGCCATTGTTCTCTGGTCATGTCTGGCAGGAGATTCTGAGGCCTGTTGGGGTGGGACCCTTCCTGTCCAGCCACAGGGGAGTGTATGTGCCTGCTGCCCCCATGGCCTCTCTCACCTCCTGACCTACTTTTGCCCACATAGTCCCTTTACTTTTCAAAAACCCTGAGTGCTCCCTTGCAGACACCCTGCCCCAGTACTTCATCTTTACTTGGCCAAGCCTTCCTCCTGCTCAGAGAAAAGGTCAGCTTGGTGCTGTACAACCAAAGAATGGTACGAGATTGATCTAGACTCTGCTTTCGGTTGAGCAAGTGGGGTTTATCTACTTGTTATCTGTCTCTCACCATGTAGGCAGTTCATAATGATACCACCCAACCCTCTCAAAAGAAAAGAAAAGTCAAAATCCTCTCTGAAAAATTGGGATTATGAAAAGCAAGGCCAATTACCTCAGAAGAGCCCTATGAATTGTGGGATAAGGACTTGGGAGCCCAGAGGAAGGTGGGAAAAATGATCTCTCCTAGTCTTTCTCTACGGACACATCAATATCACCAATTTATCTGTGGCTACCGATTACCAGGGGCTGCAGCATGCCAGCACTGTGCCGAGGTGTGGGCTCGTCCTGATTGGCACTTCTGAAGATCCAGGCGTGAGAACATTCACCCAAGCCACATAAAGAGCATAAAACAGCACCAACAGCACCATCTGCTTGTCCTCTTTAGCTCATAAATATGGAGCCTCGTAGTCAAGAGTATAGAATACAGAACCAGACAGACATAGGTTCAAATCCTCTCTCTGCTATGTGACAGCTATGTAATCCCAAGATCCCTTAAACTCTCTAGGACTCAATTTCCTCCTCCAGAAACTGTATATAAGCAAATACACTTAAAGATCAAACTAGATCATGTGTTTAAAGTACATAGTGCAACACACTTAGCTGTCCTTCCCTTCCTGAAAAATACAACACACCTAGCTGTCCCCTTTTTCACTTGGTTGGCAGCGATCTCAGAGTCAAATTAAAAGCAACAGAATGCTTCCTCCTTTCTCTCCAAGCTGAATCTACATTGCTTATTCCTAGTTTCCTTGGACCTATGTCTTTGTTGTCATATTTATATTGTTTTATTTTGTGTTCCTCTTTTAAATTGCCTCTGAGCCTCTACAGAAGAAATAGTCTTATGAAGCCAAAAGTGGACATTTGCCTGCCTTCCTGCCGGGCTGCAACTTTCCTCTGTGGGCATCCCAAGAGATGACCAATTTCAACTCAAAGATGATGAATATCCTTTTAGCTCTGATAGAATTCTAGGTTTAAAGTGACTTTTATTAGCCTGAGCCCTGGAAAGTATGTCACTTGCAAAGTCATTTAGAGTCTTTTATGGGTAGAAAAAGAAAACCAGCGATTTGTCCCTCACATGTCCCAGGCTGGGGCTGAATAGTTATCCCACGTGTCCTGTACTCCCGGGAAGGGCGGGCATTGGCCACTCTGCCGGTAAGTCACACCTGGCTTATTAACTCTCTGTGGCTCTCAGCAGAGCTAAGCTTGATAAAGGCCACCCAGCGACAACATGGTGCATAGAAAGTGCAGAATCAGCCAGGAGACCCTGCCCTCGCAAGTTGCCAGTGTGTCCTGACAGGGCATCCCGCCAGGAGGCTGGAAGACACAGCACCGTGAACCTGGGAATAGCAGGGGGATTTCTCACTCTTCCAGAGGTGCAGACAGGCCCTATAGCCACAGAAGGATGATAAGGGGTTTCTGCTTTGGCCTTCTGTCATGGGAAGCCCTGCACCTGTGGGAAGCCTGCAACATCCACGTGACGGCTGCCACAGCTCATCCTCAGCTGAGTCTCCCTATCTGTGTCTGGGCAAATGAAATGATGCCAACAGACATTCTTGGTTCAAAGGGAACCCTTTGAAAGTTCCACCCTAGTTTGTCAATTAACCTCCAAGGACATCAAACCCTCACAGGACCAGAAATCGTGTTGCCCTGCTCTGAATTTCTTTTGTCTATTATGCTCCAAATTCCAAGTAACTTCTTTCATCCCAGTGGTTGGGACTGGCTGGTGTGGGGATGCCACTGGGGGAGGCAGTGAGGTGCAAGGTGTTCTCTAGGCTCTCAAGGTCCCATGGCATGCCTTCATTGGCATCACCTCCTTGCCGGTCTTCCAGGCAGTGCTCCTGCCAGCTTCACTCGTGTTCTGCACCCCTTCACCAAGTCACCCCCATCTTCTGCTAGAGAATGTCTCTCCCTACTAATCAAGTCCTGATTCTCAACTGCTTTACCAATTTTCAAAATCTGTTCTGATTTGCTTCCTACATCTCCATCTTAACCAGTTCCAAAGAACTACCTAGCACACCCTTAACTACCCTTCACAAATACTTAGTAAGCACACCCTGCATTACCTTAAATCTTACATAAACAGAAAAACTCTGTGGTCCCCAGTCCTCAATAAACTCACAGCCAATGGGTATAGAGGAAAAACAGCCCCCATGTGTGTCATCTTGTTACATGATCCTTGAGAGCTCTAGGTTTTCATCTACTAACTGGGTGTACAACTTGTTCTTATTCACCTGCATAAAAGTCCCTCGATTTCATGAGCAAAACCCTTTGATTCCATATCTATCCTTAGCCATGTGATCTGATGAGGTTGAAATCCTCCAGAAGAGGGTCCCTGAGTCAGTCCAGCAATCCCACGCATCTGGCCATCAAATATTGGTTTAAGAATGGACACATAGACTAGTCAGAGCCAACAAGAGGCAAAGACCTTCCTGGGGCTTATGGAAAGGTGACAATCTCTCCCTGTTATGTCAATCTCCTAAAAGAGACCCTCTCTCTTCCACTGGATGATACAATGTGGGGTTGTAGGAATTAGAACTCCAACAACTGTTGTGAAACTGCAAGATTTCTGGAGCAGCCAGGTGCCTTCAGTATGAACTTGAGGTTAAACCTATGCCAGGAAGGCGAAGTGGTGACCGAGAAGTAAGTACCTAGCCCTGGGGACACGTTTTGAGCCCTAGATCAAGCTTCACCTGAATACAGACTACTTCTGAGCATATCATATATATGAATGAACCAATAAACCCCCTTTATATACCAAGCCAGTCAGAGTATTTCTAGGTCATTTGGAACCAGACACACTTTAACTGATGTACTCCCTCACAGAGGCGGTGTGAGAATTAGTGAGGAAAAGTGCCCTGAAATGTGCAGAAAGCTCTCCATACCACAGGTAGTGTTATGCAGCAGAAAGTGTCCAGCAGTTGTCCAATAAACATTCTTTATAATTTAATGCCTGATGACTCCTGCAGAAAAATTATCTCTGTGTCTGAAGTGTCTCCCTGAACCAGAAGTTTCTATAACGGCTGATTTTGGAAGCTCCTGGAAACCACAACAGTCATGCAAGTCATAGCTAGGGGGAGCCACAAAGCATACAATGGTGAGGGTTCTCCAGCCCCAGATGGAAAGGAGGTACTTATCCACAGTGCCAGGAGCTGAGCAACAATCTCAAGAAAGCCTTCCTAGAAACTGAAAATAATCTGAGGTAAGTGATCAGAGCAAGAGAGAAACAGTTGGTGGAGAGATATCAAATAGAGAGGAAACAAGGTGCTTTAGCCTGAAGGGGACAGATTTTCACACACACACACACACACACACACACACACACACACACTCAGAAATCCAAAGATCTTGAAGCCAATCCACTTCATGAATGATTGTCAGAATACAGGATCCAATCTGTCTCTCTGCCTGAAGAGATGACCTCATCAGCATTGTTATTTCATGTTCTGAATGCATCTCCAAACAGATATTATCAGTATGTTAACACAATTGATTCTGAGACAATGCATCCCAGTGTGTTAGATCACCACCCTGAGCTGCCTGGTACTCACTTCTCTCCCTACTGCACAAGACCACAACCAGGACATCAATGAAGAAAGCCCTGGTTGCCCACCTTCTTTCATTCTAGGACCTCCTGGCTTAGTCCTCCAAGTGCAAGGGAAAGTCTGGAACTCCTCCAGGCCATACAAGGCAAGGAAGACCAGAGGGACCTATGGTAGCCAAGAAAGAGCTCACACTTAGCCCTAGCAAATGTGCCCCCTGAGGGCTCCTTATGGACAAAGGAGCCCTCTTCTGAGTCTGCTCAGATGTCCAAGCCGGGATGGACAGGGAGGTGGTCTTCAAGAGCCTCCTCCAATATCAACTGCACAGGAGAATCCATGTATGGTCTTGGAACCCAGGCCATTCCCATGGAGCCTCCACTCCCTGGAGACCACCCAGGCCTGCCCCATGCCAACACACACACGTGGTGGCTACACACCCAAACACTGCTCCTGAGCACAAGCCTGTCTCAGTTTCTTCGTAGCTATGTCAAGGCTAGTGAAATACTCTACCCTTTTGTGAAAATCATCTGCCTCTATAATAAGAAACTCTGAGTTTTTGCTAATTGGATTTTATTTTTCTAATGATGCTGAGAGTTTTGTGAATAGTGTTTCTTTGCTATTGCTACTGAGAAGTTCAGAGCCCAAATTGTAATGAGCTCTAATATCTGCCCCAAACCCTAGAACCAGCATTTGTATACCAGCCTGGCCCTAGATTTGCCTCATTTGTGCACTCATTTTGCCATGACTTCAATGTCTTCATCTTTTTTTTTTTTTACCTAGTTGAATATACATACGCACACATGCACATACATGCATAGAGAGACTGCCTCACACTCCTCTTGGAAGGGGGTTGCAGAGAGTGGGGAGAGAGAATATCAAAAGGAGCAAACCTTTGAAATCATGTGTCTTATGATATAATCTTCACACAAAATAGGAACTAAAGTAAGGAAAGACTAAAGCCTCTAAAATGATCTCACTGGGCTTCCTGTTCAGAAGTCCCAAGCATCTCAAAAATAACTTTATATAGTTTGAACAGCAAAAGAGTCACTCTGGAGGTTATTTATAAACATGGGTAATTCTTGATGGAAATTAAACCATACACTTCAGAGAAGTCAGAAAAGATTCAGAGACTAATTCCAAAAGTACTTGGAAATGAGCAGACAACCAAGAAGTGGAAACCCCATGAATATAGAAAGGACATGCCTACTGCCTGTGTAATAATTAACCACCTTCAGACCAGGGACTGGAGCTTGAAGCAAAACGCTGTGCAGCATAATTTACTGACACCCGAGCCAAGGTCATCCCTGGATGCACCACTCACAAGATTTAAACCAGTTCATAAATGGTGGTTAATGGCCCATACCAAGGAGAGCCTCTGCATACCTAATGGCTGTGGGTGACATTTGAGGATCTGTGTCCATTCAAAGTTACATGTACTTTGAATGGACACATTCTATGATCCAGCACCTACCATGCAGCCAGAGCTGGAGAGGATGTTTCTGTCATTGGCTATGCCAACCATTTCTGAATATCCAGTGCATGTAGAGCTCTGTGGCCCTGTTTTTCTCTCCATCCCATGACTCAAGTACCATCAGCTCTACCTCTTCTATCTACATCAAAGGATGTTCAGTGTCAGAGAACTAGCCACATGCATGATAATATTGTTGTTCCTTCTAGAAAGACAAATACTCTGCATATTCCAAGTCTCCTGAGGGTCTTAATTAAAGTGACTGACAGAACAAAGAGCAAGATGTGGCATACACCTGAACGAGGCCCTTACCTGGAGGAAAGGGTGTCCAGAGCATTGTTTCTGGTCTCAAGGAGTTTATACTCTACCTGGAGAGATGAAATCATTAATTTCACTTTTGAGGAAACTGAGGCACAGAAGTTCACATTACTTATCCAAAGACAAATAGCTTGTCAGTGGCAGAACCAGGATTAGAATCTGAGGCCCCAACAAAACTAAAAGACAAGCTACAGAATGGGAGAAGATATTTACAGATGATGTATCAGATAAAGGGCTAGTTTCCTAGATCTATAAAGAACTTATTAAACTCAACACCAAAGAAACAAACAATCCAATCATGAAATGGGCAAAAGACATGAACAGAAATCTCACAGAGGAAGACATAGACATGGCCAACATGCACATGAGAAAATGCTCGGCATCACTTGCCATCAGGGAAATACAAATCAAAACGAGATACCACCTCACACCAGTGAGAATGGGGAAAATTAACAAGGCAGGAAACAACAAATGTTGGAGAGGATGCGGAGAAAGGGGAACCCTCCTACACTGTTGGTGGGAATGTGAACTGGTGCAGCCAATGTGGAAAACTGTGTGGAGGTTCCTCAAAGAGTTAAAAATAGACCTGCCGTACGACCCAGCAATTGCACTGCTGGGGATTTACCCCAAAGATACAGTGCAAAGATGCAGTGAAATGGCAGGACATCTGCACCCCGATGTTTCTAGCAGCAATGTCCACAATAGCCAAACTGTGGAAGGAACCTCGGTGTCCATCGAAAGATGAATGGATAAAGAAGATGTGGTTTATGTATACAATGGAATATTACTCAGCCATTAGAAACGACAAATACAATATTCCATGCTCATGGATTGGCAGAATTAATATTGTGAAAATGTCAATGTTATCCAGGGCAATTTATACGTTTAATGCAATCCCTATCAAAATACCATGGACTTTCTTCAGAGAGTTAGAACAAATTATTTTAAGATTTGTGTGGAATCAGAAAAGACCCTGAATAGCCAGGGGAATTTTAAAAAAGAAAAGCATAGCTGGGGGCATCACAATGCCAGATTTCAGGTTGTACTACAAAGCTGTGGTCATCAAGACAGTGTGGTACTGGCACAAACACAGACACATAGATCAATGGAACAGAATAGAGAACCCAGAAATGGGCCCTGAACTTTATGGTCAATTAATATTCGATAAAGGAGGAAAGACTATCCATTGGAGGAAAGACAGTCTCTTCAATAAATGGTGCTGGGAAAATTGGACATCCACATGCAGAAGAATGAAACTAGACCACTCCCTTGCACCATACACAAAGATAAACTCAAAATGGATGAAAGATCTAAATGTGAGACAAGATTCCATCAAAATCCTAGAGGAGAACACAGGCAACACCCTTTTTGAACTCGGCCACAGTAACTTCTTGCAAGATACATCCACGAAGGCAAAAGAAACAAAAGCAAAAATGAACTATTGGGACTTCATCAAGATAAGAAGCTTTTGCACAGCAAAGGATACAGTCAACAAAACTCAAAGACAACCTACAGAATGGGAGAAGACATTTGCAAATGACGTATCAGATAAAGGGCTAGTTTCCAAGATCTATAAAGAACTTATTCAACTCAACACCAAAGAAACAAACAATCCAATCATGAAATGGGCAAAAGACATGAAGAGAAATCTCACAGGGGAAGACATAGACATGGCCAAGATGCACATGAGAAAATGCTCTGCATCACTTGCCATCAGGGAAATACAAATCAAAACCACAATGAGATCCCACCTCACACCAGTGAGAATGGGGAAAATTAATAAGGCAGGAAACCACAAATGTTGGAGAGGATGCGGAGAAAAGGGAACCCTCTTACACTGTTGGTGGGAATGTGAACTGGTGCAGCCACTCTGGAAAACTGTGTGGAGGTTCCTCAAAGAGTTAAAAATAGATCTGCCCTACGACCCAGCAATTGCACTGCTGGGGATTTACCCCAAAGATTCAGATGCAGTGAAATGGCAGGACACCTGCACCCCGATGTTTCTAGCAGCAACGTCCACAATAGCCAAACTGTGGAAGGAGCCTCGGTGTCCATCAAAAGATGAATGGATAAAGAAGATGTGGTCTATGTATACAATGGAATATTCCTCATTCCATTGGATGGAATGTGCATCCAATGGAATGGATGGAGCTGGAGGGTATTATGCTGAGTGAAGTAAGTCAATCGGAGAAGGACAAACAGTGTATGTTCTCATTCATTTGGGGAATATAAATAATAGTGAAAGGGAATAGAAGGGAAGGGAGAAGAAATGTGTGGGAAATATCAGAAAGGGAGACAGAACGTAAAGACTCCTAACTCTGGGAAACGAACCAGGGTGGTGGAAGGGGAGGAGGGCGGGGGGTGGGAGTGAATGGGTGACAGGCACTGAGGGGGGCACTTGACGGGATGAGCACTGGGTGTTATTCTGTATGTTGGCAAATTGGACACCAATAAAAAATAAATTTATTATTAAAAAAAAAAGAAACGACAAATACCCACCATTTGCTTCGACGCGGATGGAACTGGAGGGTATTATGCTGGGTGAAATAAGTCAGTCAGAGAAGGGCAAACATTATATGGTCTCATTCATTTGATGAATATAAAAATAGTGAAAGGGAATAATGGGAAAGGAGAAAAAATGAGTGGGAAATATCAGAAAGGGAGACAGAACATGAGAGACTCCTAACTCTGGGAAACGAACAAGGGGTGGTAGAAAGGGAAGTGGGCAGGGGGTGGAGATGACTGGGTGATGGGCACTGAGGGGGGCACTTGATGGGATGAGCACTGGGTGTTATTCTATATGTTGGCAAATTGAACACCAATAAAAAATTTTTTAAAAAAACTATGGATTTCACTTTAAGAGAGTAAACATAATGTTATTTAAAAAAAAAAAAAAGACTCCGAGGCCCATGGCTATTTGGGGGTGTGAAGATGCTGTCACTACTCCACTTACTTCCCTCAAACCCCACCATTTTAGGTGCTCCAAATAGCTACCAATTGCTGGCATGAGCCCCTCTCTATGTAAAGGCTTTTCTGGAACCATGGAAGTCTGCTCTGTTTACCTGCATGGCAGATCAGAAATACCTGGGAACTTCTATCCCTCGCAGCAGTCCTCATCCAAACATGCATAAGAGATGGTGCGTAAATATATCAACGCCTCCACCTCTGGAGTAAGATCATTGAGTTTCTCCTTTGTATCATTTTCCTGCCCTCCTGAATAAAATACTTGCTCTTGAATCCTATCTCTAAAGCTGAAGGAACCCAAACTATTAGAAAGGAAGATATAAAAATTTAGTTGTAAGAAATAACCAGATACTAATTCAAAGGGAGGCGGCATGCACTCCTATGTTTATAGCAGCATTGCCTACAATAGCCAAACTATGGAAACAGCCCAAGTGTCCATCAATTGATGAATGGATAAAGAAGATGTGGTATATATAAATACAACAGGATATTATTCAGCCATAAAAAAAGGATAAAATCTTGCCATTTGCAAGCACATGGATGGAGCTAGAGAGCATGATGCTAAGTGAAATGTCAGTTAGAGAAAGACAAACACCATATTATTTCACTCATATATGGAATTTAGGAAACAAAACAAATGAGCAAAGTGGGGGGAAAAAGAGGAGAGAGACGGAAGACCTAGAAAAAGACTTTTTATTACAGAGAGCAAACTAATGGTTGTGAGAGGGGAGGTTGGTGGGGAGATGGAGGAAACACGTGATGGGGATTAAGGAATGCACTTGCTGTGATGAGCACCAGGTGATATACAGAAGTGTTGAATCACTATATTATACACCAGAAACTAATCTAACACTGTATGTTAATTAGCTAGAATTTAAATTAAAACTTTTAAATAAAAGAAAAAACATAATTTTTCACAGAAATAGAACCAACAGTCCTAAAATTTATGTGGAACCACAAAGGACCCCAAATAGCCAAGACAATCCTGAGAAAGAAGAACGATGCTAGAGGCATCATGCGTCCTGATTTCAAACGACATTACAAAGCTACAGTGATCAAAACAGTATGGTATTGGCATAGAAACAGACGCATAGATCAATGGAACAGAGTAGAGAGCCCAGAAATAAATTCAAACATAGAAGGTCAATTGATTTGTGACAAAGGAACCAAGGATATACACTGCGGAAAGGACAATACTGGTCCACTTCCTCTTAGCTGTTGACTTGGTGACTCCTCTCGCTGTGTCCCTCAATGTTCAGTACACTCAGTGCTTTCTAGAGGCAACTGGAGTAAGTCAGGGAACGAGTCCTTGGACTCTTCCTAGAGGAGGTAATTCAACCGTGGCTGTCTTTCCGCAGTGATGGCATTATAGGAGAGGACATTTTTATTCCTGAGGCAAAACCACAGATGTCCCCTTGGTTAATGCATAGGAGCCCAACCCAGTGACATTGCTGGACAGGTTTTGCCAGCCACATTCCCTCTGAGGAGTGGTTCACAGGACACCTGCTAACCAGGCCCTGGGCTGCCTGGTGTATATCGCCCCCATCCTTCATTGTCCCTACCCATGCACAGTCAGCAGCCCAGGCTCCCACGCACTCACCAGCCCAGCTTCTATCTACGGTCTGGCCCAGAGGGACTGAGTCTGGGACTCTGTCCCACCAAGACCTTGGATGACTCTGTTGCTTGAAAGGGTTCAACATATAGAAGCTCCACTCAGAAAGAGCCCTACATGGCAGCATCTCTACACCCACATCCATCCTCCTTCATGCAGGTGCCTGTACCAGGGGGACCTTGTCATTTCCAGGGGAAGAAAGATCTACGAGCAAAAACTGAAAGAGAAAATCACAGTTATGATTGAGTAAAAATACAATGTATGGAAGATGCCATATGCATAAAGGAAAACAGAATCAGATCAACCTAAACAGTCTGGGAAGAACCCAGAGCTGGGCGTCAGAAGACCATTAGGAGCTCACTGATGTACGAGGGAGAGCATTATTGCTGATGGAGGGAGAGCAGGGGCAAAAGCTTGGAAGCAGGGAAAAGCATAGCATGTTCTGGAACTACAGGTACAGTGACCAGAAAGCAGGTCCCAAGAGAGATGCAAGCTCTGAGATTTGGACCATTGATGAGTCCTGAACTTAGTGGAAAGTACTGAACTGGATGCCATCATAGCTCCCTGAGGAAGATCATAACTCTCCAAGAATAAGTATCCCAAACTCAAGCAAAACAGTAAATTAAATAATCAGGGATTAGGCAAGAGACTTCTTTTGAATTAAGCCCTTGGGACTTGGTATTACATGACAGGCCATCCCCTCCGAGGGTTAACATCCCAGGTTTGCATCCTCTTCCCCAGAGAACATAGCTGGACCAAGATCATGAGGGAAACCTGGGCCTGGGTGAGTATCTGTGGCCGGGTGATGGGCTGCCACAGTTCTGACAGGGTCAGCCATGGCGTTCAAATTCTGGGTGGAATGGAGGCCAAAGATATTGGATCCAGGCTAGGGACCTTCGTGAATAATGAGAAGTGAAGACTGAACTCACAGGAGAAGAGTTCGGGCTTCTGAGATGGACAGGCGAAGGGTGGTCCGCGGAGGTGGGGGTGAAGTACAGCAGTGCTGGGTGAGTCCAGGCTTGAGGAGCACCTCACAAACAAAGAAGGTGCTCACAGCTGGGCCCTGGAAGGACTGGCCTTTGGGGCAGCTGACCAGGGGTGTGCTTCCATTCACCTCTCCTCCACACATTGGTTCCAAGCTCCTTGGCATCAGGAGCTGTCCTCTCCATTCCAACCATAGGACCTCAACTCCCAGCCCCCAGCAGTCATACAGCTTGGTATGGGTCCCTGTGGCTGTAGGCTCTGAGACTCAAAGACATATTGGCATAATGACAGACCACTATCTCCAGGTGACTGGGCTATGACTCAGCCCCCTGCCTGCTTCACTGTAAATTTTCTACTGGCCTCACAGCCTTGAAAAGGACTCGGACATATGGAGGTGGAAACATATTAATACAAGGTCTACACTAATTGGGTCTAATAAACACAGCCTTGGGCTCCCCCTTACTGCTACTTTCCATTGACCTAATAACTGCAATTTACGTGACAGGAAAAGTACGCAGACTCTGAAGGATTTGTTTTGCTGAATTTAAAGAAAACACCCACAGGTCATACCAATATGAAAGTGTTATTTTTCCTAATGAGCTACACGGCAAAAAGCTAAGAATAAAAATCCTTTTCAAAGAGATTGTCCCACCCAGTCATTATGCTCTCCGAGGCCTGGGCAGGAGTGGAAGACAGGGACACACACAGGTAGGACATTCATGCTGGCTTCCCTATCAAGTCTGCTTTCCGTAGAAAGGGCTGTTCCACAGATCAGGTGTCCAACTGTAGTGGGGAGATAAAAAGTGTTATTTAAGACCAAAGCTGACGGTGCCTGCTTTTGCCTTCTACAGGCAGCATGATTCATTTCTATCATAGGACAAGAGGATGGAGCGCCTTCTGCTTCGGTTTCTGCTGAGTGCCAAGACAATAGATGTTCAATATCAAATTGCCTATGAGACAGATCACCAAATGTAGAATTTATAAAGGTCGGATGAGAACCCCATTCACAGCTTGAGAACTCCCTCGTCTCCAGGAGTACAAAAAGGCATCTATCTTCAGGGCAAGCTGCGATGCAAATCCCACCTCTCTCCCAGAGAGGGAGGTGCAGGGGTGGGGAGGAAGGACTTCATGGGGGGTGGGAGACAGGGTTTTGTGGAGAGATTAGTATGTGGCCCCCACAGCCAGAAGGTAGGGATGGCTGAGCTCTGATTTCCACAGGGTAAATCTACAGGTCCAAGGTGGGCTAAGTCTGTTAGCCAAAAAAGCAAGGGATGTGTTTCCCAAGGACGGATATGGGCCCCAGGGGAAAGGAAAACAGCTGGGATATCTTGGGGCGATTAGGACCATCCAGAGTGCTGCAAATATCTCTGCAGCAAGAAGTCAGAGGTAAGACAACATTCCTTGAGGCCGCAGGAAATGTCTCAAGCCACCATCCAGAATAGGACAGTAATGTCCTACTCAAACCAGTCAAGAGACCCATTGAGGAGGCACTGAAGAGCTTTGCAAATCCGAACACAAGTCAGCTCCATGCGTCTGCCAGGCCCAAAGGTCAGGAGGTTCCCAACAGAGCTGGAATGAGATGGGTCCTTCCCTCTCCCTGCACCTCTACCTTCCTGCTTCAGAGTGTCTGAAAGAGACTAGAATCTGGAGAAGCAGCAGAGAAATTAAGAAAAAGCCACTTGTGTCACCTGAGGCAGGGCCAACCTGGGAGGGAAGAGAATATGCACCTCTGTATTAAGCTGCTCACTTGGACTGGACGTTCTAATTACAGAACGGAGACATAAGCATCCACACGACAGTCTATTACCTTAAACTGGACGGAGAGAAGGTGGGCCTGGCACAGCTACCCTGGGGCAGGGCAAAATTACCACCACTTTGCAACATCTAGAGGCAAGCAGGAAACAAAGACAAAGTTTTGTTTGCCCAGCAGCCATGCAGTCCACATGCTGGTTACATAATCCGTATTAATGAGGACTAATTCTCTGCTCCCCTTGCAGAGACTCAAAGCAGAGAGATGGACTCCAAAATCCATTCTTCCCTCCACCATCGATGCAAAACTATGGCTGAACACAAGGTTGCAAAGAAGCTACATCCCTGGCTCTGTGTGGCTGGGGAGGGAACCTTGCCGCCAGGTGCTTGTGGATAGGATGCGAGCAGGAGCGATGTGTGCAGCTCCCAGTGCTCCAGTGGACACTGGGCATGATTCTCCCGCACTCCTGCCCATCCTCACCAACAATTCCCTGCTCCAGGACTGGGGCACCAGATGCAGGAAACTTGGGTCCTTGAATCAGTTCACAGAGTGGAGCTGGACTACCCATCCCTAGAGCCATGATGGAAGAGAGAAATATGTTTCTCTTCTGAGTCATTGTACTGTGGCTTACTCTCTTATAGCAGCTTCGTCTTTACCCTATCGAATACAAGAGGAAGCTCTGAAATCTGGAGAAAGCATGTGTTGTCTAGCCTGTTGATGAAACACTGGCTTTGCAAAGGAAGGTCCAAAGTTGAGTTTTTGAGTAGGGACTACTAAATTGCTCTATACAATGAAGAAGGAGTATTATCTAGCATTGCCAGAGATGGGAAGCAGTGGTAGACTGAGGGGAAACCAAATACGGAAGTCAGTGGGTTTTGAGTTGTTGAAAAAGCTAAAGAGCATTTTTTTTAAGAAAAAGAAGTCTAATATTCGGTGTTAAATTAACTATTATGTGAAACTTGGTGTAACCTCCTTCACTATTACCCCTGAGTTTCCAATAAAAGTCTACACACAGAGCTGCTTCGGGGTGGGGGATGGGGGGTATTGTTTTGTTTTGTTTTGTTTTCAAGTAGCCTCTCTCCTTTTTTAAAAAAAAATTTTTTATTAGAGTTCAATTTGCCAACATATAGCATAATACCCAGTGCTTATCCCACCAAGTGTCCCTCTCAGTGCCCGTCACCCAGTCACCCCAACCCCCCCCACCTCCCCTTCCACTACTCCTTGGTCATTTCAGTGGGGGGGAGTGTTTTGCTACAATAAAGAAACATGAATTATGGAAGTTTTTAAATATACATGAAAATAAAGAGCAAAGCCCCAAGAAGCCATTACTCAACTTCCATAGCTATCAACCCATGGACAATCTTTTTTCATCTCTATCCTCATCCATTTTTTCCCTCCTTAGGCTATTTTGAAGCAAATTCTTCTTGATGGAAGTGCTCAACACCACTTAGATGAGATAGGCTTGGCAAAAGAAATAAAGCTGTGATCCAGTCAACTCTTTCAATAAGTTGATTTCTTTTGGCAAGACTATTTCCTAAATAGTGTTGAGAGTTTTCATTGAGAGACATGTAATATCCAGCTGTTTCTCATTTTATGATACTAGTATCACTGATGATCACTGCCTATACCATCATTTCATTAGAGGTTGCAAAATAGCGGTATTATAATTTGATTGTTCCTTCTGCATCTCTTAGCTTCTATAAAGAGAAACTTCCCCTTGTCAACCACTCGGTAACCTGAGGTTCAGTTAGTATGTATGGGCAGGATAAAGATTGTTACTTTCCTTTTGTTTGCCAACTTTTGAAATAACAAATAGTTTTTCTAGGATCCAAAGGTTATAAATGAGATCTTTTTATTTTTATTATTATTATCATTATCATAACTATTATATACTCCTATAGTTAAATGTATTTAATGTGTTCAATATAGTTCAGTTATTTTTTATCGATGGTCAAATTGCCCCACATTTAACCAGTAGGAGCCCTTTTGACATGACCCAATAGTCTTGGAGAGTTGGTTTGCATTCAAGGAATTAAATAAGACAGATCTGTTTCACACGTTTGAGTCAAGGCCAGGGAAGAAATAATGGAGAAGTTTCAAAAAGCACAGCAGAAAATGGTAACTTGGCAAACCCAGAAGGCTAGCCATGAGTAACTAGAAACAAGTACAAACAGGAAATCACAAAAATCTTGGTGAAGACATTAGACTTCCTACAGGACATGAGATGGACGATGGAATCAATCTTATCAGATAATACAGGGAACGGTATCCACTGCCAAGACCTGGCTTATGCAGTATGCTGTGGCAACGTTGATATTTTTTTCCAAAGATTTGGCCATCCTCTTGCCAGTGCCTTTATCCTCTTGGCCTGTCCTCTGGTATCTACCAACTGCAACTCCTTGTCTAACAAAGCATCTAGTCCTTCTCAATGAAATATATACATGTTGATCCTAATCTGTTTTATAGTCTTACTTAATTAATGAGTGTGCCCTGATAACTCTGCCAAATGGCCAAAACAAAGAGTCGCCCTTCAAGGACACAAGATTTTCAAAGCAGCCTGGCAAAGTGATAAAGCTGAGAATTATTCCTCTTGAATTTTAGTCTAAAGCTGCCAATAATTAACCATAAATGCTGGAAATGCACTTCCAATCTATGGGCCTATGTAAGGGGATAAAAATCATGGCGTCAAAGTTGTTTCATTAAAACATTCTGTGATGTGGGTGAAGAGAGTTTGAGAGGTAAAGAGCATCATGTAAGTAGACATACTTAACTACACAACGTCATTCGATTCTTTTTTAAGGTGCATTATTGGAGAATTTACAGAGGATTCTTGGGGTAACACAGGGGTTATTTATTGAGTATACATCCTGCAGATCACCAGAAAGGAATTTTTGAATCTAAACTGAAGCACTTGATAACCAAAGTACATGGTCAAAGAACATACAAAAGTCCTTTTAAGATGAAGCCTTGCTCAATGGAAACACTACAGAATGGTTTAAACTGGAGTTTAAATTAAATAATAATAACAAAATAGAAATAATATATTAAAAATAGAAATAATAAGAATAAACTAATCATTTGCTTCCCACTTAGATCTTCCTGGTAAAACTTCATTTTCTGAATTGTCTCTTCAGGGATCCAAACATAAAAGTGAGCATACTTTTTCATAAGTGAATTGGTAGCAAATAACCATACATTGGCCCCATTCCCCAGGCTTGCCTACAGACTACTCCACAAATCATGTAAAAGTATGTTTTGTGCTCCACACAGGTTCTCAGCCCTGGATGCTCTGAAGATCCAAAAGAAATATGTCTGACCTCTAAGAGCTTACAACCCAGCTGGGGACAGAAGATAAATAAATGCATAGGTCATAGCAACAAATAAAACAAGATGGGTTAGATTGAAATCCTAAACTATATGAAACTGACTGTGAGTGCTTCCAGTCATTCAGAGAAGGGAGCAGAGAGGACCTAAGAACCGAGGCGGGCTCCCTAGAGAAGTCAATAAAAGCCAGACAACTTCTTATCTTTTCTTAAAACAGAAACACCTATTTTTATATAATCATCTATAATCGTGTAGAAAACACCAATATCAAGAAAGTGAAAGTTTTCCCTAAATCCCACACCCAGGAGATGAACACAATTTGTAGGTCAGCATTTGTACATAATCCATGGCACATTCTGTTGGCTATCTACCCAACCCATTTCCCTTGCCTTCTGTCCTGTGGGTGTGGGTGTATTTAAAACTGCATCACATGGTATTTATCCTCTTAACAAATTGTTAAGTGTACATTGCAGTATTTTAACTACAAGCACAGTATTGTACCACAGACCTCTAGAACTTAATCATCTTGTGTGACTAAAACTTTATACCCATTGAACCACGGAGTCCCTTTTCCACTCCTTGACTCGCACCCCTAGAACCACCGTTCTACTTTCTGCTTTGATAGCTACCTCGTGTAAGTGAAATCATGTAGTATTGGCCCTACTGTTACTATCTTTCTTCACTTAGTGTAAAGCCTTCAAGTTTCATTCATAGTGTAGTGAATGACAAGATTTCCTTCTTTTTATGGCTGAATAATACTCATTTGTATGCATATACCACCTTCAGTTCATCCATTCCTCCATCATTCTACATTGAGGGTGTTTCCACCTCTTGTCCATTGTGAACAATGCTGCACTGCATATGGGAGTGCAGAGATCTGTTTGAGATGCTGATTCAATTATTTGGATTAAATATACAAAAATGGGATTGCAGGATCATATAGGAATTCTACTTTCCACACTGTTCACCATAGCAGGTGCATTGCTCTACATATCCACCAACAGTGAACAAGGCTTCCCATTTTTTTCACAGCCTCATCAACATTTGTTAGTTTTTTTATGATGACTATCCTAACACATGCAAGTGATATAACATTTAGGTTTTAATTTCCATTTCCCTGATGATGAGTAATGTTGAGCTTATACCTGTGGGCCATTTCTCTGTCTTCTTTGGAGAAATGTCTTTGCAGAGTCTTTACCCATTTTTTTTTATTGGATTGCTTTGGTTTTCTTGGTGAATTGCAGGAATTCCTTATATCTTGGAGATTAACTCCTTAGCAGATGTATGGTTTGCAAATATCTTCTCCCATTCCATAGGTTGCCTTTTCACTCTGTCAATTGTTTCTTTGCAAAAATTTTTTGTTTTATATAGATAATCCCACTTGTCCCACTTTTTGCTTTGGTTGCTTGGGCTTTTGGTGTCATATCCAAAAAACCACTGCCAAGGCCAACATTATGAAGCTTTTCCCCTGTTTTCAGAACCTGTAGGAGTTTTACAGTTTCAGGTCATATATTTAAGTCTTTAATCCATTTTTAGTTGATTTCTGTGTATGATATAAAGGCCCAATTCCATGCTTTTGTATATGGATGTCCAATTTTCCCAACATGATTTGTTGAAGAAACTAGCTTTGGAATTGTGTATTCTTGGCATCTTTCAAGATAGAGTCATATATAATGTAATACAATCATAGAAGTAATATCAATCATTTTAGCCATATTCTATTGATTAAAAGCAAATCAGAAGCCCACTTACACTCAAGGGAAAGGGATTATACAAGAATGGAGACACCAGGAAGTAGGGATCACTGGGCACCACCCTAGAATCTGTCTTTCATAGAGTCTTCAATAATCCTCTCTCAATAATCAAAGAACTAGTACACAGATAAACATCAAATATATAGAAGAATTGAATAGCTTTAACCAACTGCCTCTAATTGATATAAAGAGAACATTTCATTCAATAACATTCAATAACATCAGAATATACTCTTCTCAAGTACACATGAAATATTCACAATACTCTGGGTATTAAAGCAAATTTTAATAAATTTTAGAGAACTGAAATCATACAGGGGTGCCTGAGTGATCAGTCAGTTAAGTATCTGCCTTCAGGATCCTGCGATCGAGCCCCACATCAGGTTCCCTGCTCAGTGGAGAGCCTGCTTCTTCCTCTCCCTCTGCCCCTCCCCTCTGTTCATGCTCTCTCTTTCTTTCTCACTCTCTCTATATATATCAAATAAATAAATAAAATTTTTAAAAAAGAAGAAGAATTGAAATCATACTTAAACATTACCTGACAATAAAGGAATGAAACTAAAAGTCAACTTACATCAATATCTGGAAAATATTTAAACATTTGGAAATTGAACAACATACTTCTGAATAATCCATGGATTAAAGAGGAAATCCTAAGGCAAATTAGAAAATATTCTGAATAAAATGAAAATGCAGATCTGCATTTTCAAATGTGGTTGAATGCAGCTAGCCCAGTACTTATGGGAAATTTACAGTTATTAACTAGCTTATATAAAAAAAAGAAATGTCTCAAAACAACAATCTAAGCTTCCAATAAAGTCAATAAAATTAAGAAAAATGATAGAAAATATCCATAGAATCAAGACCTGATTCTTTGAAAAGATTTCCAAAAAAATGGGTAAACCTCTAGTAAGATAGAAAAAGAAAAAGAAAGTAAAAATAGCAATTAAGAAATAGAAGACTTAAAAAATGGGGTATCACTACAGACCCCACATACATTAAAAATACAATAAGGAAAAAAAATACGAGAAGGGAATACAGGCATATATTTGACGATAGTAATGGACCAACGTCTTGAAAACCCAAACTACTAAATCCATCCAAAATGAAATAGGTAACCTGAACTGCCCTATAACTATTCAAGAAAGTGAATTCATACTTTAAAACTTCCTGGAAAAAAATCTCCAGGCCAAATGCTTTCATAGGAAATTCTACCAAATCTTAAAACATGAAATAATATCAACCTCTTCCAGGATAGAATTTGACTTATTTTAAGAGCCCAGCATTAGTCTTATCACAGAACCAAAGATAATTCAAGAAAATTTTTTTAAAAACAGCAGTATGTCTCATAAACATACATGCAAATACCCACAACAAAATTTTAGCAAACTGAAGCCAGTAATACATAAAAATAATAATATACCATAACCAAATGGAGTTTATCCTAGAACACAAGGCTGGTTCAATATTCAAGTATCAATCAATTATTATAACACACCATGTTAATAGTCTAAAAAAGAAAATGTTCATGATCAAATCAATTGATGCAGGAAAGGCATTTAACAAAATTTAGTACTCATTCATGACAAAAAGTCTCCATGTACTAGGAATAGAAGAGACTTCCTCTGTGAAATAAAGGATATCTACAAAAACCTAGAGCTAACATCATACATAATGGTGAAAACTAAATATTTTCATCCTAAAATTGGGAACAAGGAAAGAATGTCTACTCTCTCCATTCTTATTAAAAAATCATAGTGGAAGTCCTAACCAGAATATTAACAAGGCAGGGGGAGTATACATATTAAAAAGAAAACTATTCATATTCACAGATAACATAATTAACTACATAGAAAATATCAAAGAACAACAACAACAACAAAAGACTAGGAACTAGGGGTTATAAATAAGGTTAATAAGTGAATGTCAGGCTAGAGCTCTTCAGTGAGTTTTGCAAAGTCACAGGATACAAGGTCAGCATTTTTAAAAATCAATTATATTCTTTGGAAACATCATAAAAAATAACACCATTTGCAGTAACTCCAAGAAAATTAAACTTAAGTATATCTTTAACAAAACTTTATAGTATCTGTATGCTGAAAATTACAAACCATTGATAACAGAAACTGAAAAGGACCTAAATAAATGGAGAAATATACTATTTTCATAAATTGGAAGACTCACTATAGTAAAGATGTCAATTCTTCCCAAGTTATTATAGATTTAATGCAATTTCTACTGAAATCTAAACCTAATTTTTCATAGATACAGATAAGACTACTCTAAAATGTATATGAAAAGGCAAAGAAACTAAAATAGCCAAAACAATTTTGAAAAAGAAGAATAAAGTTGTGACATTCAAAGTCCTTAATTTTAAGACCTACTATAAAGGTACAGTAATCAAGACAGTGTGATATTGGTGAAGGAATAGACAGATGGTTCAATAGAACATAATAGTGCAGAAATAGAATTGTACACATATAGCAAATTTATTTTTGACAAATATTCAAAGAAAAATCATTGGAGAAAAAATGTTTTTTTCAACAAAGAATGTTGGAACAATTGGGTGTTCATATGCAAAAAAAAAAAAAAGAAGAACAAAACAATTCCATACATTGCCCAGTGCTCATCACAAGTATACTCCTTAATACCTTATTTCACCCATCCCCCTACCCACCTCCCTTCTGGTAACCATCAGTTTAAGAATGTCTATAATTTAAAAGACACTGTTAGGATAAGCCAAAAACTGGGAGAAAACATTTGCAAAGTATACACTTGATAAAGGACTTCTATCCAGAATATATAAGACTTCTCCAAATTGAATAACAAGAAAACAAACCACCCAAAAATGGAGAAAAGATATTAACAGACACATTATCAACAATGTATATATGGCAGATAAGCACATGAGAAGAGGCTCGGTATCATTCATTGTTAGAGAAATGTAAATTAAAAGCAAAATGAGAAATTACTACATACCTATCAGAATGGCTAATTGGTGGTGGTGGTGGTGGTGATGGTGGTGGTGGTGGTGCTCAACTGACAATACCAAGTGCTGACATGGATGCAGAGCAAGTGAAACTCTCATACATGGCTGATGGGGATGCAAAATGGTATACTTTGAGGAACAGCTTGACAATTTCTTATCAAGTTAGAAATACACTTATCATACAAACCAGAAATCCCACTTCTCAGGATTTACCCAAGTAAAATGAAAAATGTATGTTCACACAAAAACCTGTATACAAAGCTTTATTGCAACTTTTCCGTAACTGCCAAAAGCGAAAAACAGCCCCCAAGTCCCTCAAATGATGAACGGATAGGCAAATTGCTATAACCACACGAGGGCACATCACACAGCAATAAAGAAGGAATAAACTATTGATACACACAATGGGCATGGCTGAATGGCAACTGCACCACACTACGTGAAAGAAGGCCGACACAAAAAGTTTCACACTTATCCTTTCAGTGATGTAACAGTTTCTCAAGACAAAACTATAGGGACATCAAATTGATTAGTGTTTGTCAGGAGCTGGGATGTGGAGGAGCTTTGGGGGTCGTGCGATCATTCTACCTCCTGAGTGGGGTGACACAACCATATGCTTTTTTTCAAAAGTCTCAGAAGTATACACCAAAAGAAGTGAGTTTTATTTCCATTTTAAAATGGGAAAATACACACATCTCTAAAAAAAAGAGGAGTGGAGGGGCTGGAGGATCCAACCAGCACTGGATATCAGTTCCTTTTCTATCACTTTACCAACCATCATGCACTGAGCTTCTACTACGCCCCAGGGGGGTGATTCCTCCAAGCTCTGTCATTAGCACCCAAGGCGGCCCCTCCTGATAGATCACGGGTAGCAGGGACTCCCAAAGCAGCACAGGCTTGGCATCTGTGTGGTCCTCCTGGCCTGAAACAATAGGGTTTCACTGCTCAGCTTCCAAGAATGTGTTTGCTTACAATCCACCAGGAGACCAAAATGAGAGCTCTCCAAAGCAATTTTATCTTCGGTTTTCAGAACAACTTTGCAATCCCTTTACAGAGCCAGCGTGAGACCAAGAATGCACACAGTCTCAGTAATGGAAAAGCAGAGTGGGTGAAGCCAAATCCCTGAGACTCCTCGCCTCGGATTACTGTGGGTCAGACTCACCCTGAGCCTGTTGCCCACCTTCCTGCTCTCAACAAAAATTTCATAAGCATATCAGACAGTGCTAGAAAAGTAGGCCTGGATTTTCTCTAGCATAAAGTAATTTCTACCCAGGGATCTTTCTGCCACAGTTTGTCAAGCAAATTCGTTTGTCAAGCAAATTAAAAGTAGCTGCTAAATATGTGACCCTGAACATTCTTGTTCCTCTGATCAATCCCACGTGCATCCTGAAATCTGCTAAGGGTGGCCACCTTCTCCAGGGCTCCCCAGGGCCAAGAACATATCCCGGCATGTATTAGGCTGCTAATAAACAGATATTAAATCACCAAATGGATGAATTAACAAATATAAAGTCATTCTAAATTTATTTCTTAAAAGATATATCTACTAAAGAAAAGACTATTGGTTGAATGCTTCTCTGCTGCATCGTTGTATCTGAGGAAACTAAGAGAAAGATAAATTTTTCTGTTAGGATGAGTTGAGGGGACACCTTTAACAGTTTAGTTAACTCAGGAACATTCTGGAGGTGTGCCTACCTCTGTGGATCAGGAAGGCTTCCAAAAGCCCTGCTACACACTAGGTATTTTATGTGACTCAGAAGTCTGCTAGGCTCCCCAAGCTCTGACACCTAGTGTAAGTGAACAAAAGCTCTAACTCCACAGTTTATGAGATTGAAAGTTTTCACCATGATTTTGCAAATCCTGAGGGACTTACCCTGAAACGGCCATTACTCATTCTGGGCTTTCCTCCCCTTGTACTTTCACTGTTCTGCACCACATCAGCCTGGCCAAGCCTGAACTTGAGCTTTTTTTCCCCAGTTTTCTCTCTCAAACACACACACACACACACACACACACACACACACACACACAGAACCTTCCATAGCAAACGTGGGTGAGTGGCACACAGTTCACTGACAGGTAGGAGGCGGGGGGAGGCGGTCCACAGAGCCAGATCCCACAGCACACTGCACACCATACATTCAAATTGTGTGTCAGACATTGCTCGGTGACCGCATGCCCTCGGGCCACCACTCACTGGGAACTCAGGTTTTCACTGCCTTGCTCACCCTCTCTCCCCCTTCTTTCTGCCTCCCTGTCTTCTCTTCCTTTCTCTAAGGACAAAAAAAACACAAATCTTTCCAGGTGCTTCACTCAGAGCAGCTCAAAATCCTTTTGAGGGACTTGGGGTCCCTGTATCACCAGGCCCTTAGGGTCTCGCCTTCTTCCTTGGTGGCTCTGTAGTCTTTCCCCAAAGCTCCTCCCCAGGAGGGACCAAGAGTCAGATAATCACCTAACTACTGGCCCTGCACTGAGCATGGCAAGAGCTGGGAAGACCCTCCGGCCTGGATCTGTCACCACCCACCCTATTCTAGCCACCTCCCACAGAACAGAACACAAGTCCAAGGCTACACTTTCCTTGCCTCACCTCACTTGATGTGTCCAAGTAGCTGGACCTAATCCTTCAGTATCCTGGTCACTCCCTAGTACAGGACTCATCAAACAATTGGCCTACCCCTTGAATGGACACATCCTCCTGTGTCTGGCCCTTCTCTCTGACCACAGATGCTGTCTACACCCCCTCCCGCCCTAAGGGCCCAGAGCTTTCCCCACCCCCAGGCCATCAGGACCCACTTCATCACATACTACCCCTTCAACTTGTGCGCTATGCTTCTGACCGGGGCTCTGGTAGCAGAATCAAAAGTTAGGCTGTGTTAGTTCTCCAAGGAATTTCCACAGGGGCTAAGCTGAGAAGCCCATCTATTGCTGGGTGATGGGACATAACTGCAACCCCTGCAGAGCTGGAGAACAGAAGGGTGGCCTGTGAGATGGGGACCGTTGGGCAGCGGACCCTCTCAGGATGTAGGTGCCACTTAGAGGCACTTTATTTCTATTTGTCAGAAAAGTCTTCCTAGTAGACTTTGTGAGATTAAGATGCTTGACTGCCATCTGCTGGAAATGTATGATAAACAGGCATGCCTACCAAGTGAATGGCACCTCTGTGGGTGTGGGGCTCTTGTGCAGTCATTGCCCTGGCACGACGGTGTAATGACCTGTCCTTATCCCAAAGGACAGGCTCAGGTGACAGACACGGCAGACACCAGGAGGGTCCTGTGCACAGTACAGCATCTGACCCTTGGCACAGCAAAGCCATATTTCCTTCACTGTGGACCCAGCCCCTTGTGGAGTCCAAGGATAATAAAATGGAGGGGAGGGGGCGGTCCTCATGATATGCTCAGCCTTTGAAAAAAAAAATGTCCTGGAAAAATTAACTTACATAGGTTGAGATCATAAAATTGCAATGAAACTGTACCCTGGAGAGAAATCAGACCAGGGTCCATGTATTAACTGTGGCTTTGATTTTCTGTGTTCTGCTGCTGTGACATCTGGGGCCATGCCAGCTCTGGAGCGACGGCCTCCCTCGGGAACGGCCTATTCCTTGAGATAACGGACTTACCTGTGAGTGCACTTGGCAAATACAAGGCAACCAGTCCAGAGCCCACACCCCCCACCTTCTCTACGGGGTCTTCACAGGGCTCTCACACTCTGAAGCCACCATCCTCCTGCCCTAAACACCCCAGGGCCAGGTACCACACAACCAGGGACGGCCCCTCTGTCCCAGAGCCTGCTGAGATGATGCAAACGAGCCGATTCTAAACGTGCTGACTCTGGTTCACCCATTCCTCGGAAATCACAGTAAAGGCTCTTGCCCGTGACTGCCCTTGCTCCTTGTGCATCCTGCCCACCCTGGTGCTTCCCCGCGTAGGCCTGTGGGTACCGCAAGCCCCCTCCTCTTGGAAACAAGGAGTAACAAACTATATTTTCAATAACAGTCACCTTCTGATCTTTTGGACAGATCTCAAATTTTCTATTAATGCGCTATATTTTAAAACAGCCTGTAAACAACATATGAAGCAGATGCCCGTTTTTCAAAATGAAGGTAAGTAGAATTCATCTGTCCTGGCTCTGGCTCCTCTCAAGTCCTAGTAGGCTCCTATAGTCTGCGCCCCCTGGACCCCCCTGACTCCTGACTTGTCCAGTGACTGCACACCTCTTCCTCTGTGACTTACTTGCCATGGCCTGGTCTTATTTCTTTCTGGGCATTAGCTACACTATCTGCCTGGTTCGCCTTGGGCAAACATTTGAAACTAAATGTCTTATTTTATTTTTTATTTAAACTCAATCAGCCAACATGTAGTACATTAGTTTCAGATGTAGGGTTCAATAATTTTGAAAACACCCTTTCTCATGCTCTAGGTGAGTTCATCACCTTGGGGGGGGGCGGGTAAGGGGGGGTTACAGCTCCCAGTTCCGGATCTGGAAGTTATTCATGCTCCACATTCAGTACCTATGTGGTATCAGGTAAGTAAGGGAGGGAACAGGGACGCCTGGGTGGCTCAGCACTTGAGCATCCTCCTTCAGCTCAGGATGTGATCCCAGGATCTGAGGTCGAGTCCCACATCGGGCTCCCTGTGAGAAACCTGCTTCTCCTTCTGCCTATGTCTCTGCCTCTCTGTGTGTGTGTCTCTCATGAATAAATAAATAAATCTTAAAGTTAGGGAGGGAACACAGGACTTATGAACAAGACCTTGGGAGCCAGCCCATCTGAGCTTAAATCCTAGACCTTCCCCTTACCAGAAGGGTAATGCTCAGCAAGGTTCCTCACCCTTCCTGGGTCTCAGTTTCCTCATCTGTAAGATAGGGATAATAACATTAAAACCCAGGGTGGCTCAGTCAGTTAAGCATCAACTCTTGATTTTGGCTCCAGTCACCATCTCAGGGTTGGTGAAGACCCCCTCACTGCTCTAGCACCTCCTGGCCTCTCTCTTTTTGAACAACCATGAACACTTCCCATCATCACTGTAGGTCTCCTGTCTTCCCCGGTCTCCAGCTCTTCCATGCATGCATCTGTCCTGTTAGCTAAATTCCTCAAGGCCATCACTGAGTTGTGCACCTCCCCTGAAGCTATAGCAGAGCAGGGACCACCTCCTTTCTAAATCCTGTGAGGGTTAATTACCACCCACTGGCCCAAAATCAGAGGACCTCTGATCCTTTCAGCTCACACCAGTGGGGACAAGGGACACAAGGGAAAGAAGAACAAGATCCCAAGCAGAGGTCTCAGGACTGACACACTGGTTCTGCAGGTGTCACATTGTGGTGACCATTAGAATAACCCACAGCATGTTTGGTTGGTTTGGCCAATACGGTATTTCTTTAGACTTTGAATGGGACTGCTCTTAGATACTACCTAGTTTGTCACAGTCTCCATTTCTCCCTAATGCCTTAAATCACTCAAATATGTTACCTGCCTGGCCACTGCAGCCTGTCAGTTGCTCAGAGCTCAGGAAAACAATGACTCGATATTCCAACAATCTGGCTTTTTACCTTGGGTTCCTAAATGTATTTTATCTCCAAAATTATCCACTTTCCAGGGAGGCTCCAGTAATGGTTCTCAGGGAAGTCACATGGAATCTAAAAGGGCTCACCCTCTTGGTATCCTCCTCTGCAGGCAGACACAGCGGCCAGTCACTCTGAAGGGCAGTAAAAAGAGGAGCCCCAAGAGCAGGGCTGTCACAGCTCCTCCAAAAGGCCTCCCAGGCAGGTCTCAGCTCTAGAGCTTCCAGCTTTCCAAGCCCAGTGCCTTGGGGGCAGAGAGCCAGGGCAGCCTGGTGTCAGCTCCAATCCCACAGGGGATGTGGAACCTGGGATCACAAAGGTATTAGCAATTCATCAAATGTAATCACCACGATTGTACCCACAGGGACCGGATGGAGTTAAGAAGCTGCAGGATAAGTGGATACATTTCTGATTAGAATTTCCCAGCCTTTAGCTAGAGAGTGTAATGAAAGTCATCGCTAGGAGAAAAGGAAAGGAGGGAGGGAGAGAGGGAGAGAGGGAGAGAGGCAGGCAGGCAATAGTTTAGTCCCACCCCTTCTCTCATGGAAGGAGCTAGGGTCCCTCCACACTTCATTTTCCACTGGGCTCCTGCAACCTCATACCTCTCTCCCAGAGAGAGAGACTGGCTGAAGCATGATCCCCCAGGGTCTCTGTTTTTAGCACACTTCCCCTGGCCCTCACCTCACATCTACTCAGCAGAACTTCTGGGGGCAGGACCCCATAAACTGTATCTCTCAGGCTCTCCCTGGGTGATTCAAAAGCACAGCCAGGTTTCAGAAGCCCTGAAAGGCAAACAGTAATAATAAAACCTGCCAATTTGGAGTCTTTTTTTGACATTTAAAAAACATTTTTATACATTTTGTCACCAATGCCACTAAAAGGCTCCCAACATTAGAGCGTCGCTCTATCCATCATTCATTCATTGATCACCTATTTTGTGCCTTGCCCTGATACTCTGCACAGATCTATAAAGACGAAGAAGACATAGCTGCTGCCCAAGAGGAACTCCCAGGGTATGAGGGAGCAAAAGACAAGAAAAAGATTTGAGTGCCATGGGCTTGTGATCACACGAAGGGGGCCAACAGAGTGCTGAAGGGAGGGTGGCTTAGACAACCGAGGGAACCAGGGAAGGCTTCCAGGAGGAAGTGATATTGAGATGATCTCAAGAAGGAGCTGGATGGGAAGAGGAGGGGACTTCCCACAGAGGCATATTACCAAAGTGTTCAACAGCCCAGTGCTATGGCAGAGACAGCGAGGTGACCACCAAATCCATTCAGTTCTTCTAGTTGCCATGTTGTCGTGGGGCATATGTCCGCACAGGTAAACACCTCACTTCCCAGCCTCCCTCTGACCTAAGTTCAGGTGGAAGGATGTCAATAGGAGTGATGTGTGCAACTTTGGGGGCATCTCCAAATTAAAAGGCCAATCCCTTTTCTGGAAGAGTATAACCAAAGAAATAATACAATTCATTCGGTGTTTTTGAAAATTCCGGAGGGTGAATGGTCACAGTGACAGGATCCAGGGAAATTTGCAAGAAGTTTCCTTCCATTTCCCAGACAAGAGGCGAGGTTCGTGCTATATGCCACTATTGGAGGAAAAATGGGGCAGTAGGGCACCCAGTGCACAAGAGGCAAAATGAGAGAACCAGAATGCCAGGGTGAGAGGAAGGACAAGTATGAATCTGACTTGGGTGACTGACTTCATATCTCAAAATAATAACTTCCTAGCTCACGCTCCCTCCACTATCCTGTCGTCTCCTGCACAGGCTCAGCCCCACATGAGACAGCAACCCCACGGCCAGCACTGCTCTCCTACTGATGCTGATACGGGAGAGCTTGGTTCTTGTCCCACACAGTCAAAGAATGAATCTGGAGGACAACAGAGTGAACAAAGCAATAGAAGTTTATTAAGCAAAGCAGAAAAAGCCCTTGGAAGCCAGGGTCTGGGACAGGGTTGCCACTGAGGGCTTGTAGGGTTGGTCTTGTATAGGGAACTGACCAGGGAACTTGGTAATTTTCTTGTCAATATCAGGGTGGATACTTAGAACAAACATGGCGGACTCTTAACCATCATAATGACAAACAATATGGTTTTGTAAATATCATGAGCCCAAACAAGATGTTCCCTTCTCTCTGATTAACATCTCCTCCATAACATTGTTCTACATCGGAGATTTCTGTGAGCCTCCAAGTAGGCCATGGCCTCCAGATTCTTATGTGGTCTTGGTTTGAGCAGGGACTATTGAAAACACCTTAATGACATATTTCTTTGTAGTCTGGTGAGTTTCTGTGATTACTTAGTAGCCATTAAATGGGGATACTCCCTACCATTTTGAGGCTAGGGAGACAGGTTTATTTTTTCTGATTTTACTGTCTTATCTCTGTTTTCTTGGGAGGGGTAGGAGCCTGACTCTGGGGTCTTTCCCTTATCTTTCCCTTCCTACCCTGTCTGGCCCTAACTTGTTCCTACATCAGTGGCAGAGACCACAAGACACACGGGACCCCCATCCAAACATCCCCAAGTAGACTGCCATGAATCCATCAAGGAAACCTCACCAGACACATCCAATCCTCCAAGGTCACAGGGAAACCCAAAAAGTTTACCTCCACATCCCTCGAGGGCATAGGGAAAATTACAGAATATCTCCAAGCAACCATCTCTAAGACAATGGGATCACAAAAGAAGATGCTTTCCAAAACAGTAAGTCAGAGAAGCACAATTGACCAGCACAGATATAAAGGTCTAGAAGAGAGAACAAGAGGAGCCCTGAGCACACTTCCTGCGTTCATCTTCATCTGTCTCCTGACACCTCCGCTGGGAGGATTTCTCTCAACTGGAAATAAATAACTCAGGGATCAGGGATCTAATCGGAGCTCTTGATCTGGAATGTGACCTTCCACTTTTCTCTATTTATTTTTGAGATTAATCAGAGTCTTTACTGGGCTCGTGTCAATAAACAACAGGCTTTTCCAATATATACCACCTGCACATCCAATATATCCAAGAAAATAAAAATATATCCACAGGGATTAGTAGCCATGAATCACTAGGAGCCAAGGCAAAGTGCTGTAGATTGTAATAGCCCCAACCATCTATCTCTCCAGAATGGAAAAGAGGTCAGCCTAACCAGCCCCTGCTCCTGAAAAGCAAATGTTATCTCCCCGGCCATATTTTTGACAAATCATTAGCCTGAAGACTAGTGTGTTTTGATGGCTATGTCATACATAAAAACTGGTCTCGAATGTAGAATCTAAGAAACAAAACAAATGAACAAAGAAAAAGACAAACAGACTCTTGGGCCCCTGGGTGGCTCAGTCAGTTAAGTGTCCGACTCTTGATCTTAGCTCAGGTCTTGATCCTCAGGGTCATGAATTCGAGCCCCACCAGCATGGAGCCTACTTAAAAAAAAAAAAAAAAAAAAAAAAACAGACTCTTAAATACAGAGAACAAACTGGTGGTCCCCAGAAAGGAGGTAGCTGGGAGGATGGATGAAACAGGTGAAGGGAATTAAGAGTACACTGATCATGATGATCATCGAGAAATGTATAGAGTCGTTAGACACGCTATGGTATGCCTGAAATATAATACTGTATGCTAATTTTACATGAATGGAACAATTAATTAATTTTTTGTAAAGCAGGTCTGGAGGCTGAAACACAAGCCTACCTGGGGTAAAGAAGACGAAGAAGTGAAGGGGATTGAGTTGAAAGGGGGAAGAAAACCAGGTGAAAACCACAGGGCCAGTCCCCAGGAGTCTGGTGGGCTGTCACAGCAGGAGTGCGATCCGAGGGAGGGTGAGAAGAACTCACCACAAGTAATATTAAGACAATTTCAATATTTGAGGTATTTCCCTTTGGTCTGCATCGTCCCTCTTCACCCACCCCAAAGCTGCTTCTCCTTTATGTCCCATTTCAGTCAGGGGCACACGGTTCTCCAAGTCAACAGAGCTGTGCTGGGCTCCTCCTGGTGTGATCCCTTTGCCTATTATCTCCGTGCATGTTCCACATGCCTTTAGCCCGCTCTCCATTCCCCGGCCACACCCCGTGCCAGTCTCCACCACCTGCAATGGAGCACCAGGCTCCAACCAGTCCTCCTGCCTCCCACGTCCTTCCCTCCAACACATCCTCCATGCTGCGGGTGACTCTTTCTAGAACACGAAGGTAATCACAGCACTTTCCCAGGTCCCCATCACCCTCAAGAGTGAACCCTTTGCATTATCTGAATCCTGCTTCCACCCCCATCTTCGTCTCCCCTAACCCCACACCTCCTCACAACTTAAACCTGGGTGATTCCAAATCACTAATCGCTGTTCCCAGGACCTGCTGCTGGCTTTGCACCTCCATATTTATCTCCTCTCCCTGGAGTACTCTCTCCTCTTCTTGGCCTGACCAGTCACCAGCTCAGACACCACCTCTCTGCTGGTGCCCTGATTGCCTTTCTAATGGGCTCTGCGCTCCTTTGAAGTATCTTTCTCGCATGGGCACATCTTGAAACAAACCAAACAGAAAAAAACGGGGCACCTGGGTGGCTCAGTCAGTTAAGCTTTTGGCTCAGGCCAAAAGGGTCCTGGGATCCAGCCTTACATCGGGCACCCTGCTCAGCAGGGAGCCTGCTTCTCCCTCTGCCTCTGACCCTCTCCTGCTGCTTGTGCTCTCTCACCTCTCTTTCTCAAATAAGTAAATAAAATCTAAAAGAGAAAAAAAAAAACAGAAAAGCTAACAACTGCTTCCTGAACTGTGCAAATGACTGGTAAGAAAAAAAAAACATGAGAAGAAAGAAGGGAGGGAGGTATATGGACGACCTCCAAAATGTTGTTCACGGCACCCGTGGGGTCTTGGCAGATTTAACTGTTCTAAACATTTTTGACAAATAAAACAAGACAAGTCTAGATTTCAAAGTGGGATATTAGGTTTCCTTTTGTACTCACAGGAACGATAAAGCATTGTGAAACTTTGAAGTTCATAAAATTTAAGATTTTTCTATTATGTTTTCCCAGTCGACTTCCCTTCTGTCCCTCTCAGCACAATGAACAAATCACATAAAATGAATATGAGCTTTGGCCCTCACGCTGGGAAACTCCGGGGATCAGGGTGGGCTAATGAGAATCAGGTGATGAGCTTAATCAAAATAATAGAACTGTACTCTATTCACATGGAATCTTACACTTTTGCAAAGCGTCTTCTCACATCCTAATTTGTTTGGCATTCACATGCATCATGAAATAAATACACCAGGTGTTATTTCCATTTTGCAGAAAGGCAAAGTGAGGCCAGAGAGGTTAAGTGGCTTGTTTGACTATCTGTGGATTGAATTTAAAACTGAAGTGATTGCTTCTAACAACTGACTTGCATTATTGACTGTATGACAATCACGTTCCAGCTTTCCATATTGAATCTCATTTTGTTTTCTCGATCATGTTATGAGGCAGGCGCTGTGACTGTCATCCCCATGTAACAATGAGAAAATGGAGTTCCTTTCCTCGACACCAAGGAGACTCTATCAGCCATGGTCCTTCGTTATAAGTGACGGAAACTAACCCTCACTGTTTTAGAGAGCATATTTATTAAAAGTAATTGGGTTTGGATGCAAATGGCTTCTTGGTGTCAGGAAAAAAAATCTATTGCTTTCATAGCTCACCTTTATCATATATTTATACTCATTGTTTTTTATCTGAATCTTCTCTTCTTTTTTAAATAAATAGTCTTGGACTTGACAAAGGGCCCTATTCTTCATATATCTCCCACTTAGGAGTTTGTCATTTCTCACTTGTTCTATTAGAAACACCTTCCCAAATTGTAGCACTTCTGTGAACTCTTTGAATGAATTTTGCAACCCATTTGTGAAAAAGAGAAAATACACAGGGTGATTGATCCACACTCAAATGGGGATAGAGAAAGCACTCCAAGACTGTGCAGCAGCCAGGAGCAAAGCCCAAGCTCACAGCTGCCCCGCGCTGGCCCCACCCACACCCCCACGCCGTCCACACCCCCACATTGTCCACCTGCCAGCCCAGGGCCCAGCAGCCCCTACTTACATTCAGAGCCTGGGGGAACTGGTCAGGGAGCCTCCTAACCTGTGACATCTCAGTTCCACGCCCAGCCCCCACTAGTGAAGGGATTTGGCAGCTTGAGAATCATTTCAGCTTCCATAATGGGCTGGGACCCATAAGGAGGAGCATCTTCCAAACATGGGCAGGGAGCTGATCCAACTTGGTGGACCCCAAGGTGACCTAACAGCAGCTCACCCAAAGGCTCTCAGGGGACTGCCAGGGCCCCTCCACACTTCACCCAGGTATGACATGACCAGATGGCCTTTCCTATATCACATCTCACCTTCTTGGCACCCAGGACAACATCTAGAGCCAAATCATAGAGTTGTGGTGGTTTATTTTGCCATGACCCTTTTATCTTCTCCCTTTCTCCTGCATGAAGCCTTCCTTGATCCCTGACCCTCTGACCCTCTGACCTCCAGACACAGTAGTTAGATGCTACTCTCACCGCCCCTGTGCCTCCCTGGTACATACCTATGCATATATTACACTCCATTTTATGCATTCATGGCATATATGTCTTGGAGCTTCAGGGAGGCAAAAATTATAGTTTACTTCGAGTGGCACGACTCCAGGGCATAACACTACACCAAGAACATATGTGATCCCAGTATGTGAAATTCATTTCAAGGACTTATCAATCAGGAGGTTATATGTGCCCACTGATTCCTCAGCACTGATTAAAGAGGAAGAACTTGAATTCTTTCTGCCCAATATTTACTGATAACTCAGCTGAAGAAAACAATATTTAGACACACTCATCTGAACATTTCAGTCTATTTATTTTTCTATACTAGAACTCACAAGGGGCATCTGGGTGGCTCAGTCAATTAAGCGTCTGTCTGCCTTTGGCTCAGGTCATGATCTCAGAGTCCTGGGATCGAGCCCCACATGGGCTCTTTGCTCAGTGAGGAGTCTGCTCATCCCTCATCCCTTTGCGTCTCCCCCTTCTCATATTCTCTCTCTCTCTGTCTCAAATAAATAGAATCTTTTTTAAAAATGCCACAAACTGGCAACCTAAGGCTCAGGTTGGTCCTTAGGAATATTTAGTTGGTTCTTCACAGTATTTTTAAGTATGACTGAAATAAATGTCCTTATCAGATCTGGTGCTTCCCACCACTCCCTGAGGTTACACACTAAACACACAGTTACTACCTGCCACACTCTGAAGACATTTGGGTTTAGAGCCCTCTGGCTTCAGATATGCTTATACATTACCTTCTGAGTAAGTTCAAGGCCAGACGTACATCATCATTTGGGTACCGTGTCAATTTGCCCTTACTCAACAGAGCTGAGATGGTGTACCTTCAGCCAACACCAGAGACGCAAGATGAGCAGTCCTATAAAAGACACTGCTCTCTGTATTCTTGTGAGAGTGGCTTTAATGGTGTGGTCCTTGGAGTGAGGACCCTCTGAATTTAGAGCAGAACCTGCATTTGTGCCGGGAGTATCTGCACTTCTCCTGAGCTCCTGATTTATGGCTATTCTTATGGAATTCCATAAGCCCTATAAAGCTGACAATGTCAATGATCATGATTTCTCTTGAGTGGGCACTGAGGAAAGCACACAGCTGCAGTTCTGGTCCATTTCTAGGAAACTGAGTCCCAAGGATGTACTTTAGGCAAGAACCATTCCTCTGGTTTTGCTCCTTTCCATTGGTTTTCACTTACATTTTTTTTTCTTTTTTGTATTTGAACTGCAACATATCTTTCTAATCAGGCTTTTTTCAAAAATGTAACTTAAAAACAACAATACTAAAGACTAGTCAACTAACCGATGCCTTGGATGCCATCAAAAGGACACATTAGATGGAGAAGTAGGAAAAGAAGAGCAAAACCCACTCTGTATTTAGTGGAGAACCCAAAGCCTTACACAGGGCCCAGCACCACAGAAGGTGCTCAGTGTATATCTATGGAATATTTTTAATTGTTTATTAAATGAGAACCTCAGAACTAGACGGAGCAAGAAATGTTTAGACCCCCCCCCCTGTGTGCTCAGAGTGATCTGGCACATAATAGGAAGTCAATAAATGCTTGCTGAATAAATAAAATGAATGAGTAAATAAATGGAATAAATGGGTAAGCAGGGTGTCGAAGGTCTGGTACTGCCAAACTCTGCAGACTTACGGAGCAGGAAGTAGCATCAACATCTCTGTGACAAAGGAAAGCCCAGCTTCATACACCTTAGTTAAGACCAGCTCAGGAAAGGAAACACCCAGAACAAAACCCAGCCAGACACAACAAGGATGGTGGCAGAACCGGATCAACAGAAGCTTGGACCAAGGCCTTGAGCACTTGAGTCCAACCTTACATCCTGCCCAGTTTGGTTTCCACTCTGCAGACCTGCTATCTCTGGATTTGGCCAAGAGTTCCTGTGGAATTTTCTAGAGAAGCAATGCAGAAGTTGTTACAACAATGCTATCTGGTACAGAGTTTCCCAGAAGCTTCCAATTCCAACTCATACTGATGTTCACAAGGGTCTCTGGAGACATCTGATAATCCCAAACTTCTGAAATGCAGAATATGCAATGTCCCCCATTAAATGCACAAAATATAGCTAAAACATTTAAATAGCATTTTAAACCCTTAGTGAAGATTATTATGTACCCCCAAATCAACAAAACTCTAAGCCCAGAGAGATCTGTGCTGTTGCAGGCATGGCTGGGTTCATTCACAACTCCTACAACCCCCTTTACACCACCCAGTGTTGGCGCTTTGCTCTGCAAATGACCGTTTATCAGGCATGAAGGGCGCTCTTTAGGTGCTTTGCTAATAAATAGTCAAAGCCACAAATATGAAGCCAAACAATGCTATAAGACTAACAACTTTAAGGTGAATTTTTTTAAGATTAATTTATTTGAGAGAAAGAGCGTGCATGCACACATGCAGGGGGAGGGGCAGACAGAGAGGGAGAAAGAATCCTCAAGCAAACTCCTCACTAAGCATGGAGCCCGTCACTGGGCTTGATCCCAGGACCCTGAAATCATGACCTGAGCAGAAATCAAGATTCAGGGATCTCTGGGTGGCGCAGTGGTTTAGCGCCTGCCTTTGGCCCAGGGCGGGATCCTGGAGACCCGGAATCAAATCCCACGTCGGGCTCCCGGTGCATGGAGCCTGCTTCTCCCTCTGCCTATGTCTCTGCCTCTCTCTCTCTCTCTCTCTCTCTCTCTCTCTCTCTCTCTCTCTCTCTGTGTGTGGCTATCATAAATAAATAAAAATTAAAAAAAAAAAAGAAACCAAGATTCAGTTGCTCAAACAACTGAGCCACCACCCAGGTACCCCTCCAAAACTGATTTACCACATTCTTCCTCTCTCTCTCTCTCTCTTCTCTCTTCTTCTCTTGCTCACTTGCTCTCCAGCCTCAGAAGAAAAACTGTGGAAGTCCAGACATTAAAATCCTGAACAATAGCTTTAATAATCCCAGAGAGGCAAGTACCTCAAAAAAGTACTAGAAACAGCATCAGGAAGAAATCAGAATACCAACCACAATTCCTTTTTTTCCAAATTATTGAAATAACTCAACTCTCACTCAATATCATTTGTGTTTTCTTCATTAACTCTGAAGTTTACCTCATCTCATTTCCCTTTCTCCCCTCAAATATATCTATATTACTCTGTCAGTAAAGTTTGGTATGAAGGGAAAATTCAGACTTCTAATATTGTATCTGAGCTTCACAAATAGGGTAGTAATGGAAAAGTCAGACAGAAAACCTTTGTAATAATGGACTCAGACAAAAATAAAGCCTGAAATTGGCTGAAATAGCAAAGTCTAAATTGTTTATGGAATCAGTTATGCTTTTGAAGCTTCGGGGTCTCAAGGCTTTTGATTTGGGCTTGTGTGTGTGTGTGTGTGTGTGTGTTGTGTGCACACACATGCACACATGCACGTACACATGCTTGCACTGCATACTCTGACATGGACCATCTGGTTTTTAAAAGCCACTGCCAACAACTATCCCCAGGACCACAACCAGAACCATCATCAATTTCCCTTTCTCCTTGTACACTCCCCCAGCCACTGCTGGTCTGATCACCCCACTAATTTGTTCTGTACTAGGTGCCATAGACCATGGCCTTGTACAAGCCTGCTCTGAAAGTAGGCAAAATGGTGTTCCCTTGCTTACAGTTAAATCCGTCCCCCTAGTTCTGATTAACTTGAGAGCTAGCAAGGTCAGCTGAGAGATGGAAAAGTAAATGTTTTTGGAAGCTGTTTTACTACTATCTTGTTCTGCATATAGCAACCCTGACAAGCTAACCAAGTTCATTCATTTATTTAAAGGTCACTTAGAACAGCACTGTCCAACAGAAATAAAATTCAACTCACATATTTAAGTTTTTTTAAGTAAATTCTACACTAGAGGCGGGGCTCGAATTCACAGCCCCAAGATCAAGAGCCTCACACTCCACCATCGGAGACAGCCAGGCACCCCAACATACTCAAATTTTCGAATAGCCACATTTAAAAATTGAAACAGTTGAAAATAATCTTTAAAATATTTTTTATTTAAGCCGATATATCCAAAACATTATCACTTTGGCATATAATCAATATGTCTCCAAAATGTGGGGTGTATTTTACATGTACAGCTCTTCTCAGTAAGGACACTAAATCTGCATCAGAAATACTTCATCTGTATTTAGAGTTTATCAAATTTGCAATTGAAAGAGTGGATTCACTTACCTATATTGTTTCAAGTATACATAAAAGCTCCCCAATAACTGAACAGAGTCTCAATTTTTTATTTTAAATTTAAATTAATTAAAATTCAAGAAAAGGTAAAATTTAGTTCATTCACTCTAGCCACATTTCAATGATCAGTGGCCACATGGGGCTAGTGGCTACGGTCTCAGGTTTAGAGAAGGGGCCACCCTAACAATGTACCTAAAGAGTTGAGCTGTCAAGTCAGTCGAACCTAAATTGAAATCTTGGCATATTACTAGCTGTGTGACCTTGGGCAAGTCACCTAACCTCTCTTCTAGTTCCTCTTCTAGAAATTGGGGCTAATAATGTTCCTCTTCTAGAAATTGGGGCTAATAATGTCTCCCTCATGGGGCTGTTATATGAGATCCCATCTGTAAGAGGACCTCTGCTTTAGGTACTTAATAAATGCTACCTCCCAGTCACCCATCAAAACCTCCCACCTTCTTTTTACAAAAACCTATTTCCTGAGTAGATAAGGCAATTAACATATAAATTGAATTTAATCAAGTAAAGCACTGCTCAGTCTTGTGAGTTACCACTAGAAGCTGGCTCATGTTCGGCCCTCCAGTGCCTCTGTTCTAGAGGGTACCACTGGCACTGCAATTACCTGCCGACACATCCACTCTCCAGCTGGACTGGAAAAATATTTATGGTTTTCCGCTCTGCAGAGCCAATACACACACACACACGCAAACGCACATGCACACACACGGGGCCTAGCGCACCCATGAAGCTATCAAAAACTGATTTTTCAAAAAAAAGAATGAATCATCCTATAACACTATCTATGGAAAAAGTGGGGCAGGGGAGCAAGACTTGCCAAATATGTAAACCTTACCCCAGCATCCTCACTGGCGTTGAGGGGTGAGGAGCGGTGACCCATATTATCCAAGGAGCTTTCCACCAAACACTCTGGCCCACAGTGTTCTCAAACTGTCCTAAAGTCGAGTGCATTTTGGAGACCAACCCAATGAGTCTCACCACCAAGCAGCACCAGCCCTCCACCTCTTGCACAGTGTGGTTCCTGTGCCAAAAAAGCCTTTCCTATCTTCTTCCCCATGGGACACACACCTATTCTTCCCCCAGATTCAGCTTCCTCATTGCTGGCTCCAAGTAGCCGCACCCAGCTGCTTGCCTCCACCCACACTATTCTCCCTATGGGGCCTCATACCCAGCACCCAGTTGCACTAAAAAAAATTAGGGTTTCAGGCACCTGGGTGGCTCAGCAGTTGAACCAGGTCGTGATCCTGCTCAGGTCATGATCCCGGGATCCTGAGATTGAGCCTTGCATTGGGCTCCCCGCGGGGAACCTGCTTCTCCCTCTGCCTGTGTCTCTGCCTCTCTCTCTATGTCTCTCATGAATAAATAAATAAAATCTTTAAAAAGAAAAATTAGGGCTTCAAATAATTCACTTAAATATCTGTCCCCTCTCCCAGGACCTGCGTGTGAGCATCTTGAGAACCAAGTTCTGCATCCCCAGGGTCAGTGCAATACCAGACGCAGGGGCTGGGGGCAGGTCAGTGTTCATGGAACTGAACTGGATTAGATTGAATCACCATCTCCCAGGCCTTGTGTGTGAAATTTTAAATAACCAGAGAACCAAGTTTTACAGTTTCGTGTAAGGTTTTCTAGAATTTCTTTTTTTGTGCCACGTCATCTTTCCAGGAAACAGGACCCCAGCAGGCCAGGAGGCAGAGATTTTAAAAAATGAGAGTGCCTGAAGGAAAGAGCACCTGCTCTGATCACCAGCACCCAGGCACCACCTAATGCACCATACATACCACCAGTGCTCCCTGCAGCTCCCTGAGCCTATTCTTATCAATTAGATGGGTACGTGGAGGCTCAATGAGGTTACGTAATTTGGTGGAGCTTTTGGTGGCATCAGTATTCAAATCCACCTCTTTCCTTCCATTCTTTCCATTCTGCTGCGCTGCTTCTAAGTCTGGAATGACAGCTCAAAGAAGGGATAAGACACAGAGAAAAGAGAGGATGAGGTTTCACATCTTGCCCACGGCCAACCCCACCTGCCAGCATGAAAGAGAAGGCCGATAACTCACTGGTTAGCCATAGAGGTGGCTCATTGGTGCCATCGTATCTATTCGGCACTTAGTTTAACATCGGAGTCAGGAATGCGGGAGGCCCTGGGAATAAAAAGTGCAGGAGTTTGAGTACCTCTTCTGCCTCATACCACTGTCTACCTTTGGACAATGTTTCCCTGTCTTCAAAGAGTAGTGACCTACATTGCAGATTAGAATTCATGTATGGAAAGAACCAGTACAGCACGTGGCTGCCAATGGGTGAGCAATAAATTGTCATTATTGCTCTTGTTGTTGTGACTGATATTACCAAGGCAAAACAAGGGTCTTGCCCTCTGCGAACGTCTGGTCTCATAGGGGAGGCAGCAAGGAAACAGCAGCAGGCACCGCCGCCCCCCGGGATGTGCTCTTGAACCCATCCTTCCTGTGCTAACATTTTCCTTCTCTTTCTCACTCCGGACCTAAAGATGTCCTAGAAGTGGTGCCCAGGCCCTTTGTGCACCGTGGCGGTTGCGCTGCGCTGCCCGCGAGGCCGACAGCACGATGGCTGTGACAGGCAGGTGCCACCCGCCAGCAGCAAGGCCAGCTCCCACCACGGAGAGACGCGAGCCAACCCGCCCTGGCCCGGGCTCGGGCCCTCCACGGACGCCCGCGCGCTGCTCTGCCTGACCTAACAGGGTGCAAGGCAAACAATAATCAGACCAGGCAGCTAGGCCCGGGCACTCAGGCGCGCAGAGCCGGCCCTGGCGTGGAATTGGTTCCAAAATGATACCCGCAGCTTTCTCTTTCTTTCTTTTTCACCCTGGCAACACTGTGACTAACAGCTTTACTTTTGGAGTTTGGGGATCATCGAGTACATTTTAGGGTCATTAGGTGGGGGGGGGGTCGGAGAACTGCGCTCTCATTCTTGATCTGTTTGTCCCCACAGTATCTTTCTCTCCAGTCCTTTCCAGTTCAGCATGAGCACCCTTGACGTGGGTGTGATGTCATTTCCTCCGTACGGTCTCCACAGACCAAACAAGTAAACAGCGCCAACGTGGAGATGCAGGCCGTCCCGGCAGGGAAGTCTCAAGGTGTGGTGGATGTGGCAGTCAGTCTGTCTGCCCTGCATGGTGGCCCCCACAGGTGTGTGCTGGGCCGCAGGCCAAAGGATTCCACCCCCGGCCACAGCCGGTTCAACCCCGAGTCGGCCCCTACCCAGCAATACTGGCTGCCCAGGCAGCTCTGCCCATCAGCGCCCGCCGTGGGACTCCCAGGCCAGGCCGCCTCAGGCCCGCTGCCCCCGTGGCTAGTGACGCCTATGCCCAGAGCAGCGTGGGCGTGGGCCGATCAGCCCAAGAGAGAGGCAGCCAGGTACTCCCCATGGCTGTGAGGGGGCTGTGAGGTCTGCTGGGCGAGGCAAGAGCGTTTGACCTAGTTGACCTAGAAGGCCCTGGAAGTTTCCCCAGGAAACCACTTCTCTTGCGGATGGGAACACATCCCGGACAGGGAAACAGTTGACCAGAGCAACTCAAGACTGGACTGCGATGGTTTGTATGATTGTCAACTGGGCCAAATGCCAGCGAAGACGCCCCATGTCGTATTTGTAAGATGTGATTAACATTTAAACCAGTGGCCTCCCAGTAGAGCAGGCGACTCTGTGTAACGTGGCTGGAGCTCCTCCAACCAGCTGAAGGCTTTGAGAGCGAAGGCTGAGGTTTCCCGAAGAAGAACCGATTCAGGCTGGAGACTGCAACCCCGAAGCCCCCGCCGGATCTCCAGCTTGGGGCCTCCCTGAGGGTTGCAGACCAGCCGCCACAATCCTACAGGCCAGTTCCTTAAAACAAGTTCTCTCCGCCCCGTCTCTGTCTCCCCCCACCTCTCTCTCATCTTCCCCCACCTCTCTCATCTCTCTCTCCCTCCATGTGTCTCTGTCTCCCCACTCTCTCTCACCACTTCTCTCTCACCTCTCTCTCCCCCTCCCCTACCTCTCTCTCACCTCTCTCTCCCTTCCCACCTCTCTCTCACCTTTCTTTCTCCTTCCCCACCTCTCTCTCACCTCTCTCTCCCTCCACCTCTCACCTCTCTCTCCCCCCTCCCCACCTCTCCCTCTTTCTCTCCCACCTCTCTCCCATCTCTCTCTCCCTTCCCTCCTCTCTCTCACCTTTCTCTCTCCTTCCCCACTTCTCTCTCACCTCTCATCTCTCTCCCTACTTCTGTCATCTCTCCTTCCCTCCTCTGTCTCACCTCTCTCCCCCATCTCTCTTTCACCAGTCTCTCCCTCTCCTCATCTCCTCTCTCTCTCTCTATCTCTCTCTCTCCCTCTCTAACACATGACTCTGAGCCTCTTAGTAGTTTTCGGAAAGGGACTTCTCCAGGGAGAAGACAAGGATTCCTTCACATTGATAAATAAAACCATTATCCTGTGCAGCTTCTGCATACCACCCTCTGTCACACAGCTAGCATGCCCAGTGGTCATGAGTGAAGCCTCAGGATCCAGACGGTTCCTTTACTGGCTCCACCACCTGAGACCTGGATAGGGCACCTTCCTCTAGGTCTTCCATGTTTTCATCTGCTAAGTGAAGATAGTGGAGCACCTGGCTCCAGGGAGATTTAGAGGATTAAATAGGCCAGGGTATGAAGCCCTTTGGAGAGGACTTGGTGGTGTACATGCTCAAGAAATGGTAAATACTCTATTATTGTTGCCAATAATCACTGAAAGCACGTCAACACACTCACCCTTTCAACAGTGTATACTGGGCACTAACTGGATCAAGACACTGCCCCCTGCAAACAGCTGAGCTAGTAAACAAGGGTCTGTCAGCCTGTGTCCCCACAGCGGGATCCCTGGCTGGTCCCTTCTCTTTCCGGCTGCATGTCAGCTTTATTCTCCACTGAGCTCTATGCATGGGCACCTACAACAACCACCAGCAGCTCCAGACCAGTGTTCCCCATCCAGGTTTTCCAGCACAAGGCCCAGAAGTGAGTCCTATTTGCCCTGGCCTGGGTCACACGGCCAACCCTGAACCAGATTCCGCCACTCTGATGGGCCAGGCCGAGGCCAATGGTCACCTGCAGTGGGAGTGGGGGAGGGGATTCAGCTGGTGCATAAGGGGAACAGAGGCTGGACAAGCAGATACAGCAGAAGGCCACAGTGGACACTTTCCCTGCACCCAGGACTGTGCTCTGAGCTCCACATCAGAAACCAGCTGGCCTTCAAAGGATCCCCAGGGTACAGTCATCTCCGTTTTCCAGATAAGAAAGCTAAGCTTAGAGTGTTTGAAGCGCTTGTCCATGTTCCCACAGCAAGTACAAGGTCGGGCAGGATTCATACGCAAACCAGACCACAGGCCCTCAGTGGTGCTGGTGCCTCAGAGCCACTCCACAGCCTCGGCAGAGTCGGGCTCCCTCAGCCCAACACAGCTCCTCCACTGTGTCTGCGGGTGGAAAGCACCACCGTGCGTGCACATGCACATGTGCACACACACATTCAGCTAAGGTTGATTCTAATTCGAGCGATAAAATGATGTCTCTTCTGTGATTCTTATCTGTGACTGCAAGGGTTTCTGACGCAGAGGTTAAGGGAACACCGTGGCCCTGCTCTCTCCTACAGAGCCAAGGAACCATTCGATGATCTCTGCTGCCCCTCCTCATCCCACTGCAGCCCACTCGGTGTAAAGGCAGATCCCTGGTGCCTATGAAGTGAGGCAGAGCATAAAGCAGGGGTAAGAAGAGGCAGGAGATGCTGAACAACAGGAGCCCCTGGGCTCTGCTGCTTTGCCTGCCTGTCTGTCCCAAGGGCGTGACCGCATGACTGTCCCAGGCTTCTCCTAGATGGAAAGGTGACAGTAACAGGGGCTGCCTCAGCAGCGAATACAAGGATTAAATGCACCAAACATGTGGCGTGCTTAGAACCATGGCTGGCAGGTGGAAAGCACACAATAAACCAGCTACACAGGATCGTCACAGACAGGACCAGGAACAAAAGAAGCAGAGGAGTGCACTGGAAAGATAGACAGGAGAATCCCAGAGCAGCCTGGACTCCACACAGACATTCCAGAGCAAGGAGTCTGCTTAGTCTTCAGGGCACAGAGGTACTCGGGCCCACACATGTGTACACAGGCACCCTCACAGCACTGCTCCCATCCCAGAGCTTCAGGGGAACAGCCAGGGAGAGCACCAGCTCTTGGAATACAAGGTTGCCAGCTCCCCTTTAAGTAGTTACAGACTTCTAGTCCTGTAAATCCCAACAGGTTACTGTAAACCAGATTCTACATCCCATATGAGGAGAGTCCAAGGACCAGATGTTCCCCTGAGCCAGACCAGAGGCCTTCTGAGGGAGACATTCATGTGAGAACTATGGATGGCCTGGCTGGAAACCACCTAGAGCCAGGCAAGCTTGGCCCAACATTCAGCAAATGCTCCCAAAGGGCGAGTCATCCCTTGCTGCTATTTCTTTAATATTTATTGAGTGTCTACTAAGTGCGACTCCCTATCCCAGAGGCAGGAGGCAGTGGTAAACAAAGCTGATTAAATCAGTCTAGAGGGGAAGGGGTGCCTGGGTGGTGTAGTCAGTTAAGCATCTGACTCTTGGTTTTGGTTCAGGTCATGATCTCAGGGTTGTGGGATCGAGCCCTGCGTTGGGCTCCTCACTCAGTGCAAAGTCTGCTTGGGACTCCCTGTCCCCCCCCCCACCATCCCTTGCTCTCTCTCTCTTTTTCTCTCTCTAAAATGAATGAATAAATCCTTTTAAAAAAAAGCAGTCTATGCAACTGATGAATTATTGAAAACTACATCTGAAACTAATGATGTACTATATGTTGGCAAGTTAAATATAAATAATTTTTTAAAATCAATCTGAGGGGAAGATAAAAATAAGCATGTGTGGGTGTGTGTGCACATATATATGTATATATATCGTATATTACTGTATTCTCTATAAATACATCGATACATATATTCAGGTATGATATATTATCAAATACTGTATATTGTTGGGGCAGGTAAAGGGGTTTAAAGATCAGAAAGGGCAGGTGGCCATTTTAGACACAGTGGTCTGGACAAGCCCATGAGGAAGAGATACGCAAACAAAAAACTGAATGAAGGGAAGGATCCAGCCATGTAAGGATTGGGCTTATTTTTCTTGTGCCCTTTCTAGCACATGCTTGGCTGATCTGTATGCAAAGATTTTGGCCTCAGTTCTTGTTTGCCCCCAATTTTTCTAAAAAGTTATTTTTCTCCAAAAACAGGCAAAATTACCTATTAAAGTTAAGGCAGTATAAAATTATGAGTAATGACTATCAACTATCAAAGCAAGTGTGGTTAAATAAAACTCTTTTTTAACTTTTTGAAGGTTACATTTTTTAAATTATTCATCTGAAGTTAAAATCATTTACAACTCTGATGTTCACTGTTTATCTAAATGCCTTTGTAAAGGATAGGTATATTCTAAGGTGTCACACCTAGACCTCCCTGCATACGTTATCACAAAACGTTCTCCAGCCATCGTGTGCCACGTCTATGAATACCAGCCTAAATGGAACAGGATAAAAAAGAAAAAAGAAAACCGATGCTGGCACCAGTAGAAAAATGACACTTTGTTTTGCAAGACTCTACTGTATTCACGAGTTCTGAGAGAGAGTTTGACAATTTAATTAGTCTGTCTTCAAGGGACATTTTGACAACCTAATTAGCTTATCTTTTCCTTTACCAAAGTGCTTCTGCAATTCAAATCTTCCTTGTCTCCCAAGCAATGAGCACCTATAAAGTCTACACCAGCACAGCTTACAACCTGAGCCACCTTCCAACACAGTCATCTGCTATCTTGAGGATTAAGGCAAGACTTGTGAAGAGGTGCTTCCCTGGGGCCTGCTGGTGTTAATCCCAAGAGGGATGTTTAAGGATACGAGTCACCCTATGCCAGAACTGAGCTCCAAGACACAGAGGATGCCATGTGTTCCCAATTAACATATTTTGTGTATCTGTGGTATGCAAGACTCTCTAAAGCTTGGGCCCAGGGAAGGGTGATTCCGGCCAGTGTCTCAGGGAAGCACTGGGATACAAAGTCAGTCATCCTGGACCTGAATTCATTCACTGAACTCCGCCATTTTGCAATGTGTCTGCAGGGATGAAACAAGACACTTGGCACACACCACTAGACTGCAGGTTCCCCTACTAGACTCTGAATTCCAGGTAGCCAACAACTGTGTCTGACTTTTCCACCACCATCCCTCAGCATCTAGCACAGGAATGTGGCACAAAATGTGACCTTAGTAACTACTTAGTCATCTGAGTTGCTAAGCTTGTTGAGACCCTTATTTTTCACATCTGTAAAATAAGGATAATATCTTACCTCATGGACATTGTTTTGAGAATTACATGTGATAATATTTATGGAACTTCAGAATACTCTCTGACACACAGTAGAGGCTCTATTAATTACTTGATGAAGCAATTACAATAAAGAAAGTTAGGAAACTCTTGAGGCCTGTTTCCTTATTTACAAAATAGAAGTAGGATGCCTATGTCACTGAGCCTATTTTGAGAATTAAATAAGATGACATATGTGGCACACAGTAAGGATTCCATAACTGAGTGGTAGCAGTGTTGACCGTCAGGTGATGATGGTGACAACAAGCTTAATGTCGAACGCACCTCGTTTCACTCACTTCATGATGCCAGGAAGCCCTGAGAAAGGGCATAGCAGGAAAACACAAGCCAAAAATCCAAGCTCTTCCCTCCACACTGTTTAGACCACAATACTTTAAAAATCACTATTATTGTTGTTCTCGTAGTTGTTAGTTTTGAAATACCGAGTTCACATTCACTACTGCAGGAGCACAGACACAGAGAAGAAAAACTCCAGATTCTTTGCCACAGAGGCAGATATTGTCCCATTGAGATGATGACATTGAAATACAAGAAAAAAATTTTAAATTACATAAGACAGTGCATCCTTAAGCATCCTTAAGTTAAATGCTACATTGTGCAGTCCTGACACAGGGAGGGAGGGAGGATGGGAGGAAGGAAGTCAGCACTATACAATGTAATAGGATCCCTGAAGGAAAGGTAATCAGTGGGGCTGAAGCAGTTGGTGGGGAGAGGAGGGCTTGTAACTCAATGACAGAAAAACGGTGGGAAAGAGAAAGGGAAAGAGCAAGGGATGGAAGGAAGAGAGGAAGGGAAGGAGGGAGGAAGGGAGGAGAAAGAAGGAAGAAGGCACCAGTTGGATGGACAAAGGTAAGTTAGGGAAGTCAGAGTACATACGGGTCAGGTTCAATAACAAGAGAATGAAAAGTCATATACTAAGACCAACACTGTCCTTCACATTAGTTTCAGCTACTCGTGCTTTTCAGAACTGAAGGCCGAAGCCCTGTCCTGCTGTGAAGTGACGCTGGCGTGAGGAAGCAGATGGTTCTCCCATAACAGAGGTAATCAGGGCCACAGTCTCAGATCCACATGGGAACTTCAGCTAACACAAACTTTGACATACCCTCTTGTTCCTTCCTTTCCGATTATGACCGAGTTCGCTCACTGCAGCTCCTGGTGGTAGAAGTAGCGTCACTGAGCATTCCCCTCATTAGTCACCATTAATTCCCAAGCACTCCACCGCCGTGGCAGTTCTCAACCAGCTGGCAGCTCCTTGCACTGTGCACGTTACTTACACATGGCACTCACCCAAGCTAATGTGGCCATTTAGACCCCAGGTTTTCCCTCATCTCCAAAACACAGACATGGGGTAATTTTGCCAAAATTAAATCAAAGTGTTTTAATCCCAACTCATTTTTTTTTAAGATTTTATTTATTCATTCATGAGAGACACAGAGACAGAGGCAGAGGAAGAAGCAGGCTCCCCCCAGGGAGCCTGATACAGGACTTGATCCCAGGACCCCGGGATCACTCCATGAGCCCAAGGCAGATGCTCAACCACTGAGCTACCCAGTCATCCTCCAACTCTTCATTTTCCATTTGTAACCTCCCACCTCCCAGACCCATTGCTCCAGGGCGATAGGTGACCAGACCATGACCGGTGTAACCAGATAAGCTTAAAATCAGGCATTGCCAAAAAAAAAAAGAGAGAGGATTCTCTGTTTCTGTAGAATCTACTTGACACATCAGGGGCCAGGCCCCTACGGCCTCAGACGCAAACAGTTTTCTGCAAGGGAAGGACATCCAATCAGAGGAGGAAAGGAAAGCCACCCCTTCCAGCCCAGGGAACTAGGGTAAGAGGAGGCTCCAGGTGAAGGTGGGAGCAGAGGGGAACAGGTGTAAAATGAGGGCCAGGAATCCCGAGGTGGGAGGGCCCTGCGCACTGGTCATGAGACATTCCTGCAAGGAGCCATCTCACATGCCCTTCATCCTTCACGCCAGGATATCAGATGCCACTTGGAGAGGAGATGAGCAAGGGGAGATGTGGGGGTAAAAAAGACAGTATTTTTTCCTTAAAATCTTGAACCTGATCCCTAATGAATCCATCAGATAAAACTGTTTTAAACTTTGAAGGCTTAAAATTTAATTTAGAGGAAAACTATAGTTATGGACAACATAAACACACTCCAGTTTATCAGTGCTTCTGAGTCATTTGCTGGCAGCAACATACAGGAGCTCCCGTCAATTCGGATTTTCTTCACTAATGTTGAAACCCTATGAATTTAGGTGTACAAAATTGATGCCTCCATCTAGGGACAGAAAAAACTTACTGTGCTCATCTTTATAGAGTAAATCAAATTATGAGACAAATATTTACCTACTTAAGAGAATAAAACTATTGAACATCTCAGAAGCACAATTTTGCCTACAAAAATGTGATTTCAGCTAAAGAAGGAAGGTGTGAGGCTCAGGCTAGTGTTTGATATGCTAATCATGCCAGTCATCTAATATGAATTTATTATTAATGTCAACTAACATTTACTGAGCCATGATTATGGGCCAGCCTATGTGCTAAGCACTCACATTAGCTCCAACCCTGTGAGGGACGCTATTATCCCTCTTCGCAAGGAAGGACCGACACAAGAGGAAATGGCTGTCATATTTACTGAACTTACTTACTGTACAAAATTTTCTTACTTTGCAAGGATGTTATTAGCTGGCAAAACAGTCAAATTTATGTAATAACATAGGACATATTACCGTTGATGCTTGAACAAGGCAGGTTTTGAACTGCACAGGCCCACTTACGTATAAATTTTTTCAATAAATACAGAACAGTACTGTAAATGTATTTTCCTTGCTTACAAGTTTCTTTTTTTCTTATGATTTTCTATTTTTCTAAAGATTTTTTTAATTTTTATTTATTTATTTATTATTTATTTATTTATTTATTTACTTATGGAGAGAGAGTGCATGCACATTGGGGCAAGGGGCAGAGGGAGAGGGCGAAGGAGAATCCCAAGCAGACTCCCCACTGAGCGTGGAGCCCAACTTGGGGCTCAATCTCATGACCCTGAGATCACGACCTGAGCTGAAATCAAGAGTCTGACCCCTGACTGACTGAGCCACCCAAGTGCCCCTCTTAGGATTTTCTTAATAACATTTTCTTTGCTCTGGCTCACTTCTATAAGAATACAGTAAAGAGTACATAGAACATACCAAACGTGTGTTAATAAGTTTTTTATGTTATCAGTAAGGTTTCCGGCCAACAGTAGGCTGGCATTTTTAGGGGGGTCAGATCTTTGCATGGGAGGTACCCCCAACCTCCACATTGTTCAAAGGTCAACTGCATATGTGAGGTCAACAGAGTAAGAAATCTGGACTTTTTTTGTTATAAACTGCAAACCCGGACACCCTTATGGACAAATTATTTATGGCCCCTTTGCCTCAGTTTCCCCATCTACTCTGTACTTTACAGCATTGCCATGAGGATTAAATAATCCGTGTAAGTACTGGGGGTGGCTTCCAGGGCAGAATGAGTACTGCATAAGCAACAGCTATGGGCTTTCTAACCCTCTCGGTGATGCTCCGTCCTCACTTTGATCATTTTCCACCTATATGTCAACATTTCAATGGGGATGCTTGAAGGCAGGTGGAAAGTATCTTCCTCTTCTCTGGATAAAGCAAAAAATACATATAGTACATCAACAGATATAAAGTATACCTATGATATTAAAGTTTTATGGGCAAGGGATAACTAGAAAAAGAAGCAGCAAACAAAAGAAGCTTCCTCAAGGAGGCCATGAAGAAAAGCTTAGGGAACTGAGGGCGGATCTGCTGGCCCCTGGCAAAATGCCCACAGAGAGTACCAAGTCTGTAAATAAATTCCCTTCTGGGTGTCAGGTGATTCCTGTGTCTGTGGCCTCGGGGTTCCATGGAATACATGCTGGATGCAAGAAGGAGAAAGTGGAGGGTGACTCCAGTGACCGGTGTGCAGGAGCCACAGGGACCTCCACCCACCCACCTGCCACAGCACCCGGAGGCCCAGCACTGCCCCTTCTGAGGAAGATTCTAGCAGGCTAGGGGAGTCACTAGGGCCACCTCCTCTTCTCCTTCAGCCTCTGACAGGGCCTTGGAAGTCAGGCCTTCCCTCGGCAAACCCCCACCCCGCACCACCTAGGGTCCCCCGCCCTGAGGGTTGCTGACCAGGTAAGGGAGCTGAAATACACATGCAGAGGACTGTCCTGAATTTGAACCCCGCAGGTAGGATGCAAAATGGTGCAACATCAGGCTGCCACGGTGGGGTTTTGTTTGGTATTTTGGTTAGTGTTGTTTTACAATGTTGTATGGTTGGGGGAGGCTTTCTTGATGAGAGAGATAGCTCTTAGCACCTGAAATCACACAGGACAGCGAGGTTACTGAGTTTGTGTGTATAGAGCTGGCCTCAGTGATACCACTGGGTTAGGAAAGAGCTAAAATCAAAGAAGAATGTCTCAAAACAGAGCCTGATATGGACGGATCGCCCAACAACATTTATTGACTGTCTGCTAAGCATGTTATTTTTTTAAATCTGGGCTTACCACTTACCTTTAACTTTGCAACAGGGGAAACGATCTGAGACAATTCCCTGTAGCCTGCTCGCTTGCTGGGGACACACTCAAGAGGCACTAGGAATAGAGGCACAGCTGCGACCCCCTGCCTGGGGGTCCCCTGTGCTCAATGCCAGTGAGGGCCCCTGTATGGAGCCCACGGTAGGGTAAGGGGTAATGCCCATCACAGCTCTCTGTAAGCTGCGTCCCCAGCCTGTCCACAGACCAGGGAAGACAAGACACCTCCAGAAACCACATAAATAAGAGTGCAGAGAGCAGGGAGGCCAGGAGGCCCCCAGCGCAGGGACAGCATTTGCAGCTGAACTCTGGAAGGAAGAGGCTCAATGTACAGTTGTAATTACAGAGAGCAGGAGACTTTATTTACACTTTCTCTTCGTTCATGTCATTAATGAGCTCCTGCTAATGGCACATGTGAATTGAAAGGGCCTTAACTGCACTCTCTACACCTTGTCATTCTTATGAGCCAATTACAAGGAACTGCTCATGGCTGATTGCAGCGAACTGCACGCTCATTATGCTGAACAGGTGTCTCACCAATAATAATGATCATTATAATCTCCTACAGACAAGAGAGAAGGACAGAGTTTAAAGACAATGGAAGGACAGAGTCAGGCCCTGCTAGTAACGGGCTGGTTGCGTGGTACCCTGTCATGCAAAATATCCTCTCCCGTGCAAACAGTCCCCCTCATTCTCTCCAACTTCCATGCACCATATTCCAGATACTGAGCTGGCTAAAAACCAGGACACTTCCATGTCCTCAGAGGAGGAGGCAGAAAGAAAATGTCACTTTCCTCCCACTCTGAGCCACACACTGAGCTGAGCTGGGCACTTTCTGTATGTATCTTCCTTTTCGAATGGAAGCTCAGGGAGACTTAGTGTCCTGACAATGAACACACTGGAGGTAGTCAGGCACTAAGCCTCCCTGAGCTTCCACTTGAAAAGGAAGATAATAGCATCTGCTTTGCAGGGTTACTTGGACGATTAGCAATCAGGTGTGCAGAGGGGCAAGCTAGGACCCACACAGCAGGCACTCGTGGGTGTCCTGCTGTTGGGGAGGCCAGGCACCTCGCTGTGCTACACTGAGTCCAGCATGACAGCCAGGGCTGGAGCTCAAGCATGTCTCCAAATCTTGGTTTGGTCCCTCTTGAGACCTTCCTGAACTCTCTTACCCCCAACCCTTGCTCCCTAAATCCTCATGCACTTAAGGACATACCATGAAATGGAACAAATCAACCAGTGTTGTTTTTATATGCATCTTATTCTGCAAGCAACTGTAAGTCCCTTGGGAAGGGAACTGTGTTTTATACTGCTTCTACATCCCCCTTGACACAAAATCTAACATAGAAGTCCTTGATAGTGTTGGAGCAAGGAGGCTTTCTTGTACTGCCCCACCCCACTCTGTCCCCAGAGAACTGCCCCCACTTTGTTTCCATTTGCACCTGTGTTTGTCAAAGCACTTAACACATTGCATAGTCATCACTTGTCCATCACGTATCACACACACACCACACATGCACACGTTAGACTACAAGCATCGCAAGATCATGACAGTGTTGTTTACCACTCTATCCCTCGAATGGGTCATCATTTAGTCAAAAAAACAAAATCCCTAGGGGAGCCTATAGGAAAGATTTTCTTTTTTTCTGTATTGGCTGATCGCACATTCTGGAAGTAGGGAGATGGCCTGATGCTTTCATGGCTGGTATGGATGTTATCAGTTACTGGCTAGGGCATCCATTCATCCCAGTTTGCTCAAGACAGTCCTGAGCTTCACCTAGGTTGTCCTGTTCATCTGGGACAGTCTTGGGTTGTCCTATGTAATTAATACTTCATTTCATTCCCAAAAGTGTCCACATTTGGAGAATAAATTATACAGCCACTTTATCACTGGTCTAAATGAGAGCTGGGGACAACACAGTTTGGAGACCCAAAAGTAAGTTATTCAGACCCTCAAGGTCCCAGTAGAATACATTACTAAGAAACAGAAGGCTCTCTGAGACCACTGGCAGTGACAGAGAAGTTTAGGGGTACAAATAACCTCTCATCCCACCTTCTAACTCTTCATGCCTCACAGCTTTAAAAGCAAGTGCAAAACATTCACTTGACCTCACTTGTCATCTCTGAGCAAAAAAGGTCATCATATGAAATTGTGGGCTCCTTCTAACATGTTGGTGTGGAATATGGGCTGAAAATGGAGCCTTTCCTATTATATTCCCTGACACCTCATGGAGATAAGGCACATTTATCAGTGGTTTTTACTTCCCCCATCCTCTCTTCCCATTGTACACGCTATAAATTAAAGAATGGGAGGGGGGGTTGGAGAAAGGGAAACAAAACTGCTATTTACTATTCACCCCATCCCCAACCTGACCAGGACTTGTTCCAGGGAAGCTGTTGAGACATGGGAGCCATACCTGCAGCTCAACTTTGCCAGCCTGCCTAGACTTTGCTGATGGCCAACACATTCTCCAAGTGCTCGGGGGGTGAACCCAAAATGGGGGTGAAGCTGGGAGAATAATGAAGAAGTCTACAGCCTGCACTTAGATGCCCGCAGTCTAGTTTGGATGACAAGATTAACATACCCATGGAACAGCTAGAGCAAAAGTCCAGTCCCCAGGGGCTTTTACTAGGTTGAATGGAAACATTCTGATATTCAAGATATATCTTAGCATGGACTGTGGTTTAAAAAGAAATTTAATATCATATACTGGGTGACTTAAGCAACAAACATTTGGGAGTCTAAGATCAAGATGCTGCAGATTTCATGTGTGGTGAGAGCCTGCTTCCCAGGTTGCAGATCGTCACCTTTTTTACTCTATCCTCACATGACCTTTCCTTGGTGTGTGAGCACGGAGAACAAGAGACAGAGCTCTCTTGTCACAGGCTCTTCTTACAAGGGCACCAATCCCATCATGAGACTTCTGTCCTCATGACCTCACTTAAACCTAATTAATGCTCAAGGACAGCACCTGCCATCATGTTGAGGGTAAGAGCTCCAACATATGAACTTCGGAAGGAAATATTCAGCCCATACCAAATGCTTCTATGACCAGATGGGTCACTCAACACATTATTTATTATGCACCAGCCCCATGACAGACTGCGTTCAAGCTTCTGGAGATCCTATGCATTGACTGTTCTGTTCCCATAGGATGTACATTCCAGAGGAAGGGGTTGGAAACCAGCCAGTAGCAGATGATGCAGCCACCATTGTGTTCATGGACTCAGCTGCAAAGCAAATCCCCCAGAATCACAGTGCTGGGCACCATTCCTGGGAAGGCTCTGTGCAGTGTTTCACCTCTATTCCTGTATCACCTCCCGTATTCCCTCACAATACCCAGAATTAGTCAGACGTAGGAAAGGAGGTCGTCAAGGTCAAAAGGGCTGGCAAAGAAAACTTCTGGTGGATCATCTCACCTGCCATTCCAATCGTCCTAGCTTTACTACCTAACAGCTCTGATCTCAATTCTGAAAAAATCTATGTGAAAGTTCCATGTAGCTAAGTCCGTGGTCCCACTGGGCTTGTTGGCAGGATGATGTTGCTTAGCAAATGACCATCGCTTTGAACTTAGGAATCACAAGTTTGAAACCATTATGAGTTTTATTGCTCTTCTTGAAGGAAAGGTAAACTGACCATGATGTGCACAGATGACTCACTTACAGCCATGGTACTTTTAACACCACTGAAAACCTATCTTCTCATTCATCATCCTTGTCTTCTCATGTGTCCACATTAGGGGCAGCTCAGTGGTGAAGCAGATCCAAAGGCTTTGGGTACAACAGACTTGAGGTCATATCCTGATGTCACCTCGGCTAATTACATAACCTCTCTGAAACGTAGTGTCCTTGTCTGTCAAATGAGAAAAGAGACTTTAGTGGAAGTTTACTGAACTACAGTTGATACATGTGAAGTGTTTAGCACAGAACAATTACAAAACAAGTGGTGTTTTACTTCTAATGCTAATGCCATTGTTGTCAATTACCATCACCAGTGATCATAAGAGACATATTGTGCTTTAGTGATGTTATTGTGTCTGTAAAACACGTTAAAATAGCTCAACATGAACAGCACAATATGTATACATACACGAGTTAACTGTACTACACCATGGGTATTTGAACAAGGTTTAAATCATCTGATCATAAATACACACTCCAAAAGTAAGTTAGGTCTTGCCTTTAAGATGCTTTTCTGTGTTTCTCTCTCTCTTTTTTCTTTTTTAATAAAGAAAGCCTTACTTTTTTTAAGATTTTATTTATTTATTTGAGAAAGAGAGAGTGAGAGAAAGAGCAAGCATGAGCAAGAGGAGGGGCAAAGGGGGAGACAGAAAGAGAGAGAGAGAGAGAGAGAGAGAGAGAAGCAGATTCTGCGGAGCAGGGAGCCCAACCTGGGGCTTGATCCCAGAGCTCTGGGATCATGATCTGAGCTGAAGGCAGATGCTTAACCAACTGAGCCACCCAGGCTCCCTTTTTTCTGTGTCTGTACCAGAGCATTCATTAGTTAACATAGGGGATGAGAGATAGCACAAAGTGTCAGACTGTCAAATCAAACTCAGAAATATTACCCAGTATCAAGACTTATCAAGTATCAAGACTTACTAATAAAATTAAGGATACAAGTAACTGTGAGGCACAGGTAGAGAAAAGAGAGGTCTGTGATCTCACCTTAGATCCCCAGGTCCTTCCCTGTTACATGTACATGCACTTTGAGGTCTCTAAGTATTACATGTGGCTGCTGCACTTACTTAAAAGAGAAATGTTTGGGTTATGAAATATCTCTATTTTCATACTCAGTCACTTAGCCTACAGGACACTTTCTGGGGAGTCTTGCACCACAAATCCATAGATTCCAAACCTCTTTACCATAAGCTATATTACACAGACCAGGTACATTCTGGTAAAAACATTCCACAGGTAAGGATTCTCCTGTTAGTTACCATTAGCGCTATTACGCTGAAAAGTCTGTAGTTCACATATTTACAAGAACTTTTACCTTCCTTCTTCCTTCCCAGAGGCATCACAGCCTCCTCATGCAAAGGAAAGGACTAGATTTCAGGCCTAGTATTAATCATCCTTTCCTCAATGTTAGAAATAGATTTTTGCAGCTTAAATGAATGATGCTCAAAAAACATGGTTGGGTGGGAAAACTGAGAAGTATTGCTGCCCTTGCAAAAATGAGGCACAAGAAATAATCTGTCAAACCCAATAAGCTTCAAGGTCAAGAGTATGTTCTCCTTCTGTCCTTGACTTAACCTAGGATTCTATCACCAGACCCAACTAGAAAGCTAATTCTACAGTCAGAGTACTGTTGCTTCTGCCTCCATGTAGGCATTTCATACAAGACCCTTGTCAAAGAGGGGCACCTGGCTGGCTCAGTCGGTGGAGCATGCAAGTCTTGATCTCAAGGTCATGAGTTCAAGCTTCACAATGGACATGGAGCCTACCTTAAAAATAAAATAAAAATAAAATAAAATAATAAAAAAAAGATTGTTGTCAAAGAACCTAAGGATTAGGTGTGGATCAACCTAAGCTTAGGGAAAGACATTGTAGAGCTCTTTTTTGCCTGCTTCTAATAAACATGGATTGGTAATAAATGTAAAATGTGTGGTAGGACTAGGTATGAGTTTTTTTTTAAGATTTTATTATTTATTTATGAGAGACACACAGAGAGAGAGAGAGAGAGAGAGAGGCAGAGACACAGGCAGAGGGAGAAGCAGGCTCCCTGTGGGGAGCCTGATGTGGGACTCGATATCAGGATCCTCGGATCCCGCTCTGAGCTGAAGGCAGATGCTCAACTACTGAGCCACCCAGGCATCCTGTGAGATTGGTTTTCATTGTAATTCACACCTGAGGGCAAAAGTAGGGGCAGGGAGGTGATGTTCTACCTTCCACACAGCATCAGATTTGCCAAAGACCACACCAAAGACCAAGATCAGCTGGCAGAGAAATGTGGAAATCCCCATCCTTGTCCTACTTTGCCACTAACTAGCTATATCGCCTGGGCCCAGACAATGCCTCTTTTGGTCTCAGTTTCCTCATCTGGACTAAATCCTACTCAAAGCTCTGTTACATAGTGATTTTCTCCCTGTTGTGACAGTTTGTGTCCTACTCAAGAGCACTATCATAAAAATAGAGGAAGAGACAAGGAGGGAGACAGTAGCAATTTGCTTAAATGAAAAAGGAGGAAAGGAATTATGGCCACATGATGGTGGAGAAAGGAAAGGTCTGGATGCACAGGGAAGACGTTAATTCTTCCCTGTTGTCCTTGAGGAAGTTGAAATAAAGAACACGAGGAAAGGGATCCCTGGGTGGTGCAGCGGTTTGGCGCCTGCCTTTGGCCCAGGGCGCGATCCTGGAGACCCGGGATCAAATCCCACGTCAGGCTCCCGGTGCATGGAGCCTGCTTCTCCCTCTGCCTGTGTCTCTGCCTCTCTCTCTCTCTCTGTGTGACTATCATAAATAAATAAAAAAAATAAAAAAAAAAAGAACACGAGGAAATCTGAATAAGTAAAAGGAAACATAACTATCAATATCTAGAGTGATTATATCATCTATTGTCCAAACCTGGACTCTGCTGAGAATGATAGAGAACATTATCGGGGTGCTTAGGTGGCTCAGTCGGCTAAGCATCTGCCTTTGGCTCAGGTCAGGATCCCAGGGTCCTGGGATTGAGAGCCCCAGTTTGGGCTCCTTGCTCAGCAGGGAGTCTGCTTCTCCCTATCCCCACCCCTTGCCTGTGCAGTCTCTTGCTCTCTCAAATAAATCAATAAAATCTTAAAAAAAAAAAAAAGAATTACTTCAAAACAGGCATATAGACTACGCCTGGCACACTAGGATGGATGGCCACCCGACTCAGAGCTGGCCCTGACCTGCACACTGATACACAAAAGTGAGTTATGCGCTTGATGGTTCTTACCACTAGAGAGGATTAACAAAGGTAACAATTGTGTTTTTCAAAACTAGAACATTTACTTTAAAAAAAAATGAAAACATTCAAGCAACTATGCAAATACCAAAGGGGACTTGCCACTGTCTTTTTTTTTTTACTCTTAACTACTATTATAGCTTAATTGATGGTCTTATTTTGTCTTTTGTCCTTGATGAAAATCTTCAACCCTTGAGGGAAAAAAAAAAGATCTCTCCCCTCACCAATGGTATAAATATTTTAAATAGACAGACTAGAAAATATCTTTCAGGCTTCAATAAAAAGACTACTCAACTAACCAGACTCCCTTTCATATCATGGTCATCATTAAAAATTAATCTACTAATTTCACCCTTTCAAATAAATTAGGAAAAGTACTACCTTGCTTCAGGAAAAAAATATTTGTGAGAGCAAGACTGAACTAAAGTGGAAATGCTAAATCAAAAGGGGTATAATATAAATGTCCAACAATAAGAAATTATTAAATAAACTCTAATGCATTCGCATGAGGGAAAATTGTGCAACCATTAGAACTAATAATTTAGAATTCTATTGACTATAGGAAGATGTTTATAGTGTATTGTGTTAAAAAAAAGGTATATTGAAACACATCAAATACTTTTAAATCTATGAGCTCATAATGATACTAAAAAGAAAAACGAAAAAAACTCATGGTTCACTTTTGGGGAATGAGGAGGAAACAACCCATTATTTTGAAAACTGATGCCCTCAAGGAAAAGAATCAAGCATTTATCTTGCCCTTCCTGAGCTAATGATGCCTATGGGTAACCAAATGGTTGGTGAGGGGAATTTAACATTATGGAAGTATTTTAGCTAATAAACATAAAAGATACTTTAGGATTAGAGCATCATCATTTTATATCATCTAATGAATTTATAGATGTATTAGTTTGTTGGTGCTGCCTAGAAAAAGGACCACAGACTGGCTGGCTTAAAGAACAGGAATTTAGGGGTGCCTGGGTGGCTCAATTGGCTAAACATCTGCCTCTGGCTCAAGTCATGATCCCAAAGTCCTAGGATAGAGCCCCACATCAGGCTCCCTGCTCAACAGGGTGCCTGCTTCTCCCTCTCCTTCTGCCCCACCCCCTGCCTGTGCTTGCACTCTCTCTCTCTCTCTCTGTCAAATAAATAAATAAAATCTTAAAAAAAAATAACAGGAATTTATTTCTTCATGGTCTTGGAGGCTGGAAGTAAGATAAAGACATCAGCCATCTTCTTGTGTCTTCCCATGGTCATCCCTCCATGTGTATCTCTGTCTCTTCTAACTATAAGGTTACCTGATGACCTATTTCAAATTAACCACCTCTTTAAATACCTAATCTCCACATTCAGTCACTTTCTGAAGGTACTGAAGGATTAGGACTTTACTGTATACATTGGTGGCGGGGGATGGGGGAGACACAACTCAGCCTATAACAAGAGATCTAGAAAAACATTATAAAAAGAGAGACACCAAAGATTATGTGCCCTCTGACTGATAGGCACAGCACCGTTTACAAAGCAGAGTTGACTAATAAGAATAGAATCTGAATCTGATCAAGCTTTGAGATCTAACTAGCAACTTCAAGGAATGTTATAAATGACACCATCAGAAAGCAGTCAGCAAAATCCAGATGGAGAAACTCCATAGAATAGATGACCAAATTCCTTCAGCAAATGAACTGCAAGGGAGATAAAAAGAGTAGAAATCTATAGATTTTAAAGATTTAAGAAGCATATCAACCAAAGGAAGCAACTGCAAGTTCACCTTGATCTTGATTCAAGCAAATCATTCTAAGATGACTACAGAAATTTTAACAGAGACTGGATAATTGAGGATTTTAAGATATTGTTGTTAATTATTGAAGTATAATATACTTGAATATTTACTGATTAAATGTTATGATGGCTAGGTTTGCTTCACAATAATCGGGGTGGGAGTAAATTGAGGTACAACAATTTTATTTTATTTTTTTATTTTTTTATTTTTTTTTTTGAGGTACAACAATTTTAAGGTAAAACAAGGTTAGCCATGAATGGAGACTAGTATTTTCCAGTCCGTTTTAGTATATGCTTGAAATGTTTCAGGACACCTGGGTGGCTCAGTGGTTGAGCGTCTGCCTTCTGCTCAGATCATGATCCCGAGGTCCCCCTCAGAGAACCTGCTTCTCCCTCTGCCTATGTCTCTGCCTCTCTCTGTGTCTCTCATGAATAAATGAATAAATCTTTAAAAAAAAAAAAGAAATGTTTCATAATAAAAAGATTTCTTAAGTGGTTGGAGGAAAGTAGGCTGGAGCATGTTTAGTACAATTCCACCATGGAAACTGTAGAGAGGACACACTACATACGTGTATTGAAGCTTAGTAAGAAAATCTAATGGTAACACATTGAACCTTCTAGAGGCGCTCCCTGGGTGACAGAATTATAAGTGATCTCACTGTTTTTACTCCCTTCATCATTGTGTACAGTTTTTAATGAGTATTTATTATTTTTACTATCAGGAAAAACAAGCTACTTTCTTTTTTTTTAATATATCTTTGAATAAATAAAAGGTCTGCTGCCTTAAGTCCCTCCTGTGGGCAGCAATTCTAGAGTTAAGCTGACGAATGAAAGCTTACTGCTCGACTAATCCTTCTTGTTACCGGAGTTTGCGGGCTATTAAGGTGCATTACCCTATGGAGTAATATAACATCTGAGATCATGTCAAACCCACGTTCAAATGGTGAAAATGGCATGTTTCATAGACATGCCATAAAGAGTATAATTGGACCCATTAAATATGACGCATGTGAATTCCAAAGGTTACTGAATAAATAATGTTATTTAACAAAGTGAAATTGGAATGTGAATTGACTGAAATTAGAGTCCATTTCTCTTCCGAAAATTCCATCCCTTTCTTCACAGAGTGAACTGACTGGAGCGTTCTCTCCAGCCCAGCCCTTTCCTAGCCCTACTGACAAGTCATGGGTGAGTGGGGAGGAGTTGGCCTTGGCAATACCCTCCCACCCCCACCCCCTGCACATGTGTGCCAGGAAGCTTCATGGGGTAGGTGAGGGGGAGGCGGTCACTGTATTAAAAAAAAAAATCAGTTCAGTCTACCTCCTGTGTTTCTCTTTGGGGTATCCCCTTTACTTCCACACAGCTGACACTTCTGGTCACCAAGTATGTGGAGGTTTTCCCCCCACAAGAAATTCTCTGTTACACTAGCTGTTGTGTAATTGTGTCCCACAATTTTCTCTTATCTAAATTCAATAAATTAACACATAGTGAATTATTAGTTCCATAGATAGAGTTCAGGGATTCATCAGTTGCATACAACACTCAGTGCTCATTACATCACATGCCCTCCTTAATGCCCATCACCCAGTTACCCCATCCCCGCTCCCTTCCAGCAAACCCCAGTTTCTTTCCTGTAGTTATAAGTCTCTTATGGTTTGTCTCCCTCTCTGATTTCATCGTATTCTATTTTTCTCTCCCTTCCTTGATGTTCAGCTGTTTTGTTTCTTAAAGTCCACATAGTAGTGAAACCATATAATTGTCTTCCTCTGATTGACTAATTTCACTTAGCATAATACCCTCTAGTTCTATCTACATTGTTGCAAATGGTAATTGATGACTATGTAATATTCATGTGTGTGTGTGTGTGTGTGTGTATCACATCTTTATCCATTCATCTGTTGATGAACATGTGGGCTCTTTCCATATTTTGACTATTGTGGACATTGTTGCTATAAAAATTGGGGTGCCTGTGCCCCTTCATTTTTTTAAAAAGATTTCATTCATTTATCCATGAGACACACAGAGAGAGGGAGAGAATCAGAGACACAGGCAGAGGGAGAAGCAGGCTCCATGCAGGGAGCCTGATGTGGGGCTCGATCCCTGGACCCCAGGATCATACCCTGGGCCAAAGGCAGGCACCAAATCACTGAGCCACCCAGGGACCCCTCAAATCACCATTTAGCTCAATTGTAACTCTATAAGGAGATAGCATCAGATTCCACAGGTGAAGGGCTGAGTCCCACAGCACTGCCCCTCTGCCTCATTTCAGATGCCAGCTGCAAGCCCAGGCCACCATCTGTGCTTCTGACTAAGCAGCTATAGATCAGAGGGTCCAACAACCCCATCTTCAGGTTGGATTAATTTGTTAGAGAGGCTCACAGAACTCAGGGAAATGCTTGCTTACATTTACGAGTCTATTAAAAGACATGATAAAGGAGATAAACAATCAGATGAAGAGATACATAGTGGGAGGTCTGGAAGAGTCCCAAGTGCAGGAGCTTCTGTCTTTGTGGAGCTGGGCTTTCTGGAAGAGTACAGGTGGGGCCGAAAATTCCAAGCTTCTAATCTTTCTGGTGACCATCCCCATCCGGGAGCCATCCAGGAACTCATCCAGACTCACCCCAATAAAACAAAAATTGCTCCTAGTGCTCTTATTACTTAGGAATCTACAAGGGTTTTAGGAGCTCTATGCCAGGAACTGGGGGCAGAGACCAATGTGTTTATTTTCTATTCTCTCATATTCACATATATTTATATCGTGCCTAACATACAGAAAGACCTATGCTTGGAACTTTGGTGAAAGGTTGGGGATCTAGGAGGATGAGGGTTTTAAAAGACACTTTTTAAAATACATATCTTGCTTCAGAAGATTGCAGTCTAGTTCGGGTCACACACACACGCAAACACATACAACTGATACGAGAAAAACAATTGCAGAACTGCAGGCCTTCTCTACTCTTATAGACTAAACTGTGTCTCCCTCACCCCCAATTCACATGTCGAAGCCCTAAACCCAGTGTGACTATATCTGGATCACAGGACTTCTGTAAAGGTAATAAAAGTTAAATGAGGTCATGAAAACGGGGCCCTAGAGTCCTTACAAGAAGAAAGTGAGACAGCAGGAGTGCAGGTACACAAAGGAAGGGTTTTGTGAAGATCCTGTGAAAGACAGCCATCCACAAGCCAAGGAGAGAAGTCTCACCAGAAGCCACCCTGGCCAGCACCACGACCTTCCAACTTTCAGAATTATTATATAAATTTATGTTGTTTAAGCCAGCCAGTCTGTGGTAGTCTGTTATGAAAGCCCTAGCAGACTAAGACGCTTACAGTTCACATTTCTCCACCTTACAGGAAGTAATTCACATTCTTCACTTCCATACACACCTACTTTACTCTTCAGGAATGGCCACTCCAACTAGGAGCCAGTAGTATCTATGGAAACTCCCCTTGCTTGCCCCCCACCACTTCTTAGAATCCCCTCCCAAATATATGAAGTCTGAGACACCCAAACTCAGAAGCATAGCTAGTCCAGGAAGAGCCTTCTGGTAAATTAGAATAAGGGCCCTTTTCTGAGTCAATACAGCCCTGGATGAGTAGACAATACCTACAGGATAATCAGGAAGTGGCACCACTTCTTCTCTGCGGCTCAGCACCATGCCAGGGTACACAGCCAGGCAAGCAGAGCCCTGCTGGGCTGCTTGGCTGATGTCCTTGTGCACAACCATATGCCAAGCTCCAGTCCAATCCCCTGACCACCTGTTCTGTGGCCAGCTTCTTACCTCAGTTGAGAAGCTGCTTTGACAGCAGAAGATGGCAGTAGAAATAGACATGGGGAATAGTCGACCCCTGAAGTTCCTCCTCCTCATACCCCCACCAGCTCTAACCATGGTCCCACCAGCCACAGGAGGTCATGCTCCTCACTCACAATGGACTCAGAACCTCAGCACAGATTAAATTTAGGAATTCCTGGGGCCTGCAGATGGTGCCTCTTTCAGCACTTCTATCCCGCATACCTTTGCCATCCCCTACAAGGCTAACCAGGCAAATGGTTTAATGTTCCCAGAAGCACTTAGGAGGGAACTTCTTAGTTACCTGCCTCCTAATTGTTGCTTTAGAAAATCCCCCAAGAGGCTGCTGGGGCACTCAAGAAGAGCAGGGGCCATTGCCCCTCAGGTCCCAAATGCTCTCCACTCCTGAGGCTCTCTGCCCCAGTGGGGGCTGTAGAAGCTTTTCCAGAAAGGGCTATCTGTGCAAAACTAACATCCCGCTGCTACCCAAATAATAACTTCCATTCAATAGGATGTCCTATGTAAGCTCAGACTGAAGAATCTGGCTCAATACTCATTTTTTAAGAGAATGAAAATGTGCCAACACTATTCTAAGGAAAATGCAGATTCAGAGGAGGAAGAGGAATGATCAGGCTCCTCTGTCTCTCCCCTAATTCTTTCATTCCATTCATGAGCAATTAGTTCATGGTTGACCTCTACTTTGCTGATACCACATCTGAGGATCAAGAATGAGGGTGACATGGGGATCCTGGGTGTCTCAGTCAATTAAGCATCCAACTCTTGATTTCAGCCCAGGTCATGATCTCAGGGTCGGTAATGGAGCCCCATGCTGGGGTCCATGCTATGCATGGAACCTGCTTAAGATTCTCTCTCTTCTTCTCCTCTGCTCTTCCCCTCCTTACACATGTTCTTTCTTTAAAAATAAATGAATATTAAAAAAAAAAAAAGAATGAGGGTGATGCACTTCATCTTGGACATGATTGTGAATCAGGCTTATCAACAGACAACAAACTCCACAAGAAGTTTGGGGTGATTTCAAAGACGGCTTTGGAAAACCTTCCAGCTAAACAAATTTCCCTCACGTGCCTTCACGGGGCCACCATTATTGCTTTATTCCTTTGGCCTAATTCTTGGCCTTTTTTAAAAATGCAACCATTTCTAGCAGTGATGGAAGGAGCTCTTGGTATTACATAGAACAGGCCAGTGGTTAAGGGAATGGGCTCTGGAGCCAGGCTTAGGGATTCGGATCCTGGCTCTGCCATTCACTGGTGCATGACCTTGGGAAGGTCATTTATCTTCTCCTTGAGTCCATTTTCTCATTTGTAGGACAAAGGTCATCATAGTACTTTCCTCATAGGCTTGCTGGAAATATTAACTGAAGTGATATTTAAGCTGGTTAGCATAGTGACCGACATGGAGAAAGCAATCAATGTTAACATCATTAGTCTTTAACACCCAAGTATAAACTAGTCAATCAGCTTTGTTTCTTTGAGGATGACAGAAATTTAAACATGGTTGGTTTTAAATTAATTAACCAAAGAGTCAGTGATTCCAGTATCTCCCAGTTGTCACCTTGCCTTTTGTCTAATGTCACCCTCTCTTGGGCTGTTGTCACTTTCCATCCCTACAAGATCAGCCATCCTCACTGTAATGCCACCACTTCCCTCCTATTCCTTAGGGGCCTGGGTCCCTCCCACACATAAGGTGAAGCAGCTTTGCCCGGTCTGAGGTTTAGCCAAGGGCCTGCCCTTGGCTTTGACTGGAAACTAATATGGAAGGCAGAAACTACTGAGATTTGTTTAAAAACCAAGTCCAGGGCCCTTTACTGAGGGCAAGGTGAACATGGCTGAAATCCTGTACCTCTCCAGTGGCTGTAAATTTGATTTAATCAAAAAAGCATGGGTTAAGGATTTAATGGAAGCCCGTCTCCAGCTTGGAAAGAAGAAGAGTAAAAAGAGAGCGGTTATTGACATTTTTACTGCCTAGCAGGAGATGCATGTCTGGCCCAAGTGAGTGAATCAGGGAATCCATCAGCATTGGAAAATGGATGAGGCACCAATCAATCTCTCTCCCACTAAAGTGGAGCTGGGCAGCACCACCCGTCAAGCTGTGAGCCAGGTGAGTGCCAGCTCTGCTCCCAGACTTCCAGACCTAGTAAGGGCACAGCTGGGCTAGAATTTGGATGAAAATCTATGAGAGGGATTTATTCTCTCCCGTCTCTAATATGGTCAGCCTTCAAGATGTGAATCTCCCTCATACACAGGTGAACGCATGTTGCTCTGGGAATTACCTGAAGGTTACAGGAGTGCCCCTCCTGACCCCAATTCCAAAATATCTCCCCTACCAGTAAAGCCATTGCTTTGAGTTATTTTCAGGGAGGTTACCTTCCTATTCTTTTAAAATCTATATATATTCTAGAATGATAATGAAGTAAAAATATTATCAGATATTAATGGCAGAAGCTGAATTGGTTTACGTATTTTTTCTCCCTTGGCGGGGGCGGGGGACAAAGAGCAAAAGCTGGTGGCTGGAGGAGGGATTTGATATTGGGTAGAACATTAAAGATGGCCCCAGAACAACAAAGGCCTATCCTCTCCCTCCACAGAGTCAAGTTCTTACTGAGGAGCCAGGACACAACTACATTTCCCAGCTTCCCTTGCATTAGGACAGAACTCCATGTCTTGCCAAAGGAATGTAGGTGGAAGTGATATATGTCACTTCCGGACCAACATGGTTAAGTATCAGGCACCGATTCTCCACAAGGTTCCCTCCATCTGCCAGCTAGGTGATACCAGGTGGCAAAGGCATTAGATGGAAGCACCTTGGATCCCTGAGTCACCCTCAGAAGAGAACCACCTGACCCAGGACAGACTATGATGGTGATTTGGGAGTGGTTTGCACAGATGTTACTCTGTAAGGACTTCAAGGGAGGGGTGTGAGCAGAGAACAGCCTCTCACAGATGGGGGCTGTAGGGAGTAAGGGTGATGGGCACTTTAGGGGAAGGAGAAATGTGTGCTCATGATGTGGCCAAGAATTCCCAGAGAGGGGTGCCTGGTGACTTGGTCCATTAAGTGCCTGTCTTCAGCTCAGGTCATGATCCCAGGGTCCTGGGATCCAGCCCCGCATGGGTCCCCCTGCTCAGCAGGGAGGCTGCTTCTCCTTCTCCCACTACCTCTCCCCCCAGCCTTTGTGTGTGTGTGTGCTCTCACACTCTCTCTCTCTCTCTCAGATAAATAAATCTTAAAAAAAAAAAAAAAGACTTCCCAGACAGCAGCCCCTCCAATTAAGTCACATAGGGTCACCTGACAAGCAGGGGAACAGGAATCCAATACTCCAAATAGGAGTTGTTTTGTCAGATGAAACTGAGTGATAGGTTGTTTTGATTTTTTTTTTTTTTTTTTTTTTTTTTTTGGTTTTGAGCTGACTTTCACGAGGCCTGAATACCACTTCAAATAAGTTGCAGTTTATCTCTGAGCTTCTCCGCATACTTGGAAATCAGACTCCAAAAGAAAGCTCCCTAAATCCACACTCATGCTAATATACTCATGTCGGTAGCTTTGGAACCTCCAAGCTAAGATTTAGACCAGCTGGTAATGTGAGGTAAAGTGGGTAAAGTTATTGATAGTAAATATTTTACCCATTAGTCTCCTGCCCCTGATGTCTATCCTATGGTGCATTTCCTATGTGCCAAGGACTATTCTAAGAACAGGTATATTAAAAAAAAAAAAAAAAAAAGAACCGGTATATATCAATAAATGTTGAATAATAAATGAGATACTATTCAAAACCATTCATCTTCTCAATGAGTTAAAATAACTCCTGAGTGGCTTCTATGCAAGAAAGATTCCCCCAGCCCCCTTTCTCTATAAATGGAGTTGGGTTGGGGGCTGGTAGGGTGTGGAAAGTGGAAACAATCTCAGACAAAACCCTCCTCCAACATAGTTAAGGACTGGCCCATATCTGAAGCAGCCCATTCATCCCCTGACGATTTCTGCCCTGAGCCTCCTTAGAATGATGTCGACAGGTGAATTAACTTGTTTCTTTCTCTAATTAAGACTTTCAAAAGTCCCCATTGTTAATCTCTAATACCCTCAGTGAAGTCCTAAAACATACACACACACCACACACTGTGGGATAGATAATATTGAACACTCTAACAATCACTGCTCTGAGAGGCAAACAACAGAAAACAACTCCAGCTAAATTAAACAGAAAAGGAACTTATTTGCAGTGCAGTGCCTAGTTCACAGAATCAGTGGAAGTTTGGAAAATCAGGGTCAGAAGAGAAAGAACTAAGAGAAATAAGGCATTGAGAAGATCACACTCTAACAACAGTGTTCTTAATACACTATCACTGATGTCACCGTCACTGGACTCTTGTCTGTATCAGCCTTTGAGAATAATCTGCACGTCCTGTGCAACTCTGTCGCTCAAGTTTCAAAGTCTTAGGACAGGAACACGTGATCGACTCAGGTTGTGTCATGTGCCTACAGCCTAGCTGCCAAGAAGCTAAGAGAAGTGGCAACCGCCCCCCTCCCTTTCTCAAGTGGGTCATTTGGAAATCAGTATGTCAAAAATAATATGTCCATTGCAGTCTATCCCTTTGGATAGACTTTGGCTCCCCATATTTCCTCCCACTAGGAACATATTACAACTATCCTTTAAAATACTGATAGTAATTTCAGTTCACCCCAAGGTGAGGCACCTATATTATACCAGTTGCTCTATCCAGCTCAAAGTCTATGATATCTAGACCACATCCCTTCCACATCTAATTCTGTTGCCATCCTCTCTTAATATTCTAGATATCATCAATATTCTTTCTTGATATTCTAGGTGCCTATTATCTAGGTGTCCTAAGTAATCACTTATAAAATAAAAGTAATCAAGACTAGAGTCAATATTGAGAGACAGGTAAAAGAAAGGAAAGCAATTAAAGTTATAAATGTATATATTAAAAGACAAGAAAAAGAATTAGTAAAGAGTAGAGTCCATGCTTCTAAAGCATGGTATTTCTGTCTCCCAACCTTCATGGCTCACTCCAGTTTCTCATCCATCATCCCTGACATCTACTATGTAGATATTCACCTGGAAAATGCCTTTTCCTCTATTTCAATGAGCAAGAAAGCAAAATAAAACGAAAATTTAAGACCCAAAGCAGCTTGCATTCATCTGATAGGGACAATGGTACTTCCTTGGGGATGTGCTGTACCATCAGTTCTGTGCCACACTCCAGTACACAGGATATTTCCCATCCCACCATCCTGCAGGATTTTACACTCATTCACAGCACTGACTTCCTTAAACTCCCAATAAAATCAGCAGACAACCCTGATGTTCTGGTCCCTCTGAAACCAGCCTCATCTCAGAACTAGTGTTGAATAATCCCTAAAGGACTGAATCTTTCCCTGTCCCCAGTACACAGCTACTGTAGTAAATAGATCAATCCTTTTGCAAAGGATTTAAAGAAATATTTGTAATATGTACTTGTGGCAATACAAAGGAACCCTGGCTTCCCTTTGATTCAAAGAGCCCTGGGCTTGGCAGCTGACCCACATTTAGGAAAAGGTAAGGGCCATGACTTGACCACCACATCTTTAAGGGAATTTTTGTTTTGTTTCTTTTATAGATCAAGTAAAATATTAGTGAGATGGCTGTTGATTTCAATTCTTCAGTCCCTAAAATTAGCCCCCAAAGGTACATGTAGGTCAGAACATTCTGATTACTAATCTAAGCATACCTAGCCATAATTTGGTAACATCTGGATTCTCACCTCAGCCTGTGCCATTCCAGAATTCTCTCACCTTGACTGAAATCAGGGTGCCTGTTTCAGCTACAATATCTCCCACCAGCAAGAAGAGATGTCCCACTCGGGTACTTTTCAAAGATGCTAATACACTCTCTCAGCAATCTATTTCAGAATACCTTATTGAGTAATGTGTAGTCCCTTTTGAGGGGCATATTCAATACCACCCCTAATCCCAAGAAACCAGGTCCCTCATGGGTTCCACTTCAGTCTTCCTCTGGCTGTGTGTCTCCCCATGGACTGAGATCTCTCATACAGTGATCAAAAGCTGTGGTTTCATCTGAAGGTTCAGGTAGGTGGGAAGTCGAGGCTGCCTCCCAGATCACTTACATTGTTATCGGCAGATTTCGACCCTTTATGGCATGGGTCTACAGAGTGACTCACTCTATGTCAACTTGATTCTCCCAGGAATCTGAAAAAGTGAGAGACAGCACCCCAAGATGGAAGCTGCAGTGTTTTTATAAATCTAATCTCAGAAGTGATATTGCGTCTTCTATTATTCATTAGAAGGACATCACTAGATCCAGCCCAACACAGATGGAGGGGATTACAAAAGGATGTAAATATCAGGAGGCTGGTATTGGGGCAGCTCTAGCACAACTTCCTTAGCGGGATCAGGAATATTCCCAAATTGGGATGATCTTTGTAGAAGGCAACAAAACAACACATGTCCATGACAAGTACCTAGGTAAATTAAGTACCCAAAGATTAAGGAGACCAAGGTATATCCTGAAAAAATAAGGTAAAAGGTCATAGTACAATCTAATACATTCTTCATTTCATTCTTGTTTTGTTTCTGTTTGTTTCATTTGTGTGTGCAGATAGATAGTGTCCACATGTGATTCAACAGACACAAAGAAAATCTGCCTCCCTGGGCTGAGGAAGCCTCTACCCCCAGCTCCTATGCTTTTACTCCCTTTTTCTCACACCTTGTGCATTCCAAGATTGGGAAGGTGTTCTCTGAGCATAAAGCTCTTGACTTACGGCAAACCACCCTGAGTCTATTAACACAGGAAAGTTTTCTCAGTCATTAGTACCTTGGAATGGATTTGATGGCTCAGAGAATTTGTAACATATATTTTGATTGTGAAAGAAAAATAGGAAAGAATAAATAACAGGAAGTTCCCAGGGATGATCATGACATGGTGATTCCAACCAAGGGACAAGAAGGAACATTGAGAACAGGTAAATCAAGCCATCCTTCATTTTCTTCATCATTCTGCCCACAATTTTGAGTCTGCAACAGATAATCATATTGTACTTATGTATAGGGCTTGCCTTACCTGACACTTTTTTCTTACATTGACCTAGTGAGGTAGGTATCATTTCCACTATTTAATAGAAGAGGTGAAGTGATTTGCCCAAGGTCAGAGAGCTATTTTGCTATTTTGAGACAAGGTCAGAATTACAACCAAAGGTTGTGGATTCTAATAGCAATGCTCTTTCTACTGCAATAACTTCTGGTTTCTGAAAGGAGGAGCATCAAAACTGAAGAGGGTAGGGAGTGACAAAGGGGGTTTTCCAGAATGATCACCAAGGGAAGACTCATTCACAACAAGGACAGCACCACTCCTTGTGACACTGAGAGCGCAAGTAAAACAAGTCCCTGCTTGAGGGGAAGGCAAACAGTTTTCTAGGCATTAAGGACTTTTTAATCCAATCTCGAACATTGAAGCTTTGATTAGATGGAAACAAATGAACCAGTCAACAAACAAAAAACAAAATCTTAAATACTGAGAACAAACTGGTAGTTACCAGGGGAGAAGTGGGCAGGGGATGGGGGGTGAAATAGATAAAGGGGATTAAGAGGCACCAACTTCCAGTTATAAAATAAATAAGTTGTGAGGATGAAAAGTACAGCATAGGGAATAGAGTCAATAATATGGTAATAACGCCATGTGGTGACAAATGGTGACTATGCTTACCGTGGCGAGCACTGCGTATGGAATTGTTGAATCACTATGTTGTACACCTGAAACTAATATAATATTGTATGTTAATTACTCCTTAATTTAAAAATGTTTTTAGAAAAGTCAATGGAACATTTGGGAAACGGCAGTTTAAGTTGATCGGGAAACCAGACAGTTTTGGTGCTAAAAGAATGCAGCCTCTGGAATGGAGCTTTGGCATATTCGGACTTCTAGAAGACAAGTTTCCATTCCAGAAGCAGTATTTTAGAGCCTAAAGCCACTTTATCATTTTCAGTGACCCATCCAGACACAACCAAGGATAAGGCTGATAGGAGGCTAAGCCATGAGTCTTAGATGACTCATTAAATTCTTGTTTTTATCTTCTCTTCCAAACTTGAGAGTAAGGGACTAAAAAATCTGTTGCTGAAGAAGTATGAACACACTTTTCCTGCGAAGGGCTAGATAGTAAACATTTTTTACTTTGTGGGCCAGACGGTCTATGTCACAATTATTCAACTCTACCATTCCAGGTCAAAAGTAGCGATGCAGGGGCACCTGGGTGGCTCAGTCAGTTAAGCATCTGCCTTTGGCTCAGGTCATGATCTCTGGGTCCTGGAATCGAGCCCTGCATTAGGCTCCCTGCTCAGCAGAGAGTTTGCTTCTCCCTCTCCCTCTCCCCCTGCTTGTTCTCTCTCTCTCTGTCAAGTAAATAAATAAAATCTTAAAAAAAAAAAAAAAAAAAAAAAAAACAGGCAGCGACACACCATCAGTAAATGACTAAGCATGACCAGGGTTGAACTTGCACTTGCAGGATCCAAAGAGTGAACATCTTCTGTGTTCTTGCACTCTGGGCACCTTGCTTCTCTTATCTAATTCCTGTCCTAGGCATGGCTATGTTGCAATGAAATTCTATTTATAGAAACAGTAGGGATCACAGAGTCAAAAGGTAGAAACAACCTAAATGTTTGTCAACTGAAGAATGGAAGGAAAAAAATATGGCATATTCCTGGATTAAGATGTTATCCAGCTGGGGATGTCTGGGGCTCAGTTGTTGAGTGTCTGCCATCGGCTCAGGGTGTGATCCTGAGGTCCTAAGATCGAGTCCTGCATCCAGCTCCCTGCAGGGAGTCTGCTTCTGCCTCTGCCTATGTCTCTGCCTCTCTCTGTGTCTCTCATGAATAAATAAATAAAATCTTTAAAAAAAAAAAAAGAATATTATCCAGCTGTGAGAACTGCTAAATGAAAGAAGCCAGTCACAAAAGACCATATATTATATGGTTCCATTCATATGAATGCAATACCCAGAATAGAGAAATCTATAGAGACAGAAAGTAGATTAGGGGTTGCTTAGGGGGAGAGGAAGGAAGTGGGAGATTGGGGGAACTGTAATAGCTAAAGGGTACTCATTTCTTTTTGACGTGATGAAAATTCTCTAAAACTGACTGTGGTAATGGGGGCACATATCTGTGAATATACAAAAAAGCCCATTAAATTGTATACTGTAAGTTGGTGAATTGCATTTATATGAATTATATTTCAATAAAGCTGATAAAAAAAATCAGTTGGCAGACCAGATATGGCCCATTGGGCATAGTTTGCCAAGCCTGCTCCCATATATACCTTATTAAAATTTGATCTCCTTTCATCTTCACAGCAAACCTGTGAGGCAGGTATGATTTTGGAGGCTCAGAGTGACTGGGTAACTTGCCCAAGGTCAATCTGCTGACAAGTGAAACACCAGAGTACCTGCTGACTTCAGAGGGCATGCTGTGTAGTGTCACTCAGACAAAAATATTCATTTTTTTATCTTCTCCAGAGTGCAGGTGACCCTTGAACAACACAAAGGTCAGGGTGCCAACCTCAAAAACCCTCATATAATTTTTGACTCCCCCCAAAAAACGTAACTACTAAAAGCCTACTGTTGACCAGAAGCCTTACAGACAACATAAATGGTTGATTAACACGTTTTGTATATTCTATGTATTATATGCTGTGTTCTTACAATAAAGTAAGCTGGAGAAAAGAAAATATTATTTTAAAAATCGTAAAGGAGAGGAAATACATTTTCAGTTCTATATACATTTATCAAAAAGAATCTACATGTAAGTGAATCTGCACAGTTGTTCAAAGTTCAAGTATATATGCCCAGAGCCATGCACTTGGTAAGGATGCAATAAACTGTTGTTTGCTTTGGTTTGTGCTTAGAGAGATCACATAGTGTGAGAGTTAAGAAGGCAGACACTGGGGGTGCTGGTGGCTCAGTTGGTTAAGTGTCCAACTATTGGGACCCCTGGGTGGCTCAGTGGTTGAGTATCTGCCTTCAGCTCAGGGTGTGATCCCAGGGTCCTGGGATCGAGTCCTGCATCGGGCTCCCCACAGGGAGCCTGCTTCTCCCTCTTCCTGTGTCTCTGCCTCTCTGTGTCTCTCATGAATAAATAAATAAATAAATCTTTAAAAAAAAGAAAAGTGTCCAACTCTTGATTTTGGCTCAGGTCATGATCTCAGAGCCCCGTGTCAGGCTCCGCCCTGGATATGGAGCCTGCTTAAGACTCTCCCTCTCCCTCTGCTTCTCCCTCTGCCTCGCCCCTCTTCCCCCACTCATACTCACTTTCTCTCTCTAAAATTAAAAAAAAGAAGAAGAAGAAGAAGACAGACTCTGGAGTAAGACTGCCTAGACCCAAATTCCAGCTCAGGACTCCTGCACAACCCTGAACTAATTGCTTCCCCTTGCTGGGCATCAGTTTTCTCATCTGTAAAATGAGGACAAGAGCTCTTGTCTCACAGGAATGTTCTGAGAAATTAATGAATTGTCGATATAAAACATTTACAACAGTGAATCAAATTTACTATCATTAGCTATAAGCTACACTTCCCATGGGTGCTGATTCTCTCACCGGGAGTACAATCTATCTTAATGATGGACAACTGAGGCCTCAGGACGGACCAGTGAGGAAAATCTGGGGAATAGAGGAGATGCGTGGCCCTAGTCACATCACACCACAAATGGGTCTTGCTGTTCATCCAAACCTACGACAGCCCCAAGCATCTGGCTCTCTCAAGTGCGCAGACCTCTGGGGTCTGGGCACCCCCTGGGGTAGCAGACGGAATTACTTAGGCCGGCTGGGCCTGCAGATGGGGGCACGCACTGGGCTTCAGGCCCTCAGCACCACCCAGCTTCCATTTAGCCTATAATAGCAGATATGAAAATTTCATCAGCTTTTCTGCTTTACTCTTGTGAAATATTAAACATTAATAAATTATTAAGTTCAATGTAAAATACTACAAATGTTCATAGATTCCATCAAGAGGTACTTCAGGAGCACGTTTGTTATAGGGCTATTTCAGGCAAAGCAATCTACTCTAATAAGGGGCGCCTTCTTTCTTCTTCCATTAATTTGTGCTCCTTGATAAGGAAATGTCTATTCTGGGATCCAGGGACTACAAATAAGCACACCAGGAAGCAGGAGCGTTATGTTGCTGCCTGCTCTACGTGTTCAGGGATGACTGTGGGCAGGATCTGCAGTCTGTGTATGAGGGGATGCTGACAGGGTGGGGCCCAAACTTGGGGGAAGAAGATGTGCATCCCCCAAGTGACCTTTTCTCTCAGCCCCTGAACCAGAACACTAACTTGCACCTGTCTTGTGGACGTACGGGGTTCCAATGGCCTAGGGATGGATGTTTGGTGAATTGACCAGAAGCAGCTGAGTCCGATCTGCTTCTCTAGGAGGCTGGGGCTATTCCCCAGAAAGAACTCCAGCTACCTTTGAAACTAGCTCATCTGACCACCCAGTGGGGTGGGGCATGTTCTCTGGGAAGCAAAGAGCTCATGACTTCAAGAAGAACCTGCAAAGGCCTACACCTTTGGTTGGAAGAAGGAATTCTGAGGCGAGCACTGTGGCCACTTCTCTCACCCGGCCCAGGCCTAGCCTCCTGAACACATATCTGGGCAAGAAAAAGAGAACAGAAAAAAAAAGAGCTCCAAGAGGAACCAAAACTCAAACCCCCCCTGCACCGGGCACAAGCCACTGCTTAGGGACCTCTCCGTTACAGTACGCCCTGAACCCGGAGAGAAGCACTTTCCCTTGCTTTGTCATGGGTCACCATATAGCTCAGCACACAGGTGACAGTCAGCCACAGACGGAACACCGGACACAGCACAGCGGGGAGTGACAGTGAGGCCTGGTGGCACAGCCCCTCCTGGGATGGCAGCACAAGACAGAGACGGAGTCGAGCAACACAAGGAAGCTATGGGGCAGACAGAAGTGCCTTGCCGAGCCTCCCCCGGGGCAGCCCTGCTCGCCCACCTCCGCCCCCCAGACCTGAGGCTGCCCCTTGTACCTCCTCCTTCTACCTAACCCTGGGACGTCCTCCTGTCCAAGTGTCCTTCCATCCTGCCTCTGTTTCTCTTGAACTCTCTGTCTCTGTATGTATCTGTTGATACAATTTATTTTTTTTTAATTTTTATTTATTTATGATAGTCACACACAGAGAGAGAGAGAGGCAGAGACATAGGCAGAGGGAGAAGCAGGCTCCATGCACCGGGAGCCGACGTGGGATTCGATCCCGGGTCTCCAGGATCGCGCCCTGGGCCAAAGGCAGGCGCCAAACCTCTGCGCCACCCAGGGATCCCCAATTTATTTTGTAAATCACAGTAACATCCTACCCAGCAGCAAAGAAGGGTGTAACAGGAATGGGTTTGCCCATAACTAATAGAAAACTCTCCTGCCATAGCTTAGCACCTGACAGCAATTCTTGCACGCTGCACACTCGCCCGGTGGTGGGAGGACGTGAGAAATCAGGTCCTTCGTTCTTGCAGCACTTTTGATATTTCTTAGTGTGTTGGGGTTTTTCCCTCCTGTGGATACTTCAGGCCACTGCTCTAGGCCTCATGTCCCCCAATATAACATCAAGTACAGAAAATCTGACTTCAGTGGCTGGAATGAATGGGGCCTATTTTCTTCACGTAATGAGAAGTCCAGAGGCAAGCAGGCTGCCAACAACCCCGGCACCTTCCGTGCTTCCACACTCCCTCCTTTTCGGGTGAGCTTTCTCAATGCTGTCAGTTCGTGGTAACAAAATGGTTGTTGTAGTCCCAGACATCACATCTGCCTTTGAGGTAGAAGAGGGAAAAGTGGGCAATGCCAGCTGCAGCTTCATAAAACCCTTTTTATCAGAAAAGCAAAAGACATATTCACTGGAGACCTCAGGAAAGGCATGGAAGCTCGCTGACCCTCAGTTTCCATGCGATCTGGGGATAACGCACACCCCTGCAGAGCTACTGTAAGGAACAAGCTAGATAATACAAGTCAAAGTGCTGTGAAAATCATAAAGGACAATGGCAGCATTTCCTCACGTGTGTTTCAAGAATAACAAACAAAAATGCCTCTGTGCAGTCTTTCCCACTACCCTCCCTCCTTCCAGAGTCTTCTTTGTATTGCCAACTCAGTGGCCCTCATTCACCTACAGCATCCCAGCAGCAGGCTGAGAATTTGGAGGGAGGCAGTCTGCAGGGGTTAGATCCCAGGCGCTCTGCAGGGTAGGAAGGTCGCAGGTGAGGAGAGCAGGATGGAGGGAAAGGGGGAGGAGGTGAGTTGGGAGGCGTGTTAGTCAGCTCAGGGGGCCATCACTAATACCACAGACTGGGGGCCTGAAACACAGGCATTTATTTTCTAATAGTTCTGGGGGCTGCAGGTCTGACATGAAGGTGTAAGCAGGTTGGTTTCTTCTGAGGCCTCCCTCCTTGGCTTGTAGACAGCGCCTTCTCTCTGTGTCCTCACATGGTCTGCCCCGTGTGTGTGTCTGTGTCCTAACCCCCCATTCTCATGAGGACACCATCCTATTGCACTAGGAACCCTCCCCCCCATGACCTCAACTTAACCTCAGCTGCCTCTCCAAGGACCCTGTCTCCAAAAGCAGGCACCTTCGGAGGGACAGGGTGGGGCAGCACCACGAGAGGTGGTGGAAAGAGACAGGTTCAAAGCCATCATCCAGCCCACCACACCCCACACCGCCCATGCATGCATGCCCCACCTGTCCACCTTTCCCCACTCCCTCCTGTCAGGACAAACCACCATGGAGGAGAGCCTCTGTGGGAGGAGAGAGGGAGGTGGGACAAAGAACTGCCCCGCCACTGCCAGGGGTGGGAAGGGCTAGGGGAGAAAAGAAGGGCATCTGGGGGAGCCTTGCAGGAAGCTCCAGCTACTCCTCAGGGCTCTACACACGGCTGAGCTGGGGAGACACACCTTGGCTGAGCCCACACAGTATGTGGGTGACCCAGGAACATTAGTTCCTGGAGAAATGAAAAGGGGTTGGTTCCTTAGAAAAGGTTAGACATGGGTATTTACCCCAAAGATAACAGATGCAGTGAAACGCCGGGACACCTGCACCCCATGTCCATAGCAGCAATGTCCACAAGAGCCAAACTGTGGAAGGAGCCACAGGTGAATGGAATGGATAAAGATGTGGTCTATTTTTCACTAAAGCATTACACAGCCATCAAAGACGATGAATACCCACCATTTGCATCGACCTGGATGGAACTGGAGAGTGTTATGCTGAGCGAAGTAAGGCAATAGGAGAAAGATAATTATCATATGGTTTCATCCATACGTGGAATATAAGAACTAGTGAAGGGAACTATAAGGGAAGAGGGGGAAACTGAGCGGGGGAAAATTAGGGAGGAAGATAAACCATGAGAGGCTCTTAACTCTGGGAAACAAACAAAGGGTTGCAGAAGGGGAGGTGATAGGGTGACTGGGTGACAGGCACCGAGGAGGGCACTTGATGGGATGAGCACTGGGTGTTATACTATATGATGGCAAATTGTATTTAAATAAAATAAAATAAAGAAAAAGTCAGACGAAGTGTTGAGGCAATGCTGGCTGCAGTGATAGGAACCTGGTCCTCTGGACGGAGCCTCTGGGCACCGACCGTGGGCCTGAGCACAGCAGACAGTGTGCTGTCCCCACCCGCTCCACCTCTGGTGGCCGGAGCCACCCCCCCCCCGCCGCCCCCCATCTGTCTCCATACCAGTATTCCAAGGAAAGTCACTTGGAAATCGGAACACTTCCCAAAGTAAGGGATGATGGCATTCTCGAGCCAGTCCCAACTTTAAAACCCACTCAGTTCAACAGAATCACACGCCTGGGCTCTTGCCTTCAAGGGGTTCCCACCTTTTCTCAGTGCATCTTCCACACTGTGAGGTGCACCTGCCCACGTGCCTTGTCAGGACCTCTGACGAGGTGTTCCTGCCTCCAGACTCCCTGTTTCTCCCACCCAGTCACCCACGAGGTCCTCATGAGGGAGGCGTCCTACTGCTTGATGAAAAATTCAGCAGCAACATTACTGACCAAGGCAGAGGTATGGAGCGTGCCAGGGAGGGGCCCAGAGTCCCCCTCCCGTCCCTCCCCACCCCGAGTCAGCCCAGTTCACATGCCCGACCTCAGAGATGCTGAGAGCCTATGTGGCACCTTTGCACAAATCAAAAAAGATTCTCCTTCAGACACTTCATTTCCATGTATCGTAAAACTGTCATCATTTTCTGATATGTATTAAAATGAGACATTTTACTTCCACTTTCCCGAATTGTCATACTAGATGTATAAATCTACGGCTTCTATTATGTGAACGGTACTCTCTTTGATGTGGTGTGGCATCCTTGAGCAATGGACAGCCTGCACAACTGTACACAGAGGCCCTGCCCAGCCCCCTATCTGCTAGTGCTAGGGTTGTACCCTGCAGCCTGGGCCCCCTCCCTCTCCTTCTAGTTGTTCACAGAACCACCCTTCCATACACCCAAACACACACACACAGGGATGTATGAGCCCAATGCTCGCCTGGGTTCCAGAACCGCTTGCTGCTTGGATGCCTTCCTTGTGGAGCCAAACCAGCACCAGAGGTAGCCTGACCCACCTTGCACATCAGAGAGGCCACCTCCTGCCCACAGGGAAACCCCTGGAGGCCAATGTCCTCCCCCCAACCACCACCACCCCATCTGTCATCTGTCCAACCTTCCTCCCCCAGGATGAATCTAAGTCTCAGGGGGAAGAATACAAGCCCCCAGCACGCCTCAGTGCTTTGCTCAGAGCCCCATCCCTCAGACTGGGTACCTGATGCCCCAGGCAAGTACCTGGTTCCCTTTTCTGGTCCCCACAGCTCCCATAAGCCTCCACTGCTTTGCTTACCCACTGGTGCCTCAATTTCTTGTTTCTGTCTGTTACGCCCAACGGAAGGATGGGCTCCTCAAAGATGGGCCTTTCTTCCCTCCATCCTTGTGGTTTCAGGGTTACACCAAGCCCTACAGAGCTGGCCACAGGACGGAGCCAAGGCCAACAGCAACGAAGCTTACGTCACTCTGCACTTTCTTGGTGTCGAGCACGGTGAGCTCAGCGCTAGGGAAGCAGGATATACAAAGGGCAAGATTCTGTCCTCAAACTCAGAGGAGGGTGTGGGCAGAGAGACTGGGCTCTGGGGGCCCCTTCCAATGTCGTGATGTTTAAGAAGGAAGCTACTTTGCTTTTAGGGCAAAGGATACTGCTTGTGTCTTACATTATCCTGCTTCTGGAGAAAAATGTCCTCCGAGGGCCATCAGTGCCCTCCCGACAACAGGCCTCCCTGGTGCCTGATTTTCATATTCCTCTTGGCTTCACCCTCACGGAGGACTCAAGGAGGCCTCCTTCCTTCCCCGGGGAGTAGAAGTAATGGATGCCTAATTCAATTGCTCTCACACCGTAAAGCACCAGCTAATAAAAAGCATTTATAGAAAATTCAGTGGAGAACTTTACATCCACACTCCCCCAGTAAAAGCCCGATCATCTCCAAACGTTACGTGCTCACGTAGGTCCAAGTGGCTGCCTGGGCCCAGCTCCAAACTCACCAGAGCGTCCAACCGCTGTCAGCGCGGCCTGCTCACTTCTCCACTCTGCGGCCCTCGCGTTTGGTGGCGGCCAACCTTGCCCTGGCCAGGCCTTAGGGCCGGGTGTGGGCCTCTGCGTGCTCCCCCGGCCCCCCGACAGAAGGTGATCATTCCTCACCTTTGCACAGAGCGCTCTTACGGCTCGATGTCAGGGCCAGCCACGCTGCCTTTGTACCGTGCACCCCTGTGCTAAGCTCAGGTCGTTCACCTGTTCATCCTGAGAAGTGAGTCCCATCAGTGAGACAGGGAGCTGAAGCAATCTGCCCAAAGCCACACAGGGTCGGGCTCCGGACACCAGGCTCTTCAGCACTGTGGTCTAGTGCCGATCACATTAGTAGATGGATCTGATTTGTGGCTGACACTTTGGGTGATTGGCAACCCCCACACCCTGCCTCCTGCCCCACGGCTCCGCCACCTCCAGCCCCACCTTCCTGCTGGGTCCTACAAAGAGAGGTGAGCATCTCAGAGCCCATCTGACCATTTCCCCAGGGTCCCAAAACTCAAGCATCCCAGCCAGAGAGCTGGCTGTATCCTTCCTGGGGCCAGCTGAAGGCAGGGATGACCTTTGGCTGTATGCCCTCCGGAGAGCCCTGGCACCTGGGGCCCCTCTGGGAACGGATGGGGAAAGCCCCCGGTCAGTTTGCCAGGCCTCCCCAGACACATCAGCGGCAGGGCGTGTTCAGCCCGCAGGGGTAGAGAAGGTATGGCCACCTTATCCCATTCCCACCACCCAAGTCTCCGTTCCCGCTGAGGACATTCAAGGTGGGGGCAGTCACCCCATCCATGTCTCAGACAGGGCTGGTATTGAGTGGAGGGAGGGCTGGAGGAAGGCTCCAAGGGTGACATAAGGAAACTGAGGTTTCAAGGGTTGTTTCTGATTTGCCCAAAGCCTCAGAATTACATAGAAGCCCAGTTAGGATTCAAAGTACCATTGACTGATGCCCAACCAATCCTCCTGTCCTTAAACCCAGAATAAAACCCAGGGTGCTGGCTGCACGCTCTTCCAGGCACTGCAGCCTGGAGACAAGGCAAGCCACTCAGAGCTCCCACATGCCTGCCATGACCTCTGTCCCCATCCTGCCTCTGTCCACTTTGCTTCAATGTCTCACGCATCTCCTCACTCAGAAGCCATCCCCAAATCCTGAGGTGCACAAACTGTCCCCTGGTCCATGGCTTTATGGCTCCAACACTCACCTGCTGTCTCTCTCACCACCCTGCATAGACACCTGCTTCAGCTCTGCCTTCTCACAGGACTGGGCTCTTAGAGGGTGGGGTGTGTGGTTTCAGCATCTCCTGCTCCCAGTACGGGGGCTGGTACCCACGTACAGGAGAAATACAGCCTCACACTTTGGACCTGGGTGTGGAAGCCTTAGCATGCTGGCCCAGGGAGGCAGCTGAAAGAGCTGGAAGGAAGGGTGGTGTATACCCACAGCTGCTCGCCTTCCTGTTTCTTTGTCTCTCCAAACCCCAGTCTCCACCCTCCTCAATCCTCCACCCTCTCCCATCCTAAATAGCATTTCTCAATGAACTCTTTCTGGTGAGTCCAAACTGACTGATTGAGGAAGAACCATTTCCCAAGGCAGCATGTTAGACCTACAGGAGTTGTGGTATCCACTGGGGATTGCTTTTGCCCAGCGAGGACCCCTTGGAAGGGCCTCGGGAGGACCCTAGGCCAAGAGGAAGGGACTGGCTGGGGCCATGCAATGCAACAACACCAGGCTGTGCCTGGCTCTCCTCAGGCCACATGAGCCTGGACAGAGAGCAAATGGTAATGTTCAACCACCAGAAGAGACAAGATGGCTTTGGGCCACCCCAGGAACCAAATCAGGACTGTAGGGAAAGTTCCCGGGAGACTAAGAAAGAACATTCCAGAAATCAGAACTTTTTAACTAGACTAAAGATGCCAGCTCAGGGGGTTACCTGGGGGGCTCAGCTGGTTAGGTGCCTTCCTTCAGCTCAGGTCATGATCTCAGGGTCCTATGATCGAGCCTCACACGAGGCTCCCTCATCAGCGGAGGGCCTGCTTCTCCTTCTCCCTCTGGCCCTCCCCACCGCTCATGCTCCTTCTCTCTCTGTCAAATAAATAAAATATTTTTTTTAAAAAGATGTCAGCTCCATGAGAGAAGGGACAATCTTGGTCTCAGTTGTCACTCTATCCCCAGCTTGGAACAGTGACTAACTAGCACACAGAAAGTACTCAATGATACCTGAATGAATGAATGAATGAATGGATGGATGGGTGACCCGTGGACATGATGAGCTCACCCTCAAAGGACACACGAACACCATCTGCCAAGCAGAGGGCCCTGGCGAGTGCTAAGTCAACGGTGGACAGATGCATGCCCTCCAAGAAGCATTCTCAGTCTGGGACACGATGACCCATTGGCACTGGCCCCGTGAGTCTGTAACCCACTGCTCGGGAGTGGCCCTTTGTATTCTCCCGCTGTGAGCTCTGCAAGTCAGCCCAGTGCACATCCACAGCCCAGGTACCATCATGTCTGGCTCCTGGTTCATTCTAGGCCACGCCCCACGAAGCGACTCAAGTTCTAGCAGGGTTTTGAGATGATTCGGTATGTTTTGAAGGCAAATTACAGCCCCTATCTGTTTCTTAGTCAAACCTGATAGTACTAAAATCATGTAAGGAATGAGGGGGTTGGTCTATAATGTTATCTAACTATTGGAATCCAATTTTATAAGCAATTCCTGTCATATAAACTCTATTCCCTAGGCCTAGGGTCCTAATGTTTCAGCAGATCTTGAATGTCTAATTCCTACATCTCTGAGGCTTCATTTTAAAGTTTGCTGGTAACTGCAGTGAACAACCTTGGCACCCTTCCTGACGCATGGCGGGAACCTTATTATGTGCTAGCTGATGAACAATGCGGGAGAGAAACAACATATTCAATTTGGCACAGTGTTATCATGGGTGACTGGGTGCCCATGAGCCCCCAAAGCCAACTGAAAGGCATGACCTATAAAACCAAGAGGATTATGCAGACAATGGTCTGCCAGGGGCCCTTAGACATCATCCAGTTCACTCCACAAAGAACAACAGGGAGCCTCGAGTTGGGGAGACAGACAAGCCCAGGATACACGCTGGCTGTACCACGTACCAGCTCCATAACCTTGGTCAGGTTGCTTCACTTTTCCAGACTTCAAGTTGCTATTCAGTTAGTGGAGCTAATTGCTCACTACTTCATGGGATGCTGGTGAGAACGTGTCTCTCATAGACCAAGAAGTAGTGGCTGTGACTTTCCAGGTGAGGAAGCTGGCCAGCACCAGACCCCTAGAGCATCCTCACAGGGTGTGTCCTTTTGGGGAACAGGCTAGTTCCCAGAGACTCAGAGGCATCTCCTAAGTCCCAGCAATGAGGATTAGAGACCTGGGGCTCAGTGTCATTCCCCTACTCCCCCTGAAGAATTGACAATTCCAGGGCACCTGGGTGGCTCAGCGGTTGAGCGCCTGCCTTCAGCTCAGGGCATGATCCTGGGGTCCTGGGATCGAGTCCCGCATCGGGTTCCCCACAGGGAGCCTGTTTCTCCCTCTGCCTATGTCTCTGCCTTTCTGTGTCTCTCATGAATAAACAAATAAATAATCTTAAAAAAAAAAGAATTGACAATCCAGTCCCTGCCCCTCTTCCTCCTCTCCTCTGCTTCTAGAATGTCAGGGAGGTTTTCTGGCCTTGTGGGGTTCCTGGGAGCTTGCTGGAGAGTCCCTTGTCACAGCTCCAGTCCCAGCAGGCTAAGGCCTTGAGGAGGTTTGATTTTTGTATTAGATGAGCCCAATGGGGTGAAGAGAAATTCCACCTCCTCCAGCAGCTCCCTCAGAAGCATTTGCTTCATCAAGCCAACCGCGATTAAGTAATTTACTTTTTTTCTTTACTCCACGCTGGAGAGGCATTGTCTAAATCAGTGCCTTGTCCAATTAAAGAAAACACTTCTTGGCAATAGTTTCCGGCAGGGCTCTTATGAGGCGTGGAGGAGCCTGGCTTTGGGAGAGAACACAGGTGACGGTGCTGACATTTCAATTAGCTTTACTTTACTTGGGGGAATTTATGTCTTTCTCTGGCATCATTACATCCCGAGCTTGTCTGCAAATCCTCCCACCCTTCAAAGTCACTCTCTGGCCTCACCTCCTCCTACAGGAAGCCTTCCCCAGTCCCTCACCCCTTGTCTCGATGACCCTCTCTGTTCTGACCTCTTACGACACTATTACTCTGTTCTGAGGGCCTCTGATGAAAAGGCTACTTTCTCACGTAGCCTCCAAAACCAGCCAGTTCTAGAACATACGCCCATGCAAGGCTACCTGCAGGAGGAAAGCACCTGTGTTTTCATAGACTGTGGAGAAAAGTCACGAGCAGCAGCGGGGCCAGAAAGCACGCCAGCTCCTGATGAATCCCCATGAGCAGATGGCACAGGGGCCTGGTGTCCCCCAGCCCCGGCCAGAACACCCAGTGCCAGCACGAGGAGAGGCACGAGGAAGGCTGTCAGGGGGCACCTGCGTGGCTCAGTCTGTTAAGCATCTGCCTTCTGCTCAGGTCATGATCTCAGGGTCCTGAGATGGAGCCCAGATCAGGCTCCCTCCTCATCGGAGAACTGCTTCTCCCTCTGCCTCTCACCCTGCTTATGCTCTCTATCTCTCTCTCTCTCTCTCAAATAAATAAAATCTAAAAAAAAAAAGAAAGAAGAAAAGAAAAAAAGAAAAGAAAAAGAAAGAAGAAAGAAAGAAAGAAAGAAAGAAAGAAAGAAAGAAAGAAAGAGAAAGAGAGAAAGAGAGAAAGAAAGAAAGAAGAAAGAAAGAAAGGAAAGAAAGAAAGAAAGAAAGAAAGAAAGAAAGAAAGAAAGAAAGAAAGAAAGAAAGAGAGAGAGAGACAGGCTGCCAGGGAATGGTGGGCCTTTGCCCCTGCCCACTAGCAGCCATGAGCCTAGGTTCTGGAGTTGGGCTGCCTCAGTTCAAATCCCACTCCTCCCTTTGCCTCTCTCTGAGAACCAATTTCCCATCCTTTACAATAAAGACTAAAATAGCTCCCACATGGATGAAACTTGGAAGATATTATGCTACATAAAATAAGCCAGTCACAAAGGGAAAAGACTATATGATTCCACTTATGCCAAGAGTAGTCAAATTCATAGAGGCAGAAAGTAGAAGGGTTGCCTTTGCCCGTCATCCTCCATCCACTGCCCTTGCCTCGTACGTTCCCGCCAGGGTGAGCCTGGCTTCTGAAATAACTCCTAGGTTCTGGCACCAAAGTCATGATCAACTATAATAAGGATGATGAAAAAAGTGAGGCTGAGAGAAGAAAATTAACATGCTCGGGTCCTTGTGGCTGGCAGATGCAGAGCCAGGATTCAATGCCAGTTCTCTCTAACCCCAAAGTCTAAATTCTTCCTAAGTGGCCATGCTCTCACTCTAAAAGGAAAGAATAAATAGCACCCAGTTATTCTCACTCAAAGTTATCCCTCCAACACTGTGAAATAAGACTAAACTGTCTTCTTAGCTGCCCCTCACTCCTGTCAGCCCCATCCCCTCTCTGGAAACTGAGAGAAATGCAACTCAACTTCTTTTCTCGGACTTTCTTCACCACCACTATCCCTCGCCTACTTCTAGAACACCTCTATTCATCCTTCAAAACACAAATAATGGGACTCCTGCATGGCTCGGTGGTTGAGCCTCTGCCTTTGGCTCAGGTCGTGATCCCAGAACCCCAGGACGGAGTCCCACATTTGGCTCCCCACAGGGAGCCTGCTTCTCCCCTGCCCGTGTCTCTGCCTCTCTCTGTGTCTGTCATGAATAAATAAATAAAATCTTAAAAAAAAAAAAAAAACAAATAACGTGACCCCCTTTGACAACACTTTGTAGATGCCCCCACTCCTTAGGCCAGATTAGATATCCTTCCTCAATGTTTCTAGCCTTTTCTCTATCCTCCTACTTTTAACTTTACTTGTAGTTCATGTCTGTTTCTCCACACAGCATTCTTGGCTTCTTAAGGGCTGTGTCTTACTCATAAAAACCCAAAAACAGGGTGCTTTTTTTTTTTCCTTTGGCTTTTTTCCCCAGTCTAGGGAGCCAATCTTAGACAAACAGATCCCAAACACAAGGCTGGAAGGAGCAGGGAAAGAATATAAGCTGAAGGCCTTCTAGAACTTGAAGGTGCAATCAAGCCCAGATTTTGAGAATTAAAATGTCTGAGCTTGGTCGACATCATGGATTTCAAAAGTGCACAAGACCCTGCAAACCGTATTCAACTTTTGTTTCAAGGATTATTTTCAGCTGCCTGTTTTGTCTAAAATAACTGCCCCATCTCCTTCCCCCATCAGCACCCAAGCTCCTCCCAGATAAAGACCTTGGAGGCAGACTTGTGGCCTCTCCGAGCTTCCCTGTCAGAAGCCCCAGGTGTGAGAATCACAGGCCCTCTGGACAACTCAAGCATTTCGTGATGTTTTTTCCTTGAAGCAAAAGGAAAGGTGATGACATGCACAGCAGTGTTAATGCAACATTGAGATAAAAAAAATAAATTATTCATAAGCATGAAAATAATGTCAAGGTGCTGCTAATGTTTTAATTACAGACAGTAATATTCCTTTTTGCAATAATGGACTTTCTGAGCAGTCACGGAAAACAACGTATTCCTGTGAGAGCATGGGCAAGGGCGCAGCCACTGCAGGCTGCGCGTTCACATGGGTGAAAGGAAGCCCCAGCCCCTGGACCCAAAAGCCAGAGACAGTTCCTCCATCAGCAGCTTATGCAGGGAAGTCTAACATTAAGTATTTTCTGCCTTGGCTGCTTATTAGATTCCCCCTGGGAAGTTTCTTTTTAAAAAAAAAAACAAGCCCTAAGCCCCAGCCCCAGCCCCAGAGGTTCTGTTGCAACATCCTGCTGCCCCCCGCCCCTGGCTGGCCATCCCCACCGCCACCACCCTCCCCCGTGCTGTCACTATGTCCTGGGCTCTCGTCCCTTCACACAGGAATACTGCCCAAGCCCTCGCTGTGCCTGGTCCTCCCCCACCCCCACCCCTGTGATCGCTCCTGCACCCTAAAAGGGACCAGAGTTCGCTGTGATGAGGAAGACATAAGGACTGGACAAATGGGATGGGTTTGGGGAACACAGGAACCTCCCTGTGGTGGCATGTGGCCACCAAGAGGACAGGGAAGCCCCAGTGAGGAGATCTGGCACCTGGATATGGTCATTCCAGTTACTCGGTGACCAAAGCACCACCTGCTCCGGGCAGATCTTGTGCTAGACACACAGGGACAGAGAAAAAAGACTCTCAGTCATCCGGAGCCCTGGGTCCAGGGAAGAAAACCAGCACATACACAGAGTACTCGGCTGTGCGTGTGACCACTGCCCTCAAGGAGGGCACCCAGGGCGGTGGGGGTCCAGAGGTGGCACGTGGCCCCACCTGCGGGGTCAGCGAGGGCTCCCAGAAGAGCTGATGTTCCTGGCTGTATCCCTTGGACTTGCGGAGCATCTCCCACAGCCTCCCTCCTTGAAGCTTCACGCCCTCGCCATCTCATGGATGCCACCTTCCCTTCCTTTGGCCCCAAACTCAAGAGGGAACCAGAATCACCCAGAGGGCTGTTGAAACACAGCTTACTGGGTCCCTCCCCCACAGTCCCTGATTCCCGGGTCTGACTGGGGCCTGGGAACCTGCATTTCTAACAAGTGCCCAAGGGGCGTTGACACTGCTGGTGCAGGGGCCACACTTTGAGAACTCTTGCTTCTCACCTTGGCGTGTATCAGAGGCACCAGAGGAGCTTTCCAGACCTCCCGTCCCTGGCACACCCCAGCCATTCTGATCTCAGAGGTCTGGGCCAGGGCCTGAGCCCTGGAAGGTTAGGAAAGCCCCCGGGGGATGCCTACGTGCATCTGTCCAGCCGCTGTCTCACGTCTGTCCAGGCGCTCTGTCCAGCCTTTCCTAGCCCACACGTCCAGCTCCCCCGCAGGCCCCCCACTGCGTCAACCACACCCCATGCTGGCTCTGGCTCTGGCTCTGCGTTCCTTCCCCACGTCGGCTGCCGGCGAGCTCTGGCCCCACAGCCCATCCTCCCCTCCTCCCCCACACCCTACCCACAGTCCTCCCGGGGCCCTGCTCCGCTCCATCCCTGTCGCACACCTGCTCTCCCTGCAGGTGGAGGACCAGGCCTCGTGTTCGTTGGTTTCTGTGTCCCAGCCTGGGAGGTGCTGGGCCCACGTGGGGGCTCACTGGCACCTGAAGGAGTCCTGAAATGATCACCCTTCCCCTGGGACCAGGCCCGGGGGGCAAAGTCAGCCGCACACACTAGGCGGGAGGTGAGAAAGGCAGCAGTTTGGCCTGCTGGGGAGGAGGAGCAGAGGTGAAGACAGCGATCTTCAAGCACCCGAAGGCCAGACAGCAGGACGGCAGGGAAGGAGCCTCCTCGCGGCCCGGGGGCGCCCACTGAGGCGCCAGGTGGACGCAGGAACAGGCAGGTCCCGGCCAGGTGGGGAGCCCGGGTCGGGGCCCGCTGTTCCCGAGGGGCCCGGCGCTTCCAGGAGGCTTCTAGGCCGAGAGCTCCTTCGGCTGGGGACGCTAAGAGGTTTCAGGCACCTTGGAAGGGCCTGGGAAGCAGCCCCATAAAGCTGTTGGGCGGGGAGGGACACAGATGGACCAACAGCCTTACAGGGTGGGAGGCCCTATTCTGGAGGCCAGGCTGGGGCCCGCTGCCCTGCCCCCCCGCTTCCAAATCTTCCCCTGCGGCCCAGAAAACCTCCTTTTATGCTGACGCAAGCTCGGGCAGCTTTCAGCACTAAATTAGGGTTTGTCTCCACTTGGTGCAAGAACATTAAGATAATTAATCAGAAAATTCCATATTTGTTTAATTCCTAAGGCTGTAATTATCAGGTACAATAAGCAGAGAGCGGAAAAGAGAGTGTGCGGGATGCTCTCCTTCACTCCCCTCCACACATTTAAACCCAATTTGGTTAATAGTACCAAAAAAAAAAAAAAACCCGTTGAATGAGTACTGGTCTCCCTCCCCCCGGCCCCAAACATTTGCAGCAGCAGCGCCTCAACACGTGGTCCTGGCCCGGGGGCACCTGAGCACCTGTTAGAGAGGCAGGTTGGGGCCCAGCCCGAGGCCCGGGGCGGGACCTGGTCGGGTGATGACTCTGCTGCACTGGGATGCGCGACTCTGGGGCTCCCTGCCAGCAGGTGCCTTCCCGTGCATCACCCCGCAGCCTCCCACCACACCCGTGTGAATCAGCACTCTTCTGGTTTCACTTCAGGGGAAGCAGGAGCACAGGGGTCAGCCCCGCCAGACCTCATGTGACCAGAAGAGACCCAGGTGGGCCTCACGCACACGCAGGATGTCTGACCCCGCACTGCGGTCCCTGCTGCTCTCGCATTTCACTCTCCCTGCTGCCTCTCTACTCCCACACACCCCAGGAGACTTGGCCATCTCCTGGGTGGCTCCTCGGGCCCACAGGGGTCATCTTTCTGCTGCCATGGAACCCAGACCTTCCTGTCAGCCTCAGGGGATGCTCCCTGCTGCGCCCACTCTTTATTCCCCTGGCATCAAGGATGGGGGGGGTTCTTCTGAATTTTTTTTTGGTGGGGGGATGGTTGTTCTAGAAAGACAGATACTCTTCTTTACCTTTGATCCTTCCCCTACCTTCAGGGGAAGTGGTCCTAGCACATGGTTTCCTGTCTTCCTAGCTCACCTACCATTAATTGTACAGCCTTAAATTGAAATTGTGAAACTGTGACTTCCACACCTGCGGACAAGCCAGACAGCTAGATGTCCTCCTTAATACGCAAATTTTCTCTACTTAGTGTTGAATTTGGGCAGCCAAGCAGGAATTCATACTCAAGCAATAAGCAGTCATCTATTCCTCCATGTGAACGATGGACTTGAGATTCAGTAGGAAACTCCCCACATGGTGATAGAGCTGGTGCCAATGACACAGGCGATGTGCTGACCAGGACACGAGAGAAAACAAGGAAGTGCATGCTCCTTCCTCCCAGGGAGTGACTCGAAAACAAAGGGATTCACAATAAGCTGGAGTGTTGGGGTGGGGGGGCGGGGCATGGGGGCCCTGGGGTGGTCCAGATGAGCTGCTTCAGCTCTGGGAGAACGTCTATGTAGAAATGCTGAAGTTCACTGGACTTCCTCCAAGTGGTGGAGGCTCAAGCCTCTGATAACCCGCCCCAGCGAAGCTGCAGAAGCTCTGAAGCCGTGAGTGCAGGACAGGGCTCACCTTGTCCCCAGGTAATGCTGCAGAGACCCACGAGGGAGGGAAAACGGGGATACCTTGGAAGTGAAGGAAGTATGAGCCTTTGTTCTCATACCAGAAGTGACAAGGAGAGAATGGGGGAATGTAGAAGGAAGCCACCACGTGTCCAAAACAAATAGACCAAAACTAAGTAACGTAATGACAGACCTACCTCTGTGTAAGAATGGAATGGGAGGGACGCCTGGTGGCTCAGCAGTTGAGCGTCTGCATTCAGGTCAGCCCATGATCCCGGGATCCTGGGATCAAGTCCCACATCGGGCTCCCCGCAGAGAGCCTTCTTCTCCCTCTACCTCTGTCCCTGCCTCTCTGTGTCTCTCATAAATAAAAATAAATAAATAAATACATACATACATACATACATACATACATACATACATAAACAAACAAACCTTTTTAAAAAAAGAATGGAACAACAAAAAAAGAATGGAACAGGGAAATAATAATGCCTGTGTATGAGCGTCCCTTGTGCTGAGTGATTTCCATACATGGTCTTGTTTAATACAGCGTCCTTCTAGTAGGAGTTATTCCTCCCGCTTTGCAGATGAGAAAACTGAGGCTCTATCACATCTGCTGCTGTGGGCTTTTCCCTCAATACCTTTGCTCCTTCCCAATCTCCTCGTCCTTGAGGTCAGCAGTCTTAGGTTCTGGTTGGCTGTGCTCCCAGAGAAAAGCCTCCTCTTCAAAAGCTGCCTCCATCCAACCGGTCACAACAGGGGAAGCCAGGTGTAGTCCTGGGCCTCTCCCTCCCTCCCACCTGCTACATCCGGTGCATCACCAAGCCCCAGATGCTGAATTCCACTCAGGCTTCTGATGACTTAATTCCTCAGGCAGAGCAAACTGTCACTTCCCTTGTGTGGCCTCAGTGACTTCTTGTGCTCTCAGGGGAGCAGTAGAGCAAAGGCCTCCCAGACCTGCCTCATCACCCCCTCTTCCCCTCTAGTTCCCTCCATTCACCTGTAGACCCTGCGACTGCAAAGCTCTCCTGTGCCTCCGGCTCACATACACACTGACCCCTGCCTGAGCCAGCCTCTTCCTCCCCTCCTGTCCTGAGCTAACTACTCAAACCTTTCCTGACTTATCCAGACTGAGTCCAGGGGCTGTCCTCTGTGCACCCCTGTCCCCTCACTCACCTCATCAGAGCATTTTCCATATGCAAAGGACTTGCCCATGTGCTTATCTGTTCCTGATGAGACCCAGGTCACTGAGGACAGGGCCTGTGTCTTACTGACCATGGGAACCGGCCCCTGACGGAGCCTGGGGGATTGCAGGCACGATGAGTGGAACAAACCAATCAATGATCAGGGTCTTCTAGGGCCAAGCCCTCAATGGCAGAAGGTGGCCTGTTGTGTCCTGTCAGTGCCCTCCAGCCAGAGACCACCAGGGACTAGCCTGCAGTTGAACCATGTTGGGTTCAGTAACTCATTGCAACAAAGGAAAACACCTTGGGGGACTACAAGGCATCTCACGGAAAGCGTGTTAAAAAGGACTTGGAGAATTTGAACTGTGTTACCTGATTTGGGGGAGGGCTCAGTGAAGCAGGCTTTGCTCTGGACTGGAAGCTGAGAGGAAGCAGGGGTAATTCTCTGACTGGCTGTTTTACTAAATCTTATTTGAAAGGTGAGGGAAAGGGGACACCTGAGTGGCTCTGGGGTTGAATATCTGCCTTTGGCTCAGGTCCTGATCCTGGGGTCCTGGGGTCAAGTCTTGAATCGGGCCCCCCACAGGGAGCCTGCTTCTCCCTCTGCCTGTGTCTCTGCCTCTCTGTGTGTGTGTCTCTCATGAATAAATAAATAAAATCTTTTAGAAAGAAAGAGAAAGAAAGAAAGAAAGAAAGAAAGAAAGAAAGAAAGAAAGAAAGAAAGAAAGAAAGAAAGAAAGAAAGAAAGAAAGAAAGAAAGAAAGAAAGAAAGAAAGAAAGGAAGGAAGGAAGAAAGAGGAAGGAAAGAAAGAGAGGCTAAGTGTACAATTGGTAGAGAACCACCAGTCACTCTCATTAGCCAGGGTGGGGGGATGTTTGCCAATCTTGTGGCTTGAAGACACTCTTGTTTCAGAGTTCAGACATTACAGAAGGGGATGGTTTTTGCCTGGACCCCTCACTGTCTGATTGTCAGACCCCTGTGACATGGTTTGTGTTCAACAGAAGCTGTGGGTGCTCTGCTGCAGAGACTGCTCTTCTCTCTCCAGGCCTTTTTGCCAACCAATCCTGCAACCAAGTGGCCTAGCACAGCCACAGGGTCTGGAGGCTTAGCCCAGTTCTGTGCTTCCCCTTCAAGCCCTAGATTCCAACTCAAAATTCATGGGACTGGGAGCACAAGTGGCTTCATCTCCTCCCTGCGTCTCAGCCTCTCATGGTGGGGAGCTTCATGCTTGGCTCTCCAGAGCCCGAGTGGCTGCTCTGTCCACAGGGAAGGAAAATCCTCCCTTTTGGAAGTTTTCTCTGCTCCCTCTCCCCTCTGCCCGAGGCTCCCTATAAGACTGTGCTTTCCTGACCTTCACCCCAGCTTCTGTTCAGTTATCAGTTCTTTGGTTCCCTTGGGGTTCCACTCAGGATGGGTCTGTTGGAGGGGCAGGGGAGGAGGAGGCAGGCTGCAGTAGGAGGGGAGGAAGGAGAAAGGAGACCTCATGAGCCCACAACATATCTCCAAAACAATCAGCCCGTCGGTGCTGCTGAGTTCAACTTCCTCTTAGCAGATCCTTTAGCATCATTTTGCTGAAACACTGTGTCTCCCTACACCTTGGATTGCATTACCAGCTGCACCCTGTGTCAAGAAGACAAATAGAGGGAAGAACTAGGACTCCCAGACTTTACTTTCTGTAAACTGATTTAAAAACACAAAATCTCCCTTCTGAATTCCTCACATGTTTCTAAATGATCAAACCCTCCTAATCTGTGCATTCCACATTCATACAGTTTCAAGGACATCTCTCCTATGTTATTTTGGCCCTCACAACTCAACTGTAAGACCCTGAGAGTAGAAATCACACTCCGTCCTACCTTGGTCCCCACAACTATACCTGGGGAGAGGAACTAGGCTCCACTGCTCTGGTCACTGCCTCCCAAACCAGCCCAGTATGGCTTCCCAACATCCCGGTTGGCTCACCCTAGTTGGGGTCACACCCACTGGAAGTGTCCACTGTCTTCACTGAACTTCTCTTCCCAGCAATGGGTCCGAAAGGAATTTCAACATCTATGCTTTGCCCAGCTAGCCCTGGGTAAAAAAAAGGGCTGCAGAGAACAACCTCCATTCAACTGTGTGGGACTTTCCTTTTCCTCCCACAGAGGGAGGAAAGCCAAGTGGGAAATGCCAGCTGAGGTCCCCTCTCCACCCACAGCTGAATAAGGGCTCTATGGTCTCCAAGCATCTAAGGATGTGCACGTGGAATAAAATGTTCTTTCATGGGCTCCATTCAGAACAGTTGGTTCAAAGATTTTATTTATCTATTTTGAGCGGGGAGAGGCAGAAGAAGAGAGAGAATTTCAAGCAGACTCCAGACTAAGTGTGGAGCCCAACACGGGGCTCTAATCCAAAACCCTGAGATCATGACCTGAGCCAAAATCAAGAGTCAGACACTTAACTGACTGAGCCACCCAGGTGCCTCCAGAACAGCTGGTTCAAACAAGAAATGCCACCATGATCTCTGCCTGTAAATGCAAGCTGGCTTTGTGGGTGGGTGTTAGAGCCAATGGGGCTAGGAAAAGGGGAGTTTCTGGACTCTGTTTCCCTGGTAGGTGGGTGGGGAGTTCAGCCTCCAGGTCCTCCATTCCCACAGCATCTGCTCTCTGAATTCTCAATTATGTTCAATATGGCATTGTCATGAACCAAATGTCCCCCCCAATTTTTGTTGCTTCTTAGCCAGTGTATGGGGTGGGGATGGGGACCAGAGAGAATAACTAATGTCCTTAGGGCCAAATCTTCTACTGGAGTAACTTTGTTCAGTCTACAGCAGCTTGCACCTGGCTGCGAAAGCAGATACACACCTTGCTTTTTTTTTTTTTTTAATGGCCCATTTATGCTGCCGCAGTGCCATCACATTCAAGATCTTAGCTCTAGAGGTCAAGGGGAAAAGCACCAGGATCTACAGTTGAGCCAGGGCAGCTAAGACAGAGCTGATTCTAACACCCAGGTCGGCCTCTTGATCTACACCTATTCTAAGTGTGAAAGTGCTGTAAGAGATATCTAAACTTGGAAATCACATAAATGAGGAAGATTATTTGCATTGCAAAAATATTTATTTTTTTCTGAAGGATTTTCTTAAATAAGAAACACTTTGTATGCTTTTTAGTTGCATGTTTCCATGATATTACTTACTTGTCAAAATACAAGGCACAAAGGTAGAGAAACTGAAAACTAAATTAATAGACTAAAACAGTAAATATTTAAAAATAAAACAGTAATAAACTAAAAAAAAAACCCAGAACTGAACATGAGTTAAACATACCAAAGAGAAGAAATTTCTAAGCTCAATGGAATAGAACTCATAAAGGAAAAAGGTAGATATATCCCAAGAAAAGTATCTGTAGTAAAAATGAATATATATGGAGCACCCAGGAGGCTCAGTTGGTTTAACATACACTTTTGGCTCAGTTCATGATCCCAGGATCCAGAGATCAACCCCCACATCAGCCTCCCTGCTTCAGAGGGGAACCTGCTTCTCCCTCTCCCCCTGCCTACCACTCCCCCTGGTTGTACCCTCTCTCTGTCACATGAATAAATAAAATATTTTTAAGTGAAATACATATAGTTAATCTTTAATAGCTAAAACTGATGAAAAGCACAAAGAATGTAGTTTAAAAAAAGAATTGTAATAAACCAACAGGGAAATATTCAACTCCGCTTGGAATCAAATAACTATGAAAACAACAGAAAAAAACTTTTTTGCATAAAAATTGAGCACAAAATGCCTGGTGTTGGGGCACCTGGGTGGCTCTGTCAGTCAAGTGTCCAACTCTTGATTTCACCCAGGTCATGATCTCAGGGTGGTGAGATCAAGCCCCAAGTAAAGCTCCATCCTCAGCAGGGAGTCTGCTTGAGATTCTCTCTCTCCCTCTCCTTCTGCCCCTCTCCCTGCTGGTGCACTGCTTGCTCTCTCTCTCTCTCTCTGAATAAATGAAATCTTACAAATAAATGCCCCAGTGTTGATAAAGATGTGGTGAGATGGGCAATATAATGTATTCCTGAGAGAAGCACAAGCTAATCCAACTGGCTTGATAAGCCACTGGAGAGATATACATGAATGCATCTGTTATTTGTCTTTAACCTTTTCTTTAGCTTTGAAAGAAAGTGGCTCTATTGTGATTATACATTCATATATAATGTACTATAATATATATTAACATGTACTGTGTTTTTATTATACTTCTAGATATGATGTGCTATACTACATATATAGAGTTTTTTATATAATAATGTATTACAAAAGATTCACATCTTGCCAAAGTTAAAGAGAGAAGTTAAAATGGAGAAAAGAGCAAGACCAAAGGCTGCTCCACAATACCAAATAAATTGACACTTGTGCCTCCTACCAAGAGCAGAGTCTAGCTTTTCCTCCTTCTGTGTCTCTTATGTAGACTGAAGATGGGACAATGAGACAATGGCCCTCCCAGTGGTTCTCAAATATAGGCTGCATCAGAAACACCTGGGGGACCAATCAACACACAAATCACTGGGCTCCACCCCCAGAGTTTCTGCTTTGGCAGGCCTGGGGTGAGGAGGGGAAGAGATTTCAGAATATGCATTTCTCACCCGTTCTCAGATCACACTTGGGAAGCACTGACCTGCAATCCAGGTGCCCATCTCAGAGCCCCACCTGAAGGGCCTCCTCACTCCTCCCCAGCTAGCAGAGCAGTGTTATACAACTCTTCATCCGACGGAGGACTGAGGACCTGCATCTGATCCCAGGGTCCAGTGTTGTATAGCCAGTGCTTAGAGAGTAACTGCCTTGTATCCTCTCAGCACACATGCCTTTTCTTAAGTATGAAATTTTCAGCTGCTGCAGTAAAGGAACCAGTATCCCTAGCCAACTAGATGCCTTGATCCCTTCAATTTTCTCCCCCTACCCCAATTTGTTGCTTGGAAGTGGTCCTTGGAGCCCTCTCTAGAGGTCTCTAAGCTCTGTTCACATTCCAGATCAGCCACTTTCTAGCTGTAACACCTGGGATGCATTCCTTCACCAGCATAAGCTTCAGGGTCTTCATCAGCTACGTCAGCCAATGGGAACAGGAACACTGCACTCAGCACATGCAACTCTTATCATTGTCATTCACTGCCTCATCTCACTTGCAGTCTTCAGTTTTTCTATCCTATTTTCCTTTGAACTGTGTCCCTTTGCTTCTTCCATGCTGCCAAATGCTTTTTAAAAATATTTTTAGTGAAGTAATACCTGCTTATTGTTCTAAATCATCCATTGTGAACTAAAAGGAGCAATTCCCATCCCTCTCCATACCAGTCCTCTAAGGTAACTACTGCTAACACTTGGGAGTGCACCCTTCATCCTTTACCTACAAATACACAGACATATAAGTACATATATTTGTTCTTTATATTTATTTGTCTGCAAGAACGAGGTATGGCAATGTATTTTCTTGAAATCTTTTTATTGTCCCTCTCTAAGTTGAAAATTGCATTTGAGGGACTTTCGGTTTCCATTCCAACACATAAAGACCTTCTAACACATGCTTACAACATGAAAAAAAGTGAACCAACTGAAAACCAGTGACATTTCTGAGACCTATTAGAGAACTGAAGTCACAGGGCAAACCATCACCCCCAAAACCTAGAGGGACAGACAAATCCAGAGAGAGTCACAGCTGAGTGACGAGGTAAGTCGGCTTACCTTGAGCCAGAGCCGCTTCAGCCATCAACAGTGGCAACTCTGATGAACTGCTAAAGGTCTAAGTGTGGACAATGGGGAGAATGAGAGTTTTTGGGGGGTGGACTAAGCTTTTGTAGACTTTACTTCTAGGAACCAAACCACATTATCATGGTGAAGAACTGAGAAAGACCCTGTGATTTTGGCAGCAGGAGAAGGGAAAGGTCAGCATTTTAAAATAACCCAGAGGAGCCTTCATAACAAAAGCCTACTTTCCAGGAGAGAAGCCCAGAGCCTGACCCATCTCCAGCCCCTCTGGCCTCACTGTCTCACCTAAGGAGGATGAAAAGCTAAGAAACACTTATGAAGGTCACATCCCAGGGACACAGGCCAACCAAAGGACTGAAATTCATTCATAACATTGTAGAACACTTCCCTTCCCCAGTCCTTACTATCACATCAACAGGTCTCCAGTATTGCTCAGTAATACTGGATTACAACTGCTCAAAGTATAGATTCTACTGGGAGGAGTTTCTAGGGAGATCCAAATATAACAGGGGAAACAAAAAATAAGGAATTAGAAAGGGGAATTTTAAGTCTCTTGCACTTACAGCTATAGCACACATTAAACCCAACCCAGTTCCTAGCAAGATCAACATAAATGGGCCTATTTAGATCAGTTCCTATTACCCAACACAACATGTCTGGCTTTTAAACAAAAATTACAAGGCATGCTAAAAGACAAGAAAAAATAAAGTCTGAAGAGACAAAACAACATCAGAAAGAGATTCAGATATGAAATAGATTGTAGAATTATTGGAATTTCAAATAACTGTGATTAATGTGTTAATAGTTCTAATGGAAAAAAGTAGACAACACATAAGAGAATGCTCATGTAAGCAGAAAAATGGAAACTCTGAGAAAGAATCAAAAGGATATCAAAATCACTGTAACAAAAATGTCTTTGAAGTGTTCATCACTACACTCAACATGGCTGAGAAAAGAATCATGAGCCTAAAAACAAGTCAATATAGACTTCCAAAACTGAACTGCAGAGAGAAAAAAAGAATTTAAAAAACACAGAAGAATATCCAAGAACTCTGGAAAGATTTCAAAAGGTGTCATTGGAATACTAGAAGAAGAAGAAAGAGAAAATGGGCCAGACAAGAAGATCTGAGGTAATAATGGCAGAGAATTTTCCAAAATTAACAACAGATTTTGAACACATAGAGAACATCAAGCAGGATAAATATCAAAACAACCTACACAAGTATATCATAGCAAACTGCAGAAAATTAAAGACAAAGAAGAAACCTTGAAAGAAGTAGGAGAAGGGAGAATGGACACCTTACCTATCTGGGAACAAGTATAAGAATTACCACAGACTTCTCATCAGAAACCATGCGAGCAAGAAGAGAGTGGAATGAAATATTTAAAGTATTAAAAGAAAAGCACCACCAACCTAGAATTCTGAATCCAGCAAGGCTATCCTTCAAAAGTTAAAAAGAAATGTTTTCTAAAACAAATAAAATGCATCAGCAGCAGACCTGCCCTGAAAAAATGTTAAAAGAAATTCTTCAGAAATAAAATGGCAGAGAAACTTGGATCTGTGGAAGAAAAAAAAAAAAAAAAAAGGAAGAGCATTTTAAAAGGAATAAATGAAAGTAAAATAACAGTCTTATTCTTTATTCATCTAATAAATAATTGTTTAAAGTAATAATGGTAACAATGCATTAGTGACTATAGCTTATGAAATGACATTTTAAGGGATGGGTAGAAGGAATTGAGAGTCTCTGTTATGAAGCATCTGCACTACTCATAAAGTAATACAGCATTATAAAAAATATATATTTAGATTAGTTGTAACTGCATATCACAAACTCTAGGGCAGCTATTTTAAAAATGTATTGAAGCAGTATAATTTCAAAGTAAGAAAGGAGAGAAAATAGAATCATATAAAATCAATTAAAATTGCATGTAAGTATGCCACACTCTTCCACTGGAGTGTTTAAAGCTTTCCATTTTTTAGAGGTTCAAGATAACTAAGGTGTTGTTGTGAATTTTAAATTTCCCAAGAGCCACAGGGGTTCTTCCCCTCCTAAGACCCCTAGCCAAATGGTGCCACACAGTGATGACCAGTGAAGCCCTATGAACTTGACTATGGAAGTTGGATTGTCCCTCTCTGACCCCAGACAATATGCACTCTGATTAGGATGAATGTGGTTGCTGGTCCCTGTGTGCATAATATACAGGGGTAGATTGGCTGCATGATTGTTTTTTCTGGAATCTGATTACCTTTCCAATGGAAGGGGTGGCCTGGATGAGCATAGAAAGGGTAGAAAACTACCAGAACAAAAAAACTGGGTGAAAAGTATAATATTCATGGTTTTTGTGAGTTAGGAAAGAGAAGAAGAAGCCACACCTAGCTCCCAAATCCCTGGTTATCCTCCCCAACGTGCCCCTTCCTCAGGCCTCCTTCTCTTTCAGGTACACCTACCCAGAGCCTGTATGTACTTTCTGATGAAGTATTTTCCATGGAAGGATACTAACATTTCAAAAAGATGATCAGAGAGAGACAACAATGTTTAACACACTCCAACAAGTCCCTTGTGAAAAAATTAAATAAATTTAAAAGGCAGGACGCTGGTAAATGACCAAATGATTGTGTTGGAATCTATTAGAGGCATCTCTAGTTGCTCATGTGTGCACAGTGAGATCCAAGTATAGTAAACAAATGAATGGACACCAATATTTAGTTCCCTCTACTTCTGAGCATCAGGGGACTATGACCAGCCCCCTGAAGGGTCAGCAGGGGCCCATGTCTTGCTGTGGCCAATAAAATGTCAGTATGTAAGAACCAAGGTGTCTCCATCTTTCTTTCCTCCACCTTTGGTAATTGAAGATGTTGCAAATGGTGAACCATGGACCCTGAGTGAAGAAGAACTGGCACAGATCTCCCTGCCAAGCCACTATGACTGTGAAGCAAGACCAAGAAATAAAACTTTGTTTACAGCTCAAGGCTTTTTTTTTTTTTATATAGTTACCTCATTCCTGTGAATCAGTCACCAAACCTCTGAGAATATTTATCCAATAGAACTCCTGGAGTATACATACCAGTTTAAATTCAGTGAGGTCATCTTACAGCTTAAGTTAACAAATTCAATTTCTCCTAACCAACATATTTTATAACTTAAATGGATAAATGTGTTTCTTATAATAAACCTGGTTCTTATGTCTTAAAACTTACCAAATTTCATTAAATTTACCAATCCCTTCCTCTCATTAAGGACAAGATGTGTGAGGAAGGAGCTTGTCTCCGAAAAGCTTGGGCTGGGTCTAGCCCTTCCTTTCTCACACTCTGATGGGAACTGAAGCAAATGTCCCCTCTTATCAATTAAGCACAGCAGTGAGAGTCCATGGGAGCTCTTATTCAAGATCATTACAGCTTTGCTTCTATAACCAAAGTCAATCTATGAAAAGAAAGACAGCAATACCTGATTTCCGCAATAGTATGATCATCATTTGTTTAAAAAGAAGTCCTATATATTAAAAAGAAAAAGACAAAAATAAAGGCATGAAGTTGTAGACAGCTGTTGTCTTTGAAGGATGAGAATATGAGCAATTTTATAGTTCCAATTTCTCCTTTTTTGTATTTCCAAATCTTTATAATAAGTATGTATTGTTTTTATAGTGGGGAAGTATACCTATCATAGGCTCAATTATGAAATGGATGGATGTATTAATCTAAAAAAATATGTCTTTCTGCCCAATGTACACAGTTTTGGATTAGGTTATAATCTGTCTAGGGGATCCCTGGGTGGCTCAGCAGTTTGGCACCTGCCTTTGGCCCAGGAGGCTGTCCTGGAGTCCGGGATCAAGTCCCGTGTTGGGCTCCCGGCATGGAGCCTGCTTCTCCCTCCTCCTGTGTTGTCTCTGCCTCTCTCTCTCTATGTCTATCATAAATAAATAAATAAATCTAAAAAAAATCTGTCTAGAAGAAAAGTGGTCATCAGAGGTAAAGATGGGCTTTAGAAATGTCAATCCCATACAAACAAACAACACCAAAAAAAGACTCACAAATATAAAGAACAAACGGGCAGTTGCCAGACAAGAGGGATGTGGGAACGTGGGTGAAATAGATGAAAGAGATTAAAAGGTACAAATTTCCAGCTATTAAATAAGCAAGTCACAAGGATAAAAAAGTATAGCATAGGGAATATAGTCAATAATATTGCAATATACTTATCATGGTGATCATTTTGTAATGTACATAATTGTTGAATCACTATATTGTGCACCTGAAACTAACTTAATATTATATGTCAATTATACTTCAATTAAAAATAAAAAAATTTTTAAGGGCACCTGGGTGGCTCAGTAAGTTAGGCATCCACTCTTGGTTTCAGCTCAGGTCATAATCTCAGGGTCATGAGATCAAGCCCCACATCCAGTTCCATGCTCATCAAGGAGTCTGCTTGAGATTCTCTCTCCCCCTCTCTCTCTACCTCTCCTGCTCATGCACTCTCTCCCACTCTCTCTCTTTCAAAATAATAAATCTGGATGTGAGGGTGATCTGGCTGTGACATCTGTCACCCCATTGATCCCCAGGGTTGATTCAGCTGATCTGGCTGGCTAGGCGGGTGTCCCCTCCCTCCCTCCCCACTCCATGTGCATCCCTCCCAAAGCTACGTGCTCAGTTGAAGAGGATGACCATCCCCAACAGAGGAGAACCGTTCTTTGGTCAAGGGTATACAAGTAGCTGTGCTCCCCTGTTAGAACCTCCAAACAAGCTCTCAAATAAATAAACCTTAAAAAATAATAATAAAACTTAAATTTAAAAAAAAAGAAAAAAAGAAATGCCAATCCCATGAAGGATTAACAAAATCAATGTGCTAGGAGAGACAGGTAAAAATAGCAAAAGAAGAGCCAGTTAGAGACATATGACAACAAAAGTTCTCAAATTTTCAAATACAGCACCAAAGAATTAGGAGGACCTTAGGAAAATGTGGATGCTTGAATCAAATACCCAGAGATTATGATTCAGTGTCTGCAGAGGGACCCAATGCTCTGCAGGGTGAGCAGGACTCTATGTGGAGGTCCCTGCTCCACACCTTGAGAAACAAGCCCCAGAGAAAGCAGAATGGTTCCAGTTAGTGCAGAGGCTGAAGAGGGAGCCACATAGGAATATTTTAGCTCATCGTGTCTCATCCCTGGGGATATATGGGAATATGCTGAGTGTTTCTTTAAAGTACTAATGCCCCAAAATACTAACAGATCAGAATACCTGGGCACCTGCAGATCTGGAAAGCTCCCCCAGAGATTCTGATGTACAGCAGGCTGAAAGCTGCTATGACTGGATATAAAGGCTCTCACCTCTCAAGTGGCATCACAGAGGTGACTGCCTGCTCTGTCCATGCCTGGCTGCCTGCTCAGGCTGTCCATCACAAACACTGGCGACGGGGTAGAAAACAATTTGGCTGGAAGCAAGCTAGCCAGAATGCAAGTCTTAAATCCTTCAAACAGTAGAGAAAACCAAAAGCGTGGCCGAAGCAGCAGAGCAGACATAATTGGCTTTAAATGAATTCAAAACTTGAAAACAAGGAACTCCAACCCTTGAAAAATTCCAGAAAACTTTCTTCTACAATTTCTTTGGAAGGTGAGTTTCCGTTGTTGTTTATTTCCTTTTATAAGAGCAATCCATTCCTGTGAAAGAAATATGAAAAATAGGGGCAGCCCAGGTAGCTCAGTGGTTTAGCGCCACCTTCAGCCCAGGGCCTGATCCTAGAGACCCAGGATCGAGTCCCACATCAAGCTCCCTGCATGGAGCCTGATTCTCCCTCTGTCTGTGTCTCTGCCTCTCTCTTTCTCTTTCTCTCTCTCTCTCTCTCTCTCAGTGTATCTCATGAATAAATAAATAAAATCTTTATTAAAAAAGAAATATGAATATACACTCCAGCAAAAAGGAAAGATAAAGAACACCTGTAATCCCACCCATTCCTTGATAATCAATAAATCACCTCAGAGTATCCTTCTAGACTCCTTTTCTTATATAGAAATGTACCCCCTATTTTTGTCTGATACATTTTTCAAGCTAATCCCATTAGGCATTTACAGTGATCCAAATTGTCCTTGTTATGAAAAACATAGAAGGGGCACCTGAATGGCTCAGTCGGTTAAGCATCTGCCTTCCCAGGGTCCTGTGATCAAGCCCCATGTTAGGCTCCCTGCTCAGCAGGTAACCTGCTTTTCCCTCTCCTCACAATCTCTCTCTCTCTCTCTCTCTCTCAAATAAATACATAAAATGTTTTTTAAAAAAAAAAACATAGAAGTGGGAATCATGGCTAAAAATAACTTTAAATATAAAAGAAAAAAGAATGTAAGAAAAAATAAAGTTCTGGAAAACTATCAAAAATCCTCAGGAAAACACACCGTGTTGCAGAATGACTAATTCTGTACGAACATTACCAAAACTTGCAAACACTAATGACATATATTCCCAATGAAATCATCACTACTGTGAAATCACTGTGAAGAACAACTTTGCCAGTTTGGTTTCTGTGCCAGGAGACACCCCTACCCCTCACTGTCGTTCACAGGGACCCCTCATCCCCTTAAGTTTGACCCCATCCTTTCTGTTGTTCAAGGACCAGTTTAAATCCAAAACCCTCCCCCAAACAGGCCTCCATCCCTTCAATCCGCCCAGCTATATTTTCTCTGAATCCCTCAACATTTAGTATAGCTTTGCCTGTGGCTCATAATCAATTTTTGTTCCATGCGCCTCAGAGTCCCCCACACATTAATCTTGGGTCCTCACCGAGATCACCATTTGTCCTCGAACTGAGTCCAGCTTATCCTTTTTTGTGTCACTCACAGCATGGAGCACGGTGCTGGGCACATAATAAAGAGTCAATAAATATTGAATGAAGTAGAGGGAATTTATAGGTAGATTTTTTTTAAAAAGACATTCTATTCATCAGCAAAACTCACTGGGGTGGTGTTTACAATGGGAGGGCCTCAGTGGAGGTCTGGCTGTTGTTGTAAAGAAGCAGGTCTGAGAGAGGGCAAGGAAGTGACATGGTGCTCCAAAGGCAGGCAGCTGTATGGAAATGGGGGGCCAAGGCTCCAGGTGAGGACAGAAGCAGAGAAACAAAGTGGTCTCCTTGTCGGAAGATCTTCCAGGCTGAACCCTCTGACAAAGGCTTTCCCAACACAGTCCTCTACACCGCTGAGGGTCAGACAGGGCAGGGAGGGGACCCAGACAATCTGGCAGTCTCCTGCTGCCAAGAAACCAGACACCGTAGCAATCCTTGGTGGACCGCAAAAATGGGATCGATGAAGACAGAGGAAGCCACAAGGGACAAAGCAGCTTAATTCCCACTGACATGGGAGAGCAGGCTGCAACGTCCAAGTGATGACAGCCTTGAGAAGGAGTGACAATGTCATCCTGGAGTCCCTGATAGGGGAAGACAGAACAGCCAGTCAAAGGCAGCATCCATTCCAGACTTTGGAGAAAGAGATGTTTTTATTCTATAAAAAGATAAATATGATCCAGTGGCTCAATACAAGTGAGAAGCTAAGAGAAACTAAATTCTCACCATAAAATTCCAAGCCTCCCATCAAGGGAGGGGGTGCTGCCTGAGACACAAAAGGTTCACTTCACCACCGGGAGGGGCCCAGAAGTCAGGTCAATGTTCCCGGGGGCTGAAGCCCAAGAAATTTCACCAGGAAGGCTAGAGCCCAGGATAATCTGGAAACTGCCAGAGAAAATAAGCTAGCTTTCTAAAGAAAGAGATAAAAAAATCTTTTCCAAGAATTTCTTTACGGGGATTGCACCGTACATGTTCAGAAGAAATCCCTTAATAAGCCACTGGGGATAGAAGCTGTGGGCTGTAGGAAATGTGCCAAAAGCCAATATAGAGAGGGCTAATTCTCCAAAACACATATTGTTGAATGTTTAATTTGCTGACTGTCTAGTTTGCCAAACACTATCAGTCCAATACCATGGCACTGGTCCTTACCAGTCTGCCACAGCCGGCCCGCCACATCTAACCTCTGTGTGTCCTCTGGCGGTTTCCATGGTTGGGGTCATGGTCTTTCAGGATGGGACTACTCTGTGTGCTCCAATTCCAGGCATTCTGCAATGCCTCCTGTGTCTGTGGGACAGGATTTCTGTCTTCCTGTGTATTTTCACTCACAGCCTCACCTTTTCAACCTCACTTATGTCAAAGAGGTGTTAAGCAGCTACAACAAATGAATATTCCAGGTTCGGTTCACATTGCAGGTATAGACGCTTGTCACAGGGTTTGTTACTCAGATGTAAAAGAAGGCCTGAATCTTCCACCTTTTTATACCAGTTCAGGTTTTCTCTATTTTATACACTGTTTTCAACCTATGACTCAGAAGTGGAAGGTGCTACGAAATCATAGGCACAGTGGACAGTGACCTGCCTGGAGGGTAAGCCACCCCACTCATCGCTGACCTGTTGGTCACTGGACCCAAGGTCAGCCTCTGGAAGGTGAAACATATACATTCACATCCGTCCTACCTGCACAGATGCCACCCAAAACCACGGCAGCTCCCCTTTATGATTCTGAGCTGTGATCATCCAGGAGGTGAAGTTGGGGAATTAGCTTACATCCAAAATGGACCTCTCATATTGGCGAAAAAGAGCCTTGCACAGACTAATAGGGAGATTTCTTGGTTGCAAAGGGACAAGGCAAAAGAGCAAAGAGGAGAGAGGAGAAACATGCAAAGCAGTGAGATAGGAGAAGGCTACAACATTGTGACTTGCGAGAGGTCACTTTCTTTCTAGTACAACTACATCTGTGAGATGCAGGGGACCCAGGTGACACCTGGGTTGGATGACCCAGGAGAAGACAGGCTTGGTCCACTGACAAACATTTGGAAGAGAAAGATGGGCGATGAAATGAAAGTTTCAGGAATGCGTTCAGGATTTATAATATGAAAAGAAGCAGAACTAGACTGGGGGAAATGGTCATCAACCTTGCAACTTGATCCTGCTGAAAATGAAGTGCAAGGTGGGAAAGGCAGGCGGTGTAAGAGCCCCCCCAAGATGCCCACTTCCTGATCTCTAGCATCTGTGAATACGGTACTTTGTAGAAAAAGGGACTTTGCAGATGTGATTAAGGGCACGACCTTGAGATGGGGACATTTTCCTACATTCTCTGGTGGGCCCATATAATCACATTAGTCTTAAAATGGAGAGCCTTCACTGGCTGTGGTCAGAGAGGAAAGAGGAAGAAGAGATCCAAGTGTGAGAGGTATGTCACCCGCCATTGCTAGCTTTGAAGATAGGGGAAGGGGACCATGAGCCCAGGAATGCAGGAGCCTCTATAAGCCAGGGACAGCCCTCGGCTGATGGCCAGCCAAGAAATGAGGATTTCATTTCCACATCCACAGGGAACTAAATGCTGCCCCCAACTCAGATAAGCAAGAAAATGGACCCGCCCCTAGAGCCTCTGGAAAGGAACGCAGCCCTGCAGATACCTTGATTTTAGTCCAGTGACACCTGCACCAGACTTCTGACTTACAGAACTGGACGTCATGCATCTGTATTAGTTTATATTCTACATCTGTGGTAATTTTTTACCTCATTAAAAGAAAACTAAAACAATGAATACACAAATAAGAAGAAAGCACACAACACCTTTAAATGAGTTTGAATCTCTGGGCCCAAAGTAATTATGTCCTGGAGAGGATCAGGAAAAAAAATGTCACATGGTAAAGCTGAGAAACTCTACACATTATTCTCCCTTCTTAGAGATTCTCAAGACTCATTAGCAGTATATTAAAGGCTCTAAAAAGTCCTGGGGGGAAACATTTCACTTTCCTTAGACAACCTTTTCTAAAACTGCATAACCTCGAAACCCACTAACTTCTGTAGCCACAGATGGGGTTGCTTCTGTGGGTTGCTGATGGTGGATGTACGTCTGACCATATTACTCCTCTGGTAATAACTTTTTGAGAGCTCTCCAGGCCTTTAGGATAAGCCATGTGCTCCTTGACATGGGGCTCGAAGGGGGCACCTGGGTGGCTCAGTCGGTTAAGCACCTGACTCTTGGTTTTGGCTCAAGTCATGATCTCAGGGTCTTGGGATCAAGCCCTGAGTCCAGAGCTTGGGATTCTCTCTCTGTCTCCCTCTGCTCCTCCTGCTCATGTGCTCTCTTGCTCTCTCTTTCTCTCTCTCTCTAAAATAAATAAAACTTTTTTTTTTAAAAATGGGGCTCAAAGTCCCCTCCATGATCACACTCTACCAAGCACTCTAGCTTCATCTACAAACACATTTCATAACTATATGTTGGCAAATTAAATTTAAATAAAATATTTAAATAAAAGTATATTCTTTCTTAATTGTAATAACTGAGTTAAATCTTTTTGGAAACATTGTGTTTCCTAATAGTTAAGAGGAAGACTCTGCCCCTCTTAGCTTCCTTCTTTCCCTTAATTTCAGCCATATTGAAGAATATCTCTAGGGTTCCATTTTCCCTCACTTCCATTCCTTCCCTATGCTATTTCCTTTGCCTGGAACACATTTCCCCTACTTTCTTTGCCTTGAAATGTCTCTTTACCCTCAAAACTCTACTCCCATGCCACTTCCTCCAGGCATCCATCCTGACTCTCGCTCATGTGACTCAAGTTAGGGGTCCCTCTGCTGTGTCCCTCCAAACACCTCAAGCTTAATCTGTCATCACAATTGGCCCTACAAGTAATAATTTTCCATTTTCTTCTCTACCATCCCCAATAGATGATGAGGTTCCAAAGAGCTGGAATCTTAACTCCCCTCCCAGGCAAGCAGGAGACCACTGACTGTGACCAGGCTGGACAGGAGAGTCAATGGTGTGGCATCGGTAGCAGAAGGGAAATGCAGGCAATTTCCTAAACAAAACAGACCCAGAAATACTATGAGTCAATAAGCAGAGACAAGAACTAGATGTAAATGAATGGAGGCAAAGTGGAATCCATGGCCAAACGCAGGAAGAAGAGATATAGGCAGGAAAAGAATCCATGGATACACACAAGGATGTGGTCTTATGGAATATATAAGGTCCTATGTGGGGGTGAGGGAGGAAGTGCTCAAGGCTCAAATCAGTCAAGCTCTTGGGCAATTTCTTCCTTGACTTAGAACCACATCATCCAGCCTAATATGTCGAACATATGTATTCAATAGATAAATCTGTTGAGCTTCAACTATATGCCAGGCACCGCTCTAGAAGCTGAGTGTACATATTGAACACACCAGTCACAACTCCTGCTTTCAAGAAGCCTGTGTTTTAGGAGTACCCAGCTGGCTCAGTAAGAGCATGGGACTCTTGATTTCAGGGTTGTAAGTTCAAGCCCCCTGTTGTGTACAGAGATTACTTAAAAATAAAATCTTAAAAAAAAAAAAAAAGGAAGAAGCAGCAGCTTGTCTTCTATAAAAGCATGAGACTAATGGCCAAGAAATTAAGCAAGAAAATCTCAGATAGGGATCCCTGGGTGGCGCAGCGGTTTGGCGTCTGCCTTTGGCCCAGGGTGCGATCCTGGAGACCCGGGATCGAATCCCACGTCGGGCTCCCAGTGCATGGAGCCTGCTTCTCCCTCTGCCTGTGTCTCTGCCTCTCTCTCTCTCTCTCTTTCTGTGACTATCATAAATAAATAAAAAATTAAAAAAAAAAAAAGAAAATCTCAGATAATGTTAAATGCTAGAAAAAAAGATTTTTAAAAAGATGTGATAGAGACTGGGGATGGGAATGGAATGTGTAGTTTTTATCAAGTGGTCAAGATCGGGAAGACTTTTATCAAAAAGACAAAAGGTAAGTGTTGGTGAGGATGTGGAGAAAAGGGGACCCTTGCACACTCACAGGTAAGAATGTGAATTCACATTGGTATAATCATTATGGAAAACAGCATGGAGGACTCTCAAAATATTAAAAGTAGAAATACTGTATGATCCATCAATCCCATTTCTGGGTATATACTCCCCAAAAATGAAATCAGGGGGTACCTGGGTAGGTCAGTCAGTTAAGCATCTGCCTTTGGCTTGGGTCATGTCCCCAGGTGGGCTCTCTGTTCAGCAGGGAGCCTGCTTCTCCTTCCTCTGTCCATCCCCCACTCACGTGTGCTTGCTTGCTCTCTCAAACAAATAAATAAAATCTTCAAAAAAATCATTAAATTTTTTTTAAAAATTGGAATCAGGCTCTCGGGACACCTGGGTGGCTCAGTGGTTAAGCATCTGCCTTTGGCTCAGGGTGTGATCCTGGGGTCTTGGATCAAGTCCCACATCAGGCTCCCTGCGTGGAGCCTGCTTCTCCCTCTGCCTGTGTCTCTGCCTCTCTCTCTCTCTCTCTTTCTGTCTCTCTGTGTCTCCCATGAATAAATAAATAAATCTTTTTTAGAAAATGAAATCAGGCTCTCAAAGAGATATGTGCATTCCAATGTTCACTGCAGCATCATTCACAATAGCCAAGATATGGAAACAACCTAAATGTCCATCAATGGATAATGGATAAAGAAGGTGTAGCATATATTTTTTTTTAAGATTTTATTTCTTTATTAGAGACAGAGAGAGAGAGGGAAAGAGAGAGAGAGAGAGAGGATCCTATTTTCTGTCAGCCATTTATATGGGTCATATATAAATATATATATATGCCTATATGCCTATATACAAGAATGCCACATTTATATGTGTAATATTAATATTTTAATATTAATATTAATAAATAATTAAAATAATGTTAATGAATAATATAAACTCAATGTAAATGGTGTTAATATAATATATAAATTTTTCTGCATGCTGTATATACAATGTAATATTATTCTACTTTTAAAAAGAAGGAAATTCTGTCATTTGCAACATGAAGAATCTGGAGGACATGGTGCTAAGTGAAGTAAGCCAGACACAGAGAGACAAATACTGTGTGATCTCACTTATCTGTGGAATCTAGAACAGTCACACTCTAAAAGTAGAATGGTGGCTGCCAGGGGCTGGGATGTGGGAAAACAAGGAGATGTTGGTCAAAGGGTACAAAATGCCAGTTATGAAGCAAGACGTCTAAGTTCTGGGGATAATTGTCAGCAATGTAACTATAGTTAATAGTATAGTGTATTCTTGGAATTTTCTGGAGAGTAGATCTTAAGTCTTCTCACAACAACAAAAAAAGAAAGAAAAAGAACATGGTAACTACATGAGGTGATGGATATGTTCATTGGTCTGATCATGGTGATTACTTCACACTGTACATGTAGGCATATCAAAATACCAAGTTGTAGACCTTAAACACACCATTCTTATTTGTCAATTACACCTCTGTAAAGTTGAAGAAAAAAAAAAAAAACAAGGACACAACTCTGCACAGGTGAGTTGTGTCCTGAATGACAAGGAGCCAGGCACGTGAGATCTGGGGTCAGAGCAGTTCAGCAGAGGAGACAGCAGGTGCAAAGGCCCTGAGGCTGGAACCAGCTTGGGGTGTTGGTGTAGAAAGTCAATGTGGCAGAGCTTAGTAAATGTGGGGAGACAGGGCCGTAGATCAAGACAGAGATGAAGGGATGGGGCACACAAGGTTAACAGTGTGTGTTCTTTACTTTAAACCAAAGTGTAAAGAACAATGGGAGGAAGCAGAAAAAATGGTTGGCAGAAAATAGGATTCCCCCCGCCCCCTGTCCCTCAAGACCTCCCTGAGCACTACACCGCCAGCTCTTGGGGTTTAAGTGGCATCTGCGGGGTTGCTCGATGTTCCATTCCCGGGCCACTGTCCACCTCCTGTTTCCCCTTACAGTTCTCCTGAGTCTGCTGCAACGTAGCAGAGCCAAAGGAAACTACTTTTGTGGCTGGAGAAGCAGCATCAGCTTCCCCAGGGGTGCTGGCTTTTCCCTCACCGCGTCCCTCCTCTGCAGTGAGCTCTGCTCACCAGCCGGGTCAGGCACACACATCCTGGGGAGATGTGATAAATGAGCCCATTCTCTTCGGAGACATTGTATTTCCTAATGGGCTAAGAGCAAAATTTCAGGACGTTGCTGGTGTAGCTGCTGGCCAGTTCTGCCCCATTTAACCACATCATCTTGAGGGCAGAGAGGGCAAGGGGGTTTGGGGCTTTGGTTTGTTTTGTTTCCTTTTCAGCTGGAACTTACAGACACAGGATGATGGAACGGAATTAACCCAACGTCGGAGGGGGAGAAAGAAGGCGAGCTGCCCTGGAGCTTCCCCCCCTGCCTACCCCGCCTGGGGTCTAAAGCTCTGGATCTATTTGGAAAGCTCCAGCAGGAAAGGCCCTTGGGAAGCCCGGGGGGCAACATGACCATCCCAGTTCTGACCACACAGACTGGCTAATAGGAAGTTCGTTGTTTGGGAAGCACGATCCGCACCATGAAGACTGTGGCCCTTACCCTTTCTTTAAGGGGCACAGGGAAAATCAGCTGTGTGGGCGGCTGAGAGCTCCTAGATCGTGGCCACGAGGCCGTCTACCCTGGGACAGAGAGGACTTTCGTTCCCCTTAGAGGTTTTGGATTTCCCTGCAATGTCATGGTCTTGTGACCCTTTCATTTAGCTTTGGTTTTAATGTCCCACCCAGGATTTCCACGGCAACGTTTCTACTACTTTCTATGTTTTAATTAGTTGATACTTGCATTAACTAAAAATCACCTTCAGGGATCCCCGGGTGGGCTCCGCAGTTTAGCGCCGCCTTCAGCCCCGGGCCTGGTCCTGGAGACCCGGGATCGAATCCCCCGTCGGGCTCCCTGCATGGAGCCTGCTTCTCCCTCTGCTGGTGTCTCTCTCTCTCTCTCTCTCTCTCTCTCTCATGAATAAATAAATAAAATCTTAAAAATAAAAAAGATAAAAATCACCTTCATGGGGCACCTGGGTGGCTCAGTGGTTGAGCGTCTGCCTCCAGCTCAGGTCATGATCCTGGGGTCCTGGGATAGAGTCGGGTTCCCTACAGGGAGCCTGCTTCTCTCTCTGCCTGTGTCTCTGCCTCTCTGTGTCTCTCGTGAATAAATAAATTTAAATTTTTTTTAAAAACTCACCTTCATTGTTGAAATAAACATTCTAAAACGTGAATGTGTAGGGGCGCCTAGATGGCTCAATCAGTTGGGCATCTGCCTTCGGCTCAGGTCATGGTGCCGGGGTCATGGGATTGAGTCCCATGTGGGGCTCCCTGCTTGACGGGGAGTCTGCTGCTCTCTCTCGCTCTCTCTCTCTCACTATCTCTCTCAAATAAATAAATAAAAACCTTTTTTTAAAAAAAGTGAATGTGTAATTGCAAATCAGAAACTTTCTGACTTCTAACTCTTTTCACACCAAAGTAAGCAGGTGGATAGCAAAGTCAGTTCCTAATCTATTTCACAGAGTCAGTGTAAGGAAAAATGAAGAATGTGTGAAAAATCTGACACTCGATATATGTCAGTTCTTTGTTCCATGTACCCCTGACCTGTACAGAGAGTTTGAAATGATTCTCAAGGCATAAAGCCCCAAAAGGACTCTGGTGAACCTTCGAGGGTTGGTGAGTAAAATTCAGACTTTAGAGCCCAACAAACTTGGTAAGATTTTGGTTTCTACTCTGAGTAGCTATATGACTTTAAAGTATCGTTCATACTTTTCCAGACCTGAGTTTTCTCGTATGTAAAATGAGAGGAGTAGGAGTTTGGTCAAGATGAGTCACATTATGTATACCTCAGTCCCAGCCCAGAAAAGCCACCCATAAATGAGAGCTCTTGTTACTTCTCAGCAGACGGGCAGGATGGAGCAAGGGGCCAGCCCTAGCCCATGTCCTGCCCTCCCGAGATAGGAAGTTCTGGTGAGCTCTGAATCATCACTGTGCTCTAGTTTCTTGAGGGGAATTCCCCTATTTCTGACCTTTGGGACCCCATCCTGAGCCAAAACCAAGCTTTCTTTTCCAGAAGCAAATGCATGCACTAGGGATTTATAGTGGAAAAGTTGATATTGTTCTTCATTCATGGGGTCACTGGGCATGAGACCATAAATTTGATTTAGAGCCAAGGTCTGGCTGAGATCCTCACCTGGTACCGTTCATCATCATGGCCAGGTGGTGACGATTGCTCCACAGAAGGATCTGCTTTTATCTCAGACCCAGATAGTCAATATTGGACCTCCCGTGAATTCTAAACTTCCACAGTTGGGGCCAAGGAGGGTGAAGTGTCATGCATCTACTATTACCTGGGTAAGAA